>NC_140590.1:651587539-652821289 GCF_964204655.1 Triturus cristatus | reverse complement strand
TTAAATTAACAAGCATTTGCAATGAAATAGGTCTCGCATTTGTTGCAGTTGGAGCTACTGGCATTGTAAATGGCAGTGTTTTTTATCAATGTTTTTGTTTGCAGTGGAGTGATTATTTAAAAATTACACACTGTAGCACATCATAAGCTATTCTAGCAACTGTACAGTAAAGCTATGGCTATTTTAACGTAAAGGAGTGTGAATGGATGAATAAAAATACAAAAAACAGGATCTAAAAATTTACGATGGAATGTATAGCAGGGGACAGGGACTACCGATCACAACAAATGTACTTGAAGTGATTGGGGCATCATATGCAATAAAAAAATCGGTAGTACGGGGTGTCAACGACGCTTGTGCAAATGTTGTTCAGCTGGTGAAGTGGTCAGCTCTGTTTGGAGATGCAAAGTGGTGAAAGGTGAAGTATTCAGCTCTGTTTGCAGGCACCAAGGGATGAATGGTGAAGTGGTCACTCTCTTCAGCGGTGAACATGCTCTTTACTGTTGCTCATGGGCATCAAGAGACTCTGCCAGGCCTAAGGCATTCCAGAGACCTTATATGATGGCTGGGGTTTGTAAATGAACCTACATTACACACCACTAAGAGATGAAGCGATTTCTGCAACATCACATGATTTTTCTCCAAAATGTGTTTTTTCAGTTTTACTTTTTGGATTCCTGGGATGCTCTGGCATAAGATTCCCGGTTCCACCATGATTCATTTGGTACAGTAAATAAACACAATAACCAAAAATACTCTCAAACTGCAGTTTAACGGAGACATGGTTTTCTGTGTAACAGACAAACGCCTGACCATGGTCACAGCAGGGGGACGTGCCACCTAATCTAGAGACACTTCTCTCACAGGAGTTGTGCCAACTCACCTGCAGCCAAAGCTATGGGTCACGGGAAAATGGGATGGAGAGTAAGGGGGGTACAGGGAGAGAGAGAAAGGAGGCACAGGGAGAGAGAAATGGGGGCATGGAGAGAAATGGCGGACCGAGAGAGAACGGGGGAAGAGAGGCTGGAAGGCTGAAAACGAAAGGGAGAGAGGGCACTAGTGAGGGGGGTACCGGAAGGGTAAGGAGGTGGACAGGTGATATACATTTTAAAAAGCAGGTCTTTGGCAGTAGGTGATGACTGCTGGCAAGGACCAACACCCGGAAAGGAGGTTTGACATCCGAGCCCCCACTATTATAATGTGAAACTATCATGCAACTACAATATCACAAAAAGGTGCTAGTTTTCCAAAGACACATGACCCGCCTGATGTACACACTACAAGATTCTTACAAGTCCCAAGAACATAAAGACAAATTCATCTGGCACATTGGAAAACAATTATACTTTGCAAATAGCCCTCCGTATTAAATTTGCTCCATTTCTATGCTCGGTTAACAGATATAACTACTACCCAATCAATGGTATTCAATTGATCCACCTCCGAAGAATGAAGGCTGAGGCTGACTTGCCGGGAGTGTAACCTCTGCCCCTTACAAGTGTACGTCTCACTGAGCCCTTCTGCCGGTATTGTGTTGGACAGCTGGTTACAATTTGATCAGTTGAGCCCCTTATGTGTAGCCTTTAAACAGAAACACAGCAAAGCCCACTTTTGTATTCGCCAGATAACTAGGAAAACCAGCTATACACGAGGCGCGAGCAGCAACCGGAGTTACAGAGGTAGAGAGACCAGCCTTGGCTCCGCCGGTTATGAATAACTTAATATCCACATACCTACCAAATATGAATGTGTCCTTCTATAATGGATGTGGTATACATGTAAAGTGCTCCAATACCTACGGATTGAGTTTACGCTAAATAAAAAAAAACTAAAAAATAAATACAAACACCTAACAGATCTGTTCCAGGTCAGGCAGCGGAGTCATAGTTCGCCCGACCCTTGTGAAGACAGAGCAGCCGTCCCTGAAAATCAGCAGAGCAAGGGCGAGGATGTGGTCCGTCGGCTAAACTGCCGACTTTGGTGCTGGAAACCAGAGTTTGAGCCCCGAGGTCACATCAACATCCTGTGATTCTGGGCAAATCACTTAATCTCCCCGTGCCTGAATGTGTAATGTAAATACGGTGCTCGTGTAAAGCGCTCCAATAAACTTCGGGTCGAGTTTGTGCTATATATATATGCAAAAAAAAACAAGTGCAAAGGCAAGTAACAGTACAAGGACATGTCGCCAGCTAGTCACATGCACTCATAACCACACCTACAGGTGACGCAACAGCACAGTGAACCCATCCGCCCAACACCGGACATTTTGCAACTTGCTTTTATATGGTGTACGCATAATTATACATTTGCCACACTTGCCTCATACCATCATCTCCTGCATATTTTTCCTTTTCTCGCATAATTTAGCCAACCCTGCCAGTTATACTATAATAAAGTAAACAAACTAAACAGTTCACAGAACTTACCCCAGTAAAACAAGCATCTTCAAATAGGTCGTGTCTCCAAAGAATGTCGCTGATTCGCCTCCTTTGAAAATGTTCAGTGCTGCACGTTTAAATAGAGCATTGGAGGCACGAAAGATATCACTAATAGCACTAAGTAAACAAAGTAATTGCTAAAAATGTCCTAAAACATGCCGCCCTAATTATCGCTTGCCATGCAGCTTTTATGACTAATGAAGGCGTGGCGGTGGCGCCAGCAATACGCCTGCTCCCGATCACATCACAGAAAGTGAGAATTATCACAGCATGAGACCCCACAGTAATCATTAGCACAGCATGTCGACAGGCGCCCCAGGCTGCTGGAGCACTCAACTATAATTAATGCGCAGCACGTCTTCCGTAGACGAGCACTCAACTGGAATTAACGCGCACAAGCTGTTCCACTGTGAAGCGCGTTCACAGACCAGAATCGGCTCGTGCTCAGACCAGAATCGGCGCAGCACGTCTTCCGGAGACGAGCACTCAACTGGAATTAACGCGCACAAGCTGTTCCACTGTGAAGCGCGTTCACAGACCAGAATCGGCTCGTGCCCAGGTCTGTCTCCCTTGGGAGTAAACACGGCAACAATAGTCTCGTTGGAGGCAGCGCTTCGCGCTGCAACGCCAGTGAGACCTAAAAAGAAAAGCTGCATTTTCTTTTTCATCTTGGTTTTTCGAATTTAACAGTGGTAAGCAGAAAGTTATAGATAGAGATATTTATGGTAGCATGTTTATTTTGACCACACTTAGGTAACTGTAGAAAATATAGAATATCTCTGCATGTTTCTACGTATTCTAAGCTGCAGCATTTTTTAAAATCTGTCTTGTATTAAACTGATTCCAACATCTAAAATGTAAGTCTATTGTGGGAAGAGTGATGTCATTTTTGTGATTCATGAAGTCATTTCATTGTTGGTGACGGTTTCTTGATGCTAGGAATTTCATGGCAATTAATGTTGTAATTTGACGGATGCAAACCTGCTGATACAATGGTTGTAGCTTTATGCTAAGGGTCAGTATAATGCTTAATCTTGAGGGTAATGTAGATGCAGCTATATTACAGATGGTAGTCTCATTATTGAGGTATGCTGAAGACTATTTTTATTATTTTACATTTTCTGGACCCCAATGCTCCATTTTGCACCTTTTCATGAAGTCGTAGGTCGAGATGCAAACCTTTTATTTTGTTTCTTTAAATAGTTCTTCATGTTATTGAATAGATTCTCATTTACCCATATTAGAGAAGGCTCATGTATTATAAGAATCAAAGTATCCCTGCCGTACATTATAAGGATATTGCAAGTCACCTCGGATTTCTATTCCTTAAAAAGAAACTCTGCCTTCAGCCTCTTTCTTCTATATGGTCACATAACTCCTCAGTGACTTGCAATATCCTTATAATGAACAGCAGGGGGTACTTAATCCTATATTTAATTATTTTGTGTGCTCAATTTCACATATTGTTAACAAACCAGAGAAGGGATGTCTCTGCAGCAATGTGCATTTCACAGTAGCTGTTGAGCTACTCTAATTAGAAAAAGTCTTTTGTGGTTCCATATCAAAGGAATTGCAGACACACAAGAGAGGCAGCATCCATAGGCCTCATCAATTCTGAACAAATGCAATATTTACCATCCGAAGAAATAAATGCAGGACCCAAGCATGGGCAAAGCCCTCCTAGCTCCATAAAGTACCATGTATAAAATAAATTTATATGATACAGGTGACTGAGAGGGGCTAGGAAGATGTACCGATTGCTAGAGAGCTGCTGAGAGACGGGTCACCAACTTCACACCTTATGGTACAACGGTATGGTGGGCTATATACGACTAAGCATAGATATTTTAAGATTAATCATGCTGTATATCTACTAACTATAACTGAGGGAGGATTTCGAATAATTGATTAGGGATGCATGATAAAGTATGATTGGAGTATTTTTAGGGCTCCCCCTTTTTTCATTTTGTTCGCTGAGTTGGTGATTACGGCAATAACTCTTACTCACATTATCTGTAGGAGAATAGCACATAATAAATATGAGTGTGTTGCCATTAAGCAATGTGCATTTGTGTACTGATTTTGCTTTTGGGGCAGGGATCTCCATTTTATTCCTTCAGATGATCAATTCTCTGACAGGTTTGTCTAACTCCTAAAACACATATAGGAACATAACTCAGTAAGAGGGGTGAGGGGCACCTACTATCTTTCCTTTTCTCTGAAAATTTTGTCATTTGCTTTTCCCCAATAGGAAATCTACTGGATGTGATCTTGATAATCTATGCAAACAGGACCAGGTGTTAGTGGCCCATCAAAAATCATGCACCAACAGACAAACCATTCTATGCCAACATAACCATTATAAGTTGAAGCAACTAGAATCATATGCCAACACACGCATACATCCACATAATCAACATTCTGCACCAACACATTCGACACCATACGTCTATGCAAGTAACATCATACACCAAAAAATCTGGTATGAACACATTCATCATCATACATCAACTCTACCACACTTATTACCATGGTTGAGGGAGGGAAGAACTTCATAACCCACTAGCGGCTTCACCTCTCATGAGTCATGGCCCCTCACCAGGCTCAACAATGGTAACATACAATATAAAATATGTATATATTTTACTTGCTGCACCTTCCATGAGAAAGGCACGTTTTGGTTCTTTAATAACTTTGGGAGCGTTTGATCAATCTGCATGAAATGTAATTTTTTGTTATTTTATCTGCTTGGACTCCATGGAAATTTTTGCGCTGATCCATCAAGCTGGGGCCAAGAAAAAGGGAGTAGGGTCACAAAAGTGCAAGTTTCTATTTTAATTCCCAGCTGAAAGATTGCATTCCGATACAGAAAAAAAGGCTGGCCTGAATTACACCAAATTTGGCACAAAGTTAGAACTTTTCTTAGAAAGCCTGCTTTTTGATTTGGTGTAAGTCTGTTCAGCTATTCCTCCTAAAATAGTGTTTAAAAAGGGGGATAACCCTGACCGTAGTTAGCTCATCATATAACACCTCAGGCGCCCGGCACCAGGCACCAGCAATGAGGCAGCATCGCAGGGTGGCTCGAACCAACGAGCACAAAGACTTGCGCAGCGCTCCAGACTTTCAGCCTGCAGTGTTCACTCCGGGCGCACCTCAGAAATCAAGGACCTTAGCTCCTGGTGTGGTGGCAGGCATTAACTCAGACGGCAGCAGGGCGGAAGGGACCCCTGGGCCAGCGGCAACTCCCAGATCTCAGCAGTGGGGAAGAGCGAGGTGGGGTGTGCTCCTTACTTCGCCCTGCAGACAACCCCTCAACCCTTGGAGCTCTGATGCTCAGCCGGCCATATCCGCTACTGAAGTAGGGTTCTTAGTGCCACCCCACAGGGCACGGGGGCTCGGCTCCACCAGAGCTGTTAGATGGAGCCATGCGACAGGGGGCAGCAGACCCCTGGAACAACACTACATCCAAGATCCTCGAACAACAGCAAATCCAGGATCCCGACAGCGGGGAGGGGCATGGGGGTGTAATCCTTTCTTCGACCCAAAAAGATTTTCACCGCCACACAAGGAGCTCGGACTTCAGTGCGAGGCAGGAAAGAGACTCCAGCAGGAAAGAGACTCCAGCAGCAGTTGGGGCATCAGCTTACAACCAGACTCGGAAGGCTCCGCTCCTCACTCCGGCCGGAGGCAGTCCCGGGCAGCATTGTCGTCGCGTACAGGTAGGTTTTCCTGCCAAATTTTCTGCTGAGCAGGGGTTTAAGAAGAGTAGTTACATTACAGCCAAGTTTCTTAGTGTGTGAATGTTGTGTAGCAGGGTGGATGGGGAGCATAACCAGGGATATTCACAAACGAGTGTTCCCAAGCCCCGGAGCTTCCTTGGGGAGCTCCAGCTCAGCGGCCATCTTGCTATTGTTTACCTATTAAACAGAACTTCATGATGATGTGTTGTTCTTCCATGGTGTGTAGGTCTGTACATGGGCTGTACACAGGAGGCTTGCATCTCCTCCCTCTCTCAGGGTACCTATTTAAGGAGCAACACAAAAATGTATTTTGGTCACAGTGTGCAGGGTAACATATGTGAAGAGTAAGGCAAAAGTCATGTTTCTGAATATCAGTGATTCATGAAGTAGTACACTTTTTACATTATCATTGTAAAATCTTCAAAATCCTCCTGTCATCCCCAAGGTGGCCTTCACAAGTTTGTAACATAACTGCACATCATCAATTCAGAGATTTTAAATTGCCACTATAGTGAGGGTAGCATAACATGTATTACCGCCAACCGCGGTGTACTGTGCGCCACACACATTTTGCCTATGCACAGTTTTCCCAACTGCTAACATGGCGGATGCCTGACCTCACTATTAGGACATATTGAAAGAACCCCACCAGCAGAAGTCGACCGCACTGTGGGTGGTCACATGCATAGCAGTCACAGCCATAGTCTAACGTTGGGGAGAGTGACGGTTGTGGCCCAATGGCTGTGTCCACCAACGCTGATGACCGCATATGTGGCATACATGTATGCGGCACTGGAAAAAAACTCACTTGCCTCCTGACACTTGCTATCAACACCACCTTCATTTTAGCTGCTGTTTGCCACCTCTGGGTGCAATCATGGCACGGACTACAGTGGCTAGGGCCTGTCCAATCTCACCAGGGGATCTGGATACCCTTGTAGATTAGGTCCTTTCCCTGCATCCTCAGTTCCAGGGCACACCAAAGGAAAAGGTACGTTTCTCAGATACATATTTAAGTTATTTTCAGTGCTTTCTTTCTATTACCATAGGTTGCAATGTGCCTCTGAGTGTCAGAGTGTAATCATTATGTTGCTTGCATACATTGCGTGGCCCCTACGTAGGGTACATATATAATGGATTATGGGGCCCTGGACTTTGTGGAGAGAAGGCCACCTCTGGAATGTGTGAAGAGGGTGATTTCTACTTCTATTACATGCATATCTCTATGCAGGTCTCAAGGACATAGTAACTACAATGAGTTTTCAAATCACAACATGGTATATGTGCATTGTAATGTATAGGCTTCACACCATGAGCCATGTCTACACATACTGTTAGAAGCATGCAAGAATGATGTTATCCAAGTGTACCATCCCACTGATCATTCAACCCACATCAGACTTTGCAAAACAGTTGTCTGGGAGGTAGCTATACCTTATTGAAAAAGCGTTCTCCAATAGGGAAAAAACAAACCCTTCTGGCACTCCTAGTTGCATCAAAAAGTAACATACACGCACACAGTAGACACTCACCTCCCTCACCACCCCCACACCCCCAGCATACCTACCAGGCACTACAGCAACACATACAGAGCCCCCCACAGACAAACCCAAATCCACAGATACCACACTCCCATCCACAAACCCCTCCACAACACCAAGCATTCATGCAGACACAGCACCAACAGCCACAGACCTCTCCACAACACCCATATCCTCAGACACCACACCAATAGTCACAGACCTCTCCACAACACCCATGTGCCCAGACACTGAACCAATAGCCACAGACCCCTCCACAACACCCATATCACCAGACACCGCACCAACAGCCATAGACCTCTCCACGACACCCATATCCCCCAGACACTGCACCAACAGCCGAAGGCCCCTCCACAACATCCATATTCCCAGATACTGCACCAACAGCCACAGACCCCCCAACACCCAGCACATCCATAACACTCCCACCAAACAAATGCAAATGCTCACAGTCACCCACACAACAGACAACAACACAACACACAGTGCACACAGCGGAACCATCTTGCACATCCACTACCCTACATGTTTTCCCCACAAATCTCTTGTTTGCTCTTAACCCTCTGAAAGTCCCAGAAACCCCTTCCAAAGACAAACACTTCACCCCTGAAAAACAGCCTCCCCACACCCCTGTTTCCAGTCCAAAAATGAAAAAAAAGAAATAAGAAGTCCTAAACCTAAACCCAGCCCCAAAGACGCAAAAAAGCCCCCTTCCAAGGACAAACCCACCCTCCCTAAACCTCTTCCCCCCTTCCTAAATACCATCTTCAAGGTGCCTGCCGTGCCTAATGGATACCCCTTTATGAAGAGGTTCCCTGGCAGTGTCAGTAAGGGCAAGTTTGGTGGCACAACATTGTGCTGTGGCATATAAACTATGAATGGGCTGACCATAGGTCATTGTTTCTTTTTTGGATTGCTTTAAAACCATTCAATAAAAGCTATCACAGTTTGGAAGACATTATTACTGCCATTACTTTCCTATTTAGTTGATGTTATTGTATAGGTAGTGATGTGTGAGTACAGTTATGTTTGTTTGATCCCTGGTTGCTGATCCAGTTGAAGTGGTTAGTATGATGTGCCACATTAGAGCCCATGCTGGAGTGAGACAGGACCAGGGGAAATGTTGGATGTATGTCTAAGTGGGTTGATATTCTGATGGGGCAGACATTGCATTGGGTGACATGTTATGTGGTAATTATTTCAGGTTGGCCTGGCCACTGTCAACGTCATTTAGGTTGCACTTCTTCCTATGATGTAGGTTGGATATGTGCTTGATGTGTTGAAGTTAGATATTTGTGAATCCACATATGGAGGGTGTCAACTTGTCATACCTTTGTGGAGTTCTGCATGAACGTGTGTCCATTTTGCAGTGTGCCACATGCTATTAGTGCTGTGTTTGCTTTCATATGGTGCACTTACCAATTGCCTACACATGCATTGTAATTGGTTGTGCTATTGGTTGTCCCTGATATATGTGAGTTTCCAGGTTCAGTGCACAGGGAGTATATCATCAGACATGTACAAACTGACATGTACTGTGTCCCTGGACCCCAGCCAATCAAGGATCCCCCTGAAAGCGGCATAGCTATCCCACAGAGAGTGTTTCAATTGTGTCTTTAGAATGGTTCAGACACTGAGTCTATGCAATCCCATTGACTGACATTGCCTTTTCATGTGAGTGATGTATGAGAGTCCAAAACAGAGTTGTAGCAGAGAAGGTGTGTTTCAATTTATTGATACATCCATACAGATGTACCTTTGACATCAAAACAGGACCTGGGATGTGTGCAATCTGAGTGTTTCACATTCACTATAGCTTCTTGGTTATAGTTAGAGTGACAAGGCCTCATGGTAGTTGTAGTCACTTTAATTTCACTTTAGCAACACTTGGGTAATGGTAACCTGCATAACAAGTGAACTTCAGAAGTGATATGGGAAACAATGGAGAAAGTGCAAAAGTAGTGTAGAATCTTGGGTAGAGTTGAAGTGAGAGGGCCTCATGGTAGCTGTAGGTGGTTTAATGTCACTTTAGCCATACTTGAGAAATGGGAAGCTGTGTTACCTGTGTAGATAGGTAGTAAGATGGCAGACAAGTAATAAGGGGCAAAAGAAGTGTAGCATCTTGGTTGGAGTTGCTGTGGCAAGGCCTTATGGTGTTGTGGTCATTTCATTGTCACTTTAGTAACACTTGGGTAATGGTAACCTGCATAGCATGTGAATTTCAGAAGTGACATGGGAGACAAGCGAGAAAGTGCAAAAGTATTGTAGCATCTTGGTTATAATTGAAGTGAGAGGGCCTCATGGTAGTTGTAGTTGGTTTAATGTCACTTTAGCCATACTTGAGAAATGGTAAGCTGCCTTACTAGTGTAGATCGGTAGTAACATGGCAGACAAGTGAGAAGGGGAAAAAAGGACTGCAGCATCTTGGTTAGAGTTGGTGTGAGATGGCCTCATGGTAGTTGTAGTTGGTTTAATGTCACTTTAGCCATACATGAGAAATGGTAAGCTGCCTTACTGGTGTAGATCAGAAGTAACATGGCAGACAAGTGAGAAGGGGCAAAAGGACTGCAGCATCTTGGTTAGAGTTAGAGTGAGGGGCCTCATGGTAGTTGTAGGTGGTGTAATGTCACTTTAGCAATACATGAAAATGTTAAGCTGCGTTACTAGTGTAGATCGGTAGTAACATGGCAGACAAGTGAGAAGAGGCAAAAGGAGTGTAGCATTTTGGTTAGAGTTGGTGTGACAAGGTCTTATGGTGTTGTGGTCACTTCAATGTAATTTTAGCAACACTTGGGTAATGGTACCCTGCATAGCAAGTGAATTTCAGAAGTGACATGGGCGACAAGCGAGAAAATACAAAAGTAGTGTAGCATCTTGGTTATAATTGGAGTGAGAGGGCATCATGGTAGTTGTAGTTGGTTTAATGTCACTTTAGCCATACTTGAGAAATGGTAAGCTGCCTTACTAGTGTAGATCGGTAGTAACATGGCAGACAAGTGAGAAGGGAAAAAAAGGACTGCAGCATCTTGGTTAGAGTTGGTGTGAGAGGGCCTCATGGTAGTTGTAGTTGGTTTAATGTCACTTTAGACATATTTGAGAAATGGTAAGCTGCCTTGGTGGTGTAGATCGGTAGTAACATGGCAGACAAGTGAGAAGGGAAAAAAAGGACTGCAGCATCTTGGTTAGAGTTGGTGTGAGAGGGCCTCATGGTAGTTGTAGTTGGTTTAATGTCACTTTAGACACATTTGAGAAATGGTAAGCTGCCTTACTGGTGTAGACCAGTTGTAAAATGGAAGACAAGTGAGAAGGGGCAAAAGGACTGCAGCATCTTGGTTAGAGTTAGAGTGAGAGGGCCTCATGGTAGTTGTAGGTGGTTTAATGCCACTTTAGCCATACTTGAAAAATGGTAAGCTGCGTTACTAGTGTAGATCAGTAGTAACATGGCAGACAAGTGAGAAGGGGAAAAAGGACTGCAGCATCTTGGTTAGAGTTGGAGTGAGAGGGCCTCATGGTAGTTGTAGGTGGTTTAATGTCACTTTAGCCATACATGAGAAATGGTAAGCTGCCTTACTGGTGTAGATCAGAAGTAACATGGCAGACAAGTGAGAAGGGGCAAGATGGTGCCCGAAATGCATTGGGTTAGATATTTTGCATTTCTTACAAGAAACTGGGATTCTAACATGCTGTATCAAAGGCGATTGAGCATAATACACGCATTTGAATATTGGAAATCACTGGTTTTACAATCTATACAAAATGAATAATAAAATGAAGATTTTACAATTAAACGTGGTGAAGACTTGAATGAAGCTGATTTACGATGATTATCATCATTCTTATATTGCGTGAGCATCTTGGGACTGATATTATAAATATCAGCAACCTCATGGATATTGTTTCGGCGCTCCAAGGATGAAGCGTACTCCAGGATAGCTCCCCCTAACGGAATATTCTACGATAAACTTGAACTAATGGTGTGCGGGACATACATACTTTTTCAATTATTTCTTAGTCATCCTACTTTGACCCAGCACCCAAGCCTATACCAATCATGAACTTAAAAAGAGTAACCACGGATATTATTTCTCGACCAAATTTTGTTGACTATCAAACATCTGTGTTACATTTGATGTATTGGAAAATGTTATTACTGTTTTTACTGCATTATTCATACTCTTATTCATGTTTTTGTTAACAGGCACCTTGAACTAATATCGCACTTGATTAACCATTCAGGGAAGGGCGGGGTATTCAAATTCAAATCATAATTACCGATGTGAATAGCAGATACGTGAGCACATTCACAAACAGGCAGTAGGGGGTGGATTATGGGAGTTGTATGCTTGGGAAGGTAACATCGATGAGTTGTGTCAAGCAGCCACTCAGGTGGTTGTGGTTATGACGAGGGTTACAAAACGATCGTATCACGTGGATAGGTCAAAGGGATGTTATTTTCACAAGACAGATGGAAGGTGCGGCACTTGCATCTGTTTAAAGGAAGATCAGCGGTACGTTAGGGTTTCTGTACTAACTAAAGGCTAAAAGCAGCGTTGAACATCAAGATTAAAGTTTAGGTTTTAGTTGGTTGTTAACTCCCTTGGAGTGATGTGATAGATTAGTATATTAGGGGGTAAATTGTGATAACGTGTTGAATACTTTTTTTAGCGGGAAAGCGTTATTGTTGGGAGCGTTAAGATCGGGTACCCACACGAATATATAGTTGATTAATGTTAGTTGAGTGAAAGCTCATACACTATTGTAACAGCACTTTTTTTGATTTTTAACTTTACAGATACAAACCCCTGATGAAGGGCGGATGGTGCCCGAAATGCATTGGGTTAGATATTTTGCATTTCTTACAAGAAATTGGGATTCTAACATGCTGTATCAAAGGCGATTGAGCATAATATACACATTTGAATATTGGAAATCACTGGTTTTACAATCTATACAAAATGAATAATAAAATGAAGATTTTACAATTAAACGTGGTGAAGACTTGAATGAAGCTGATTTACGATGATTATCATCATTCTTATATTGCGTGAGCATCCTGGGACTGATATTATAAATATCAGCAACCTCATTGTTAATGTCACTTTAGCCATACTTGAAAATGGTAAGCTGCGTTACTAGTGTAGATCGGTAGTAACATGGCAGATAAGTGAGAAGAGGCAAAAGGAGTGTAGCGTCTTGGTTTTAGTTGGAGCGACAAGGCCTCATGGTAGTTGTAGTAGTTTCAATGTCACTTTAGCAACACTTGAGTAATAGTAACCTGCATGACTTGTAGGTCTGAGCAGTGAACTCCGCGGAGTTTTCCGCACACCGCGTTATGCAAAGCTCGCGGAGTTCCGAAAAACTCCGCTTCGCGTTTGGGAGAGGAGATTTGTTCCTTGCTCATGTTCGTCAATGTGAAGTTGACAAGCGCAAGTGAGGAAAATCCACCTCCCGGCGAGATTTTTCCTTATTCGCGATTGTCAACATCAAGTTGGCGAGCGTAAGCATGGAAAATCAACCTCCCGGTGAGATTTCTCAATGCAGGCGGTCAGATTTCTCATTGCAAGTGGTCGCTTATGCTCGCAACCGCTTGCGTTGAGAAACCATCTGTTCGTATTGAGAAAAGCTGCAGCTCGAGTAAAAATCTACTCTAGCCGCAGAAAGGAAGCAGCGCCTGCTTCCACTGTGCATGGTGCCGTTCACAATGATTACACAGTGCGGACAAGCACCTGGCACTGATAATCAACGCAAACTGGCATTCATCTAATGCACTCACCTGCTTGCAGAGCATCGCCTAGTGCAGCAGAGTTTTTTTTGCACTTTGCGGAGTTCAACATAGCGGAACTCCGCGAACTACGCCCAGGCTTAATGACTTGTGAACTTCTGAAGTGAAATGGCAGACAAGTGAGAAAAGGCAAAAGATGTGTGACAGAGATCAATACTAGGTGTGATATCGTTGCGGAGGTGTTGGTGTGGAAAACAAAATAATGCACACATCAGTATCACTGATTATATGCTTACAAACACATGTCCATTTGTGTACAGTGTGCCTGTGCAGTCCAATGTTTTGGCCTAGGAGGACATCCTACAGATGTATTTTTGATGACTGATAAGAAACAATCCCAGACAGGGTCCATGTATATGTGTAAAATACTTAGCGACCAGAGAGGAGTTGGCCTAACGGCTACGGCGGTCAACCTTGAATCTGGGGCACCGAGTTCGAGTCTCAGCAAATGACATTGAACATCCTGTGATTCGGGACAAATCACTTAATCTCCATGTGCCTTCAAAAACATTAATGTGTCCTCATGTAACGCAACTGATGCTCGTTTAAAGCGCTCTGATACTTGATGCTTTGGGGTCAAGATTGCTCTATGTAAACCTCCATTAAAAAAAAAAATCCTTTACCTGGTCCAAGGCGGTGCATCGTTTTTCCTAGGAGTCAATGGCAACAAGAAGTTGTATGACTTTCTGCTGATTGTCCATGATAGACTAGGGTTTTGAAGGTGGTCAAGGAGGTAGAGCAGCAGCAGGACGTGTCTGATGGGCTTCGTGACGGTAGAAGACGAATACAGGTGAGTAGAGGTGAGTTTCAAACTTGTATCCCTCCCTTTCCACCATCTCAGATCTGGTGGTTGGACCGCCACAGTCATACCGGCTGGATAGCAACTTGTAATTGGGCAGGCGGTTTTACTGGCAGTCCGAGCCTCCTACAACCTCATAGGCCCGCTCTTCGACCGCCGTGCTCGGAAGTGGCTGGCGGTGTCAGCTGTTCATCAGCAGTCTTCAGAATACCAATCCATATACGCCAAGCTCACTGCGATCTGACCGCCACCACCGTTACGGCAGACCACAGACCAACCTCGTAATAAGGCCCTAAATGTGATTTCTTTCTTTCTGTCTATTGTATTTGTCATGTATTTTGTTTATTGGTTTACATAATAATGTGACTATAAATGTGTGTTTTAGTTGTTCATGTAGTAATTCTGTAACTTTACATATGCAATTTAGCTTATTGTTTGGGCCTCATTGCTACTTTTAATAGGATTGTGCCACATATGAAGCCCAAAGTGAAAGAAAGCAAATCATTGTTTTTATAGAATTTAAACATTTTTTTTCTAATGACCAATTATCATGTCCTCCACATAGTAGTGTGTGTCGCTCACTGCTAGATCACTTTTACAGTTTGTTGCACGGGAGTACACAAAGAAGAAGGTTTTTGTTTGGCTTGTTGATCTCAGATTTATTTTGTGAGCCAGAGAGCAGGCAAAGAAAACTTATGTAGATTAGGATGTATTCTATTAGTTATGTATTTGTTTATAGGTTTACCTTAGTATGTGACCGAACACTCAGAGGAGTCACCGCAATACAAAGAAAGTCAGATATATTCAGTTTAGCATATTAGGCTCAAAGGAATACATTTTAATATGACAACTGTTATTGATCTTTTCTTCTTCTCCTTTTTTAAAAAACAATATGATAACTTTGCGAAATTACAAAATGTGTTTTTAGGATTGCAGAATAATTGATGTATAAGTTAAACTTTTAATTTACAACCTGTCTAGTAACTGTGCACAATTGTGTGTTTTTATGTACTCAATTGTTTTTTACCATGTGTAAAATGGAATAAGAAAAATAATGAAAGATTCAAAACGAGTGTACATTTATATACATTCACTTTATTTTGCTAAATGACTTTTAACTTTTTAGTTTTTCTGAATGAGAATAGTTTGTTTTCAATATGTTTCTTCTTAATTTATTATAATGATTAGTTTTTAAAGATTAATATATTTCGATTTTTTTTTGTCTTGGATCATTCACTGGGTTCCACTTTTACCACTTTGAAAGAAAAAAATCCAAGGGAAATTTTTATTGTTACTGGTATAAATACTTAGTATGTGACCATAATTGGGTCTTTCAGCTGTTCATGTAGTGAATCTGAAACTAGGCATATGCAGTCTAGTTTATTCTTTGGTCCTACTTGCTACTTGCTACTTTTATTAGAATTGTGCTACATATGAAGGCCAAAGTAAATAAAAGACAATCATTGTTACTGTTATATAAATTGCGATTATAATTTTTTTCCTAGTGGCCAATTATCATGTTCTCGAAATAGTAGTTTGTGTGGCTCACTGCTAGGGCAATTTTTGATTTTGTTGCAATGGGGTGCATAAGAAATATGGCTTTTGTTTGGCTTGTTGGGCCACTATTTATTTTGTGAGTCAGAGAGCATGCAAAGAAAACCTATATAGATTAAGTTGTATTCTATTCCTTATTTATATGTTTTTTTAGGTTTCTATTAGCACGTGACCATAAATGGGTCTTTCAGATTTATAAGTAGTAAATATTTACATATGAGGTCTAGTTTTTTTGGGCTTCCTTGCTACTTTTAGTAGTATTGTGGTACAAGATATCACTAAGCTGAAAACCCTTATAACCTAAAAAATACTTACTCTACTTACCTGTAGTACCCAAACAATCATCTGCGTATCCTAATATCTAATGCTGGCAAATTTTAGCAAAGACAGACTGGCTGTTTTCGAGCTACATGAAATACAAAAGTCTATGTAAAATGCATTGGATTTCAAGCCTGTTTTAGGACCCTGCCTTTTTTCTCAGAACCTCCTTGACCAAATACCGCAAAACTTTCAGTCCTCCGACAATCAAATGGATGCAACAGATCTGCAAAGTTTTGCGTGCGTTCACCAAACAGGTGCAAAGGCATTAAGGGACAATGATCCGAAAAATCCCCATCCCTGATGACCCACTCTGTAATATCTAAGATAGATCTAGATAGCTTTAGATACATGTATATATTCACTGAAAAAAACAGAGGGTGAAGTGATGTTATATGTAGATTTGGTCATTTTATCTTAACTTTCATTAGAAATAAACTCATAAACCAGTTAAAGTACAGTGATATTTATGGTTGAGTCAGACATTCCATTGAAACGTCACACATGGATTGTGTAAGGGAGAGTTGGATGCAGAAAATGATCAAAAACAGTCAAACAACTAAAGGTTAAAATGGAGTTATGGTTAGTGTTAGTTTTAAGACCTTAATACATTTGAAAAACTGTAGACATTCACAGAAGATAAAAACTGTTAAAGTGAAGTTATGGGTACAAAACTTAAAAACAATTGGCATTCTGTAGAGATGTCTTAGTTGGCATTTATGCCATGGTTACTGTTGCTTAGTGATATTGTAGAATCCTTTCTACATGGGATTCTAGGTGGGGACAGTTGATGGAGAGCACTGGTGATGTTAGGTGCTACTCTGTGCTGGGATGCTGTAATGACAATAAATCTAAGAGATATTGTCAAGAAACCTGTGAAGGCTCTACTTTTTGAAGGTGACGAGTTCCTGCGCGAGGGGCAAGTAGCAGCATTTCCACCCTTGGACAAAGAATACGATTAAGGCCACATATGGGACAAGATTGATCTGTGAGTACAAAAGATCGAACTGAATTTTACTCGGGGACTGTTCGTGTTTCTTCAAGAACTTTCATTTGGACTATGCTTGTTTTATCAGTCCCATATTATACTTAAAAGCGTTTATGTTTAATTGATGAGAGGGCCTGCTTGAGGATGTCCACATGCTGATTATTAGAGCGAGGATTTCCGAGTGACTGTTTCTTAGCAATGCCTAAACGCGAGAGCCGGCTCGAGCGTTTCCGTGTGCCGCACGACCTTTCATTATTTGAGCGCCAGCCGGCTCGGATAGCGTAATTGACTAAAATATGCAGTCTGCTGAATAAACACCACCTACACCGAGTGTTGAAATTGAGTTATTATCTTAATATCTTTAGCGGTTTATTCAGTAAATTAAATTTTTGCTCCACAAACGATCACAAACTCCTCATTTTGCATGAAACACAAGCAATTTTAACAATCCCAACGAGAGAGAATACGAGTCATCCTACCTTTCTCTCCAATTTCCCAGATATCCGATCGCAGCTTTGTACTCCCACACGTCTTGAGAAAGGGTGTGAAAACAGTAAAAGGACTATTTTAAAAGAACAAGGCATAACCAAAACAGTAAAAGGACTATTTTAAAATTACAAGGAATAACAAAAACAGTAAAAGGACTACTCAAGCAAAACTATAAAAGGACTACTTCAACTAACAGCGAAACCTATAAAGAGACTATTTTCAAACAACAAAGAAAACCATAAAAGGACTACTTCCACGAACTATTAAAATAACGAGATATTGCCACAGAGAACAACTGAAATAAGAACAGTATAGAGAAGAATTCTGTCATTATTTTAGCTTGTTATTTTAATTCCATATTTTAGATTCTTATTTTAAATTTTTATTTTTCATTTGCTTACAGGTACCATGTCTGATCAATCTATGTCTTGTCCACCATCCTTTTTATAATCTCCAAGAGAACCAGTAATACCTTGGGTACAATGTAAAAAAATTGACATATCTCTTAGCCATTGGTCGAGATAAGTATGGTCTAGTTAGGTGCCAAGCAATTCTCTTACATCATTTGGGAGTTGAAGGGAGAAGAGTTTATGAAGAGTTACCAGAGATTTCTCTGGGGGTGGGTGATGGGCAACCCAATAACATTTATGATATGTCGATTCAAATGTTACAACTTCATTTTACTCCTAAAACAAATGTTGTTCTTGAACGGCATACGTTTTTTACTAGGAATCAAAAAGATGGTGAAGATATTACTTCCTATGTTTCTACCTTGAGAGGTTTAGCTTTAACATGTAAATTTGAACAGTTAAATGATTCGTTAATAAGAGATCAAATAGTACGCTGTACTAGCAGTAAGAAAATAAAGGAACAATTGCTAATGAAGGAATATACCTTAGATGAAAGAATTCAAATAGCAAAAGGAATGGAACATACTGTCATGTGGCTTAAAGAGATGGAAAGTTCTGTTACTACTAAACAAGAAAAAGTTGAAGTTATTGAAAAAAATATGATAGAAAAACAGATGTTAAATTGAATGTTGATTTTAAAAAACCACAAACTGAGAAGGGAACTTACCAACTCAGAGATGTAAAATATTTTAGATGCGGGTACCCCGGGACACATCGCTTCTAGCCTTAATTGCATGGCTAGAGGTACTTTATGTGGGACTTGTGGAAAAAGGGGACATTTTTTCAAAATGTGCCATACAAAAGTAACTGGAGAAAGTAAGGTTCAAGAAGTAGAAGATATTTGTGAATATGTTGATGATATTCTTTTGATGATTGATGGCGATCTAAAGAACTTCGAGATTGCAAAGATTTATGAGTTGTGCACTGCCCATAATGTGAAAATGGAAAATACAGATAAACTAGAAAAGCCTTATTGCAATATTTTGTTTGATGGAAAGGAGATAAAAGTGTTAGCGGATTCTGGAAGTTTATATATTCTAATATCCAATAGATCTTTTGAAAATAATTGGTCCAAAGAAAATGATCCGATTATGCATAATCCTGATATTCGTGCAGTAGGTTATGCAGGAAAGAGAATAGAAATTAAGGGGATGTGTTGGATGACTTTAAAATTCAAAGTGAGGCAGTTAGAGGAAGAGTACATGTTACAGATTTTGGGTCTAATCTTCTGGGATGGCATCACCAGAAAGATTTGAATATCATTATTGATCCGAATGCAAAAAAACCTGTTATGGTTCTAGAAAAGACATCTATTCAAGATGTGAGTGACTGTAATGAACTATTTGAGAAGTACCCTAAGGTCTTTGACTCAAGGTTGGGGCTATTGAAAGGTTTCTCACATAAGATAATTTTAAAGGAAAATGCTAAATCAGTTGTCCACAAAATAAGGACTGTTCCAAAATTAATGTTAGAACCTTTACATCAAGAGATTGAGAGTTTGTGAAAACAAGAGATTATTGAGCCAATCAATGCTTCTGAATGGTTGGCTCCAATTGTAATTGCTCAAAAGGATGGTGGATAGGGAACCACTCCCTAACATATCAGAGATGTTATCAACCATAGGTGAAGGGCGTAATTTCAGTATATTAGATATGTCTGCTGCGTATCATCAGATTAAATTGCATGAATCGTCTAAACATTTGACTTCATTTGCCACTCCTCTTAGTGCATTCAGATACAAGAGGATGCTTTTGGATGGGGAACAACATTTACAACGCAACTTTTACAATGCACTACACTTACAACGCATTTTTTACAACGCAACATCCATTACAACGCATTCCATTACATAGCATGACACTACAACGCATTTTTAAAAACTACCTTTACAACGCATTCCATTACATCGCATACTACCTTTACAACGCATACCATTACAACGCATAATATTACACTACACTATCCAACACTTACCCTACTGTTGCACCCCCTGGAGTTAGAATAGTAATTTTTACCCCTATACTATCCAACACTTACCCTACTGTTGCACCCCCTGGAGTTAGAATAGTAATTTTTACCCCTATACTATCCAACACTTTCCCTACTGTTGCACCCCCTGGAGTTAGAATAGTAATTTTTACCCCTATACTATCCAACACTTACCCTACTGTTGCACCCCCTGGAGTTAGAATAGTAATTTTTACCCCTATACTATCCAACACTTTCCCTACTGTTGCACCCCCTGGAGTTAGAATAGTAATTTTTACCCCTATACTATCCAACACTTACCCTACTGTTGCACCCCCTGGAGTTAGAATAGCAATTTTTACCCCTATACTATCCAACACTTGCCCTACTGTTGCACCCCCTGGAGATAGAATAGTAATTTTTACCCCTATACTATCCAACACTTACCCTACTGTTGCACCCCCTGGAGTTAGAAAAGTAATTTTTACCCCTATACTATCTAATACTTACCTTAAATGCAATTTAATATTATGCGTTGTAATGGTATGCGTTGTAAAGGTAGTATGCGATGTAATGGAATGCGTTGTAAAGGTAGTTTTTAAAAATGCGTTGTAGTGTCATGCTATGTAATGGAATGCGTTGTAATGGATGTTGCGTTGTAAAAAATGCGTTGTAAGTGCATGCGTTGTAAAAGTGTGCGTTGTAACGACATACATCCCTTTTGGATTGGCATCGGCTTCGGCCGTTTTTCAAAGAGCTATGGAAAACATTTTTGGGGACATGAAAAAGGTTTGGTGTTTTCAAGACGATATCTTGATTGCTGGGAAAGATTTTTCCGATCATGATATGTTATTTGGAGAAGTGATGGCAAGACTAGAGAAGCACAATTTAACTATAAAAAAGAGAAGTGTCAGTTAAGGAAAGAGAGAGTGGAGTATTTGGGACGTGAAGTAAGTTCAGATGGTATAAGACCCAAGAAAAGTATTATAAAAGCAGTGACTCTGGCTCCAGAACCATCAAATAAAGATGAACTCCGATCTTTTTTAGGACTAGCAGAGTATTGTGCTAACTATGTGGGAAGTTTTTCTGAGCTTGTTGACCCTCTGAGGATGATCATGAAAAAGAATGCTGTATTGAAATGGTCTGATGAATATAAGAGAGCTTTTGGACTCATAAAAATAAATATTTCTGAAGCACGTACATTAGAGCGTTTTGAAGTTACTGGTAGAACTTACTTAACTACAGAGGCCAGTGGAGTCGAAATTGGAGCGGTGTTGTCACAAGTGGTGGATGGTGAAGAACGAATTATTGGTTTTGCTTCAAGGAGGTTACAGGGTGCTGAGAGATCTTACTTGGTTATTGAAAGTGAAGCCCTAGCTTGCTGTTGGGGGATAAGCCACTTTAAGTTTTATTTGCGGGGACTTCCCTTCAAGGTCCGTACTGATCATAAAACATTACTTTTTATTTTTAAAGGTGGAAGGGGGTTAGAAGGTAGTGTAACACCCATAATTTCTAGGTGGTTGTTATCTGTCATGGTGTTCAATTTTGAAGTTGAAGACGTTAAAGGAAAGAAAAATGTAATTGCTGATTATCTATCAAGGATGCTCTTGAGTGAGGATTGTAATGAGATTTGTGGTGACGTTGTTGGTGATGCTGATGTTAATAAAGGAGTCATGGCTCTGTCTTCAGAAGAGTGGAACGAGGCTAGGGAGTGTGATCCTGTGCTACTGAAAGTAGAATCAAAGATTGTTCAAGGGTCGGAGCTTGACGATAGTAAAGATGCAGAATTGAAGGAATTTTTCGAAGTAAGAGATGAGTTGAGCATAAGCAAAGGAAAGGTTATGAGGAGGTGGCATATAGTACCTCCTATAGGAGTACGGAAACGGGTCCTTGACATTATTCACGAAGGTCATCCTGGTCAGGGCATGTCTAAATGCAGGGTCAGGGAATCATTCTGGTGGCCTGGAGGTGTTAGTGATTTCTAAGCTATAGTGAAAGTAATTTTTGTGTGAACAGTGATAAGTCTAAACTTGTGCGTCAACCTCCTTTGGAATGCACAAAATTTCGAGGCCTTGGGAGAAATTAGCCATTGATTTCATTGGTCCGGTCTGCACGCTAGGAACAAGAGATAGGTTTATTCGTGTGGTAGTGCATTATAATTCCAAATGGTTTGTGGTAGAAACTATGGTTGAGATCAACACTGCCAATCTTATAAAGTTTTTAGAAAAAAGTTTTTCTACAAGAAGGAATTCCTGCTTCTTTGGTGTCGGAAATGGAGTACATTTTTCTCAAAGAAGATGGGAGATTTTCTCAAAACAATGGGTATTATTCATGAGAAGGTGGCTCTTTTTCGACCCCAGGCAAATGGTCTGGTAGAACGGGTCATAATGGAGAACATTCAATTGTCTCTTGCTAATAGGCTATCCTGGAAACAAGAATTAAGAAAAATTACGTGGACACATAGGATTACTCCATACTCAGCTACTGGTGTGGCTCCTTTTGTATCCCTTAAAGGAAGGGAGCCAGGGAAAAAAGAGTGTCCTGTTTGGTTGTGTAGAAAATAGAAGATCTAGATTGATCGTAATGAAGTGAAGGAGAATGTGGAGAGAGGACAAAGAAGGCTGATAAGTAGTTACAACTTGAGAAAGGGTGTGAAACAGTTATCTGTTCAAGTGGGTGATTGGGTTGTTGTACGTAAAAATGAGTTGGTTCGCAAAAGCGATAGCAAATATTTAGGACCTTTTAAAGTTAAAAATGTGAAGTCTAATGCCATGATTTCGGAAGATAGCTCTACTTGGAGTTTAGGAAATATTTGCAAAGTCTGTGAACCATGAAATTTTACCATGTATCTTACAATTCCATTTTTATAACTATATTGTCATTTCTTTTAGGTTTTCTGTTTATGTGATGTTTATTCTGTTTTGTATTTTGTAAAGGGGGAGATGTGTAGATATGTCATACTTGGCATTTATGCCATGGTTACGGTTGCTTAGTGATATTGTAGAATCCTTTCTACATGGGATTCTAGGTTGGGACAGTTGATGGAGAGCACTGGTGATGTTAGGTGCTACTCTGTTCTGGAATGCTCTAATGACAATAAATCTAAGAGATATTGTCAAGAAACCTGTGAAGCCTCTTCTTTTTCACATTCATAATGATTTCTTTCAGATCTACAGATTTTGTGATACTATTTAAAAAAAACATTTTATTAATTTTACAACCTTCAATTCTAAAGCAGTACAGTGAGCTCAGCACCAATGTGAAATATAAGAATACATTACACTAGAAAATGAAGATAGGAAAGACGTCACAAAAAAATCCATGACTGACCTATAAACCACCTGATAGTAGAGTATGACCCAATCATCCCATTTGTATATTGAAATTCCCCACCATCAGCCCATGGCTTATCAGTGCACAGCTCTAGCTGTATCCCTCTGTACTCTGCCCAGTCCTCCCAGATCTTAAAATGTTCCTGGGGGCAGCCCCGTGACAAGCACATCAGATGTTCCAGTCCCATACAATGATCCATGCCCTTGGCCCCAGTGTCCACAAGACGGGCCTCCGTCGCCTTTCAAGCCCTCGCAATATCCCTCTTTGTGACAGTGAGGTCCAGCCAGAGAAGTGCCCTCTGATAACGAGTTCCCCCCAGATCATCTGTGATATGCAGAAGATTGGATTTAGGGTCTTGGGGAATATGCCAACATAGCACTCTCTTGAGCCATCTCAGTACACCACCCAAGAAATGGACCAACCCCAGACAGTGCCAGAATGTATGAGATAGATCTACCCACAGATCATCACACCATAGACAGTTTCTGGTAAGGATCAGCCCCATGAGGTAGAGCATGACCACATTGAGATACACTCAATGAAATATCTTGAGTTGAATTAAAATAAAATGGGCTGCTATCACTGCTTCTCTGGGGGCTTCCACTGCCTCCCTTCAGTCATCGTCATCCAGGCAGCCCAGTTCTCCCTCCCATGCCTGCCGCACTTTCACCATTGGGTCTGGCACATTAAGCAGTAATATTTTATATATTTCCAAGAATTTATGGTCCTTGAGGTTTGTGAGAAGGATTTTAGCCTCCATCAGAGAAATTTCAGGAATAGCCTTCAGAGGCCATATAAGAGGAAGAAGGGCATGTATGAGCTGCAGATACATAAAGACTGTGTATGGTGCATGTCATGCTCTTACTGCAGGTCTTAAAAGAACTTAAGCATCCCATTATGCAGCACATCCCCCAATGTCAAAATGACTATAATGTCCCAGGCCGCAAATCCCCTCAGGGCCATCATCTGCGGAAGTCTCATGCCCTGCCATAATGGGGTCTCCAATGTCAGATGATCAGCCCACCCCAAAAGTCTTCATGGCTGCATTCCATATCACCACCACCACGGGGTGGCAGGAGGAAGAGCCACAGAGATCCTTCCTCTACATAGCAAGTGAGGAAGGTCCCAGCCACTCAACAGACAGCCCCCCATACACAAGGTCTCCAAAGCCCCCAAACCACCACTTATTAACAACCAGAAGATGCGCCACCCAATAGAATAGGATAATGTCTGGGGTGGCTCAACCCCCAGAGACAGCCGATTGACAACATTGTGCCAAAAAGTTGGGGGGTTCATCGCCCCTCCATAGCAACAGTCAGATAGGTGCATTAACCTTACTGAAAAAGGTTTTATAAATCAGGAATTGATGGCTTTACAGTTGGTAGAGCAGACGCGGGAGGGTCACACTTTAAAAAGTGGCAGAGAGCGCCCCAAAAGGAAAAGAGGAAGAGTGGACTAGAACTTGACGCACCATCCAAGGGCAACTAACTGAGGCATAAGGTTCCATTCAAAGGAGCAGATTGCATCGCCGATGACAAAGATCCCTAAGTATTTCAAGCCTAGAGGTAGGATTGGTATCTCTTCAGCCCACAGCATTTCTACTGGACAAGTAGCAAAGGGGTGAATTGACGATTTTTGGGGATTCGTCCATAGACTGGAGCAGGACCCAAAGACGTTTAGATTCTGCAGTGCCCTAGGGCCTGAAATCTCAGTATGGCCCAAAACTAAAAGGACATCATCAGATTACAACAAAATTATGTCGCCCACCCCCTCAGACCACTGAAATCCCCTAAGCATGTTGACCCTCACCCATGCAGCCAGTGGTTCAATTACCAAAGAAAAATGTAAAGGCGACAAAGGACAGCCTTGATGGGTGCCCCTTGCCACCGGAAACCACTCCGATGCCATTTCTCCAACCCACACCCTTGCTATCAAGGTGGTGTAAAGAAGGCACACATAACTCACAACCCGCAGGCCGAACCCCACTTGAGTAAGGAGGGTGAACAAGAATGCCCAGTACACTGAATCAAAAGCCTTCTGAAAGTCGATGGAGTGAAGGGTTCTATGGCCACCGAAGGACCCACTCATGGCAGTGGGATTATGAACCCTTTATAGATTATGGCGGGTGGCACGATGGGGCATGGACCCAGACTGGTCGAGGTGAACAAGGCATGCAACTAACTACTCCAGCGAGATGGGCGGCCAGCATCTTAGCCTATATTTTTACTTCTGCGTACCCAGCTTTGGGATCACCACAATCTCTGCAGCCCGCAGATCATGGGCAACTCGTCCCTCTCCAAGGCGTCTCAGAAAGTCTCCAGTTGTAATGGGCTAATATATGGCCACACCGGATGCCAGAACTCAGCCGGGAAACCATTGGGACCTGTAGCTTTCCCAGCCTGCAGCTGAGCCAGGGCTGCGCACAACTCGTTATATGTAACATCTGTCTCCAATGACTCCCGCTCTTAGAGGTTCAGGCGAGGCATCAATAGATCCAATACGAATTGAGGTAGATCTGCATGAGGGCTCAAGGGTCCGCACCATACACCATACATCTGTCGGTAGTAAGCTGCAAAGGCGCTCCCAATGAACTCACTAAATCCTAAATTATGCCCATCTTGCCTTCCACAGTGACCTCGAGGTCCTGAATGACATTGAGAATAGGCAGGGTTTGGGGGTCACCCTACGGTACAGGAGTTCCTTCCTCTGCTCCTGCTCCACGCACCCCTGTTGGGACCTGCTGTTTGGTGTATATGTTTATCTTGCTGGGAGGCCGTACTGGCCGGCTTCTCTTTCACCATGCCGGCGGGACCAGGAGGGAGTGTCTCTGAGATCCCAATGCTGTGAGGGCAGGACTAGGCCTGGGCAGAGTGCGCTGAGTTCTGCTATGTACCGGCATACCACGAGTAGCGCAAGAGGTTGTGGCTTCTTTCTACCGCAAGAGTAGATGTTCTACGCGAACACCAGCTTCCTCAAAGTAAGCAGCAGGTTTCTCAATGCGAGTGGTAGCCCACGTTGAGAAATCTCTCCGTGAGGTGGTGTAGCATTGGATTTTCCTAGCTCGCGCTCACCAATTTAACGTAGGCGAACCACAAGAAAGGAAAAACTTTGCTTCGCTATTCAGAGCCTTTTGGAACTCCGCGCTCTATGTGGAGCGCGGAGCGGGAAAAACTCCACAAACTCTGCAAGTGCAGTTTACAGCCAAGTCCTACACAGGACCCCTTGTCCAAGTGCAAGTATCACACAAACTCATGGATATTGGCCGGAACCAAGCTTCTGAGTCGGGCAGCCGGAACCCCCAGCAACACGCCCAAGCCCTTGCACCACCAAACTATCCACCGGGGGAAAATGGCCATCCAGAGGGAGGGGGAAGAACTGCAGGTGGTCGGTATGCCCCCTTATGCTGCAGGCACCTAGCAAGTCTGAGTGGGTACCCCATCTCTAAGAAAGCACAACATCCAGGGAAGGGAATGGGGAAGGTGACACCAGCGGCAGCAAAGTCCAATCCAGTGCTCCCGGGAAGACCCGTTCCCCCCAGTTCCTCTAAGACAGCTACAGTTACTGCACCCAAGGCTAAAGGCATGAGCTATTTGCAAGTAGGTATCATCCCTCCAGGTCTCCCATAGCAGATTCAGAATTTCAGATGGGCTTGTCAGATACTGTCCCAGCCACTGCAATGCCAGTCCCAGCCAGGGCATACCCCATCTAACTCTGGCCCACTAGGAATGGCCAAGGGCCAGACCTCTGATCTATGCCCAGGGGGTTATCCCCAGAGACAATGGCCTCAGCACATCCGGGGTGGGGTTCTTTCCAGGCATCCCCTCTCTTCCCAGCCATATGGTGGGACCCCCAACTCTCATCACACAGGCTTCACAATGGAGTGCTCCCTGACACTGAGTGGTAGGGGCAAGAGCATGGAGCCATCGTGTCCCACCTCGCCTAGATTGTTATAGCCACTGACCTCTTCCTTGTTCGACAGCTTCATGATCGCGGTTGGGCCCTGCAGAATTCTTGCGCCTCCAGCAGTGCACTAGGCCCAGGGCAGACTTCTGCAGTGACCAGCGAGCCCCACCTCTCTGCGTCATTGACTCCTCAGGCCCAGCGCTCCCTCTGGGAGCTCCAGAGTTTCAGGCAACTAGTGGTGTCCCCTTTGTATCTCCGAGAACGATTCCCTACAAGCCTCACTACTCTTCCTTCACTGCACTCAGGCTGCCACTGGACCCAGCCCCATACCTGTAATGGCGGAAGTGCGCTGGATGGCTAATCCAGCACTCCAGGGGGTCGATTGCGCCTGACAGCCATTTCCTTGATGGCGCTTTGGATCACCCTGCTCAACATGGATCCGATGGCCCCGGTGAGCAGCGGTGTAAAACGGATTAGCTGCTCTTCCAGCAGAGCTCCTCACAGAGCAACTGCCATGATTGTTGGCCAATCCACGCCCCCTTGACATTATTTTTAAAACATACAGCATATATATATTTTTATTGGTTATATGTATTATTTTGTGATGTAATAGTGCTTTATTGTTCTGTAAGAATAGCTGAATGTTTGTATATTCGTTACAGGTAATACATGTTGCTTTGTGAGGGTATGGATTTGATACGCTATTTTTATGTTTGTGTTGTAATGTATATATTATTGCATGCTAATTCTTTAATTCTTGAAAGAGTGTATAATGGTATATCTGTTCATGCCTCTCGTAGTCAGATTACCTATGTATTTTTCTCTGTGTTTGAATTTATCAGTGAATGTGCGGTTGTATGATACTGGTGGAGTGTTAATATTGATTATTTTCTTAATCATGGAAGGTGTATTTTAGTATGAGAATGAATGTTGTACTTTTTCCTGTAGCTCTACTGTTCATTATACTGTCTGTTTCTTTTATGCGATGGTGCATGTGCTGTAGTAGGATAGTGGGTGTCTTTGTTTACTTAATCATAACTGGAAAATGTCACTGGGTTTTAGGTTTTGTTTTCTAACCATAACTTCACTTTGATTGCTGTTACTTTTTTCTCTTTAAACATATGTTAAGGTCTTATAACCTGACCTCACCGTAACTTCATTTTAACCAAAGATTTGTTGCTTTTTTGTCTAGCAGTAAAGAAGACAGGAAATCAATCCAGTAATCAAAAGATAACTGTGTATCCCATAAATTGCATAAACTGGACAGAAATCTCTCTTTTACTCTCTCTCTCCCTCTCTCTCTCTCTCTCTCTCTCTCTCTCTCTCTCTTTCTCTCTCTCTCTATATATATATATATATATATATATATGCCCTGCTTTGAG
Source organism: Triturus cristatus (assembly GCF_964204655.1). NCBI lineage: Eukaryota > Metazoa > Chordata > Amphibia > Caudata > Salamandridae > Triturus > Triturus cristatus. The sequence goes on along the minus strand of NC_140590.1, from coordinate 652,792,644 downwards.
AAACGTGCTCCTCAAGCTGTCAGAAACAATCCTTTATTTTCAAGACACAGGAGTGCAACTCCGATGACATTTTTTGTCCATTAGCCTAATGCATTTCAGAGCGTTCGTGCTCCTTCCTCAGAGGCAGATTGTCAGCACATCCAATTCAAGGTTCCCACAATACCCTGCGTTACCGCACCGATTAAAAGGCCTCAGGTGTGCCCTATTTGAAGTGCACGCTGGGAGTTGTGGTTTCATAACCGCTTGTTGCCTCCAGTGCTGTGTGCTAACAATAGTTTTGATGGCCTCAGGTGTGCCATGTTTGAAGTGCACGCTGGGAGTTGTGGTTTAATAACCGCTTGTTGCCTCCAGTGGCTGTGTGCTAACAATAGTTTTGATGGACTACTTTTCGTCCTCCAGTGGGCCTCGGGTTGAATTCCTGTTTCGCCATGAAGAGACAGCTGCGCCGTTAATTCCTGCACATTTACAGGTAAGACGATCCCCAGGAGATTTAGGGGGCGGTGCAGTCTTCTCCACGGCTGGACCATGCACTGGGCGGAACTATAATTTATTGCTGTAAGTGCGACGTGAAACAAGATGCAGCTGTGCCCCCAATGGACTCCAGTGAACAAGTTTTTTATATATATATATATATTAAGCTCCAAAACGTCACCCCCCAATGAAGGGACTTCAAACGAAGGTGAAACTCAGTAATTTATTAGACCGAGAAGGAACACAGGATGCGTTCCGGCTTCGCTCCTTTTTCTTACTGAACAAAAGTGCCGTGAGTAAAACATCATTATATCCTGACATTCACATAGTGCTTCCGGTGCATCCAGCAGCAACATAAAAAACGGACTTCAAAAAATGTGGGAAATGCCATCTTAACCTAGCTATTCAGTTAAGGAAATGCAATGTTATATACATATACATGATAAAAATAATAATATACTCCATTTTATAACTCAATCTCATAAATTCATTGATTTATGAATTTCATTACTCCCTATACAAGTTGCTTCACTTAGTACATAATTGAGCCCTAAATGGGCATTTTTTTAATTTGAGTCAATAACATAAAATAAACTAAATATATGCAATTTACACTAATTACAAGCTAAATAATAAGTAATATATAGTAAATCAAAATTGCCTCAAAATATATGAAAACTTCATTAATATGAAGTCCGTGATGGACAGAACAGTTGATCTGTAATAAATGCATAATAAAATACTGTTATAGATCATACATTAAATCTGATTTTAGCAGCCTAAATGATTTCAAGACAATATGTCTCACATCACTGATTACTATACTAGATGAATGGCCAATTCTTCTTCAGTATTGAGACCGTTTGGGATGGTGGTTTGCATGTCAATTATGTATCTATACTCTAGCCTACGCAGCTTTAATTCATGATTCCCTCACTGATCACTGGCAGGAACATGATCCAAACAGAAACATTTCAATACATTTCTGTCACTGTTATGGAATTTGGCAAAATGCCTCGCTAGCGGATAAGTAAAATCTTTTTTCTCAAAAGCCCTGGCATGTTCAAGAATTCTACGTTTAGTGGGCTGTATGGTGCTCCCAATGTACTTTTTGTCACAAGGACATAATAGACAATACACACTATAGGGAGTGTTACAGGTGTTACAGGTCATAAATGTATTTATAACCTTAGGTTGTGTCATTCCTGGTATAGTATATGTAAGAATTTTAGAACTCTGTCTACATGCCTTACATTTCGAGCAAGGGAAAAAACCAGTGAGTGTACTCAGCCTGGGATTATATGGAATTGCTTCATAATGACTTCTGACAAGTCTATCTTTTAATGATCTACTTTGTCTAAAAGTCACTTGTGGATAATCCGCCACTAAATCTGTTTGTAGGATATGCCAGTTGCGGCACAATATTTGTCTTAATGTGCCAACATTGCTAGAGAAGGTAGTGATAAATCGAAAGATATCATTATCTTGGATATTTAACCTCTCTTTGTCCCTTAGTAAACAGTGTCCGGGAATTTTCTACTTTAGGTAACGTCTTAGCCAGCAGATTCGTGCAGTAACCTCGTACCTTAAATCTCTCAATTGCTGCTAATGCTTCAACAACAAAGTCTTCTCTCACAGTACAAATTATTTTCAGGCGGAGCAATTCTCCATAAGGTTTACTGTATATTCAAGATTTTTGATGGCTACTCTGTGCTTCCAATATGGAATTGCCTGCAGTCGCTTTCCTAAAAAGAGTTGCACAGATTTTACCATCCTTAACGAAGACCTTTAAATCTACAAAAAGCAACTTCTGTGGTACTCAAGTGTCCGCTGAAATGTAGATTCAATGAATTTTGATTTAATTCCATGATATAGCTCTCTGCGTCAATCTGGGAGCCCTTCCAAAGTATAAATAAGTCATCTATATATCTATACCATCCTGCAATGCATCTGAACCAATGATTGTATTTTTCCACCCAGGCCACCTGCTTCTGCCACCAGCCTACGAACAAGTTCGCGTAGCTGGGGACGAAGCAGGTGCCCATGGCCGTGCCTTGTATCTGACGGTAGTATTGTTTCAAATATAAAGATATTGTTTGTTAAACAGAACCAAATAAATTCAACCAACATCTCATTATGTTCTGTAAACATTAATGATCTTCCCTTTAAAAAATACCGTATAGCTTTTAGGCCGTTAGTGCGTTCAATACAAGTATACAAGCTCGTAACATCGAGAACAATCATGAGCATGTCAGGTTCCCAGGGAATATCCATAATGTTCCTGATGAAATGGGTAGTATCACGGATGTACGATGGCAACATCCTTACAAAATCAATATATTGAGACATTGACTCTGTTAAGCTGCCCTTTGAAGACACAATTAGACGTTCCGGTGGTCAAAGTGCATCCTTATGGATTTTGGGCAGATAATAGAAGGTTGGGGTAACAGGATGTGGACATGTCAAGAAATTAAAATCATTATCATCAAGCATACATTTATCTGCCCATTTTTGAATGAGTACATAATAATGTTTGATACTGTCTACATATTCATCTTTTGTGATTCGAGTATAACAATTAACATCAGATAGTTGTCGCAATGCCTCTTGTACATAGTACTCTCTTGTCATGAGTACTACATTTCCTCCTTTATCCGAGGGTTTGCAAATAACATCAGGATCATTTAGAATTTGTTGTAACGCCGTTCTCTCTCCTACAGTCAAATTTCCACGTGTAATACCAGGCTTGTTAGTTCGTAAGTTCATAAGGTCTCTTTTGACAGAGTCTTCGAAGGTATCCATAGTATCAAATGCAGTCATATATATATATATATATATATATATATATATATATTACCTACTGGCGGTCGCCAGTAGGTAGTTATAGTTAGGACCTAGTTACCATAGGAAACTCATTTGTTATTTTCCCAATAACTTTGGCGCCGGTTGACGAATCTTCGAGAAATTTTCAAAACTTATGGCCCACTCCGGTCAGCTCCTATCTTAAAAGTTTTTGGGTGATTCGCGGAGCAGGGGGCCAAGAAAAAGGGGGTCCCAAAACGTGTTTTCTCCATGCTATTTTCCATAGGAAACTTTAGACACGGCTACAGCCCGAACTGCTGAACGGAATGACACCAAATTTGGCAAAAAGGAAGTGCTTGCTTCAGATAGCATCCTTTTCTTAAATGGTGTAAATCTGTTCAGTAGTTTTTTAGATATTAAAGAAACAAAACCTTTATACATGTGGGCGGAGCCTAACCCCTGAGCACGAGCTTGGCTCTAATTGGAACTGTTGGCAGCCATCTTGTGCCTCGCATTGAGAGAAAATACATCCAGTCTCCCCTCAAAGAGCCACGTTTTTAGCTTATTTAATAGGCAGGTGCCCGACCCACCTATTTATACTCTTAAAAACTGAAGCGGGAGCCCACCTCACCGGTTTGTGCCCCCCTGCGTGAGGCCGCCTCCGAGAACACCTGGGATGAGCTGGGCTGCCTCGCTGAACCTGGGTTTCTTCAATGTCCACACAGAACATGTCCACGTTTTCCGTTAACAGAATGTCTTAGCTCATGCTCTGTGTACGTCCATATACACATTGTATGATCAGTAAAAATGTGTGTATCATACAAGAGCTGAGCAGCTGAAGCTTGAAGGTGCAGGGCTGAGAGAAAATAGCGGCAGGAGGAGCCCCTGCGGTAGCTCCTGATCACCAGAGCCGCTATGGGGAGTGGCGTCCATCTGTGGAACCCTTGAGCAGTGTGGACGTTGAGGCGGGGGCGTCCTACTTGCCAGCTGGATTGCAAGCTGCGGAAGAGCCGGGGGACAGTGGGTGAGCGTTCCTTACCTCGCCCCCCCGCTGCCGTACTGTAGCTGCGGGTCAGTGGCCTGTAGGCAGCAGGCCTAGGTCTTGATGGCGGGGAGTTGCAGCCTGCAGCTGGAGTCATCTGCCTCAAGTGGGAGCATAGCCAAGGCCGGGATACCCTCGCCGGCAGTCACACAAAGAGACCGGCTGCCCACCAGGCGCAGAGTGAGCCCAGAGAGAAGTGCAGGAGACCAGGGGGCCGAGGTGTCGCTACTGCCACCGAACATGACACTCAGCAATTCGACCCTGGTGGCAGCTACAAGACTACATCGGCTGGAAAGATAGAAGCATAGCAGAGCGTCCTGCATAAGATCACCAAACATGTGAGAGGCCTGGCAAGGAAGAGGAGGGTGGGGGTATCGCTCAGCACCACTGCGTGAGCCCGAGTTCCAGCGGAGAAGGGGCAGCAGCAGGCCCGCTGAAGACACCAAAAAAAGGTAGCGTTGAGCAATTGCAGGCAGCTTTAGCGTGGCACACAGCCCCATGCCGGCCCTACAAGCATTCCCTACAACAGCAACCCCATGCCTGCATGGAAAGGACAACTGTGCCAGTTCTTCAGCATTGCGGGAATACCCCACTCGACACAGTATAGCAGCGCACACCCGCCAATACTGACATCAATCTCAGCCCCAAGGTGCTTGTTACTGTATGCACATAGCTGTAGTCATTGCCCAGCCCAGGGCTACCACCTGCCCCTTTAGCCTCTGGCTATGCTTTACCTGGGTTGCCCGGCCTTTAGTAGGTAGCAGTTTTACATTAAGGCTGATGTGGCCGTTCCTTCCCCTGCTGTTAATTATCCCCTTTGTTACCACCTCCCTCTCGTTGTTTCACAGCATCGGTGTGGTGAAACCTATGCCTCCAGAAACGCTCTACAGGATCGGGTAGGTTGGGGTGGGTGCATGCCCTGCTGGCTTTACTATGGGGGTTGGAGGGGGGGTGGAGGGGTGGGGTGGGTCGGTCGAGAATCACCCATGTTTTGTCTGGAGAAACCTTGGGTTTCACTACACGGTGTTTCATATCCCGTGCCCATGGGTATTTGCACACTGCTCATTCCAGGCAGAGACAGGCTCATGCTCAGTCTTGTTTCCCCCTTATGGCTCAGCGTTAGTCAACTCTGCACCCCTGTGTTTTATGTCGTGCTTTCTGTGCCTGTGTTGATTGCTCAATTACCTGTGAGTTTATTCTGTAGCTCACCTTACATACAGAGTAGTGTCTAGACAAATGGGTGGATTGAAGGCTTGCATTTGGTGTTAGTGAAAGGTGCCACATTAAAATCACTGAGGAAGTTTCTTATGTTACCCTCTTGTGCTCATCAAGTTCTCACGGCGGGCCCTCAGATTAAGCTTTTGCCGCTGCCCACCAGCATTACTGAATCTTCTCACACTTCTCAGCAGTGCAGGTCGAGCTTCTTGCACTGCCCACTAGACGCGCATCCAGCCTCAGACTGCTCATGACTGTGTACCTGATTTCCCACACTGCCCACTTTGCTTGCTACCCTCTAGTGTACGTGTAGCTTGCCACCTTGCCCACAAGAGAGACACCCAGCTTTTCACCCTTCCTACTTGTGAACATATAGCATCTTCTGCTGCCGACCAGCAGTCATCCAGGCATTACCTCTGCTCACAGGTGAATATCGAAATTCTCTCTCTGCCAACAGCTCACACTAAACTTATCCCACAGGTTTTAGGCTTTTCCACGTTCAGTGTTCTGAACAGAAGTAATAAACTGTTTATATGGAGACACATAAAACTTTGACAGGTAAGAATGGCCCCATGGTAAATTTTGAGGCACTAAAACGAGAATTCACTAAAAAGTAGTTGCTGTTGCTGAACCATCAAAACGGGTTCAACCCCTTAAGGAGGGCAAATCTGGTGCTCCTTCCTCCGGGTAGTTTTAAACTCTGTCATTTCCCGGCTCACTCAACACACTCAGTGGTTCTTGGTTGCCAGGTCCTGGTATATGAATGCCCGTGTCCTTGCTTTGTGGAGCGTTCATGCGTGTGACCATGATGGTTCCTGCTGCTTAGAATTTGGCCTGTGTTGGCCTGGCGTCTTGTATTTGCACATCTGCCTACTGCGTTAGTGATTTTTGGTGCTAGAATCCCGCATGTGTCGGTGTAATGGCTTGCACACCTCAGCACTAATGATTTTAGGCCTGGCATTTGCCAAGACCGTTTGATTTTAATAAAATGATATGCTTAAAATACTTTTGTCTAGGGACCGTCAGCTAGCCCTCTTTGTTCGTTGGTCTGTTTTTGTCATCCACATGTTTCTTCCACCCACTCCAGAATAGAGCATGGGGAAGTGGTCAGCAAACTTCGCTATGACTGATGACATCCTGCCCTGTCACATAGAGCACATTCACATACAGTGTCATTTCCAAAATGCCAGAGGCTATTATGTGCTTCTTGAGAACAAAACTAATTTTTGCTTTTAGCAACAAAAAAAAAAAATCTTTGAGGGCACCTGGGCTTCCACAGCAGTAACACTTATAAAACCCTGACAACACAAAGATGTGGCCAAATGGCTAGGATGGTGGATCTCAAATCTGGGTAACCAGGTTCGAGTCTCGGCAATGACGCTCAACATTCTGTTTTTCTGGGCAAATCACTTAATCTCCCTGTGCCTAACAAAAATGAATGTGTCCTTGTGTAACCCAACTGGTGCTCATGTAAAGCGCTGGCGCTATATAAAAACTCCAGGAAAAAAAGCAAAAAGGTTGGTAACAATGCCACACAGATTGGCTTAGACATAGCTGTTGATATTGTACTCTGTCTCCGATCTTGCACATGCTCACCTCTGGTTTGTGTTATATTAGCTGCTCCTAAAGCGCTGAATACCAATTGCTGGTGCTGAAAACAGTCAGATCTGCGACTGTCTCAAATCTTGTATTTGCAAGACCTTTTGATTCCTGGTTCTTGCATCATTTTTATGTATAATTTTGATGCCTGGTGTGTGTGTGTGTATATATATATATTATATATATATATATGGCGGCGGTGCAGGGCACGAAATAAACTTTGAAAGCACTGAATTTGGGTTTGCTTCGTCCTTTCCAAGCATACGGACTGCAGGACGAGTATTGGATATATATATATATATATATATCGTCATGTGATCAAGGCTCCACGGAGCCGAAACGTTATGGCCGTCGCTCTGGGCAAATAAAGTAACCAGCACAGATTCCAGGCTCGTGTACTCTTTCCTGTAGCAGTTGAAGGATCCTCAAGGCTGTTGGAAGTGGTATTTCTGATATATATATATATATATATATATATATATATATATATATATATTCATTGAAAAACACCATAGGTTTCACGGACCTTATATTTAGTTGGACATTTGACTCATATAAAACCAGAGAAATTCGGCCGTTATAGTTAGTTGAGCTAACTATAACTCGCAATGCACTGGTGATGACGTCACATATTACATCACTCATGACATGGTCAGTGACATTACTGATGACATCACTGATGACATCTCAAATGACATCACTGATGACATCACCAAGGACATCATCCAGTGAATGTGTGTTTCTGTAAAGGTTACATATTTTTCATATATATCTATGCCAAGGTGTATTGAAGAAAGAGTGAATTTACAAGTCCCTGAATGGATTATTTAGTAGGTGCATGACTGACTGTATAAGTGTGAGGAAATATGAATTTTTTATGGTCAATTGTGTCCCCTATCTAGACCCCAACGGCTCCATGTACATGCTACAAGTACATGTATGTTCCCTCCACTTCAAGCTATGAAGACGCAAATACAATTGTGTCCAACGTTAATATGTACTCTTTCATATCGGCCATGAATGGGCCAGATATTCCGTTCCTAAGTATGCCTTGCCACCGTCTTTATATGGTATACTTTTCACGTTTTCCAGCTCTGGCAAGGTAGGCCCTGAATTCTGCCATCAAGCCTTTTCCTGCTTCTGCCTCTGAATGCTCCAGCCTGGACCTGCATCTGTATCCATGAACTTTGTCTTACTTCCTGCGCGGCTAACGGTGCCTAAGCCCGGCCTGTTGCCTGCCAAAATTGTATTCAGCCTTCAAGTTATCTGCTCCGTTCCTCAAGGAATGCATTCCTGTCTAAGTAGCTTAGGTAAACATCCCTCTAGCTGCAGAGCAAAGGGCCCGGCCTTACTGTCTCCGTGCAAGTAATTCATGACTCTCGTTACCATGGTAGGCCCATGCCCCCTCGCATCTCATGTAGACACTTAGACGCTTGTACACGCACTAGCAGTCAGTATAGAATAGGATCTGTCCAAGAAGACCTTCCCTTCTAGATAATATAGTTCTTTAAACACAAGATATTAGATATGATTTAGGACTAGGTTGTCCTGACACCCCAGACTTCTGTCTCCTCATGTAGGGCTAAATGTCAGTTCCTTTCACCCTCTAGTTACACGTCAATCACACGTCATGCGGCTGCGCGCGCATTTCTGCCATGTATTTTTGCTGACTTTGCAGGATTCTTTTATGGATCCACCCATTTGTGTCACCATCATAATGACGTTTTTAGTATACGCCTCTATGCACGCCTATTATAACGCCTTTTTCATTACGTATGTATATTCTTATCTGTATTATCAGCTGTTACGCCTCCTGCATCTGTCTTAATGTAATGCATTTCATATATATACTATTACTTGTCAATAATGTATTGCTGATCCCTTCCTGAACCTTCGTGGTGACGGAACTCGATTGCCTGGTTCGAACCATCATTCCTTTGTAAGGAATAAATACCCTATTATACCCTCGAATACCACGGATTCTGCCTCTTATTTTACTGAGTTATTCTTATTGAATTTTACCGCATAAAAACAGTACAGGTAATTTAAATTTACCACATAATTGGCGCCCGAACAGGGACACCTCTCACACCCCACGCGCCGGAGGTGCGTTGCAGACCCGGTCTTCTGCCACAGCCGGATGGACAATTACGCGTACCCGCAGGATTTCCTGTATCTCCCTCAGGCCAACGGGGGCGACTGAGGCTGCGATCAACACCCAGACGAGGCGGTGAGGAGTGCGGAGAATCCCGACCAGAGCCTAGCTGAGAGAGCAAGATCCGAGGTATACAGAGGCCCACCAGATTCCGAAGTTCCGAAGTATCTAAGTCACGAGTCGAGTCCAGTCCAGTTTGGTCTAGTCCAGTCCAGACTTCCGAGGCCTTCCGTTCCTTGCTTCCCGGTGAGTACCGTTGCTGGGGACGCATCTAGACGTGCGCATTAGGTTGTGCCGGTCAAGACGGGTCTGGGTACACAGACCTGGTCTGCACTGTTTTAGCAGTGTATCTGTACTGTTTAGCAGTACATACAGTATATTTAGTATTATGCAGTTAACTAGTTTTATTCTAATTATTATTGTTCGTTCTAAAATGTTTAGATATGTTTTAAATGTCGTGGTATGAGTGATTGTTCGATCTTCATTATTGTGTTTATTGTAATTATTGTGTTCAAAAACCAAGTAAGAATTAAGTAACAAGGTTCAAGATGCCGTTATTTTCAAAATTAAGACAGATAAAAACTAGAAAAGGGATACTCGAGGAAGCTGTTCCTATCCCACCTAGGGACACTCCAGGGTACTTTATGTACCATAAACATGGCCTAGATGCCGTATTATATCTTGATCTATGGGTGGACTACACCAAGGATTTGGCAGAGAGTCAGAGATGGCCCGCTGCTGGAACATGGGATGCAGATTGCATCATGAGAATAGAAGAAGCGTTGTGGAAAAAGAAAGCCAGACAGTCACAGAAAGATGCCATTGAACTATGGCGTAAAGAATCGCATAGGTGCACAGAGAAAGCGCTCAGAAAGGAAGAGAAAAGTAGGGAAGATTCAGAAAAAGCCCGAGAAAACATATTAATTGACGAAGGTACCCGAGTAAAATCAGAACAAGTAGACAGACAACGAAACACTCTTATGAGTGGTATGTATCCTCTTCTGGCCGAAGGTTTACCTAAGGCCACTCCGGAAATACCGAAAGATCTGCCACCTCCGTTACTCCCGATTAAAGTACATCCCAAGACCGCAAAAGACATTTTCCTCTCTTCCTATTTAGACGATGTAGCTCCCGAATATGTTAATGTTCCACCACACACACCACCTATCGATGGTGCTCAACCCCAAGATCATCCGCCCTCAACTCCGCAACAACAAACTCCTCCTCACATTCCAACAGTTTCATCTGTTTCTACCACTTTTCCTACATCTACCGTCTCTACCTTACATTCAACCAATCCTTTCGCGCCTAGCACCTCAGAAGGTGCGACAGGAGGTGCGACAGCGATTTTTTCCACGCCACCGCAAGGAAATAAATTGTCCTTTAGAGATTTAGCACACCAGCGTACACCTCAAACAGCAAGATCCGATATGTTTAAGGAACATCTTGTGGATTGTAGATATGATCCAGTGCCCGGTAAAAATGACAGAATGCTGCTGTCATCACTACGTACACGACGAGCGTCCACATATTTAATGACACTACCAGGAATGGTTGCTCATCTGGACAATATATATCACTTTGTCCAATCAGGGCGAGGCCCTGAAAGTATTGACAAGGCCATGGAATACCAGAAAGTAGATATACAGAAACTACTGTTAAGCTTCCTCATAAACTGCTTGATCAGAAACAGAGATAGGCCTGAGGTAGATCAGGATGAAATGCAAGTGCTTACCAGATGGGGTCAGAATATATCAGAAGGGAAACATGATAAGCAGAAGTGCATAGTAGCTATGTGCCGAAAGATCCGCAAAGAAATAGAACAAATACATAAAATCAGATTAGAGGCAGACAAAACTGAATCAGAGGGAGAGGAGGAGGAAGAATCAGAAATGTCCACGGGACAATTAGAAACGATAGCTTATGTAGGTAGGGGAAGATCTTTTAACAATACCAGATACTTTAATGATCCAATACGTCCCATACGTCCAGAATGTAACAGAAATTTTCAAGCCCCTATGTTAAATACGAGGTCCCCTGAACACCTATTCCAGGCTGCTGATAAATTACTCCGAGACCGAAGGGGATATCATATGCTCGATTCTATGGACGAACAAGAATTAGCCAGGTCAGCAGTACAATGGGCTGACAGTTCTGAAAAATACAGTGATGATGCGCTAGCACACACGTTTCTGAATCTTACCCCAGACGAACAGCGTTTAGCTGGTATATACATGATACAACACCTCCTTATATTGTATAGAAGCCAACACTCCGAACCTGGTCCCCTACCTGATATCCTGACAGAATTACTCATGAATAAATGGAGAGGTTCAGGTACTGATTTAATTAAAGAAATTCTAGAATATCGGCACCAGTACATTGTCTTCGTATGCCCAGAACATGTTTCAGTTCCCACCGTGGAAAGAAAAACGTATCATATAGACAGACAGAACCCCTTACGCGAAGTACACCCAGTCAGAAATGATGACAATACGTTTAGACGCGTGTTTGTGTACACGCCCATAACCAAAATAGAACTATTGGAAATGAAAAAATTAGTGCCCAGCCATGACAAAGATCCAGCAGGTTTTCACCGTGAACTAAAGGACATGTTACTCATGGGTGATTATACCTATCCTGACATTATGAAAATATTGAAAGTATTATTGCCTGCCGGTATTTATGAGAAACTCAAGGAAAAAGAATGGGAGGTGGGAGACCAAAAGATTGATTGGACCGCATTGGAAACTGAAGAAAATAGCAGAACTGCAGGCGTAGGGCTTGGGGGCAAAACAAAAGCATTACCAGGTCTATTGGTACAAGTCTTGCTACGTTTGTTAACTACGAAAAAGGAAGATTGGGGAGCAATCTCAGCCTGTAAACAGAAACCCGATGAAGACACTAGTGATTTTTATTCCCGATTTGAAAAATGTTTTGGTATTAATAGCGGCCTGAAAGCAAATAGTGAGTCATATCCACACCTTTTTGTAACAAAACTAGTCGAGAATTCCCTGCCACAGGTTAAAAACAGAGTATTGAAAGTTGAGAGCACTTGGCAAGCTAACACTCCTTCACAAATGTTACAAATGTTGCAGTATCACCAGAATAGAATTAGAGAAGAACAAGAACACGAAACAAGGCGTATGAAAGACACGAAAATGAAAATGCTTGTCGCTCAGTCAGTTCCAGCTGACGGTCATAAAAAGGGTACGGCACAATCCAGTAACTCAGCGGTTCCCGTTAAAGGGACATGCAACTATTGTAAACAGCCAGGTCATTATATAAACGATTGTGCGGTTCTGAAACATAATATCTCCACGGGTAAAACCAAGGAGAGACCACGTCCGCCTAGACAGGATCAGATCCAACAACAAGTACCTCAGAATATACAGCCTATGCAGGCTGCACAACAGACCGTACCACAACAACAGCCACAGCCTATTGCTGCAACACAGAACACGACACAACAGATGTACCAGTATGCACAAAATGACTATCCAGAGTATCAGCGCTACACATGAAATAGCCTAGAGAGGGAAGTTGGCTTACCCCTTATTGAGGTTCCTGTAGATCAAGAGGGTCCTTATGTACAGAGTCAAGTATTAGGGAAAGACAGAAAGTTTCTACTCGATACAGGGGCAAGCAGAACAACTATAAGTCATGATGAAGTTCCAGGGGCACCCCTCTCAGGCTCACAAAATATTTCCCTTGGTTTTTCAGGAAAGCCCACTATTAACGAAGTATCGCAACCACTTGCATTTACAGTCGGTCCATTAACACGGACTACAGATCTATTGCTTACGAAATCATGCCCAGAAAACTTGTTAGGTATTAAAACATTGAAAGCTCTAGGAGCTATAATATGTTGTTCTCCGGACGGAGTACGACTATTTTTGCGTGACTTTAAAGGTCACTACGTGTCTAGAGACATGGATCACCGGTTACAGAATCTACCTGCACATTTATGGGCGCAAGGCCCCACTGATGTAGGTTGTATGCACATTACACCATATCGAGTCACACTCAAAACAGGAGTAGTACTACCACGAATGCGACAATACAAGTTACCGCCAGATGCTGTAGTGGCTTTACTGCAAATCATTGACGAGCTCATTGCACAAGGAGTGGTTGTAGAAACCGACTCCAATGTATGTAATTCTCCGATTATTCAGATTCTTAAACGAACTGATCCAAAAGCACCCCCAGTATATCGATTAGTTATTGATCTGCGAGAATTAAATAAATGTATTGTACCACAATATCCCGTGGTCCCAGATATCTCTTCATTACTGACAGCTATTGATTCAGAGGCAACGTTCTTTACTGTAATTGACCTCAAGAACGCCTTCTTCAGCGTCCCAATAGATCCGGAAAGTCAATATTTGTTCGGATTCAGTTTAAACGGACGTAGTTTTAAATTCGCACGCGCACCTCAAGGATTTACAGAAAGTCCTAGCATCTACAGCCAAGCACTGAAAAGACAACTTGACAGTATCCACATGCCTGCTAACACTGCACTGCTTCAGTATGTCGATGATCTGCTGATCACCACCCGAAGCGAACCCGAATGTGAAAAAGCATCACTGACGGTTTTACATTTCCTAGCCGACAAGGGGCACAAGGTGTCCCCTTCAAAGCTGCAATTTTGTGCCCAGCAAGTTGTGTACCTAGGGCACTTGCTGTCCAAATGGGGGAGACAGCTCACACCTGATCGTATCCAGTTAATTGTAAACATGCCACCACCCAAGACACAAAAGGAGGTACGGGCCTTCATAGGCCTCACTTCGTACTGCAGGCAGTGGATCCCCCAATATGCATTTTTAGCTAAACCACTCATTCAGTTGACAACCCAGGAGGCAGCGACATCGACTGTCCTCCCTTGGACTCCAGAACATACACAAGCTTTTGAAGACTTAAAGAAAGCTTTATGCCAAGCACCTGTTTTAGCGACACCATGTTACAGTAAGCCTTTTAAACTCTTTGTTACAGAACGTGAAGGTACTGCTTTGTCAGTACTCACGCAGGAACAAGCAGGATCACACAAGCCGTGTGCTTACTTTTCTAGCACATTAGATCCCGTAGCTCAGGCTCTTCCTGCGTGCCTGAAATCAGTCGCAGCGACAGCTTTAGCGATCAGACAAAGTGATGCCATAGTATTAGGACATCAATTGACAGTACAAGTACCACACGCAGTAGAGGTTCTCTTGAACCGGACACAGACACAACACTTGACTATAGCACGACTGACAGGTTACGAACTCACATTGTTTCAGCCACACATAGAAATCAGACGTTGTAGTACATTAAATCCTGCCACACTTTTGCCATTAAGTGGAACAGACCCACTGACACATGATTGTATTGAAGTCATTACTATTACGACGAAACCCAGACAAGATTTGACAGATGTCCCATTACCAGATCCAGACCTGACACTTTATGTAGATGGTTCATGTATGAGAACAAGTACAGGAAAGTTAGTGGCCGCCTATGCAGTCACGACAGACACCGAAGTCATTGAAACAAATTGTATCGATACCTTATCAGCTCAAGCAGCAGAGCTTATTGCTCTGACACAAGCCTGTATTCAAGCCAAGAAAAGAAAAGTTAATATATACACAGATTCACGTTATGCTTTTGGAGTCGTACACGACTTCGGAGTCCTTTGGCGAGAGAGAGGTTATTTGACTTCTCACGGTGCCAACATTCAACATGGTCCCCTCATTCAAGCTCTATTAGATGCAATACATCTACCTACTTCAATATCTATCATGAAGTGCAAAGCCCATACAAAAGTCACCGATATTATTTCCCAGGGTAACGACCTAGCAGACCGAACAGCTAAGCAAACAGCACAGAATCAGACTCATGCAACTGACTTGACAAAGACAATAGTTCCAACGCCGACACACTGCATGACAGTTAAGGATCCCGCTCTTGATGTAATTGACATACAGACACATGCTACACCAGAGGAAATAAAGAAATGGACTGAATTAGGAGGGATCCAAACCGATCAGGGATGGATGACGAAGGGAAAATCTATCTGGTTTCTCCCCGACTCAATGGTTCAAGTTATCATTAACACCATACATAGTCCAGCACATCTAGGAGAAAAAGCCATGTTAGACAGTATTCAACACATTTGGTTCAACAAACACTTACGAGCTGCAGCCAAACAGAAAGTCCGAACTTGTATGATTTGTTGTCAGTTCAATCCAGGTAAAGGCGTACCTGTAGAACAGGGTGGATTCCAACCTC
Source organism: Triturus cristatus (assembly GCF_964204655.1). Classification (NCBI taxonomy): domain Eukaryota; kingdom Metazoa; phylum Chordata; class Amphibia; order Caudata; family Salamandridae; genus Triturus; species Triturus cristatus. Next base: position 652,777,096 of record NC_140590.1, on the reverse strand, counting down.
CCGATCACCCTTTTGAAGTCCTCCAGATGGATTATATCCAGATGGAACGATGTCGAGGATTCAAATATGTCCTCGTAGTTGTATGCGCTCTTTCCCGTTGGACAGAGGCGTATCCCGTCTCAGATTACACTGCCCCGACTACTGCCAAACAATTAGTTCGTGAATTCTTCCCACGGTATGGTTTGCCCCGTATCGTGTACTCAGATAATGGCCAGCCGTTCTCATCCGAGCTAATGAAACACATTTCACTCTTGTTAGGCTATCAATGGAAATTCCACTGTGTCCGACATCCCGAGGCAGCAGGTCTCGTGGAACGTCATAATCAGACCCTGAAAATACGGCTTTCCAAAATCTGTAGAGAGAAAGGTGTCGACTGGATAGTAGCCTTACCGGTTGCACTATTTTACATGAGAATGGTAGCACATTCTCGCACAGGGCTATCCCCGTACGAGGTGGTCTTCGGTAGGCCACCAAATATGTGGGGGACGCCTATACCTCGTAAAATAACTGATGTTGATTGTAATATGCTGACAGATTACCTGGCTTCCTTGATGTCTGCACTACAATCTTGTCGTTCACAGGTAGCTGCAGCTTTTCCCGATAACACTGAGGTGAAGCCCCATGACGTGGTTCCAGGCGACCTAGTGCTTGTGAGAAATTTCGACAGGAGGAGCCCGCTGGAGCCTCGTTGGCAGTCACCCAAGCTCGTTCTTCTCACCACAAGGACAGCCGTGAAGATTGAGGGTCGCAAGGGGTGGTTACACTCGAGTCATATCAAGAAATTTCATGGACTACCATTGGATTTAAACGTCCAGCCCTGCATTCCCTCACCGACTGACTCAAAACTCCCCCTGGTTGAAAAGTCAGAAAAAGAGAACTATAAATTGAAACTAAGGTCTAGCAAGTCAGACAATTCGATTGTTTAAGTCCTCTCCAAGGTGAATCGGTTGAATTAAAGTCTTTGACATGTATCCTCTAGACCGTATGAGAGAGAAAAATAGACAGAAACAGCTCAAGAAACATGCATACTGTAAATCACTTCATAGTCACTGTATAGTGACATTGTTGATTATGTTTTTCCTAAGTCTTTTTATTATTGCTGCAAGTATACTGTTACATATGTACTATCCTATTTTCAAGCGTGCTTACAATGTTACTGCCGAACATTCTTTTAGTGAACTACCTCCACATGAGTTGTCCTATAGATTTGCGCTGCGCAACAACACATTCATTAGTATGTTACATCATTCCCATCAGACCAGCAACGCTACAAATTGTTGGATATGTGGCCGACTCCCTCCCTATCAGAAATACAAAGGAGTTCTGCCTCTCTTTCCATATCCGTTTACACACAATGGTTCCTGTGGAGCATGGTTTAGTTTGATTAACTCTTTAGATTCAAACACTGTAGTATACCAGAGCAACTGGGTATGGGGAAACCTGAACGTAGTTTTGCTTAAAGTCTGTTATCCTAACAAGGAGGGACTTCCCAAAAGAACAGGAACTGACCTAGAAAATGAAGTATATGGATTAGGTAACTTTACACTTAACCTCATGATCCTAAATGTTGAATCTGAAGCTACACTAGTCTTGCCTGCTATGTCCGTATTACCAGTCAAAGGTGAATTATGTGTAAGAAAGAATGGTTCAGTACACCTGGGTCATAGTAAATGTACTACTGTGATCGATTTCAGTGATAAAGGCAAGTCTACATTTAGAGCTTCCCGTCACTCCTACTTCATCTGTGGCCACACCGCATATATACGCCTACCCCTAGATTGGGATGGTACCTGTTACATTGCATTCCTTCTGCCACCTGTTTTCCTAGCCCCTCCTGATTATCATAAAAATACCAATCTAGTACACCATAGACCGCAGAGAGATACTCCGATTGTTGACTACACCGAAACAGCCTGGGAACAATATACAGACTTCAATAAAGGTCTCTTCCCTTACATAGGTGTTGTCTCAAACAGTAAACTGATACATAGATTAACTAGAACCCTTGAAGCAGTAGTGAATGAAACTACCTCTGCCCTAGGCAACTTAACAGAGGAGCAGTCTGCGATGCGGATTGTTGTTCTCCAAAATCGTCTTGTCCTTGACGTCATCCTAGCAGATAGGGGCGGAGCTTGTAGGGTCATCGGATCAAGTTGCTGTGTTTTCATCCCAGAAAACGCGCCATCCGTATATAAAGCCATAACTCGTCTTCACAAGATTGCAAACCAGATACATCAGAATGCAGGCACCTGGACATGGTCCGGTTGGTTCTGGAGCGTGTTGTCAGCCTGGGGATGGAAAGTCCTATCCTTCCTAGGTATTGGCCTTCTCATAGTATTCAGTTGCTGCCTATGTCTACAATGTGGACCAGCGATTTGCGGCCTGTGTGCCACATCGTGCATTCCACGTTCAAGTTTTCATTCAAGATCCCGGAAGAAGAAAGAAGAGCAAATGATGTTACATGAACAGATTGATGGATTCCTGAAGATTGACATTTCATGAGGGTCCGTAGGGGACAAGGAGGGAATGAGGAAATATGAATTTTTTATGGTCAATTGTGTCCCCTATCTAGACCCCAACGGCTCCATGTACATGCTACAAGTACATGTATGTTCCCTCCACTTCAAGCTATGAAGACGCAAATACAATTGTGTCCAACGTTAATATGTACTCTTTCATATCGGCCATGAATGGGCCAGATATTCCGTTCCTAAGTATGCCTTGCCACCGTCTTTATATGGTATACTTTTCACGTTTTCCAGCTCTGGCAAGGTAGGCCCTGAATTCTGCCATCAAGCCTTTTCCTGCTTCTGCCTCTGAATGCTCCAGCCTGGACCTGCATCTGTATCCATGAACTTTGTCTTACTTCCTGCGCGGCTAACGGTGCCTAAGCCCGGCCTGTTGCCTGCCAAAATTGTATTCAGCCTTCAAGTTATCTGCTCCGTTCCTCAAGGAATGCATTCCTGTCTAAGTAGCTTAGGTAAACATCCCTCTAGCTCCAGAGCAAAGGGCCCGGCCTTACTGTCTCCGTGCAAGTAATTCATGACTCTCGTTACCATGGTAGGCCCATGCCCCCTCGCATCTCATGTAGACACTTAGACGCTTGTACACGCACTAGCAGTCAGTATAGAATAGGATCTGTCCAAGAAGACCTTCCCTTCTAGATAATATAGTTCTTTAAACACAAGATATTAGATATGATTTAGGACTAGGTTGTCCTGACACCCCAGACTTCTGTCTCCTCATGTAGGGCTAAATGTCAAGTTCCTTTCACCCTCTAGTTACACGTCAATCACACGTCATGCGGCTGCGCGCGCATTTCTGCCATGTATTTTTGCTGACTTTGCAGGATTCTTTTATGGATCCACCCATTTGTGTCACCATCATAATGACGTTTTTAGTATACGCCTCTATGCACGCCTATTATAACGCCTTTTTCATTACGTATGTATATTCTTATCTGTATTATCAGCTGTTACGCCTCCTGCATCTGTCTTAATGTAATGCATTTCATATATATACTATTACTTGTCAATAATGTATTGCTGATCCCTTCCTGAACCTTCGTGGTGACGGAACTCGATTGCCTGGTTCGAACCATCATTCCTTTGTAAGGAATAAATACCCTATTATACCCTCGAATACCACGGATTCTGCCTCTTATTTTACTGAGTTATTCTTATTGAATTTTACCGCATAAAAACAGTACAGGTAATTTAAATTTACCACAAGTGAGTGATTGAACATGTGTTACTGAATGTATGGGTTAGTGACTAAACTTTGTGAAAGTCTGTATTAGTGTCTCAGTTGGTGTATAAGCGGCTGCATGGGTTGGTGAGTAGCTACATGAGTGTCTATATGGGTTATTAATTTGTTGTCTGAGTATCTGTATGAGTGCCTGAGTGTCTGTGTGGGTGGGTGGGGGGTGTGTGACTCTGTGCATACATGTCTGAGTGGGTGATTCACTGGTTGTATGGATTCAAAAGTACATCTGGGAAATGCTGTATGGGTGAGTTAGTGTGTGTATGGGTGTGTTGGTGAGTGAATGAATGTTTCACTGGTATATGTGTGAGTAACTATATATGTTTTAAGGCAGTATATGTGAGTGTTGGAATACATAAATGACAATACGTGAGAGTACGTTATTTGAAGAGTGGGTGTATAAAATAGTGTCTGCTTGTACCAGTGATTGTATAAGACAGTAAGTATGTGTTAGTATCTGCATAAATAAGTGATGTGGTGTGTGTATAAATAACGCAGTTGGTGTGTATAACAGTATACATGAGTAAATGTGTATGTGATTGATTCTTTGCATGACTGATTAGGCGTGTGAGTCACTCTATGGATGAGTGGCGGACTGTGACTGTATGTTTAGGTGTATGAGTGCCATATTATAGTACTGTATTGATGAGTAACTGCATGTAGAAGTGAGTGGATGTGAGTGTAGACCTAGGAAATAGTGGGTGGTATGTAGTATCTGGCATTGTTGTGTGTATGGTTTCAAAAATAGTAGTCGGTATTTTAGAATGCGTGTATCAAAGTTTCAGTTTGCGCATCAGATTATCAGGTGGATGATGTCATCAGTGATGTCATCCGTGATGTCATGTGAGATGTCACCAGTGATGTCACTGACCATGTCATGAGTGATGTAATATGTGATGTCATCACCAGTGCATTACGGGCGCGTGATTTATAGTTAGGTCAACTAACTATAACGGGCACATTTCTCTGGTTTTATATGAGTCAAATGTCCAACTAACTATAACGTCCCTGAAACCTATCTTTTTTTTGTGAATTTCTAAGGTTTTTTAAATGCTTATTCCTAACTATAACGTCTGTAAAACCTATGGTTTTTTCAATGAATTTCAAAGGTTTTTTTAAATGTTAATTTCATATTTTATTATTTATAAAACCTATATTTTTTCTATTTTTTTGGTAAGATTTTGGAACTCTATTATCGTTTTTTTTATTTGAAAAAATATGTAATGTTTTATATCTTCAAAAAAAAGTATGTATATCATTTTTTTGGGGGGAGAAAACTGAAGTCCTGTACCGGTAGTGTACCAAGCTCCATCAGCACACAAATCCTATCCGCCATATTGCTAAACTCGTAAAGGATGCGCATTTCGTATCCGATGGGTTCGTGGCACCACGTCCTGCATAACATCATATACGTATGTGGTCGCGCCAGCTGCTACTTTGGTATGCGACAGGTACGCAGTACCAAGCCGCACCTTACGTCATGTACGTATGGGTCACGCCCGCTGCGCGTTGCGTATGCGACGACTGCACGCTACCAGGCCCTGTGTTACGTCATAGACATATGGTGTCGCATCGGGAATGCCATTCCCTCATTTTTTTTTGTCTCAAAACTATATCTAAATAAGTTTAAAGTGTATATGAGAACAAGCAATAATCTAAAATATTTTACACATTTACATATTTCTAACTGTAATAAACTTATATTATGGTAAATATATTTTCTCAAAATCGCGTCGGATGCGGCCTTCGGTGCGTGATTGCCATGTGACCATAAACAAAAGCATTTCATTGGTTCATAGCATTTCCCATTGTAAAAGTTGGAGGACCCCACACATTTTAGTCATTCTCTCTACAGCGTTTGATGAGAGACTCCTCTTCTGCTTACAGAGCTTTTTTGAAAACTTTTTTCTATATACACATATCTGACACTACACACAACATGCAACCATCATCTTCATCAATGTTCATGCTCTGTAAAGTAACCTTTCACCTGTGATAGCCATGCATGTAAGAGCTACATAACAGAACTTTTCCCCACTGCCAGAGGTAACATGGTTGTATACGCTGTCCACAGCACAATGCAATGTGGTTCGACCCAGGGGCAGTATCATGCATAGATAATGAACACACGGACACAGATAGATAGTAGAAGTGGGTACGGGCACATGCGCTCAACTCCTTTTTATTACCAGGGTCACATATTCAGTGACGTCTGTGCTGAATGCATGTAGGGTGAGTGTAAACCAGCCCTCAGGGAATGGTTGTTGCTAGCATCAACTACAACAGTAATCATTGTATCACACACAGAGATTCAATAATAAATTGGTCAATAGTTTGTGCTGCAGTAAGGTAGGGACACTAGATGTGAAATAATATAGAAAAGATTCTATCGTAAAACAACCATAACTTGTGGTATACTGAGATACAGGCAGTAGATCTGAAATAATACACAAAAAGATTGTATCATAAAGGGTCCATCAGGTCTAGTGCACTCAGATATCCACATCAAAAGCATTTAGCAGGTGCACAGCCAGTAATAATGCGTGCTGCGGGCGGGCCGTACTAGGAGCAATGTCTGTTGCCTACAACACTACATCATCTGCAATAGTGACTTGATCTGAATTGTAAACACTGCAGTCTGCAGTGTAGGCCAGAGAGCAGTCAGCAAGGGCCCACAGCCACGTGGCGTTGACTTGAGCTGTCCTGTTTGCCATACGCGAAGCAACAAAAACCGCGTGCGGACCCTGTCATGATGCGTATGCGTGGTGCAGACAGAGCGCACTGGAGCAATGTCTTTTGCTTACAGGACTGCGTCATCTACAATAGCGACTCGATCTGAATTGTGAACACTGCTGTCTGCAGAGTAAATTGAAGGCAGTAGTGAGCACAGTCTTCCATGAATACTTTTTCTCACTTCCTCTTCACAAAATACAACATAAATTACACAAAACTTTGCAATAAATAAATCAAAACAATTCGAATTGCGATCTCTGCTGTCCACTGTGTACACTGTTATTCAGTGTTCTTTACCACTACCAAGAAGAATTTGGTCATTGTACTAGACCTATAAGTCATCTTAAAAAACTCCTTCAACCAAGTATACTAAAAGGCTATTGTGTATATTTCAATAGACGTTGTAGTTAGTTGCCTACTGGATTCTGTAATTAAACAATCACCACTCGATCTGAATTGTGAGCCCTGCTGACCGCAGTGTAGGCCAGAGGCAGTGGTCATTAATGCCTCATAACCACGTGCCGTTGGATTTGGAAGCACGGAGTTGGTTGCACCTGATCGGAGGGGGTACACACAAATCATCACAAACTTTAACTTCTGACATCTTTAATCACAGAATCAAGACCCCATTTCACTGTTCCGACCTGCTGTACCACGGTGTACTCCACCCACTGCAGTCAGCCAAGCCCAATAATCATGTGCAACAGTTAGCTACGGAAGCACCTCAACGGAGGGAGTTCTGTAAAAAACAACAAGCAGCAGGTAATATCTGACATCATCCATTTTGGGATCAAGACACTGTTCCACTGTTGGGACCTAGAGTTGGCTGCACCTGGTCGAAGGGAGTACCTTCATCTCCACTCTCACATACAGTTCTAACATCGTCCATTGTGGAATCTAGACCCCGTTTCACTGTTCGGACCTGCTGTACCGCGGTGTACTCCACCGACTGCAGTCAGCCAACCCCAATAATCATGTGCAGCACTTACCTATGGAAGCACAGAGTCTGATGAACCTCAACGGAGGGAGTTCTGTGAAAACCAAGCAGTACGTAGTATCGGACATCGTCCATTCTGGGTTCAAGACACCATTCCACTGTTGGGACCTAGAGTTGGTTGCACCTGGTCGAAGGGAGTACCTTCATCTTCACTCTCAGATGTAGTACTAACATTGTCCATTGTGGGATCAAGACACCTTTCCACTTTTGGGACCTACAGTTGGTTACACCTGGTCGAAAGTAGTTCTTCATCTGCACTCTCAGATGCAGTTCTAACATCGTCCATTGTGGGATCAAGGCACCATTCCACTGTTGGTACCTGTTGGACTACTGTGTTAGTAGTATACAGAGCACTCCACTGTGCTGGGCCTCAGGCTGGGCATTGTCTGCCTGTGTCGCCGTGACCAGCGTTGATCTCAGGAGCCTTCTCTGCTCGCAGACCTCGGCCCAGGAGCTTTCGCTGGCACGTGGTGGGCCCTCTTTCACATGCGGCGTTGTCGAAAGGTGAACTGTGGGGCATATGTGCGTCGCAGGGCCATGATGGTTTCTGGGTACCAGCAGACTGAGAGCATTATTCCCGCAGCCACCTTCGCTCACTGCGTCAGCCTCGTGGCGGTGTAAGCTGCGCAGACCTGACAGACATGTTCGCCATTCCGGAAGAGAACCACACCCAGAGAAACGTGCCTTTTATTCATACCCCTACGCTAGCCTTGCATACGCTGAGCCAGCCCACTACGCTAAAGATTTGGGGGGGGAGGGGGCACGTACACGCTATGTTTTCTTAATTTTCCCTACTGACTGTACTATCATGGTTGCGTCCACTGTCCACTTCGCTAAATAGACCATCAGTGTATCTTCACATGTACATGTCTGTGCTCTGCATACTCAAGTCTCTCCGACACATCCCCTCAACACTTTGCATTGTATACTTATATAATCAAGAATCACTTGCCACCTTCGCGCATACTTTGCTCCCATCTCTCCCCGCATTATGCATTGTGTGGCAGAGGTGCTAGGTTTGGTTTGTGTACATGGCTAGCCACGGTTCCCACAGTACGTAGTGTCATTGTGTCTGCTAGGTGTACATGTTGTTTGTTATGTTGCATGCGATTATATAAGGTAGCGCGTTTATTTACGAGCAGTGGTTTCTCCCATTTTCATATCGCTGTCTTAAAGAGGATACCGAAGTTTTTCTCACAAGTGAAAAGTGGGACTACAATGGCAGTCATTAATTACTATGCAAGAATGTCCAACTGCACGATGCTTCTTAGCTTACAGCCCCCAATCTTGCGTGCTTTCTTAAAAGCATGCCAACTCCCACAATAAGACCAACATTCACACAGCTTTCTAACGGCAGTTATCTGCTTCTTAATAACATGGACTGCTACGCAATGTGAGCTGGCATACTGTATGTCCTTACTGTTTCAAACCGGATAACTTCCTCTGGCAATCTCTATTCCCACTCACACAAAGTAACTCCCAAAGTTCAACTTGGCCTTTAATACCTACTTTGAAAACAGATTTTATTAAACGGAGCAAACTGAAAGTGCTTTTGTTTCAAACAGAAGTGTCCCTCACTTCTCCAAAAGTAGTTTATCGACTGCAAAAAGCACGAACTTCAAGTAAAATACACTCACTTTTAAATACAAACCTCCCATTACACTTTGTGAATTGTTACACAATTTTCAACACATCTGACATTTAAGGTCTGGCACACTTTTTTAACACTGTCTCCTCCGGCCTTCTCACAGGCTCTCAAACTGTTTTTAGTCTAATACCAGACTTCATTAATTCCATCATCTCTGGAATAACAGGAACAGTGCCCGTAATTCTCGGTCTGTTTGCGGCCATCCTACTACTATTTTAGCTTGTTAAAAATGGCTGAGCTCCCTGTGGTAACAAGCATGTCTGACAGAATACGCCTCTACGCGAAGCTACATCAATACCGTGAAAAAATTGAACAACTTTTCGGCTGCCTGCCTCTATCTATTATCGGAGCCAGCTACAACATGACATTTATTTACACATATACAATCTGCGTGCAAACAACTTTTATTGCAAAACTAACCCAATCGACTGGCGAATGGATCTATGCCTTACCAACATCCCAGCAAATGCTCCCGATATCCAGCAGGTAATGGAGTATCTTGAAAACCATGAACTTGATTGTTCGGACAGTGGAGCATGGGCGGATGCAACGCAAAAAGGTATCCTGGCGAAATGAGATTTCTGCGCAGCCGCGAAAGATCTCCAGCAACGTGTGATCTTTGACAACATCGCAGATTGCCTGTCAATTCAAATTGCCGCTCCAACATTCGAGGAACATTACTGTCCCTTTGAGGATATGAATTGGATCGCTTCGCTTTTCTCACACGATGGCAACAATCGCCTCTTGGAACATTAAGCATCTCAAGCCGCTGAAGAACTTACGGACTGCAATCTCTAAGACTTGTAAGAAATTCACTTTATTCTTGGATTTATTTTTTCCAACGTTTTTGACTTTTTCCTATAAAATGTTTTAATACACTTCAATTGAACTATTTTCATATAATAACTTTCTAAGTATGCTTAGGCATTTGAACTGTGTTTTCATTATTGGCCCTTACGTCTCCACACTAACCAGGGATGGATGATGTATGGCCTATGCAAATACGAAATTTACTTGCTAAATTAGCCTAAATCCGACACCCATTTTGAAACCATATCTATTCTTTGTACACACGTCTCTCTGCCTGCCTGTTATCCACAAAGCCCTTTCACACAAACTAGCTCATCCTCAGCCTCTGCTCATGAGCTGGTGATCAAGATCAAAAAACACGGCATTGTTTAGAAACTGGTTGGCACAGTGTGGTAATCGTATCCTACCTTTATTTTCATTCTACAATTTAAAGTCATTCATGTCTAATAGGTATTGTTTATGTCACATGGAACTGTAACATGTAATGTGGAATTGACTGATGCAGGAGCTTAGGTTTGAATACAGCAGAAGCGGCTGTAGTTTGCCTCAGCTGGATGTCTTAGCTCTTGCACCAGTGGTTCCCTTTATGGCACTTAAATAAAGACACTTTTTATATAACTTGCAGACTCCATCGCTTTATCCCACACAGCCACTTTCTTAAACACACCGCATTTCACTATTTGTCTTCTGTGGCATTGCAACCTTCTTCATTAGATTCTTCATGATTATTTTATTCCTGCTTGCTAAAACACTCCATTCGAGTCTTCAGACCAGTAGGGGTGAGTAGTTTGCTTCCCACTCCCGCTGTAGTGTACCGGCACCTCACCTCAGCACCATCTCACTCTGGCCAAAACAACACTTTCACACCGCTAGGGGTGAATATTTCGCTTCACACTCCCTCTATAGCACACCCTAACCACCCCACAGACCTCACAGCGCTATAGTCTAAACCCATACTAACACCACTTGCACAGCTATGCTACAGCGGCCAGTATGCTACAGCGCCCAGAGCAAATCAGTTTACAGCAATCAGCTCACGGTTTCATCCTAGAGTGTACCGGCACCTCACCTCAGCACCATCTCACTCTGAGCAAAACAGCACTTTCACACCGGTAGGGGTGAATACATCACTTCACACTCCCTGTGTAGCACACCCTCACAGCGCTCCTACCCTCCTCTTTCCTACTCTTTTTGCCCTTTTTTCCCCTTACTCGCTTCAACGGAATCACAAAATGGCTGACAACACTTCTTAGTTCCAACCGCTCGCACCGCTCACTGCCAATAAGCAGCAAGCTCGTGCTCGTAACCCCTCAGCCAATCAAAAGGCAGAATTCTCAAATATCGATATCTGTAAATTTCGATATTTCTCCAAAACTACTGAACGGACTTACACCAAATAAACAAAAGCATGCTTTCTAGACCAAGACCATTCTCCCTGCCAAATTTGGGGTAATTCAGTTCAACCGTTCGTTCTGTAGCCTTGTCTAAAGTAGGCCTGGGCGAAAATTTCGTTCCGTTCGCGGAAATTGCGATAATTTGACATTTTCGCGTTCCGCGGAGAGCGCGAAAATGTCAAAATATCCCGTTTCCGCAGCTTGGCGATAATTTGTTTCTTGCTCGCGCTGTAAAATAATACATTCTCGCGCGCGCGCGATCGCCTTACCTGAATCCCTGCGTTCGCCGACAAGTTTTCTTGATCCGGTCGCGTTCTCCATGAGATGTTGTATTGTTGTATTGTTTTTAGCCATTTGCACTGTCTCGCGACAGTTCGCGCCCGCAGTGACGTCATGCGTCGCGCGATCACGTCTTTCTTCTCGCGATCATGCACCGCGAGACAACTCAAAACAAGATGGCCGCGCCCGCAAGCAACCACATGGGTAAGTTGGTGACCCGCAACCATGCAGAAAATCTCGCGAACATGCGGGAAAAAAACTTCCGCATCTTCGCGATATTTCCGCTTGTTTGCGATAATTTTAAATATTTTCGCGATAATTTGCGAAAGTTAATTTCGCAAATTCCGCCCACCCCTAGTCTAAAGTTTCCTATGGAAATTACCACGGAGTAAAAATGTTTTGGGACCCCCTTTTTTCAACATAGGAGCTGATATGAACAAAGAATTAGTTTGGAAAATTTCATGAAGATTCATAAAACGACGCCAAAGTTATAAGCAAAACAAAAAATATTCTTCCTATGGAAACTTGGTCCTAACTATAACTACCTACTGGCGACCGCCAGTAGGTAATATATATATATATATATATATATATATATATATATATATTTATATATATATATATATATATACATATATATATATGTATAAATACATATATATTCACTGAAAAAAATAGGTTCCAGGCATGTTATAGTTACAAATTAGCATTTAAAAAACCATTGAAATTCACTGAAAAAACCATAGGTTTCAGGCACGTTATAGTTAGAAATTAGCATTTAAAAAACCTTAGAAATTCACTGAAAAAACCATAGGTTTCAGGCACGTTATAGTTAGAAATTAGCATTTAAAAAATCATTGACATTCACTGAAAAAACCATAGGTTTCAGGGACGTTATAGTTAGTTGGACATTTCACTCATACAAAACCATAGAAATTCCCCGTTATAGTTAGCTCAGCTAACTATAACTTGCGCCCCCACAATGCACTGCTGATGACGTCACATATTACATCATTCATGACATGGTCAGTGACATCACTGATGACATCACTGATGACATCTCAAATGACATCACTGATGACATCACTGATGACATCACTGATGACATCATCCATGTGAAAATCTGAAGCACCTCCTCACACCCTAATATAACCTTTGATACACCGTCTTCAAAATACAGAATACTATTTTTGAAACCATAGACACACCAATACCACTTACTACATATCTACTCACTAATTTTAAACATTTTCGCGATAATTTGCGAAAGTTAATTTCGCAAATTCCGCCCACCCCTAGTCTAAAGTTTCCTATGGAAATTAACATGGAGTAAAAATGTTTTGGGACCCCCCTTTTTTCAACATAGGAGCTGATATGAACAAAGAATTCGTTTGGAAAATTTCATGAAGATTCATAAAACGACGCCAAAGTTATAAGCAAAACAAAAAATATTCTTCCTATGGAAACTTGGTCCTAACTATAACTACCTACTGGCGACTGCCAGTAGGTAATATATATATATATATATATATATATATATATATATATATATATATATATATATATATATAAATACATATATATTCACTGAAAAAAAAATAGGTTCCAGGCATGTTATAGTTACAAATTAGCATTTAAAAAACCATTGAAATTCACTGAAAAAACCATAGGTTTCAGGCACGTTATAGTTAGAAATGAGCATTTAAAAAACCTTAGAAATTCACTGAAAAAACCATAGGTTTCAGGGACGTTATAGTTAGTTGGACATTTCACTCGTACAAAACCATAGAAATTCCCCGTTATAGTTAGCTCAGCTAACTATAACTTGCGCCCCCACAATGCACTGCTGATGACGTCACATATTACATCATTCATGACATGGTCCGTGACATCACTGATGACATCACTGATGACATCTCAAATGACATCACTGATGACATCACTGATGACATCACTGATGACATCATCCATGTGAAAATCTGAAGCACCTCCTCACACCCTAATATAACCTTTGATACACCCTCTCCAAAATACAGAATACTATTTTTGAAACCATAGACACACCAATACCACTTACTACATATCTACTCACTGGTTCTTAGAACTACACACACATCTACTCATTCACCCATACAATCACTCATAGATGCAGTCACTCATCAATACAACACTATCATGTACACTCATACACCTACACAGACACTCACACACCAGCACTCATCCAGAGTTACTCACACACCTAGTCAGTCATGCAAAGAATCAATCACACTTCCATTTACTGACCTATGGAGTTATACACACAACAGACCACTTATTCAAACAGAAACAAACACATAATTACTCTTGTATACAATCACTGATACAAGTACGCACTCATCTATACAGCCACTCTCACAATCTACTCCAACTCTCACATACACTGCCATTTACATATGTAGTTACTTGGACATGTACCACTGAGACATCCATTCACTCAGTAACACACCCATACACACACTGACCCACCCATACAGCTGTTTCTACATGCACTTTTGAACCCATACACACAGTGAATCAATCACTCAAACATGTATGCACAGAGTCACACACCTCCCATGCACCCACACACACACTCAGGCACCCATACAAATACTCTGGCAACCAATCAATAACCCATATAGACACTCATGTAGCTACTAACCAACCCATGGAGGAGCTTAAACAACAGCGGACAGATAGATACAGACAGTCACACAGTTTAGTCACTAACCCAAGCATTCAATAAGACATATGTAATAACTCACTTTAACAGTCAGTGACGCACCTACTAAATCCTCCATCCAGACACTTATACACCCACTCATTCTTCAATACACCTTGGCATATATATAATACATATTTAAACTTTATAGAAACACACATTCACTGGATGATGTCATCAGTGATGTCATCAGTGATGTCATTTGAGATATCAACAATGATGTCATCAGTGATGTCACTGACCATGTCATGAATGATGTAATATGTGACGTCATCCGCAGTGCATTGCGGGGGCGCGAGTTATAATTAGCTGAACTAACTATAGCGGGGGATTTTCTATGGTTTTGTACGAGTGAAAAGTCCAGCTAACAATAACGCCCCTGAAACCTATGGTCTCTTCAGTGAATTTCTAAGGTTTTTTACATGCTAATTCCTAACTATAACATGCCTGAAACCTATGGTTTTTTCAGTGAATTTCAAAGGTTTTTTAAATGCTAATTTCTAACTATGCCTGCAGAGATAGGTCATGTGAAGAAAGAAGAAAAAATGCACAGAAAGAAAAAAAAGAAATGCAGAAAGAAGCAACAGAAGTCCTCAAAGACGAAGAAAAGTGCAGGAAGAAGGATAACGTGCAGAAAGAACAAACAGAAGAGCAGAAAGAGTCTTTATTGCAAAATTATCCTGCACCCTCAACTTTTTCAGATGGGTACAGGTGGTAACTGACTCTGACTAACCAGTCCTAGAGCCAATGCTATGAAGACACTCAGAATACAGTGAAAACACCTACATACACTAGGGAACACTATGCGTTGGGGTCCCCCTGTGATTAGCATGACCTCCTCTGTAAGCCCCTAGTATATAATAGGGCAGGGGATTAATACTACCTCTTAAAATGCACCACAGTGCGCATTTGCACACTGATGAAGGGAGGGGGGGCTGAGCTGACGTGTGCAAACACGCCCTATGACCGTTTTAATTTGTGGGATAAAATCCCCTTGAATAATGAGTGTCCCTTGGGTACAACCAGCCCATCAGGTATCTCTAGTTAGCACCACAGAGCTGCGTTGCAGAGAAAATGGGCACGGCCTGGACCACCTCTCTGCAACGCAGCACAGTGGTGCTTACTGGAAGCAACTGGTGGACTCGTTGGCCCCATGGTCCCTCGAGATTAAAGGTGCATTATTTCCCCAACTTAAAACGTGCCATAGGGCATGTTTGCACACGGCACCTCAGGCCCCGTCCCCTCCCTTCCCCACTGTGTAAACACGCCCTGTGGCCGTTTTAAGTTGGGAGATTAACTCCCCTTGAATCCTGAGGATCCCTAGAGGCAAATTAGCCCACTAGGTACGTCCAGTAAGCCCCATTGCAGAGAGGTGTAAAAAGGGGCACAGCCTGCACCACCTCTCTGCAACGCAGCGCAGTGGCACTTACTGGAAGCACCTGGTGGGCTAGTTGGCCCCCAGGGCCCTTCAGGATTGAAGGGGAATTATTTCCCCAGCTTAAAACATGCCACAGAGGGTGTTTGCACACGTCACCTCAGGCCCCGTCCCCTCCCTTCACCACTGTGTAAACCCACCCTGTGCCCGTTCTAAGTTGAGAGATTAAGTCCCCTTGAATACTAAGGGTCCCTCGGGTCAAACTAGCCCACTAGGTAACTCAAGTAAGCGCCACAGAGCTGCGTTCCATTCAGGTGTAAAAAGGGGCGTGGCCTCTGAACACCTGTCTGCAACGCAGCTCCCTGGCGCATACTGGAGATACCTCTTGGGCTAGTTGGCCCTCAGGGACCCTCAGTATTAAAAGAGAGTTAACCCCCCAACTTAAAATGTGCCATGGGGTGCGTTTGCACAGTGGTGAAGGAAGGAGGCGTGGCCTGAAGTGACATGTCTGCAAACACACGCTGTGGCACGGTTTAAGTTGGGGAATTAATTCCTCCTCAATCCTGAGGGTCCCTGGGGGCCAACTAGCCCACCTGGTACCTCCAGTATGCGCCAGAGAGCTGCCTTGCAGAGAGGTGTTCAGAGGCCACCCCCCTTTTTACAACACTCTGCAAGTGGAGCCCCAGGGGGTGGCGGTCCCCGGGGCTCGGGGGGGCCGTGTACCCCCCGCATTCAATCATACTTTGCCCTGGGGTGGCGGTCCCCGGGGCAGTGAGGGGGGATTGGGCCCCCCACACTTTATTTCTAACATACCCTCAGGATTATATTCATATATTCATTAAAGCGCGGGAGGCCGCGCTTCGTTTTTTTTGGGGGATCGGCAGGATCCGCGCACCCGTGTTTTTTCTTCTCTTTTCTTGTGCCTCGGGTCTACCGAGGCACAAAATGGCTGCCAACACTTCCTGGTTTGGAGTTTTGACAGCCAATTAGCATACAGCTCGTGCTCGGCAGGGTGCACGGATCCTCTGAGGCCATAGATACATATGTGATTTTGATTTTGATTTTCTCAGGAACTACTGAACGGATTTACACCATTTAAGCAAAATGCACGAGTGTGAACCAAGTTCTACCTTTCTGCCAAATTTGGTGTAATTCCGTCCAGCAGTTCGGGCTGTAGCTGCGACTAACTGTCCCTATGGAAAATTGCATGGGGAAAACACGTTTTGGGGCCCCCTTTTTTCTCGGCCCCCGCTTGACGAATCACCCCGAGACTTTCAGGATAGGAGCGGACCGGAGCGGGCCACGAGTTTTGAAAATTTCGCAAAGATTCGGCATCCGGCGCCAAAGTTATTCCAAATAGAATGTTGCGGATTTCCTATGAATAATAGGTCCTAACTATAACTATCTACTGGCGACCGCCGGTAGGTAATATATATATATATATATATGTATATATATATATATATATATACATATATATATATATATATATATATATATATATATATATATATATATATTACCTACCGGCGGTCGCCAGTAGATAGTTATAGTTAGGAACTATTTTCCATAGGAAATCTGCAACATTCTATTTGGAATATCTTTGGTGCCGATTGACGAATCTTCGCGAAATTCTCCAAACTTTCGGCCAGATCCGCTCCGCTCCTACCCTAAAAGTTTTGCGGTGATCCGTAAAGCGGGGGCCGAGAAAAAAGGGGGTCCCAAAACGCGTTTTCCCCATGCAATTTCCCATAGGATCTGTTGTCGCAGCTACAGCCCGAACCGCTGAACGGAATGACACCAAATTTGGCAAAGAGGTAGTCCTCAGTTCGGACGCGTGCCTTTTGCATATTTGGTGTGAATCTGTTCAGTAGTTCCTGAGAAAATTAGGGTTAAAAAGTTAGTGATATCTATGGCCGCGGAGGATCCGCGGACCATACCCGCACCGTACGCGAACACTCCCCGAACGGAGCACGCACCCTCCCGATCACGCGCTGAATGCTAATTGGCTGTCGAGCGTCTCTCTACATTCGAAACCAGGAACTGTTGGCGGCCATTTTCTGCCTCTGTAGAAGCGAGGCTGAAGAAGCAAGGGGAATAAGTGCGTTAAACATTTAAAGGGGGCAGAGTGGAAATACTCTGACCCTCTAGAGGTGCTTAGGGGGTCCCAGAAGGACACCCTGGTGCCCCCCTTTTTTTAAAAAACACAAAAAACGGCGAAATGCACGCACGGTGCGCGCATCCTATCGCGTTGGATGCACGGATCCTCACGCGGTGGATTTGCGGATCCAAAAACATTGAAAAAAATATATAAAATAAAGTTTTGCACATATAGTTAAAAAAAAATATTTTGAAAATTATAAAAAAATATGTTTGAAAAACCCATTAAGTTCAAATAATATTTTTTAATTTTTAAAAGAATTAATTGAAAAAATACATTTAAAAATGGTGATAAAAAAGTATTTTAACAAAAATATAATTAATGAAATGACACACTGAATTTGAAAAATATAGAAATCCAATCAAAATCATTAAACATGATATCTTCAGAGATAAGTTATAGATAGGAATTAGCATTTAAAAAAACTTTGAAATTCACTGAAAAAACATAGGTTTCAGGCCTGATATAGCTAGGAATTAGCATTTAAAAAACCTTTGAAATTCACTGAAAAAAACATAGGTTTCATGCACGTTATAGTTAGGACTTGGCATTTAAAAAACCTTTGAAATTCACTGAAAAAACCATAGGTTTCAGGGGCGTTATAGTTAGCTGGACATTTCCCTCATACAAAACCCTAGAAATTCCCCTGTTATAGTTAGTTCAGCTAACTATAACTCGCGCCCCCGCAATGCACTGCTGATGACGTCACATATTACATCACTCATGAGATGGTCAGTGACATCACTGATGACATCACTGATGACATCTCAAATGACATCACTGATGACATCACTGATGACATCATCCATTGAGTATGTGTTTCTGAACAGTTTTAATATGTTTAATATATATAGGGAAAGGCCTGTTGAAGAATAAGTGGGTGTACAAGTGTGTGAATGGATGATTTTCTAGGTGCGTAACTGACTCTATAAGTGAGTCATTAAATGTATCTCACTGCAGACTAGTGACTAAACTGTGTGAATGTCTGTATGTGTCTGTGTGTTGGTGTATAAGTGGCTGCATGGTTTTGTAAATAGCTATATGAGTGTCTATATGGGTTATTGATTAATTGTCTGAGTATCTGTATGGGTGCCTGAGTGTTTGTGTGGGTATGGTGTGTGTGACTCTGTGACTAGATGTGTGAGTGGGTGATTCACTGGGTGCATGGTTTTAAGAGTGCATCTGTGATGGACTGTATGGTTGGGTCGGTGTATGTATGGGTGTGTTAGTGATTGAATGTATATCTCAGTTGTACATGTGTCAGTAACTACATATGTGAAATGCAGTGTATATGTGTGTAAGAGTATATAACTATCTATATCTGAGTGTGTGAGATTTTGGGAGTGGCTGTATACGCCATAGTGCAAGGATATCTGTGTCATGTGCTGTTTGTTTTTTCTGCAGGAAGACACAGAATTTGTTAGTATTTTTATGAGTAAGTGAACTTGAGTGTGTTTAACTGTATAGGTGAGTAAATTGGACTGTGATTAATTATTTGCATGACTGACTAGATGTGTCAGTACCTCAATGGATGATTGGCGGTGTGTGAGTGTCTATATAGGTGTATAAATGCACAGAGTGACTGTAAGTATGAGTGACTGTAGAGGTTAGTGAGTGGACATGTATGTAGACCTAAAAGTCAATGAGTGGGTGAGTAGTTATTGGTATTGGAGTATCTATGGTTGTCAAAATGGCCGTCTGAAATTTTGAGTCGGTGTATCAAAGGTTATATTAGGGTGTGAGAAGATGCACTAATTTATCACATGGATGACGTCATCAGTGATGTCATCAGGGATATCATTTGAGATGTCATCAGTGATGTCATCAGTGATGTCACTGACCATGTCATGAGTGATGTAATATGTCACGTCATCAGCAGTGCTCTGCGGGGGCGCGAGTTATAGTTAGCTGAACTAACTATAACAGGGGAATTTCTAGGGTTTTGTACGAGGGAAATGTCCAGCTAACTATAACGCCCCTGAAACCTATGGTTTTTTCAGTGAATATATATATATATTTTCACTGTAAAAACCATAGGTTTCAGGCACGTTATAGTTAGGAATTAGTATGTAAAAAACCTTAGAAATTCACTGAAGAAACCATAGGTTTCAGGGGCGTTATAGTTAGCTGGACTTTTCACTCATACAAAACCATTGAAATTCCCCCGTAATAGTTAGTTCAGCTAACTATAACTCGCGCGCCCGCAATGCAATGCTGATGACGTCACATATTACATCACTCATTACATGGTCAGTGACATCACTGATGACATAACTGATGACATCTCAAATGACATCTCTGATGACATCACTGATGACATCATCCAGTGAATGTGTGTTTTTCTGAAAATTCCATATGTTTTATATATGTATATCTCAGGGTCGATGGAAGAATAAATGGGTATATAAGTGTCTAAATGGATGATTTGTTTTTGAAAAATTGATTGTATAACTGACTGATAAAGTGTATCTTAGTGAATACATGGCTTAGTGAGTAATGTTTAAATGTGTAAATATCTCTATCAGTCTCTCACTTTGTGTATAAGTGGCTGCATGGGTTGGTGAGTAGCTACATGAGTGTCTATATAGGTTATTAGTTGGTTTTTTGAGTATCAGTATGAGTGTCTGAGTGTATGGTTCGGTGGGGGGTATTACGTAGTGCATAGGTGCATGAATGAGTGACTCACTGTTTGTATGTGTTGAAGACAGCATGTGTGCAGAACTGTATGGGTGGATGAGTGTGTACATGGGTGTGTTAGTGAGTGAATGACTGTCTCAATACTGTCTTTATGAGTAACTTCATATGTTTTAAACTAGTATATGTGACTATTGGTGTATATAAGTGAGAATATGTGAGAGTGAGAGATTGGAAGAGTTCCTGTATGAATAAGTATGTGTTTCTATAAGTGATTGTTTAAAAGACTAAGTATGTGTAAGTTTCTGTAGAAGTAAGTGTGGTGGTGTGTGTATAACTGTATATGCAAGTAAATGGATGTTTGATTCTTTATTAGCATGAGTCGTGACTATGTGTGTGAGTAACTCTATGGATGAGTGACATTGTGTAACAGGATGTATAGGTGTATGAGTACATATGATGAGTGAGTACATGTATGAGTGACTGTATAGGACAGTTGGTGAATGAGTGGATGTGTATGTGGATCTTAGAATTACTGAATAGGTTGTTGTAACTGGTATTGGTATGTCCATTGTTTTGAAAATTGCACACGTCACCTCAGGCCCCGTCCCCTCCCTTCCCAACTGTGTAAACACACCCTGTGGCCGTTTTAAGTTGGGAGATTAAGTCCCCTTGAATCCTGAGGGTCCCTAGGGTCCAACTAGACCACTAGGTACCTCCAGTAAGTGCCACAGAGCTGCGTTGCAGAGAGATGTAAAAAGGGACACGGCCTAGACCACCTCTCTGCAGCGCAGCGCAGTGGCGCTTACTGGAAGCACCTGGTGGGCTAGTTGGCCCCCAGGGTCCCTGAGGATTGAAGAGCAATTATTTCCCCAACTTAAAACGCGCCACAGGGCGAGTTTGCACACGTTAACTCAGGCCCGGTCCCCTCCCTTCACCACTGTGTAAACACACCCTGTGGCTGTTTTTAGTTGGGAGATTAAGTTCATTAAAATCCTGAGGGTCCCTAGGGGAAAATAGCCCACTAGGTATGTCCAGTAAGCGTCATTGCAGAGAGGTGTAAAAAGGGGCACGGCCTGCACCCCCTCTCTGCAACGCAGAGCAGTGGCACTTACTGGAAGCACCTGGTGGGCTAGTAGGCCCCCAGGGTCCCTCAGGATTGAAAGGGAATTATTTCCCCAACTTAAAACGCGCCACAGGGCGTGTTTGCACACGTACATATGATGAGTGAGTACATGTATGAGTGACTGTATAGGACTGTTGTTGAATGAGTGGATGTGTATGTGGATCTTAGAATTACTGAATAGGTTGTTGTAACTGGTATTGGTATGTCCATTGTTTTTAATATTGCACACGTCACCTCAGGCCCTGTCCCCTCCCTTCACCACTGTGTAAACTTGCCCTGTGGCCATTCTAAGTTGAGAGATTAAGTCCCCTTGAATCCTAAGGGACCCTAAGGTCAAACTAGCCCACCACGTACCTCCAGTAAGCGCCACAGAGCTGCGTTGCATAGAGATGTAAAAAAGGGCGTGGCCTCAGAACACCTGTCTGCAACACATGTCCCTGGCGCATACTGGAGATACCTGTTGGGCTAGTTGGCCCTCAGGGACCCTCAGTATTGAAGGGGAATTAATTCCCCAACTTACAACTGGCCAGGGGGCGCGTTTGCAGAGTGCTGCAAGGAGGGGGCGTGGCCTCCGGCGCGATGCCGGTCTTTTATTTTTTTAAGAAGGAGGGCTGTGTGGCCCCCCTTCTTTTTCTAATTTATTGGCCCTGGGGACCCCATCCCCCAGGGCCTGCACCCTAATTTTTTTTGTTGAAAATTATAAATTTGGAAGGGGGCCGCGTGGCCCCCCTCCCAAGGCCTTAATCGGCCCCGGGGACCCCAACCCCCGGGTCATGGCCTTTTTTTTTTTTATTCTTTAGGAGGGCGGCTGTGTTGCCCCCCTCCTCAGGCCACTTATGGCCCCGGGGACCCCATCCCCCGGGGCCAGCCTTTGTTTTTTAATATTTTAAAAAATATATATTTATAGAAACACCTAGAACATGCTGGACAAACCGTATGTACCTATCACCATGACGATTTGCGTGATATTCATTAAAAGGCGACTATGCATACAATGAATCCACGTGGAATGTATTTACACCGCTAGTGAAGCTCTGACGTGTCTGATGCCCTACCGTGCCTAATCCCAGCGCCCCCGCCGGTGGGTTCTCTCCAAGTAGACACCCTTGTTTATTTATACAAACATGGGTAGCTATTGACGGGCACATTTAATAAACACGCACACCAAGCCATTCAAAGGGGATTCAACAAAAATTTGACCAAACTATGCAAGAAACCCCCCTCACGGTTAATAAAACACACATCCACCGCCGAATGTGTAATACTTTTTATTTTACTCTCTAGAAAGGAGACAAACCTCACTTGAGACTCACAGCGTGCTCCTGGCTGAGCCCAATGCTCTGTTACACCCACCAGTGCCCGCCGAGTGCCACACACCTCTGACTTGTATTCCACCAGTTAGTGCGTATTCTATGACACCCTCTAGCCCATGTGCACTGTAACACCACCCCGTGAATATGTCATGCCACACTTGCCTTCGCACGGGTTATATTGCCCCATCTAACGTGCCTTCCTCGATGCCTATGTTATAACGCACAACGCTATGTCATACATATTACAATCTGGGATCCATATCTTTGTCATAGTGCATATGCAACGTTACACTCCCCAGCACATATTTTATATTACAACTTTAGAGACTAGTTAGGTTACACAACACTGCCCTGTGCATATTACACTCCAAGGCGCATATCGCATAGCACGCGCTAGTGCCTGTGCTATCTCGTGCTCTCCAATGAATCTGTCATTGCGCACAATGTATTGCATATTATATTTCACGCCCTGGTTCATCTTATATCACACTTTTTGGTGCATAGTTTATACCATATACTATATCTAGTTTTCATTTTCAATCGTGCTCTCAGGACTATGTTCTAGATAACCTTTTCACAGGCATTACATTTTGCGATGGGGGGTGGAGGGTCATGGGTATTTCTGCCAAGTGAGTCCGGAGTCACAGTCACAAACGTCCTCTTCTTCCTGAATAAAAGTGAGATTATGCTGCATTCTTGTTCATATTTTAAGTAGTTCGCACAGACACACATTTTAAAAAACAATAAAGTTCCTAATACCCACCTTCTCTGAACAGTTATCTTGCTGCCCCATCCACCTCCTCCCTATCCTCTGTTGTCTGAATCCATGGACTAGCCTCCTCCCTCCTGCCATGCATGGTCTGATGTGCTGCACCTGCCCTCCATTTAGCATGATGTACCAGTCCACTCCTCCTGCACTCCATTGCCCAATTCTATGGCCCATCATTGACCTCCTGCTTAGCCTCTGTGCTTAGCTTGCTGCCCCTATTCTCCTTCCCCCTGCCCTCCGATGTCTTTGTGCATGCCCCTGCTCCATCCTTTTTGCCAACCATGTTCCATGGACCTGCCACTACTATCTACTCTGAGTTTTCTGTTGAGCTGCCACTCCCCTCCCACCTGCCTAGCATTGTCAGATGACTGTAACCTGTCCCTGCCACCTCCACCCTGCCTGTCCACATGCCATGCCCCTATCCCCTTCCACCTGTCCTCCATGGTCCATTTTACTGCTACACCCTTCTGCCCTCCCTGGTCTGTTGTGCTGCAACTGCTCCTCCTGCCTGCCCCGCGCGGTCTGTTGTGAGGCCCCTTCCCCTGAACTCTCTTGTCTGTGCCCAGGTCCTGACCCTCCCTTCTATCCTCCATGGTCCTTTGTGCATGCTCCCGCACCCTCCTTCTTGCCCATCATAGCCATTGTGCTGCAACTAACCCTCCCGCTTGCCATGCATGGTCTTCTGTGCTGCCATGGCCCCTCCCACCTTCCCTGTGTGGTCAGCTAGCTGCCCCTGACCCCCTCCCACCTTCCCTCCATGGTCTGTGTGTATGCCATCATAGTCTCACTGTTGCTCTCCATGGTGGGTCTTGTTTCTAGTGCCCATCCTGCCTGATCTCCATGGTCATCTTGCTGCTCCTGCCCTGCCCCCTTGCCCCCAGCCCTCTGTTTCCATGTGCAGACCCCTATTCCCTCCCTCATGGCTTGTCTGTTCCATTGTAATGCCCCTGATCCGTCCCTCCTGCCCTTTATGGTCTGTTATGCTGCAGCTTTCTCTCCTGTCTGTCCATTATGGTCAGCTAGCTACCATTGCCTCTTTCCCCTCTGTTCTCTGTTGTCCATGTGCATGGTCCTGTCCCCTCCCTATTGCTTTCTATGGATTGTTGTGCTGCACTCCCGTCCCGCATGCCCTGTGTGGTGTTTTGTGCTGCTGCAAACCCTAATGCCTGCCCTATAGGGTCAGTTTGGTGCACCTCTCCATGTCCCTCCTGTCCTCTGTTATCCGAGTCCATGTCCCTACCCCAATTCCTCCTGCCTACCATGATCCAATGTACCATACTTGCGAACATTTTGAACTTGGTTAGAGGGAGATTTTGAAAAAAGAACTGGGGTATTGATTTTCCCCTTTGAGTTACATTGAAAAAGAGGAGATTGTAGACAGGAGACAGATCAAATAAAGCCCATTTGAGCTTAAAAACAATGGACGTTTCCTGGCTGAAACGGGTCTGTTGGCATGTATGGTTGTACTACCACTGCCTCTTCCTTCTGCCCACAATGGTCTATTATATTGCCACAGCCTCTCTTGCCAGTCCTGTATTGTTGGTTTGTTGCCCCTGCCCCCCTTTCCACTGCCCTCCATAGTCTGTTGTGCTGCCACTGCCCTTCCTGCCCAGTGTGGTCAAAATGCTGCCTCTGCAATCTCCTACCTGCCTTCAATTTTCAGAGTCCGTGCCCCTGGCCTCTGCCTCTCAACAGTATCCCAATGAACAACTAGATTGCTAACATTCTATATTTATTACAAAAGTGTGGAACGTCATCTTGATGTAATCAAAACTGTAATACCTAGAGCATTTCCTTTAGAAATTACATATATGAGAGGGTCTTATTTGCATCAAAATTATGGTTAGTGCTCTAAAAAACTAAAATGAGGACATATTTTCTGAGTTTTCAAATAGCGACAAAGAACTTTTACATTATTTGTAATCTTTATGTTTTTTTATCCAGTTGACCACTTGATTAAATGTTGCACTTAGGGAAGAGGATGTGGTGTTACTTCCAGAGCTGCAGACTTTGTAACTGGGGAACCAGGTTGGAGTTTCTGCTTCAGCTCAACATTCTGTGATTCTGGTCAAATCACTTAATCTTCCCATGTCTACAACCAAAATGAATTTGATCTTGTGTGATGTAACCAATGCTCGTGTAAAGCACTCCAATACTTGACAAGTCTGCACTATATAAAACTGCAAATACACAAAAAAATGTTGCACACTTCTGTCATTGGGCTACATGTGGGCTACATCTGGGTGATATTTGTGCTACATTTGGGCTCTTTTGTCTCTGGTGGCCATTTTGGGAGACTTATTTGTTATGAAGTTTCCTAATTTCCTCATTTACTACAGTCTCCTCAGTAGGAAATACTTTCAGTTTTTTACTTTGATTCCATCAAGAAGGCATTCGGATGTGTCACACATTTGCCATAAATTCAGAATGTTAGCACTCTAGTTGCTCATTAGATCACTGTAGTAAAGCTACTGCTCACCAGGGAAGTCTGCTGCTGGTATTGAAAGTGCATGTTTCATTCTGCATGTCAGAATTTTTTAATGAAATAGAAGAGGATTTGAGAAGTCACTCAAAATGTGCCCTCATTTTTATTTCTGCAGCACTAATCATACTTTCTATGGCAAAATGAACCCCCTCATTTAGTTCCTTTTTAAATTAAATGCTTTAAGAGTTACCACTTTATTCCAATCAAGATGGCTTCAGGTGTGCAATACGTTTGTCATAAGTAGGACTGTTAGCGCTCTAGTTGTTCTTTAGAACACTCTGGGAAGCTGCAGTAGAACACAAAGGAATCAACTAACAGTCTCTGCCCTTGTTGGATGTACATGTTTTACTGAGAATGTCAGACTTCATTCTCACATGACTGAGAAAGATAGTGTGAATTTACAGAAAATATGCTCTCAGTTTAGCTTATAGATCACCTTCCAAACCTTTGTGGGAAAAGCATGAGAAAATAGTTTTCTCTCAAACATGATTCATGATATCACAGCAGAAGGCTTTTTCACATGGTAAAATCACCTTAGAACACACCACAATTCCTAAAATGAGTATGGTACCATCAACAAATGATTAATAATGTAACTAAAGTCTTAAAACCTTCTATTAACTGCAATGCTTTTTAATGAGGTGCTATCATGTATATTGGTCCCAAGATGGCTGCCAACACTTCTTGGATGAAGTACTGACAGCCAATCAGATCTCATGATGAGGTGTGTGGTTAGGCTCCGCCCAGATATATCTATCTTTTTAACTCTCATTTTCTCAGGAACTACTGAACAAATATACACCATTTAAGCAAAAGGCACGTGTCTGAGCTGCGGACTACCTCTTTGCCAAATTTGGTGTAATTCCATTCAGCAGTTCGGGCTGTAGCTGCGTCAACAGGTCCTATGGGAAAATGCATGGGGAAAACGTGTTTTGGGACCCCCCCTTTTTTCTTGGCCCCCGCTTAACGAATCACAGTGAAATTTTCAGGATAGGAGTGGACCGGAGCTGGCCAAAAGTTTGGAAAATTTTGTGAAAATTCGTCAATCGTCACCTACGTTATTCCAAATAGAATGTTGCGGATTTCCTATGGAAAATAGGTCCTAACTATAACTACCTACTGGCGACTGCCAGTAGATAAATATATATATATCACAAATAGCAGAATCTGTGGACCAAGATCTAGCTTCCTCCCAAATTTGGTGTAGTTCCATTCAGCAGTTATTGCGGTAGTGCTTCTTCTTTTGGACCCCCCTTTTTTCCGCTTGACGGATAACCTCAAAACTCGTTATGCACAAACTAGACAAAACTAGCACTTCTAAAAAAAGTTCCATGGAGATTCGTCAATTGGTCGCACGATTATGAGATCGAGGCAAAAAAATAAAACAAAATTGTGGCTTCCATTTTATTATATATATGGGGAGGGGGTTTCAGTAGAGGTCCCCTCCACAGCCCATTTATGGCACTGAGGAGCCCTCCCCCTGGGTTGGGTATATTTAAGGGGAGGGGGCACATGGCCCTCCTACTCAAGCTGTTTTTGGCCATGAGGACTCCATCTCCTGGGGTCCAAAGTATTTATTTAAGGGGAGGGATTGAGCAATTTTTGCCCCGGGGACCCAATCCTCTATGATCCAAAGTTTTTTAAAGGGAGGGGGGCACCTGGCCCCGTCCCCGAGCTGTTTAATGCCCTGGGGACCACATCCTCTGAGGCCTGATGTATTCTTTAAGGGAAGAGGGGCTGCAGTGCCTCCCATTCCCTAACCATAGAAAGGCCCTGGGAATACGATCTCCACGGCCATCATTGTATACAAAAGGTAGGTGAACCCCCTCCCTGAACATTTAATAGCCCGAGAACCCCATCCCCTGGGGTTGGCTCACTTGCTGTGTCCTGGGGAGCCCACCCCTGGGACACAGTAGTTTCTCTGCCTGCACTGGCTGCACTCAGAAAAACATGTGTTTACTCCTGTCTGGCGGGAGCAATTTCAAATCTCTCACCAAACAGGAGCAAACACAGAGTCTGCTCTCAGCAGGCAGAAGCTTTAAAATGCTTCCGCCCACTGGGAGCAGACTTGTGATCTGTTTCCCTGCCCACATTTATGCGGACAGGGAAACAGAACAATATATGGCTCCCCCCTGGAGGGAGCAGCATAAACAGCTGTTCCCTCCAGGCAGGAGCAATGCTGGCTCCTGCACCTTGCAGGGTGCTGGCTGGGACTGCGGGGGCCCTCGGGCTCCCCCACCGGCCTGCAACATGTGCTTTATGGGTACCCCAGTCAGGCACTGGGCTACCCACCTATTTAAAATGGAGGCCCCTGAGAATTGGATCCCTGGAGCCAAAATAGTCTAGGGGAGCCCCCTTCCATTTTATTTACATTTCAGCCCGGGGGGATGAGGTCCATATTTACAGGTATATATGGACCACCTTATATCTGTTTTTCAACAAAGTAATCCATTTTATGACTTTCGCAAATCCATGATTCTACTTGCTGGATTTGAAAGTACACTCACTTCAGAGCCCTTCCACCCACACTCCTTTAGCTCAGTTGCCATAGCCGGTGGGCATCACAATGGGTGTGGGAATGTCTGTCTGTATGTGTGTCAGTGAGTGAAAGAAAGTTTGTGTGGGTGTCAAAGTCAGTGTGAGAGTATGTATGAGTAAGTGGGAGAGTGTCTGTATGGGTGTCAGAGTGGGTATGAGAGTGTCTGTTTAGGTGTGTGACTGGGTGTGAGACTGTCTGGGTGGCAGAGTGGATCCTGGAGTGTTTGTCTTAGTGTCACAGTGGGTGTAAAAGCATCTGTCTGGATGTGTGACTGGGTGGGGGAGTGTCTGTTTGTGTGTCACAGAGGGAGTGAGGGTGTCTCTCTGGGTGTGTGAGTGGTGTGAGAGTGTCTGTGTGTGTGAGTGGGTGTGAGAGTGTCTGTATGGGTGTCAAAGTCAGTGTGAGAGTATGTGTGAGTAAGTGGGAGAGTGTCTGTATGGGTGTCAGAGTGGGTATGGGAGTGTCTGTTTAGGTGTGTGAGTGGGTGTGAGACTGTCTGGGTGGCAGAGTGGATCCTGGAGTGTTTGTCTTAGTGTCACAGTGGGTGTAAAAGCATCTGTCTGGATGTGTGACTGGGTGGGGGAGTGTCTGTTTGTGTGTCACAGAGGGAGTGAGGGTGTCTCTCTGGGTGTGTGAGTGGTGTGAGAGTGTCTGTGTGTGTGAGTGGGTGTGAGAGTGTCTGTATGGGTGTCAAAGTCAGTGTGAGAGTATGTGTGAGTAAGTGGGAGACTGTCTGTATGGGTGTCAGAGTGGATCCTGGAGTGTTTGTCTTAGTGTCACAGTGGGTGTAAAAGCATTTGTCTGGATGTGTGACTGGGTGGGGGAGTGTCTGTTTGTTTGTCACAGAGGGAGTGAGAGTGGCTGTATGGGTGGCAGTTTGGGTTTGTGAAAATATATATATATTTTTTTGATTTGCTGTGAGATTCGCGGATCCATCACAGATTTCCACAGTGTCTTGTGCTCAGCCTCCACGGATGTCACATGTGGCACAAAAAAGTTTTTCTAGCATTTTGCTGCTGATCGTATATGCTTTTCCCACATCTATAACACACACATGGGGTCAAAAAAGCTCTAAGCTGACCCCCTTCATTTAGTTTTGATGCTATTTTCCAACCTCGGGCCTGTTTCCCAAAATACAAAATGGTGGCCACATCTTTTCTGTCAAGTTGTGGGCAGACAATCAGGACCTTGCTTTGGCAAGTGGAGTCACGGAGTCACCCCGGGTGGATCCGTGGTGGGTCCACAACCCTAGAAATACAAGTTTGTTTTTCTTTTAATATCTCAAAAACTACTGAACAGATTTACACCAAATAACATAGTCCACGCTTTCTGGACAAAAAGCTACCTTTCTGCCAAATTTGTTGTAATTCTGTCCAGCTGGTCAGGCTGTAGCCGCGTTCAAAATCCTTATGGGAAATTGCATGGGGACAACACATTTTGGTACCCCCTACTTTTCTCATCCCCCGTGAAGAATCACCCCGAAACTTTCAAGACAGCAGCTGAAGTGAGTGGCATACTAATTTTGAAAATTTCATGAACTTCAACTCGAGCGGCAGAAAGAAGCTGCGCCCTTTTGCGCTGCGAGTGATGCAGTTTCCGCTGATGAACGTGGAACAGACACCCGGCTTTAAAAATCAGCGCAAAGGATGCAAGGTAATGCACTCCACCACTCGCCGAACTCCACGTAGTTTGGCAGAGTTCTGCATAAGAACTCCGCGAATTCCACACAGGCCTAGAATGCAGTACAGTATGGTAGAATGGAGTGGGATAGACTGTCATACAGTTGAGTGCAATAGAGTAGCACACAGTGGATTGTCACTGCGTGCAGTAGTGGAGTACAGCAGAGTACAGTGGAGTAGCGTCTCATAGAATAGATTATATTAACTGGGGGGAGTGGCATAGAGGGAGATACTTGGAGTGTCGTACAGTAGAGTAGAGTGTCGTAAAGTGTAATAGGGTAAAGTAGAGTGCTGTATAGTGGCATTGAGAGGAGTACATTGTTGTGCAGTGTAGTGTTATACAGTGGAGTATAGTGTGATGCAGAGGAGGAGCATAGACTGTTGTTGAGTGGAGTATAGTATTGTTGAGCGGAGCATAGTGAAATGACATGGAGTGGAGTGTTGTATGTTGTAGATTGGAGTAGTGTACTGTGGAGGGGTGTACAGTGAAATAGTGTACAATGAAGCGGTGCACAGTGGAGTGGCATTGAATGGAAAGGTATAGAGTGGAATAGCATAGAGTGTAGTGGGGTAGAGTAGAGTTTCGTACGGTGGAATGGCATATCAAACAGTGTTGTAGAGTGTAGCCGCGTACAGTGGAGTAGTGTTAAATGCAGTGGCGTAGAGTGGAGTGGCATACAGTGGAATACCGTACAGTGGAGTGCTGTAGAGTGGCATGGAATAGAGTGGAGTGTGGTAGAGTGGAATGGCATGAAGTAAAATAGCGTAAAGTTGAGTGGTGTACAGAGTAATGGCATAGAGTGGAGTGGCTTAGAGTGAAGTGTGGTACAGTGGAATGTGTACTGTAGAATAGGATACAGTTAAGTGACATTGAGAGGAGTGGTGTAGAGTGGAGTGGCATACGGAGGAATGTACAGTATCGTGGCATTCACTGCAATAGCGTGGAGTTGAGTGGTGTACAGTGGAGTGCCATGCACTGGAGTGTCATACAGTGGAGTGGCATAGATTGAAATAGTGTACTTTGGAGTGGAGTAGAGTGAGGTTGCGTACAGTTGAGTGGTGTAGAGTGGAGTGTGGTATAGTGGAGTAGCGTACAGTAGAATAGCTTACAGTGGAGTGGAGTACAGTGGAGTGGGGCAGAGTGGAGTGGTACGAGTCAAATAGCATATTTTGGAGTGGCGTAGAGTGTGCAGTGCAGTGGAGTACAGTTGAGTATGTGGAGTGGCATACAGTGGAATAGCATACAGCGGAGTGACGTACAGTAGAGTGACATAGAGTGAGTGGCTTACAGTGGAGTGTTGTAGAGTCGACTGGCATAGAGTGGAGTGAAGTAGATTGTAGTGGTGTACAGTGGAATAATGTAGAGTGGGGCTATGTAGAGTGGAATAGAGTACACTGGATTGGGGTACTGTGCAGTGACATAGAGTTGAGTGGTGTAGAGTGGAGTAGCATGCAGTAGAGTGGCATGAGGTGCAGTGTAGTGTATACAGTGGAACAGCGAAGACTTCAGTGGCATAAAGTGGAATGGCAGACAGTAGTGGTGTAGTGGTGTAGAGCGGAGTGTTGTAGAGTAGAATGCCAGAGAGTGGAGTGTTGTAGAATGGAGCAGGGTGAATTATAGTGGGGTAGGCTGTTGTGGCGAACAGTGTAATAGCATACTGTGGAGTGGGGTAGCGCGGAGTGTTGCAGAGTGGAGTGGCATACAGTGGACCAGCGTAGAGGGGAGTGGCATAGAGTGGAGTGGTGTAAAGAATAATGGCATACAGTGTAGTACCATATAGTGGAGTGGTGTAGAGTGGAATAACATTGAGTATTACTGACATACAGTGTAGTGATGTTGTCGTGTAGTTCCTATATCACCCATACAGGACCTGCGCATTTGGATAACATAAACTGTGGGTTTGGTGGCAGACTGGCACTGAGCACCCCCACCGAGAATGTTAGCCTTTCTGTTTTAGCTGTTTTAGCTGTTTTTAGTTTCTATACAGTAGCAGATATATAACATTAGCAGTACAGTGAAAATAAAAGGATGGTACAGTTCTACCATCTTGCAATAAGCATGAATACATATATGAATATAAAATGCATGATAAAAGTGCACGTACTCCTGCGCTGCCTATCTAGAAGTACCTAAGTGTACCTAGCATGTGAGTAGGTGTGAAGCCAAGAATCTCTCTTGGATTTAGTCAAACTCCATTACCTGAAGTGAGAGAGTGTGGGACCCTGTCCTTGATTCGAGTTGGACACCCAGTGAGGGATGTGTAGACCACTGTCAGCTGGAGCGTCTGAATGCAGGAGCCTCAACGTCTCTGGTCAGTGTTTTGGCCTGGAAGTCTTGGTTCAATCTAGTTAATACTAGTAAGATGTGCTGTATTTATACAGAAAGTATCTAGGGCTCCTTTGTCCCTTGTTTCTTATATTAGCCATTGTTGGATTTGAGGATGATGTATGGAATGAACCTTGTATGTAGATATTATGCAGGTGGTGTAGCCCCTGCCTGGTTTCTAAGAACCCTTTTGAATATTCATTCATACTGTGTGAGTCTATTGATAGAGTTATAGGATGTTATTGTCCAGGGAAAACCCTCCTTCAGCACCCAGGACTAGAACTAGGGAAAGCTTCAATCCTAAAAAGGCTTGTTAATGTGTAGTGTAGGGGAGGTAATGTACGTGACGGTGTATGATATTACCAGGGCCTATATTAGGGTACCTATATGGAACATAACACCCTCTCCTCTTCCGAATAGTCAACAATAATAAAATGCCAGCAAACTACTCTCTTTACTAGGTAGCAGCGCATAAAATTATCAGTGAGCCTCAAAATAACATTGTCTTTAAAATCATTTAAAAGTAGTCTAAGAGGGGGAAAAATATTTTAAAAATTAGTTTTTGGAATTGTTACGTAAACCAAAGTCCCAGATGAGTTTGTTTATATAAGTCGAATCACTACAAGCGTCAGAAAGCAATGCTTTTCCAGCGACAAGTGTCAATTCATAGGAAATGTTCCAAATTTAGTTGAGTTTTGAAACCAAAAGGAAAACATCCGAATTCTTTCCCAGCACACGATGAGCCAATTATAAATCAAGTGTCCTGGCTGGGAGACGCAACATCTTTGTTGCTCGCTGCTGCAGAGGATGGTCCCTGTAACACCTCGCAGAGTACGTCAATGGAGCACAGATGATATACAGAACTGCCAATAGCTGGTGCAGAGGCAGCTGGTGCTGTAGTCAATACCTGAGTGCTAGTGGAAGAGCTGATGCTCAACACAGTTGTAGCAAAAGGCACTTGCGGGTTCTCGGGGAATGCAGCCATCAATATAGGAATACGCTGGGGACATTGCGGAGCATGGGACCTCGCAGATTCTAGCCTGGTATTCAAGTCCGTAGGCGTGTCCGATACAAGTGTCAGACAGAGATCAAACGCGCATTCTTCTCTGCAAAACAGGCAACGAAGAACAGGTAAGATGCAGTCCATCCAGACTGGTCTAAAGGATAGGAACCAAGAGGCGCTCGGTTCCCGTAGCCGAGGTGTGTCCAAATAAGGTACCATGTGCTCACAGTTTTTGCGCTCCAGGAGTGCTTTTGCCATCTCGTTGGTGATTGGGCCGACCATTACGTAGCAGAAAAATGACAATCAGGATTCCTGCTATTAAGAGCAGGATCAGCGGAAGACCTCCAAAAACACTTCCCAATACGGAGTGTATAAAATTTGGAATAACTCAGAGGATTGTCTGAAAGGTGCTTAGAAGTCCTGACCCTATGGTCTTAAATAGGTGTACAATACCACTCGTATCAGACACATTAAGGATACGACCCACCATTTCTGCAAAATGAAAGGGGCAGTTTATACATATAAGTGCCTGTATCTCAGTCGAGGTCCTTGCGATTTGAAGATCAAAGGTCTCTCGGGTGGAGGTTAAGGGTACGGTTTGTTGTAAAAGCATGGCTTTCAGTCTGCTCAAAGTATCAAACTGTATAAAGGAAACATTCAACGAAGGCCATAACGGCGCCTCCCTGACTGAATTCATTGGGGGAAACAATACTTGCATACAGCAAGTAACCCTGGAGTGCACAGTGACCAGATAGGCAATGCCCGGAAGCATCCCACAGCAACCTTGATCGTTCAGCATCAAGTAACTCCCATTCAAGAGCAGCTTGAATACCGGAGTAATCATGGCCGCTGGAGTCCTTTTCATGTGACAAGTTCGCTACTGAACCATTACAAGCTCCGTGCAGGGAAATATCCTGGCACATGAGAGAACCGCTTAAACCGTTCTTGCAGTTTGTACCGCTTAGAAACACTTCTCGATCCCCACTCCAGCATCAAAATATGTATGGTAACTCCCAAAATTCCTTAATGTACTCCTTAACCATTTTTTCATATTTGCCTGTCTGCTTTTGTTCAAGGCAATTTTGAAACTGAAAAGTAGTGACCGGTAGAGTTATGTGGCCATGGATTAGCCATTCCGTGGATGTTGATTCCGCTACCGTAAATGGTAATCTATCCAGTTTTTCAATACGCAACATTGTATATTTTGCTCCCCTTTGTGCCATTTCTACCTGTTTATCTGTTAGATTGTATTCAGAAAACAGAGACGTACTGTTGATAAAATGCCAAGGCACATAGCCTGCACGCAAAGATTGCAGCTTCCAGCTTAACAACATAATAGAACGTAACTGAGATTGCCCGTGTTGTAATATGGCCAAATCTTGTTCCAGTATGTCTATTGCAGAAGATACAATGTTGCCTAAGGAATATATCCTGGAGGCCATAGTTGTTAACCCATTATCTACTACTGTTAATGCCTTCTCTAAGTTAATACAGTCTATTTCCCGTATTCTCTCTGTGGCCTCTTGTTTGGATATTTTCCAAATTTCATTATAGGCAACATAAATGCCAGCATATATGAAACGTTTCTGATGGGGTTTCCTGGGACCTAGTTAAAACTCCCTAAGATCCATGTCTTGTGTGAGTAAGGATAAGTGCTATTTCACTTCTGTGAGTGTTGAGGTTTCTAGCCAAACAAGGCACACATTCTTGACACTGTAGGATGTCACTACCCCTGGGTGTACTCTTTGTACATAAGGAGGGTCTGGCCTATGGATACTGAACCCTTCGGTGGTACCCCAGAATCGTTGCTGACATCTGTTCGTGTCTATGGGCCAAACCAACCATCCTTTCCAATTAGGATCTGATCTATTGTACCGGAAAATGTCATTTACTTCTACTCCTTCTTGCGAAGTAGAATTTTGCCACCTGTCCATCTGTGATGGTGTTGGAAACCGAGGTGTGTTCAGGTCCTTGTTCTTGGCTAGTCCAAGACAGGATGTCTGTTGCACAGTGTCATTTAGAAATATCATCTGCTGTGGAATGAGGCATGCTCTAAATAGCGCTTCTGTTCCCTGAACTTGCCAGTCCCTAGAACCCAAGACTGATTTTAAGTCTATTGTGTCCTTCCATAGTTCAAAACCCTGTTCAGACAATTGGGCAATAAAGGAAGCAGAGTAGATATGTTTGGTGTTTGTCAGCATACTTTTCGGTGCCGATGTCGGTGTAACTTTATTATAAAATTACGTTGGGTAAGAAGTGTTAAACCCTGAAAAATATGAGCATTTCTGTGCAAATGTTTGTGAACTACCTTTAGGTGGTGTAGGGCAATGTTCCCACTGGTGGTACTCAAAAACATTTCTAGGTGTTATAGATTTGTGCAAGAAATGATGACCATAATGTTGGTAACAGTACAAAGTGTCATAGTCTGAGATACCTTCTAGCATTTCAGTATTCGGAAATGCAGCAGTTGTTTCTAAATCAGACAACATGTTATTAACAGTTTCAGAGTCCCACTCATCAGAAAGTGTACTGGGGGTAATGATATCACCCAATGAAATTTTAAATACATGAGAAATTTTTAAAAGTTCAGTCGGACCAAAAAAATCGAAATCAACCTTGTCCCAAACTATACCATCCAGTATAGGAACTGCTGTAATGTTCACTGATGACAAGTCTCTTTGTTCACGATGCGAGGACTGATGTGGCTTCAGAATCAAATTAACTTTTTGGGATATAGAGCTTTGTTGAAGGTATTGTCCATTAATAAGCATGCTAAAAGTTATAACTAAGCCTAGCCAGAAAAAAAAGAACAGTATCCCAGTAATTACCCAGAGTTCTACCCAAGGTGATACCAGGTAAGACTTTTTGAGAAAGTTCTGAAAGTCCTTGACTTGTTGCGTGCATGTTTGTTGGGTTGGCGTCGTTTCTGGTTCACTTGGATTCAATGAAAACGTATCATGAAGTAGCCAGAAGCACTTCGATCAATTGTAGGAATTGCATCGGGATTTGTTGAAATCATAGTTTGCTCTAGTCGAGGAATGTTGGAGTATTTGGTCTTATTGCAACCTGTGTATTACTTTGCGTTTGATTTTGAAGTTGAACTTTGGGTTCAAGGGGAACGAGTTCCATAGCATTGTTGCATAGTCCTTCATTCTGCACAGGAGGATCTTTGAACGTGATGAGTCTCTCTGTTTGAACTTCTTGGATTGTAGTTAGAGGAGGGCGTCTGCTACTGTGGAGTCCACGAGGCCTACTGCTTAGTATCGGATAGTGTGGTTTTATTAACCGCTTGCATGCTCATGATGAGCCCAGCTCGTCATGAGGCACAGTGGAGCTGTGATCATGACGAGCTGGGCTCGTCATAACGGCTGCAGCCCACCCACGCGCGATTGATTCCCTGCCTGTGCGGGAGAATCAATCAGTGGGCGGAGTCATGACGAGCTCAGATCGTCATGAGCACAGCTCCACTGCGCTCATGACTCGCTGGGCTCGTCACAAGCACCACGGCGCTGTGCGCGTCCCCCCCCCCCGCGCCGTATTACCCCCACGGCGAATGGGTTAAGTCTTTTCAGACAAATCTTTTCTCCTTTTTTCCAGCAAGAGGCGGCAAAAGTACAGTTCTTGTTCCTTGAATTGCTAGGACAGGTACAGGCCTTCTGTATGATGGTCCAAATACTTTTTTATCCACTATTTTCTCTCTGACCAGATCCCTGACTTTTGGGATCCAGACAGGTCTTGCCATGACTGCGTTGACTCCCCAGTGGCGGTCTGTTTCAGGTTACTTTGTTGTGTGTTGGGTTCATTTAGATCCTGTAAAACAGCCAAACGATCATGGATATCAAAATGGTTTCTCATCCGTCACTGCACCTTCACAATTAAGATCAGCTACCCACATTCTCATCCCACATAGGACCTCATAAGGAGTGACACCACCTAGAGAACTTCTTGGCTGGTTATTGAAAGCTTGTTGTGTCCCATATAGATGATTGACCCACTACCGCCCTTGCCTAATACCCTAGCTGTTAAAGTTTGCTTTAGGTCTCGGTTTTTCCTTACCACAAGCGAATTTCCATCAGGATGGTACGGAGAGGAGTACCGCAATGCTATGCCTATACTTTCCATGGCCTCTTTGTAAGCCCAAGAGCTAAACACCGGGCCACGGTCAGAATGTAACTTGCCAACTGCATATGTCCCTGTAAAGACTCGCAAATCTTTGATAATAGTTCGAGCGTCAGCCGAGTGCTGAGGCCAAACCCATAGGAATCGTGAGCATGAATCCACTGCAACCATGATATACTTGTAGGCCCCCATCTGATTGTAAGGGGCCACAGTGGTTCAGATACACACAAGCAAGAGGTTTGTCTGATTTTAATAACGGTGTCTGTGCTGGGCGTGTTATGGTGGAGCCTTTCATCTGCTGGCAGATGTCACATCTCAAGACATAGTCTTTAGTTTGCTTTGTTAGACCTGGCCACCAATAGCGCTGTTTCAACAAAGAAATAGTCGCTGTAACGCCTGTATACGCAGAGCCCAAACTCTCATGTGCTGCGATAATCTAACCTTGCCTACGATCCATATTTGGTATTACTCTATCCCCCACTCCAGGAATCTGAGCATATGGAATGTTGTTTGCATCTAACTTTTAGGAGTACTTGAGTGGAAATTTCTTTGGTACTGCTGAGCTGCCTTTGCGTGAAGCAATGACAGCAACCATAATATCACTGTCTATCCTGGTTTTTGAATGAGTGATTGCAGCTGCCGAAGCTGTGCATACAGCCCCTTTCACAGCTTCAGCAGCCAATGAATTCCCTTCAACGTGAACGCCATCACATTGATGACTCAGTGTATGAATCACGTAAGCCTGTGGTAGTTCGTTTCTCAACTCAACTACCTGTTCCCATAGCCTTTTATGCTTAATTGTGCCACCTTTTGCGTCTTTGAACCCGTTTTGTTCCCAATGATGTAAATATTCATTGAATGACTGCATACAGTAAAAAGAATCACACACTATCAGTGTGGGAAATTTGTGATCCGTGTTTACCAGTGCCAGTATCAGCGCTTTTAATTCTGCCAACTGAGCCGTGCAGTCTCCTAGAGATTGTGTTTTGGTGCAACTTGGATGGAACTTTCCATCTTGCATGCGACCTTTAACGATAGCACATGCTTCACTGTATTGTTGCTTACTTCCTATGGCCGGTTGAGTAGATCAGTCTGTGTAAATTATATATTCATACTGATCTAGAGGCAAGAGTTCATTTGGTAGAGGGTATTCTTGTTCGTATTGCTGAAATGTTTGTGTTTATAAACAGATCAAATCTGTATTCAACATCCGTTGCAGTAAGAGAATTAGCCCATTGTATCCATCTCGGATGTAAGGCTTTTGCATTTGGAATGCTAGCCTTTGTAACAGCTTCTAATGCTGGTACCCGTGTTACGACAACTATGCGTTTTCCCTGAGCCAGTGCTCTTTCTCTTGCTACAGCAGTCTGAACTGCTGTCAGGATTTTTTCTGTTGAAGTGAAACACATTTCTGCGTTTGTGTACAGGTGTGATTTGTAAGTGATTGGTACTGTTTTGCCTTCATTGAAGGTTAAGTAAGTGTACCCGCATTGACCCGCTATTACATGGATCACTAAGTTGCATATGTTTACCCGCGTCTGTAAGTGTTTTGAAGATATCATGTCTTCTTGTAGTGAACGTAGGATGTTTGTGTGTTCCTGTGTCCATTGTCTAACTGAAAAGTCAGGTTTTATTAAGTCGTAGAAAGGTTTTATTCTTTCTGTGTAATCCAAACTGTATGTTCTGCCAACATTTTGGAATCCCAGTATTGATTGTACATTTTTTTAATGATTTTGGAGGTTGGAGCAGCGCACACTTTTCTAAAAAATTAGCTTCCAGACTTTGCCCTTCACTTGAAAGCTTATATCCTAAAAACAGGACATGGAGGTGGGTGATTTTTGATTTTTTATAGTTACATTTGTAGCCCTCAGAGACGAATCCCATAATTATGGTGCTCACCCTGGTCAAGTGCCTTTTTAAGTCATCGTCCGTCAGATAAATATCATTCATATAGGACAATACTTCCTCATCAAAATTTTGGAGTAACTCAGTTATTCTTGCTGAAAATACCCCCAGGCTGATCTTATACCCTTGAGAGAGGCAACAAAATTGTCGCTGAGACCCCAACACTGAGAATGCGGTCAAATACCTGCTTATAGGGAATATATTTTGGCAGAAATATCCATTTGAGATATCAAGTGTTGTTTTGTATTTTTTCAGCACAATGTTATTAATTAATGTGGCACTGTGTGCATTTTGGACAGCGAATGTCTTTGTGTAAGTGTCTGGAATGTCTGTAATCTAAAACTAGACGATATGTATTGTCAGATTTCATGAAAGGAAACAAAGGATTGTTCATTGATGAGGTGCAATTTTTGATCACCCCTTGGTATTCAAGCTGATCTAAGATCTCCCTGACCTGTTTATTTAGCTTCTTGCTTTATTGGATATTTGCTCTGTGCAGTTGGTGAAACTTTTAATGGGATCACATGGTGGGCTGAATTCTCATCCCATCTGGCATGATTTTTGTACTATGCTGGAGCTGGGGCAACTGCCCACTCCTGTGCATATCTGTGTTTAAGATGAATGGGAACGAGGTCGGAAAATGCTGGAAGAATTACTGTTTCTCCCCAGGGCACTCCATAACGAATGCTGACGGCCAATCTTGTTCAGCTAATAGGATCTCATAACCAGATGACAGGTTCTCCCAAAAGAGACCTGTAACGTTCCTGGGCTTGTCCCCCTCCACCTGGAGTGTTATTTCATGTAACTTATGTGAGAGGCTCACCCTCATGTCTGGTGTTTCCACAGTGATGTAATCATTCAAGTCCGCTGTCACAAGAAATTCCATCAGGTTCTGGCAAGCTATTGTTACTTCTGCTGCACTGTCTAGCATCATCTGAGCCCATTCCCCGTTCAGAAGTTGTGTCCTTAGATTTCTGGGCATGTCTGATCTGCAGGCCTGCAGCTTTCTTCTTCTTAAATTGAGGTCTTAATTTTGGCTTTTCTTCTTTTTTGGAAGTATAGTCTTGAGTGTGCTGTTTGTCTCTGGACTTTGTATGCTCTTCTTTTCTTTCTGACTGTCCTTCCCTCTCTGAGTTTTTCGATGAACCCTGA
Organism: Triturus cristatus; assembly: GCF_964204655.1. Lineage (NCBI taxonomy): Eukaryota > Metazoa > Chordata > Amphibia > Caudata > Salamandridae > Triturus > Triturus cristatus. The sequence continues at coordinate 652,736,147 of NC_140590.1, read as the reverse complement.
AAGGAAGGAAAGGAACATGTATCAGTATCCTGATACTTGTCAGGGTTCCTAATAATATACCTATTCCTAAGGTTATACCTCTTTTCAGAGGGCTCCTGTGGAGGAGATTTGCCTCAGGATTGAGATCTGTTTCCTTTAAAGTTTTGTTGTTTTTTATTATCCCACTTCTTTTTAGAAGAAGCAGGTGTCTGCTTAGAAGTGTCCTTTTCAGAACTGCCCATCAGTTGCGGTTTTAAAGCTTTCCCACCCAAACTGTCTCTGCCTAATTCTGTATATGCAGTGTCAATTATTTTACTCCCATAGGCGTTGGCGGATTTCCACTGAAGCTGCTTCCTCTTTAATATTAGCTAGTATTATGGCTTATACCTGGTCATAGTTACCTAATAACTTCATCCCTAAGTTCAGAGCAGGTTCTGCTCCGTACTCGATTTGTATTTGTCTTAATACATCAGGTACTACTGCTAATGAAGGAATACCATGAGTCCTGGTATATATGGCAGCAAAGACTATATGGCAGCAAAGACTGTATCCCAAGTGGTACAATCTTCTACTTGTGGTGTTATCCCCATGGGTAAGCAGATTGTTAGCATTCTGTGTTTTTCATATGGGGTAGTATTCGGAAATACGGCCTCGGGCTGAGTTATTTTCTGAGCTACCCAGAATGGCATTTGTTCACGTTTCGTGGTCATTTTGCCCATTACCGCGTGTAACGTTTGTGGTGTGATTTTAGTTGCTGTACCCTGAGATTGAGTTCCATTTGTTGCAACTGTTGCTGGTTGGACTGTGAAAGTCCCCATGACAAATTGAGTCAGGTTTCTGTAAATTTTAATTAAATCTTTGCGTTGTATGAGTAAGTCTACAAAAAATCAATGAAGAATGGACCACTTGTCCTGTGTAGCCAGGGTCTTTTTGGTCTTGGTTCCGTCATAAAAAACCCTCATAACTGTACACAGGTGGAAATGGCGGTATGTACTGAGTCACCGCTTGAGTGTACTAGTACAGCATCATCATAGGGTCTTTTGTTTGTATGTATGCTGACCTCCGCCAGGAGGAAGACCAACTAGTTTTACAGTAGCGTCCAGGCATAAAAAGTAAAAAGAGGGTGTGATGGTGCTCAGGTGTAGTGAGGTTAAAATTCTCAAAATCGTTTTTTCTGATGAATCTTTATTTGAAGAATATTGATAAGAGAAGTTAAAAGTTGGAGTGCGGATAAAGACCGAGTTACTGGTCTACCGTACTTTCAAGTGTCGAGGGTCAACATGTTTCAGCCTTCTGTTGTAGTCTAAAGGCTTTCGTCAGGACCGAATTTAATGAAGGAGACGCGTTGTGGCTCCTGATATAGTGGAAGTTATCCACTAGTTTTTATGAGAAGTCAGATCCGTAGTATCTGTACCTAATGGAGAAAGGAAAAAACAGGTGCGTTTGGATAATCCTATTTACATAAGCTTACTGTGTGAATCATACTCTATGTCTCAAGTGACTCACTTGTGGGGCTACTGTTGTGGTCAACATGTAGTGAGGTTGATAACTACGTGAACTATTGGGTCACTCATATTTCCTAATTCTGGGCAAATGGCGCGAAATGAAGGGATCTGGCTAAATGAAGATAGAGGAACTGAATGTGAAATAACAAAGGTTTATCTTGTTCATTGTAGCGCCTTGATGTCGTAGGTTCTTAGAGTGCAGGGCGTTTTCGTAACTGCCTAAAGGTGCAGTTAGTAAAGATAAGGGATATTGCGAGATAGCCGCATCTGGGTCATAAGTGCGGGAACTCGCGAGGTGTTTGCCCAAAATACTAATTTACAATTACCGGTGGTGGCCCTATGTTATTGTGGTCACCAGTGTGTTGGAACACAAGTGGTGGTTAGATAGAAGGCGTATCATAGTGGTGTTTGCCATGTGGTCCTGCTGTTAGAAACTAGTTCGCGGTCGATGTCGTGTTTAACAGAATAACACGATAGGAAGAAAATGCATCATTACCTTGTAAATGCGTGATATTAACTTCCTCGAGGTACCAAACGGCACATACGGAACTTATTTCTGGAACAACAAGATAAAATAGGAGGATGTATAAAGGGTTAGAGGTGCCTTACTTTGTGTGGAGACTCGTATTCCTGACGGCGGCCATTAAAGCTTACCGGTTCCGTCAAGTCATTTGCTTGTTCTGGCTCTGTTCGTGGTACCCCCGGTGACGCGGGACCGCTTGGAGCTCCGATTTACATGGAGAATCGGTGTGGAGATGGAAAAGAGACTTGTGAAGTACCTGCGGTTGGCAGCGGTGGTTGGCATAAGTCACGGGCCCAAGAGGGGACGAAATGTATTAATTCAATATTAATTGTGGTGTCTCCTCTATTGTGCCAGTTCTTTCGGTGGGTAAGAGAGGGCAGTTATTAGTTAACAAACGGCAATTGTAGCAAGTACGTTAGTAAAGAAGCAATTAAGAGAGTCCTCTCCTACAATTGGGTGTAATGTAGTGTAGTCCCTAAGATGTGTTGGCATGGTATCTGGAGACCGCAATAAAAGGTAATACTAGTATTCTACGTCTGTGTATCAGGGAACTTGATCATGGTTTCAAAGTTGCCTTATGCCAGTGTGTGCCACGGAATATTATCGTTCAAACCTCTTTTATCAGTCCCCAGACGATAAATCCAACGTTGTTCCTTTTCAAAGAGAACACGTTCGGCATTGTTACCTTTGATCCGTAAACTTTCCAAGATTACCCAATTTAGATCGCTGGCATTATGGTTGTTTTCTATGTAATGTCTGCTCATCTTGGTGGTTAATCTTTTGCAATTCACATTGCTTTTGTGTTCACTTATGTGTTGTTTTATCTTGCGGCATGTCATCCCAATGTATCTTAGGTCACAGGGGCAGGTAATCATGTAAATTACATGTGTAGTGTTACAATTTGTGTGTTGACGTAGTGTCCAAGTGAGGTTAGGGAGGAGTTGAATGATTTTAGTGATTTTAGTCAGATTACACACTGAGCATGTACCGCATGGATAATGTCCTATGATTGGTTCTAGGTTCCATGCTGCAGTGATGGTTTCTCTTGCTGTGTTTGGTGCCGGTCTCGTGTGCACTAGAAAGTCTCTGATGTTCCTAGTTCTTCTATTTGCAAATCTGGGTTTGGGCCATTGCAGTGTATCTGATGTTAGAATCCTCCCATTTCTGTTGATGATTTTCTTCACTGTGTTCATTATTGTGTTGTATGTAGTAACACAAGTCAGTAGGTCCTCTGGTTCTTCTCGTGCGATCATTTGTAGGAGATTTTCTCTTGGCTGATTGCGGGCTCTTTTTTGGCACTTGCTGATGGTTTTTGTTGGATAGTCTCTTCTTGTAAGTTTGTCCCCCAGTTCTTTTGCTTGTGTCTTGTAATCCTTAAGGTTACTGCAATTTCTTTTCAGACGTAGAAATTGACTGTATGGTAGGTTGTCTCTTAGGGGACGGGGATGAAAGCTGTTGTATGATAGTATGCTGTTCTTTGTTGTAGGTTTGTAGTATGTTTTAGTCTGTAGGGTGTTGTTTTCCGAGTAGACTGTGACGTCCAGAAAGTCAAGTTGTCTCCTGTCCGATGTACACGTAAACTTCAGTCATTCGTCTCTGGAGTTTATCCATCCTAAGAATTCTTGTAGGGCTTCCTTGCTATCCTCCCAGATCATAATGACGTCATCAATATAGCGTCGCCAGAATCTTACTTGTGTGAGATAGGGGTTTCTGGGGTTCTGTATGTGTTGTTGTTTGAAATCACTCACATACAGTCCCGCCACACTCGGAGCGAATGTGCTTCCCATAGAAGTTCCGTGGCGTTGTTTAAAGAGGGTACCTTCATACTCAAAATAATTTTCGGTGAGAGCTAGCCTGCAGCATTCTAACACAAAATGTTTTGGTGTACTGTAGTTCCAAATTTCCGAAAATAGGATGTTTTCCAAAGTGTTCAGTGTCTTCTGTTGTGGGAGGCTGGTATATAGGCTCTGTACATCCAGTCCTACCAGGTACTTGGTGTTCTCATCATAGTCTTGGCCTCCTAGTTGATTCAAAAGGTCTTGTGTGTCTTTCAAGTATGTGGGTGTATTCTGTACTAAGGGTTTGAGGAACTGGTCTGCGAATTGCGACAAGGGTTCTAGTACAGAACCAATCCCTGAGACGATCGGTCGTCCTGGCGGTGGGACTCTGTTCTTGTGAGTCTTAGGTAAAGAGTAGAAATAGGGTACCCTGGGAGATTTTGTCCTAAGAAAGTCTGCTTCATGTTTAGAGATCCATTGGTTTATTTGTGTCTCTTCTACCATCAGATCTATAGTTCTTTGCAGTCTCTTAGTTGGATCACTATCAATTTTCTCGTAGAATTTCTGGTCTGAAAGTAGGTCCAAGCACTGTTTGTCGTATCCTTGTTTATCAAGGAGGACAATGGCTCCTCCTTTATCCGCCGGTTTAACGACTAGATTTTCATTTCTGCTCAGTTCTTCCATCGCTTGTTTCTCTCGTTTTGTGATGTTGGTATAGGGCTTTTTGGATAGGGGTTTGATGTTATCCACTTCTTTCATAATGGCCTGTTCAAACGCCTGTATTTCGATGGGGACCAGGTGGTTAGGGGGACAGAAAGGTGATTTTGGTCTCAGGTTTGTATCACTTCTGGGGGTCTCACTCTCTTTATTCATAAAGAAAGCCTTAAGTTTGATCTTTCTGAAAAACTCTGATAGCTCGCACTTTACTTTGAAGATGTCTAGTGAGGGAGTAGGAACAAATCCTAGTCCCTTGTTTAGTATATTTTCTTGGTCTTCCGTGAGTGTTGTGTCCGTCAGATTTATTACCAGTGATTCACGTTGCTGGGGCCTGGTTGATCTTTGGTCATACTGCGGGTATGCACCTGTCTCTTCTGTTCGCTCCAGGTTACTCCTTTTCTTCTCCCTCGTTGGGTGTATTGGCCTCTCCCTAAAAAAGGAGGGGGTTGAATGTTCATCATAGGACCCATCATCTGTGGTCCCTAAAAGTATGGGTAAATCCATCCTTGGAAGTTAGGCATGTATGGTTGAAAATGGTGTTGTGGTTGGTCGTAGTAGCGTGGCATTTGCCAGTTGTTCCCTCGTCGATGTTGGTTCCGTTTATATTGTCCTCTTCCTCGTCTGGGATTGGTACGTATTATTACGTATTTAAGCAGCGTGCAGCTGTGGGAATTTAAACCAGAGTGATCACCAAAATTGTGGTAGAGTCCCTGGAGATATTGCAACCATGACCAGTGGTTCCGACATCAAAAGTGAATTATAAATAAGAATTCTGAAAAAATGGCTGAGAATCAAGGACTGAGCTACTCTGAAGAAGAGGTTAATGCAATTTTGTGCGAATCATCTGTGTTACAAGATAAAGACTTAGCACAAACTTTGACACAGACCAACGAATGGGACGAACTGACTGAGATGAAGAAAGACCAAGTGCGGACTGCCATTCATGGCATAATTATGAAGTAATATCTTCGCGCCAACGCTGCCCCAAAGGGACTATGGGTACAGAATGCCCCACAAATCTTTCTCAAAGACATGATATTTAGGAAAGACTGGTCCTCAATTTCGTGGAATTGTACTAGAGATTATCTAGTACTCATAATTAAAACAGCCACGAGACTAGTGGAGGCGCTGACGATAAAAATCCAAGTGAGCGAAGCGAAACTCAAAACAACAGTTCAGATCTCTGTATACAAAAAGAGACTGGAAGAAATAAACAGAGAAATGAATGAAACCAAGGAATACATCACCCAAAATAAGATACAAAAACTGAGTAAAGATCTTAAGAAATTCTCGGTTGAAAAATGCACCCTTATGCAAGGGAGGACTACATCATACCAGATCAAGGTGATGAGGACTCCACAGGAGAAACATCCAGCAACAACTCAGACTGGAGCAGTGATGATGGTACCAATCCCAGACGAGGAAGAGGACAATATAAACAGAACCAACGTCGACGAGGGAACAACTGGCAAATGCCACGCTACTACGACCAACCACAACACCATTTTCAACCATACATGCCTAACTTCCAAGGATGGATGAACCCATACTTTCAGGGACCACAGACGATGGGTCCTATGATGAACATTCAACCACCTCCTTTTTTAGGGAGAGGCCAATACACCCAACGAGGGAGAAGAAAAGGAGTAACCTGGAGCGAACAGGAGAGACAGGTGCATACCCGCAGTATGACCAAAGACCAACCACGCCCCAGCAACGCGAATCACTGGTAATAAATCTGACGGACACAACACTCACGGAAGACCAAGAAAATATACTAAACAAGGGACTAGGATTTGTTCCTACTCCCTCACTAGACATCTTCAAAGTAAAGTGCGAGCTATCAGAGTTTTGCCGAAAGATCAAACTTAAGGCTTTCTTTATGAATAAAGAGAGTGAGACCCCCAGAAGTGATACAAACCTGAGACCAAAATCAACTTTCTGTCCCCCTAACCACCTGGTCCCCGTCGAAATACAGGCGTTTGAACAGGCCATTATGAAAGAAGTGGATAACATCAAACCCCTATCCAAAAAGCCCTATACCAACATCACAAAACGAGAGAAACAAGCGATGGAAGAACTGAGCAGAAATGAAAATCTAGTCGTTAAACCGGCGGATAAAGGAGGAGCCATTGTCCTCCTTGATAAACAAGGATACGACAAACAGTGCTTGGACCTACTTTCAGACCAGAAATTCTACGAGAAAATTGATAGTGATCCAACTAAGAGACTGCAAAGAACTATAGATCTGATGGTAGAAGAGGCACAAATAAACCAATGGATCTCTAAACATGAAGCAGACTTTCTTAGGACAAAATCTCCCAGGGTACCCTATTTCTACTCTTTACCTAAGACTCACAAGAACAGAGTCCCACCGCCAGGACGACCGATCGTCTCAGGGATTGGTTCTGTACTAGAACCCTTGTCGCAATTCGCAGACCAGTTCCTCAAACCCTTAGTACAGAATACACCCACATACTTGAAAGACACACGAGACCTTTTGAATCAACTAGGAGGCCAAGACTATGATGAGAATACCATGTACCTGGTAGGACTGGATGTAGAGAGCCTATATACCAGCCTCCCACAACAGAAGACACTGAACACTTTGGAAAACATCCTATTTTCGGAAATTTGGAACTACAGTACACCAAGACATTTTGTGTTAGAATGCTGCAGGCTAGCTCTCACCGAAAATTATTTTGAGTATGAAGGTACCCTCTTTAAACAACGCCACTGAACTTCGATGGGAAGCACATTCGCTTCGAGTGTGGCGGGACTGTATGTGAGTGATTTCGAACAACAACACATACAGAACCCCAGTAACCCCTATCTCACACAAGTAAGATTCTGGCGACGCTATATTGATGACATCATTATGATCTGGGAGGATAGCAAGGAAGCCCTACAAGAATTCTTAGGATGGATAAACTCCAGAGACGGATGACTGAAGTTTACGTGTACATCGGACAGGAGACAACTTGACTTTCTAGACGTCACAGTCTACTCGGAAAACAACACCCTACAGACTAAAACATACTACAAACCTACAGCAAAGAACAGCATACTATCATACAACAGCTTTCATCCCCGTCCCCTAAGAGACAACCTACCATACAGTCAATTTCTACGTCTGAAAAGAAATTGCAGTAACCTTAAGGATTACAAGACACAAGCAAAAGAACTGGGAGACAAACTTACAAGAAGAGACTATCCAACAAAACCTATCAGCAAGTGCCAAAAAAGACCTGCAATCAGCCAAGAGAAAATCTCCTACAAATGATCGCACGAGAAGAACCAGAGGACCTACTGACCTGTGTTACTACATACAACACAATAACGAACACAGTGAAGAAAATCGTCAACAGAAATTGGAGGATTCTAACATCAGATACACTGCAATGGCCCAAACCCAGATTTGCAAATAGAAGAACTAGGAACATCAGAGACTTTCTAGTGCACACGAGACCGGCACCAAACACAGCAAGAGAAACCATCACCGCAGCATGGAACCTAGAACCAATCATAGGACATTATCCATGCGGTACATGCTCAGTGTGTAATCTGACCAAAATCACTAAAACCATTCAACTCCTCCCTAACCTCACTTGGACAGTACGTCAACACACAAATTGTAACACTACACATGTAATTTACATGATTACCTGCCCCTGTGACCTAAGATACATTGGGATGACATGCCGCAAGATAAAACAACGCATAAGTGAACACAAAAGCAATGTGAATTGCAAAAGATTAACCACCAAGATGAGCAGACATTACATAGAAAACAACCATAATGCCAGCGATCTAAATTGGGTAATCTTGGAAAGTTTACGGATTAAAGGAAACAATGCTGAACGTGTTCTCTTTGAAAAGGAACAACGTTGGATTTATCGTCTGGGGACTGATAAAGGAGGTTTGAACGATAATATCCCGTGGCACACACTGGCATAAGGCAACGTTGAAACCATGATCTAGTTCCCTGATACACAGACTTAGAATACTAGTATCGCCTTTTATTGCGGTCTCCAGATACCATGCCAACACATCTTAGGGACTACACTACATTACACCCAATTGTAGGAGAGGACTCTCTTAATTGCTTCTTTACTAACGTACTTACTACAATTGCCGTTTGTTAACTAATAACTGCCCTCTCTTACCCACCGAAAGAACTGGCACAATAGAGGAGACACCACAATTAATATTGAATTAATACATTTCGTCCTCTCTTGGGCCCGTGACTTATGCCAACCACCGCTGCCAACCGCAAGTACTTCACAAGTCTTTTTTCCATCTCCACACCGATTCTCCCTGTAAATCGGAGCTCCAAGCGGTCCCGCGTCACCGGGGGTACCGCGAAAAGAGCCAGAACAAGCAAATGACTTGACGGAACCGGTAAGCTTTAATGGCCGCCGTCAGGAATACGAGTCTCCACACAAAGTAAGGCGCCTCTAACCCTTTATACATCCTCCTATTTTATCTTGTTGTTCCAGAAATAAGTTCCGTATGTGCCGTTTGGTACCTCGAGGAAGTTAATATCACCCATTTACAAGGTAATGATGCATTTTCTTCCTATCGTGTTATTCTGTTAAACACGGCATCGACAGCGAACTCGTTTCTAACAGCAGGACCACATGGCAAACACCACTATGATACGCCTTCTATCTAACCACCACTTGTATTCCAACACACTGGTGACCACATTAGCATAGGGCCACCACCGGTAATTGTAAGTTAGTATTTTGGGCAAACACCTCGCGAGTTCCCGCACGTATGACCCAGATGCGGCTATCTCGCAATATCCCTTATCTTTACTAACTGCACCTTTACGCGGTTACGAAAACGCCCTGCACTCTAAGAACCTACGACATCAAGGCGCTACAATGAACAAGATAAACCTTTGTTATTTCACATTCAGTTCCTCTATCTTCATTTAGCCAGATCCCTTCATTTCGCGCCATTTGCCCAGAATTAGGAAATATGAGTGACCCAATAGTTCACGTAGTTATCAACCTCACTACATGTTGACCACAACAGTAGCCCCACAAGTGAGTCACTTGAGACATAGAGTATGATTCATACAGTAAGCTTATGTAAATAGGATTATCCAAACGCACCTGTTTTTTCCTTTCTCCATTAGTTACAGATACTACGGATCTGACTTCTCATAAAACTAGTGGATAACCTCTACTATATCAGGAGCTCACAACGGGTCTCCTTCATTAAATTCGGTCCTGACGAAAGTCTTTAGACTACAACAGAAGGCTGAAGCATGTTGACCCTCGACACTTGAAAGTACGGTAGACCAGTAACTCGGACTTTATCCGCACTCCAACTTTTAACTTCTCTTATCAATATTCTTCAAATAAAGATTCATCAGAAAAAACGATTTTGAGAATTTTAACCTCACTACACCTGAGCACCATCACACCCTCTTTTTACTTCGATTTTTATGCCTGGACGCTACTGTAAAACCAGTTGGTCTTCCTCCTGGCGGATGTCAGCATACATACAAACAAAAGACCCTATGATGATGCTGTACTAGTACACTCAAGCGGTGACTCAGTACATACCGCCATTTCCACCTGTGTACAGTTATGAGGGTTTTTTATGACGGAACCAAGACCAAAAAGACCCTGGCTACACAGGACAAGTGGTCCATTCTTCATTGATTTTTGTATTAATAATTGGAAGCCGAATGGATCACAGCTTCTCCTTCCCCCCTCATTGATTATTACGTATGAGTAAGTCTGCCTGTGGCATTGTTTCAATGTCAGGATGTGGTGTGTAGGACACTAATATCGGCCATGTTGCCCCCTCTCCTCTGAGCGGGCCTAATCTTACTCTACTTCTTATGTGGGGTAGGGCGCCTTTAAACTAGTATAGGTTTGCCTGGTACATGACTGGAATATCTATGTCCACGAACTGACCATATTCCACTGGTGCATCTCCTTCTGTATAGTAGTGAAATGTCTGTGTTCTTGCATCTGCTGCTGGGAATGTAACCCATGAATAAAATACCTGTTTTATTTGATTTGTGTGCCTCAATCACGAAAGCTACTATGCCACCCCTAGCTTGTAAACAATTTTCTAATAGTTTCAGGGGGATCGTATATCTGAATTTAGATGCAATTTGAATTGTGTTTGTATCTTCTTCTCCGGCTGAGCCGTGTAGATCTACTACAATATCTCTGCCCTCAGTCATTTTTGTAACAAAGAATTTGTTCAAGGGAACCAAGACAAGGTTTTATTTGCACAATTTTATGAACACTGTGTCCTTCAAGCTTGATTAACCAACAGCTAATAAATAAGATTTTTTCGCCTACTCAGCTGTGGCGGAGTTTGTGCCCACCCACTCCAGACGTCTCTGGTGTTTTGTGAGTAGGGGTCTCTGAGAAATAGCACAACTGAACTACTCAGATTCTACTGTTAAATAAGTACCCAACCAACGTTGGTGGCACCATGTGGTGTAGTTCCTATATTACCCATACAGGACCTGCGCGTTTGGATAACATATACTGTGGGTTTGGTGGCAGACTGGCTCTGAGCACCCCCACTGAGAATGTTAGCCTTTTTGTTTTAGTTAGCTCACAGTGCCAATAGAATCTCCTCTTATTGGGGAGAGAATAGTTTCTGCCAACCTCAGAACATGACAACCCTGATCCCTCAGGATCGTGGAAACAATTTACTACCTTCCGCTCAGTCACTCGTGCTCACTTATTTGGCCTCAGAGAATTACACAGAAGAAACAGTTGGGCTTGTTACAATAAGAATTTATTGCACAGTTGTTCTTCTAGTGTAAAATAATGTGCTGCAACAACCCTTAGACAGTAGCAGATATATATGATTAGCAGTACAGTGAAAAAAAAGGATAGTACAGTTCTACCATCTTGCAATAATCATGAATACATACATGAATATAAAATGCATGATAAAAGTGTGCCTACTCCTACGATGCCTATCTAGATGTAACTAAGTGTACCTAGCATGGGAGTAGGTGTGAAGCCAAGAATCCCTCTAGGATTTAGTCGAAAGCCATTACCTGAAGTGACAGAGTGCGGGACCCTGTCCTGGTCTCAAGTTGGATACCCCACGAGGGATGTTTAGACCACTGTCAGCTGGAGCATCTGCATGCAGGAGCCTCAGCGTCTCTGGTCAGTGTGTCAGCCTGGAAGTCTCAGTTCCCTCTAGCTAACTCCAGTAAGATGTGCTGTATTTATACAGAAAGTATCTAGGGCTCCTTTGTCCCTTGTTTCTTGTATTAGCCATTGTTGGATTTGAGGATGATGTATGGGATGGACCTTGTACGTAGATATTATGCAGGTGGTGTAGCCCCCGTCTGGTTGCCAAGAACCCTTATGAATATTCATTCATACTGTGAGTCTATTGATGGAGTTATAGGATGCTATTGTTCAGGGGAAAACCTTCGTTCTGCGCCCAGGACTAGAACTAGGTAAAGGTTCAATCCTAAAAAGGCTTATTACTGTGTACTGTAGGGGAGGTAATGTAGGTGACGGTGTATGATATTTCCCTTGCCTATATTAGGCTACTTATATGGAACATGACAATGTAGAGTGGAGTGGCGTATAGTGGAATATCATAGAGTGGAGTGGTGTAGAGTGGAGTGTCATAGAAGGGAGTGATGTGCAGTGTAATAGTGTACACTGCACTGTCATAAAATGGAGTGACATATAGTAGAATGGCATACAGTGGAGTGGCATGCAGTGGAGTAGCATACAGAGCAGTGGTGTACACTGAAGTGCACACAGTAGATTGGCATTGAGTGGAATAGCATATAGTGCAGTGTCGTAGAGTGGAGTTGCATATAGTGGATTAGAATACAGTGGAGTATCATAGAGAGGAGTGGAGAAAAGTAGAGAAGAGGAGCATTGAGTGTAACAGCGTAGTCTTTAGTGGTGTATAGTGGAGTGTTGTAGAGTGAAGTGGCGTAGAGTGTAATAGAAGAGAGTGGAGTGGGGCAGAACGGAGTGGCATAGAGTAGAGTGGCGTAGAGTAGGGTGTGTGGTAATTCAAATAGAGTGAAGTGGCGTTCAAGTAGATGTAGTGTGCAAGCATTTGAATAGATGTAGATGTAATGTGGCAGGAAAATACATTATTAGGTGTAAATTACATTTTTGGTAGTATGGGTGAATAGTGTAAGTAGTGTTCAATTCATACATTTTAAAATACTTAGTTATATATTGTGCGGTGGTATATTGCAGTATGCCACAGTACATGTGCATGATAAGGCTATATGTGATTAACTAATGGCTGCGTTAACCAACAGCAAAATACAGCCATCTTGTTTTCAGTACAGTTTTACTGCATTCTACATTTCACTGTGTTGCACTGCGTACTGGGTGAGGTTCCTAGATATATGTAGGTATTAGGTTTTATTGTTGTACCCTCCCTATTACCACTTTATTAAAGGAATTTATTTATAATTTCTAAATATTTTTACAGCAGTGAGGGAGAACAGCACATTTTCTTAAAACATTTTTAAGAGGTGCAGTAATCTTGTATGCATTACCGTGGTACTCAGCAGACTTTTTTATTAATATTTAAATATGTTAAAATAGAAAATAAACTGTAGTACACTATAGTGATTAAATATAGGGTAGTACCGTGGATTTTGAATTTTTAAACATATTTATTTACTTTTTCATTTATTATTATTTTAGGTACGACAGTACTCCTGAGACAGTACCACAGTGCTCAAAACTCATAAATATGTTTTCCTACCTACTACCACTTAAATAACACCACGTTGATATAGTGGTAATAGGTAGGAGAAAAATAAGCAAACCTAATGCCTACTTATATTTTAAGCGGTACAAAAGGGGAGGATAATGGACGGAGCATCAGAACCAATCAAACACTCACACCCAGTCAACAGATCTGGGTTCGATCCATCACCGTTCTTTAGCCCACTCTGCCACCCCAGTTCAGACATGGCCATATGCAAATCAGTCTGACCCTGTGCCTCATGGGAACAGTCCAGCCCAAACTGCCAAGCCATGCCTTCCCTGGACCGGAAACAAGCTTCCTAGGACCGGTTTCTGGCATTTCAGCCGTCTTCAGCCAGGCTTGCTTGAATCCAGTGGCAAAGTGAGCAAGGGACTCACGTCTGAGCATACCCTGCCAACTTATGGCGAACAAAACGGTACAAAAGGGGGTGGTGATGGACGGAGCATCAGAACCAATCAAACACTCACACCCAGTCAACAGATCTCGGTTTGATCCATCACTGTTCTTTAGCCCACGCTGCCACCCCAGTTCAGACATGGCCATATGCAAATCAGTCTGACCCTGTGCCTCATGGAACAGTCCAGCCCGACCTGCCAAGCCATGCCTTCCCTGGACCGGAAACAAGCTTCCTAGGACCGGTTTCTGGCATTTCAGCCGTCTTCAGCCAGGCTTGCTTGAATCCAGTGGCAAAGTGAGCAAGGGACTCACGTCTGAGCATACCCTGCCAACTTATGGCGAACAAAGCGGTACAAAAGGGGGTGGTGATGTACGGAGCATCAGAACCAATCAAACACTCACACCGAGTCAACAGATCTGGGTTTGATCCATCACCGTTCTTTGGCCCACTCTGCCACCCCAGTTCAGACATGGCCATATGCAAATCAGTCTGACCCTGTGCCTCATGGGAACAGTCCAGCCCAAACTGCCAAGCCATGCCTTCCCTGGACCGGAAACAAGCTTCCTAGGACCGGTTTCTGGCATTTCAGCCGTCTTCAGCCAGGCTTGCTTAAATCCAGAGGCAAAGTGACCAAGGGACTCACGTCTGAACATACCCTGCAAACTTATGGTGAACAAAGCGGTAAAAAAGGGGGTGGTGATGAACGGAGCATCAGAACCAATCAAACACTCACACCCAGTCAACAGATCTGGGTTTGATCCATCACCGTTCTTTAGCCCACTCTGCCACCCCAGTTCAGACATGGCCATATGCAAATCAGTCTGACCCTGTGCCTCATGGGAACAGACTTATATTTTAAGGGCATAATGCAGAACACAGCCAAAGTGTACATAAAAACAACATGCCTTCCCTTAACTATTGTAAAGGCACTCATTGGCCAATCTCACAATGCCTTTTCATTGCTATGTACCTTGATTCTTCTACCGAATTCCACAAAATGTTCTGAAAATATTGCAACACCAGATATCAATATATCACTAAGTTTCAATGCCTTATAATTAAAAACAAAAAGGCTTACCCTAATTATATGCAGTATGTCAAAGGATAATCTGTGTACTATAATGTGTAATCTTGCCAAATTTCATGTAAATTCATTCAGCCGTTTTCACAGTGCGAGATTAAAAAACCATGGAAAATACATTGGTGGACCAACATCTTTTGGGAGCCCCTTTTATCTTTGCACCCCCTTGACCAATCACAATTAAACTTTCCATGCTCTATCAATGTAGAAAAAGCTATAGGTCTGGAAAGGTTTGTGGAGATTCGTCAAATGGGATCAAAATTGCTAGTGACAAAAATTCTGAGGAATTCCTATGCTTACGAATCCTAACTATAACTACACTAGGTACTGCCACTCTGTAATATGTATATATACATAGATCTGAGATGTTCCTGGAATGGGGCAGGGCATCTGGGGACGCAGGTGAGGCCAAGGGCAAAGGACTATATCGGACATTTTTAAAATCTAGCACAAGCTCTTTTTGCAGAATTTCAAGCATCTGCAGAGATGAAATTAAGAACCCCCAAAAGAGACACTTATCCAGCGATGCTGCCTGCTGGGAGTTGCAGTTCGTTAGTCAGGACTGCAACATTGCTCCGATTGAACAACGAGGGTCAGCTGGACTCTCACCAATGAGCGCACTGCAGGACATCTTAAAAAAGAGGGAGGAGGCAGTTTTCCGACACTAACGGCATTTGATAAAGGCAAACCCCACCGAAACGCGTCATGCCATCCTGTTGTCAATAAATGGACTTTGCCTGTATCACCGCTGCGTCCTCCGATTGCTTTATAGTGGAGTGATCTGTTGGAATATATATATGTATATATATATAGATAGATAGATATAGATATAGATATATATACATACATATTCACTGAAAAATCCATAGGTTTCAGGGACGTTATACTTAGTAATTAGCATTTAAAAAACCTTAGAAATTCACTAAAAAAAACATAGGTTTCAGGGACGTTATAGTTAGAAATTAGCATTTTAAAAACTTGGAAAATCACTGCATGCCCCCACACACAATCAATAAAGCCCCAGGTAGGTGGCAGTCCCCGGAGCTGTGGGGGCCAGAGCAGCCCGCGCATATATTCTGCACATTGCCCCCGGGACCTGGTCCACCCGAGGGCTTATTAAAATGAAGCACAGGAGCCTGTGCTTGTTTTTTTTTTATGACGGATTGGTGCACCAAGGCCGAATCCCGTCAAAAAGATTATTATTTTTTTAATGCTTTTTTGGACGCCCTGAGCATGCCTAGGGTGTCAGGGTGTATCTACCCTTCCCCCTTTTCTTTTTTTTTTTTAGCCTTTTTTCATGTGACACGGTTCTACTGAGCCACAAGATGGCTGCCAAGATTTCTTGGTTTGAAGTGTTGGCTGCCAATCAGAATGAAGCTCGTGATCGGGAGGGTTTGCGGATCCACTGCGGTCACCAGATATTGATATTTTTTTATTTTTATATTTCTCAAGAACTACTGAAAGGATTCACACCATTGAAAGCAAAGTGTGCACTCTTGACCAAGAGCTACCTCTCTGCCAAATTTGGTGTAATTCCGTTTAGCAGTTCGGGCTGTAACTGCGACAAAAGTTCTTACGGAAATTAACATGGAGAAAACGCGTTTTGGGACCCACTTTTTTCTTGGGCCCCAATTGACGAATAACCTCGAAACTTTCAAGACAGGAGATGACTGGAACGCCCCATTAGTTTTGAAAATTTTGCTAAGATTCATCAAACGGCGCCAAAGATATTGGCTGATCAAAAAACGCTTTTCCTATGGAAACTAGGTCGTAACTATAACTACCTACTGGCATATATATATACTGTTGTAAAATACAACATATAGTCATTGGGGTTTGCTATCTTGGTTTCTCTTTTGTGCACTATACTTTTTCTTCACTTGAAACGTGAAATGAAAAGTTGTGATGACTTATTATTTGTGTAGTATCGGCTAACTGTACCATGTGATTATTCCAAGGTTGATAAAATGAATAAGAGTTTCAGAGATTGAAAATGGGCCACTTGGCCACGCACACAATTCAATACCGTAATGAGTCATGTATACTTTACACAATCTTCTTTTACGTGTATATTGCCATTGCCACTTGCCATTTATTTAGTGGAGCTGAAGTTCACTTCTCTGTCTGAGGAGGAGACTATGAGCTTTGGAATACTCAGGAAATCGTTTTAAGACATTGTGGGTTCACAAAGAATTAACTGGCAATGATGTCAGCCATATTGAACAATAATTCTCATAATGGTTGCCAACTCTAAAATAATGTTGTTTGTAATTTGGGAGATTTTTTATTTGAAATGTATAATTCACAGAGGTCTGTGTTTACTAATTTCATTTTTACCAAAAAATTATGTATTTATTTCCCAAACAGTGTTTCTTCTATGTTCATGTGCTGCAGCTGATTTGCACTGTTTTTGAAGGAATTTGCCACCGTGCACTGTTGATTGATGTTTTGAGAAAGACCACAAGGTCGAAACGCATCAGCCATCATAATAAACTAAAGCAGTGATAAGGATCCCTGGAGTGCTGGCTTTTCTTTTGTGTAATGATGAGGTAATAGAGTTCTACATCTGAGTAAGAGGGAATACTTGCACATTATCAATCTCCAAACTAAAAACCCAGATGGGCTTAACCAGGACGAAGAAATGAGCAACCATCTACGTGACTAGGTACAGTACCCCCTTCACAGTATCTCGTTTCTTCCCCAACACTTTTGTAGATGTCCACAACCGTATTGTTCGAAATCATTTTCTCTGTCTGTCGTATTTGTCTAATGTAACCTATTAATCTATTTGTGAAATTGCTGTCATTTTTTATGATCTTAACCCGCACTGTGAGAACTTCCCTTGGTTCATTTTCTTTTTATCACAGGAGAAAAGGGAGGGGTCGACTTAGAGGATCATAGAAAGTGCACTCCCCTTACCTTTTCTTCAGAATCACCATGGTGAAGGGCAACACCCTACAGATTAGAGATCCATTCTCCATTATCTTGAACTTTATCTCATCCATACTGGGGTGGCTTTTTTAGAAATCTAGATCACGGCACTCTTTTTTAGTTAGATATGGATTTGTGCTTTTTTCATTATTGTTGGGGTAGACTCGCAACAGAGTATTACGTGTGTGACCTCTACAACTTGTAAGATTTGGGCACTATGTTGAGAGCAGTGCTTCTTACAATTTGCATGACTATTCACCATTTTGCTGGAGTGTAATTTACGGGCACTTGCCTCTGCTTACTGCAACACCTTCCTTACCAGCTCTAGGGCTTTAAGCCTTGTTTCCCTGAGAGATGCAGGACATAGAGAGTTTAGGTGTATAGCACTTGGCCTGGAATTTCCAGTACAACTCCAGCATAGGCTCCGCACTCTTTGCTTATTACTTGTCACGTTTGGTGATATTAGCACAAACTGACACATTTATCTCTTGCCAACATACAATCAATTGTGTTATTTTCTTGTGCGCTTGAGCTAGGCTCACAGCACTCTGGGGGGCACTGAATGTATGACAGCACAATACTCTGCTACCCCTAAACAACATTACAAAATGGATCCCATTTTGGTATCAATGGTAAATGCTTATGTTGTACTTCAAGGGTTTCTATACTCTGTATGTATTGGTGTCTTTTCCCACAATGCAGTGTGTGAACAAGCCTGTGGGGGCTGCCGTCCTCGAAAAATCAACTAATGGCAACCAATGGCACTAGCAGCAGTTTTTCACTTTTGTTCTTCCCACTTGGGATTTTATTTGTTGATTTTCAAGAGCGGCAGCACCCACTGAAGTGGAACCATGGAAACTTCAAGTTTCATGAGGCAGCGGTGCACACGCCTACAAGGGCGGGACTTGGCAGTGTTAATAAACGGTCTCCATGGATGGTAGCTGTGCCTTGAACTTTGCCAGTGAACAAGGACACAGAAGTTGTCTGAAACGCGTATGGCTATTGATAATTGATGGAAGTGATAAACTTATGCTGCTGTAGCCTGCAAATAAATCAATGAAATCAGATCTCTGATGTGAGGCGTCTTCTTGTGAGACAACCTTCTTTTGTGGTATGTATGTATATATATATATGACCTACTCTACATAGGAAAAGCACTTTTTGTTTTGCCAATACCTTTGGCACTGCTAGACGAATCTTCACAAACTTTTCAAAACGTATACTTTAGTTGTTTTAGCTGCTGTGTTGAGAGTTTCGGGGAGATCCATCATGAGGGGGCCGAGAAAAAGGGGCATCCCAAAATGCGTTTTCTCCATGCGTTTCCCCATAGGGATTTTGAACACGACTACAGCCCCAACCGCTGAACGGGGTAACACCAAATTTGGTGAACGCTAGATGTTGATCCAGAAAGCGTGCTTTTTGTGATTTGGTGTAAATGTGTTCAGCAGTTTTAGAAATATTATAGGGCAAAAAAATGTAGACATTAAGGACACATGTCCTTGCAGCAGACTCAGGGATCTGCGTGCCAAAGAAATATTGTGATTGGCTAGCAGCAATCTCACAGAAAAGTTACCCACGCCATTTGTTTTGTCACATCGACTGGTTGGTGGGAAAATGAGAGTGCAAGAACACATAAGGGGTCAGGATACAGTTATCCTGACCCCATAGGACACTTAGGTGCCGATTCCGATCCGCTAACATTATTCCCCGTACGAATCGTGTCCGGATTTTTTTACGTATGAATCGTACAAGTCCCGTACAAACTGGCAAGTACGATTCGTATGTTAAAAAATCCATACGAATCGCATTGGGAAAATTCCCCGACACGTCCTTGGGTCGGAAAAAGTGTCTGACACGTCCTCGGACAGTTTTACGTACGAATCGGGAAACTGAAGTCCGAGCGCGCAAGTACGATCCGTCCCGTCCGTCCGAATGCACAACCGTATGGAAAAAACACCGTACGGAGCGAACTCCCATAGCAACCATGGAGACGTCCAAACATGTGCCCGCATACGTGCCGAACACCCCCCCAGCCCACCCCCCCAAGTACGCGCCATACCCCCAGCCCCCCCTGTACGTGCCGTACCCCCACCCCACCCCCGTAGGCACGGAGCGTACCCCCACCCCATGTAGGTACGGAGCGTACCCCCACCCCCATAGGTACGGAGCGTACCCCCACCCCTGTATGTACGGTGCAGACCGCAGTGTACCTACGGGGGTGGGGGTACGCTCCATACCTATGGGGTGGGGGTACGCACCGTCCATAGGGGGGTGGGGGTACGCACCGTCCATAGGGGGGGGTGGGTGTACACACCGTCCATATGGGGGGCTGGGGGTACGGCGCGTACACACGGGGGCTGGGTGTACGGCGCGTACATACGGGGGCTGGGGGTACTGCGCGTACATACGGGGGGCTGGGGGTATGTGCTGGGGGACGGTGCTTACATATGTGGGCTGGGGGTATGCACCGTCCATACGGGGGCTGGGGGTACGCACCGTCCATACGGAGGTGGGGGTACGCACCGTCCATACAGGGGTGGGGGTACACACCATACCCCAAGCACCCCGTATGTACGTGCCGTACCCCCAGCCCCCCCGTATGTACGCACCGTACCCTCGGTTCACGTATGTACGGCATGTACCCCCAGGCCCCTACACCCTGCCCGTGCCTGTACGCACCCTACCCCAGGCCCCTACACCAGCACCCTCACCCAGCCTTGCGCATGTACGAGTCGTACCAACCCATAGCAAATGTGAGCACTGTACAACAACATGGCCGATGTACGCACCTCACAGACGCGAAAAACACACGTACTGAACCAGGACACTGCAAAACACCACAAGGAGAGTCAATTCGAATCGCACAACACCACAAAACACGTCCAACAAGCCCAAATACATCCAATACACTGACCTGCAACAGCCAAACAGGTAAACAGAGGCCCAAAACACAACCACTCCTTAAAACACACCCACCCAAAGTTCAAACACAGCCACACCCACAAATGGACCAATAAAAAGGGCCCACACACACAAACCATGAGCCTTTGCAACAGACCCACTGCTGCCAGACCCCACAGACAACCCACAGCACCATACTTGAACCTTGACTACACCTTACACTTGCACACCTTCACACAACCACCTTCACAAACACCCCCTCATCACATTCACACACACAACTTCACAACCACACACACACACCCACAACCATCAACACCCACACCCCACACCATGCCCACAGACAGAAATCCAAAGTTCACAACAGCGGAGCTGGAGATCCTTGTCAACAAAATCATCAGAGTCGAGCCACAGCTCTTTGGAACATTGGTCAGACAGACCAGCGTAGCAGCAAAATCAGCCATGTGGCAAAAGATCGTCGAGAGGGTGAATGCTGTTGCGCCCATCAGAAGGACCAGGCATGAATGCCAAGCCAGGTGGTACGATCTGCGGAGGACAGTCCGCCGCAAAATGACTGACGAATATAACCAGGGGAACATCACTGGAGGTGGCCCTCCCCGCAGACCGGTACACTACCATCCCTGGGAGGAGAAGGTGATGCGCACGCTGCCGCCGGTGGGAGTACACGGAGTAGAAGGAGTCACCGAGCCTGGTGAGTACACAAACAACTCACCTCACATGGGGGGAACCGCATCAACAACCCAACTCACAATAATGCACGCAACTACCCCAAAGCCATCACCGGACACAACCACACTCCAAAAACACGCACATGCCACTAGCGGCTCCATGCCCCATGCACCAAGCAAGGCCATGCCAAGTCACAGGCCACACAAAACACCAACACAAGACAGGATGTCCGTGATGCTGGGAGGGTGGGCCTCCCAAAAAACATTGTGCAACTCAGAAGCAGACACCAATGCCCTCAGCAAATATGGCCTAGGGCAGAGCTATACAAACAGTGTGTCCCGACACTGTACTGTGTCGCCTGCAAATGGTGGCCGCGTCGCAGGATGACATGGGTATGAAGGCCCAATTTGCACATAACAGCAGCTAATGAAGAGGCATCACTGTGAAAGAGTGTCAGCACACACCGCCGCAGCAGCGTAGACTCAGAGACTCTCTGCCCAATGGGGGCCGGGAGATTCTAAACAAAGCCACATGAACAAGCCAATGGCCTTTGAAAGACCTGCAAAGTGTGTGTGCCCAGGAAGCTGGGCTGAGGTGACAGAGGGTGACAGACAGACGGAGGGAGAGGGAGAGAGAGGGAGGGAGACAGAGGGCGACAGAGGGTGACAGAGGGAGACAGACAGAGGGAGGAGGGTGACAGAGGGAGGGAGAGAGGGAGACAGAGGGAGACAAAATCACCCTTGGGTGGTGTGGGCATGTCCGCTCATCAGCAGGTGGACTGTGTGCATGTTGACAAGGTCTGGCAGTGCATGAAACACCCCTTTTTCATTTGGAAATCACTGGGCCATGTGTCAAATTGTGCACGAGTAGATCCTTGCTGCAGGCACAAACCTAACCTTACACCCAGTATACCCACTCACTGTGTTTGTTAGAACCCAGTCACAAATGCATAAGTTACCTACCTGCATTCTCCAATAGATATGAAAAAGCACCATTTGCCCACGTACAGTGCAACACGTAAGCCGGTTCTGCATCGCTCGCTACGCATGCTCGCTACACTGCTCACTGCGTTAAAAAAAGATGCAACAACAAAGAGTGTGTCACACATAGGAAAAGTGTTGAAAGCTGTGGCCAAGGGACATACCCATGCACCATGCACAATGCACAGGGACTTGCCAAGTACAGACTTGGCTCTGCTGTAGACAGCACAAGGCAATCCTGTGACCACTGTACACTCAAACACCAACTCCACATGCCACCTACCTACCACAGGAACTCACATTCACTGTCATGCCAGCATGCACCATGAGGGGATAGACACATCACCTGGTAGACCCAATGACAAATCACACCACACCCAACAGCATGCCCGGTCACACACCCCCCCTTACACAAGCACACACCCCCGGGGCAGCCAACGCAAACTGGCACTCCCACAATGGATATGTGACACAACAAGACCAATCCATAGCCAAATAAGCATCCCAAAACTCATTAGACAGGCCAAATAACCAGGAGTACATATCAATCTGTCCCCCGCAACATACCCATCCACAAGTGCACTGTGAGAGGAATGCTAGACATATCCAACTACCCAGAGGAACTGTGCCAACTTGAATATGTATGAAACATGGATGACGCATGAAACACCATTGACATTGTCTCTCTCTCACACACAGGGCAGCGTCGTCGATCTCCCCCCAACACTGGGGGGGAAGAATCACAGGGCCAGGCTCGGCGTGACGATGATCCCACCGGCAGCAACGACTCTCACCACTCCGTGGATGACCCCGACCAACCTGGCGCCTCTGGTGCCCAAGCACCTGCAGCACCTGCGTCAGGTACAACTGTGCCAATCACCACCCCCATTCCTGCCACAACCCAGGATACACACAGGAGTCCTGCTCGCACACAACAATGCAGCCAGTCTGACCAGGAGGTACAAGGTACTCCGGGCACCCAGGAGGAGGCAGGCGACCCTGCAAATGCCATCCCTCAGGGGTCCCGGAGACCCGATGTGCCCACAACGGCAGGCCAGGCTCAAGTGGGCAAGGGTGGTGGGAGTGGAGGACGGCGGAGGCGCGAACCTGACCAGACAGCTGAGGAACACGTTATGTCACACGTCCGCAACATCCTGGACACATACCGGCCTGACACCAGGGGCATCAGCCAGGTAGTGGAGACCCTCAATGAGATTAAGAACCTGCAGGCCGATCAATATGCCAGTCAACAGCAACACCAAGGACGGATGGAGGCAAGACTGGCTGAGCTCGTGGCGGTGCAAACGGACATGACCCGTGCACTCCGTCGGATTGCCAAAAACATGGGCAACCCTCCCTGTGCCACCAGGCAAAGATCACCACCAGCCACAGGGAGGGATCAGGAGGAGGAGGATTCGTCCAACGGAGCATCACAGACATCGTCACGGCCTGCTTCTGAGGGTCCCCGGAGGAAGGTGGGTCATCCACGCAAAAGACCGTGAGAGTCAGCGGACCATCACCATCTCCCAGGTCACATGGCCTGGCACCTGGCCCTCTGGCGCAACAGCACCACCTCATCCAATGACATTCTCTGCCACATGGACTTGCTGGTCACTGTCTGACCAATGTTGACAAAGACTGTGGCATGGACTCTAATGACTTCCAATGGCAAGGATCCCAACTCCCCCTGTGAACTTTGGATTACAGACACCCGGCGAGCACCTATTTACATCCCCCCAAACACGTACCCCACCACTAATAAAAATCATAAAAATCACGAGATGATGCCGTCATTTTGCATTATTCCATAACATGTGTGTGTTGGAAAGTTAAACCATGCCTGAGTTTTGAAGTAACTCTAACCATGCATACCCTGGGGTCTGAGTCTGGCACAGGACACACATGGGTCACAATGTATCAACCAATACAGACATGGAGCACCATACTCACCCGTGATGGGCCCAACCAGCTGAGGGGGTGCCTGCACAACTGTGCGGACAGACCTATTTCGAAGAGCAACAGTCATGCGCAGAGGTCAGGGATCATGTGGAGTGTCCTGGGGTGGGAGTCCCAGGTATGTGTAGCCAGGTGGGAGAACTATGTCCTGCATGCTGGAGTCAGGTGGATGTGGAGAATGGTGGCCAGGCCAAGGTTGGATGCATGGAGATGGCACAATGGGGTCTTGGATGACAGTGCCACAAGGTTGTGTTGGGGTCGTGGTCTGCATCCTGAGTGTGAAGGTCATCCTGCAGCTGACAGTGATCCATTGCAGCTATCTCTGTTGGACGGGGATGTGGCTGGGTTGCCGGATGTTGAAGAAGAGCTGTGCAGATGCACCCTGTATGTGGACAAGTATCATGGGAGTTGTAACATACTTCTCCGTAGAGTGCAGGGTAGAATTAGACACGGATGTTGTAGTTGACCTGGGGGATGGTCTGTCTTGCCTTGAGGTGGATCGAACTGTGGATCTTGTGCATAATGCAGAGTGTGCTGAAGCCTGAGGTACAGATGCTGGTGATCAGCATAGCACATGTGAGCAAGCAATCCATGATGCACACCAGCTCGTGTGCGTGGACACTGTGTGCCTGTGCAGGGCCCTTGCGGGTGGGACACAAGCAGTTGACCCAGCTGTAAGGGGACAATCTGGAGATGAACACCTCAGTAATGTACAAGTCCAGCATCAGGTGGCCGATGTTCAGCCATCTGCCAATGGATACCATGCATTATTCAATATGAGAACTGGCAAGGACTGCGTCTTTGGGGAGGGTGAGGAGCACCTGGCTGGCAATGGGACACCAGATGATGATGATACCTGTGCCATGTGTCCCACAACGAC
The DNA here is from genome assembly GCF_964204655.1 of Triturus cristatus. Lineage (NCBI taxonomy): Eukaryota > Metazoa > Chordata > Amphibia > Caudata > Salamandridae > Triturus > Triturus cristatus. Next base: position 652,711,075 of record NC_140590.1, on the reverse strand, counting down.
ACCATACTACATGCAGAGACCTGGAGTACCACTCCCATGGCCTTGTTGGGGTACAGAGCTGGTGGGGAGTAGGAGGGACATGACCTGGTTGGTGTGACAGGGCCTGGAAGGCGTGCCAGCGCTGTGTAGGCAGGTGGAGTTGCATACTCATTATGCAAAGGTGTTGTGTGGCGATGAGTGCATGCCTGAGTGCATGCAACAGATGTATTGGATGGACATTGCTTGGTGGGTGGCCTCAACATCATGGTGTAGCGTGATGTGGCACATGCAAGGACATGAGGCACGTGCAATGTGCACGTAGCATGTGCAGACGGTCCAGACTTTGCCACCGCAACTGTGTCACACACAAGCAGATTACACCAAAATGAATGGGTGGAGGGAGGAAGGGGGTGCGTCTTAGAGGCGTGTGTGTGAGGGCAAATATAGAAACTCTGTGTGCCCTTGCTGCAGGGCCTGCAGCAGCAGGCGCCATGTCCTGTAAACCATGCCACAAGTTGCACACAAACACAAGCATGTCAGAAAGGACTACTGCAAAAGGTGTATGATAAGGAAGGAGTGTCTGGTTCAACATGGCACACACACAGACAATGGATGCACATGCAGCAAAGTGGCCGTTGTGGGGACTGAGATGCCAAAATACCTACACAGCCATGTACATCATGCACAATACATATCATAATCCCTGACAAACAGCTTGCATCTTGCTACTCTACACATAGACTCATATGCACAATCTGTGATAACTATGCCAGACATGCCACATGCACAGTGGCAAGAGACCTGCATTGACAGAGATGAGGCACCTTGGAGGTTGAGGGACACCTTTATTAGTCATGTTTGCTGGAAGGCAAATGCATCTATATTAACAGATGCACAGGTCATGTGGATGAACATGTAGGCCCTACACTGGCACCCCCCTTTGCACCACAGATGCAGGAAATCCATAGAACTGGCACACAGATGAAGGGTTTGAGGCATACACCCCGTGCTGCTCATGGAGAGGCTGCTATTCACCATTGAGCCTCTAATGGGGATGTCCCACACTATGTCAACCCGGTGCATCCCGTATGTTTCCGAGGGCAGTGTTACACACATTGATGCCTTCATCACAATCCACAATCACATTACAGATGACTGTCACCAAGTGTGACTATCAATTCAGGTGAATCCAGCTCCATCTCATGTGCCCCATGGTGATTCTACATGTATGCAAAGTAACCAAACATGAACAGGAGCAGTGCACACACATTCCAAACAAATAGCACACCCAAAAAGCCGTGCTGCATCCCTTACCCTAAGGAGAATTTTCGACATGTCCGTGCATGTTACGCTGATTCAGCACACGTTGCTGTATTCATGAGGAATAGCAGGAGCACAACAATGCCACCAGCAGACAGCATGCGCAAATACCTGGGGATGAGAGACACACAAGAAGTGAGCCAAAAGAAGCACATCCGCATGCATGGGCATGTACTCGACAGGTATAAGGTTGTCAACATGCTAGGTGAAAATAGTGTCTCAGGAAAGACAGTCTTTTATTACACCATCACTCGAGTGACACATCCAAACACACCTCTGACTCACTTGCCATACATGCAGATGGACCCACACATTGCAACACATGCCACACAAGGCTCAATGCGTGCACACTCAGACACTGCAACTCACCACTAAGCAAAGAAGTTGCTTATGAGCCGACTCCGGATGTCCTCTTCCTCCTCCTCCTCAACATCACTTGCCTCGTCACCAAGCCCCTCATCCTCCATGGGTGGATGTTCCTGCTCATCCGGATCCAGGATGAGTGGCACAGCTTTCTCCACTGCCATGTTGTGCAGCATGCAGCACACGAGGAAGATTTTTCAGACCTTCACCGGTGCATATGGGAGTGCACCGCCGGTCTTGTGAAGGCACCGGAATCGGCTCTTCAGGCGGCCAAAGATCCTCTCTATCACTCGCCTAGTCTGCCCATGGGCGTTGTTGTACCAGTGATCGCCAGCCGTTCTGGGGTTGCAGAGAGGCGTGATCAGCCATGGCATGTTGGGATAGCCAGAGTCCCCTACATGGAAACATCATGGACAGGAGTGGGTCAGGAGAAGCAGTAAGACAGAAAGATGATGCTAAATACAGGAGTAACGGAGTATACCCACCAACAAGACATGCTCGTTCGTTGCGCAGCTGCGGCATCATTTTAGGCACCCTGCTACGCCTCATGATGTAGGCATCGTGTGCTGATCCTGGAAAACGAGCACAGACATGGGAAATCACCATGTTAGCAAGACACACCACAAGGGCATTAATAGAGTGGTAGTGTTTACGGTTGCGAAAGGCTACCTCCTGTGCCTGTGGTGGTACCAAAGCCACATGTGTCCCATCAATAGACCCAATGACATGGGGCATCCCTCCCAGGGCATAGAAGTCACCCTTGACACCTGTCAACTGCTCAGGAGTTGGGAAATGAATAAACTCATCCAGGTGAACCAACATGGCCTCTAAAAAATCATGCAGGACACGGCTGAACATGGTCTGGGACATGCCACCAACATGAGCTATCGTATCTTGAAACGTACCCGTGGCAAAGAAATGTAGGGCTGCCATCACCTTCATCATGGGTGTCAGTGCAGTAGGATACCTGTGTAGTGGTTGGAGGTGTGGTGCCAGCCTTGCGGTCAAGTTCTCAATCAACGGTTGGGAGAAGCGGTAGCGGCGTATACAGTCACGTTCCCTCAGGGCAGCCAAGTCTGGCATTGGTCGGGGGAGAGGCGGAGCCCTGCAGTAATTTGGAAGGGATAACGAAGAGTGAGTTCAGTACAACAACAATGTCAATGTACTGAGCACATGTTCAACAGCCAATACACATATGCTACATACAGAGTCAGGTCTGTGTAATATATCCTGGACATGTATGCCAGGCAGGTGACACTCCTACCAAGAGCCAGCTACAAACATGGATTCTCAAGGTCAACATGACATGGCATGAAACTAGCTGTGGGCCAGTGTAAGTGAACAGGCAGACGCATTACAGGAGTGACAGACATCCGCATATGTGCAGAATAAGGATGTTTATCATATAGACAGGTTGCGGAACACTAGAGGCACATGTCACATGTCCTTGAAAAAAGGACAGACCACACACCTTGCCATGAAGGGGTACATGTCAAGACAGATCACACATACATTGAGACTAAGCAGATATGTCCTTGTCTCGCAAGTCCATGTTTGATGCATACATACACACGTTACGTCTGATTCCACATGTGTCCTGGTGTGCATAATGGTGTGCCATGCCCATCTACACACAGACACATCTTGGATGCAGCAACTGCAAATGCATTTGACGGAACACCAACAGCAAGCTTATGGGAACACATGACACACACATGACATAGTCACATCGTGCCACGCCGGTAGTTACATGTCAGGTGTAATTATCCGTGTACCTGGCATCAGGGGACAGTTGCAGGTGTTGGTGACTGTGCCATGCCAGTGATGCATTGCTCAACAAGTCTGTACTACATGCACACATGTCAAAGGTGTGTAGGGGATGTGTGGCACATAGTGCACCATCACACATGACATGTGTACACAGCTCATCACACATCTATTGGGTTCAAACATGAGGCGATATGTGCCACATCACAGCCTGACACACCTAGTCCTGAGACATGTAGGACTGCACTGACAATGACTTGATGTCCAGCCTTGGCCAAGTATGACAGCTCAATTCCTTTCTGTGTGCCGCCTGTCACCAGTGAAAGCTGTGAAACGCACCGTACACACACTCTGAGGGCGTGTGTAGGGTCCGTATCACTATGGTAGTGTAGTCGTACACGTACGCCATAGTGATACGGTCCGTACAGGCATGTGTAGGGTCCGTATCACTATGGTAGTGTAGCCGTACGCATACGCCATAGTGATACAGTCAGTACACGCGTGTGTAGGGTCCGTATCACTATGGTAGTATAGCCGTACGCGTATGCCATGGTGATACGGTCCGTACACGCGTGTGTAGGGTCCGTATCACTATGGTAGTGTAGCCGTACGCGTACGCCATGGTGATACGGCCCCTACACACATGTGTACGGACCGGATCCCTATGGCGTACGCGTACGGCAACACTACCATAGTGATACGGCCCCTACACACGCGTGTACGGACCGGATCCCTATGGCGTACGCCTACGGCAACACTACCATAGTGATACGGGCCGTACACACGCGTGTACGGCCCGTATCCCTATGGCGTACGCCTACGGCAACACTACCATAGTGATATGGACCCTACACACGCATGTACGGACCGTATCCCTATGTCGTACGCGAACGGCAACACTACCATAGTGATACGGGCCGTACACACGCGTGTACGGACCGTATCCCTATGGCGTACGCCTACGGCAACACTCCCATAGTGATACGGACCCTACACACGCGTGTACGGACCGTATCACTGGAGAAGTGGTGCCCTAGGGGCGTGGAACGCACCGTACCTGTGTGTGTATAGTGAAATTACATAGGGGACACATGAGGGACAAGTATAAGGGCCTAAATGCATGCTGATTGTCATGGAGACCGAGTTTCCAGTTCAAATTATTCATCAGGTGGGCAGCAAAAGTCGGTTGGAGACAATATACAATGTTGCCAAGTGGTTGTTGACTTGACATCATGCTCAATTTTTGAATCATGCAAAGGCCCTCACTGTGGAAGGTTTAAAGGGACTGGAGGAAACGTAGGATGCAAATGAGACTGACCAATCACTCTGTACTCCTGTAAATGAAACAGGTCAGCAAGGCCAATATAAGGCAGCCAGGTCCCATGAGAGAGCACTTGCCTGCACAACCTTTCATTCCACACCACTGCTGCTGCTTGTGATTCCTCTGGCACCATGTCCAGGTCTGTGGAGAGGGCCCAGCCATTCACCCTGGAGGAGAATGTGGCATTGCTGGATGTCATCCTCCCACAGTACCCCAGCCTGTATGGGAGACCAGGGGAGCAGGTGAGTGCTGACTCCACTAGCTTAGACTGTGCCCCTTTTTTGTGACTGTCACTTCTGGCATTGTGTCCAGGTGTGACAGACATGCAATGTTCTTTAGAGTGGGTCCCAGGGGGGGGGAATGGCTCATGTCTCCCACGCAGAGCATGCTGTAGTGCATGTCTGCACTCCTCACTTGCATAGTGCTTACTGTGACAATCACTGCATGGTGCATGCCTCATTCAGCCTGGCTAATCCTCTTGGGAATGTTGTTTCTACAGTCCTGATGTGATTCTGTGTTTTCCCCCCAGTGTGACAGGTGACTGTACCCACAGGTGTGTGTGAGTTGAGTGTACCTGTGGTGAGAGTGTCCAAATGATGTGTTCGTCCCCTGGACATTGGTGTGTGTGTAAGTCCCCTGGCATGTGGGTGAGTGTCTATGTGGAGTGTTGCAGCCCAGATGCATGAGGGATGCATATACCCTACCCATCTGATGTGAGCAGGGAGCAGTGCTGTGTGTCTGACGTGCTGGGCTAGTCCAACACCTGTGACACCCCCCAGTCAAGTGGCACATGTGCAGAGTGAGGTTTGTACCCACAGTTGCCAATGGCAGGTGATTGTCCTGTGCCTGTGTGTGTCTGTGTACTCTGCTGAGGTTGCGTCAGTGGCCTGGGGCATGTGACTGCTTTGAGGTGCTGCACATAATCCTGGTGTAGCTTGTGATGCACAGTGTGAGCCAGGATCATTGATTGTGTGGCACCCCTCATTCCACCTGTGTACTTTCAATGCCACGTAGTGCATTTGGCCTTCCAAAGAGGATAATGTCCCTATGACTAAGGTGCAATGAGTTGGCTGCATACTATGCCCTGTTCACACCGGCCAAATTGTTCAAATGTGTGTCTCTGGGACATGTAGCAGGTATATTGATGTTCTCTCACTTTGTCATCCTCACAGGTAGGCGCCTATGCCATGGAAGGAGGCCGTCAGGGCTGTGAGGTCGGTGGAGGGACGAAAGCGGCACCTGGTCCAGTTGAGGAAACGCTGGCAGGATATCCGGTGCTGGACCAGGAGGATCGCCCGGGTCCTGCTGGGGGACTCACCAGAAGGTCATAAGAACCGTGGGTGTCGCCGCCTGACCCACATAATGAAGCGTGTCCTGGCGGTGGTCTTCCCAGAGATGGCTAGGCACTTACGGGAGAAGCAGCAGCAGGAAGGGGGTAGATACATGTGTGTTTGTTGTGTGCCACCAGCTTTTGGAAGTGCCCAGTCGCATGGATACACAGCCAGGGTTTATATGTGCAGTGCATATCCTGTTCCCCAAAGTCAACCCATGCTGTTCTTCCTCCATTCCCCTCCTTGACATGTGTACCCTGGTCTGTGTGTAGTCACTCTTGCATAAGGTTATCTAGGCTGCCAGTTAATCCAAGTGCCCAATGCTTGCAGCATCATGTGTGGGGGTGGTGTGTGACATGTGTTGGGACCTTGCCTGTGCCCTGGCCAGTTCAGTCATTGTGGGGTCCATGTTAGTTGCCACTGGAGTGTGTCTTACAAGTGTACTGCCTTACAGCATGCATGACCAATGTTGTGCCCGCAGACATGATGTGCATGAGTGGGAGATGTGCATAGTGCAGGGACGGTCGCTTCTGTTGCTGTCATATCCATACAGGACCATGGAGGAGTGTGGCCACTACAGTCCCCTGGGGCACCTTTTCCTAGGTATCATGTGTGTCATCCAACAATGTGGACATTCTCTGTGTCTTCAGCATAGGTTGGGCTCTGTGGCATTGTACCCTGGCCTAATTTGTATTTACGTAAAGTGTGCTACATGTGTCCACTGTACAGGGTGACCCAATTTGGCTTGTGCATACTCACAGTGGCCAGTGCCTGTGTGTCTTGGTACAACTATCTGATGATGGTTGTTTGTCAATTATATGTGTGGACAGGCTCACGAGGGGTACTTTGTGTACACTCAGGATTTATTGAAGGGCATGTTTGTAATCCCCGAGTAGGTGTAAGTTCTTCCTCTGTCTAAATCACATTGTCTCAGGTAGGGGGGGGTTTGTGCGGGAAAGGCCTACATGTCCAAACCTTATGTCTCCTTGCCAGGTCTGGCCTGTGTGTGATGATTGTCTGAACATACACTCAACATGCAGTGACCCAGTCATGTTGGGCATGGTTTAATGTATTTGCTAAGCAGCATGTGCCAAAAGTTAGGAGACATGGTTCCTGCTCATCCCTTTTTTGGCAACGGTGTGTGGTCCAGATGCTGTGCTCGACTGTCCCCAGAGACTAGCTCCTCTGTCTAATTTGATATCAAGTTATTTGCTGTTGTGTCATGCTCTCCATTGTTTCCCAGTGGCATGGTGGGTCAACCAACTGTGTGGTGCAGGGCCTACATATGTGTGTAGTATTGTAGATGTTACTCATGTTGTTTTTCATGCTATGCACTGTGACCTATGTAATTTTGAATCATGTGTCATATGTATACAGGTGTCTGATTTTTCCTGTCTCTTCACCTTGCCCACAGCATCGTCGGGGGAAACCGAGGGAGACACCAGCACGGACCTTGAGGAGGGATCCAGCACCGGTGCCACCAGTGCTGGGGAGTCTGGCGCAGCGAGTGGCACGGAGGCCGAGGGGAGTGAGGCGGAGGACCTGTCCAGTCCCACCACCGACTATGACGCTGACAGGTCCGAGGCTGAGCTCCCAGAGGGGGCGGAGGCTGCTCCCAGAGCTGAAAGCAGCACTCCATCTCTCGCCGCCCCCTCCATTCCCATCACCGGCCTCCCACTTGCTCGGGTCCCTTCCCTCCATGCTAGGCGACAACATGTCTCCTTCGTGCCAGCCACCGCACCCCCTGCCCCTGTCTTCCCTGCTGCCGTCAATGCCGAGTCTGTGGACATTCTGCGGCAGTTGCAGGTTGGTCAGACATCGCTGCTTAATGTCCTCCATGGCCACACCAGACTGCTGACACAGATGGTGTCGTACATGGAGGGCATGTCAGCAGCGATGTCTGACCAACAGATGTTGCTGAAGTCCATAGACTCGTCACTGACTGCAGCAGTGGATCTCCAGCAGCGCTCCATTCCCCCCTACCCCTGCACCATCCACACTTCCCACTCCCATGCCTGTCCCACACACACCCAGACATCCCCATGCACACACCCCACCAGACACAGGCAGCACACCACCAGGGAAGGCCAAGCGCACACCTTCTGTCACGCACACACAGGGGGAAGTAGGCACACCCACTGGGTCGGGGGGCAAACGGCAGCCATGCAGCCACAGTGGGAGTCCGCAGTCCTCATGACCCACTTCCTCCAAAACCACTCCCCTTAGCTCCCCTGCCCAACAGTCGGACAAAGAGTCCTTCATGGCCAGTCTGTCCCTCAGCCCAAGTGTGACACCACCCCGCAAGCGTTCGAGGAAGTCCCCAGGCAGGGGAGATGAGTCCCCCCCCTGTCCACACCCTCCCCCAGTAGCGCTGCAACCCATCCCTCCGACCCCCCCCCTCCTTGGGGCCTGTGGTTCATTCGGGCGCAGGGGAGACGCTGGAAGAGCTTGCAATCATGTGCAGCGCCCTGCTAACCACCACCTTTGGCGCTGCCCCACCCCCTGTGGTGGAGTCGTCCGTCCCTGCACCCACATAACCTACCCTTGCCCCTCCTGTCCCTGCGGTGCCTGGTCCTTCCCCCCCACATGATGCCCCCCCTTCTGTGGATGATATGGAAGAGTGAACTGTGCAGGCAAGCTAGGGGAGACGTGTCCCAAAGTGTCCCCCACCAGGACTTCGCACATGCCCTGGCCTATGGGCCCTGTATTTAGTGGACATTTCTTTTGCTATAATTTTTTATGCTGAATAAAGCATTTTGGTTTTCATTTGCACACAAATGTTTTTCTGGTCTTGCTGTTGGTGGTGCTGCTCCATGATTTGGGGTGGTGATAATGTGTTAGGTGTCTGGGAAATGTTGTAGTGTGCTGCTCATGGGGTGGACCCTGATATCTGTGTGCCATCACAAGGTATCTGCAAATAATCTTTGGTCATGTAAGCTCTTACTGTATGGTGACATTGTCCCAAGGTGTGTTCCTTCCTCTGTGGACCCTGACATCTTACCTGCAGGGTATTTCCCAATTGTTGTGCTGAGCTCTGTCTACATTTCCTGGGTGTGTGATGGATCCCTTCAACTTTGGCCATGCATGCTCAGCAATGTCTCCACCTGCATCATTTGTGGCATCCTTGGTGGTCACTGTACTTGTGTATGGAGTATATTGACATGACTTCATGTGGACATGTTCCCTTTTATGTACTATGCATGTGTGTACTCCCAGCATCGCACACATGTGTTACGTGTTCTGCAGGGTTTTTGGGCACCTGTCTGACAATTGTGGGCATTGTATCTGTGGGTACTCCGCCCTTTTCCTTCCATGGGAGGCAACAACTTGTTGGCTGCCCCAGCACCTGTACATTCCTATCAGTCCTGGAATGTGCGTGACAGTGTGTGTTCCCTTTGGGTCTCTTAGTTTAGCAGGGTGGCACATGAATATACAGTCTTGTTGCATGCTCTCAGTGTGTGAATTGTGCTGCCAAGGGTGGGTAAGCATGTGTCATTTGTCATCACACCCACATGTGGTGTGTCATGCAGTGGGGGATGGGCATCCACCCTCATGGGAGTAGGACACTGCTGTCAGTGATGTGTTGGCATGCCACTCTCAATATAGTCGCACTTTGTGTATGCCTTCATGCACCCATGGAGTTTTGCTAATTGTAGGATGGTGTACACACCACCATGTCTCTGTCCACTGCTGGGAGGACTCTGCACCCACCCCTCCTGTGTCTGGGCACTGCTGGGAGTGATAGGCACCCACCCCTCCTATGTCTGGGCACTGCTGGGAGGACTCTGCACCCACCCCTCCTATGTCTGGGCACTGCTGGGAGGACTCTGCACCCACCCCTCCTGTGTCTGGGCACTGCTGGGAGTGATAGGCACCCACCCCTCCTGTGTCTGGGCACTGCTGGGAGGACTCTGCACCCACCCCTCCTGTGTCTGGGCACTGCTGGGAGTGATAGGCACCCACCCCTCCTATGTCTGGGCACTGCTGGGAGGACTCTGCACCAACCCCTCCTGTGTCTGGGCACTGCTGGGAGGACTCTGCACCCACCCCTCCTATGGCTGGGCACTGCTGGGAGGACTCTGCACCCACCCCTCCTATGTCTGGGCACTGCTGGGAGGACTCTGCACCCACCCCTCCTGTGTCTGGGCACTGCTGGGAGGACTCTGCACCCACCCCTCCTGTGTCTGGGCACTACTGGGAGTGATAGGCACCCACCCCTCCTATGTCTGGGCACTGCTGGGAGGACTCTGCACCCACCCCTCCTGTGTCTGGGCACTGCTGGGAGGACTCTGCACCCACCCCTCTTGTGTCTGGGCACTGCTGGGAGGACTCTGCACCCACCCCTCCTATGTCTGGGCACTGCTGGGAGGACTCTGCACCCACCCCTCCTGTGTCTGGGCACTGCTGGGAGGACTCTGCACCCACCCCTCCTGTGTCTGGGCACTGCTGGGAGGACTCTGCACCCACCCCTCATGTGTCTGGGCACTGCTGGGAGTGATAGGCACCCACCCCTCCTATGTCTGGGCACTGCTGGGAGGACTCGGCACCCACCCCTTCTGTGTCTGGGCACTGCTGGGAGGACTCTGCACCCACCCCTCCTGTGTCTGGGCACTGCTGGGAGTGATAGGCACCCACCCCTCCTATGTCTGGGCACTGCTGGGAGGACTCTGCACCCACCCCTCCTATGTCTGGGCACTGCTGGGAGGACTCTGCACCCACCCCTCCTGTGTCTGGGCACTGCTGGGAGTGATAGGCACCCACCCCTCCTGTGTCTGGGCACTGCAGGGAGGACTTTGCACCCACCCCTCCTATGTCTGGGCACTGCTGGGAGGACTCTGCACCCAACCCTCCTATGTCTGGGCACTGCTGGGAGGACTCTGCACCCACCCCTCCTGTGTCTGGGCACTGCTGGGAGGACTCTGCACCCACCCCTCCTGTGTCTGTGCACTGCTGGGAGTGATAGGCACCGACCCCTCCTGTGTCTGGGCACTGCTGGGAGGACTCTGCACCCACCCCTCGTGTGTCTGGGCACTGCTGGGAGGACTCTGCACCCACCCCTCCTATGTCTGGGCACTGCTGGGAGGACTCTGCACCCACCCCTCCTGTGTCTGGGCACTGCTGGGAGTGATAGGCACCCACCCCTCCTATATCTGGGCACTGCTGGGAGGACTCTGCACCCACCCCTCCTGTGTCTGGGCACTGCTGGGAGGACTCTGCACCCACCCCTCCTATGTCTGGGCACTGCTGGGAGGACTCTGCACCCACCCCTCCTATGTCTGGGCACTGCTGGGAAGACTCTGCACCCACCCCTCCTGTGTCTGGGCACTGCTGGGAGGACTCTGCACCCACCCCTCCTGTGTCTGGGCACTGCTGGGAGTGATAGGCACCCACCCCTCCTGTGTCTGAGCACTGCTGGGAGGACTCTGCACCCACCCCTCCTGTGTCTGGGCACTGCTGGGAGTGATAGGCACCCACCCCTCCTATGTCTGGGCACTGCTGGGAGGACTCTGCACCCACCCCTCCTATGTCTGGGCACTGCTGGGAGGGCTCTGCACCCACCCCTCCTATGTCTGGGCACTGCTGGGAGTGTTAGGCACCCACCCTCCTATGTCTGGGCACTGCTGGGAGTGATAGGCACCCACCCCTCCTATGTCTGGGCACTGCTGGGAGGACTCTGCACCCACCCCTCCTATGTCTGGGCACTGCTGGGAGGACTCTGCACCCACCCCTCATATGTCTGGGCACTGCTGGGGCTGATGGCCACACACCCCTATGTGTCTGTCCACTGGCGTGGTACGACCCGTACCCACGCTCTTAAGGCGTGGGTACGGGCCGTACCCCTACGGCACCCCAACAATGGCGGTACGGCCCGTACCCACGTCCCAAAGGCATGGGTACGGGCCGAACCGCCATTGTTGGGGTGACGTAGGGGTGGGCGTGGTACGACCCGTACCCACGCTCTTAAGGTGTGGGTACGGGCCATACCCCTACGGCACCCCAACAATGGCGGTGTGGCCCGTACCCATGTCCCAAAGGCATGGGTACGAGCCGTACCACCATTGTTGGGGTGACGTAGGGGTGGGCGTGGTACGACCCGTACCCATGCCTTTGGGACGTGGGTACGGGCCGTACCGCCATTGTTGGGGTGCCGTAGGGGTACGGCCTGTACCCACCCCTTAAGAGCGTGGGTACGGGTCGTACCACGCCCACCCCTACGTCACCCCAAACAATGGCGGTACGGTCCGTACCCACGTCCCAAAGGCATGGGTACGGGTTGTACCACGCCCACCGCTACATCACCCCAACAATGGCGGTACGGCTCGTACCCATGCCTTTGGGACCTGGGTACGGGCCGTACCGCCATTGTTGGGGTGCCGTAGGGGTACGGCCCGTACCCACGCCTTAAGAGCGTGGGTACAGGTCGTACCACGCCCACCCCTACGTCACCCCAACAATGGCGGTACGGCCCGTACCCACGTCCCAAAGGCATAGGTATGGGTCGTACCACGCCCACCCCTACGTCACCCCAACAATGGCGGTACGGCTCGTACCCATGCCTTTTGGGCGTGGGTACGGGCCGTACCGCCATTGTTGGGGTGCCGTAGGGGTACAGCCCGTACCCACGCCATAGGAGCGTGGGTACGGGTCATATCACGCCCACCCCCACGTCACCCCAACAATGGCGGTACGGCCCATACCCACGTCCCAAAGGCATGGGTACGAGCCGTACCGCCATTGTTGGGGTGACGTAGGGGTGGGTGTGGTACGACCCGTACCCATGCCTTTGGGACGTGGGTACAGGCCGTACCACCATTGTTGGGGTGACGTAGGGGTGGGCGTGGTATGACCCGTACCCACGCTCTTAAGGCGTGGGTACGGTGCGTACCACAATTGTTGTGTTGCCGGTTCGCGTCCATGTCGACTTCCGTTGTGGGGGATGCAGGCCTTGGTGGAGACGCCCCCGCCCCCCGAAGTGACCTGGCCCTGGGGGTCAGGTATGTACAGGGCATGTATGATTTTTAACTTGGGTGGGGGTTATGTTTCCTGCCCCTGCCCCCCCCTTTGCCCCTGGGTGTTGTTCTGACCTTCTGCGGCATCTGCGTCGGTTCCTGTACACCAGGTGGATTGCTATGAGGGCCGGGATGACACACAGGTTGGGGTTCACGGCTGTCCGTCACATACAGGTGCTCCTTCTGCGCGTCGTCCTGATTTACCGGCAGTTTTTAGCTGCCGTAAAATATAATCCGTGCGGAGTGACATGGGCACGGATCGTACTTGCTGGTTCGTGAAACGCTGCCTGACTCCATCCGGACGTCACGTCCGCGGTGTCCCGGATCCGATTTGTATGTATTTTTTTGCCGGTCGGTGTATTTTACGATTCGTACGGAAATGGTGTTTCTGTACGAATCGTACTTGCGGGTTTGTAAGGTGTTTTTCCCGGGTACGAGTCGGACGGAGAAAACGCTCCGTCCGACGGTTCGTACCCGGGTTTTACAGGATCGGAATCGGCACCCAAGAGGGGTCCGTAAGGGACTCCTTGTGGGCAAACAATAGCCTCTTTTTTTGGGTCCGAGCCATGGATCTGCAGCCCCACCCAAGACTCTCAGCGTGGCCCCCTGCGTAAATTATTGGATCCAGAAAAAAGATCCAGGAATCCATGAAAAAAATGAAACACTCACTGCATCCAACCTATTGCTGCATGTTTGGGTGCATGTGGCAGTGTTGGCCAACGGGCCAGGCCATAGGCCAGGCCCTGCAGCCAAAGCCCCACCACGCACAGCCTTTGGTGGTGCATGGAGCTGGTTATATTGTGTGTGGTAAAAAAACATAGAAATTTACTGAACAAAAACAAAGGTTACAGGCACGTCATACTAAGGTTCTGAATTTACAAGCACAAAACCATACAAATTCAGCAGTTATAGTCAGACTTATAGTTAAACTTATCTGAAGAAACTATAACTTGTTACATTAATTTGCTTAAGGCAATGAGTTATAGCTTCTTAACATAAGTTTATTTATAAGTACAACTATAACTGATGATTTTCCATGGTTTTGTGTAAGTAAATTCAGAACCTAACTATAACATCCCTGTAACCTTTGTTTTTTTCAGTGAATATATCTATCTCTCTCTCTATCTATCTAGATAGATAGATAGACAGACAGATAGACAGACAGACAGACAGACAGACAGACAGACAGACAGACAGACAGATAGATAGACAGACAGACAGACAGACAGACAGACAGACAGACAGACAGACAGACAGACAGACAGACAGACAGACAGACAGACAGACAGACAGACAGATAGATAGATAGATAGATAGATAGATAGATAGATAGATAGATAGATAGATAGATAGATAGATAGATAGATAGATAGATAGATAGATAGATAGATAGATAGATAGTGAATTTCTGCCTTTTTTTGGTTTAAAACAATGCGTTGTCACTTTATTTTTCACCTAACCATAACGTTACTTTTTTGTTTTTTCAGCGAAGTTCTAAGGTTGTTTTTCATGTAAAAAAAATGAAATTACAATTTCTAACTATAGCGTCACTATAACTTTTGTATTTTTCAGTGAATTTCTAGGGTTTTTTTAAGCATAAAGTAATAATTTTCTAACATATGTAACACTGAACCTCATTGCGTGCAGCCAAGGCTAGGCCCTGTTTCCAACCCCTCGCAGGCAAGAAAAACCACACTGTGCATATCCTTCTGGCATGTGCAGGTGAGATTTGGTCTTGCAGGGTTAACCGCACTCATGCGCATTTTTTGACTTTGATAAGGAGTCAAAACACCAAAATATGTGGTCCTATTGGTTTTATCAAGGGGTGAACATATCAGTATATAAAAAACTCACCAATATTTGTATTCAAATATACATTTTGGTAATACTTACAATACAATTTTTAATAATAGGGATTATTTCAAAAATGTTTAATTAAGGTTTAATTTAAAACAAAAAAAAGTTAGTGAGTCTTTCTTTTCAATTATTTTTAATATTGCATTTTGTTGGATGAAAAATATTTCACAAAGATTCCAAGAAATGATTTTGTTTTTTAAACTATGAAATCGACATGTCGTTAAATCTTTCTTTTAGAGCATTTTTCAACCCAAGAAACAAAAAAATAAAAACAACCACAAGAAGGCCTTGCACTCCAGCTGAAAACAAAGAGTTCCAGCTAGGAGTGTTTTTGAAAAATATGGTAAGTTCTCTTGGGTCATGGAATAAATGACCCAGGATATTTACTATTTTCTTAATGTTGCTTGGGTGCTGCTGCATTCCATGCTACAATAAAAAAAGATTTTGGTGACGCCCCTGTCCCATCTAGGAATGGAACATCACCAAGCTCAAAAAATAGTTTAAAGAGCCCTTGCATGGCATTATGGGGGGCTCCTTCAAGGAGCAGTGAATAATAAATGCTTGGCTCCTGCCACTCATTTATAATTCCTTTTTAAAAAAAATTAATTTGGGTGTCCTGTTACCCACCCAAGAGACCTGTTTATAATCACTGGTAAGGGGGTCATGTGCACCCTCCCTGAGTCATTACAGGCCGTGGAAATCCCAGGGAGCTGGGTGATTGTTTTTATTTCCCTCACTGCAAAATTAGAGGGTTTTTATGACAGTCTGCAGGGTACTGGCAGTCTAACAGGAAAGGCTGTAGAATGTCCTTGTTTTTTAGTGCACAACAAAATGCAAATTCCTGTAAATGACTGTACACATATTTCAGAATATATCAGCAATTTGGAAAGCACTCTTTTTCTTTTGTAATTCTGTAGCCCCCCTCACTGCCATCGTCAGACAGCACGGCCTCAACATAGTATCCTACGTGGACACCCAGCTCATCCTCTCCCTCACCAAGGACCCCGCCACCACCAGACTCAACTTCCTGGAAGGAATGCAGGACGTCGTAGCCTGGATGAGCAACAGCTGCCTAAAGCTCAACTCAGAGAAGACAGAAGTCCTCGTCCTTGTAACCACCCATACGGTATGGAACAACACATGGTGGCACACTGCCCTCGGCGCCCCCTGACCCCCATGGACTACGCTAGAAACCTCTGCATCATACTCGACTCCTCCCTCTCTATGAACCCTCAGGTCAACGCCGTCACCTCCAGCTGCTTCAACACCCTGCGCATCCTCCGTAAGACCTTCAAGTGGATCCCTCTTGAGTCAAGGAAGACAGTCACCCACACACTCATCACTAGCAGGTTGGACAACGGAAATGCCCTCTACACCGGCATAAACAAGTCTCTACTCCGCAATCTCAAGACGATACAGAACACTGCCTCCAGACTAGTCCTCGGTATCCCTAGACACGAGCACATCAGCCAACACCTATGAAAGGTCCACTGGCTACCCATCAAGAAGAGAGTCACCTACAAGATACTCATCCACGCCTACAAATGTCTACACAACACCAGACCCCAATATCTAAACAACAGAATCACCCTCCACATACCCAAAAGGAACCTCCAAGCCACCCCTCTCATCCTCACCGAAACCCCTCACTTTCACAGAGCCAAAGCAGGGGAAAGATCCTTTTCCCACATCGCAGCCAAGACCTGGAACGAGCTCCGGATCGACATCAGACGTGCCCCGTCCCTTAACACCTTCAGGAAGGCTCTCAAGACCTGGCTCTTCAGCTGAACAGAACTGCTGACCCCTCCCCCCCAGCGCCTTGAGACCCCCACGGGTGAGTAGCTCGCTTACAGTTCACTGATTGATTGATTGATTGATTGATTGATTGATTGATTGAAGTGTGGTGGAAACAAAGATTTCAATACGATTAGAACAAATCAATACACTTGGTCTTTGTTCTCTTTGTGCAAGGGTCTCTGAGCCCAGTCCAAACCAGTCCTGTCCTCACTGGTGCAGTAAAAACACAGGGGATGGCGACAGCATTGTGCAAGGGAGACAGGCCCTATTTAGGTGCAAGGAAAACTACTCACACGACTCTAAATTCAGACAAGGTTCCATTCAGCTCAGCTCTGAGTTATCCAGGAAGGACCAGGCACACCTCAACCCCCCAGTGGCTGTCTACAGTGAATGCACATCCCCAGCCCCTGTCACTCCAAAAACCAGACAGTCAATACTCAAACAGGCAGAGGCACACAGAATGGTCAAACAAGAAAATGCCTACTTTCTAAAAGTGGCATTTGCAAACACACAATTTAAAAAACACCTTTACTAAAAGATGTGTTATTAAATTCTGAGTTCAGAGAGCCTAAACTTTATTGTTTCATCTTGTCCCAATTGGAAGTTATACTTGTAAAATGTTAGAAAGAATTCCCCATTCTATCCTATGGGACAGATAGCCTTTCAATAGTCATAAACGAAATTGGCAGCATTTCACTATCAGGACATGTCACACACACCAGTACATGTCCTACATTTCACATACACTGCCCCCTGCCCAGGGGGGTACCTAGGGCCTACCATAGGGGTGCCTTACATGATATGAAAAGGGAAGGTTAGGTTAGGGCCTGGAAAGTGGGTGCACTTGCCAGGTCGACATGGCAGTTTACAAACTGCGCACAGACACTGCAGTGGCAGATATGAGGTCCATTTTCAGGGCTACTCATGTGGGTGGCACAATCAATGTTGCAGGCCCACTAATAGCATTTGATTTACAGGCCCTGGCACACTCAGTGCACTTTATTAGGGGCTTACAAGTAAATCAAATGTGCCAATCAGGTAGAACCAATTGTAACCACAATTTTACAAAGTATCTAAGCCAGCAAAAACTAAATCCAGCACAGCATAAAAAATACAGGCAGACTAGTCTTCATCAATGAAATGCGTATACAGATTAAGGTATTACTTGTAATTCATATCTAACAAAACATTAGGAATAGATTTTATTAGGCGCAGGGTGACATTCAGAGGAGTTTTCACAAGATGTAATCAAAAGCAAAAAAGGAGGTGTGTGCACAGACATTACAAATGACAATTAGAGGAACCACATAATACGCTCCTTTTATCAGCAACTCTAGTGCAAGTCTTAATGAAGCGGGGGGTTTATAGCACTTGCTACTTTAACTGAGTCTTTATTTAAACATTCCTACTGTTTATAGATAAAAGAGTACAGAAATAAGGAGATTGTGAGGCCTAACATTCTATGTCATTCCAATTCAAAAACCTAGGGCTTCATTACTATGCTGGTCTGACCGGCTTCCGCGTCCTGCTGGAGGTGGTCGGACTGCTGCGGTCTGGTTGGAAGCAGTCGGTCTGACTGCCGGATTACAATGGATGCTTCGTGTACTTTGACCGACCACTGAAAGACCACCGACTCCAACAGCCTTTCTCTGACTGACGAGATGGCGGTTAGAGAACAACAGCATCCAATGGGAAGTTCAGTGATCTCCGACCACTATCTTGATTACGATGTGGGTTTCCGATGACCGGACCATTGCAGTCCGACCGGCTGCATTGAGTCGTTGGAAACTAAGGATTTGGGGTGAATAGTCACCCAAATCTGCTTCTCTCCAGCAGTCTCAGGCATGATTCCCTTCCTGCAGGTCTCCCCTACACCTGGGCAGCAGAAGTCCTGTGGGTGCCGTAATCCAGGTAAATCCTTCTGCGACATGTATCCCCATTGGCTGGACTGTGCACATTCTGCCACTCTCCAGCAATGGGGTACATGGTGCACAAGGCATATCCCACATATGTCATGCATGTGTGTACAATTCACTCATGTAATGTGACTTTGCAGTGACTTATTCGGACATATGTGCTCCGCCGTAGCTGCAAACACCGCAGTTGCATCGTAATAAGGCAGGGGGCCATTCCAGAGTGGGGTCACACGGGGATAGTTATATTAAACGGAAAAAAAAGAACTAACCTGAACCCACAGGCTGCCTCCTGCATCGCGTCACACCTCCTCTCCCCTTCCTGGTCCCAGCAGCCCCTGGGACAGACACCCATCCAAACCCCATGCATCAGAGCAGTGCGGGAATTGGCCTGAGCGGGCAAAAAAGACGCCCTGCTCAGACCAGGGAGTCCGTGGGGTTTTTCCAGCACAACTGTTCAATGTTGCCGGGCTGAAGAAACCCACGTGACAATGTGTGTTTTGGCTGGCTGAGACAGCCGGCCAAACAGATATGCGCACTTACGGAGTGCACATAACACTTCTCCTCCCCCTCTTATGCCTCGGCATGGCCCCTCCCTACAGCTCTGACAGAGCTAGCAAGTGAAAAATAAAACATCGTTTTATTTTTCATTTGCTGGCTTTGAGCCAGGCAGCGGGGTGACCGCTACCCACACCACTGCTCTCTCTGCCATTGTTTCCCATATGCTCCCACTGTGCTTCACAAAGCCACAGTGCCATGCAGGTGGAGACACGTCCTGCATAAAGGGGTATGCGGCCTCAAATTAGTGCACCAACAATTTGCTAAGTAAAGCATTTTCTTTTTGAACTGCTCCCCACTGCACCGAATTCCCCCAGATGCCAGGGGTATGAGAAGTGATGCCAGATACCTTGGGACTAATGAAAAGTGATGGCCAGGAAGTGATGCAACATTCCCAGTTGTGAAAAATGTCACTAAAGCCAAGCGCACAAATCAAAGAAACAAAGTACTGGTGAGTCAACGGGAGATTCATGTAAAGAGAGATTTATGAATATAGTAGTTGTAATGCCCACCAACATTAATCCATATGGCCCATGCATACATTGACCATAAACTAGGTTATTGGCTTGATTTACTCATCTTTAACAAGGTTTGACTTATGATCATTCGTACGGAACTACCAGGCCTGTGAAGCACGGAAGGCCTGTGAAGCACGGAAGGCCTGTTTTCTTCAATCACCTAGTTTACTAGGGTGTGTCCTAGAGACAGCTGTAGTTGTATCACCATTCTCATTGTGATAAAAGGTGTAAATGTGGAGACATGGGATGGTCAGAATGTAGGTGTTATATGAAAGAGAGATGCCGAGCAAGAGTTGAAGAGGTCGAGAGAGACGCCAAAGCATGTGGGAGCAAATAGGCAGATTTCTAGGGAAAATTAGCAGGCGAGGTCTTTGGACAGAGACATGAATAGCTGAGTCATGCAGAGAGGAAGGCTTTGACACTGAGACACGCACGGTGAGAGTGGAACTAGGCCGGTGCTAGATACAGACATTTAGGAGACCCTGTTGGCACCACCAGCAACAGGATGCCAGTTTTCTGCTTAAATCATCATATGTGGTCCCTTTGTGGCAGCAGAGAGCGGCAAAATGTCGTGTTGCCTCGGGCATCGTCCCTGCAGTGAATCAAAGCGAAACAAGCTACATGCTTTCATCTTTCGATGATGAAGAAGAAACAACAGCTTTCCTTACTGGCCGCAAAGCCAAAATAGAAGCAACGAAAAGCCACAGAAAAGCACTGAAAAGTTAACTTTTGTGTGCAGAGTAAAAGTTGAGCTTTGCCGAGGCTATCTGCGGGGTTCTGGGCTCGATGACGTTGTGCACGCAGAGTCACATGCTGGGCGCGAGAGCTTGATCTCGCGTTTGATGTGTGCTGCAGGCAGGCGCAGCACGGCTGCCAGACAGAGGATTTTAGAAGGCGGCTTGATGTGCGGTGCTTGTGGTTTGACATCTATTGATACAGATCCTGCATTTAGGGGGAGCCTTTCAAGGGGGGCTGCCATAGGGGAGTAATCACTTCTTGCTTATGAACTCCTGTAGGTCAGCTGGCAAAGCTTTCAAGGCCCTCTGTACGCCTGCGTGTAAGTCACCGCCAACCTAAATGCTGTTCTTCGTCTTGTCAGCATCGAATGTAAATATGAAGCTTTCCTGTGACTCATTAGTATGCCCCGTTTCGGCAAATGAGGTAATCCGGCCTGAGAGAAATAACGAGGCTCGCGCCTCCTTCCGATGGGTCTGGAATGGATAGAGGAAGAAAGGTGACCTGGCACGTGCCCGCCTGCGAATAGAGGTAGAAATATGACTGAAACAGTGGAAATATGGGGAAAAACGCACGAACATCTAATTATTGATAAAATATTTCAGCATGTTCGTTCCCATTCAGATATGATGACTCGTAATACCCGGTAAAAGGAATGGTGATGCCACCTGTTACCAGAAATACTCTGTACAGTATTAATGTGCTTTCGTACTAGGCGCTTGCGACAGGCCTTAACAGTCACTCAATTTGCTTCAGTGTGAAAGTAGGCACTGCAAATCTATTGTTCAGTATTCAACATCATAGGCAATAGACCACACCATGCCCTAATGACCCTGAAGCAACATTTGGGATTTGGGGAACAGGCGAGCAGGGCCATCTGCTACAGCTGGATGTGGGTTTTGGGTAAAGAATATACCACTACAACCTGTAAAAGTAGGCACCGAGAGCCTCTCTCTCACGGTTATAGGCTGTCATTGTCAAAATGAGACTGCCTTCACAACTCCCAAGTAAATACCCTGTAGCAGGATGTATAGATGTTTGCCATGATAACAGTGGCATAATTTTACAAACATAGCTGACAAAGTGGAAGTGCTACTGCACACCCATTAACCACAGTGGCTTACAAGCTGACCTTTGGCCCCAAGGGCAGGTCAGGGAAATTTGTCGGAAACAATCATTACAGAAATCTAGATTTTTATTTTTGATATCTTTAGGCTGTCCCTGTGACTGCAAGGATCAGTACAAAAGTCTGACAATGTTCCTTTAGCTTTCACTAGCTTTAATTAGGCCTGGGCTAAAATTTCGTTCCGTTTGCGGAAATTGCGATAATTTGACATTTTCGCGTTCTGCGGAAAGCTCAAAAATGTAAACATTTCCGTATTCCGCAGCTTTGCGATAATTTGGTTCTTGCTCACGCTGTAAAATAATACATTCTCGCGCGCGCGCGATCGCCTTACCTGAATCCCTGCGTTCGCCGACAAGTTTTCTTAATCCGGTCGCGTTCTCCATGAGATGTTGTATTGTTTTTAGCCATTTGCGCTGTCTCGCGACAGTTCCCGCCCGCAGTGACGTCATGCGTCGCGCGATCACGTCTTTCTTCTCGTGATCATGCACCGCGAGACAACTGAAAACAAGATGGCCGCGCCCGCGAGCAACCGCAAGGGTAAGTTGGCGAGCCGCAACCATGCAGAAAATCTCGCGAACATGCGGAAAAAAAACTTCTGCATCTTCGCGATATTTCCGCGTGTTTGCGAAAATTTTTAAAATTTTCGTGATAATTTGCGAAAGTGGATTTCGCAAATTCCGCCCACCCCTAGCTTTAATTAGTAGCTACACGTTTTTGCACCTTATCAATCATTGTTTAGTAACATACAGCAGGACTGCAGTGACGAGACCACTTCAGATAGGATTCCCACGTGCAACTCTGGAAAAGATGAAAGCATCGACGGCTGCATTTAATTGATTTGATGGAAGTAGATGTTTTCATTTCTTTAGTGAACAAAGGCACCAGTTTGATGATTGGGTCACTTTATATTGTTTGTAAGCAGGGGCAGCTCCTCCATTAGGGCGGAGGAGCGTCGTCCCACTGCTTTCTCGAAGTGAGAGAAAGAAGAAGCATAAAATGGTATTTTAAAGACCATTTTTTATGTTTCTGCTTCTCGCGCTGCGAGAAAGCAGAATGGTATGCCTGGTTGTGGGCGGGCGGGTGGGAAGGTCGGGAAGGAGTGACTTGCCCAATGTTATTTGCCTTGACTGTATGGTCGCCCCTCTAGGGCCGACCAAACCAGTCATGCACGCTCTCCATTTTCTCTATGTAGGCTGCATGCAGCATACATAGAGAAATTGGCCTCCCTACAGGTGCCTGGCTGGGCACCGTCCGCACCAATCACAATGCTGCCATTGCAGTGTTGTGATTGGCTAAGGGGAGGGGAGGGGAGGCTGCCTGTGGCTGCTTCTTGTTCAGCAGATGAGCAGCAGGAAAATGCAGATGGGACCCAGCCAGGAACTGAGGCGGCGTAGGACCCGGTAAGGTAAGTTTTTTTACATTTTACTTAAACACCCCCCACCCGAGTCATGCAAGCCACTACTGCCTTTACCTCATGCACGCATGGAAAGCCGCATGGTTCGCATGAGGTGAAAACAGTGATATATAACAATTATTATGCAAAAAATATCGATTGAAAATATGCCTTATGTCACTGAGATACCGCTGTTAGAAGTCCCTCATACACTCAAAGTGCATTTGTACTGTGATGAATATGTTGCTGTATGAAACCCGCTGCAGGGGGCCTGAAACGTATTGAGGAAACGTCACATGGTCGATACAGCTCCTCCCTTGCACAGAGACAGTGCTGGTTTCACCCTTGCTGTGGAAGGTATAGGCTGTGTACTTCCAGTTTGTGTCACTGTCCATTGGGTATTTGGCACTATGTGGGCGCTCGGGTGCTTTTGTTGATTTCTGTCCCACTCGCAGACTCTTTAATGAGGGACAGTGCAGAGCGACAGTCAGCTGTTTTCGCTGTACTGAGAGAATCTCTTTCAGTGTGGGACTGGCCCATAGGGCAATCATGCAGGGCCCGATGGGACAGACTAGCTTGATAGATCAGTGTGAGTGTGAACGCCAGACAGCCCCATCAAATTGCATCGATTAGTCACAATTCAATCAGGGTATGCTAAACAGCTAGATGTGTGTGACTTTGTGATGCCGTGACAGAGAGGAAAGGAGAATGTGCTTATAATGGAATGGGACTGGAAAGGGACAAAAGTGGCGTTTTCGTTTGTGATTGCTGACTAAACAGGCCCCATTGACTGCGGGGACCAAGCCTGTGGACAGCCTGTTCCACAGAGAGACCGTTCTCACTGGAAATAGGAATCTGCTCTCCCTACAGTGCGCACTAAACAGCAACTGGGCTTTGTTTTTATTACACCAAGACTTTTTTGTATCTTATCACAAACTGCTGCCGTTTTATCTACTTCACTGCTTTTTATGCTGGCATGCCCCAAACACTGGAAATATGTATTCTGTGTGTTTTGTATCAGTATTTACAATGGAGGGTGCTTTATGCTACGCTTTAGATACAACACATTGGGTATATTTGAAAGTACTGAGAAAGGTTGAAATTTACACATTTTCTTGTGATTGATGTATTTGGAGCCACATAGCAAAGCTGGGAAGATGGTCTATAGGTCAGGTTGCTGCCTACAGATCAAGACACCACAATTGTAGTCTCATTTTCTCCTTTTAGCTTTGTGTGATCTTGAGCAACTCACTTTATCTGGGGGGAGAGGAGCAGTACTCTGTACACAAGGCAACTGAAGAAATAATTTGGACCAGCTACCTTTCATGATTACGACTCTGCTGAATCTGTTGGAATGTCTTTCATGAATGTCTCTTTTGAGTATTGGATTTCAGTTGTGGTTTATGTTGGTAATGCCAGCTTTTGTGTTCAAATTTGCCGCATCTTGATGCCACATAGCAAGGACCTTGTGTCTCACACATCTGGAAGGCAGGGTGGGAATTAATTGGCTTGTGTCTCATTTGTCCTTGATCCATTTCTTATTACAACCTGAGCTTGCTTAAATTTAGATCTTTGTGCCAGTGAAATGCAGAGACATGGGGTACAGGGCTACAGGGTTGTTTCCGTTAGCTGTGAGCCCTGAGATCTGCTGCTGATTCACCTCACCACTTTCAAATGTCACTAGCCGTCACTGTTTGTAAGTAGTGTTGGGTACCGGCCAAAGTGAAGCCCAGCTATTTTAGCCCATTACATAAAACCTTGAATTAAACCTGGATCAAACCTGCATTTGAAGGTGTTCCACCTTTTGTGGGTACAACAGAAGTACATTGTCCACTATTCAGTTTTGAAGATGTTAAGCATTTCTGGATAATGTAGACGTGCATTGTGGATGGCAGCTATGGTTAAAACTGTGGCCATCTGTGTACTGGTGTATCCTAACTTCAGTATCTGCTAAAACAGAATTTCTAGATATGGATTGAATAGTGTTGAGGACAGTCTGGGCCTTGATTGACTCTGTATGACGTGGATTCTGGGTCATCAGCATGTTTCCAGATTTTATTGTTTATTTCAGTAGCACATATTAAAAACAAAATAACTACACTTACCACAATCCTTCCTGTTTATGCAAGAAACTGAGACACAAAAAGGACATCATAACTTATACCAGTTACACCAATCAACTTCTTCTTTTCTTGCTGCTGTGAAGTGTATTGCTTTGGCTCTTATTTCTTGGCCTAAAATTGGGAGTTTTCATTGTACTGAGTATGGGTCAGGTTTGTTTTTGTAGAACATACTACTTTGTATCCATTAACTGCTGAGGCAAAAATGTGCTTCTTTGTATTTATTTCACCTGGTTGGAATGTGCTTTTTTGTCTCACATTGAACACAACAGTCAATCTATTTCATGTGGATGGGGATATTTGTTTCTTAATTGGGGTGGGTGCTTTAGCTGTCTTGCTACATCGTTGCTTTGTTACTCTCCTGGACTTGTTCTGACATACGTGGGTGACAACTTGCTACTTGTCTCTTTATTTCCACTGTGCCTAATTTTTGGTGGGTTGTGAAAGTCTAAGCAATACACAAAGATGCCTTTAAATTCTGTATGTATCTCGTCACATTTGCTGCACTTCAAAGACAGAGGTAAAATGTTAGGCAATGTCTTCTGACAATCTGCCGCTTATTTTCTTTAACATTGGCATTGGTGTTTACAAATTGCTCTCAATTTGTTGTTAGAGAAAGAAAAGTCAAGTGAATTATGTGGAAATATTGTGGGATTACAGGGAGTGTGAAAGGAAAGGCTGTAAAATGTAATTTGTTGTAACACACAACAACATGTAAATACCTGTAAATTGACTGTACACATTTATCAGTTAGAAAATCCATAATGGAGTCGGTAGTGCGCGTGAAACAAAATGGCCGCCGGGCTTTGAGCTCCAACCTCACCTGCATTTGCGATGATCTCTTCACGACGATAGGGGCTTCGTTGTGACATCGTTTTTGGCCAATATGTTCTTTGCAGTTTGCGGAGGTGTTGGGCTGAATTCTGGAGGTCTGGTGCCTTCGTGTGCAGCGCAGTAGGCATTTTGTGTTTCTCCTCAGAGAGGGCTCTTGTTCCCTGCAGCATTTTCTGTGAACTGTACACACAGAGGAGGAGGGCATAACTTACTGGTCACCTCCTCTCTCCAGAAGCCTTTCCCCTCTTAAAGGTTTTTTTTCCTGCCTCTTGACTGCTACAACTTCTCTCTTCACAGGTCTAAAGGGATTTTTGTCTTTTTTATTCTTCATTTGAAGCTTTATTGAGACACCGTTTAGGACTTTCTGGAGCCTTTTTCACCTCACTAATTATACTATTCTGACAGAAAACCATACTGCACTTCAATATCTCTACTATTTGAGGTGTAATTTATTTGCTGTTACTTGCCTGCTCTCTGTTTAACAGTATGGAGTCCAAAATGGTGTCAAATAAACGTAAACAATCTGTTTCACCTCCTCCTACGAAATCCAAAGCTATTGATTCACAAGATAACTCACTGTCAAAATTTTGGGAGGAAATTCAAGCTATTCATATTAATACTGACACAATTTCTTCAGATATTAAAAATATTCAGAGCGATATGGCTTCACTATCGATGAGAGTTGCAATGATGAGATTAAAATTCGTGAAAATACTAAAGCCATTACAACTATGGCTCTACTTATTCCTCAGGTTGCTTCTCTCCAACGTTCCTTACTTGATTTGGAAAATAGAAACAGACAATACAACTTACACATATTTAATGTCCCAGAGGGAGTTTAGGGACAAAATTGTCGTTTTTTCTTGGAAAACCTTCTACCGAAACTATTAAATATCACATTTCCAGAACGTTTTGAGATTGATAAAGCACACCGAATACCCTCGATTCGTAAACCTCATCAAGTCAAACCGAGACAAATCATATTTAAAGTTCTGAGGCACCATCACCTCCTACTCCTACGAAAAGATCCCTTCTCTCCTAATTGAAGGAAATAAAGCCTTTATTCATCAGGATTTTGAAAAGGAGACAGTTCAAATACGACATCAATTTTCTGAATTGAGGCCCCGTTTGCGAGAAGCTGGATACGAATATGGCCTCTTTGACCCTTCGGATATGCGCATCTGGAAAAATGATGTCTCCAGGTCTTTTTCAGCTCCTGCAGATTTAATCAGATTCTTGGATCAGCATAATCCTATTCCTATGGATTCTCAGCCATCTGGTTCTGCAGGCTAATATTTTATACCCCTTATTGAAGGTTATTCTTTCTCTATGCAGGTGCATATAATTAAGCCTGGGCGGTGAACTACTCTCCGCTCGCGGAGCTTGCGATGTTTAGGTAACTTCGCGATTCGCGTAGAGCGCGAAGTTGCAGATTGATTATGCAATCTACCACGTAGCGTAGTAGTTTTGCTTCCTCGCACGCTCAATATTCATTCTCGCGCGCGCGGTAACGTCTTACCGTGATTCTGCATTCGCCAACTCGCTTTTCTGTCCGTTCGCGTGCGCCACAAGATTTGTAATATGGCTGCCCGATCCCGCGAGAGTGTGCGAGCGTGAACACGTCATTCGGACACGCGAGCTGACTTCCGGCGGCTGTCTTGGTAAGATCGTGATCCCGAACATGCAAAAACTACAATCTGGCGAAGAATATCTCTCGAGCTTCATAAAACCTTCTCGCTTACATTGTCTGTCTTCCATTTCTTGTTGTTGTTGGTGGGTAGCGGCCATTTTGTGGAGCCATCCAAGCAGTGTGCTTGCTTTTGCCATTCTGCTCCAAGCTTGCGGCCTAGTCTGCCAGTGGGCCCAGAGGTAGTCATCCTCAAATCATGGGTGCATAAAAACAGTTTGTGTTGTCTGTTGAATTTTAACACCATGGATGGCTTTGGATTGAATTGAAAAAGGTGTTTTTTGGGGTGGAATTGCAATTTTTGGGTGTGTGTTAAATAAATAGGGCTTTTCAGCCAGTAGGTAACCCTAGGAATTCAGCTCGCGTACTTTTGGCAACTCTGCACAGCGCGACAACGCGGACTTACATTTTTTGTCATTTTCGCGCTCTCAATATGCGTGTTCACGCACGCGATAACGACTTTTTGTACAGTTCGCGATGCCGAACACGCAGAATTTGCAATCTGGCAAACAATATCTCGTGAGCAACATAAAACCTTCTCGAAAACGCTGATGTTGTGCATTTTGCTAAAAAAACTCCTCAGGTTGTCATTTTGCTGTAGTTTTGGAGCACGGGGTCACTTTTATTTAAAAAAAAATATTTTTAGGAGAGGAAGTAAGTTCCACATAGACTCCAACTTCCTGTTCCTGTCCTTTGTATTCACTTTGTTGTTATTATTGTGGTGGGTGGCCTGAGCATGTGGGTGGTGGCCATTTTGTGAAGGCAGGTATTGTGCTTTTGCAATAGGCCTGCATTGTCTGTCTTGTATTCCTGACCTTTTCTTGTTTTTGTGAGTGGCCTGGCCATGTGGTGGCGGCCGTTTTGTGGGACCAGCCACTGTGCTTTTTCCATAGGCCTCGAAGCTTGTGGCCTAGTCTACCAGTAGGCCCAGGGGTACTACTCATCAATCATCATGGGTGCATGGAGGTTAAACAACTGTTTTTGTGTTGTGCGATGAATTTCAACATCATGTATGGATTTGGATTGAATTGCAAAATGTGGGCTTTACTTTTTTTCTGGGGTATATTTCACTTTTTGGGTGTTGTAAATAAATGCCTTTTTATGTGTATATGTTCGTTGTTGTTGCTCCCTGATGATGCCTCCATCCCATGTGATGCACAAATTTTTATTTAGGGCAAACAGGCTACACTACATTTATGTTTTTGTTCTTTGCTATTATTATTCTTCCTGAGTGTACACAGTACAGTAGTACACCAGGAGCCCTGGCCTTGTCAGTCTCATAAATGGCTATATTGTTGTTGTTCACTGACTTAATAAAATTTAATAATTGTGACCACCCACCACACACTAAGAAGTTATATATTATCTTAGTTTGATTGTACTATCTTTTGACTGATGTTCTTCCTGCTTTTTTGCTTTTAGGTGCACAAAAGACGGAAGAGGTGTGTCATCATCGCCCGTTGTGGTGCCAGACCGAAGTCCTGCTGCTGTACACGACGTGACGTGTGAGTGACCTGACCAGCCATCTCTGCAACTTGTGCAACTGAATGCTGTTTTGACATCTGAAGAAGATGCCCCCAAAGAAAGCAGGTAACAGGTCCTCCGGTACCAAGAAAGTTGCCATGGAGAAGAAGAAACAGAAGAAGAAGGAAGTGTCACTTAAGTCTGGTGTGCCTCCCAAAACCTTTTTTGGGACACCAAAAATGACGCCTGCAGCAGCAGTGTCCGGGGGCCAAGCTGGGGGCAGCACCTCTGCATCAGTGGGCCCAACCCACCAACCCAGGCCCAAGCAGATGAGTGTGGAAGAGGTAGCCAGCCTAATGGTGGAAAGCAGTGATGCTGAGCCTGAACTAAACTTATCGCTATCTCAAAGTAGTACACAATCAACGCAGGAGGGAACACAGCAGATAAGTGGTCAACAACAACAGCCGTAACCACCGCCCACAATAGTAGCTGTTGTTCCTCCCGAAGTAGGGGCAGTTCAGGAAATTGAGCCTCATGCAGATCCCGCGAGAGTGTGCGAGCGTGAACACGTCATTCGGACACGCGAGCTGACTTCCGGCGGCTGTCTTGGTAAGATCGTGATCCCGAACATGCAAAAACTACAATCTGGCGAAGAATATCTCTCGAGCTTCATAAAACCTTCTCGCTTACATTGTCTGTCTTCCATTTCTTGTTGTTGTTGGTGGGTAGCGGCCATTTTGTGGAGCCATCCAAGCAGTGTGCTTGCTTTTGCCATTCTGCTCCAAGCTTGCGGCCTAGTCTGCCAGTGGGCCCAGAGGTAGTCATCCTCAAATCATGGGTGCATAAAAACAGTTTGTGTTGTCTGTTGAATTTTAACACCATGGATGGCTTTGGATTGAATTGAAAAAGGTGTTTTTTGGGGTGGAATTGCAATTTTTGGGTGTGTGTTAAATAAATAGGGCTTTTCAGCCAGTAGGTAACCCTAGGAATTCAGCTCGCGTACTTTTGGCAACTCTGCACAGCGCGACAACGCGGACTTACATTTTTTGTCATTTTCGCGCTCTCAATATGCGTGTTCACGCACGCGATAACGACTTTTTGTACAGTTCGCGATGCCGAACACGCAGAATTTGCAATCTGGCAAACAATATCTCGTGAGCAACATAAAACCTTCTCGAAAACGCTGATGTTGTGCATTTTGCTAAAAAAACTCCTCAGGTTGTCATTTTGCTGTAGTTTTGGAGCACGGGGTCACTTTTATTTAAAAAAAAATATTTTTAGGAGAGGAAGTAAGTTCCACATAGACTCCAACTTCCTGTTCCTGTCCTTTGTATTCACTTTGTTGTTATTATTGTGGTGGGTGGCCTGAGCATGTGGGTGGTGGCCATTTTGTGAAGGCAGGTATTGTGCTTTTGCAATAGGCCTGCATTGTCTGTCTTGTATTCCTGACCTTTTCTTGTTTTTGTGAGTGGCCTGGCCATGTGGTGGCGGCCGTTTTGTGGGACCAGCCACTGTGCTTTTTCCATAGGCCTCGAAGCTTGTGGCCTAGTCTACCAGTAGGCCCAGGGGTACTACTCATCAATCATCATGGGTGCATGGAGGTTAAACAACTGTTTTTGTGTTGTGCGATGAATTTCAACATCATGTATGGATTTGGATTGAATTGCAAAATGTGGGCTTTACTTTTTTTCTGGGGTATATTTCACTTTTTGGGTGTTGTAAATAAATGCCTTTTTATGTGTATATGTTCGTTGTTGTTGCTCCCTGATGATGCCTCCATCCCATGTGATGCACAAATTTTTATTTAGGGCAAACAGGCTACACTACATTTATGTTTTTGTTCTTTGCTATTATTATTCTTCCTGAGTGTACACAGTACAGTAGTACACCAGGAGCCCTGGCCTTGTCAGTCTCATAAATGGCTATATTGTTGTTGTTCACTGACTTAATAAAATTTAATAATTGTGACCACCCACCACACACTAAGAAGTTATATATTATCTTAGTTTGATTGTACTATCTTTTGACTGATGTTCTTCCTGCTTTTTTGCTTTTAGGTGCACAAAAGACGGAAGAGGTGTGTCATCATCGCCCGTTGTGGTGCCAGACCGAAGTCCTGCTGCTGTACACGACGTGACGTGTGAGTGACCTGACCAGCCATCTCTGCAACTTGTGCAACTGAATGCTGTTTTGACATCTGAAGAAGATGCCCCCAAAGAAAGCAGGTAACAGGTCCTCCGGTACCAAGAAAGTTGCCATGGAGAAGAAGAAACAGAAGAAGAAGGAAGTGTCACTTAAGTCTGGTGTGCCTCCCAAAACCTTTTTTGGGACACCAAAAATGACGCCTGCAGCAGCAGTGTCCGGGGGCCAAGCTGGGGGCAGCACCTCTGCATCAGTGGGCCCAACCCACCAACCCAGGCCCAAGCAGATGAGTGTGGAAGAGGTAGCCAGCCTAATGGTGGAAAGCAGTGATGCTGAGCCTGAACTAAACTTATCGCTATCTCAAAGTAGTACACAATCAACGCAGGAGGGAACACAGCAGATAAGTGGTCAACAACAACAGCCGTAACCACCGCCCACAATAGTAGCTGTTGTTCCTCCCGAAGTAGGGGCAGTTCAGGAAATTGAGCCTCATGCAGAGGAAGAAGAGGAAGCCACTCCTTCAGAAGTTCCATTGTCTTCCAAATCCAGCCAGTCATCATGAACATCACTCCCGACTCAGAGGAGATGGAGACCAACATTTTTACACTATCCAAAATGACTGCGAGGGATGTAGCACGCATACCTCCAGCTTCCAAATTTACATTAGCAAAGGGCCGGCCGCATCCTACATCCAGCACAAGCACCTCCTCAGCAGAAGTAGGTAGTGGTACTGCACAGAGTCAAATTCAACACACACCCTCCAGTTCATCCGGCATTGGAAGTGGCACCTCCAGCAGGAGACAAAAGTTAAGCTCCCCAGTGTGGGACTTCTTTACGGTTAGCGGAAAGGAGGAGAACATTGCTATATGCTCCGTTTGTCATACCTCTGTTAGTCGTGGTAAACTATGGTACCGGAGGCCAAATGACCCATCTCAAAAAACACCACGCTATCCAGTGGGAGGAGCACCTTTGTCGCATAAAAACTGGAACCATTGCTGTTGGTGGGGATAAACGAGTAGAAAGTGCGCTCACGGTGGAACAGGAAGAAGAAGAAGAGGGAGACATTCTCTGTGGTAGTGGTACACAAAGTAGCCCTGTCCCCAGCACTGCAGTGGTAACACCAACATCCTCAGCAACATCTCAGTGGCACAAGAGTAAGAGTCAGTCTGAGACACCAAGGAGCACTGCTTTTTAAAAAAGTGTGACGTTGAGCACAGGAAGGAATACCACGCAGTCTACCATTCTTAGCATGTTTACTAGGCCGGATGGGCAGTACGAATGCAACCACCCAATAGCACGTTTGTACAATGCGAAGCTGGCTAAAATGTTAGCACTGGACCTTCTCCCTTTTTCTTTTGTTGAAGGGGTGGGTTCTCTGGAATTTGTGACAACCATCTGCCCAAAATGGAAGGTTCCCAGCTGCTACTATTTCGCAAGAGTTGCTGTTCCAGCACTACATCACGACGTGCTGGAATTGCTTGGAAAAGCCTTAAAACAGAGTGCTGTTCAGAGTATCCACCTGACAACAGACATGTGGACCAGTTGCCAAGCCACTGTTTACATGTGCATCACTGCACACTGGGTCTCTTTTTCGGGTGTTAAAGATAAGATATCTGAAGGTGTTGTTGACACCGCTGAGATTTTTAAAGACACTCACAAACATGCAACTGTAGTCCTGTTTGCTATGGAGAAATCTCATACTGCTGCAAACATTTTGGATGAGTTTAACAGCAAGATGTTTGAGTGGCTGCGACCAAGAGGGCTTAACATTGGTTTTGTTGCCACGGACAATGGCAGTAATGTAGTTAGGACCATGAAAGATGGTGGCTATTTCAGAGTCCTGTGTTTGGCACACTGCATTAACATTGTTGTTCAAGACTTTCTGAAAAATGAAAGCAAAGTCAGCAACTTACTGACCACCTGCAGAAGAATATGCACGCATTTCAACCATTCTTTTAAAGCCCGGAAGCAGCTGAGGGTCATTCAACGTGAGCATAAAATGCCAGTCAAAGCACTCATCCAGGAGGTGCCAACATGTTGGAACTCAACTTATTACATGCTTGAGCGTCTGTTTGAGCAGTACATACCACTCAATGCTTATGTCATGAAAAGGTCAGGAGATCCTACTGTGAAAGGCATGACCGTTGAGATGGCCCAATGGGACCTCGTTAAATGCCTGACAGAGATGCTACTTCCTTTTGAGGTCTTCACACGTGAAGTCAGCAGGGAGGACTCTACTATGGGCCAAGCTATCCCATTGTTGTACATGCTAGAGCAAGAGCTGAAGGAGGTGTCAGAAATGTACGCAGGTGTGGATGACAAAGTAGACGCATATTATTTGGCGGACAGCTTAGCCGTTCGCTTATCTGACAATACAAGGATTCAAAATAACATTGTGTCACATCGACATTACATTACTGCCTCAATTTTGGATCCATGTTACAAATTATTGCTGAGCAGTAATGAAGTAATTCCTTTTTTAGAAGTGGATGTTGCCAAGTACAAAACTTTGATAGCTGAGGAAGCCACTGACTTTGAAAACAAATGGATCTTA
This sequence comes from Triturus cristatus, assembly GCF_964204655.1. Taxonomy (NCBI): domain Eukaryota; kingdom Metazoa; phylum Chordata; class Amphibia; order Caudata; family Salamandridae; genus Triturus; species Triturus cristatus. The sequence goes on along the minus strand of NC_140590.1, from coordinate 652,677,286 downwards.
ATTAGAGGCCCGCCACCCCAGGGCAGAAAAAGTACTACAGGGCACCCAGAGTCAAGTTCTACTTCAGAGCCCAAGAGCAGTGCATTTGCCTCCCAGCAGTCAACAACACTGCCAGCAATAACATCAACAACAGCACCAACAGGATCATCAGCCACATTTAAAAAAACAGCAGGTGATTGGTTTCTACGGAAAGGATTTTGTACGTCCATTACTGATGCAAAGGCAAAAGAGGCCAAGCAAATCGGAGCACCCCTGAACATTGAGCGGATGGTTCAGGCCTATCTAGATGATACAACAGAGGTCTTCATGGAGCAAAGCCCATTGGTGTATTGGTATGGGAAAAGAAGCCAATGGCCAGTGCTCAGCAGGCTGGTGATAAAGTATGTGGCTTGCCATGTTGCAAGTGTCTCTTCAGAGCGTGTTTTCAGTGCTGCTGGTGCCATTGTTACTGTGAAAAGGACCAGTCTCTCGCCCAAAAGCGTGGAGAGGTTAACCATGATCAAAATGAATCAGCACTTTATACCAACGGAGTACAAAATATGTGAATCACAGCAGGAAGAGGAGAGCGACTTCGATGACATAAGTAGTGGGTTATTACATGACGTACTTCTGTCCGAACCATCAGAGTTTGAGGACGAGCTCCTCTTCCCTGACAACTAGGCTTTCAAATTGTTCTTCCTTCCTTTATTTGTGTGTGTATCTGTTTTTCTGGTTCAAATCTAATCACAACAAATACATCAACAGTCTCCTCTTTTTATTTCCCTATTGGAGTTGCACGTCTGTGCATAACTGTCCACTCCACTCCTCAGAGTCCTGCTCCATCTTCCTCACTCTCCCTTAATTCATTTCAAGCAAGCCAGACATTGGATGGAGATGTAGAATAGTACGATACATGTTGCCTCTAACAGTCCCTCCATAAGAAGTGAAACGTGACTACAGCTATATTCCGTGTTGTTTCCAAGCCGAAAGAAACTCATCACTGACTGTCAGAAGGCTAGGCATCTGATCTGACAGCCAAAGAGAAGAGCAAGACAGGTAATGATTATTTTGAATGATGGCATGCATTGCATTGGATGCTTGCTGACTACGAATGAATATGCATGAAGTCGAACTATACTAGTTTATCTACAAAGTAAAAGTGACTCAGGTGACAGTCAATGTTTCCTTGTTGTTTAATAACCACATTGTACTCTTACCAATGCAGGTGTCGGCCAATATCCGTTGCAATTTTGTAATATGGAATATATTATAAACTTAATCAGTCACTACAGACTGAGTTGGTGTGGGAAAACACATACCACACGGTCATGATGCTGACCAAACTATCTTTGCACACAGTCAGTCAGTTGGATCGGAGATAATTGATGGAATAACTGCGTTTCATGGACTGCCTTAAAAGGTAAACAGTTTCAACAAGAACCACAGCAGACCTAGGCTATATGTCCGTGTAGTGGTGTAGACTGGAGTAGAGTGTAGTGGTATGAGGGACAGTGGCGCATTGATTTAGTCACTTCATTTGGAAAATGCTAGGTTGCTGCAGTGCATATGCCTTTTGTCTGGCTCTGTCAAAATTTAAGGTAAATGGGGGTAGGGTGCCTGGCCTGTGCCGTGGTTGGCCTGTTCTGTGCTGGCTCCTGTCCCGTTGTTGTTGTAGCTTAATGCTGTAGAGTAGACACAATGTATCCAAGCCGCCTCAGTCTGAAAGTGTTCTCTCAAGAGTCTTGTCTTCTCTTCTTGCACTCCACTGTAATTGAGTTTATTTTTTTTAATTCAGTTATTTTTCAATACCCCTTTTGTTTTTCCATCTACACTTACAGGCCGGCCTTTAACCTGTGCTATAGTGGGAGAAACAACTCACACTTACCTTACCAATCCGCCTCAGGCAGGCAGTGGTACCCAAGATTGATGTGCGGAGTGTCCATGGAAGGGAGGACCAAGAGGAATGACGAGAATTATGCAACTCCACATTTGGACCAGGATAATACAGTAACTTTAGTATCATTCATCATTCGTCTTTAAATTTATTTGATTCCTTTTTTCTCTTCAATCACTACGACTGTGTGTTGTGGTTTGTTTGGTAATTGATCCCTACAACTATTTTTTTGTTTCCTTTGCTAGCTTGAAAAATAAAAGTAAGCCCGGTACAGCATGTAATTTGGTTCGCTCTGAGGATAGACAGGCAAGGCAAATTTCATATTAGTAATTTCTGCCCTGAACAGTCTAATTGTGTAGTAGTAGTTAGTAAGTACGACTCATTATCATTAACCATCAAGTTCTCTTCATCATCATGCATGCATTTCCTTTTTCTCACTTTATAGATTTCTTTGATAAAGGATCATGGTCCTCTTCCAAGATTGTGTTTTACTTTTGTTGTGTCCATGCATACTGTCTGTTTTTCTTTGTCAAACCTTTCCACAAACCCCCCTTCCCATCCATTCATCAATCCCTAACTCTCTTCCCCCGGGCTGTGTGATTTATATTGAGGTGTGATGTGACTACATTAAATGTACACCAACAATTGATCACCCACTTGTTGGGGCAGATGTGGTGAAAGCAACACTAATTGAATTTCAACTAAGGCAGGGAAAGGATCTTCTTCTGCTTGCCCACCCATGCTGTACTTTACTTTGTTCTACTACTCCTCCCACAGTCTGTCTCAGTCAAGTGACTTTCTCTTTCTTTTTTCAAATGCTATTGCCAGTGTCTACTACTACCACCACAATAATGGCATCTTCTCCATTCATTTGGGAAAGCAACCATGCAGCCATCACTGTGCCGAACTTCATCATCATCATCAATCACAGGTAAGATACGTTTGGTGGGAGGTATAATGGACTAGGAGGAGAGACTAACAGTACTAGTATGACCATTACAAATAACTCAGTGAGGGGTACCGCATTTATCTGTTTGTGTGTTACAAAATCGGCAGATCTTTTAAATCAAACACTGGCTGCGGGCATGCAGCAGCAAGGAAACAAAGTAACAAACCATGTGACGTAAATTGAATTCGTAAAACAGTAACCCACCACAAAACATTAACGTCGTATTTTTAAGTAAATAATATAAAATTTAATATACCCTAACAAAAATAAACTATCCCACTCTGACCCACCCCCCTCCCTAACCCCAACCAATGTCCAAACAAAAGTCAACGTCTAAAATGTCTGTAAAAAAGTTAAACCCCAATGCCCAAAACCCACCCACCAACAAAAGGAATTAAAAAAGGGGCAAATTGACAAGGTCCTATAGTCGGCGGGCCTTCAGGTGTTTATCCACAAGGATTTGACACGCTCCTCTAGGTGCTCCTCCAAGCTGGCCATCCGGCGGAGCATCTGGCGGCGAAATGCCCTACAGTTACATGCAGGGTGGGGGGCAGCAGGGGTAGATATTGAGGCACGGCGGCGGGCGGCTGCCGGACCACGGCGCAGTAAAACTGGAGGCAGGGCCTGACTGGGGCCCGGGGCATTGGAGGAGGCTGCAGCTGCAGCCACCTTCTCCTCCTCCTGAGCCACCAGCCGGCGATATTCATTGCAAATGGCCTCCAGTTTACGGTGCCGGGCCCTGGCTGCCAACTCCTTACTCGTTGGTTTTGGTTGGGAAGGAGTATCTATATCAAGAAAGAAAAAGAACATGTTGTAACCAATACTCTTAGCAAAACAGAAACACAAAATTCATTCAACACATTGTGGCACAGTATCACTAGCAAGCACAGTACATAACATTTGTGATTTGGTAGTAAGTATCTATACTCCTACTTCCTCGGACTCTTACATTTGTGGGAGTTTCCGACATTATATTCGTACTATGTACTACAGTACACACCAGTCATGTTGTTCTTATCTCTAGTTTAGCAAAATTACATAACCTTGTTGTAGCCGGCATGCCAGCTCAGTCAGCTAAGCTTGCACCCAAGAGAAACAGATATGAGTCACATGATGCAGACTCACGTTAGTTTTATTTACTACTACTGTCTGCAGGTGGGGAAGCTCATATTTTTGTGTTACGGCCGGTGGCACTGGCCTTACTCTGTCTGTTACATGAGGGCAAATGCTCAATTTCACTTACACTATGCCCTGGGTACTACAAAAAGGCTGATTATTTATCAGATCCAATGATCATTGCTTATATTATAGATGGTAATACAACATCAGGTCAGTAGCGAACGGTGGTTGGAGTGCTGCCGGGCGGTGACGTGGGAAGGTGCAGGTTGGGGGTAGAAAACTATCGATTACGGACAATCACAGGTAATTAAACAATACATATAAATAAATAAAAAAAAATTGGTGCAAGCACTGCATCGCATTTGGCGGTGCAGTGCGCACAATGAAAATCATTTTATTTATTATTATGTTTACCTACCTGTATTTGGCCGTAATACATAGTTTACTTCCCACCCACCCTGCCCCTCCCCATGTCACCACCCGCCAGCACTCCCACCACCGACCGCTACTGCATAGGGTACTTTGCTTTCATTGATTGTGTATGTGTAACCAACAGATAGGCCACCCTTTGCACGCTGGCGGACACAATCAAAAATACATTAACATAGGTAGGGAGTGGTCCTCGGAGTCGGAGGAAGGCGCTTCGGCTTGATAATATATTTATATATATAAGATGTGCTTGCAAACTACTGCGAGTCAACTGTATTCTGAAAATACTACTTATATATTCCTCTCCGCTTTGCTACTCTGGCGCAGTTTCATTTACATTTTCTTCAAAGTAAGACTCTCCAGTGACAGTCTCCACCTATGCTGTCTATTGATGATAGTACATCCAGGCATACATCCATTAAAGTAAATGTCTATCCTCCTTTTTTATATATCTCTTAACAAACCTTAGTTGGTTTCACCAACAACCACCCATGCGTCCGCTCCTTTCTTGCTTGCCTTGGCTTTGAGTTTGAAGCAAACACAGCTGATTCTTGCTATCTAGTACTATCCACCCATACTGTGTCGCCAACCCAGGCAGGAATCCTCTTTCACCTTCCACCCATCCTACAACAACCCATGCATCTGATCTGATTACTATCAGCCACCTATGCATGCTTCCAACATATCCTTCTCTGCCAGTCAGTCATATTATTTATCTCGCCCGTCCTTCCACCCTTCTTTCCCTCTTTGCTCAACACATCCATCAAGGTCATCTGATCTGAGTTTGTCTTCTCCATAAAACCTTCACAGCTGAGTTGGAGTCAGATAGAAGAGGCCATTACTTAGCATTACCAACTCACGCTGCTAATGCTAAGTAAAGGGTGTCTTCTTCAACCGTTGTATAATGTTCACTCCAACTTAATAAGTCGCACAGTACAGTGAGTGAAGTAGTGAACACACTTCCATCTAGTAGTAATGTCCGGAAGTACTGAATATAAATTACCACCACCCGCCACTGCTGCTGGCTCCCCCCCTGTTGCTCCTGCAGGTGCCGCCAGTTCTCCCGCCCCCTCCAGAATGGCCACATCGCCATTGCCGCTGGCCCCGCCGGCACTGGTGATTGGTAGTATGCCTAGAAAAAAAATTACACATTTTTAGATGCCTGGAAACCTCCCCCTATGTTATTAGTGTTCACTTGGAAGATTGAAAAAAAAGTTAATACAACATACATCAGCACTAGAGTAGTACAGTCAGTAGACAGACACTAGTAGTGATATGGTTCCTAGGGTCATCTAGTCCTACTCTACTCTTTTGAAAGTTAGCCTGAGCCATGTGTAACCCTTTTAGATTCATCATGTCGACTACTACTCTTTTTGCACATATTTAATTATACCCCGCAGCTTATTGACATGTGCAGTAGACGCCTTTGAGGCCACATGACGGTTTCGTACAAGTGAAGAGGTCGAAAAACAAGCCACTTTGTTATGGAGTTTGGTTAGTCCTTATTGCTTAGCCATCACATACATGTTACACTTTTTGCCATGACTGCGAAATGCTTGCATTATTGCAGTATACTATCTAACGCGCAGCATTTTTCGCATATAGTAGGCGGAAGATTCCCTTCTACAAACCAGAGATTTGCAGAGCTTATGATGCATGATGTAACCAGTATTTCTACATTCTACGGTGAGGGGTCTTCCAGAATTCAACAGATCTTTTGTCTTGTTCTTGTTGTCCTGTACTTGTAAATGTTTACTGTTTTAATCTTATGCTTTTTGCTGGCTTATTGACGATGGCTGTAGTAAAATTTCATATAACGACGTACAGAGCTTGTTACTTGTTTCAAATAAACCTTTTGAACATACACATAGACTCTGTGGTATTTGGTGTGGTGGGGTGGACTTACACAAGTGAGTGATTAAAAGGGTGTTATGTTCTGGGTTGTCTGTCTCAATCATCATCATTGTGTATCTTCTTTGTAGGGGGGGGTCGGGAGTGGGACCCTAATGTGAGACACTATAGCTAGTCGGTCAGGGGATCGTGGGTTCTTTGGACTGAGGTGTGATGAGTAAGGTCCAACCTCCCATCACCAACATCCTATTTTGTTGTGCATAGTTCTGTATGTGGCTCTGCAGAATCACTACAACAGTAGTAGTATGTACTATCCGATCCAAAATACTAGTCAAAAATCTGGTTGGGCATTTTGTTTGTGGGAATTGTCAAAGCCTCAACATTAAGAAGACTAGAAGAGGACAACCCAAAGGACAGGACACAGTGGCTAGAGCTATTGGTCAATCTGAGTTTTATTATTCCAAAGAAAACCTTCAATAAAGAGTGAGCAACTGTGCAAGCTTCACTACAGACAGAATAATAGTAGTAGTAGTAGTACAGAGAGTCATAGCAGAGGCAGTTAGAAGGAACTTAGTTAGAGGCAGGGATAAACAGAATTTGGAAACAGATAGTCAAGGTCAAAGAAGCTTTTGTAAAAAATAGAATTAGAAAGTGGAACCATAATTTATAGTTCGGAAAAAAAAGATGCAGTAAAATTAGGGAAATATAATTGTTAATATACCACTGGAGGACTTAATGGGGCCAGCAGCAGGAACCTCGGTAGAGGAGCGGTCCTGTTGTTGTCCCGCCGACTCGAACCCATCTTCTTGCCCCTGGGTGGTGCTGATGATCCTGTAAAATATAATAAAGAAAGAGACAAACATTAAGGAGTGCTGTGAAACAAATAAATCATTTGGAAAAATAAGTCAAAAAACATTTTAGGAAACAACAATTGCAATAAAATGTACCTATCTAATCAGATGGATCGACTACTGGGCTGCTTTCTGGATTCACGATTCGTCTACTTATTTATGAACACTCCAGTGTTCCATAATCATTCTGATTACAAATACTAACGAAGCCTAGTAAATACCACCTGACCTACACCACCTATTCCAGACGGGCCAATTGTTCACTAAGTCTGCATTTCCATTTTTTTTAGCCATCAAATGCATAGATAATATGGAGGATACATGCATAAATTTGTGCATACATACAACAAATTGTGGGTTGGTTGCATGATTCTGATCTAGTTCTGCTACTGACTGACCCTGCTAAGCCTACCACTCACTAAACAAACTACAAAAGGTTCTACGGAGGACTGGGGTAAGCAGCACTCAGTGACAGAGGAGGCGTCACGCAGACCGCGTAAAACAATTATTAACTAATACTAACTAAACCTAGTATCCAATATCCATCCACCACTATTTTACAGGAGGACAATGGAAGGACTAGAGTCTCTCTAGCAATAGCATTACCTAACTTCAGTTCTCTAAAATAAACTCTTACATTAATCAGCACAAGCTAGCGCAAAGTTGCAAACAAGTAAGAGTAGCACCGAGCACCTGGGTCCTACAATCACAGAAGATTTTGATTTTTGAAACGTAATTTACCAGCAATACGTAGCACGCAGCAGTAATCTTGTTATGCATCGAAAATTAAATGTATACTCACCAAGCCCAACGACCGAGACACCTAGCAGGTCCAACAGGTCCTGCTCCCGGTCCAGGATGTCAGACCACCGGTGGGCCAGCTGATTATGGGTGCGTCGGACCCCTGAGCACTGGAACACTGCCCGGCGCACCTTCACCCACCGACGGTGACGCTCCTGCGTAGCGTACCCGGAGCCGGGCTTGCTGCCTGCTGCCAAGGTCAAGGGGAGGTGGCGCTGAATGAAAACAACAAGGGCGGCCACCTCCGCCTCACCAAAAAGTTGCCGGGCCTGCACCCCTGCAGGACGCATTCTGTCGCAAGGCAGGCGGCTCTTGTCCGCAGGCCCCTTGCCCTTTGCGCTAGAGCTAGATGGAGATGATGTGCCGTTGGCCATGGTTCTGGGGTGGGTGGGAGGCGGAAAAGAAAAGTTAGAAGGGGAAAAAAATGTTAGGGGGAAGAAGTAAGAAAGAAGTAATAAAAGTAAAAAAAACAGTGAAAGTAGAAATAAAATGCAAAATATAAACTGAGGGAAAGAGAGAGATAGATGATAACTAAAAAAAGTCAGAAAAAATGTTTTAAATACTAAGGATTACAACGATTAAGGGAGGATAGAAAAGTAGGCCCAGAACCATCGCATAGAGTGAAAAACAAGATGGCTGCGCCCATTCGCGACCACGTGGGTAAGTTCGCGCGATATTGCTTGCGAACATGCAAAAATCATCGCAAACAAGTAAAATGCGCTCCCGAACACGACATGCGCATCGCAAACACGCTTTACGCGACCTGGAACAGGAAGTAAGGCATTGCGAGTGGGCGGGACAATTGAAAAACAAGATGGCCACGCCCATTGGCGACCGCATGGGTAAGATCGCGAGATATTATCCCCGAGCATGAAAACAGCTCCCCGAACATGCTCACCGCGCTCCCGAACAAGAAAAAGGCATCGCGAACAGGCGCCCCAAGCAACTACGCATGCTCAGGAAGCTACGCGTAGCTCGCGTAGTGCAAGAACATCTTCGCGTAGCTTCGCGAAGCGCGACTACGCGAACTATGCCCAGGCTTACATATAATGGTGTTTACTTTTTTTTGCTTTGTACCTCCGTCTCCAATGTTCTATTGGTACGAGGTCTTGGAGACTGACCTCTTTCTCTGTTGTATGTCTTGTTTTGTCTTTTTTATATGGGCTACTGTCCTTCTTTTATTCTCTTCTACTATTTATAGGATCATATGTCTAGGCTACAAAAGTTAGTTGTTGCTCATTTAAAGTGTGAAGGGCCTGAGGCACCCAGTTAAACAACATAACATGTTAGAATATCTGAAAAAATGTAATGTAGATATGTTTTTTAATAGAAACCCATGTGGAAGATAAAATATTACATACCATGTCCAAAGGTTGGTAGGGCTTATAGTTTCATCTCCTGCTGCAAAATGTAAACATGGTGTAGCTATATTTTTCTCACACAGATCTCATGCACAAATATTGTCTCATCGTCATGATGCAGATGGTAGATTTGTTTATGCTCAAGTTAGAATTGACAAACTAATTTTAAATTTGGTCAATTAATACGCTCCGACATCTGATGATCCTGCCTTCTGGTCTTACGTCTCTGCTGAAATACTCAAAATTGGTAATATGTCCCTTATAGTGGGTGGTGAGTTTAATCTCATCAGGGATCCTTTGTTGGACCGGTCTTCTGCTTTTAGTATCCGACCTAACAAAACATTCTTTGCTTTGAAATCTTTCCTTTCTGTTACCAAATTGGTTGATTTTTAAAGATTGGAACATCCTATGGACAAAGAATTTACTTTTTATTCTAAACCCTCACTCTTCTTTGTCTAGAATTGAGTACTTACTGACTTCACGTAATTTATGTCACATGATTAGTGAGTCAGTTATACAACCTATTACGGTTTCGACCATGCTCTAATTTCCTTTTCTTTATGTATTTCTGACCCTCACACTCCTAATAAATGATGGAGAATGAACTCTGAAATAGTTCTTAATCCAACTAATTCTAAAAAAATGGCCATAGCTATTAATGATTATTTTTTGAATAACAATTCATGCGACACCTCCAAAATTATACATTGGGATGCTTTTAAAGCTTACATTTGTGGAGTTTCAATTTCTATTATTGCGCATGAAAATAAATCTTTTTACTCTCACCTCTCAAAATTAGCAAAATATATTGCATCTGTGGAAAGACCTTTTATTATATCTAGAGATCCGAAATATAAGTTCCAACTTCAGAAATACAGCTAGGAATATAATTGTATGCTTAGTAAAAGAGCAGGTTTAATTATTACAAAAGAAAAATTAAAATTACATTTTAATTCTAACAAATCTGGTAGACTATTAGCTAATTATATACGCCTCAAGCGAGATAGAATCCAAATCCCAGCCATCAAAACAAATAAAGGTAGATTGTTGACAGATGTTGAGGATATACTGAAAGAGTTTATTTTCTTCTACTCCTCTTTATATCAAAAACCTCTTGCCCCTCATAACAATGTTTTCATTGATTTCCTTAATTCTTATCAATTGCCTCAGATTTCTGATACTGATAGATCAACTTTAGACAATCCCATTGACGTTAAAGAAATGATTGCAGCAATTAATGCATTAAGCTACAAAAAAACTGCTGGCCCAGATGGTATTCCGGCTGGATTCTACTAATGTTAACAGGACCAATAATCCCCTATCTTACTTTCCCTTTTTACAGAGTTTCAGCATACTTCCATGATGGGGGGATCTTTCAATGAAGCCACTATAATTGTTCTTCCCAAGCTTAATAAAGACCCTACTTTAGTATCAAATTTTCATCCCATATCTCTAATTAATCAGGACTGTAATATCTATGCCAAGGTTTTAGCAAATAGATTATCACCCCTACTTTTCAATATTATACAACCTGATCAAACTGGCTTTATGAAAGGTAGATTATCCGCTCATAATACCTGTTTGCTCTGTCATGCATTATCTCTTGCTAAAGAATCCAGCTGTCCAATTGGTGTAATGGCCTTAGATGCGGAAAAGGCATTTGATAAGATTAATTGGCAATTTTTATATAAAACTCTAGAAATATTCAGTTTTGGTCCTATTATTATTAATATGATTAAAGCATTGTATTCAGCCCCCTGAGCCTCCATTTTCATCAATGGTGGGTGCTCTTCCTTATTTCCTCACCAAGGATGTCCTATTTCTCCTTTACTTTTTCTTATTGCAATAGAGCCGCACTTATGCTCTTTCCGTATTAGTGATAATTACACAGATGTTGTTTTGAAAAATACTAACATTAAAATGTCTGCATACGCTGACGACGTGTTATTATTTGTTAATGATCCCCATACCTCTATACCTATTATTCTCGATGTCATTCATAAGTATGACAATGTTTCTGGTTTCTCCCTGAATACAAATACGACTGAATCTTTTCCATTAAATGTTTTTTGTAATTCTACAATGTTAGCAAATACTGATATAGTATGGTCTCCAAAAAAACTCAAATATTTGGGAGTAACTTTTACTGATTCAGTTAAAGATACAGTTGAAACCAATTGTTCCACAATTTTAGCTAATACCAGAGAGAAACTGGATAGATGGTCTAATCTTTATTTAAATTGGTGGGGTCTTATTGAGGCAATTAAAATATCTATAACTCCATAAACTCTTTACCTATTGTCCATGATACCCTTTTCTTTGCCGTCCACTTTTTATGTTAAATTATATAATTTCTTTGCTAAATTCATCTGGAATAATAAACCTGAACAAATCAGCATTTGCCCAAATGTGAAGGTGGGGTTGGTCTTCCCGATTTAAAAAAATATCATTTTGCATTCCTTGTGGCACAATGTTCCTTATGGTTGGATGTTATTGCTCCTTCCAAGGCACCTAAATGGCTTATTCTGGAGAAAACTATTTTGGCTCCATATCCATTACCTGCGTTCCTTACCATGGGAAATGGCCTCTTTGGTAAAGGTTCCCCCATTATTGCAAACTCTAAACTTGCCCTTTTATTATTTGATAGTAGCTTTTCTATTACCATGGATTCCACTAAAAAAGTTTCTCTTTGGTTCAATCTCAAACTCCAATATCATAAACATATCTCTTCCTGGAACTTATGAATTACTGCTGCTATTTTCTTTGTTGCTAATATATGTTAATATGATATGTTTCACACATTTAGGGGCCGATTCTGATCCTGTAAAACCCGGGTATGAATGGTCGTACGGAGCGTATTCTCCGTATGACTCGTACCCGGGAAATGCTCCTTACAAACCAGCAAGTACGATTCGTACAGAAATACCATTTCCGTGCGAATCGTAAAAAACTACGTGCGCCGAAAAAATACCCACAATTCCGATCCGGGACATCGCGTACGTGACGTCCGGACGGAGTCAGGCAGTGTTCTACGGACCAGCAAGTAAGATTCGTGCCTATGTCACTCCGCACGGATCATTTTTTACGGCAGCCAATAACTCCCGGGAAATTGAGGACGACGCGAAGAAGGAGCAGCGGTACACGACGGACAGCCATGGACCCCATCCTACGTTTCATCCCGGCCCTCCTAGCCTACGACCTGGTGCACCGAAACCGCCGCGCATGCCGCAGAAGGTCAGCACAACACCCAGGGGCAAAGGGGGGGCGAGGGGCAGGAAACATAACCTCTACCTAATTTTTAAAATACCATATACTGTCCATACATTACCTCCAGGGTCTGGCCACTTCGGGGGGCGTATCCACCAATCCCCGCGTACGCGCACCCGTCACCACTACAATGGTGGTACGGGCCGTACCCATGCCTCAAAGCGTGGGTACGGCCCGTACCACCATTGTAGTGGTGATGTAGGGGGACGCATGGTACGGGCCGTACACACGCTCTGAGGGCATGGGTACAGCGCGTACACCTACATCACCACTACAATGGTGGTACGGGCCGTACCCACGCTCTGAGGGCGTGGGTACGGCCAATACCACCATTGTAGTGGTGATGTAGGGGTACATGTGGTACGGGCCGTACGCACGCTCTGAGGGCGTGGGTACGGCCCGTACCACCATTGTAGTGGTGATGTAGGGGTATGCGTGGTACGGGCCGTACACACGATCTGAGGGCGTGGGTACGGCCCGTATCACCATTGTAGTGGTGATGTACGAGTACGTGCCGTACCCACGCCCTCAGAGCGTGTGTACGGCCCGTGTACCTCTAGGGCACCAGTACATTAGTGATACAAGGCGTACACATGCCACGAATGTTGGCTTAGGGCCTGGTGCAGCATATAACCAGTATATTGGGGTGTGTTCATGGCCAGGACAGCAGTGTACAGCACCAAGGGTGCGGGTGGGTGGGTGGGAGTCTGCCTAGGAGTCCCAGCAGTGGACAGAGACATGTGAGGGGTGGGTGCAGAGGACTCCCAGCAGTGGACAGAGACATGTGAGGGGTGCGTGCAGAGGACTCCTAGCAGTGGACAGAGACATGTGAGGGGTGGGTGCATATCACTCCCAGCAGTAGATAGAGACATGGGGGTGTGTACCTATCATGATCAGATGAACACAGCTCCATGGGTGTATGTACGCATCCATAATGTTCGACTATGTTGATAGTGCTATAACAACACATCACTGACAGCAGTGTCCCACTCCCATGAGGATGGATGTCTTTCACCCACTGCATGACACAACACATGTGGGTGTGAGGACAAATGACACATGCATACCCACCCCTGGCAGATGCAACACAATACACACACAGAGATCATGCCACAAGACTGTATACTCATGTCAATGCCCACGAAACTAAGAGAGCCAAAGGGAACACACACTGTCACGCACATCCCAGGACTGATAGGAATGTACAGGTGCTGGGAGAGCCACCAAGATGTTGCCTCTCATGGAAGGAATAGGGTGGAGTTCCCACAGATACAATGGCCACAATTGTCAGTCAGGTGCCCAAATACCCTGCAGCACAAGTACTAATTGTGTGCTAGGCTGGGATAACACACATGCATAGTGCGGAAAATGGTGAATTTCGCCATTAAGGCATTACAACATACTCAATACACAAGTACAGTGACTAGCAAGGATGGCACAGACGATGCAGCCGGAGACATTGCTGAGCAGGCATGGCCATAGTTGAAGGGATCCGTCACCAACAAAGGAAATGTACACACAGGTCAGCACAACAAATGTGCAACTCCCTGCAGGGAAGATTTCAGGTGCCACAGAGGAAGGAACACTCCTTGGGACAATGTCTCCAAACACAAATAGCACACACGACCAAAGATACTTTGCAGAGACCTTGTGATGGCAGGCAGATACCATGGTCCACCCCATGAGCATCCGACTACAACTTTTTCCTGAAACATAACACATTACCACAACCCCAACTCCTGGACCATCAGCACCCACATCAATACCTGAAATGCAATAGTGTTCAAAGTGAAAAGAAAATGCTTTATTCAGCATTAAATGAAAAATTATAAAAGTACACTGTTTACAAAGGCACATGGCCTTTGTAAATTCTCTTCTACTACACACAAAACTACATTTACACAGTCATTGTATGAGCTGCCAGCCAAATTCAAATAAGCCACTGTAAAGAAGAAATGGGGTATCAGTAAGTACATATACATAGCACCACGGTGGTCTGGATGACTTGACACTCGTAAGTTGGTTTCAGCAACAACCAAGGACTTACCCAAATGCAAACACACTGTGGGAACATGGATATGTATAATCAGAAAACAAGTGGTAATCGAACTGTGCCTTTCTTTAAAATGTGAACGTATTGAAATAGAGCTTCCGTTCGCCCCAACCAAAAGAACATATAAATGTGGGAGAGGGTTTATAAAGAATGTTTATAATGATGTATTGCACATTGACTCATGAAAAGAATTGAAGTATGTTGGTAAAAAGTACTAATTGGTTATTTTATCGTTCATTTACAGTGACCCCTGACGAAGTGCACTGCGTTGCCCGAAATGCATTGGGTTTTTAATGAATAAACACTGTCTGACAAACCTCGCATTTGTTCATGTTTTCACAAGAGGCCGAAAGAGCACAGTTTAAACATTAAGAAATTTGGAAATGGCGGTTGGACCATTTGTGGGAATCAATTTGGAGAAAACGAGGATAAACTGTGAAACATGAAAGAAAAGATTAAGAATAAGATTGTATTTACGAATTATACACTATTGCCAATGAGGCATGTTCACGCAGGGCGTTTGGTTGGGGCGAACGGAAGCCCCATTTCAATACGTTCACGTCAGCCCTGGTGTCATTTGGGCATGGCACTTCACCAAGCTGCACGCAGCAATACTAAAACATTGAATAATCAGTATTAAAACCAGGAGTGCATCCCGTCACCAGTAATGTAGTTTCTTTAAAATGTGCCAGCGTGTCCACGGAAAGTGTAAATGTACTTTCTTTTGCACGTTGAAGCATATGAAAAATTGACACATGTTGACAAGTGTAGTGAGTGCCAAGGTACAATACTTCTTGACTAACAACTTGAATCATGCCACCTGTCACATGGCCATCCATACCATGATGACACAGTTGGCAACACATCTGACCCACTGCCTGTCATGTGGAGTGGCACACATGTCCAAACACAGGACAATGCATTAGCTAATGGGCCTGCAATGTGTCGGGATAAGGAGCACCTGCACTGAGGAGACACGCTCATGGCAAGCAAGAATGTCAGCACACACAGACCAAACTACGTAGCATCTCGACCACACACCGGTGGCAAAAATGGATGAGCATGAGCCATGTATTTTAAAATTTGACACATGCTGCAAAGCACAAACATTCAACCCTGCACAACATGACTGGGTCACTGCATGTTGAGTGCCTGTCCAGACAATTATCACACACAGGTCAGACCTGGCAAGGAGACATAAGGTTTGGACATGTAGGCCGTGCCCGCACAAACCCCCCATACCTGAGACAATGTTATTGAGACCGATCAAGAAGTTACACCTCTTAATCTGGGTTTACTAAAATGTGCATCAAGAATTCCTAAATGTACTCCACATCACCTCGTGAGGCTGCCAACACATATTTGTGACAAACAACCATCAACAGATAGTTGTACATAGACACACAGGCACTGCCCAGTGAGAGGATGCACAAGCAAAATGGGGTCAGCCTGTACAATGGGCACATGTAGCACACTTCAGATAAATACAAATGAGGCCAGGTAACAATGCCACAGAGGCCAACCTATGCTGAACACACAGAAAATGGGCACAGTGTTGGATGACACACATGATTCCAAGGCAAGGGTGTCTTAGGGGACTGTATTGGGCACACTGCTCCTTGGTCCTGGAATGATCTGACTGTAACATGAGCTACCGTCCCGGCACTATGCATATCTCCCACTCATGCACATCATGTCTGAGGCCACAACATCGGTCATGCATGCTGCAAGTCTGTTCATTTGAAAACTCACACTCCTATGTTGAGACTCAGCATCAGTGCCAACTAATATGGACACCCAAATGACGGAACAGGACAGGGCACAGGCAAGGTAACAACACATGTCTCAGACCCCCCCCCCACACATGATGCAGAAAGCAATGAGCACTTGGATTAACTGGCAGCCTAGATGACCATGTGCAATAGTGATTACACACAGACCAGGGAACACATGTCAAGGAGGGGAAGGGAGGAAGAACTGCACCGTTTGACTTTAGAGAACAGGATATGCACTGCACACATTAACTCTCACAGTGTATCCAGGCAACTGAGCGCTTCCAAAAGCTGGTGACACACAACAAACACACATGTACCTACCCCCTTCCTGCTGCTGCAACTCCTGTAACCGCCTATTCAAGTCAGGGAAGACAACCGCCAGGACACGCTTCATCTGGTGGGTCAGGCGTCGGCGCCCGCCGTGCTTGCGTGGAGGTGAGTCCTTCAGCTGGCACCGGGCGATCCTCTGGGTCCAGCACCGGATGTCCTGCCAGCGTTTCCTCACTTGGGCTAGGCGCCGACTGCGACCCTCCACAGATCTCACGGCCCTGACGGCCCGCTTCCATATCTCCCCCTTGGCGTAGGCAGTTACCTGTGAGGATGACAAAGTGAGACAACATCACTACACCTGCTCCATGTCACACAGACATTTGAACATCTTTGATATGTTGAACAGGGCCTAGTATGCTGGCAACAAATAGCACCTTTGTCATAGGGACATTAGCCTCTGTGGAAGCCCCAATGCACTACATGGCATTGAAAGTACACAGGTGGCATGAGGGGTGCAACACACTCCCTGATCATGGCACACACTGTGCATCACATGCAACACCGGGCTGATGGACAGCACCTCAAAGCAGTCACATGCCCCAGGCCACTGACGCAACCTCAGCAGAGTACACAGACACACACAGGCACAGATCAATCACCTGCCATTGGCAACAGCGGATACAAAACTCACTTGCCTGTGGGGTGTCACAGGTGTGGTGATAGCTCAGCAAGTCAGACACTCCGCACGGCTTACTTCTCACATCAGATGGGTGGAGCTGTTGCCTCCTCCATGCAGCTGTGGTGCAACACTCCACATAGACACTCACCCACATGACATGGAACATTCACACACATCAATGTCCAGGGGGCGTACACATCATTTGGACACTCTCACCACTCTCACCACAGCTCCACTTAAATCACACACATCTGTGGGTACAGTCACCTGTCACACCGGGGGGCCACTAAATCACCTCTGGACTATAGAACAAAAATGGGCCAAAGGATTGGGCAGGCTGAATGTGCCATGCACTATGCAGTGAATGTCACAGTAAGCACAATGCAAGTGAGGAGTGCATACAGGAACTACATCATGCTCTGCATGGGAGACATAAGCCATTCCCCCCCCTGGGACCCACTCTAAACAACATTGCATGTCTGTCACACCTGGACACAATGCCAGAAGTGACAGTCACTAAAAAGGTGCACAGTCAAAGGTAGTGGAGTCAGCACTCACCTGCTCCCCTGGTCTCCCATACAGGCTGGTGTACTGTGGGAGGATGACATCCAGCAATGCCTCATTCTCCTCCTGGGTGAATGGCTGGGCCCTCTCCACAGACCTTGACATGGTGCCAGAGGAAGCACAGGCAGCAGCAGTGGTGTCGAGTGAAAGGTAGTACAGGCAAGTGCCCTCTCATGGTTTCTGGCTGACTTATACCTGCCTTGCTGGGCTGTTTCATTAACAGGAGTACAGAGTGATTGGTCAGTCTCATTTGCATCCTACGTTTCCTCCAATCCCTTTAAACATACACCAGTGAGTGCCTTTGCATGGTTCAAAATTTGAGCATATTGTGAAGTCAACAACCACTTTGCAACATTGTATTGAGTTGCCAACTGCCTTCTACAGGCCACCTGATGGAAAAGTTTGAACGAGAAAATCGGTATCCATGACAACCAGCATGCATTTAGGTCCTAATACTTGTCCCTCATGTGTCCCTATGTAATTTAGCAATCCACACACAGGTACGGTGCGTTTGACACGTACCGCTACGGCACCAGTTGCACAGTGCGTTTGACACTTACGCGTACGACCAGTGTGTACACGTACGTGTACGACCAGTGTGTACCCGTACGTGTACGACCAGTGTGTACATGTACGTGTACTACCAGTGTGTACACGTACGTGTGTGTACCCGTACGTGTACGACCAGTGTGTACACATACATGTACTACCAGTGTGTACATTTACGGGTACGACCAGTGTGTACCCGTACGTGTACGACCAGTGTGTACACGTACGTGTACTACCAGTGTGTACACGTACGGGTACGACCAGTGTGTACACGTACACGTACGACCAGTGTGTACACTGCCGGTGTACACGTACGTGTACACACTGGTTGTACACGTACGTGTACACACTGGTCGTACATGTACATGTACACACTGGTAGTACACGTACGTACGTGTGTACGGTCCGTACACACACCCGTACTCCGGCGCAAACACCAATGTAATGATACGGACTGTTCACACGCCCTCAGAGCATGTGTAAGGGGCGTTTCACAGCTTACACTGGTGATAGGAGGTGCACACGAAAGGAATGGAGGTGTCAGACTCGTGCACGGCTGTACATCAAGTCATTGCAGTCCTTCATGTGCAGGGCCTAGGTGTGTCAGGCAGTGATATGGCACATGTCTCCTCATGTTTTCACACAATAGATGTGTGATGACCTGTGTACACATGTCATGTGTGATGGGGCAGTATGTGGCACACTTCCCCTTCCCACTTTACACATGTGTGCATGTAGTACAAACGTGTCAAGCACTGCATCACTGGTATGGCACAGTCACCAACACCCACAACTGTCCCCTGATGCCAGGGACAGGGATACTAACACCTGACATCTACGTACCAGCGTGCCCCGATGTGACTGTGTGTGTCATGTGTTCCCATGAGCTTGCTGTTGGTGTTCCGTCAACTGCATCTGCTGTTGCTGCATCCAACATGTGTCTGTGTGTAGATGGGCATGGCACACATATACGCACACCATGCCACATGTGGATTCACACGTTACGTGTGTCTGGATGCTTCGAAGATGATTTTTTGACATGAGGACATATCTGCGCCTTATCCATGTCTGTGTTTTCGTTTTTCACGTGTACCCCTTCATCGCTATGTGTGTGATCTGTACATTTTCTATGACATGTGACCTGTGCGTCTAGCTTGCCACCAGCAGTCTGTATGAGGTTGACATCCTTCAAATGCAGATATGTGGATGTATGTCACTCCTGTGATGTCTCTGGCTGTTCACTTACACTGGCCAACAGCTAGTTTCGGGGCATGTCATGTAGAACTTGACTATCAACGGGTGTAGCTGGCTTGTCGTAGGAGTATCACCTGGCTGGCATACGTGTCCTGAATGTATTGCACAGACCAGACTCTGTATTTAGCAGATGTGTAGTAGCAGTTGAGCATGTGCTCAGTTCATTGACATTGATGTTGTTATGTACTCACTCTTCGTTATTCCTTCCAATTTTCTGCAGGGCACCGCCTCTTCCCCCGACCAATGCCAGACTTGGGTGCCATGAGGGAACGTGACTGCATAAGACGTTACCGCTTCTCGCAACAGTTGATTGAGAACTTGACCGCAAAGCTTGAACAACACCTCCAACCACGACACAGGTATCCTACTGCGCTGACCCCCAAGATGAAGGTGATGGCAGCCCTACATTTTTTTGCCACCGGTACGTTTCAATTCACCATAACTGATGTGGGTGGCGTGTCACAGACCATGTTCAGCCGTGTCATGCATGATGTTTTAGAAGCCATGTTGGAGCACC
Organism: Triturus cristatus; assembly: GCF_964204655.1. Classification (NCBI taxonomy): domain Eukaryota; kingdom Metazoa; phylum Chordata; class Amphibia; order Caudata; family Salamandridae; genus Triturus; species Triturus cristatus. The sequence continues at coordinate 652,657,124 of NC_140590.1, read as the reverse complement.
TGGATGAATTCATCCATTTTCCAACTTGTGAGCAGTTGACAGGTGTCAAGGGTGAGTTCTATGCCCTGGGAGGGATGCCCCATGTCATTGGGTCTATTGATGGGACACATGTGGCTTTGGTACCACCACAGGCACAGGAGGTCGCCTATCGCAACCGTAAACATTACCACTCTATAAATGCCCTTGTGGTGTGTCTTGCTAACATGCTGATTTCCCATGTCTGTGCACGTTTTCCAGGGTCAGCACACGATGCCTACATCATGAGGCGTAGCAGGGTGCCAGAAATGATGCTGCAGCTGCACAACGAACGAGCATGTCTTGTTGGTGGGTATACTCTGTTTGTCCTTTGTTTAGCGCTATTTTTGTATCTTACGGCATCTCCTGACCCACTTCTTTACATGATGTTTCCATGTAGGGGACTCTGGCTATCCCAACATGCCATGGCTGATGACGCCTCTCCGCAACCCCAGAACAGCTGCAGATCACCGTTACAACAACGCACATGGGCAGACCAGGCGAGTGATCGAGAGGACGTTTGGCCTCCTGAAGAGCAGTTTCCGGTGCCTTCACAAAACAGGCGGGTCCCTCCCTTATGCACTGGTGAAGGCCTGCAAGATCTTCCTCGTGTGCTGCATGCTGCACAACATGGCAGTGGAGAAGGCTGTGCCACTCATCCTGGATCCGGATGAGCAGGAACATCCACCCGTGGTAGATGAAGGGCTTGGTCACGAGGCAAGTGAGGATGAGGAGGAGGAGGAGGACGACATCCGAAGTCAGCTCATACGCAACTTCTTCTCATAATGGTGAGTCCATGGGTCTGAGTGTGCATGCCTGGAGCCTTGTGTGGCATGTGTTGCAATGTGTGTGTCCAGCTGACTGTATGCTAAGTGACTTAGAGGTGTGTTCAGATGTGTCACTCGAGTGATGATGTCCTTCCACACATTTTAGCTTAGACACTCAGTTTTAATATAGCATGGTGACACACTTATTCCTGTAGAGTAAATGAGCATGCATGCGGATGACAATCTTTTCCCTGACTTCTTGTGTGTCTGTCATCCCCAGGTAGTTTCGCATGCTGTCTGCTCGTGTCATCGTTGGCCTCCCGCTATTCCTCGTGAGTATTGCAACGTGTGCTGAATCAGCGTCCCATGCACGGACATGGTGAAAAGTCTTTTTGGTTAAGGATTGCTGCACGGCATTTTGGTGTTGGTAGGTGTTTGGAATGTGTGGGCACTGCTCCTGTGCATGTTGTGTTACTATACATACATGTCGACTCACCATGGGGCACATGACATGTTGCATGACTCCCATGTATTGATAGTCAGCCTTCGTAACAGTCATCTGTAATGGGACTGATGAAGGTATCAATGTGTATACAACTTCCCTCTGAAACACACGGGATGCTACGGGTGGACATAGTGTGGGACATCCCCATGAGAGGATCAATGGGGAATTGCAGACCCTCTGTGTGCAGCAGGGGGTGTTTGGCTCACCCCCTTCACTTGTGTGCCAGTTCAATGGATTTACAGCATCTGTGTTGTGAAGGGGGTGTCCAGTGTAGGTCCCACATGTTCAGCCAAATTACCTGTGAGTGTGTTCATATTGATGCATTTCCCTAGGTGTGAACCTGAGTAATAAAGGTGTTCCTCACCCTCCAAGGTGCCTCATCTCTGTCAATGCAGGTCTCTTGCCACTTTGCATGCGGCATCTCTGGCATAGTTGTCAAAGATTGTGCATATGAGTCTATGTGTAGTTTAGCAACATGCATGCAGTTCTTCAGGGATTAGAATCTCTATTGTGCATGATGTCCATGGTTGTGTATGTATTTGGGCATGTTGGTGACCACAACGGGCTGTCAACACCTGCTGAGGGTGTGTATCCTGTGCGCAGCTCGTCCTTCAGTTTCATGATCCGGTGTCAGTCATCTTTGGTGATTGTGCATCCATTGTCTCTGGGTGTGCCATGGGAAACCGGACACTCCTTCCTTTACATACGCCTGTTGCAGTAGTCCTTTCTGGCATCCTTGTCTTTGTGTGCAACTTGTGGCATAGTTTCCAGGACATGCCGCCTACTGCTGCGGACCCTGCAGCAAGGGCACACAAAGTTTACTGATTCGGCAACACACACACCACAAAGATGCTCCTCCCTTCCTCCCTCCACCCATTCATTTGGCTGGCATCAGCTTGTCTGTGCCACTGTTGCGCCCACGCGGTGCCAAAGACTGGACCGTCAGCGCATGCAACGTGCACATTGCACGACCCTCATGTCCTTACAAGACCCACATCACACTACAGTCTGATGTTGCAGCCACCCTCCAAGCATTGTCCATCCGAAAAGCTACCACCTGCTCTCAGGCATACCCTAGGTGCACACACGACACCTTTGCATGATGAGTGTGCAACTCCAACTGCCTACACAGCACTGCCCCACCTTCCAGGCCCTGTCACACCAACCAGGTCATGTCCCTCCTACTCCCCACCGGCTCCGTACACCAGCAAGGCCATGGGAGTGGGACTCAAGCCTTCAGCATGTAGTATAGTGGCATCATCTGGCACATGGCCCAGGTATCATCTCTCAGTGTGTCAATCTTCAATGTGTCCAGGTACCCCTCTCCGGCATCACTTGCGCACAGCACCTCATCATCAGCTCGTATGCCATTGACAGCCAGGTGCTCCTCACCCTCACCAAAGACGCAGCCATTGCCAGTTCCAACATTCAAGAAGGCATGAGATCCATTGATGAATATTCTGAGGATTGTCCCCTTACAGGTGGGTCAACTGCTTGTGTCCCACCCGCAAGAGCCCTGCACATGCACCCAGTGCCCACACACACAAGATGGTGTGCATCATGGATTCGTCACTCACATTTGCCATGCTAATCACCAGCATCTGTACCTCAGGGTGCAACACCTTCTGCATGATGCACATGATCCACAGATAGATCCACTCCAGGGAAAGACAGACCATCCCCCAGGCCCACGACACCAGCCGTGTCAACTACTGCCCCGCCCTCTACAGAGCAAGTACATCCTAACTCCCGGGAAACTTGTTCACATCCAGGCAGCATGTGCACACCTCAGCTTCAACATCCCGCGCCCCAGCCACATCAACGTCCACCAGAGATAGCTGCAATGGATCACTGTGTGCTGCAGGATGACCTTCAGACTCCTCACCCACACTCAGGAGGCAGGCCACAACCCCAGACCCCAAACCAACCTTGGCCGTCTGTCATCCGAGACCCCTTTGTGCCAACTGTGTGCATCCAACCTTGCCCTGGCCACCATTCTTCACATCCACCGTACTCCAGCATGCAGGACATAGTTCTCCCACCTGGCAAGACATACCTGCTACTCCCTCCCCGGCAACATCAACATGAGCCATGACCTCTACGCCTTCAGGATACTCTTCCCAATTGGTCTGTCCGCACAGTAATGCATGCCCCCCTTCAGCAGCTTGAGGCCATCATGGGTGAGTATTGTGCTCCATGTCTGTATAGTATGATACATTGTGACCCATGTGTGTCCTGTCCCAGACTCAGATTCCAGGGTATGGATGGCTGGAGTTAGCTCAGCACTCATGCATAGTTTGACATTTCCCCACACGTAGGTTGTGTACTCATGCAAAATGAATGCAACATGTAATTGTAGAAATTAAGATTTATTCTCGGTGGGGGGCCTGTTTAGTGTGGACAAAGAGGTGCTATACAGTGTGAATGGAATCCAAAGTTCACAGGGGGAGATGGGATCCTTGTCATTTGGAGTCATCAGAGTCCAGACCACAGTGTTGGTCATCATTGGTCAGACTGTGACCAGCAAGTCCATGTGGCAGAGAATGTCATTGGATGAGGTGCTGCTGTTGCGCATGAGGGCCAGGTGCCAGGCCAGGTGACCTGGGAGATGTGGATGGTCCGCTGCCTCTCACAGTCTTCTCTGTGGATGACCCACCTTCCTTGCGGGACCCTCAGATGCAGGCCTTGACGATGCTTGGGACGCTCTGTCGGACGAATCCTCCTCCTCCTCCATCCCTGTGGCTGGTGCTGGTCTTCACCTGGTGGCACAGGAAGGGTTGCCCATGTTGTCGGCGATCCGACGGAGTGAACGGCTTATGTCCGTTTGCACCGCCAGGAGCTCAGCCAGTCTTGCCTCCATCCGTCCTTGGTGTTGTTGTTGACTGGCATGTTGCTCGGCCTGCTGGTTCTTAATCTCGTTGAGGGTCCCCACTACCTGGCTGATGCCCCTGGTGTCACGCCGGTATGTCTCCAAGATGTGGGGTATGTGTGACATACCGGTTCCCTCAGCTGGCTGGTCAGGTTCGCGCCTCCGCCTGCCTCCACTCCCACCACCCCTGGCCACACGAGCCTGGCCTGCCGTTGTGGGCACATCGGGTCTACCGGACCCCTGAGGGATGGCATTTGCAGGGTTGTCTGCCTCCTCCTGGGTGGCTGGAGATCCTTGTCCCTCCAGGTCAGACTGGGTCAGTTGTTGTGTGCGGGCAGGGCTCCTGGGTGCCTCCTGGGATGTGGCAAGAATGGGGGTGGTGGTTAGCACAGATGTACCTGACGCAGGTGCTTCAGGGGCTTGGGCACCAGAGGGTCCAGGTTGGTTGGGGTCATCCACAGAGTGCTGAGAGTCGTCGCTGCCGGTGGGATCATCTTCCTGCCGAGCCTGGGCCTGTGATTGTTCACCCCCAGTGTTGGAGGGAGATCCATGACGTTGGCCTGTATGTGAGAGAGAGACAATGTTAATGCTGTTTCATGCAACATCCATGTTTCATACATGTTCTGGTTGCCACAGTTACCCCAGGTAGTTGTATGAGCCTAGCATTCACATCAATGTTCACTTGTGGATGGGTATGTTGCAGGGGACTGATTGAAATGTTATCCAGGGTCTTTGACATGTCGCATTTGGCCTTGGATGCTTTTTTGGCTGTGGCTTGATCTTGATGTGTCACATGTCCATTGTGAGAGTGTGTGACTCCATTGGCTGCCCCGGGGGTGTGTGCTTGTGTAAGGGGTGAGTGATCATCCCTCAGCCCGACGCTGTTCAACATCCACATGGCCCCCTCACACAAGTGGCCACCACCACAACCTCAAAAACATCTCCTACGCCGACGACACCCAGCTCATCCTCTCCCTCACCAAGGACCCTCACACCGCCAAGACAAACATCCACGAGGGTCTGAGGGCCATCGCCGACTGGATGCGGAGCGGCCATCTGAAACTGAACTCGGACAAGACGGAGGTCCTCATCCTGGGACCCACACCCTCAGCCTGGGACGACTCCTGGTGGCTGATCGCTCTGGGGACATCACCGACACCCACCAAACATGCACGCAACCTAGGATTGATCCTCGCATCCTCCCTCTCCATGTCAAAGCAGGTCAACGGCATCTCTTCCTCCTGCTACGACACCCTACGCACGCTCCGCCGGATCTACTGGTGAATCCCGACTTAAACAAGTAGAACAGTGACACAGGCCCTCGTCAGCAGCTGACTGTACTACGCCACTGCACTCTATGCAGGACTCCCATCCACACACCAATGGCGGCTACAACGCTTCGGAAACGCCTCGGCACAACTGATCGTCAACGCCCACCGCCAAAGCCACATCACCCCCCTCCTGAGAGACCTGCACTGGCTCCACATCGACAAGAGGATCACCTGTAAGCTCCTCAGCCACGCACACAAGGCACTTCACACCGCCGGACAAGCCTACCTGCACATCGGACTCAGCTTCTACACCCCCACCCGCCAGCTCCGCTCCGGCATCCTCGCCCTGGCAGCTGTCCCCCGCATCCAACGTACGCCCGCCTGCAGCAGATCCTTCTCCTACCTCGCCGCCAAGACCTGGAAGACCCTCCCAACCCACCTACGACTGACCCAAGACTAGGGGTGGGCGGAATTTGCGGAATTAACCTCCGCAAATTATCGCGAGATTGCAGAAAATCTCCGCAAACACGCCGGAAATATCGCGAAGATGCGGAAGTTTTTTGCCGCCTGTTCGCGGTATTTTTTGCGTGTTCGCGGGTCGCCAACTTACCCATGCGGTCGCTCATGGGCGCGGCCATGTTGTTTTCACTTGTCCCGCCCTCTGGCGTTGTTTACTTCCTGTTCCGGGTCGCGCAATGCATGTTCGCGGTCGATATTTCCTGTTCGCGATCGCTTTTACTTGATCGCGTTGCTTTTTGCTTGCTCAGGGAGAAAATATCGCGCGAACTTGCGCACGTGGTCGCAACGGGCGCGGCCATCTTGTTTTCCACTCTATTGCATGGTTCTGGGGCCTGATTTTCAATCCTCCCTAAATCTTTTCAATCCTTTGTTTATAGCCACTTTTTTCGGATCTTTATTACTTATTATTTCTCTAACTATTTTCCTGCCTCTATATTTTTGGTTTTTGTGTACCTTTTTTTTTGTTTTTTAGCTACTTTTTCTCTTTGTATTGCCTGCTATTTATTTCCTTTACTCCTTTATTTATTTTACCTTTTCTTTCCCGCCCCGTCCCCAGAACCATGTCCAAGGGCAGGGCTGTTCGCCGGCGCAGCCAGAGCCGCGACCGCCTTCCTTGCGGAAGGCGGCGCCCACAAGGGGTGCATGCACGGGCCTTATTTGGGGAGGCGGAGTTGGCTGCACTAATTTTCTTTGTGCAGCGCCACCTCCCCTCAACCCTGGCAGCAGGTGGCAGGCCTGGGTCCGGGTACGGCCTCCGGGAGCGTCGGCAGCGGTGGGGGAAGGTGCGCCGGGCAGTGTCTCGCATCTCTGGGGTCCGGCGCACCCAGGCACAGCTGACGCACCGGTGGTCCGACATCCTGGACCGTGAGCAGGACCTGCTGGACCTGCTAGGAGTGGAGGTCCCGGGGCTTGGTGAGTACCTATTTAATTATTACAACTTTGTGTCTGTTCTTCTGCTCTATGTTATATATTGCGAATATCTTTTTTTCCTTCCAACCAGATAGAATGTTGCTGCTTGCAATACATTCCAGGTTAATAATGTTTAAAAGTCTTCTGTGATTATGACACAGGTGCTCTTCTGCGCTACTACTAATCTTACTTGTTTGCAGCTTTGCGTTTGCGCTTGCTTAGCGTGATTCTTTACGAGTTTATTTTAGAGAAATTAAGTTACGTAATGCTACAGTGACTCATGTCCACTCCTTACTTTGTCCTGTCACTAATAGATAGGGGCGGATTGATACATAGGTTTAGGTACTTTGTATGAGCTTCTAATTGGTTAGTGGTATGCGTGATGCCCCCTCACTCAGTTACGTGACGTGCTGCTAGTACGCCAGTCTTTAGAACCTTTCTAGTTTGTTCAATGAGTGGAGGTAGGCTTTGCAGTTACTTAGCAGTAGCAGATGAGCATCAATCAAACCAAAATTGTGTATATACAAAAAATGTAGTCATGTTAATGTGTCCTCCATGATTGGATCATACACATTGTTGAGGAATACAGTCGAAATGCATACTTAATGTACAATTGGCATGCCTGGAATAGGTGGGCTAGGTTGGGTGGTAGGTTGTACTAATACTTAGGCTTACTTGTAACTTAGTTTTCTGGAATCAGAATGGAAGAATGGATTACTGTTGATAAATAGTAACTTAAGTAGTCGAACTGCGAATCCCCCGATATTACATGTTGACCAGATGAGATCGGTCAATGTAGTTATTGCAATTGTTTACATTAGTGTTTTTTGACCGTTGTTGAAAAAAATTGTATTTGCTTAAGTTGACACCATCCATCAATGTTTGTCTTTCTTATATCTTTCCTGTTCATCAGCACCCAGGGGCAGACGGGCAGGGACTGGGCAGTCGGCGGGACAGGAACACCACGAGGAGGACACCGCTGAGGGCTCCTCTGCTGGCCCCAGTAAGTCTTCTTGTTTTTAATAATATTTCTTATTCCATAACTTTTACTGCCCCATTTCTCCCGAACTATAGTGTGTTTCCAAATGCTATTTTTTACCACCAATTATCCTTCGATCTGTACGGTTTCAAAAAGCTTATCCCTGCCTCCGCTATGATGACTGAGTACTACTACATACTATCAGTCTGTCTGTCTGTACTGTAGTAGCTAGTCTTGCCCAGTGCCACTCTTTGTGAAAGGTTGTAATATAAAACTCATATTCACCAGTAGCTCGTACAATCCGTTGGGTCGTTGTCTTGTACTACTTTTTACTCTTGTTGATGTTTAGGCTTTGAAAATTCACAGCAACAGCCCTACCAGATTTCTTAATATTTTGATATGATACCCTATAGGACATACAACTGTTGTAGGGATCTTGCACATACATTTGCACCAGAAAATAGGATGTTGGTGATGGTAGGTTGGACCTTCCTTGCACACCTCAATCAGAAATTCCGCACCCACCACAATTCCACTGCTTGACTATAGTACTGTCTTGTCATACCTATTAGGTCTCGGAACCCTCCCCCCAAGACAACCAACAAGTAGACAACCCAGAACATTAACACACCCAACCTCTGTCGTGGAAGCAATTCACATGCACACCCTTACTTTAATTTGCTCAATCGTGTAAGTTAGTCCACTCCACACCAAATACCACAAAGTCTATGTAAGTTTAAAAATTTTATTTCAATTTGAGAAGGTCTGTACACTGTTATCTTAGCAGCACCAACCGGCAAATCAATAACATTAAAACAAAATACATTGTTACACTAATACAGTTGGGAATTAAATCATGATAACTGAAGTGGTGGAAGGCAGCACCACCATCCCATAGCAATTTAGTTTATATACATTTATAAATGAAGATGTGAGTGAAGGGACCCCTCACCTCAGAAGAACCTAGTACTGGTAGTTGGTGCATCGTTCAGAAGCTCTGGTTCGTAGAAGCGAATCTTGCGTCTGTAATGCGAAAAAAGGAAATGGTGTGCGTTAGTATATTGCAACTTGCAAGCATTTCTCAGCCGTGCCAAAAAGTGTAGCATCTATGGATAAGCAATATGGACTAACAGTAACAGTAGTACACCAGTTCTTCCTAAAAAAGTGGCTTGTTAATGTTTGTTGACCGCCTGTACGCAGCGCGTAGACTAGACAGTAGCAGTGTGAGGCAGGTCATGTGGGCTCAAAGGTGTCTTAAGAAGCTGCAAGGTAAAGGTAACGTCACATGTGCATGGCTAGGGCTAATCAAGCAAATGCTACAATGATCATATAACTTAGTGTCTACTCTACTACTACCTGATTTGTACTAGTGATTTATGTTAGTATTAACTCATTTTTCAACCTTGCTACTGATCAATAGGGGGGAGGTGTATATGTTGCCTAATAAATGTGTAATGTTTTCTAGGCGCACTACCGACCACCATTGCTGGGGCCAGCGAAGGCGACGCAGAGGGCGAGGATGCGGCAGTTGCAGATAGCAACGGAGGGGGAGTGGCAGCACCAGTGGCAGGCGGTGGTAAGTTAGATTCATAATCTTTAACTATTGTTGAACTTGACAGCACACTCACTGCAAAGGTGTACTGTATGTATATGTATACTGTAAAGTTGTGAATTAGGGCCCCATTAGGATGGTGGGCGTATTGCCCCCGCCGGGCTGGCTGGAATTCACTGCCGTCACAGCAGGGGCAAACCTCCCGCCATCCCTGTAGAAAATATTCAGACATGTCTAGGCGGGAAAGGGTTCAATATGGCGGTGGTGTCTCTCTCACCACACCGGCAGCCATATAATCTGCATTTTGGAATGCCTTTGCGTGGCGGCATTACCGTCCGCCACGGAAAGGCATGCACACATTGCAGAGTATGCTTGGGGGCCCCCATGGAGGGTACCTACCGATGCTATGGTACCCCCGACTTTCAAAGCAAAACGTGACAGGCTCCGTGCGAGGCCCGTCATGTTGTGCTTGGAAAAGCAGCACAACATTTTAGCATTGCTTTCAGCGTCACTGTGCCGGGCGCATCATCCTAATTAATTGTCCCCACGGGACCCCCACCCTTTTTAGCAGTCGGATGGCGGGCGGACAAAGTCCGCCCGCTATCCGATGTCGTAAGTAAGTATGAGTTCTTGGGGACGTTTGAAGAGTGAACTAGAAGACTAGAATTCCCTTTAATTGGTATAGGACTAGGAGCCAGAGTATTGAGTAACCAATGGCCTCATCTATCTGATTTCAACTCCGCTTTGAAAGTTTTATGGAGAAGAGCACCTGGTGCACTGTTCAACTAAAAAGTGTAAGACAGGTGGAAGGAAGAAGGACGGGCGACATTTAAAATGTTATGTACTACTGTGCTTTATTTTATAGTGCTACTCTACCATGCCACTATGTGTATAAATAATTACCTTGTCCTACTGTTTTATTAAGACTATATTTTACAATTGTCTTGTTTTTTTCTTTTTGATACACAGCTACTCCGAAAATCAACCGGAAGGAGTTGGCCGCCAAGGCACGGCGCCGGAAGCTGGAGGCAATCCAGCAGGAATACCGGCGGCTGGTGGTCCTAACCGAGGAGGAGGAGGAGAGTGCAGCAGCAATTGAAGCCTCCTCCAGTGCCCCGGGCCCCAGCCACCGCCCTCCAGCGGTACGGCGCCACCGTCTGGCGGCTGCCCGCCGCCACCGTGCCATCTCCGGTGCCCCCCCCCACTGTGGTTGCAACTGCCGCGGCCTTAGACGCCGCGTCGCCCATTTAGAGGACCAGATTCGTGTCCTCCTCCAGTCCCGCCCCACCAGTTAGTCCCTGTCACTGCCCCTTTTTTAATTCCTGTTTGTTTCCTCACTCGTTTGGGCGTTCTCTATTTCTATGGACAGTCGTTGGGGTTAGGGAGGGGGGTGGGTCAGCTTTTGTGGGTTTAGTTTATTTGTTAGGGTCAATTAAATATATTTTTCTATGTTACATGCAATGTTGTTAATGTTTTGTAGGTGGGGTAACTGTTTTACATCACACTGTTTCTTTGCTGGTGCATGGCCGCCCATAGCGTGTGTTTGATTTCAATAATTTGCTGACTGTATAAGACACAAACAGATAGATGCGACACACCTCACTCATTGACTGGTCCTACTATGCATTCTTTGGAGTGGTGTTTGAAACTGACATCATTGACAACATGTCCATTATTGATTCTGCCTCCCCCAAACTTCTCTCTTACCGGTGCTTGATGTTTATGTCCAACTGTGGCACAGCACTGGCTGCATGGTGAAGATGGTTTCCTTTTTCATACATGCCATGATTGGGGTGGTGGTGGTAGTATAGTAGTAGTATACACTGGCAGGGTAGCAGCATTTCCAAAAAAAGAAAAGGAGATAGTCAATCGCCTTTGAGAGACTGTTAGAGGAGTAGTTGAATGAAGTACATCACAGAATTTACCGAGCAACAATTATATGCTCAAATATTTGACAAAAAAAATGAATGCTGGATATTATGAGGATAGCCTACTAGACAGAGTTACAAACTATAGTTTTGTCGACTTGGCTATGCCTACAGTCTAACAGTTAGTGCTGTATATGAGGAATGACAACAAACAAATCAAATCAATGCCGGCAATTCATGCTGAGGTATATGTTCCTTTGTTAAATAAAATAACCTGTGAAATATCCTACTCATGGGTGGGCAAGCAGAAGAAGATCATCGCTCTGCATTGAAATTGAAGTAGTGTTGCTTTCACCACATCCGCCCCAGCAAGTGTGTGATTAAGTATTGGTGTACATTTAATTTAGTTACACCTCGACAATAAGTCACACAGCCCGGGGGAAGAGGGTTAGGGTCCGTTGATTGGATGGGAAGGGGGATTTTGGGAAAGGTTTGACATAGAAAAACAGTATGCATACATAGACAAACAAACGACAATCATTGAAGACTACCATACCATATCCATTCCATATGTTAAGGTATAAAAAAGGAAACGCATGCATGATGAGACCCGGATTACATACACTTCTATTTCTTGTTCTGTTCCGGCCTTAAAACTTTAACAGATAGCAAATAGAAATTTTAAATATTGGTAGTGAAGAATCGTAAACACAGAGCAAACGTAATGATGATTGATAATAACAACTCCAAGAACACACTGTTGTAAAGAATGTATACAAGATATTAATCAAATTATTTAAAAGAAGTGAAAAGTGGATACTGTTACTGTGTTATCCTGGTCAAAAATGTGGACTGGTTTTTTGCATCTCGGCATTCCTCTTGCTCCTCTCGTCCATCAATCTTGGGTGTGTCGCCTCACCACTCGCCACTGCCCGGCTGGAATAAAAAGGTGATTGATTGGTAAGGTAATTAATATGCATTGTAATGTTTTACAAAGTTTTGGACAAGGCCCGGCCTGTAATTTTAGATTGAAAACCAAAGGGGATATTCAGAAAGAAAGTGAAAACAAATGCACAAGTGATGGTGTAGTGCAACAAGAACACTTTCCGAGGTGGCATGTATGCATATGCATCATCTCTACTGTAGTCTGTTTCCAGCATAGACCTTCAACAGTAACAGGAGAGATCAGGCCCACAGTGCTTACCATTAGCACATCCTACGTTAACACTTTAGAGTCCTTTTTTTTTTTCTCTCAAAGAGTTGGACAAACGCAAAGCACATTATCCATTCCAGACATAGCATTTTACAGTTAAAGTTAGTAAAATCAATGCACTGCAGTCATCCCACCGCTACACTCTATTCAACTTCTACACAGACATTTGGGTGTGCTGTGGTTGTGGTTCACGTGTTTACCTTTAGGCTTTTCCGTTTTATGCCACTCATGAAACATCCTCCTGACTTCATCATCAGCTCTGATACTTCTACTGACTGAAGATCGGCCTGCAGTACAAGTGTAATTTTTAGAACACAACAAGAGTAGAAATATAAATATTACTGACTTGAGTCATTCTTTATTGTGTACAGAAAGATAGATTAACACTAGTACACTTTGACATCATTCACTTTGTGCACAACAAACAACGCAAACACAAAGATCAATAGCTCAGAGTCAGGTGTCCAATGCATGCCATTAATTATCATCATTTATTACCTGTTACTTCTCATCTTAAGTTAACGGGCCGTCTCTTTCGCCATCATCATGACGGACGGTGCTGTTTAAGTCACAGTCATTTGCATTGCGCAGCAGATTGAGTGAGTCCCCTTCCTGTATTGAATTAAAAGCAATGTATCACCAAGATGCAGGAGAAGTACACATTTCTTGTTTGCCAGAAGAGGAAAATTAGTAATTACTAGTGTGTTCTGTAGAAAGTTGATTAGTGGCAGTGCACAATTACATCAATTCATGCGAAACACACCACAAAATCTACATCATTCAGTCTGCTATTCTGCGGCCAATGCATGGCATCAATCATTACCTGTTGCATCTCATCTCGTTAACGCTGCAGGCCGTCTCTTTCGCCATCATCATGATGGACGGTGCTGTTAAGTCACAGTCATTTGCATTGCGCAGATTGAGTGAGTGCCCTTCCTGTATTGAATTAAAAGCAATGTATCACCAAGATGCAGGAGAGAAGTACACATTTCTTGTTTGCCAGAAGAGGAAAATTAGTAATTACTAGTGTGTTCTGTAGAAAGTTGATTATTGGCAGTGCACAATTACATCAATTCATTCATGCGCAACACACACAACAAAATCTACATCACTCAGTCTGCTTTTCTGCGGACAATGCATGGCATCAATCATTACCTGTTGCATCTTATTTTCAGTTAATGGCCAGTCTCTCTCGGCTCTGAAGGAGGATAGCTATAGAAGTCATCAGATTCATGGTCCACTTGTTTTGGAAGGACGAGGAAAGTTTGAATTTGTTGTTACCATCATCCAATCATCATTCATGAGGGAAATGGAATTGACCAGGAGATGCAGTATGATCGAGCGGAGGAGCTGGATTCTGAGGACTGTAGTGTCAAATGGCAGACACCTGAAACTTGTATCTTAAATTAGAAGATTAGAAGACGGTGATAATGCATTGGTTGCGATTCACAAGTTTATAACCGGAACAACAGACACAAACAAAGGGGGAAAAAAGGGAGGAAGACAGTAAGTGCGAGCCTAATTGTCAGGGAAGTATAGCTCGTCCTCAAACTCTGGGGGATCGTCCAGTAGTAGGTAATCATCTGACACAATACTTCCGTCACCTGAGCCGCTGTCCTCATCTTCCTCTGTTGATTCATGCATTGTGTAATTCGGTGGTATGAAGTGCTGATTCATTTTGATCATTGTTAACCTCTCCACGTTTTTGGGAGATAGACTGGTCCTTCTCAAGGTTACAATGGAACCAGCAGCACTGAAAACACGTTCGGAAGAGACACTTGCGACAGGGCAAGCCAGATAGCTTATTGCCAGCCTGCTGAGCTGTGGCCATTCAGACCTTTTCCTATACCAATACTGCACTGGGTTTTGATCAACGTACACCTCTGTTGGGTCGTCCAGATAGGCCTGGACCATCCGCTCAATGTTCAGGGTTGCTGCTGGTAAGCTTTTGTGCTGTTTTTTCTGTGCATCAGCACTGTGCTTACGGCCCATCTTTACATACCAATCTGATAATGATTGTACTCGGCTGAATGATCCAGTTATTGTTTTTGTAGTCGATGGTGATGGTGAGTGTTGCGATTGTGAGCCAACCGCACTGCCCTCAGCCGACGAAGTTGCACTTGATTCTGCATGGCCTGCTTCAGTATCAGTACTTGTTGTGGGTTGATGTGGCGGGCTTTTAATTAGCAGCCCTTCGTTTTCAAACTTGATGGCTGCTTCAGCTATACAACTTTTGTAGCGGGCAACATCAGTGTCGGAAAAAGAAAGGAATAGTCCTAATTTTGCACGTGGATCCAGAATTGTGGCACAAATGTAATGGTCTTGTGACAAAATTTTATTTTGTATCCTTACATTTTCTGATAAGCGCCTGGATAAGCTCTCCACCAAGTCATGGGCTTGCCTTCTGTCCTCTACACCTTTGTAGGATTCAGACACATTATTCAGCTCATGCTCTAGCATTTGCAACAATGGGATCGCTTGGCCCATTGTACAGTCCTCCTTGCTGACTTCACGTGTGAAGACCTCAAAAGGAGACAGCATCTCAGTCAGGCATTGAATTAGGGTCCATTGCTCCCTCTGAAGGGTCATGCCTTTAACACTAGCATCACTGCTTCTGTACCAGACATAATCATTGAGTGACCTGTGCTGTTCGTACAGACGATCAAGCATGTAATACGTTGAGTTCCAACGTGTTGCCACCTCCTGGATGAGTGCCTTGACTGGCACCCTACGCTCACGTTGGAGGATCCTCAGCTGCTTCCGAGCTTTAAAAGAATGGCTGAAATGAGTGCATATTCTTCGGCAGATGGACAGTAAATTGCTTACTATGGGTTCTTTTTTCAGAAAGTCTTGCACTATAATGTTTATGCAGTGTGCCAAACACGGAACCCTGAAATAGGAACCAAGTTCCATGGCCTTAAGTACATTACTGCCATTGTCTGTGGCAACAAAACCAATACCAAGCCCTCTGGGCTGCAGCCATTCCAAAACCTTGGTGCGAAACTCTTCTAAAATGTTTTCAGCCGTATGAGATTTCTCCATGGCGAACATGGCTACAGTTGCATGTTTCCGAGTACCTTCAAAAATCGCAGCTGTGTCAACAACACCTCGTGCAGATAGTTGATCTTTAACCCCCACAAAAGAGATCCAGTGTGCAGTGATACACATGTAATCTGTGGCTTGGCAACTGGTCCACATGTCTGTTGTCAGGTGGATATTGTGCACAGCACTCTTCTGCAAAGCTTGTCCAACCAATTCCAGCACATCATGATGTAGTGCCGGAACAGCAATTCTTGCGAAATAGGACCGGCTTGGAACTTTCCATTTCGGGCAGATGGCAGACACAAATTCAAGGAAACCCACCCCTTCCACAAATGAAAAAGGAAGAAGGTCCAGCGCTAACATTTTAGCCAGCTTCGCATTGTACAATCGTGCCGTTGGGTGGTTGCGTTGGAACTGCCCCTCCAACCTAAACATGCTGTCAATGGTAGGCTGGCTTACTTTCCTTAGTGGTGCCATTAACCCACTAAGGCTCAACGACACAGATTGTCTCATTGAGGTACTCGCCGCCGGTCGCCTTGGTGTCTCACCCACACTCTGAGTATGGCTCTTACTGCGGTGCCACTCTGATGTTACTGAGGAGGATGTGGGCGTTACCACTGCAGTGACTGCACTACTGGAGACAGGGCTAGAAATGCCTCCCTGTTCTTCACCTGCCACCACAATAATATCGCTCCCTGATTCCTGACCAACTTCAAAGGGTTTAGTTTTCCTACTTTCTTTTAACTTAAGTAGGTGATCCTCCCACACAATAGTGTGGTGTATTCTGAGATGACTTGCTTGTCCTCCGGTACCATAGTTTGTACCAAGCTTACCACGCCGAACACCTTGCCGACAAATTGCGCATATAGCAATGTTCTCCTCCTTGGCGCTAACAGAAAAGAAGTCCCAAACTGGGGAGGAGAACTTTCTGGCACTGCTGGATGTGCCACTTTCAACACCAGATGAACTTGAGGGGGTCCTTGAAAATATGTGACCCTGTCCACCTACACTGTGACTTTTACTACCACTTCCTACTGAGGTGGTTGAGCTGGATGTAGGTCCCTGCCGGGCCTTGGAAAATATGGCAGCTGGAGGTAGTGGTGGTGTAACCTGTGTTGGTGAGATCCGTGCTGCATCCCACTCAGTAGCAGCCTTTCTGGATAGGGTTAGAATGTCGGTCTCCAATCCCTTTGGGGCGGGAGTAATGTGTGTGATGACTGGCTCGTCTTCATCAACATCATCACCCCCCTCTTCTACATCTACCTCCATAACTCTAAGTTTTTCTGGGACCTTCCTTTTCAGAAGCAATGTCTTGTGGCGTACTTCACTCTCAGACCGAGCTGGTGGGACCCAAGTGTCATCACGATCATCAGAAGCGGGGCTTGAAGAAGAAGATGATGGACTAAGCCTCCTTTTCCTTGCTGGTGGTCTGGAAGACAATAGATGTTCTGAAACAGTGGTTTGACTTCGCTCCGCTTTGTCTGCAGGAAGCTCGATTTCCTGAAATGCCCCTACGTCAGGAGCAACAACTACTATGGTGGGCTGTTGTGGCGGCTGCTGCTGTTCTGGTTGCGGCGGCTGCTGCTGCTGTTCTGGTTGCGGCGGCTGCTGCTGCTGGTCTGGTTGCGGCGGCTGCTGCTGTTCTGGTTGCGCCGGCTGCTGCTGCTGTTCTGGTTGCGCCGGCTGATGCTGCTGTTCTGGTTGCGCCGGCTGCTGCTGCTGTTCTGGTTGCGCCGGCTGCTGCTGCTGTTCTGGTTGCGCCGGCTGCTGCTGCTGTTCTGGTTGCGCCGGCTGCTGCTGCTGTTCTGGTTGCGCCGGCTGCTGCTGCTGTTCTTGTTGCGGCGGCTGCACACTGATCTGCTGAGTTTGCGCCTGCGTTGAACTTGATTGTGTACTACTTTGCGGTAATGACATTTCTTCAACATCGCTGCCCGTTAGTAGACTGGCTACCTCTGCGACAGTAAAGCCCTTGGGCCTAGGTTGGTGGGGTTGCTGGACCGCTGTGCTGCTCCCAGCTTGGTTCCCGGACAACGCTTTGGTGCCAAAAAAAACCTTGGCCGGCACACCACCAGTCGTGGTTAATGGCACTTCCTTTTTCTGTTCCTTCTTCTCACCAGCAACTTTCTTGGTACTGGACCTGGTACCTTTCTTTGGGGCCATCTTATTCCGACGTCAGGCAGGAGGCAGATGCACAACAAGTTCTGGTCACACGTGGGCGTGATGCGCAGCAGGACTTCTGTCTGGCTGGCAGTACAACGGGTAGCCAGGTGATGCCGATGACACCTCCTACTCTGTCTTTTGTGCACCTAAAAGCAAAGAAGACAGGAGAAGAACATCAGTGAAATGTTGCATTTGTTTTTGTGGTTCAGTTACTTAGTACTGTACTAGTGCAAACAAAAGATAGTCTAGCCATTTATGAATTTTTTTTAACTAGAGCTATGTTATACTACTAGTACTGTGTACAGCCACACTACACTCTCAGGAAGGTGATGTCTAAAAATTCAACAGATCACATAGAAAACACTTGATCAATAAAGCTGTGGCTACCTGCTCTGGTAGCAGTGGATGAAAGCAGGCCTGCTGGCAGACAAGGCCAGGCAAGCTTGCAGGCCTAGGCCTCAAAATGGCCACCAGCCACATGGAGAGCCCCAACAACAACAGCAAGGCCACCCCAAAATACACACTTCCCCAACTCAATCCAATGCCATCCATGCCCAAAATGATGTCTAAAATCAACAGAACACACAGAAAACAGTAGATTACTAAAGCTGTGGCTACCTGCTCTGGTAGCAGTGGATGAAAGCAGGCCTGCTGGCAGACAAGGCCAGGCAAGCTTGCAGGCCTAGGCCTCAAAATGGCCACCAGCCACATGGCGCGCCCCAACAACATCAGCAAGGCCACCCCAAAATACACACTTCCCCAACTCAATCCAATGCCATCCATGCCCAAAATGATGTCTAAAATCAACAGAACACACAGAAAACAGTAGATTACTAAAGCTGTGGCTACCTGCTCTGGTAGCAGTGGATGAAAGCAGGCCTGCTGGCAGACAAGGCCAGGCAAGCTTGCAGGCCTAGGCCTCAAAATGGCCACCAGCCACATGGCGAGCCCCAACAACATCAGCAAGGCCACCCCAAAATACACACTTCCCCAACTCAATCCAATGCCATCCATGCCCAAAATGATGTCTAAAATCAACAGAACACACAGAAAACAGTAGATTACTAAAGCTGTGGCTACCTGCTCTGGTAGCAGTGGATGAAAGCAGGCCTGCTGGCAGACAAGGGCAGGCAAGCTTGCAGGCCTAGGCCTCAAAATGGCCACCAGCCACATGGAGAGCCCCAACAACATCAGCAAGGCCACCCCAAAATACACACTTCCCCAACTCAATCCAATGGCATCCATGCCCAAAATGATGTCTAAAATCAACAGAACACACAGAAAACAGTAGATTACTAAAGCTGTGGCTACCTGCTCTGGTAGCAGTGGATGAAAGCAGGCCTGCTGGCAGACAAGGCCAGGCAAGCTTGCAGGCCTAGGCCTCAAAATGGCCACCAGCCACATGGCGAGCCCCAACAACATCAGCAAGGCCACCCCAAAATACACACTTCCCCAACTCAATCCAATGCCATCCATGCCCAAAATGATGTCTAAAATCAACAGAACACACAGAAAACAGTAGATTACTAAAGCTGTGGCTACCTGCTCTGGTAGCAGTGGATGAAAGCAGGCCTGCTGGCAGACAAGGCCAGGCAAGCTTGCAGGCCTAGGCCTCAAAATGGCCACCAGCCACATGGAGAGCCCCAACAACATCAGCAAGGCCACCCCAAAATACACACTTCCCCAACTCAATCCAATGGCATCCATGCCCAAAATGATGTCTAAAATCAACAGAACACACAGAAAACAGTAGATTACTAAAGCTGTGGCTACCTGCTCTGGTAGCAGTGGATGAAAGCAGGCCTGCTGGCAGACAAGGCCAGGCAAGCTTGCAGGCCTAGGCCTCAAAATGGCCACCAGCCACATGGCGAGCCCCAACAACATCAGCAAGGCCACCCCAAAATACACACTTCCCCAACTCAATCCAATACCATCCATGCCCAAAATGATGTCTAAAATCAACAGAACACACAGAAAACAGTAGATTACTAAAGCTGTGGCTACCTGCTCTGGTAGCAGTGGATGAAAGCAGGCCTGCTGGCAGACAAGGCCAGGCAAGCTTGCAGGCCTAGGCCTCAAAATGGCCACCAGCCACATGGAGAGCCCCAACAACATCAGCAAGGCCACCCCAAAATACACACTTCCCCAACTCAATCCAATGCCATCCATGCCCAAAATGATGTCTAAAATCAACAGAACACACAGAAAACAGTAGATTACTAAAGCTGTGGCTACCTGCTCTGGTAGCAGTGGATGAAAGCAGGCCTGCTGGCAGACAAGGCCAGGCAAGCTTGCAGGCCTAGGCCTCAAAATGGCCACCAGCCACATGGCGAGCCCCAACAACATCAGCAAGGCCACCCCAAAATACACACTTCCCCAACTCAATCCAATGCCATCCATGCCCAAAATGATGTCTAAAATCAACAGAACACACAGAAAACAGTAGATTACTAAAGCTGTGGCTACCTGCTCTGGTAGCAGTGGATGAAAGCAGGCCTGCTGGCAGACAAGGCCAGGCAAGCTTGCAGGCCTAGGCCTCAAAATGGCCACCAGCCACATGGAGAGCCCCAACAACATCAGCAAGGCCACCCCAAAATACACACTTCCCCAACTCAATCCAATGCCATCCATGCCCTAAATGTGATTGAAAATGAAATATATTCAAAAAACAAAAGGAACAGTTGCTTCATCATGCACACACACACCCATGAGGCCATGCCCATGGCTAGCTCGGGCCTACTACTACAACCCACAAAATTAAAATAAATTAAAAAAAAAAAAAAGGAATGATGATAATTAATTATCAAAAATAAATTGTAGTTACACAACAACTGCAATGCCCACAATCAAACACAACAACCACTTACTTGTAAAATATCCTATTCCAAAAATCCTGAAATCCAATTGCAATGATGCAGCAGACAAAAAGAGAGATCTTTCCAGCTCCAAATCCAAAGGCAGAATGAGCAGGAGATGGACAAAGCACTGGGAGGAGCCTGCTGGACAGGAACAGGAAGTTGGAGAATCTGTGTCACTTCCTCCCTCTCTCCACTTTGTAAAAAAAAAATGACTCCTGGAGTCCTTGCACAAAAAAGGAAAGCCAAATGTGAATGTAAGGAGTTCTTTTCATCCAAAATCAGTATTTGCAGATGGTTTCATGCTGCTAGAGCCGATATTCCTCTCCAAATTGTAAATTTTACATTGTTGAGTTCTCCAGCTTCACATTACTTCCGCCGGCGTGTCGAAAACGATATGATCGCGTTCTCTTCTTTGTCCCTGTCGCGTTGGATATGACGTGTTCGCGGTCTCTTTCTCCTGTTCGCGTTCGATTTCATGTGCCCGCGTCCTCATTCTCTGGCTCGCGATGTAGAATGACATGTTCGAGATCTCAATCTTCTCATACTCGCGCGGTGCATGATCGCGAGAAGAAATACCTGATCGCGCGACAAATGACGTGATCGCGTGAAAAATGACTTGAATGCGGCCGCGAACTCTCGCGAGACAGCGCAAAATGGCTACCAAAATCCAACATCTCGTGGAGAACGCGACCGGGTCAAGAAAATTTGTCGGAGAACGCAGGGATTCAGGTAAGGCGATCGCGCGCGCGCGAGAATGTATTGTTTTACAGCGCGAGCAAGAAAAAAATTATCGCTAAGCTGCGGAATGCGGAAATTTTGACATTTTCGCGCTTTCCGCGGAACGCGAGAATGCCAAAATATCGCAACTTCCGCGAACGGAACGGAATTTTGGCCCAGGCCTACCCAAGACCTACTTGCCTTCAGGAGACTCCTCAAGACCTGGCTTTTCGAGCAGTGGTGGAACACCCCCACTCTGCACCTTGAGACCCTGACAGGTAAGTAGCGCACCTTACAAGTACCCTGATCGATTGTTGATTGCTTGACGGTGCCTGCTGGTGGGTGTGGTGTGATTTGGCAGTGGGTCTCCCAGGTGATGTATCTGTCCCACCATGGCGCATGCTGCCAAGTCAGTGAATGTGAGTTCCTGTCCTAGATTTCTGAGCTTTTGTGTTTGTGTTCGAGTTTGCAGTTGTCACAGGAGGGCCTTGTGCTGCCAAAAGCAGGGCCAAGTGTCAGCTACCTTGTCAGTACTTTGCCAGTCCCTGTGCATTGCGCATGGTGCATGGGTATGTACCTGGGCCATATGGGCTGAGGGCAATGGTGTCTGTTTCTGAGTTGTACAATATGTTTAGTGATCCCCACCCTCCCAGCATCCCGGACATCCTGTCTTGGGTTTGTGGTTTGTGTAGGCTGGGACATGGCATGGCCTTGCTTTGTGAATTGGGCATACTCATGTTAGTGGCATGAGCGTTGTTTAGAGTGTGGTTGTGTCAGGTGAGGACTTGGGGGTAGGTGAGTGCATTTGTTGTAGTTGGGGTGTGGATGCCATGCCGCCCATGTTACGTGAGTTGTTTGTGTACTCACCAGGCTCTCGAACTCCTTCGACTCCGTGTACTCCCACCGGCGGAAGCAGGGCCATCACCTTCTCCTCCCAGGGATGGTAATGTACCGGTCTGCGGGGCAGACCACTTCCTGTGATGTTACTCTGGGCGTATTCCTCGTTCATTTTGCGCTTGACTGCCCTGCGCAGATCGTACCACCTGGCTTGCCATTCATTCCTGGTCCTTCTGATGGGCGCAACAGCATTCACCCGATCGACGATCTTCTGCCACAGGCTAGTTTTTTGGGATATGCTGGTCTGTCTGACCAATGTTCCAAAGAGCTGTGGCTCGACTCTGATGATTTCGTTGACAAGGATGTCCAGCTCCTCCCTTGTGAACTTTGGATTCTTGTCTGTGGGCATGGTGTGGGGTTTGGGTGTGGATGTTTGTGGGTGTGTGGGTGTGAATGTGTAGGTGTGTGTGTATGTGTAGAGCGGGTCTGTGTGAAGGAGGTTGTGTGAAGGTGTGTAAGTTAAGGTGTATGGGTGCAGTTGTTTGTGTGTGATGTCTGTCAGCAGTGGGTCTGTTGCAAAGGCTCATGGTTTGTGATTGTGGGCCCTTTTTATTGTTCCATTTGTGGGTGTGGCTGGGTTAGAACTTTTGGTGGGTGTGTTATAAGAGGTGGTTGTGAGTTTGGGCCTCTGTTTGACTGTTTGGATGTGCCAGGTCAGTCTTTTATTTGTTTTTTGTCCTGTAGACGTGTTTTGTGGTGTTGTGCGAGTCAAATTGACCCTCCTTGTGCTGTTTTACAGTGTCCTGGTTCAGTACGAGTCGTTTTCGCGTATGTAATGTGCGTCCATAGCTATGTTGTTGTACAGTGATCACATATGCAATGGTGTTGTACGATTCGTACATACGCGATGCTGGGGTACGGTGTTGGGGTACGGTGCGTCCAAGTACGGGGCTGGGGTACGGGGCGTACATACGCGGGTGCTGGGGTGGGGGGTACGGCGCTTACATACGCGTGTGCTGGGGTATGGCGCGTACATGCACGGGTGCTGGGGTGGGGGTACGGCGCGTATATAGGTGTGTGCTGGGGTACGGTGCATACATATGCGGGTGCTGGGGTGGGGGGGTACGGCACGGACACACGCGGGTGCTGGGGTATGGCGCGTACATATGCAGGTGCTGGGGTGGGGGGTACGGGGCGTACATACGCGGGTGCTCTGGTACGGCATGTACATGCGTGTGTGCTGGGGTGGGGGGGTACGGCGCATACATATGTGTGTGCTGGGGTACGGCGCGTACATGCGCGGGTGCTGGGGTGGGGGTATGGGGCGTACATACGCGGGTGCTGGGGTATGGCACGTACATGCACGGGTGCTGGGGTGGGGGGTTATGGCGCGTACATATGCGGGTGCTGGGGTACGGCGCGTACATGCGCGGGTGCTGGGGTGGGGGTACGACGCGTACATACACGGGTGCTGGGGTACGACACGTACAGGCACTGGTGCTGGGGTGGAGGGGTACGGCGCGTACATACGCGGGTGCTGGGGTACGGCGCATACATGCGCGGGTGGGGTGGGGGGGCCATACGACTCGTACCCCGGGCCCAAGTGTACCCGGGGTAGGGGTCATACAAAGTTCGCTCCGTACGGGACATTTTCCATACGCTTGTGTATTCGGGACGCCGGTACGGATCGGACTTGTGCGCTCGGACTTCAGTTTTACGACTCGTACGTAAAACTGTCCGGGGACGTCTCGTAGACTTTTCCCGAAGCAATTCGTATGTATTTTTACGGTACGAATCTTACTTCGCCATTTGTACGGGACTTGTACGACTCGTACGTAAAAAAATACGGATGCGAGTCGTACGGGAAATAATTTTGCCTGATCGGAATCGGCACCTTGATGTTATTCAAGCTAAATACAATCTACCTTTCCCTGAGTTGTCCAAATATACATTACTGTGTAATACTGTTCTTAATGCATATCCACAACTACTTTCTATGTCTCAGTCGTCTGGTACGGAGTTTTGTATTTCTGTGTTCAGTCACTCAGGACATATACCCTCTAAAGTATATAAAAAATGTGCTACTCCTAATTCCTCCTTCGCACATCTTAATTAAAAATGGTCACCACACATAAATCTTCAATCCCATACCGTATCCTGGACGGATATTTGGAAGTCCAACACGGCTAATTATCTCCCGGCTACTCTTATACAAACAAATATTTTTTTATTTTACCAATGCTATTGGTCTCCAGACAAATTATTTAAAGCTAAACTTCTAGATACTCCAAATTGTCGGAATTGTCATTCTACAACTGGTGATTTACAACATTTATTTTTCAATTGTTCTATTATTCATCAGTTTTTATCAGACATATGGAATATTATAACCCAGATCCTTAAGAGCCAAACAACTCTATCTTTTCATATTCTAATCCTTAAATCCTCTCTCTTTAAATCTACATTATCCCCTATGGATTGTAAATTGTTTGATTTCCTTATTTTTACAGTAATCAAATTCATTACCTGTAATTGGAGAAATGCTACATTACTTTCAGTTAATGCACGTTGGGAATGGATTATTTTTCTTAGACGTGGGCAATGTTATTTTCTACATTCTCCTAATGATTCATCTCCTTCCAGGTCTAACATGTGGTCCAGTCTTGATTTCTATATCATTGCATGTTCTTCAATATAAAGTATTTATTTGAATGCTTATGTTTATATTCCTTGTATTGCAATATATTCCTATACCTTAATGTTTGGTATTATTCGTTCTATTGTGTTTAATATCTACGAAAAACTTCATTTAATAAAACATTTTGAACACAAAAAAAAAGAAAATCCATAATGAAGTATTTCTTTTTGTAATTCTGAAGTGTGATGGAAACAAATATTTTATTTGGATCAAAACAAATCAAGACACTTTACTTGGTGATGCGAAAATCAGAAACACTCCCTAAAATCTGATTTCCACACATCATTGTTTGTGCTCAATATAGATTTATCAATAAAACAGTATGTCTATGCAAATTTAGTAGCCATTTCAATGAATATTGTGCTGTCTGTGAAAGAAAGTGTGCTACCACAGGATGCTTTAGTTACATTAAAAAATCACCAGCCTCATATCCATTGAAGCTAGGTGGGTCGCAAAAGTTTGTCGCTCTAAAAAATGGGCAACGGTTCTAAAACATTTGGGAAGCACTGCCTTAAAGCATTGCTGTTTTCCTTTTACTAAATCTATAGGTCTGCTTATTCCTGTGTTAATTGTTTAAACTGAATGCATAGTGATAGTTCAAATCCCTATGTTTAATTGCAGTGGCAATATTTAAAATAATTTTAATATAGAAGCGGGCAAGATGGGCAAGGACTTGAGTATGACGAGGTTTTTAAAAGAAACCTCTGTGATTTTTGGATGCCTCTGGCATACAGTTCCTACTAATTCAGTAAGACTGTGCATTTGGGCAACATAAGCATAAAAAGAACCACGGACTGTGTCCGCTCATACCATCAGAATATGTTGACCTTGTTCCTGGCTTGTGCAACATCTGGACCCCTGAACCCTTACAGGGTCTCTGATGGTATCTGCAATAGGCCTGGGCGGTAAATTTAGTTCCGCTCGCGGAATTTGCGATATTTTGAAATTTTCGCATTCCGCGGAGAGCGTGAAAATGTCAACACTTTCGCGACCTGCCGCGAAACGGGAGTATTTTTCTTGGTCGCGCTTAAAAAATGCATTCTCGCGTGCGCGGTCGCGACTTACCGGGTCCCTGCG
Organism: Triturus cristatus; assembly: GCF_964204655.1. Taxonomy (NCBI): domain Eukaryota; kingdom Metazoa; phylum Chordata; class Amphibia; order Caudata; family Salamandridae; genus Triturus; species Triturus cristatus. The sequence continues at coordinate 652,631,268 of NC_140590.1, read as the reverse complement.
TTCGCCGACGAGTTTTCCTATCCGCTCGCGCGTGCCACATATGATGTTGGATTGTTGGTAGCCGGTCGCGCTATCTCGTGAGAGTTTGCGATCGCGAACACGTCATTGCGATCGCGAACAGAAAATAAGCATCGCGAGCAAGATGGCCGCGCACATTAGTGACCGCATGGGCAAGTTGGCGATATATTTCCCCGTGAGCACGCAAAAACACATCGCGAACGGACGGGAAAAGCAATCTCCGCATCTTCGCGAAAGTTTTGCATGCATGTGGAGATTTTGCGCAATTTCGCAATAATTAGCGAAAGTCAATTTCGCAAATTCCGCCCACCCTTAATCTGCAACCTCAGAACATGAGAACCCTGATTCCCCTAAAGAAATCATTGAAACCGATCTACCCTTTAACTGTTAACTCAGGCATGCCCAAAGGGAGACACAAGAAATATGCAAATAAGCAATTCAAAGTATTTTTTCGATGCAATTGGACTCTTGTGTAGAATATGTGTCCAGCAATGATTAATAGAAGCAAACAAAGCAAACAAAGAAGGAACCCAGCATTACAAGAATGATGAAGAAGCTTCATAATTTAACAATCATAATAAATGCATTAATTATATGAATACATATAATTGTACTCCTATCTAGCACTACCTATCCTAGAGAGCATAGGTTTATACAGTTCTGCCTGATACCTTAGAGTGGTCTAACTCCCCATTAATCTGCATGCGTGTGTCATCTGGAATGCAGTCTGATGTAGAACAGGCCGCCGTCTCTCTCAGGATAGTGATGAGATTTGGCTGTGCTAGAATTCAGGCACGTGCAACCACGACAATCAATAGGAATGCTCATTTGCCAAACAAATGCTTAGTGCAGTCTGTATAATACAAATAGACCCATTGATTCTGTGCCTGAGCTCTGGTCCGGCTGTCATTGTTGATTTTACCCACCTGGAGCTGTCTCTGAACAGACAACAACAAACAAGGACAGTTTGCACAGTGTTCCCAATCCTTGGGCAGAATATTCTAAGGTATGATGATTAGCCTATGAAGAGATTTATTTATAGGCAAACCTTTTCTGAGTACACAATCTCATATAGGTGCACAAACAAATGTGTGCTAAAAGTCATCGTTTAAAAAATATGTCAATTTTAAATGTGAACATGTACATTGGAAGTGTTTATGCACAGGGCCTATTAATCTCACAACACCCACTTCTTGTCTGTAAGGTGACAAAAGCTTTGTATTAAACCCAAAAATATTCTAAAATCAAGGTTTAAATTGCTCATGAAACTTAAAAGTCTAAAAAATATTTTCACTTTAATAACAAAGAATAAAGAATGACAAACTGCATCACAACCAATTTAAAGCATATGCAATTAATATCTGCATTTAAAAAAACATTTTTGAAATTAAAAAGCTGCAGAGTTAAAAGAAGTTCTCAAAACTGCAGGAATGTTTGAGTCAGTAGAAACAATGTTGTTTCCAGCTTCCCAGATGATGTTTCCATTGGGACCCCAATCACAAATTCCAAAGAACAAAAATTGATTGTATCCAACCCAATAAGCAGCCGCTGAAGGTGTGACTGCAACTAGTGAATCTACAGAGGGCAAGCCAGGATTCGAAAATACAGGAGCCGAGGCATCGAGAGAAAGGCTCATATTTGCATTTTGCAGCAACAGCAATCGCTTAGGACATCTTTGCAAATTAATTCTTACCAGACCCATCAGCAATTCCACATCCTTAGATTGAACCAATTGCATTCCAAGGAATACATCTAAGGCACACTTGAAAGTGCACAGCAAACAGTGGAACACAGGTTGTATGCAATGTAACTATACAGGTTGAAAAGACAACGATCAGTTGTCATTTAGTTTCTGAAGTAATTGCGTGCCAAAATATTGCATCGTGAGTTCATGATTCATGAGCACATGTGGTACTGCCATTCATATTTGGCTACATGGTGGAACATCCATTACTAAGCAGCAAAAATATAAGCAGGAACCTGACAATCAAAAATAGAATAAGCAATAAGCCTCCAAGGAAGCTGGAAACCAGGGAGTGTATGAGAGAGGAAATCACTCTAAACACAGTCTGGAAAGTGCTAACTAACCCAGACCAGTGCTTAATTTGAGCCGGAGGTTTCTGGTGTCAGCACCAGCACTTAATTATCTACATCACCTTTATGACAATCTGCCACATGGTGGAGCTGTTTGTCTAATTTTGAGATAAACAAAAGAACAGTTGTTTAATCATTCAATAAACATTAAAAATGAATAATACCTGCCAACCACACTATTCTATACTTTTGGTGGCCTGGAATATTCGGAATTGTTACACTTGTAAGAGTGACATGTTGGTACTGTCATTGGCAGCGCGGCAGGGGCAACTCAAGGTGCAAGCTGCAGTGGACTCCTGAGGAGGGCTCTGGCAGTTACGTTTTTAACCAATTAAGCACTAATCCAGATCCAATCGCTTCGAAAAAATGTACTGCTCCCGCAGTATCAGATGGATTAAAAATGTGGTGCCCAAGTTGGATGAAAAGTTGTGGGAGGTTAGTGCGTATTAGCGATTGTATTTTAGAAGAAGGCCTTGCAAGTCACAGATCAAACTTTTCCCTTGCAGATGTTAAAGAAAAGTTTTCTGAAACAATAAGGCTTTCAGTCTGCTCAGACTATCAAAGTTCAGATTAAAAATAGAAATTAAAGGACAGATTGTCACTCCTCTAACTGTATGGGCCTGTGGAAAAAGCACATTTGTACAACAGGTTATGACACTGGAAACCGTCACCACATAGGGAACTCCCGGTCTCATCCCACAGCAAACTTGGTCATTCAACATCAAAAAACTTCCATTGGAAAGTAATCTAACCACCTGATAAATCACAGCAGCTAGGGAACCCTTCAGATAACAAGCTAAGTTTGCTTTTGAGACATTGCAGATTCCATGAAGTGTGACCTCCCTGTAAACCAAAGAATGGCCGAAAGTCTTCTTGCAATCTATAGCACTAAGAAAGACCTTGATTTCACCATTTTTTCACATCTACTCAAAAGGTCGGATCCATGTCTTATGTACAAATCTCTCCTCACATAGTTTGTAGAGTTTTTCGCACTCAGCGCTCCATGGAGCTTGCGGAGTTCTGAAAAACTCCTCTCCGCATAGCGATGTGGAGCATAGTTTTTCCCTTGCTTGCCAGCAGAAAGTTGGCATGAAAGCAAGGAAAATCCAATGATAGACCGTTTCGCTGTTAGATTCTCAATGCGGGTGGGGGCGGATGGTCGCTACTGCTTTTGTGAGAAACCTTCCATTCATGTTAGGGAAGCTAGTGCTCGAGTATAACTTCTAGTCGAGCAACAGAAAGAAGCAGCCCCTCTTGCAGTGTGCGAGATGCCATTCGCACTAACTTTACAGCATGGGACAAACACCCGGCACTAAAAATCAGTGCGAACGGTGCGAGATAACCAACATCACCGCTCGTGTAACTCCATGTAGCTTGGCAGAGTTTTTTTTGTCTTAGTTTGCAGAGTTCAGCGTAGCAGAACTGCGCTAAACTCCGCCCAGGCTTATATTTTATTTATTTATTTATAAAGCACCTGAATCACCCCCAAAAGAGTATCTCCGCGCTGTGAAGGAGCTGCAGTAGGCCGTGAGGAGGGACATGTTAAAATAACCCAGTTTTAAGGAGCCTTCTGAATTGGAGGTGATCAGAGCATTACCGCAGATGGATAGGAAGTTGGTTCCAGAAAAGAGGAGCTAGGTGAAAGAAAGCTTTCCCACCCAGTCACCCTTTCTTGAACTGTGGTACGAGAAGCAAAGACTTGGTTCCTGAGCAGAACGGCCTGGAAGGTATGTAAAGGTTACATTTTATTGCAAGATAGCTGGGCCCTTTGGCATTCAAGGCCTTGTGTACAATACAACAGATTTTAAATTTGATTAGTTTGCGTACTGGTAGCCAATGAAGTTGTTGAAGGAGGGGAAGGGAGGCAGTTCTAGAGGCGGCGTTCGTAACGAGGCATGTCACAGTGTCTTGGACCACCTGTAATCTGCTCAGCGAGGCCTTGTTAGCTGAGACCAGAAGAGCATTGCAATAGTCCAGGAGGCTTAGTACTAATGCCTGGATGAGAGTTTTGTGGGCAACAGGAGGAAAGGGAAGACTTGCCGTAGTAAGCCAAGTACAAGAAAGCAGGAGCCAGCGGTGGTTGCAATGTGCTCTTTCATGGTCAAACCCTGGTCTAGGCGTATGCCGAGGTTCTTGACTACAGTTTTGGGCTCTGGAGGGTCACCTAGCTCCGTCGGCCACCAATCTGGAGACCACCGCAGTAGGGCATCTCCAACAACATAATCTTGGTCTTCCCTGCATTTAGCTGGAGGAAATTGTTTCTTGCCCAGTTTGCTATGGATATCATACCTTCCAAGAAGGAAGACTGGTCTTTGAGGGTATATTTGTTAAATGAGATTGAAAGCTGGGTGTCGTCAGCATATGAGATTGGTATGAAGCCTAATGCTCTGAGTACATCCGCTAAGGGGGTAACGTAAATGTTGAATAAAGTGGGACTGAGACAGGAGCCCCAAGGTACTCCCTTAGTCCCTTACTTCCTTTTATATGAAACAAAAACAAAAATTCCCAATCACAGGAAATGCTGCCAGGAGTGATAACATCAGCATTTGCTATTTTGAATACATATAGTATTTGCAAAGTCTCTGTAGGACCAAAAATTTTAAAGGGTACCTTCTCCCAAACAATTCAATCATTTACTGGAAACACTAAAATGTTCACCAGGGACAGGTCTTGTTGCACTTTTTGTGATGAAGAATGAGCCTTCAATACTTCGGCTACCAGTTTAACAGTAGAGCCTTCTAGGAGATAGTGTCCATTTAGAATTAAAAAAAATACTGTCACAAAACCATTCCAGATGAAAATGAAAACCAATTAAATGGAAATCCAAACGTAAATCCAAGGTGGAACAAAGTATGTTTTTCTGAGCCAAGTTGTGGTGCACAAGCTCCATGCAATGGTGGGTCTAACAAATCAGAGGAAAAGTCATCAATATTCATAGGCAGTCTGAGCAAAAACAGAGACCTTGTGTAGTGGTGCAGAACTGGCAGTTAACTCCAGCGGTGGATCACAATAAACAACTACGTTGCTGGCATGTGTTGTTAAAGACTGTGAAATTAAATACAGTGTTTGTAAGGTGTTGATAGATGTAACTGGAAGTAGCAAAACTTCAATGAAAGATATCCCCCACTGGACAACAGAAATCTCTGTGTTAGGTAATGCTTGTAGAGGTTTTTCCTGTATATACGTGAGAGGAGGCAGGGAACTTCCAAGGAGTCATTGTGGCCTACTTTGCAGGTCTGGCCACATGGTGTGGTTTGATCAGGTCAATTGACACAAATTGTTTGTTTTTACAACCATCAAGGGGCAATAAATGTAGTTGAGGTACCTTCAGCTGCTAGGACAACGGTCAACAAGTCGGGAATTTGACGTCTGCAGAGGGTCCAGAATGCGGCTGCCAGAACTCTCTTGGGCCTCCCTAGAACATGCCCAATGACCAATGCCATCCGCAGACTCCACTGGTTACCGGTGGCTAGGCGTGTCAAGTTCAAGTCCCTTTTCATCGCCTTTAAAATCATGAATCTGTCTTCACCTAGCATTCTTGCAAACCTGCTCTTACCTTACTCACCCACTCGCCACCTTCGATCCTCAGGCCAGCATCTGGCGGCTGTCCCCCGGGTGAGGAAGGTGCAGGCAGGAGGACGTTATTTCTGCATCTTGGCAGACAAACTCTGGAATTCGCTCCCGCTGCACATTCGCCTTATGGACAGCTACTTGGCCTTCAGTAAGGCCATTAAAACTCACCTTTTCCCTCTGACCTATGATCTGCCTCTTCTGCAGCCTCCCATCTTTTCTTTTGCTGGTCAGCGCTGGGACGCCCCTTTGCTGGGGCAGCTATGCGCTATATGAAATTATGTAACATAACATAAAAAGCACCAGTGCTCCGTAAGAGGGGCCAAACTCCTTCTTGTCCACAATCTTCTCTCAGACCGGATCCCCAATCTTTGGAATCCATCCAGTAGCTGCTGATTTCACCTTTAGTTCTCAAATGGCAGAAAGTTTCTCGAACAAGTTTGATTGCTTTTCCTGGATGTCCTTTAGTTCCTGGAAGACAGCCAAAGGTTCATTGATATCAGAAGGCGTCTCTGCCACCACTGTGCTAGGATTTGTGTGGTCCGGAACCCATATCTGCAAGCATCACAGAACTTTAAAGGGATTCTGATCGCCCAAGGAATTTCTAGGCAAATTGATTAAAGCGCTCTGAACCCCATACAGGTGATAGGTCCAACTGTGACTTGAACCTTATAATCTAGCTGTTAAAGACTGCTTTAAGTCATGGTTTTTCCTCTCCACTATTGAATTTCCCCCAGGATGGTAGGGGGAGGAATTGTGCACAGCCACACCCAAGGTGCCCATGGCCTCCTAGTAAGCCTTAAAGGCAAACACTGAGCCCTGGCCTGATTGGAATGCTGTTACTGCATGTGCCAATAAAGACTTTCAAATCTTTTATAACAGTTCAAGCGTCTGCCGATGCTGTGGCCATACCCATAGGAATTAAGAATATGAATCCATTGCAAACAGTATGCAGTTAAAGGACCCTCACTGTTTAATGGTCCGCAATGGTCCAGATATGCACGGTGCAAAGGCATGTTAGATATCAAGAGGGGTGTCTGTTGTGGGTGGGCCATGATAGAAACTTTTATTTGTTGACAAATGTCACATTTAAGGACAAAGTTGTTAGTCTGTATGGATCTGGCCACCAGTAGCGTTGCTGTAGTAGTGAAACTGTAGCTGCCACACCAGTGTAGGCAGATGCTAACCCCTCATGTGAAGTCATGATTAATTCTGGTCTGAGAACTGAATTTGGAATTACTCTATTCCCCACTCTGGGAATACGAGCAAACTGAATGTTTTGTGCACCTAATAGGTAGGAGTATTTTGCTGGCTATGACATTGGTAATGGAGTGCCACAGAGTGAAGCTTTGACAGCCACCATGATGTGTTCATCTATACTCATATGGGAATGAGTTATTGCAGATCTACCAGTTGATTGCACTGCTGCCTTTGAGGTTTTGTCCGCCAGTGAATTCTCTGCAACATGTATTCCTACACGTTGTGGCGCAGTGTGTGGATAACATGACCCTGTGGCAACCTTGCCTTAAGATTTGCCACCTTCCCCAAAACAACTTGTGCCTGATAGTATATCCTTTAGAGTCTCTGAATCGATTATGGCTCCAATAGTGTAAATACTCATTGTAAGACTGGACACAAACATACTAATCACACACTTTAAGTGTGGGGAATTCTGGATCTGTATTTTCTAATGCAAGAATTAGAGCTTTCAGTTCAGTCAGCTGTGCAGTACAATTTTCCTAGTGACTGTGTAAATGTTTTGAGAGGCTGGAAGAGTTCATCCCTCATTCTACCCTTTACCTGTGTGCAAGCAGCAGAATATCAGTGTTTTAGTCCAACTGCTGGCTGTGCAGAACTATCAGTGTCGAATATGAAGCAGTACTGATTTAGAGCCATAACTTCACTGGTGTTGGTCCTGGCCCTTTCTGCAGAAAGTTTCTCGAACGAGCTCGATTGCTTTTCCTGGATGTCCTTTAGTTCCTGGAAGACAGCCACAGGTTCATTGATATCAAAAGGGGTCTCTGCCACCACTGTGCTAGGATTTGTGCGGTCCGGAACCCACATCTGCAAGCATCACAGGACTTTATAGGGAGTCTGATCACCCAAGGAATTTCTAGGCAAATTGATTAAAGTGCTCTGAACCCCATACAGGTTATAGATCCAACTGCGACTTGAACCTTAAAATCTAGCTGTTAAAGACTGCTTTAAGTCATGGTTTTTCCTCTCCACTATCGAATTTCCCCAGGATGGTAGGTGGAGGAATAGTGCACAGCCACACCCAAGGTGCCCATGGGCTCCCAGTAAGCCTTAGAGGCAAACACTGAGCCCTGGCCCGATTGTAAATGTTTTGAGAGGCTGGAAGAGTCCATCCCTCATTCTACTCTTTACCTCATTGCAAGCAGCAGAATATCAGTGTTTTATTCCAACTGCTGGCTGTGCAGAACCATCAGTGTTGAATATGAAGTAGTACTGATCTAGAGCCATAACTTCACTGGTGTTCGGCCTGGCCCTCCTGCAGGGTCATCCCCAAAATGTTTTGCCTTCCACCTCCTTTTTTCTGACTTTATTTTAGTGGTGCTAGAACTCTGGGCACTCTACCACTGCTAACCAGTGCTAAAGTGCATATTCTCTCTCCCTAAAACATGATAGCGTTGGCTTATCCACAGTTGCTATATTTAATTTAATTATTCGTCCCTATTAAAGTGCAATATATGTGCCCAGGGCCTGTAAATCAAATGCTACTGGTGGGCCTGCAGCATTGATTGTGACACCCACTTCAGTAGCACTTTAAACAAGTCTCAGGTGTGCCACTGCAGAGCCTGTGTGTGCAGTTTTAAACTGCCATTTCGACCTGGCAAGTTAGCCTACTTGCCAGGCCCAAACCTTCCCTTTTATTACATAAGTCACACCTAAAGAAGGTCCTTGGCAGCCCTATGGGCAGGGTGCAGTGCATTGAAAAGGTAGGACATGCACTTTTGAGTTTTACTTGTACTGGTAGTTATAAAGTTGTCATTTTCTTCCTTTAACCATTCTGTACCTCTGCCTGTCTCTGAATACACATCTGGGTTGGGTGTCGACCGGGCTTTGGGCATTCCTTCTAGACAGTCACACACAAAGGGAGCTGGGGTGTGACATTTAAATGCTGATGGCCCATCACAGGCTCATGTGCCTTCCTGAGGTAGATTGGGAGGGAAGAGTTGAAAGTTGCACCTGAATAGGGCTGTGCTGCACCCCACACAAAGAGTTGCATACCCCCCTGCAGTGAGTCTGGAGCCAGGGCAGGGAAGCCAGGGATCTTGTGCTTAACCCCGGGCGCAGACCTCTGCTGCATCCGCGGAGTGTGCATAGATTTGCCTACTCCGCATCCGAGGAGAACGCAGAGTAGGCAAATCTATGCACACTCCGCGGTGGAGCCGATTTGGCCAGCCCCTGCCTCCACCCCCCCATTAACAATTGATTAAAACTTAAAGAAAAAATGAAGAACAACCACTTACCTTGGCTGCGGTGTTCCTGGGATGCCCTCCTTCTCTTCATCGCCGTCCCTGGGAAAACTGCACAAGCGCGCGCGCCCGTGCATGCGCATTTCTCGAAAATGCCCCTGCGCTCCTGGCCTGGGGGGGTATGTACGGGTCCAAAGCCTGCTGCAGAGGCGTCGCTAGAGGGGGGCCCGATCGGGCCAGTGCCCTTGAGCCCCACTACTACAGCTGCTGTTTGTGCCAATAGTAACACAGAAAAGCAGACACTGCACCTTGCACCATCTACCTTTCACTGCAAAACAGGACTTGTTTGAGGCTACACAGAGCCTACATGTTTGCTGAAATTTTTTATATCCGACATTCTAAATACATACATAGTATACATGTGCGTCTATATATGCACATATACATAAAGATATATACACACCCATTCGAATTCAGATTTAAACATTCTACATATGTGTGCACACTCTTTATGACTTTTGCAGGTGGTCTCACCCATTGTATCTTTGGCCTCATGTGTGCCTCCGTCCCCCTAAAAATCACTTTGAAGATGCCACTGACAGTTGGTGGTGGGAATGCCAATAGAATTGCATGCTGGGAAATAATTTTATGGGGATGTTTGATGTATTCTGGGCAGGAGGCAGGGACTTTGCTGTGAGTGTTAGGAGCCACATTCCTGTGGCAGGAGGTGTGCGAGGGCTTTGCGGCTGAGAGCGCCCACGTTAGCCAGTCCCTGTCAGAGGGCTCGCAATGAGGTTGCAGCTGCTGAGGAGCCAACTTCCCCATGCCACCCCCCCGCTGCCTCAGCATTTCTATAAAAACAGTAGATGCAGCACAAGCATTTCCTGCCTGCGCCTTGGACAGTGTTCCGTCCCAGCACCCGGGTCCCGCCTACCCCAGGCCTCATCCTGATACCACCTGCTAGCTTCTACCATCATACCCACACCTGTACACCTCCCTCAGCTCCCGTCTAGCACAATCACTGTGCACACCCAGGTCGCACTCTCCAGACTAGCCACACTCCAAACCACCCCTGGACCCACATCTCGCTGCCTACACATGTACCCTGCCTTGTAGCACACCAGCACAGGACCCACCTCAGCATCCCCAGCAGCATGGCTACGTCACAGCAGGCACCCACATGACTGACCTTTGGACATGCCCTACAAACTCCTAGCACCTAATATCGCACCCTCAGTAGAGCTTATCACAGCCTCCATCACCCCTACACACCCTGTCTGAACCCACTCTTACAGATAGACACACGCAGCACACCAAAACAAATTCCAGCACACCCCTTTCTCCCAGCACCTACATACCGCACCTTATTCCCTCACACCCCCAACACCTCTGTACCACAGCCTCATCACAGTTCAATATGCGTCTGCAAACGCTTTATCGCTCACCACCATAACGCCAATCAGACCTCAAAGGACTATTGTGCTAGCTTTGTTTGGCACCGCAGGACCTGTAGTTTGCAGCACAACCTGCCTTCTGACTACCTAAGACTAAGAGTTCGTGAATCCGCAAAAGTTATTTTTAAAAGCGCAGTTGTCTCGCAGGGATTGGCCCAAGAACCAAGCGATCATGAAGCCTTCCCACAGGCTAGCATAAAGCCAATTAAAGAGACAGTCAGTAGCCATCATTGTGTTTCAGGCTTCAGTAGTCTATGTAAAAGATATTTTGGTGATGACTTTGAAACCTTTAGAGCTAGCTTCTTTTTTTTGCTCGTGAGAAATGTGCCTGCGCGGGCCCGCACGCCTGTGCAGTTTTCCCAGAGACGGTGATGAAGAGGAGGAGGGCAGCCCGGGTACGCTGCAGCCAAGGCAAGTGTTTTTTCTTTACTTTTCTTTAGGTTTTAATTAATTGCTAATGGGGGGGTGGGAGGCAGGTGGCGGAGCAGAGCAGATCGGTGAAGAGTTCCACGGAGTTTGTTCTTAACTCCGTGGCCTTCCACGTAGCACCGCTACAACCACTATGTCTGGGGTTACTTGTGATCTTCAACGGCATCTTTGCAGTCTCCCTCACTTCAAAAAGGCACATTTGAGTATAGGTACTGAACCCATGACACTACCAAATCAGAGATTTGCTCGAACCAAGGGTATTCTGCCGGAAAGAAGAGCTGCTTTACTGCAGACGGGACTACCGCTTTGCTAACTGCTTTTCTGTGTTAGCCTCCTGCCTGCTGATTGCTGTGCTGTAGGAGAGACTGCCACTTTGCTACCTGCTCTACTGTGTTGGCTTGCTGCCTAATGCTTCTTGCCTGGGAGCGAGAGGGACTGGAACTGCTCTCTAGATCCTTGAGCCCAAGGGCTTGCTGACTTGCCTCCTGCTCTCTGAAGTCTCAGGGTCATAAAAGACTCCTCACAACTCTGCTGTTGCTGCAGTACTCTGAGTCCTACCCTTGCCAGAGATGCCCCCTCCAGTCCTGGGCCTCAGAAGTGGGTTCAGTAGCTGCTTTCTGAAATAATTGACGTAGTAATGCCTTAGCGCCGATCAGAATTGCGAAGTTTGATGGCAACGTGGCACCGATGCAAAGCTGCGAGGCTCAACTTCAATGCAGCACTGATCCTTTGACACCAACTGCGAGGCTAGACACTGACACAGCACTGATCCTTCGACGCCGGCTGCGAGTTTGGACTTCGATGCATTATCCCGACTGCATGAATCGTAACAGGTGCATCGGGTCTTCGACACCGATGCTTGCTCCATCCAAGGTACTTATTCAGCGGGCCCTGTGTGTCTACTGTAGCCGGACAACCCGCCTTCGTAGTCAGCCTGGAACTTTGGATTTACCCTGGTCTAGCGCGAAATCAAGTAACCTTTTAGAAGTATTGACTTATAATAACTGTTTTTGGATGTAATCTTTAAAAATTCATACCTCGACTTCTATTTATTGAATTTTTGTTATTTTGGTCTTGTTTTACTCAAATAAATATTCTTTATTGTTCTAAACTGGTGTAGAGTCTTTTTGTGGTGTTTCACCATGTTACTGTAATTAAAGTGTGCACAAATACTTTAGAAATTGCATCTTAAGTTAAGCCTGACTGCTCTGTGCCAAGCTACCAGAGGGTGAACACAGGCTAATTTCGATTGTGTATCTGACTTTCCCTGACTAGGATTGTGGTTCCTGATTGGGCGGGGTGTATACTCTGACAACCACAAACCTTAGTTTCTAACATTGACGGCAGCGGAGAGCTGGGACTTGTGTTTGCGCATGGACTTATAATAGTTTGGTATACACTACCATCCACATCTAGACAATTATGAGTTTCTCCTTTTCTCCCTCAATTGGTTATTTTTCTAAATTGTACTCCTGCTTCATCTTCACACTTGGGGCTTTCTTCTTGTGGCACCAGTGATACCTTGACAGAAGGGAAATGACCATGACCATAACCCACATACCATCTTACAATCTGGAGAAGCGGAAGGGTTTCATAAAGAAGAGGGGGTTAGCTGTGAAGAAGAGGTCCACAAGTCAGGATCTACAGACAGCCCTATATGCTTATGGGGAAGCACGCTGGCTAGAGGCACCAACATATGACTCTAGGGAGGAGCCTGAGGAGGAAGACCCCTTTGGAATTCTAATGAACCCAAAGCCCTGGAACCTACTGGATGATCGCAGACCAGAGACCCAAGAGGGTAGTGGCCCCAAGAAGGAGGCAGAGGAGAAGGAAAATTAGTTTGCAGAGGCTCCAGAGGAGAGAGGAGAGCCCACAGAGAGAGAGTTCCCTGCTGGAACAACTGCTGGGAGCAGTGTCTCTTCACACACTGTGTTGCCTGAGGAGTTCAAGGACATACAGGCTGAGAGAGATTTGCGGCTGCAACTGGCTGCAGAGGAGAGGAGAGCTGAGGCTGACAAAACCCAGTTAGAGGAAAAGAGGGCTGAGAGAGCCCTAGTTCAGGAGAGACTGGTCACGGAGGAAAGGAGAATGGTTCATGAGCTTAGTCTCAAGGAGCTGGACCTGAAGGCAAAGTGGCTGAAGAAGTCTGGCAGGAGAGTGACAGGAAAAGTACCATATCCCGTGCTGAAGGAAAGGTCGACACACCCAGAGATTTCGTGCCTGACTTCAGGGAGGGGTATGAAATAGGCAGGTGGTTTGAGGTAAATGAGGCCACTGTAGTAGAGCACAGGATCCCTGTGAAGGATTAGGGGCTGTCCTGGTGATAGGAGGAACGCCCTACTGGCCCTAGATTGGAGAGACATGCTGAGGTATCCTACCTTGAAGGAGACCCTTATCAAGAAATATGACTTTATCCCAGAAGATTGCAGGCTGAGATTCAGGGGCAGTAGGAAACGGTTGCACCAGCCCTGGGGGATATAGTGGGTCACTTTTGCAGGGCACTGCATGGTTGGGTGAAGGGTAGTATGGTGAACACATTTGAGGAGCTGTACAATTTGATTGCTAGAGAGCACCTGTTCAGTCACTGTTTTCCAGCGATACGCCAACACCTGGGAGATTGTAAGTTCTCTGACACCCGGGAACTTGCAAAGGAGGCAGACCTCTAGGTGAGTGTCTGGGATGGAAAAGGGAGTGATTCCAAGGAGGGTGGCTTAGGGTTTCCCCATCAGAGTGAACGGGAGGGTCACAGTGACACAGACAGGTCCCAGTGTGGTAGGAGGGGATAGGGTCCCATGTCCCTTCTAAGAATAGAAGGAGAGGAGGAGTGGACAGAAGGCCAGAGTGCCCTATTTCCAGCCCCTGTGCTTGAATTCCTCTCAGAGGGGGTGGTCTGCCCACCCAGAGCTGTCGGCAAACAGATAACAACAAACAAAGACAGTTTGTGCAATGTACCCAGTTCTTGGACAGAATGTTGTACAGTATAATAATGTGCCTATGAAGAAATTCATTTATAAGCAAACCTTTTCTGAGTACACTATCTCATATGGGTGCGCAAGCAAAAGTATGCTAAAAGTCATTGTTTAAAAAGGTGTTAACTTAAATGTGGACATGTGAAATGGAACTATTTGTGCACAGGGCCTATTAACCTCACAACACTTCAGTGTTTATTTACATACATAAAGCTGTGTCCTCATTTTAGCATAGGGGTGGGCGGAACTAGTGGGGTTTGATTCTGCTGAATTACATTAAAATTCTGCGAGATTCTGCGACGGTGCGGAGTGGGCATTTGGTGCTATTTTTATTGTGTAAAATGCACTTTTGTGTCTAAAAATGGATGCATATTGCACTAACAAAATAGTGCCGCCAAATACCACTCAGAGTCCTTACATACTCTGCAGTACTAACTGCAGAGCATTTAAGGGTGCCACCACTGAGTGCTATGGAGTGGCTTCTAAACTTTAGAAACCCCTTCATCACTGTACAGTGCATCCCCCTCAGCACCCTTACATACTCTGGGGTAATCACTGCAGAGTATTTTAGAGCACAGACGAGTATGCACTGCTGTGCAGTGATTTTTAAATAGGGCCAGAAGAGGGAGCAGTGCCTCTATGTTTAAAAAACACTGCAGACTGAAGTTTAATCTGTAGTGCTTCAACATAGAGGACTGCTCCTTCTTTCAGCCCTGTTTAAAAATCACTGCTGTGCATACCCCTCAGTACCCTTATATACTCTGCAGTAATCACTGCAGGGTTTTTAAGGGCACCGAGGAGCATGCACTGCTGTGCAGTGATTTTTGAACAGGGCTGCAAGAGGGAGCAGTCCCTCTATGTTTAAAAAACACTGCTCCCTGTAAGAGTCCTGTTTGGAAACAATTCCAAGAGTAATACGGAATTACCAAATTCCTCCAATTCTACCGTCCGATTTCAAAATTCCACACAGGCCTATTTAAGAATGTTGCCTCTGACTTTGGAACTTCCGTTGCAAGGTCATTTTAAGTACTATGGTCTCAGCCTGTTGGTGATGGTAAATGGTATCTTCAGCATTCTGGACTGATATCTTCTTTGAGTTTACATGTTGATGTGGGAGTACGGAACTAATATGACAGTGGAAGTGATAAAGCTAAGTACCTGGTTCTCTTAAATGATTCTGGCAATTAGGGCATTTTTGTGTGTGGCGGTTCAAATCTGCATACCAATGATGACCTCTGGTCACAAATACTCACCCCAATTTTGAGGTGCTTATTGATGTGGCTGAAAGGCCTTTTGATGATATATGTGGATGATTTATGTGTCGATAATGTATATTATGATGATTAAGATGGTGATGGGAGTGATTCCTCATAAAAATGAAACTGCAAGAGAAGGGGAATACAGTGGTTTTAGTTTCAGGAGGGTGATGTCCCCATGTTTGAGTTGTTTCGGCACCAAATTCTTCTGCGTGGTTTCTGTCTCCATATGCGCAGAAATTATGTCAGATCCAGAATTAAACCTTCTATGAAGAGCTTTGATCAAATTTGATGAACAGTGGATACAACCATGTCACCCCAGGCCATGGGTCAGATAGCGGAAGTGTCGCATGTTGCATCCTCCCCTGTGTGCGTGAGCGTAGTGGGTTTGGGCCTGAGTACGCCAGGTCTGCGCAGAAGTGTGGTGCCGCGTGGCCTGCCACGAGGCCGACGCCGTGAGCAGCGGGGCCTGCCACAAGGCTGACGCCGTGAGCAGCGGGCCTGTGACCCTGTGCACCTGCTCCACCCCAGGACGCTGATGCACCAACCAGGCCTGCCCGCCCCAGCACACCGTGCCACATTGTTCACCTGCCAACACCGTTGTGTGTCAACGAGGGCCCAACACGTGCCAGTGCAAGCACCAAGCCCCAGTCCTGCGACCTCTGCAGCCTCCGCAGACCATCGCTGGCCCCCCCCGACGCTGGTCCACATCACTCCTTACTAATTTACATGGCCCACCGGCATCCTCTTTGGCCCAGTAGGTCCCACATGTGGAACAGTGTCCTGAGTCTAGAATGGCAGTGACCCCAAATCCGTGGCAGCGGCCACAGCACAAGACTCCCTCCAATCAGTGAGGCATAATTCCATATCGCAGGCCAGCGACACGTAGTGCCACTAACCCTGTGTGCCATGAGTGACCATCATCCTCCGGCGGAACATCGTTGGTGTCTGAGCCTGTGGCCTGGGGGTTGTCATCAGCAACAGACAGGTACGGACTTGGTGTATAAAAACTAGGGAGCGACCCCACTGCCCAAGAGACAGGGTACCTCAAGTAAGTATGAAAAAGATATTCTCTTGGGTATCTATAAAGACCGCCTTTCTTCAAGTATATACTATTATGTCATACATACATCTATCACCATTCTTCCTAATCAAGGCTGAAGGCACCACAATACCAATCCAGACTCAAGCTTGAGGTGGTCTTTATAGATACCCACATACACAGGAGGGGCATCGTTGAACGCACATTTGGCGTGTTGAAGTCACATTTCAGGTGCCTGGATGGCACAGGTGGTAAGCTCCCGTACAGCCCGGACATCGTGTGCAAGATGATCGTTGCATGTTGTGTGTTGCACAACATCTGTGTTGGAACCAATGCCCCATGGATCCCAGTTCCAGAAGTACCGGATGATGATGGTGACAATGGGGCAGGTGGCCCACATCCCACTGCAGCTGCAGCAGGAAGGGCCCGTAGGAACTTCGTCATTGACACTTATTTCTCATGAGCACGTCACATTGTGGCCGTTCATGACACTCATGGGACAATTGAAGATGTCCAATTGCACTGCATGTGTGATTAAAACATATTTACAGGCTACAGGTTGTACTTGTACATTGTCATGTTACATTTTCATGTGGTTTCAGATGTCATTTGCCATGATGTGCACATTTGTGGAACCAGTTGTGTCCTGTGTGGTGGCGTTGCTGTTTGTACCGGGATGTTGTTAATGTTGAGGTGCACTTCTGCTTATGTGCGTATGCTGTATGGTGGGCGAGTCGCTCCTGCGGCTCTGATTTGTCTGCCACTGGTCTCTTTCATGCGGTATGCCTGTTGGTTCTGTTCTTCCACGGTGCTTGGATGTTGTGGTGTACATGTTGTCCTCTGCAGTCGGTCAGGGTACATCCGTGGTACTCCGCTGTTGATGTATTTTTTTATTTGGCACTTTCCATATGCAGATCTTGTGCTTTTTCCCGCACTACGCGTGAGTATTGCTGCCCTCGCGCTGGCTGTCACTGTTTTCTCATCACGCTTTGGCCCATCTCAGGTTTTTTGGCGTTGGGGTTTGTGTTTTTTATCTCCGTCGAGGTGGTTGCATCGCGGGCATTGGCTGCGGTTTAGGCATACTATTGCATGGGGCTGCCTTGTTGTGAATTCCACGTTGACACAAGGTTATTTTCCCACGATAGGCTGCGATGTTGAGAGATGCGTTAAGCTACTCTTGCAGTAGTTATCACACGTTCTTGTGAATATACCCCTTAGTTGTTGTAAAAGGTGGTAATGTCCTTAGTGAGGTTCTACATGGAAGTAATTTAGACCCATTCTGCAAGGGGCGCTACAGCTTCAAAAGCCATTTGGGCTAGTGGTATATTAGAGACCATTCACAGGTCTGCTGACTGATCCAGAGTTAAAACATCATATTGTAAACCAAGGAAGCATGCAGTATTGTCAGCAGTGAATATACTATAAACATACATTACAGAGCCTCTGGTCTTGTAATAACATTTCAGATTCTCCTAGCAATTTGGTGAAGGAAAGTTTGGATTTTATCAAAGGTACAGAGGTGAATATTATCTCGCCACTTATATTTAAACCCACCCTAAGTGGGATCCCCTGAAAAACTATTTGTATTTTTTTATTCTGAATTTGGTTATCCTGGCAGCATTCGAAAGAACTGAAAGCAACCCCTTTGGAAGTTGGAAATCTGCAGGCCCTGGATGATGTTTCAGTTCGGCCTAAGGGAAACAAGAAGAAAGAAGCTCTATGGTTTCTTTGGGGATTTCTGCTATTATTATTATTTTTTAACTCTTGCTACCGACTTTGGTTACTTGCATGAAAAAGAGGAAGTTAATTGGTGTAATGGATATAGAAAACCAAAGTATAAAGAGATGTTATAGTTAGTTTCAGATTTTACACACACAAAATCATAGAAATTCAGCAGTTATAGTTATCTCAAGTAACTATAACATGTGCCCTAAGGTAACTATAACTCGCTCCACCGCCATGCACAATTCTCATCAATAATTTCACTGCAAATGTTGCAGTGGTATTATCAATGATGTTATAGAATGTTATGAAGGATGTAATATGTGGGGTAATTTGCTGTGCATGGTGAGGGTGCAAGTTATAGTTACCTTAGGGCGCAAGTTATAGTTACTTGAGATAACTTACCATAACTGCTGAATTTCTATGGTTTTGTGCGTGCAAAATTTGAACCTAACTATAACGTCCTTGTAACCTCTGTTCGTTTCAGTGAATTTCCATGGTTTTTAATGCTATTGCCTAACTATAACGCCCCTCTAATCTTATTTGTTTCAGTGAATTTCTACAGTTTTTAATGCTATTTTCTAACTATAATGCCTCAGGAACCTGGGTGTATGAGTGGGTACGTCAGTGCATGTGTGACTGGCTATTTGGGTCCTGGGTGTATGAGTGGGTGTGTCAGTGCATGTGTGACTGGCTATTTGGGTCCATGAGTGGATGTGTGAGTGGCTGTGTGGGTCTGTGAGTGGGTGTGCGAGTGGCTGTATGGGTGTGTACATGGGTATGTGAGTGTGTGTGAGAGTGCCTCTGTGGGTCTGTGAGTGGATGCTTGAATGGTTCTCTGTGTCTCTGAGTGGGTGTGTGAATGGCTGTATGAGTATGGAGGGTGCGTGATTGTTTGCATGGGTGTGTATGTGGGTGTGTGAGTGCCTGTGTGGGTCTGCAAGTGTGTGAGTAGTTCTCTGAGTGGGTGTGTGAGTGGCTGTATGGGTGTGTGAGTGGTTGTGTGGGTGTGTAAGTGGGTGTGTGAGTGTGTGATGGGTGTATGAGTGGGTAAGTGGCTGTGTGGGTCTGTGAGTGGTGTGTGAGTGGCTGTATTAGTATGTGGGTGGATATGTTAGTGGTTTTTCAGCATGGGTGTGTAAGTGAGTGTTTAAGTGGCTGGTGGGTCTGTGAGTGGGTGTATAAGTGGCTGTATGGGTGTGTACTTGGCTCTGTGAGTGCCTGTGTGGGTGTGTGAGTGGTTCTCAGAGTGGATATATATCACTGACTGTATTGGTGTGTTAGTGACTGTATTGGCATGTGAGTGGGTGTATGGATATGTGAATGGGTGTATGAATGTTTTGTGTTAAGAGTGTGAGAGTGTGTGAGTGGGTCTGTGAGTAGACGTATGTGTTTTTTAATTGGGATCTGGATCCACAGCAGATTTACACAGGGGGCTGCGCTGTGCGCAGTGGGAGGTTCGCAGATGCTTGTGCACCCCCATATGACCTCATATGACCTCCATAGCTATTTCAACCTCTCGGCCTGATCCACCCCTGATGCTTATAACTTGGGGGTTCCAATCTCAGCTAATGTTCTTACGGGAACCACCCGCAGCGCACATCATGAGCTGATCAAGAGGTATAATCATTGGACTTTTTCATGTAATCTAATCAGGGAGTAGATCATCTAGCAAATTCCAGAATAACCCAGGGTCTAATCTTTCTCTATATGCATTAACCTTCTGGTCTAGATTTCTATAGTATCCTACTGAGTTCCACCAGGCTCTCCATGTTGGGGGTATCACCTGACGCCAGTGCTTACAGATCTCTCTCCTAGCCAACAGGATCAGATAAAACACCAATTTATTCTGTAACCCTGTTAAACCTAACACCCCTTCAGGCGTCAATACAGTGCCAAACA
Organism: Triturus cristatus; assembly: GCF_964204655.1. NCBI lineage: Eukaryota > Metazoa > Chordata > Amphibia > Caudata > Salamandridae > Triturus > Triturus cristatus. Next base: position 652,611,372 of record NC_140590.1, on the reverse strand, counting down.
AAATAGGAGTAGGGCTTACCTCAACCTCGGTACCCAAGGACTCGGAGAGAGTCTTCCTCACAATGCCCCAAAATTCTTGCATCCTGGGACAGGAAGCAAACACATGGTTATCGTCCGCCTTTTGGGCACCACATCTCATACATCGTGCTTCTCCACTGCCCTTTATTCTAGGTATTTTAAGTGGGGAACAGTATAGTCTGTGGAGCATACAAAAGTGGTTTCTCCTGAGTGAAGGAGATTTAATCACTGGGTATAGTGTGTCTACAGATACTTGCCAAAGATCTTTCAGATTATCACTCGGCAAGAACTTCTCCCAGACCACGTATGGATGTTCCAGCTTCCTGTCAACTGCAGCAAGGAGATGATTATACCACTGAGCTACTTCTTTCTTTTTAGAAGTCAGGTCTTGTAACTCATTTTCCATAAAATTGTCCTCCAAGGATAGACAATGTTGGCTCTTGCACCATGATGAAATTTGGTAATACTTAAACCTGGAAAGAGCTCCGCTGGTAAGATTCCTCCAAAAGTCCCAGGGGAGACAGTTGTTACCCACCACAATGTCCTTCCAGTGTGTGACTCCCACCTCTTTTAATGGGTGAACTAAGGAGTCCAAAAGACATTCCGGTGTACCAGGGGAGTCCCACACTGGAGCCCAGTCACTATAGCAGGACATTCCCAGACAGACCCGACAGTCCAACCAATGCTTGGCCACCGCACACAACATCTTCAGCCAAACGTTTTTTAAAAAGTAGGAGTGCCAAATTTATACATAAATCCTACCGCCTCTCTGTCGGAAAGCATGGCTTTAAACATGCTGCCAAGCAGTGAACTGTCTGGTCTAAGAAGTAGAATCCTACAGTTTTGTAATTAGTAGGCCCAACAAGTACAACTGGAGATCCGGTAAGCCCATGCCCCCATGTGTGAGTTTATCTCTTAATTTCTTCCAGGACAGCCTGATCCCTTTACCTGCCCAAATGAAGGAAGAAATCATGCCCTGTATTTGAAGCAGATCACCTTTGCCAAACTCCAGGGGGATGTTATTAAACAGATAGGCATACTTCGGGAGCACACACATTTTAATCAAATTCACCTGCCCATAGTGGGATAGCAGAATATTCTACCATTTTTTTAATAGAACATACGCCTCCTTAGAATCTCTCTCCAGATTAATTTTTGGGATTTCTCTGAGATCTTGGGTTATTATTACTCCGAGGTATCTTAGCTCCTTAGCGAACTTCACCCCATGATCTGTGATGTTCCAGGCCATGATCTCAGTTTTATCGCTATTGACTTCATAGCCGGAAAATATCCCAAACATCTGAACTTCAATCAGAAGCTCCGGTAGAGTAATATTAACATTTGAAGATAATAAGATTAAATCATCAGCATGTAGTGCTAGTTTCCTCGTATACCCATTTATTGCAAAGGGGATGATCTTTTCATTCTGCCTTAAACTCTGGGCCAAGCGCTCGATATAGAAATCGAAAAGATTTTCCCTAGTTTTTTTCCCCATGACCGGTCCCTCACAGACCCCTCTATCAGTCCCATGGGGCCAGCATACCTGTAATCTCTCCCCTTATATCCTATTTCTTGTTTATTTCCTATCCGGGAACTTTGCCCCCAATTCACAAAATGGTGGCCCCATATTTTTTCTCAGGTTGTGGCCAGTCAATCACGTCATTGCCATTGGCGTGTAGATCTGTGTGTGAATCCTCCATGGTGGATATTCAGTCAAAATATCAAGTTGGAAATTTCGACTTACACTAATATTGAGTTTTAAATATCGTGACACAGAAATATCCACAGCAAGAATATTGTAGTCAAGTATATTGGCTTTAAGGTAAGCAATATCGATTTTAAAAATAAAGAAGTCATTAATATCGTTTGCAAATATATAGTTGTTAAAATATCAATTTTATAATTAGTGTTACGTATTTTAGTATATATTTTAAATGTATGTGATGTATTTTTTGTATAAGTATTGTTTACGTTTTTTAATATGTGTTACATTTTTAGTACTTATTAATTTTATTTTAATTACATTTTGCGTTTTTAGTTTCGTAGCACGTGTGGGTTTATAGGGGAATAGGGTGGGAAGTCATTTAATTATATTAAATTAATGAATATTTTTCATTTAATAATATTGATTTAATTGAGCTTTTATAATGGTAATATTGTTTTTAGTTTTTTTCCGTAAATTTTAGGTATGGGTTGTGGGGTTTATAGGGGTAAAGGGTGGGAAGTCATTTATTTGTAATTAATTAATAATTATCTGTTAATTAATAATAATTTCTTACTTGACAATTGATTATGTTAATTGTGTAATTAATTTTAGGTGCGGGTTGTGGGGTTTATAGGGTTAAAGGTGGGAATTAATTTATTTTTAATTAATTTAGTTGGTAATTAATATTAATGAATTAATTGACAATTAAATATGGACATTGTGTAATTACTTTTAGTTGTTGGTTGTGGAGTTTTTAGGGGTACAGGTTGGGAAGTCATTTTTTATAATTAATAATTAGTTGATAATTAATATTAATTAATTGATAATTATTTAGGGTAAATGTTTAATCCTTTTTTTAGTGTTTGTGTTTTGTGTTTATTGGTGTGAAAGGTGGGGAGTAAATTAATTTTACTTACTTTATAATTAGTTATTAAAAACTATTAGTTATTTAATTGAAAAAAAAATCATTGTGTAATTTCTTTTTTTTACAGTTTAATTTTAGGTGTGTGTTGTGGAGATTCCAGGTGTAAATGGTGGGAAGTTAATTACATTTTATGTGTTTTAATTTGCTTTTTAATTAATAATATTTGTTTAATTGATAATTAATTATGTTAATTATGCAAATATTTTTTTTTTTTTCGATGGGGGTTGTGAGTTGTGTGGTGTTATAGGCTAGGAAGTAAATAGACTTGGGGGTGAATTCCGATCCTGTTTTTTTTTTCCCGTATGACTCGTATCCGTATTTTTTTACGTACGAATCGTACAAGTCCCGTACAAACGGCGAAGTACGATTCGAACGTGAAAAATACATACGAATCGCCTCGGGAAAAGTCTACGAGACGTCCCCGGACAGTTTTACATACAAATCGTAAAACTGAAGTCCTAGCGCGCAAGTACGATCCGTACCGCCCGTCCGAAAACACAAGCGCATGGAAAAGGCTCTGTACGGAGCGAACTTTGTACGAGCCCTACCCCGAGTACACTTGTGCCTGGGGTACGGCCCCCTCAGCCTCCCACCCCTCCCGCGTACGTCTGCACTGTACCCCCCACCCCCGTATGTACGGCGCGTACCCCCCACCCCCTCCGTATGTATGGTGCGTACCCCCCACCCACGTAGGTCCACACCGTACCCCCACCCGTGTATGTTCGCACTGTACCCCAGGCGTACCCCCCACCTGCGTATGTTCGCACCGTACCCCAGGCGTACTCCAATCCTCGTGTATGTACGGACCGTACAGACATGATGATTGGGGTACACCTGGGGTACGGTGCAAACATAAGCAGGTGGAGGGTACGCCTGGGGTACGGTGCGAACATACACGGGTGGGGGGTACGTCTGGGGTACGGTGCAAACATACGCGGGTGGGGGGTACGTGCCGTACATATGGGGGGTGAGGGGTACGCGCCGTACATACGGGGGGTGGGGTGTACGGGCCGTAAATACGGGGGTGGGGGGTACGGCCGTACATACAAGGGTGGGGGATATGGGCCGTACATATGCAATGTTGGGGTATGCACCGTACATGATGACACGTACGAGGTGGGTGATGGCGTGTACGTTGCGTAGCGTGCCCCGTTTTCCTCGTGCATCGCAGCGTACTTAGCTTTTCCGGCGCTTTTTGGCTCCCGTAAAAATATAGCCGTGCGGAGTGCTGTAGGTACGAATCGTACTTGCTGGTCCGCAAAACGCTGCCTGTCTCCGTGCGGACGTCGCGTACACGCTGTCCAGGATCGGAATTGTATGTATTTTTTAGCCGTACGGTGTTTTTTACGATTCACACGGAAATGGTATTTCTGTTCGAATCGTACTTGCTGTTTTGTACGGTGGAATTCCCGGGTACGAGTCGTATGGAGAAAACGCTCCGTACGACCATTTGTACCCGGGTTTTACAGGATCGGAATCGGCACCTAAATGTATATAATAATTCATGTTTTTGTTAAATAATTTCCAAATAAAAATATTTCTTTGTTTCAAAATTATTTTATTTCATTTAATGTAATATTTGTAGGTATTTGTGATATGTATTTAACATTATAATATGTTATTTTTTTATTTTTAATATTAAATACATTTTAGTTTAATTTTTAACATATTTATATGTTTTACTTACTTTAAAAAATATTTTTATTCTGTTGTTGATATTTTGTTTGTTTTTAATTTTGAACTGACTGGAGTGAGAATAATAAATTGTACCCCTTCGCTATCCAACACTTTCCCTACTGTTGCACTCAATGAGTGGGATTAGTAATTGTTACTCCTCCACTATCCAACACTTTCCCTACTGTTGCACTGACTAGAGCAGGAATAGTAAATGTTATCCCTCTGCTATCCAACACTTTCCCTACTGTTGCACTCACTGGAGTGGGAATAATAATTCTTATCCCCCTCGCTATCCAACACTTTCCCTACTGTTGCACTGACTGGAGCGGGAATAGTACATTTCATCCCTCTGCTATTCAACACTTTCCCTACTGTTGCACTCACTGGATGGGAATAGTAATTTTTATCCCTCCGCTATCCAAGACTTTCCCTACTGTTGCACTCAATGAGTGGGATTAGTTTTTGTTACTCCTCCACTATCCAACACTTTCCCTACAGTTGCACTGACTGGAGCAGGAATAGTAAATGTTATCCCTCTGCTATCCAACACTTTCCCTACTGTTGTACTCACTGGAGTGGGAATAGTAATTTTAAGGCCTCTGATATCCAAAACTTTTCCTACTGTTGCACTCACTGGAGCGGGAATAGTAATTTTTACCCTTCCACTATCCAACACTTTTCCTACTGTTGCACTCAATGGAGTGGGAATAGTAATTTGTACCCCTCAGCTATCCAACACTTTCTCTACTGTTGCACTCACTAGAGTGGGAATAGTAATTTTTACCCCTCCGCTATCCAACACTTTCCCTACTGTTGCACTCATTGGCGTGGGAATAATAATTTTTACCCCTCCGCTATCCAACACTTTCCCTACAGTTACACTGACTGGAGTGGGAAATTTAAGTTTAAAGATTTTTAAATAGTTTTCTCCACTACTCTGCAAATGTGCCTCCTGGCATGCTCCTGGTTGAGGAATGAAGTTCCCTTGGCTGCTGAGGGTGCTTAGGGGCCAAGAAGATCTCCTGTTACCTCCAGTAAGCCAAACACAGCGGGATTGCTGAGAGATGGTCAGAGGCCATGCCCGTTCCTCCACCATTCTGCAAACGCACCTCTTGGTGCACTGTTGGTTGAGAGATGAGGTCCCCTTGCCTCCTGAGGGTCACAGGAATAAAGTGGGCTTCATCGCCCAAGCAGCAGCGCACATGGAGAAGGGGGGCATGGCCTCTGACCACCTCTCAGCACCAGCTGTGTGGGCCTTACTGGAGATAACAGGAGGGCTAGCTGGCCCCAAGGACCCTCAAGAGCCAAGGGGACTTCATCCCCCAAATAGTAGTATACCAGGAGGCGCGTTTGCACAGTGGAGGAGAAAGAGGGCATAGCCGCCCAAAAATCTCTGAGCAAACCCACTGTGTGGGGCTTGCCGGAGGTAACTGGTGGAGTATTTGTCCCCCAAGGACCCTCAAGAGCCAAAGGGACTTCATCCCCCAACCAATAGTGTGCCAGGAGGCACATTTGCAGAATGGTGGAGAAAGAGGGTGTGGCCACCAAAAACCTCTCAGCAAACCCACTGTGTGGGACTTGCTGGAGGCAACAGGAGGGGTAGTTGGCCCCCAAGGACCCTCAATAGCTAAGGGGACTTCATCCACCTACTAGTAGGGTTTGCAGAGTGGTGGAGAAAGGGGGCGTGGCCTCCTACGATGTCTCAGCAATCCTGCTGTGTCGGAGTTACTGAAGATAACAGGAGTGGTAGTTGGGGCCCAAGCATGTCCTTGGGGGCCAACTACCCCTCACCACACAGCGGGATTGGAAAGAAGTGTTGGGAGGACATGCCTTTTTTTCTGCTTTTCTGAAAACGCGGCTCGTGGTGCACTACTGATTGGGGGATGAAGTCCACTTTACTCCTGAGGGACCTTGTGGGCCGAGGAGCCCTTCTGGTACCTCCTGTAAATCGTACACAGTGGGATTCTTTAGAGCTGCTTCGAAGGTCCAGCCCCCTTTCTTTACCACTCTGCAAACACGATTACTTGTTAAAAAAACAAAGACATTCACTGAAAAAACCAAAGGTTACAGGGACGTTATAGTTAGGATCAGATTTCACTTGTACAAAACCATTGGAATTCGGCAGTTATAGTAACCTGAGCTAACTATAACTTACACCCCTGCAGTACACTGCTTATGACCTCACATATTACATAACTCGTGACATGGTCAGTCATATCACTAATGACATCTCAAATTACATCACTGATGTGCTGTCCTTTCACATTGACATAGGGCAGCACAGCAAGAAGGCTTGCGGTGCTGCCCTATATCAATTCCCCATAAATAAGCCACTATGTCGATAACATTATAAAAGAAAGTACAGCATTGTTTTTAAGTCCAAACATATGTTAACTAAAAGCAAGAAAAATGTATTGACGGAAAAAAACTATGAAGCAATATTTTTAATAAAACAATAATCTGTTTAAATGTTCATGCATCTATAAATAGTTTAACTCATTTAAACCTAATTTAAATAGTAAAAAGACTTCCGGACTACCAACTGGCTCAGCTGTTGTAAATCTATAGCCAGAGCCTCTCTACCACAGGCCCACGGGAACTAGGCATTGAAGAGTCGTGCTATTTAAGGAATGTCTTCTCACTTATACTTTTCAGAAAGATTTTAGAAATTATCCCCATGCGGCTTCTAATTCCCTCAAATTACTGTGGTTAACTTACTTATTAATTGAGCAGTTTTGTGTAGTCCTACAATATCCGACAGCATCAGAGCCCTTTACATAGATAAGTACTATGGGCAAAAGATAAAAACCTCCAATCAAAATAAACAGCATGGTAAAACAGAGAATATCAAAGTCAAGTCAAAGTGAGCACTAAAATGGAAAACAAAGTGAAGAGAAAATACGTGAGTGTAGGAACATAACGTTCAGTAATGCCAAAATAACTGTACATAAAAACTAGGGCTCCCGGTTTTCCGTATTTACGGATTTCTACATATAAATACAGACGGAAATCTATATTTCCTTTGTCTGTATTTATATTTAGAAACGGCAAAATACTAGAAAATGTTGCCACACTGCTGTGCTCGAATCCAGCCATGCCCCCTTCCTGCTGCTGGAATTTCCATCCCAGGCGCGCACACAGCCGCACCCGAGTACTTCACAGGTCTTTTTAAAGACCATTTGCTTGTTAACGAGGCTTTATTGTTCTTTCACCCCATGATTTCACACGGCAGCGTGAGTGCTTCGGACCGACATAGCTGTGCATGCAATTCACGCTCAGAACCAGGCGTCTAAAGATAGGAGGAGGAGACAGAAGAAAGGTGCCACTTTAATGATTGTCCAGATCACCATGGTTGTCATTGTATAGCCGGGAGTTTGGTAGAAGGGGCATAGCTGCAGGGTGCTTGGTTTCACGGCTAGGTGTGAGGCGATAAGAAGGCCGGCGGTACAATCTGAAACCTCGGCAGCTATTAGCAGAGAAGGAGCTGACGCTCCCCTCCCGGGTTTTGAAAACAGGTTTTGGCAGCAGAGAGCTCCCAAGTGACATGCCACGTCCTTAAATGATATATATAAGTCTTTTGCAGGCATATTTGCGATTGTCCAGATGCATTATAGGAGGGGTAGTTCTGACACGGACACATACATTTGTTAGGTAACTGGCTTCCATGAAAGTAATCACCCGAGTAGAATGCTTATTGGGGTTCGAATTAGTGTTTGCTGCACTTTCATCTGGCTTTGTAAGTCATTATAGCTGCAGTATGAGTCAGCATTCAATTATCGGCAGAGCGCTTTTCATTTCAGAAATGCATTCCAGGTCTGAGGGGAGACAGAGGTGCTTTTCACTTTTATGACGATATAACTGCAGCGTGTTTTAAATGTCAAATAGTTTGTTAAAGACTTTATATTTTTATAAATGTTAAATATACAGGCGGCATATTTAGAGTGTTTGGCGTCTCATGTGTAATTTATGAGGTTTCTCAATTAGGCTGGCAACATATAGATGTTTTGGTTTTTTCATGTTTAAACTCTTCACCCACACAACATTTATTCATGTGACTATGTATAGTTTGTATGTGCATTGCGCAGCATTTAATCCATTACCATAGCACTTGTGAAATGTAGAGGGTTTGAAGTGAGACACGTAGTAGGTTGTTTATGTTTACTAATGCCTTAAGTGGGAGTGACTATTTAATGTGACAATGACGTGGCGTGTAGCTTGGGATCTATCTATCTGTCTGTCTATCTACACACAAACACACCACCACCAATATAGGTAACCTTACGTACTTTCTGTGTGAAAACCGTAGACACTTGAAGGCAGATTTCTACCTAGTTTTAGATGGAAATACAGAAGAGCTGGCACATGTTTGCTCCTGATAAGTGCTTGTACTCTATCCTAAAGTGTTTTTATAGCAAAACTGAGAAGCACAGGTACTCTCCTTTTGAAATTACTCAGTACCGGACCATTTATAGCACTGCTAAAGCCACAACAAATCACTAGTTTAAGTGAGCGCATGTGTGCATTGTTAATTTAAATAAATGTGGAAAAATACTAGCTGTAGCGTCGTTTTTTACTTACGGCAAAAATAAATGTGGATAAATACAGAAAAAATGCCCAAAAAATAAATATGGATAAATACAGACGGAAATGGCAAAAGAATAAATACCATAAAACCGGGAGCCCTAATAAAAACTAAGCCTGGGCGGTGAACTCTGCTCCGTAGGCAGAGTTTGCGGTGTTTTTCACACTCCAAGCAGTTCGCAGAGTTCCAAGTGGAGCGAAGTTTTTTCCTTGCTTGCGCTCGCCAACAGTAAGTAGACGAGCGCAAGCAAGGAAAATCCAATGCTAGACCACTTCCCTGCGAGATGCCTCAACGCAGGCGGTCACGAATGGTCGCGACCGCTCGCATTGAGAAACCTTCTGTTCACGTTGCGAAAGCTACCGCTCGAGTAGAACTACTACTCGGGTGGGAGAAAGAAGCAGCGCCCTCTTGCTCTGTGCGAGATGCTGTTTGCATGATTTTACAGCACAGTACAAAACACCCCGCAATATAAATCAGTGCGAACAGCGCGAAGTAACCCACTGTGCCGCTCGCGGAACTCTGTGTAGCATGGTGGAGTTTTTTTGTTGCTTCGCGGAGTTCCGCAAACTCCACCCAGGCTTAATAAAAACACAAAGTCATAAAAGATGCCTATATGGTAACAATAATACAAGTTATTAAGTTATTAGTATGGATACAGCAAAGAAAGAGTTGGTAATGGGAAAATAATATATAAAATTGCACAGATGTAGAGTATAGCTTTTAGAAAAGTGGTTCAATCATATATAAGAGTCTAACTTAATTGCCGGCCCACAGTCATCCTCACTGAAAATAGTTAAGGAAATCTGCAGGTCTTGTCATACCGTTAATAAATTGTTGTGAAATTAAAAGCTTTTATCCTATTCATTAGCGAAGCTGAGAGTTGACATTTTGAAAATAGTACAATCCTTTAGCTGCAAAGACTAGACTACGGCAGTTAATTAGTATACCAAAATTACATCTGAGCCCTGTATTGGTGGTTAACGAGGAAGACACCTATAACTATTGAGCCACTTTAAGAAAGTAATAAAATTTTGGCAAAACATTAGCTAACATGAATTCTGTCAGGGACAGAATAAGAGCCCATTTTGAGTTGTGCCAAATGGCTAGTGTACAACAATGTAAGCTAATTAGTAATACTTAAAACATAGAATAAAGCAGTGGTAAATATTTTGTGTGCTTATTTTGAGTGCTTATTTTGAGCTGTTGGTCTCTGGTGCTCAGCACCTGCACTTAATTGTCAATACCGGCACTTATGACAGCCTGCCACATGGTGGTACTGTCTATCTAATTTTGACATCAGGACAGCAACTATTTATTCATTCAATATACATTAAAAATGTCAAATAGCTGCCGCCCAAGCCATTGTTATAGCTTTGGGGTCCTGGAATAGTCTGGATTGTCAACAGTTATGTTAGTACTGTCATTGGCAGCGCTGGCAGGGGTAACGGGTGATGCAAGCTGTAATGGCCTTCTGACCAGGACTCTAGTGCTTTCTTTTTTTTTTTGTTACAAATAAAGCACTGGCTAAGAGCAAGCATTCTGCATTGATAATGCTGAATTTTCAGCCAGCAATCTCTGCTGTAGAAACAAAGGAAACAGCAAAAGAAATGGTTGAACACCAATTCCTCTCATACAAAAAAACAAGCACAGCAGCTCCCTGGAAAGGGATAGGATGGCCATGAAAATGCACCTCCATCTTAATGTTATATGTGCAGTGGCTAAACATACTAGGATAAGTTTCACCTTTCCTTTATACCCTTAGCTGCTGTACGCCTAATGACTGGTGAGAAATGGCACATTAACTTTGAGAGACAGTGATGCCTTCATGCTAGTAATTCCCTAGTCAAAATTCAGGCCTACGCTATCTGGGTCTCTACTCCTGCAGCCCCTATTCTATCCCTGCCACCCAAAATATACTTTTGAAACAATCAGAAAAAATCCTATGTGCCATCAGAGTCTATCTTAAGACCAGAAAATGTAGCCAAACTGACAAGCTTGATTGTTTTCATTGATTCTCTCAGCTCCCTTACCCAATCTGACTCTGATTCCACTTATTTTTTTGTTATAGCCTGATTTTTTCAATAGCATAATTTATAATTTTGCGTCAAAAATAATGATCACTTCCAAATAAAAAATTAACCCTGAGGGTCTGCTCAAGCAAATACTAATGTGACAAAAAGATGAATCATCAGTTTATCCTGTAGATGGTAATAACTTCTTGCTATCTCAGGGATTCCTTTGCTTACCATTGCCTTCAAGATGGTCCAAGACTGGAGAACAATCCATCATTTGAAACTTAACTCATTAAAAACTGAGACCATCTTAATTTCTTGTACACATTCCAAAATCTCTCTCCAACATTGGAGTTAAGCTTGAAATATCCTTGCCTACAATTATGCCACTCTATCAGTATTGCCTGGCCACTTCAATAGTCCCGGAGACCTGGAAAGGCTCATTCACAAAAGGGCGACACCGGGACCCATGGAATTACAGGCGGATTGCCCTATTGGACATTGAGGCAAAAGGATATTCAAGCCTTCTCTTGCAAGACCTGCAGGACTGGGCTAATGACAATGAAATCCTACCAGCCTACCAATCCGGTTTCAGGGCAGGAGCGTCAAAAACGGACAACATCTTAGCCCTTGCTTACCTGGTAGAACAGTCTACTCAGAAAAAGCAGCCACCACTCTTCGCATGTTTTGTGGACTACTCCGCGGCATTTGACAGCGTCAACCGGAGTCTGCTGTGGCAGAAATTGCAAAACCTGGGGATACCGGTGACGCTGTTGTAAGCAATAATCAGTCTCTATACTGGAACCTGGGTACGGGTGAAACTCACGATGAATTAAACCACCAAAAAGATTTTAACAAACCGAGGGCTAAAACAAGGCTGCGTACTGGCGCCTCTGCTTTTTAACTTATACACTGTGGATCTCGGCAAAACAATATCCAATGCCAATCTTTTACCCCCTAAAATTGGCCCGACCAGACTACTGTTAATGCAGTACGCAGACTATATGGTGCTACTGGACCACACCAAAACAGGCATGCAAAGATCACTGGTAGCACTAAGCAACTATAACAACACTAACGATTTAAGAGCAAACGCGGGAAAGACGAAGGTAGTAATATTTGAGAAGTATGCCAAGAAACTCAGACAACAATGGAGACTGGGCAACTTGAAAATAGCAACAACGACCAAATATAACTACCTGGGGGTTTGGCTTATGAGCAACGGGAAGTCAACTGCCCACATAGCTTCCATCAAAACAAAAGCTAAGGCAGTGACCTATGCCCTATGCAAACTGAATTCCTAACTAAGCTGCCCATCTACCAAATCCATTAGAAAGGCCATAAGTGCCAAGCTTCTCCCCTCAATCACATACGACCAACTAGCATTCCCCGTAACCTTTAGCAATATTATGGAACACGTCAATTGTCGAGCATTCAAGCAGATCTTCCAGATTCCAGCCCACACCTGGAATGCCCTGGTACGATTGGAATTCGGGCTAAACAAACAAAGTCACGAGCATTGGGCTTCGATTGTGCAGTTCTATCAAGTGGTTTGTGCGGCCCCACCGTACACAATGAAAGCAATCCTAAAAACAATCTTTGTGAAAGGAAATAACCCGCGGACCAAAGCCTTGCACACTGTCTGCACTGAACTGCACCTTGACATGACCAATTGGCAGGACTTTATTCATGAGCCTGGTACTCTAAAATCTATATTAAAAAAACAAGTCAGACTTCTATCCAAGGTAGAGGACCTGAAGGAACTGAAGCTCTCCAGCAGTAACATCAGGATACTTGCAAGCTCCTACGAAGACAGACTAAGGCAGCCATATCTTGATGCCGCCCCAAACAAGTACATTTTAAAGTGAATTTTAGCAGTGAGACTCTTGGTGTTGCCGATAAAATACATCAACTCACGCTGGAAAGCTTTAGAGGCGCTCAGTACTTATCGACTCTGTCACCACTATGAGGAATCCATGGCTCATCTGGTTTGCACATGCTACTGTCTGACTCAGGCACGTCGCACTTTACTGAAACCTTTGTTTTTAAAATACAGAATGCACACTTGCACAGATGCCATGAAACTTTTTTTTAACTTGGACATCCCAATGGAACTGGCCAGATTTGCGAAATTTGCACATAAGGTAAAAGAACTTTTAGGCAATGTCCTGCACGTCGCACTTTATTGAAACCTCTGTGATTAAAACATCGAACAGGTACCGCACAGACGTTTTTGGAACTGGATAGATGTGCGACAATTTGCACACTAAGTAGAAGAACCTCCAGTCAAAGACTTAATCAAGGACTGAAACTAATCTAAGGGTTTGTTTGACACTCGTTTGTGACACTGATTTTATTTGATTTGTACTTTTAAATGCTTTGTTTTTAGATCTATTTTATCTATGTTTTAGACATGTGTATTAGATCTGTTAAATACGTACCTACTACAATTGAAGCAACCAAGTGCCGGAGTAACTTTTCTTGACCTCGTTTGTAGCAATTTTTGTTAATTGACACAATAAAATGTATTCATTCATTCATTCCTTGTCTACAATTTAGTGATTCATGAGACTTCACAGTACCTAGCCATACATTCGACAAAAGCCTTAACCTTAAATACCACATTAATGATACGACTAGGAGTTCATTCTTCTAATTAAAATTACTGTGGAGGATTGGACCGCTCGTTCCCGAATGGAACTTCAAGACTATGGTACAATCCCATGTTCTTTCAAGACTTTGCTATTGCAATTCACTCATAACTGGTTTATCAAAAGTACACCTCGAACCACTGAAGGTAGTTCTTCATATAGTGCCTTAATTTATCACTGATAGCAAAAAATTAGATCACATCCCCCCAATTACTACAAACACCTCTATGGCTTAACATTAAAGCTAGTTTGATCTGAAAGATGGTTTGTGTAATTTTTTATGTTTTATACACAGACACTCCTTTTCACCTGACTAAAAAAATGAAAATATGCAGAGAAGCCTGTCGAATTAAAAAAACAATGCACTTTTGCTCAAAAGCATTCCGGCTGTGCAACCAGAGTATGGCACTCCCTCCTGGGCTACACTTTATTTTTTCTCTTGATTAAGAAGGGTCTAAAATGGTGTAATTTCATCCACTTCCAGTCTGAATCTATCGAGTTGCCTGTCTGATCTCTGCCATTTTCTCGTAACACTTGAGCTGTACTTCTTTTTTGCTTATTTACTAATCTACTCTTGCACTTACTTCTGTTTGACCTCCACTTGTGTTGGAGCCATTTGACTCCATACTTCACCCCTTTTTAATTGTTAAAAGGTTGTTTCTTTCTTACCTACTCATATATTTCTACCTACTTTACTGACTTGCTTAGTCTCCTGGGATCTAGCCCTTCTTTCTCTGGATGATATGCTTGTCATCTGCTATTATCTCATAATTATTTACTGCTGATTTTCACCCACATTACTTTTTAATTTACCTGTACCTTAATTTTTCCAGTTACGGCTCCTTTATTCTTCTCTCACTTAAATATTCTCCATTTTGCAATGTCATCATCTGGTCTGTAATTGTGATTCTTTAAGTATGACATTGTATTTGTAATGTTCCCATGTTTAGGTATGTATGCATTTTTTTCTGCAAACCTGAAACCTTGTCTTATAATTGCAAAATGCTGTATGTCCTTGGGCTATGTGTAGATTATACACAATTACAAAAAAAAATGTTGTGGTGGACAGATACAAACAATTGCATCTCTTCGTTAACACACAGCTAAGTGCATATTACTAAAAGCCCAAGATGTGCAGATTACACCTTCTTCACCAAACATATAGAGACATCTGGGTTCATTTAGAGGTTAAATGATGCGGGCCAACCACAAGAAATGGAAGATACATTGCCCGTCAACCTCCATTTGTAGGGAATTTAGAGTTTCCTCAATAATTCAGAGAATTTTTTGTGACCCCTTAACTCTAAATCAGGACCTTTGGGGGGCATTTACAGTTTGGCGAATGGGCTTTTAAACCGCTACGGTAACGAAAGCCCCACCTAGCCCCTGGTGACCCTCCCCCACTCACCAAATCATCAATCAGGTGACTATCCTTTTGTTGGTGGGACATCCTGTCATCTTAGAGGAAGCACTTTGGTAAAAATACAGTGCTGAGCGGGATGCCATGTCATTGCAGCTTGCTTGGCACCATTTTTAGGTCTTGCCTAGGCAGCGTGCCTGCGCTGTCTCTCCGAGACATTTAGTTATCTGTATAGCGAGGGTAATCCCGCCTGCTACTTGCAATTGGCTTCACTGTGATTTCCGGCCTCCCTATTGGTTGCTGGTCTGATGCATCACTTCTGTTTTTATCAGAAGCAGCACTGACCAACTAGAGTTATATTGCGCTGTAGGACTTTGTCCGTTTCCTTTAGGGAAAGTTTATATTAGGCCATCAGTATGTGCATCAGATTATCACGTGGATGATGTCATCAGTGATGTCATTTGAGATGTCATCAGTGATGTCACTGACCAATTCATGAGTTTTGTAATATGTGACATCATCACCAGTGCATTGCGGGCGCGCAAATTATAGTTAGCTCAACGAACTATAACGGGCGAATTTCTCTGGTTTTATATGAGTCAAATCATGTCCAACTAACTATAACGTCCCTGAAACCCATGGTTTTTTTCAGTGAATTTCAAAGGTTTTTTAAATGCTAATTCCTAACTATACCGTCTGTAAAACCTATGGTTTTTTCAGTGAATTTCTAAAGTTTTTTAAATGTTAATTTCATATTTTAATATTTATAAAACCTATATTTTTTCAATTTTTGTTGTAATATTTTGGAACTCTATTATCCTTTTCTTAAATTAATTTTAAAAACTATGTAATGTTTTATATCTTCAAAAAGCAAGTATCTATATCTTTTTTTTTTTTTTTTTTAGAAAACTGAAGTCCCATACCGGTAGTGTACCAAGATCCATCAGCACGCAAATCCTATCTGCCATATTGCTAAACCTGTAAAGGATACGCATTTCATATCCAACGGGTTTGTGGCACCGCGTCCCGCATAACATCATATATATATATATATGTGGTCGCGCCAGCTGCTACTTTGATATGCGACGGTACGCAGTACCATGCCGCGACTTACGTCATGTACGTATGGGGTCACGCCAGCTGCATGTTGCGTATGTGACGAGTGCACGCTGCCAGGCCCTGTGTTACGTCATAGACGTATGGTGTCGCGCCGGGTACGCCATTCCCTCATTGGTGCTACAGCATGTGCACAGCCAGCGATGATGCGTGCTGCGGGCGGGCCTACTAGGAACAATGTCTGTTGCCTACAGGACTGCCTCATCTGCAATAGCGACTCGATCTGAATTGTGAACAATGCTGTCTGCAGTGTACATTGAAGGCAGTAGTGAGCACAGTCTTCCATGAATACTTTTTCTCACTTCCTCATCACAAAATACAACAACATAAATTACACAAAACTCTGCAATAAATAAATCAAAACAATTCGAATTGCGATCTCTGCTGTCCACTGTGTAGACTGTTATTCAGTGTTCTTTATCACTACCAAGAAGAATTTGGTCATTGTACTAGACCTATAAGTCATCTTAAAAAAGTTCTTCAAGCAAGTATACTAAAAGGCTATTGTGTATATTTCAATAGACGTTGTAGTTAGTTGCCAACTGGATTCTGTAATTAAACAAACACCACTCAATCTGAATTGTGCACCCTGCTGCCAGCAGTGTAGGCCAGAGGCTGTGGTCATTAATGCCTCACAGGTACGTGCCGTTGGATTCGAAAGCATGGAGTTGGTTGCACCTGATCGGACGGGGTACACATAAATCATCACAGACTTCTTCTGACATCTTCAATCACAGAATCAAGACCCCGTTTCACTGTTCCGACCTGCTGTACCGCAGTGTACTCCACCGGCTGCAGTCAGCCAAGCCCAATAATCCTGTGCAGCAGTTAGCTACAGAAGCACAGAGTCTGATGCACCTCAACTGAGGGAGTTCTGTGAAAACAAGCAGCAGGTAATATCGGACATCTTCCATTTTGGGATCAAGACACTATTCCACTGTTGGGACCTAGAGTTGGTTGCACCTGGTCGAAGGGAGTACCTTCATCTCCACTCTCAGATACAGTTCTAACATTGTCCATTGTGGGATCAAGACCCCGTTTCACTGTTCAGACCTGCTGTACCACGGTGTACTCCACCGACTACAGTCAGCCAAGCCCAATAATCATGTGCAGCAGTTTTCTACGGAAGCACAGAGTCTGATGCACCTCAACGGAGGGAGTTCTGTGAAAACCAAGGAGCAGGTAATATCGTACATCGTCCATGTTGGGATCAAGACACCATTCCACTGTTGGGATGTAGAGTTGGCTGCTCCTGTTCGAAGGGAGAACCTTCATCGCGACTCTCAGATGCAGTTCTAACAGCGTACATTGTGGGATCAAGACCCTGTTTCACTGTTCGGACCTGCTGTACCGCGGTGTACTCCAGCGACTGCAGTTAGCGAAGCCCAATGATTATGTGCAGCAATTAGCTACTGAAGCACAGAGTCTGATGCACCTCAATGGAGGGAGTTCTGTAAAAAACAACCAGCAGCAGGTAATATCGGACATCGTCCATTCTGGGATCAAGACACAGTTCCACTATTGGAAACTAGAGTTGCTTGCACCTGGTCGAAGGGAGTACCTTCATCTCCACTCTCAGATGAAGTTCTAACATCGTCCATTGTGGGATCAAGACACCGTTCCACTGTTGGGACCTAGAGTTGGTTATACCTGGTCGAAGGGAGTACCTTCATCTGCACTCTCAGATGCAGTTCTAACATTGTCCATTGTGGGATCAAGACACCGTTCCACTGTTGGTACCTGTTGGACTACTGTGTTAGTAGTATACAGAGCACTCCACTGTGCTGGGCCTCAGGCTGGGCGCTGTGTCGCGGTAGCCAGTGTTGATTTTAGGAGCCTTTCCAGCTCGCAGAACTTGGTCAAAAAGCTTCCGCCGGCATGAGGCCTTCCGCCTTTCAAATACGGCGGTGTCGAAAGGTGAACTGTGGGGCATGTGTGCATCGCAGCGGAATGACGGCTTCTGGGTACCAGCAGGCTGAGAGTATTATTCCCGCAGCCACCTCCACTCACGGCGTCAGCCTCGTGGCGATGTAAGCTGCTCAGAACTGACAGACATGTTCGCCATTCCGGAAGAGAACCACACCCAGAGAAACGTGCCTTTTATTCATACCCCTACGCTAGCCTTGCGTATGCCGAGCCAGCCCACTATGCAAAAGATTTGGGGGGGGGAGGCGGCATGTACACGCTATCTTTTCGTAATCTTCCCTACTGACTGTACTATCATGGTTGCGTCCACTGTCCACTTCACTCAATAGACCATCAGTGTATGTTGACATGTACATGTCTGTACTCTGCATACTCAAGTCTGTCCGGCACATCCCCTCAACACTTTGCATTATATACTTTTATAATCGAGAATCACTTGCCACCTTCGCACATACTTTGCTCCCATCTCTCCCCGCATTCTGCATTGTATGGCAGAGGTGCTATCTTTGGTTTGTGTACATGGCTAGCAACGGTTCCCACAGTACGTAGTGTCGTTGTGTCTGCTAGGTGTACATGTTGTTTGTCATGTTGAATGTGATTATATAAGGTAGCGCGTTTATTTACAAGCAGAGGTTTCTCCCATTTATATATCGCTGTCTTAAAGAGGATACAGAAGTTTTTCTCACAAGTGAAAAGTGGGACCACAATGGCAGTCATTCATTACTATGCAAGAATGTCCAACTGCACGACGCTTCTAAGCTTACAGCCCCCAATCTTGCGTGCTTTCTTAAAAGCACGCCAACTCCCACAATCAGACCAACATTCACACAGCTTTCTAATGGCAGTTATCTGCTTCTTAATAACATGGACTGCTACGCAATGTGAGCTGGTATACCGTATGTCCTTACTGTTTCAAACCGGATAACTTCCTCTGGCAATCTCTATTCCCACCCACACAAAGTAACTCCCAAAGTTCAACTTGGCCTTGAATACCTACTTTGAAAACAGATTTTATTAAACGGAGCAAACTGAAAGCGCTTTTTTTTCAAACAGAAGTGTCCCTCACTTCTCCAAAAGTAATTTATCGACTGCAGATAGCACAAACTTCGAGTAAAATACACTTCCTTTTAAATACGAACCTCCCATTGCACTTTGTGAATTGTTACACAATTTTCAACACATCTGACATTTAAGGTCTGGCACACTTTTTTAACACTGTCTCCTCCGGCCTTGTCCCAGGCTTTCAAACTGTTTTTAGTCTAATACCAGACTTCATTTATTCGATCATCTCTGGAATAACAGGAACAGTGCCCATAATTCCTGCTCTGTTTGCGGCCATCCTACTACTATTTTAGCTTGTTAAAAATGGCTGTGCTCCATGTGGTAGCAAGCATGAATATGCCTCTACACGAAGCTACATCCATACCGTGAAAAAATGGAACAACTTTTCGGCTGCCTGCCTCTATCTATTATCGGAGCCAGCTACAACATGACATTTATTTACACATATACAATCTGCATGCAACCATCTTTTATTGCGAAACTTGCCCAATCGACTGGTGAATGGATCTATGCCTTGCCAACATCCTAGCAAACGCTCCCGATATCCAGCAGGTAATGGAGTATCTTGAAAACCATGAACTTGATTGTTCGGGCAGTGAAGCAATGGCGAATGCAACGCAAAAAGGTATCCTGGCGGAATGGGATTCCTGCGCAACCACCTCCTGCAACGTGCGACCTTTGACAACATTGCAGATTGCCTGCCAATTCAAATTGCCGCTCCAACATTCGAAGAACATTACTGTCCCTTTGAGGATATGAATTGGATCGCTTCGCTTTTCTCACACGATGGCAACAATCGCCTCTTGGAACATTACGCATCTCAAGCCGCTGAAGAAATTCCGGACTGCAAACTCCAAGACTTGTAAGAAATTCACTTTATTCTTGGATTGATTTTTTCCAACTTTTTTGACTTTTTCCTATAACATTTTTTAATACACTTCAATTGAACTATTTTCATATAATAACTTTCTAAGTATGCTTAGGCGTTTGAACTCTGTTTTCATTATTGGCTCTTACGTCTCCAGATTAACCAGGGATGGATGATGTATGGCCTATGCAAATGCGCTATTTACTTGCTAAATTAGCATAAACCCGACATCCATTTTGAAACCACGTCTATTCTTTGTACAGACGTCTCTCTGCCTGCCTGTTATCCACAAAGATGTTTCACACAAATTAGCTCATCTTCAGCCTCTGCTCACGAGCTGGCGATCAAGATTAAAAAACACGGCATTGTTTAGGAACTGGTTGGCACAGTGTGGTAATCATATCCTACCTTTATTTTCATTCTACAATTTACAGTCATTCATGTCTAATAGGTATTATTTATGTCACATGGAACTGTAACATGTAATGTGGAATTGACTGATGCAGGAGCTTAGTTTTGAAAATAGCAGAAGCGGTTGGAGTTTGCCTCAGCTGGATGCCTTAGCTCTTGCACCAGTGGGTCCATCTATGTAGTGGGTTCATTTATGGCACTTAAATAAAGACACTTTTTATATAACTTGCAGACTCCATCGCTTTATCCCACACAGCCACTTTCTTCCACACACCTGATTTCACCATTTGTCTTCTGTGGCATTGCAACATTCTGCATTATATTCTTCATGATTATTTCTTTATTCCTGCTTGCTAAAACACTCCATTCGAGTCTTCAGACTGGTAGGGGTGAGTAGTTTGCTTCCCACTCCCGCTATAGTCTAAACCCATACTAACACCACTTGCACAGCTATGCTACAGGGGCCAGTATGCTACAGCGCCCAAGGCACATCAGTTTACAGCAATCAGCTCACGGTTTCATCCCCGAGTGTACCGGCACCCCACCTCAGCAACACCCCACTCTGGGCAAAACAGCACTTTCACACCGCTAGGGGTGAATACTTCGCTTCACACTCCCTGTATAGCACACCCTAACCACCCCACAGAGCTCACAGCGCTATAGTCTAAACCCATACTAACACCACTTGCACAGCTATGCTACAGCAGCCAGTATGCTACAGCACCCAGAGCACATCAGTTTACAGCAATCAGCTCACGGTTTCATCCCGAGTGTACTGGCACCTCACCTCAGCACCATCTCACTCTGGGCAAAACAGCACTTTCATATCAGTAGGGGTGAAAACATCGCTTCACACTCCCTGTGTAGCACACCCTAACCACCCCACAGACCTCACAGCGCTCCTACCCTCCTCTTTCCTACTCTTTTTGCCCTTTTTTCCCCTTACTCACTTCAACGGAATCACAAAATGGCTGCCAACACTTCCTAGTTGCTACCGCTCACACCGCTCGCAGCCAATAACCAGCAAGCTCGTGCTCGTAACGCCTCAGCCAATCAGATGGCAGAATTCCCAAATATCAATATCTGTAAATATCGATATTTCTCAAAAACTACTGAACGGATTTACACCAAATAAACAAAAGCGTGCTTTCTAGACCAAGCCCCTTCTCCCTGCCAAATTTGGGGTAATTCCGTTCACCCGTTCGACCTGTAGCCTTGTCTATAGTTTCCTATGGAAATTGAATGGAGAAAACACGTTTTGGGACCCCCCTTTTTTCTTGGCTCCCCTTGATGAATCATCCCCAAACTTTCAACATAGGAACTGATATGAACAAAGAATTAGTTTGGAAACTTTCATGAAGATTCATCAAACGAGGCCAAAGCTATAAGCAAAACAAAAAATGCTCTTCCTGTGGAGACTTGGTCCTAACTATAACTACCTACTGGCGACCGCCAGTAGGTAAAATATATATATATATATATATATATATATATCAAGCTCCTGGTTGACACACGCAGTTTGGAAGGCACTCGAGCAGCTGCGTAAGGCTCAACCTGTTCCTTGAATCACTGGTACGGGCAGTATCCGCCTGCAAGCAGAAATAAATGCAAATCATTTTTTTGCCTGACGCGTTTCGTTTATTCACTTCTTCAAAGGCAGTACCATGATGAACACTCCCCCATCGCTTTTAATGTCTATTTAACATCTGCCACGCCCAGATGGGCTGTCCGAATGGAACTGTGGTGATTTCTGGGAAATGAAGTGTCCGAAATTAATCCTCAGATGGAAGCACATTTCTTGTAAGCTCTGGATGAGCCCCCACAAGCGTTACTGTCCTCAATCCAGCGCAGTTGCCCCATGATCAGGTAGGTAAATACCAAGCCACATGGCCCCCAATGTTCGCGGGGTGGTGCCCTTCTGACGGCCGTGTAGCCGCCAAAACATCAAGCTCCTGGTTGACACACGCAGTTTGGAAGGCACTCGAGCAGCTGCGTAAGGCTCAACCTGTTCCTTGAATCACTGGTACGGGCAGCATCCGCCTGCAAGCAGAAATAAATGCAAATCACTTTTTTGCCTGTCGCGTTTCGTTTATTCACTTCTTCAAAGGCAGTACCATGATGAACACTCCCCCATCGCTTTTAATGTCTATTTAACATCTGCCACGCCCAGATGGGCTGTCCGAATGGAACTGTGGTTATTTCTGGGAAATGAAGTGTCCGAAATTAATCCTCAGATGGAAGCACATTTCTTGTAAGCTCTGGATGAGCCCCCACAAGCGTTACTGTCCTCAATCTGTGTGTGTCAACCAGGAGCTTGATATATATATATATATATATATATATATATATATATATATATATATATATATATATATATATATATATATATATATATACACTTTGACCCACCACGCCTTTGGGAAAGGAATCTTATTCCGAAACGCGTCAGGCAGATGGCGAAGCTGCTTCATTTGACACGCTGACACTGCCTATACTAATAAAAAGCTTGCAGCTCAACATTGGTCCGAGTGCTTCCTAATAATGGGTAACCACGGAGCTTTGATTTAAAACGCAGCCGCCCAGTCGCGAAAAGTGCACCACCCCTGAATCACAGGGGGCCACGAATGGTGCGATATTCATCACGCCGACCTTGTGGGACCACTGTTGTGGATTGAGGACAGGTCCCTGTGTTGAGGTTCATGTTGAGTTTTATCATTGCAGGAATTTGGTGTGCAGCCATTCAGGATGTCAAGGAACTACGAGTCCCAGCATGAATGGCATTGGTTCCATCAGGACTGCCCAAGCAGAGCATGCCATGACGCATTGATATTCTGGGAGCAGCCGCACCTGCACACTTTGACCCTCCACGCCTTTGAGAAAGGAATCTTATACCAAAACGCGTCAGGAAGATGGCGAAGCTGCTTCATTTGAAATACAGACACTGCCTATACTAATCAAAAGCTTGCAGCTCAACATTGGTCCGAGTGCTTCCTAATGATGGGTAACCACGGAGCTTTGAGATATATATATAGTTCACTGTAAATAATCGTTTTTGGCTGCAATACATGGTATTTTTTGTGAAACTTTTTGTACAAAGAAAATTCATATACATCAAGTAACAGGCCTCCATTTTTTGACTGCAGAATGTTATTTGCCTGAGTGTATGACCCATGCTATAGATATGCTTGTTTATTGTAAATCCTGTTTCTTTCGGTAGGAAAAACTAGATAGACTACATTGTAAATAATGTGTTTCCATTGAAACTGTAATATATGCTCTAACAACAAATTTTATTCTTGTTTTTGCATTTAGATGGGACCCGGAAATTGACAGACAACACCGTTACTGTTATTTGATACGAGCACGGAGCTATTGGTGACTAAAATGTTTAGCACCATCTCCTTAGGGGTCACTGTTTTCTACTATAGTATATAATGTAAAGCCTGATAGGGTACTATACCTTGATTTCAGGCGAAAATGTAGTTTATTGAATTATTTTTTACTTTACTAGCTTATGCCAGCAGGGACAGTATACACGTTTAATTCGACTTACTATAAGTTCTATGTGTAGCATAATTTATTTCTGCTTGTCCACTAGATATATATGCGATTACATCACAGGAGACACACTAGAAAATGAATGGTGTTACCTTATTATATTTTATTTAAATCATGGTGTAAAAGTACACTGGTTTTCACACGTAAGAAATAACCATTGCGCAGCAGCCTAATCATGTGTAAAATTATCGTTGTATTATATTGTTATTTCTACGATGTACTAATTGGGAAGTCTGTTGTCTATGTTTCTGTATGACTTTAAATACAGTGAACTCTGGACATATGGTCATGTGACCAAGAGCACGTCTGCTCGAAACGCGTCATTTTTGTTTGCCCGCAATATTAAAAAGAAGATTAAAATCAGCTGGACTCGTGTGGCTCGTACTTACAGTACAGGGGAGATCTGTGAGCTGACGGATAATATATATATATATATATATATATATATATATATATATATATATATATATATATATATATATATATATATATATATAAAACCTTAAAAATTTTAGAAACACTCATAGTGACTGGATGATGTCATGAGTGATGTCACTGACTATGTCATGAGTGATGTAATATGTGACATTATCAGCAGTGCATTGCAGGGGCGTGAGTTATAGTTAGCTCAGCTAACTATGACGGGCGAATTTCACAGGTTTTGTACAAGCAAAATGTCAGCCTAACTATAACACTCCTGTAACCTAGGGTTTTTTCTGTGAATATCTAAGATTTTGTAAATGCAGATTCCTAACTATAGCGTCCCTGTAACCTGGGTTTTTTCTGTGAATATACATATATTCACACTCCTTGTTCCACCTTTGCCCGTGCACTCACGGGTGGGTGCTTCCTTCTTGGGGGTGTACCCGTGTGTAAAATGAATGCTCTGTAGTCCGTGCCCAATACGCACAAGAAGAAGCACTTGCGGGCGTGAGTTCTCTGTTTTTTATTGAGCTCTGTAGTAAATAAACGTCTTCATCAGTGTCAGCTGACAAAGGCGTCTGCCGAAACACGTTTGCTTACTGCAGAGATCAATAAAAAACAGAGAACTCAGCCCCGCGAGTGCTTCTTCTTAAGTGTATTGTGCAAGGACTACAGAGCATTCATATATATATATATATATTACAAGGGGAGAGGGGCTGCATGAACCCCCTCCCTGATTTCTATTTGACCCCTTGTGATTCCATTCCCTGGGCGATACCAATAAAAATTAGCAGGGGCATGTGGCCCCCTTCCTCAAGCCTAATTAGGCCCTGGGGACCCCATCGAACAGGGCCTTATGTCTTTTGAAGGTGGGAATGTGGCCCCCCTCTTTGAGCCTTATTAAGCCCTAGGGATCCCATCCCCAGGACCATATTTTTTAATATATATATTACCCAGTGGTGGTCACCGGTGGGTAGATACAATTAGGTCAGCTTTTCTACAGGAAATATCTATTTTGTTTTGCTTATAATTTGCACAGTTTGACAAAGCTTCACAAAACCATCCAAAAAAGGGCTCCTTTTTGCCTAGTTTGTGCATGGAAGGTTCGTGATGATCCGTCAAGTGAGGCCCGAGAAAAAAGAGGGACCCAAAATGCAAAATCCCAATGCATTTTTCATCGACTTTTGTCAAAAGCATTTATGCAAAAACTGCTGAACGGAACTACACCAAATTTGGCAAGATACTAGATCTTGATCCGCATATTGTGTTTTTAGAGATTTGGTGTAAATCCATTCAGTATTTTTGAGAAATTAAGATTAAAAAATAATTGTATATCTGGATGGTTCAGTCCGAGGGTCTCTAGTGAGAGACTCTTGAAACCAATTAATAAAAATAGAGAATTCGAATGGCTCAGGCAGCTTTTTTCCTCTTGCATCAATTCGCACCCATGGGGGTCAGAGTCCCTCGGGAGCGAGCACTCAGATTGGCTGCCAGAAACATGAGAAAAATGTTACTGGCAGCCATTAAAGGACTCGGGAACTAAGTCCTCTGCCCTGAAGTTTTTTTTGTTTAAATATAATGGGGCAGGCTAGGGATACTCTGCCCCCCTAGACCCTGTGGGGGTGAACCAGAGCGACCCCCACTGGAGCCAAAATTGAAAAAAGTAATCTGCTATTTTTGCAGCGATCTTGAGGGACTCCTGTGGGATCATAGCAAGAGAAAACAAACAAAATGGAAAGCCTCCTTTATAAAAAAAATATAGGGAGGTGCCAGCAAGACCCCCTCCCAGAGCCTATTTTGGGCCCTTGAGACCCCATCCCCCGGGGCCACATTCTTTTTATTAAGGGGAGGGGGTGCACATCCCCCCTCCCTGAGCTTTTATAGACCCAGAAGAGCCCATCTCTCAAGCTTTCAAAGGCCTTGGAAACCCCATCCCCGGGGGTCAATTACTTAAAAAATGGAGAGGGGGCCACACAGGCCCCCAAACCTTATATGGCCCTGGGGACCCCATCCCTTGGGGGCGGCTCAGTGAATATGCCCCAGGGAGACCACCTCGGGGACACAGTAGTTTCCCTGAACACACTACCGTGGTCAGTGAAACATGTTTGCTCCCGTCTGGTGCTAGCATTTTTTTATCTCCCGCCAAATGGGAAAAAACAAATAACTTTGCTCCTAGCCGGCAGGAGCTTTAAAAATGTTCCCACCAGCTGGGAGCAGAATTGTATTCTGTTTTTCTACCTGCATTGATGTGGGCAGGGAAACAAAACACATATTTCTCCCACCCAGAGGGAGCATGCAAATAGCAGCTGCTCTCTGAGTGAGAGCAATCCTGGCTCCCGCCCCATGCGTGGAGCCAGCTGGAACCACAGGGACCCTGGGGCTACCCCCATGACCTCCAATGTTATGGTTGGTGAGTGCACATGATGGGCACCGGGGCACCCACCTATAAATAATAGAAGATCCGGTAATGGGGTTCCTTGGGCCAAAATAGACTCTGCAGGGTGGCCACACGGCCCCCTCTAATTCATAATAATATGTGGTCTGGGGTATGGGTCCTTGGGGCCTAATAAGGTTCAGGGAAAGGAGACAAGCAGCACCCTTCCCATTTTAAATTGTATTTGGCAAAAGGTGATGGGGTCCCCATAGTGTATTAAGGCTCAGGGAGGTTCTGGCATGCTCCCCTTCCCTTAGAATTTGGTTCAGGGGGATAGGTACCCAGAGGCCTAAGAAAGCTCAGGGAGGAGGGCTGCCCGCTCCCTCCCCTGCCTCATTGTATTTGGCCCCAGGTGAGGGGGGCCCAATAGGCTCTGGGAGGGAGCTGTATGCCTCCTTCCCTTAATATATATGTTTTGGACCCTGGAGATAGCGTCACCGGAGCCCGCAGCCTAACCCTACGCCGTGCACTCCAAAGGCTGTGTGTGTGGAGTGGAGTGAGCAGCCTGCTGAGGGGTTGGCCCAGAGCCTATGGCTAACCCTCCGCTTCAGACAGCCAAAGGCCATGTGCAGAGTTGGGTCGACTGCCTGCAGGGAGTTGGATGCATGGCCAGGCTGCAAGCTAGGCCCTGTGGCCAAACCCCATGCACGACCAAAGGCTGTGTGTAGAGTGAGGTTTGCTGCCTCTAGGTTCCTGCCTGTGGGGAGTCAGATGCAGTGCCTGCAGTCAACCCCCGACCGTGCACGACGAAAGGTCATACACACCATGGAGTTGGCTGTATCCGGGGTGGCCAACCCCTGCTGGGCACGGCCAAAGGCTGTGCATAGCATGGGGTTGGCCGCCTATAGAGGGTTTGAAGCAGGGCCTGGCCACAGGCCAGGTCCTGCAGCCAACCCCCGCTGCACATAGATGTAGGCCGTGCATGGGGGGCTTGGCTTTACATATGATAACAAATTATTACTTTACGTTAAAAAAAACTAGAAATTCACTGAAAAAAATGAAGGTTAAAGTAATGTTCAGGTTAGGTGAAATGTTCAGTAACAATGTAACTTTTAAAACAAAAAAAAACACAGAAATTCAACAGTTATATTTATCTCAAATAGCAATAACTCCTACCCTAAGGCAGTCGTGGATGGCATGGCTCACGGGTGGGGGCGGGCGCGGGGGGGTTTAATTTAAAAAAAAATGTTTTAACATATCTTGAGGCCGGGTCCCACTGCTTCTTGGCTCCTGCTCTCCTGCCTCTGACAGGAGGAACAGGAAGCAGGTAGCCAGGCTCCCTTCCCTAAGTTAATCACAACGCTGCATGCAGCATTGTGATTGGTCGGGGCGGTGCACCAGCCAGGGGCTATTGAGGTGGGCCTATTCTCCATGCAGGCTAGCCTGCAACCTGCATGGAGAAGGGCAAAGTGTGCATGACTGGTTTGGGCAGCCTGAGACAGCTGACCAAACAGTCTATGCGCACTCAGGAGGTACTGCAGTACCCCGGCCCACCCGCATGCCCGTCCGCAACGCAAACATAAAATAGTATAACTAAAAGTTTTCCATTTTATGTTTCTGCTACTAACACTGCGAGTGGAGCGACGCTCCACCACAGCGGAGGATATGTCCCTGCCCTGAGGTAACTATAACTTGTGCCCCTGCCATGAATTGCTAATTACCCCACATATTACATCAATCATTACATCTTCTATCTCCATTCGATTTCAGATTTTGTTACAGGCAGCAGGACATACTTCCTAGATCTACCAATATAAAGGGATTACACGTTGCCTAAATATTGCCAGTTGCTTTTATTTGTGCCACAGGGTGATATCCCATGGCGTCTTCGAGTACTAAGGGACTAGTTTGCACAATACTTGCCTGATGTGTACATTTCTGAACATAGATTCTGAGTCAGCTTGGTAATGGTGAACAATTCATCCTCATTTTAGACAGACACAGTTGTGTAGGGTTACTGTCAAAAAATCCTATGAACAAAACTGAAAAAAACTTGTACATTTCATAACTGTTGGAAATGGGATTTCTGGTTGGCTAGGGCATGCGCCTAAGCCAGGCAGAAACAACCACTTTAGTCAGGGCAAGAGAGTTACACGCTGAAGATAACCCCTGCTCACCCCCTTGGTAGCTTGGCACAGCAGTCAGGCTTATCCCAGAGTTAATGTGTAAAGCATTTGAGCAACACACTCACACAGCAGCGACACACTAGGCACACCACAAAAGAAACTCCACACAAGGTTATATGAAAAAAGTATCCTTTGTATTATTTACACATAACACACATTAGACCATAACTCACTTTGTAGCATGAAAAGTACATTTAGACCACATAACATAAATCACTGCACCACTGGGCACTTGTCATAAAGGTGCATATAAGTCACATAGGACCATAGTTACGTAAAACACTGTGCCACTAGGCACTGGTCAAGGCATCAGCCAGATTATAAAATCACTTTAACATTAGGCAATAAGTTTAACATCAGTTGGGTAGTTTCATCGAATAATGACTGGTGGGTTGTACATATTATGGAAGCGGTAGGCATAACTTTATAAACACACATCAGAACAGCCTTAGGCAGAGGTGACTTTGGTTACTTGGTCATGATAGCACTTAGACTATAAATCCCTTTGCCACTGGCACAACATCACCGTGCACTAAAGTAAAACATTGCAGGGTGCCCATGTCATGAGAACATTTTCACTTAGAACGCCATTGTTGTGCATCTCCTATCCTCCAAACATCATGACCTGACATGTAGCGGTTACATAAGGAGGGAAACACATGAATCATCAGGTATGTCTCCCAACAGGGGCCCCCGTCAAGGTCTCACCCTGCAATGCCCCTCAGGAAGACAAGTACTCCCAAAGTAAGGAGGGCGCCACCCCGGCGTATGTTGGGGTGGCTGGCGCCGCTCCGGTGATATGCTAAATATCAAAACGGTAGCCGGGCCCGCTGCCCGTAATGTCACTGTGCGGCCAAATGCCAAATCTGATCAGGCATGCCCCACCCCTACTCTGCAGGGCAGCAGCCCGCAAACGTGCAATTCCACTGCCACGCGGGGAACCTCAGCCCCCACTCACCAGTCACTGGGGGGCTAAGCGGATCTGGTTGCGGCTGGGGCTGTAGAGGGTGAAACTGCGCCAGTGTTCCTCCTCGGCTCGCTGCCCCGGTGGTGATGACTTTAGCCTACCACGAGTCCTTGCAGGGCCCAGGTCTCACTGTTAGGTGTGCGGAGGAGCAGAGGCACTTGTATTGTATTGTATTAAGCACTTGTAAAGCGCACTGTCGCCCAAAGGGTATCCTGGCACTGTTGAACATGTGCTCAAGTCAGCCGTGGATGGACAGATGGCCATGAGCAGACTGATCGAAGCGAGCCAATTATGAGAAAATTCCTTCTCTGGGAAAGAGCCACTCTTTTCCTAAATGGCATCAAATCCTCTGACTGATATTGGTGAGGAGTGTTTTCCAAAGCTTTGCTGCCGCAATGCTGAAAGCTCTCCCACCTGATGTTATCTTTCTGAATTTGGGCACCTTAGCCAAACTGGCCGAAGATGAGCGTAGACTCTGGGTGGGGACATACCATGCAGAGCTTTGAACACAAGGCAGAGGGATTTAAACTTTATCCTTTCTGACACTGGGAGCCAATGTAGCACTGCCAGCGCTTGTGATGCGGATGAATATCTTGGTCTTGCTAAAGCCATTTTGGCCGCCATCATCTGAACCCTCTGCAGTCTCTCAATTAAGTACTTTGGAGACTCTAGCAGCAGTGCGTTACAGTAGTCTAGTCTACTCAAGATAACGCTTCTAACTACCACTTCTCTGGCCTGTGAGGGTAGCATCGGTAGGATCTTTCGGAGCACCCTGATGAGAGCAAAACAGCAATCAACAGTTTTGTTGATCTGGGTTTCAAGGATCAGTTTGTCATTGAATATTACTCCTAAATTATGCACCGTCTCTGAAGATCTTAAAGGAGTATCGGTCGGTATAGGCCAGAAATCTTCTGGTAGTAGACAAGGAACTTTACCTGCTGCACAGCACAAGATCTCTGTTTTTGTCTGCATTAAATTTAAGAGAGTTTTCTCTCAGCCAGCCAGAGGCATCCTTCATGCAGGAGTGGAAATCTTCCAGTGAGGTGAAATGGTCCCCCTTCAATGACAAGATGAGCTGCGTGTCATCTGCGCAATTAATAAGGCTAACGTTATGAGCTTTAATGTCAGCCAGCAATGGTCTCGAATATATGTTAAATAATATTGGGCTGATCCCTGAGGAACACTGTATGGGTTGTTAGTGAACTCAGATTGAAACGGTGAAAGAGCCACTTCTCCTGCCTCCCGTTCTGCTTAGGCACCTGCGTTGGCCTCACCTCTGGCAGCTCGCGACTCCAGACATTCAGGTGGTGCTTTTCAGAGGAATTTGCGGCTGTTGTCTCTTTACAGAATTTAAAGCACAGGGGAGCTCCGCGACCAAAAACACAGGTAGCTCCCCACTGGAAGTAAGCGAGCTGAGGGAAAACACACGCACCAGCTGCCAGGAGGGGTGGTGGGAGAAAGCACTTCCTCAACAAGCTCTCCCCTCCTGCTTCTCCACATACAAAGGGCCCTTCCTCCAGGGCTCTCACCGCGCTGGGTTTGGGATGAAGCGCTCCCGGGCACCTGTGTAGGAGATCAAGGGGTAAAGGTAAAAGTGCTGTAGTGAAGCAAAGCCCACAGCGCTTTTCAAGTCAAGCACACAGAGCGCTGGCAGAGCAAAGCACACACAGCTCTGCAAAAAGTAAAAGCACATGGATATTCCAAATAAGTAATGTGTAGCGCCCTGAAGACTTTGATGTCCCTGAGTCTTCCACAACAGGAGGCCTGCACACACAGGCCCTTGGAGACTCCTCTCAAGCAGGGGGGGGCACAGCACACAACAAGGTCCTTGTCCTTTCCTTGGCAGAGCCAGCTACTGCAGGCCAACCCCAGACAGCACACAGAAAAGGGACGGTACTCCTCCTCCAGTTTCTCCTGCTCTTCTCCTTAGCAAATGTTCCTCTTGATTCATGAAGTAGTCTAAAATTCAGGGGTCTGGGCCCCACTTTTTATACAGCAAAATCCTTTGTTCTCTGGTGGCAGAGAAGCCCTGTGCCCAGCCAGAACCAGTTCTGTTCCCTCAGTGTAGCTGCCCGGCAGGAGGTGGAGACAGCATTGTCTTTGGCAGACCAGGCCCATTCAGGTGCAAAGGAATCTCCTCCCCCTACTTTAAATGCAGCCCCGGTCTATTCAGCTGAGCCCTGACTCATCAGACTCTCTGGAGCCACTGCACATCCCCAGCCCTTGCCACTCCAAAATCAGACAGTCAATACACATCCTAGCCGAGGCACTCTATATGGCTAAGCAAGAAAATACCTTCTTTCTAAAAGTGGTATTTTCAAACACAGAATGTAAAAAATTATCTTTACTAAAAGAAGCATCTTTAGATTCTGAGTTCAGGCATACTAAACTTTATTTTCCCATCTGGTCCCAATGGGAAGTTATATTTATAAGATGTCATAAATTAACTCCCATGCTTTCCTACGGGCCAGATAGCCTTTCAATAGCGGAAAACTAAATTGGCAGTATTTCATTATCAGGACATGTCACATGCACTAGTACATGTCCAGCCTTTCATATACACTGCACCCTGCCCATGGGGATGCATTGGGCCTACCACAGGGGTACCTTACATGTAAGGAAAGGGAAGGTTTGGGCCTGGCAAGTGGGTGCGCTTGCCAGGACAACATGGCAGTATGCAATTGTGTGCGCAGACAGTACAGTGGTAGGTCTGAGATACATTTACAGGGCTACTCCTGTGGGTGGCACAGTCAGGGCTGCAAGCCCACTAGTAGCTTTTGTTTTAAAGGCCCTGGCACACACCATGCACTTTACTAGGGGCTTACCAGTAAATCAAATATGCCAATCATGTATAGGCAAATCGGGAAAGTCTTTAGGATTTCAGATTTCTCCCGCCAGCCAGAGTAACAGAATCAGCATGGCATTCAGCATACCACGAAGAACGCAGGGACAGGTCACCGATCTTGTGAACGAGCCGACAAACACTTTCTCACCAAAGTTTTTATAGTACTTCACATTCATATCTCCAATAAATGTTTCTTTTTCTCTTCTTCCTCTCATCTGCCTTTAGGTATGTCGCATCAGGTGACAGTCATCCGAGTTCTACTTCATACATATTTCTAAACATCTTTTGTCTACAAACTTCTATGGAAGCCTAAAGAAGGAAAAGGAAGTCGTTCTTGTCACAACAGTATATAAATGTTGAAGCAATTATACTTTAACTACCTCAACCGTCGCCTAGACAGGAAGAAACCTGAAAAGTTCACAAATAGTCTAATATCTGCATTCTAAGGAAACATTTGAAACTTTTGAATGACAGTAGCACGAAAGCACACCCTCTAACATATTTCTACATTATTTTAACAAAAGAGAGAATTATTTCTAAAGGATTTATGAAAACTTTCACGAATGTCGCGTCTCTGCATTTATATATATATATATTTATATATCATATTCAATTAGACAGACAGGATAATCTTAATGTATTCATTAAGCACTAATCACCTACATTTCTTAACTAACATTATATCGTTTTCTTTACGATAATATCATTACTCAGGGAAACACTTGTCGAGTTTCCTTTACACATTTTCACGTTGCATACTATGATCTTATATGTTAATAGACACCCAAACTCGTTCGTTTTTATGTTATTCTTACTTATGGGCGGATTTCAGTTAGTAGATTTTGTTTAGAAAAATCATGCTCCATCACATGGAACCTTGCTTGAAGAATCCAGAGACAAGACTCAAGTGCGCATATGATACACAGAGACATGCCCTTTTGGCTGAGAGTCCTAGGGGTGGGGTACACAGTTTCACACTGTTCCATGCTGGGTCGGTTATCACTACCGTTAAGGCCAAAAGAGGACAAGAGCTGAAACAGAGGTTTGACAAATGCCCTTTTCAGCTACATTTGAAAATGAATATAACAACTTTTTTCAACTATCTACTACTATCGACATAGTGCCCTGTAAAAATATAGCATTCACTATTTCATCTACCACTATATCATCAAGGTAAATTCAGATTTACCAATCTTAACTTTACCTCCACTTATCTTGGCGATTTTATGCTAGTCAATATTTTTGACGGTCTATATTTTGAGTGTGATGTAGTGATAGAACACCCTATAAAGTAGTTGCCATTAACTGTAGCAAAGATGGCTGTCAAGGTAGTGTTTTATTCAATAGTCTTAATATTCTTATGAAACAAATGCTTTTCATTTTGCCAATGAAGCTACAAATAACACGGTGCATTGATTAAGATCCAGTCAATAACTACTTTGCTTCTGCCTGTTTGCCTAAGCATGGCTGAGCACCCGAAAGTATTGCACAGTGTGCGAGATCAATCACAGGAGAGTGCAAGTACAGGCAGTGCTTTTAGACACCCTGATGTTTAGCAAACACAGATTTTAAAAAGTGTACATCGGCCCAAACCTTACCATACATTTCTAGGGCTAGAACTTGAGTTGGACCAATGAGGGCTTCTGTCTCACAAAAAAAAAAAATCTAGGGGCTCATTTATGAGCCCCTGCGTCACTTTTGCGCCACCGGTGCGTCACTTTTTGTGACGCACCAGTGGCGTAAAATATGCGCCATGATGCGCCATATTTACAAAGTGACGCATCTACCTAGATGCGTCACTTTGTAAACCCCTGCGCTACATTATACCTGCGTCAGGTATAATGTATGCAGGGTGGGCGTTCCCATGTGAGTAAGCATCATAGAAGTGGCGCAGGGAAATCTACTAGATTTCACTGCGCCACTTCTAGGGTGCAAATGCGTCAATATCTTGCGCCTGCCACACAGCAGGCGTAAGACTGACGCAGGCCCTTTCACATGGGGCTTGCCCCATGTGAAAGGACACATTGCTGGAGTTGCGTCACTTTTGTGACACACTCCAGCAATGCGTCACTTTTGCGCCTACAGATACGTCAGAAATACTGACGTATCTGTGACTCCTTGCGACATGATGCGTCATACTGTAAATATGACGCATCATTGGAGTCGCAGGGAGGGCGCAGTGAAAAGTGACGCATCACTGTTTTCACGTAGTTTTTAGCCATCAAAAACAGGGTCAGAAAAATAGGAGGCAAATGGCAAAAAGTTTGGGGATAAACCTCTCAAAAGGGGCAGGTCTAACAATAACGTTGCCCAAGATAAATTCTTAAATTAACTCTGATTGGTAAATTTCCAAAAATCCAATGCTTCACGAGAAAATGTTTTAAAAATAAAGGTTTACTACACATCTAAACCAACATATTGTCCTCCCATAGAAATCTCATGATTTACAGTTATATTTTTCATATAGAAAAATATCTTATTTTTCACCTCCCCAAACTATGGAGGTATTGGGATGCACTTCACACCCAAATTATGCTCTTCTTCACGCTTTGCTGGCACTACCTTTGTATGTATTAGCTAGTTGTTAAACTTTGTGGGGCTCATTTTCTTCCCAGTGGCCACCTCTATCTTTCTGGAGAAAACACAACGGACCAGACACTGGTTAACATGGTCTTTGAAGGACCACCTTTTTCCACCTGCTTAGGGTCATAGCAACTTCGCTGTTGTGAAAACCATGTGGCACAACCTTCAACTGAGACATAGGAACTGAGAAGTAGGTAGACAGGAAACATCCCACCAATTTCTGGCAGACTTTCCATTTCTTTCCACATCTTCATGAGACCTTTGGCCATGGTAACTTGTATGAAATTCACTTAATAAAGTGCAAATAGATGCATCCAGGCTGCATCAGAAAACCTTAATCAGAAATAGACAAATGCAGCAGTGGCAGCTGGCAGTTGCAGGACATGGAGGCAGGCCGAGTGGGTTGATGATGGGGGGACGGATGAGGATGGGGTGTCAATTAAAAAAAAAAAAGAAAATGTAATTCAACTTACCTTCTTGCCGCATCCTCCCTCTGCTGCTTGGAACAGGGCACCGGAAGCACCCAGGCTGAAGCTCCCCTGAACCAATCACAACGCTGCATTGCAGCTTTGTGATTGGTCTGAGTGCAAAACCACGGTGCTCAGATGGGGATAGGGAACCTGGACATGTTCTCCAACCAGGCTGTAATGCAGCCTGGATGGAGAACAGGCTAAGTGCGCATGAATGTTTGGCCAGCCCTCTCGGGCCGGCTAAACGTTCATGCGCACTTTAGGGAATGCAAACCAATCCTCTGCTCCCCTCCCCTGCTCTATCAGCAGAGAAGCCCCGCCCCACCTGGCAAAGCTGTAGCGCCTGCAACAGGAAAAAATAAAATGATAATAACGTTCAGTTATTATAATTTTATTTTTCCTTCCACTGCTGAAAAGCAGTGGGGCAACGCTCCTCCGCCTTAGCAGAGGAGCCGCCATTGTATAAGCAGCCCTTGAAATGCTGAGGAAAACTGAACAGTTCCATGTTTGGTGCTAATATCACGCGGAACTATGAGAAAGTGAAACAAAAATAAATTTAACAGAACTGAACATAGCCACAGCTACAGACAAATC
The DNA here is from genome assembly GCF_964204655.1 of Triturus cristatus. NCBI lineage: Eukaryota > Metazoa > Chordata > Amphibia > Caudata > Salamandridae > Triturus > Triturus cristatus. Next base: position 652,575,059 of record NC_140590.1, on the reverse strand, counting down.
CATAACAGCACATTCAGGAGACAGAAAGCAGAAGGTAAACTACAAGCAGCCAAAACTGCGAATGGAAACTGAGGCACAACAGTGACACATTGATCACGAAAAGGAAACAAAATTTCAAAAACTGCAAAAGAAAGAATCATAAGCGAGCATAAAACTGCAATGAGAGAGAATGGAAATCTAAGACAGAAATGCAAGAGGGAAGGCGCAAGTGCAGTACTATGAACAACTGTAACAACATTACTCTAATGTAATGTAACGTAACTGGTGCTATGTAAAGTGCTCTGAGACCTGATTGGATTCGGGTCAAGTTCGCGCTATATAAAACTCTGCAAAATAAAAATAAAAATGGATTTGTTTGCTTCTCAATAGCAAAACGGTTGATTGTTATGAAGCATTCAAAATACATTTCCACCCGTTCATGACAGCATGTGAGTTGTCTTCTTCCAGTGGGATACTTTAGCTTTTTATTGCCCACCAACATTTGGCTGAACAGTTTTTTGAAAGTAGGGCGGTAATTGTAAAATGAAGCCTCGAGTTTTGGAAATAACTTCTCAAATGACAAACGCCTAACCCGGTGTTTCATGCAGTTAAGAGGTAGTGAGGTGTCTGACTGACAGTCCATTCCCATATGTGACGTACTTCAATATTCAACTCATACCCCCTGTTCACCCTGGCCCCCGCCGGGGTAGTCTCCGGTAGTGCCCCCTTTATCTAGCTACATATTGCATTCCTCAGAAACCCTTTAACTAATGCAAGGGAGTGCCCTGCCCCTTTTGTGTCCTTTCTATTTCATTATATCTGAAATTCCTGGGATAACATTGATGCAGGAATGTGACACTCTGGTGAAGAATGAGAGACGTTTTGTTGGAAATGTGTTTTCAGCAGAGAGTATTTGTCTTTTTGGAAATGCACTTCATCAGCGGCCCTGAGCAAGTATCCCCAGAGTAGGACAGCGACAGAAAATAGGCCCAGGCGCCCACATTTAATTGGACCCATTCGCAAATCAGATTGCTCAAAAAAGTGGCCCAATTTTGCAAATCTGGCCAGTTTTGAACTTGTAAACAGATGATGTATAGGTGTTTCCCAAGGTATGGGAGACTGCATGCATTTGTGCATCCAATGTTTGTGGTAATTTCGGAGAAATCAACAGTAAAAACGGTCCCACATACCAATAATTGGCCCACACACTGACCTGTCAGGCCAGCCTTTCTGGCATGGCCAGATTGCCCTGTAGGTCAGTAGACCTTAAGTATCCTGCCAAAGATGCAGCATGGTTTTTGCAGGGCGTGTATGTCTTCTGCATTCCAGAATAAGGGCGCGGTGTACATGAATACGTCTGCAAGAATTTTCATATCTGACAGGAACAACTAGGGTGTCACATCCTTAGCTCCTTCTATAGGGGTAGATAGCCTCAATAACTTTAGGGGTAGATAGCCCCAAGATCATTATAGTAGAGTGTGCCATAGAGATGTAGTTAATGCAGCTAGTGAGAGAATACAGAAGTGCTGACAGCTCACATGACACCCTAGAGCAATCTTAAGTAAAAAATGTTTTAATGCAGAAAGACTGCCCTGTTTTTCCGAACTCTGCTGCTTGCAGCAATGCAAAAACTCACAAATTGTTTGAGTTACTGTATGTGCTGAAAACATAGATCCCTTCTGTCTGGGCGCAGCACAGAGAACAGGATGATGATACTACCCGTGGTTCTTTTTTCTAATTCCAAAATGCTGAGGTTGCACTCATGGTGATTGAGTGGTGCCAACTAGAGACCGTCTGCTTCTGACTTGAGATTGAAGACATCCTTTTGGCTGCCAGATAATCTACCATAAAAGCCATTCATGTGGGTCAGTGACATAACTTTGCTCACAGGCGCGAGTCGGAAAGTCTGAAAGACTTTCCGTTACATCTTTTGGATGTCCTATGCTGCATTCTATCTCTTTCCACACAGAACCTATTAGTGGCAATTGCAAAGAGTTATTTGGCTGAGGTATCCACCCATATCGCTCTCCCAGGTCATCCTTCTTTGTTGTCACCAATAAATGCATGATGTCTCACTCCGTTTCTTCTCACCCAGTGAGATTTAAATCTTGAGTCAACATCACTCATGGAGTCCCTATTCAGGCGGATGTACAGTTGCCCAGTCCAACATCTGATTCTGAGATTCACATTTTTCTACCTGGATAAACTAGCATTCCCGTACACTCCACCAGGGCCTTGACTTCTTCCCCAGCTCTCTCCAGAGGAATTCCAGCATGTGATATCTGCTGTCTGACCACATGATGGTCATCTTTGCATACTTTTGCCAAACATTGCATCACAGCTCAAGCATACAGTGTCCAATATTTTGCCATGGCTATGTTGCATGATATTCTTGAATAATCCACAGTATTCAGTCTCCTGGATGGCATTGTTTTTGTGAGGTGTCTATAGGACCTAGTGTCAGCCATAAGAAGAAGAAAAAGTTGCTTTCCTTTGGTAATTATATTTCTTGGGGATACTATATCTTCATATATATTAATCACTGCCACACTTTCTCCCCTGATGAGTGAGGGCCATGATTAATAAGATCCCCAGATGGGAAACGTATTATATGCTGTATTGTTGCTGTCACTGATGCTCTCTTGGTTACTCTCCCAATACTGTAATGAGGTGGGGAAGAAGAAACAGGACTTAACCCAGCATTCTGCTTGACGCATGTATACTGTGATAGCGCCCTCACGGAGTGGGGGCTGGAGCCACTTGGCATTACTTAGTGGTGCTGGAGAGCTATTAATTAGAAAACATTTGAGGATTCAATCTGGTGCCTGTAGGACATTCATAAAGTAGAGATTATGTGGAAAGAGGATATAGTTTTTATCAGAAATATTATTACTGATTGTAATTCACGTTTTCACATGCCACTTCTGGTTGCATCTGTTTCTTGGTTGGTCTGACAAATCTCAGGTAGCTGCACTCTTTAAAAGAGTGGTTTTTAAGGAAGTATGTTTTGATTAAGGTTAATCGTAAGACTGGTTTGTCCATGAGCAGATCCTGCCTAGGCGGGGAGAAGAGAATTTATTGTGTTACTCATTCAGGGTCTAGCAAAAAAGACGGGCTGCTGAATTCTGAACAACCTGAAGTTTATTTACAGTGGCCGCATCAGCACCAAGGTACAGGACATTTCCGTAGTCCAGGCGAGAGGTTACTAGCACCTGGACAACGGTTCTCCTGGTGGATAGGGGCAGCATCCATAGAATTTTCTGGAGCCATCGTAGAGTAGTAAAACAGATGGCGGCCACCTGTGTGGCCTGCTGTCTCATGGAGAGTTTGTCGTCGATGAGAAAACCGAGGTTGCGGGCCACTGAAGATGGCTGGGGAAGAGGTCCCATCTTGCTAGGCCAATGTTGCGTGCCCCAAAGATCTTTCTGTTTCCCGAAAATAAGGATTTCGGTTTTGTCACCGTTTAGCTTGAGGAGATGCCTTTGCATCCACTCAGCTATACGTGACAACCCGATTTTCAGAACCGATATATCATTGCTTTCACAGCTAGAAAGGGAAAAGACAATTTGAGTGTCATCGGCATATGAAAAAATGGTTAGCCCGGCATCTTCTGCAATAGAAGCCAGGGGTCTCACGTAGATGTTGAACAACAGAGGGCTGAGTAGGGACCCCTGAGGAACACCATATGCCGATGTACAAGTGGAAGAAGTGGCTTTCGTGGAGAAGACTTGGAAGGTGCGCTCGCTTAAAAAGGAGGCAATCCAAGCCAAAGCCGGACCGTCCAATCCTAGGGAACGGAGAGAGTTCAAGAGAATGGAATGGGACACGGTATCGAACACCGTGCTTAGATCCAAAAGGATAAGCGCAGATGTTTCGCCGCGGTCGATACCGTGTCTTAAACTCTCTGTTACCCCGAGAAGGGCGGTCTCAGTGGAATAATGGGCACGAAAGCCAGACTGGGATGGATGCAAAAATCCCGAAGATTCCACTAGATGGTATAATTGGGTGTTGACATGCCTTTCCAGCACTTTAGAAAGTACGGGTAGCAAGGATATCGGTCTGAAATTGGCAAGATTGGACACGTCAGCTCCAGCTTTTTTCAGAAGGGGGACAACTATTGCGTGCTTCCAGTACTGTAGCACCTGGGATTCAAGTAATGAGGCGTTTAAAAGTCTCATAAGAACCCGCCGAGGTGCAAGATCCAGTAATTTGAGAAATTTTACAGGTACAGGATCACGTGGTGAACCAGATCTTATACTGCTTAGACAGGTGGAGAACGAAATGTCATCAAACAGTTGCCAATGTGTCGTCTTTACCATAGAAAAAAGCGGTTCAGTACCTCCAGTCTGTCCAGAGCACACTTCCTCTGCATTCAAGGGAAGGCTCATGGAGTCGTATATACGTTCAACCTTTGCGATGAAAAATTTCGCAATAGAATTACACTGGGCCTCATCTAGAGCTGGAGGTGTTGGAATAGTGTCAGCTCCTGTCAGTTTTTTAACTACAGAAAAAAGGGTACGAGGGCAATTCTGAGCTTGTGTAACAGTGTCCACAGTGTGAGCAGCTCTCGCGGTTTTACATTTTAGATGGTATTCTTTTAAAGCCTCTTTATAAATAGTCTTCTGCGAGACTGAGTAGGAGTGCCTCCATTTCCGTTCTAAAGCCTTACATTTAGTGCGCAGGGCTTTCAAGTCAGTGGAAAACCAAGGCGCCGGGGAGCGATGTGACCTGAAGTGTTTAGAGGAGAGCGGAAGAAGAGTAGTAACAGCGTTTATAAGCCAATGGGAGACAGCCGTGTTCATCTCCGCAGCTGAAGCCTTACATTCCTCAGGACAAGTATTAGCGAGATGGTGGTTAAACTTATTAATGTCAAGTTTCCCCCAACAATAAGTTGGGGCGCCCTTATCTAGAATTCTAGTTTCCTGGTTTTTAGTATACAATAGGGAAAAATGGACAGCAAAGTGATCTGACCACTCCAGAGGACGGGCAGTCTGAGAGCAATCAAAGGAGACATTGGAAAGAATAGGATCCAATAGGTGTCCAGCAGAATGGGTGGGGCCAATATTAAGCAGAGGCAAATTGAAAGCCTCCAAGTCAGACAGAAAGCGTTTGCTATTTGCACACTGAGGATCTTCAAGATGTAAATTGAGGTCACCAAGAATGGTGAAATTGGCTGCCCTAAGAAGTAGGGGAGCTATGATGTCAACTAGTGAAGATATCCAAGAAGAGGCATTCCCAGGAGGGCGATAAATCAAAAGGCCGGATAAGGTGAATTGAGGATTAATAACTAATTTAAAAAATGCAGTCTCACTTCCAGATATGGGAAGGGCTTCAAGCTTGCATGTATATTTTGCCTTAAAGATAATGGCTATCCCACCCCCCTGTCCGGACTTTCTATCCAATCTTACCGTAACATAGTTGTTGGGAACAGCAACGGCGACATCAGGACCTGAGCAATCCTGAAGCCAAGTTTCGGTAAGAAACAACGCATCAGGCTGCTCTTCGACAATAAAGTCGTAGATATGATGCTTATGTTTCGGGAGGGATCGACAATTTATACTCCAAAACTGGAGTGTAGGGCTAATAAGATGTGGGTGCCATCTCCGCCTTCTACCCCGAGTATAGGACTGATGTGTTACTTTACCCATGGACACTTTACCAAGAGAATAGCCTCAGCCAGCACAAACAAACTTACAAATCGGGAGAGAGCATACGGTGCAGTTTGTGTGACGGGTGGGACAAAGGGATTTTAAGACCTCACCTGAATAATTGACTCTACCGCAGGAGCTCGTAGAGGGAGGCATGGCCCCTGGCCCAGTCAGGCACGGACGGGCACAGACGGGCTAAACTCTGGCGTAACTCCGGCGGAAGTTCGGCGATCCGCTGCGCGTATCCGCTGCGCGAAAACGAGGCCCTCTTAAGTAGAGGTCTAGCGTCCTTATGACGTCTGGACCATCAAGCAACAGTGGCGCCGTCCGGCGTCCCACCCACCCAAGATGGCCGCCAAAATCAGAATTGTCAGGACAAGGGCCCGCCAAGTGCGGTGAGTTCAACGATTTAATGTGCAGGTAAGGGGCTTCCATAAAAACAGGGCAAACAACAGAAGTGAAATTAAATATTAGAACAGGTAGGTTTAAAAACACGCAACTAGCGCGAAAGCGGCGGTAAGATTACAAGATTAAACGCAGCACGCTCACAAACTGGCGATCATCACAACGCAAGTAATAGAGTAGTCCATAAGTGAATGAGCGCCTAGTTTGTCCCCCTTAAGTAGAGGTCTAGCGTCCTTATGACGTCTAGACCATCAAGCAACAGTGAAGCCGTCCGGCGTCCCACCCACCCAAGATGGCCGCCAAAATCAGAATTGTCAGGACAAGGGCCCGCCAAGTGCGGTGAGTTCAACGATTTAATGTGCAGGTAAGGGGCTTCTATAAAAACAGGGCAAACAACAGGAGTGAAATTAAATATTAGAACAGGTAGGTTTAAAAACACGCAACTAGCGCGAAAGCGGCGGTAAGATTACAAGATTAAACGCAGCACGCTCACAATATCCCTAGAAGACAGTCAGCCTTCCAGGCTTTACGTGACCTACATTGGCTCAGGATCTCCAGTCGTATCAACTTTAAAGCCATATGCTATCTCTTTAAAATTAAGCAGGGCTCGGCCCCGAAGTACCTGCGAAACCTTGTCCAACCTTACAAGCCAAATCGCACACTTAGATCCTCTGCTAATTGTGATTTTGTTATTCCTCGATTTAAGCTTGTAAGAATGGGAGGACGGGCCTTTTCTCATCTAGCCCCTAAATACTGGAATGCGTTACCCTCCACCTTGAAAATGGAGACGAATTTTCTCACTTTCAGAAAAAAATTAAAAACATTATTCTTCCAGTGATTTGTATGTCGATCTAGTTGTCTCATGGTGCTGTTTCTAGAGGTCTGTTTTTCTTCTTGAGTCTATCCCTTCGCGCCGGGAAACCCATTGTGGGTAGCTGTTGCGCGTTATAAGTTCAAATAAATAAATAAATAGCTTAATGGTGAAAAAGTTTTTGGTCATCTTAAAATGAGAACAGTGCAGTAGACTTGTCGGTATATGTAAGTATCATTCCAAATGTGTTGCCATACATGGCATACTCCCTCTTCACTGCATTTTCTATTTGTTGGGTCTGAAGTCTCATAGTCCTTCAGTAGTGGCTCATCATGACATTTAAAAAAGATCAGTCCTCACAGGAAGTATTTTCTTTCTCAGAACTGTCTCAGGATATCCACTTTTTATGGTCTCACTCCTGACAGATTCAGCCGTCTGGTGTGGGCAGTGTTGCATACAGTAGTTCATAGAGTAGGCTTCGGGTCACCCCTTGCTCATGATTGCATGAATTTCATATCTTTTTTGATATCCCTGCTTTAATGGATGCCTTTCCTCACAATTCTTGTCCTATCCCTGGAGCATTTCTTCTTTCTTCTCACTTTTGATTGACAGAGTTGTATCCTTCCAGTGCTGATGTATCAGAACTATTTTCCTTTTCTTTTTGGCGTATTTCTCATTTATCAATCAATGAGACTGCATTTTCTGCTTCTTTCTCGTTATCAATGTTCATAGAGAACACTCACACTCTTCATCTCACTTCTCCAACCTCCCCTACCTCATCATTTGTCTCCCACGCTCTCTCAAAATACCTCTGTGACTCTGAATCACATTCCCTCTTTGCTCTCCTCTGCCTCTTTCTCCCCTTCCTCAGCCTTTCTCTCCCTCCCCTGACTCTCTCCTGGTTTCCATCTCCCAGTCAACTCTGTCTGCCGTCATTGGTTTTGCCAATGCCTGGTGCTTTTAAGATTGGCTGGCATGGCCAAAGCCAGCAGCAGAAACTAGCTATCTTGAAAGTGTGTTTATTGTACTTTCAAGCTGGAAACTACACTATGTGATGCAGTATGACATAATGCAATATTATGAGATGCAACGGGACATGATGCCACCATGGTGGCTATGTTGAAAGATTGACATTATTTTCTATTCTTTTAAGATTGCCACGGCGTTGCATCACACCACATCGCTCCACACGACGTGACAGCTATCTTGATATTAAACAAATATAATTAAAAGGTGGCCTGTTGCATTTTAAATGCTTCCAGCAATTGCAAAGCTAATAGCGGAAACAAAAAAGCACTGACAAAGTGACACCAATTGACTTTGTAAATGCTTGTTCATTGTAGGAATTTTTGCACTACACAATTATTCACAAGAGGTGCAGATGTCTTAGTTCTGGTTTGTAGTCCTTGTGTACGTTGTCCTTTTTGGCTAGAACATTCCTCAAGCATAAGCGTTTTTATTTGCAGCAGACATATACCCCATCAAGTGCAGATGTTATTCCATTTTTCTTCTTCGGTTAGGATCTGTATCCACAATATTTTGCATTTTTTTGACAATGTTTTCTTGTAGTCATCTCCCTTAAGCATTTCCCCACAATGTTTCTGTGCTGGTGGGTGCTCAATGGCGAATATCCAGTGGAAGGTAAAAATAGTTTTCCATGATTTTGGAAGATATGTAATATCCTGCAAATATTTTATTTTGTAAAAACTGAAAAATCAATTCTCGGTCTAGACATCTAACTCATCTCAAGTGAAGCAGAATCATCCTAGTATCACCACTTCCTTAATTCCTGTTCTAACTTGTCCACTTTCTCCTACATTCATCCTCTCTGCTGCATGGCCTATTGTCTCTCTCTCACTCTCTCTCTCTATCTCACTCTCTTTTCTACCCTGTCTGGTCTCTCCTTCAAATCATCTTCCTTTTTCTCCCTCATTTGACCTTATTTTCTTTTATCTTGCATACGAAGAACTGACCATTCCTATGCCTCATATTTATTACATGTATTGCTTTTTGTTATTTGAATATTATTACATTATATTGGTTCTTTGTAAAGAGATGTTGTAACTTATCAGTTGTTTCAGGTAAAAAGCACAGATAAATTCCTGGTAGATTTGTGCTTTATGAATATGAAAGCAAAAAGAACACAGAGAACAAATGATGGACGGAATGCTGAACAATGCAAACAATCACAACCAGTCACAAAGATCTGGGTTTAATCAATCACTTTTTGCCCACCACGCAACCCCAGTTTGGAACCAGCCATTTGCAAACCAGTCTTGACCCTGCTCCTCATGTGAACCATGCAGCCCAAATTGCCAAGCCAGGTCCTCCCTGGACCGGAAACAAGCCTCCTGGGACCGGTTTGGGGGTATCACCCCTCATCAGCCAGCCTACCTAGAATCCAGTGCTGCAATTAGCACGGGACCCACATCTGGGCATACCCTTCCCACTTAGAGCGACAAAAACAAAAAGAACGAATGATGGACAGAATGCTGAACAATGCAAACATTCACCCCCAGTCACAAAGATCTGGGTTTAATACACTGATTTTTTGCTCACCACGCCTACCCAGTTTGGACCCAGCCTTTTGCAAATCAGTCTTGACCCTGCTCCTTATGGGAGTAGGCCAGACCGAACTGCCAAGACAGGTCCTCCCTAGACCAGAACCAAGAATTCTGAGACCAATTTTGGGATATCACCCCTCTTCAGCCAGGCTAACTTGAATCCAGTAGTGCAGTGAGCACGGGACCCACATCTGAGCATACCTCCCACTTAGGGCGACTAAAGCAAAAAGAACAAATGCTGGACAGAATGCTGAACAATGCAAACATTCACCCCCAGTCACAAAGATCTGGGTTTAATCCATCATTTTTTTGCTCACCATTCCAACCAGTTTGAACCCAGCCATAGGCAAATGAGTTTTGACCCTGCACCTCATGGGAACAGTCCAGCCTGTATTGCCAAGCCAGGTCCTCCCTGGACTGGGAACAAGCATCCTGGGACCGGTTTCGGGGTATCACCCCTCATCAGCTAGGCTAGCTTGTATCCAGTGGATTAACCCCAGATCTTTGTGACTGGAGTGAATGTTTGTATTGTTCAGCATTACGTCCATCATTTGTTCTTTTGGCTTTAGTCGCCCTAAGTGGGTTACCCCAAAAACGGCACTTGCACAGGTTGAAAAGGATAGGGTTAATACAGATTTTAAGGCATTGCAAATGGCATTATAAAGGAGATCTACCAGTTTAGGTATACACCTAAATTATATGGATAGGATTTGAATCAGCACCTCGGTGTTGATGTTGACAACAGAAGCTATTAGGTCAAATAGTGCATATAATGATGGTCCTAGTATCTAGGTATAATTGATTAGTTACACTCTGTGGATATTTCGCTTATGTTTGATGACTGGAATTGGGAATTTGTTGACCCTAGAAGGTTAGCTGGAAATTTGCAACCGAGCTATTGGCGAAGAGGTGAAAGACGACTTTAAGAAAGTTGAAATTAATTGGGTTGCATGCTAGTCTATGAGAAAGTGTAATTGACGTTAGCCCAAGGTCTTAAAACTCTCTTTGGTGGTCTATAAGGTTGTTTGTAGTTGTTGAATGGTTGAGTAAGATGGTCAGGGTATCTTCAGATCAGGCAATGATTCTGCCATGAGGTTGGCCTCAATGAGGTAATTTTGTTGACAGCTTCCATTAATGTTACATAAATTAAATTGTGTACACATATCCTTGACACAGGCATGTGTGGGTTGGTTAAGGGTTAAGGGTTTAATTGATTCTTTTTTAACCTGGGAATATTTTCTAGGTTGAGTTTGAGGCTTGTGATTTTTGTTTGTAGAGACAGATCCTACATGGCTTTAGAAAAAATAAGTGCACTTCTTTTACCAGGTGCTTAACCCACTGTTCTTTCTATCTGTATTTTTCTGTGTTCATGAGCCATATGTTACTGAAAAATATAAAAATGTATTTTGTTTTGAATAAATGCATAAATGAAAAAAAATGACAGAATAAAGAGAATTTTAAAATGCAGTGCCACAAACCAAAGTTGCTAGGGAGGTAGTTAGCCATTTTCCACCTTATTTTCTCAGTGGTCAATCCTGTTCTCAATGTTGACATTAAGCAGGGAACTGTTTTGTTTCCTATGAAGTAGTATTTTGATACTTTTGCCACAGATAGTCTTTTGTAGCAGTACTTTCTAGTTCAAGAAGGTGCTGGCAGCATAGCTGGGGTTATATACTTGGATCAGTTCTTGACGTGAGGTAAAGCTTAAAAACATGGTTAAGTTCGTAGAGTTGTGTTGAATTATAAAACACGAGTTAGTGGCATACTCAGACGTATGATGTAGAATAAATACAATATAAATTCAAATGGAATAAAATAGAAACACTAACATACCATCTTCTCCTTCAAAAGTACTAAGTTAACTTCCAATGAGTAATGCCTCCTGTTTCCCACGAGTTAAGTTACAAATGTGTGTACTCCTCATATCATGCAAGGCTGCATCCTTAAAACAAATCTACATGCTGCATTTGGCTGGACATCTTTAACCAGTATAGATTAGGCCATATCCTTCCTCTCTGTAAACTTCTCCTCTACCCTCTTTGCTAGGTCCAGTCTGTAAAAAATACTCTAATACAATTTATAAAACTGGTGTGGTTTAATGCTACAGAAGGTCTCAGCCATTTTCGACTTTGCGGGAAAGAAGCAGTTCTTCCTCGTCTCATATATAGGTGCGGAGCCCTTTGCGGGAAGCATGGCTGACCCTTGGGATGCAGGCTTCAGAGCATTGGAGGGCCCACCATATGTAGGACAGGTTTTCTGAAGCTCTTATTTTGTGTCCACAACAAAACAATTGCCCACTCGTGCAGAGAGGAAACAACTCTATGTATTAGAGCCATTGATTTTTCGTTTTGTAAAAAGAAGCCTTGGCTGTTTATTTTTGTGAAACAAAGGATAATGCGCTGCCAGACGGTATTTAATTTCTACAAAAAAGTGCTTCAACCTTACCAGCAGGAGAATTTTTGCAGAAATGACAGAGATCTCTAAATACGGTGGTCAATGACAGAGGGATGTAAATATGGCAGGTAGACTTCCGAAGGGGTGTAGGCAACGGTCTTTGCAGGCCCAACTGGTCTCAATAAGGCCCTATTTGTCTCCTTTTAGATGTTACAGTTTTCAATGAAGATCGATTCATGGTCTGCGGTGAGAGGTGTGGTTATCTCTGGTCAGTGGGTGCTCTGTGCACACAAGTGTTCAGTGTGAGGACTATCAGGTGGGACATTGGTAAACATTTTCCAGGGGGCCAAAAAGTTTGGCCTGTTCTGTGACTGAAGGCAGCATTGATGCCAGCGGGGTAGCAGGTGGGGGGTGGGAGTGGTAATCTTAGATGAGCATAGGGGAAGCGAAGCATGTACATATAAAGAATGAATTGCACATTGTCAAATCAGAAAACCTGGGATTAATACTGGCTTCCTCCCTTGACCAAATTGTGTGATCCTAGGGAATTATTTTATATCACTTTGCCTCCTTTTTATTTGTTATCACATATGAGTAGACTTCAAAATACATGGTTTCATGATATGTGCGGGAAAATAAACTTCTATTGTGTTTAATTTGATAAACTATCATGTTGCCCAAGTATAACAGCAACCCAGGCCACTCAGAGGGTGAACATAGCAACTGACTTGCCTCTCAGTTCACTACTTGCATTGTTGCCAGGGGAGAGGAAAGCTTGAATGTTTCTAAATTCATGTTTGCAAACTATCAGTCTAAAAAAATACTTCTCAATGCACTGGTATAATCTGGGGTACTGCGGTGAACTGCCTCTGCATGTTAATGAAATACACTTTTTGAATTTTGTAGAGACCTTATCATGTTTGTGCACGTTTGTCGCAAGAGATCTTTAAAATTGAAGGTGCTCCTTAAGTTAAGTGGTGCAGGGCACCTTTAATACTTCCTTTTTTAACTTCAGTTAAACTGTAAATAAACGCCTGCAGTTCATTTAACCTCTATTTAATGTTAAAGCTGATTCGAGTGAACAGCAGCCGAGTGTTGCTGTCGACCAGGGGACCGCATCTCGAGGTCAGAAGGGCCACTTGCGTCCCCGGGGCCCTACTTTGAATATGTATCACTGAAAGGTAATAGGGCTCTTTTCCACTCAGGCACAGCTTCTCTCTAATTGCCTCGCGCCAAGCCACGCCCCCGGAAGAAAGGAGCCCAGCCTGGAAGACGTACTCCATTCATATCAATGAATGTTAAAGCAGTCCATGAGTTTGCCCTAAGAAGAAAAGCAAAAGGATGTACTCCGATAAGAAAGGCAGAGATGTTTCAATCAGCAACTTCAGAGACACGAGAGAGGAATAAAGGCAGATGTTTGAAGGAGCCTCAGACAACCTGTCATGATTAGTACAAAAAAAGAGGTGACAATATCCTGGATATCTGTGCCTGTGGGGGCTTTATATTCCAGTATTCTAATGCGCCGGTACCTTTTTCATATATATTTGAACATTTGAATAGCATGAAAGCATTAAAAGATAAACCCTCATTGTGACTGCATGGGCATGTGACCCTTCGATTTTATGAGCGCGGAATGGTCGTCTTTCGGCTGCTTCTGTACAGCGCGCTGAAAACCGTCTTTAGACTCGCGGGTTCAAAGAGCTCCGCGTTAAAGATCAGATGCGACGCGGAACATGGAAGGCGCCTTCCGTGACATTCCGCGCGCTCGGGGATCGCTTCTTTTAATCTGCGGCTCGGGACGCGTCCCTTCTATCTGAAATCAGCTCTGCTGTGACAGCGAAAGAAGCCGGGCAAGGTGTGAACAAGATTATCACATTTACCGAACAGACTCTAAAGCAGGGGTGGACCAACGTCAAGGGGAAAGCTGGAAACTTCCAGGCGCTTAGGCTAAAACCGGGCTTACTGCTAGGGCAAGGCCATGCAGGACTGGGCAAAAGGTCAGCTTGGGCCGCCCTTTTGTGCTAATGCGGACTGGTTTTGTCGCCAAAGTGAGCTGTGCTTTTTTCAGATTATTTTTATTGAGATTGTTAATAAAACAAAGCAAAACAATACAGACAATGAGAGAGGAAATTGTTTGGGGTAGCAGGGTTTGGCGGGTAGGACAAGGTATGGACAGGAGTTCTTGATGTATAAACATAGCATAACATCCCATGTAAGAAAGTTGTGTACTAAGTTAGCGGGAGACAATAAGCGCATTGTGCATGGCCGGTACAGTGAGAGGCCCCCAGTAGACTATCCGGAGTTTACTTAGAAGAGGAGGGGGCATATTTACAAGGACGGCGATAAATAAACGCAAAGTGTGCTTAGCGCTTTTCTATTTATCGCCGTCTATCGCTGGATTATATTGCCCTGTTAGCGCGTTATTTACACTGCATTTCCCCAGGGCGATGTAATTACCAGCGATTGCTGGGAAATCGCCGTTTTGCAGGGAACATCGCTGGTTTTCCAGCGATGTTCCCTGCAAAACGGCGATAACCTTGCTGATACGACCATGTGGTCGTATCAGCACAATCCACCCTCATATTAGGTATGCCTAAGTCTGCATTTGAGCAGACCTTAGTTTTCGGCGAAAACAGCATTTTTTGCCCAAAACTAAAGTCTGCTAAAATGCATTGGCAGCCTTGTAAATATCGCGATGTGCACAGCAGCGATATTTACATGGTTGTACTGCCCAGTGACGCCCACTTTGCATCTCATTAGAGATGCAAAGGGAGGCATTGGGTAAAAGGGTGCTAACATGCGCTAGTGCATGTTAGCATCCTCTTGTTAATAGGGCGATAGTTTTATCTCCGCTTTATTGGCTTTAAAAAAGCAGAGATAAAGCCCTTGTATATATGCCCCGAGTTGAGCTGTGCTGTTAATGGTTATTGCATTGCCATTGTAAGAGCACACGCGCACGCGCAGGTATGAAGGTATCCACACAAAGATGTTTGTTCTGGATGCGCAGGTCGATGTTTACTCACTCGTAATTTCAATCACCCCAGTCTACATGTTTTGGCAACGCTATATTGCTTAAAATATATTTGTACTGGTAAAATCTGCAAATTACGTTAAGGTATTGGTGTCGCAATGAGCGATGGAAATAGTAAAATTCAAGCCATGTGTGATCATGGGAGCTCCTTGGTGTCTCATATGAACTACTGTGAAAGGGCCTCCTCTGGCATGGATAAAAAGGCAAACCTCGATTGGCAGATATGGAAGTCTTCAGCTGCAGGAGGATGGAAACAGAGAATAATTCAAAACCTAGAATGAGAGAAACCGAGTCTCAGAATGATCAGTAGATCAAATAGCAATTTAGAGGACGTGTACTGGTCCCCCTGGGATGTTATAGGAAACCCACCTCTCTATAGTGCACCACAATGGGGCACACTGTGCAGAGAGGTCGAAGAGACCCTCATTGGTTTACAGAGGCAAGAGCAGAACATACTAACACTCTATTTTGCGGTAGTGTGGGCGAGCAGTTAGGCTTATCAGAGGGTAGTGTTAAGCATTTGTTGTACTCACAGAGGCAATAAATGATACACACACTCAAGGAATGAAGTTGAGACCAAATTTTAAAAAATAGCACTCTATTTGTATAAATATTTAGACCAAGAATTTTGAGTACAAGGGGAATACTTTTCGCAATACACTATATCACAGTAAAATGCAATAATCGCAGTTGCGCTCAATTACACACAACGCATATCCTAAGGAAGGAAAAAGGCAATTGAAACAAACAGTGCAGTACAGTTAGTGTGGTTACCCTTTTGGGAATCTAAAGGTTCTGGGCCAAGGTCCGAAGTGCAAAGGCCAAGTTCCTGGGTGCTTCCTGGGTTTCCCAGGAAACAAGGAAAAAGAGGACTTCGTAGCTGGGGTGCTACAAAGACAGTGGGCCACCTGTAAAAGCAAAGCAAAGAGGGACTTGCATGCAAGTCCAAGGGCTCTCAAGAGAGAGTAGAGGTCACAAGGGCTCTGGGGCTTAGGCAGCACAGCTGCTTTAAAGATGCTCCTGGGTGCAGTGAAGTTAGGCAGCTGGGCAAAGGTGCAAAGATGAACCTTGCAGTTAGGGGCTGGCACTTGAAGTGATGATTCTGGAGCTGCTGGGCAACTGCTGAGGTGAGTCTTTGGAGTCCTGAAGTTCCTTGTCAGGTGCGGGTTCGCTGTAAAGATTGAGTCCATCCAGACTCAATTTTGTAGGTTTTTGCAGCAAGGTGGTCTGGTAACCCGGGTATTGGTCCCTTGCAGCTCCGGTGGGTCCTGGGGCCTCAAGACTTGGTACAGAGGCTATGCTGACACTACAGAGCAGGCATACCTTCGGATGGCACTTGGAGATGATGGTCGGGCTTTAGAGCTGGACGGCGCTGGACCTGACTTTGCTGTTTTTGGTGCCTGTGGCTTAAAGGAGATAGTATCTCTATCTCAAAGGAGTTCTTTGGTGATCTTCAAAGTGTTGATGACCCTCTGGGGTTTGTGTAGGCCACACAGTGACTAGACAAGCTGGAAGATGGAGATTGTTGAGTTCAATGGCATCAAGCAGGAGTTTGCACCCACAATCCACCAGGAGGTCTGCAGTTCTCGGTCCAACAGCGTTTTTTTGGTCATTTTCTTCTTGTTTCCGTGGAAGCTAATTTCAGGGTCTGGGGATGCCACCTAAATACTACATTTAGGGGTGTTTACAAGGGAGGGACATGTAGTGGTCAATGGGCCCCTTACCTAGGGTATTTACACCCTCAATTACAGTGGCACAGCTAGACCTTTGGCCGTCCGTGATGGTCCCTGCATTTAAGAGCGAGGGGGGGGGCTGGCGATTCCTGCAGTTACTGCCCAGCGACAGCTAAGAGCAGAGGGGAGGCCGCCACCCCAAAACTCGTGCCACTCCTCCCCTTGCTACGCCACTGCTGTATTATGCCCATCTCCTGTGAGAGGGGGACCACAGCCCTAGCCCTGATTAGAGAAATCCCACCATCTTCAAGATGGTGGGCACTGAAAAATATCCTTTACCTCATGTCAAACACCTGAGGGGTGGATTTTGCAGAGGGGGGGGCACACCTACTACTCTAATTTGGTTTTCCCACCTGTCTTCCAACCCAAAGGGTTGAGGTCAGGAAGAGAGGGGTCTACTCCTTCTATTAGGAGAGGATGGGGTTACGTTTCAGATGCAGCAAGGCCTAGAAGCTTCCCGCCACAGATGGCTCTTCCTGACCGGGGGGAGTTGTGAACACCTCCACGCAGGACATGCTTTGTTCTCAACCTCTGAGCACACTGGTGCTCACCCCATGAGTTCAGAACTCTGTCTGATGGTGAAAGGATGGCTTAGACCAGTCATTGACTACACCAAAGGTTGGTAGGTTTTCAGGGGACACCTCTAAGGGGTCCTCTAATTATTAATAAATCTGACACTGGAATCAGTGCAGGTTTATTCAGATGAGATCCGAGATGTTTGGTAACAAACATCTCATAATACAGTGAAGACATCCTGGAGCTGGAAAACTCGTAATGATGAGTGTCCAGACCATGCCCTCCTTATGGCTTCCCTGTTCACTTACAGAATCAACACAGATATTGCAAGGGCATATATGCTCATGCAGATATGTAATCACAGGAGATGTAGAGCACAGTGCCTTAGAACCATACGGCTTGCTAGAGGGGTGGCTTACCTATACCTCATGTAGCGTCAGGGAGCATGGCACACAGGGATGTGTGCCATGTTGAAACTTAGGGTCCTCTTCAGTGCAAATGCCTTATGTACCAGGGGTCCATTTACTAGGGGCTTACAAGGGGTACTGAAGTTGTGTCAATTGGGAAACAAAAGGTACAGATTAGGGAAAGAGCTTCTGGCACAGGGGGCCTGGTTGGCAGGGACCCTGCGCATTTCCAGTTGAAATTTCATCTTTTTCCAGGCAAAAGTGGGGGCAACCATGTCCAAAAGACGCACTTTCATGCAGATATGGTACCAGCACACTAGCATAATTCAGCAGGTTAACTAGTTTGTATGAAAGGGAAACAAACAGGCATCCTTCCAGTGGCCTAGCACCCTGCGTGCTGCTGGCATAACAGAAAATGATGTTACAGCCTCTGATGGATTGATGTGTTCAGCTCCATAATAGTCTGTAGGGTGACATCTGACATCTTGGCTATAGATTGTTCCTGCACTGGTTATTGTTCCTTGCTCACAATGGACTATGCAAAGAGTAGATCTCTGAATGATTTTGATTTGGACATTTGGCTGTGGTTAGATTTTGCTTATTGGTATAGCACAACGTGACACTCAGCTCACACAGCAGCCACAATCTCCAACCAGTTTGCACCAGGGATGTCTCCCATGTTGACGTACAGCAAATAGTACTCAGGGACAGGCAGCCAAAAGTCCACTTTGCAGTTCTCTTAGATGCATAGTAATCCACACAAGGCCCCTTAACAGTGTTAAAAGCAAAGAGACAAGTAGGTTTTGGTGATGAATAGGTAGCATAGATATCATGCGAAGTCCCTGGAAAACATACATGGAAAGCATCTAACTGGAATATTATTGGTATTTTGCACTGGACCGGAGTCTGAATCAGTTTTGTTAAGTTATGCAGTCAATAGAGTGAATGGGAGTGTACCTCTCCTAGGTGACTATATTAGTTGTGGGTTTCTGTTCTTGAGATCGGCGAGATGCACAAAGGCATGATCACAGAGGTCATGATTACTATAAAAATAATATTTTCCACCCTGGTTTTTCATCATCATTTTTTACCCCTCTGAAGTGGGCTCCAGGATTGCAGAGATTAAAATAAAAACGATTGTTATCCCCCAAGACTTCCGGACTTGCCAGGTCCAGCATTGCCCAAGGTGGGCAGGAGTCAATTTACTCCCTCCCCCATCTTGCCTGTTGGCCAAGGAGGAGTGAAGAGTGAATAGTACGCATAACCTCCGACCTTGACCAACGGCAAAAGGATTATTTACAGTAGCATCAGGGTTATTGCTGCTGTGGTGTGCATGCCTACTCCCACCATATTGTCCACTTTATGATTACAGCTAGTTGTTTAATTGTTTTAAACTTATGATTTCAAAGCCATAGATTCACTGCAAAAGAAATCTCATGTTACTGTTTATGTTTACTATTTATACTATTTATCTACTGAACTCTAGAAAAAAAACACTGTCATTGGCCTCCAATCCCTTTACTGCTAGCCCTTTTGTGCCTCGTGCTAAGCCTCTTTTTGGCTCTTTGAGGAAAGTTGCGCGTAGGCCCCCATAACCTTTCGTCCACATAAGGTATCCATGTCAAACTTTCATCCTTTTTTTCCAACATCCTGGGGATTTTAAAGTTACCCAGGGTTTGCGTATTCTCTCAAAGGAGACCGAGAAATTAGCAAAAATACAGATACATTTTGAGTTTTTGGGGAAAAAGTGCTGCAGTAGAAAACTGTGTTTTTTTCCTGCAAATGGCATCAGCGATGGATTTTTGATGCTAAAATCAACATCTTCCCAACTTTCAGGAACAGGCAGAATTGAATCAGAAAACAACATTTTTCAAGACAGTTTCGGTATTTTATTGGGACATAGACAATTTTCCTTATGTTTTTGCTTTCAATCTCCTTCCAGTTAGCATTAGAAGTGGGTGTGAAACTAATGATGGATCATGGAAAACCATACATTTCTGAAAAGTAGACAAAAGTTTGAATTCAGCAAGGGGTCATATATGTGGGTCCTTCCAGGTTTTCATATCAAAGGTAACAGTTGAAATAAAAAAATATTGAAATTGAGATGAAAAAACCATCCATTTGTGTCTACGTTTTCATCAGTAACTTCTAACGATGGCAGATTTTTTTAAAGCAATGTACTATTACATCAGCTGGACCCTTCTAGTTGCGGGGATATATAGGACTTGTAGGTTCTCCAAGAACCCAAGGAACCTAGAACCACTAACTGAGCTGCACCTTGCAATGGTTTTTCATTGTATACCGGGTAAACAGGTAAATTTACTAAACGCCACTTGTCCCTCTAAGAAGTTGAATGCTAACCGCTGGAAGTCGCATAACTAGTTAGCATGGAGGAGTCTCGTTCATTATCAGAATAAACCAGACAAATCATTCCACCAACTAAAAATGACCATGCACTACCATCCTCAAAATTGAGGAAGACCTGTCAATCCTTTCTGTGTCTGGGCCAGGTGTGGTCAAATTAAGCCACAGGCTTTACTCCTGCTGGTGCCCTTCCATCAATTCCTTTAAGTTTCAGCTTTGCAACCATTCTCACCCCAAACCCAAAGACATTGGTTTCTGGAAGCTGCTCTGTGGGTCATGGGAATAACACCCCCGGATCGCCAGTGAGCCTCGTTTATGGTCAGAACTACAATGGTATCTGATCATCTTCGAGCCTCCGACTTTCGTTCTTGATTAATGAAAACATTCTTGGCAAAGCCTTTCACTTTAGTTCATCTTGCGCCGGTCCAAGAATGTCACCTCTAGCAGCACAATATGAATGCCTCCAGCTGTCCCTCTTAATCATGGCTCCAGTTCCGACAACCAACAAAATAGAACCAGAGTCCTATTCCATTAATCCTAGCTGAAGCATTCAGGCGACCGGTCTGCTTTGAACACTCTAAGTTTTTCAAAGTAAATGCCTTCGGACTCCAGGACACTCAGTCAAGAGCATCAAGGGGGCACCGAGAGGCAGGGGCAGTTATAGGCAGTAGCTCGACTCATGGCGGACTGCCAGCTCGATCTTAAGATCCAACTGCAAGCATTTTAACTGCTGTAACTTTAATATATGCTATTGGAGCTGGAATCACCACGGCTGCTAGCTCCAGACTTACCTTTTAATGGATCCTCGTTAAAAGATTTAAAGTGTACTCATTCCAATTACATTGCCTCACAAGAGTCCTGCATTGTTATTTTTCACTACCTCCCTGAGTCGGGAGTGAGCAATTTGCATGCCTGCTGCCTTCCTTGGATGTGGTAGCTGTTTCTCAAACTCCCTCTCCGTAATCGAACCCTAGTTAAGGGTGGGGTAGCTTACGGAGTTTTACTCCACGGAATCCTGTGGTTTGACTTGAAAACTCCATGAAATTCCGCAGATTTCCACCTGTCACAGAGTGCACAAACATTGTAGCAATACTGGTAGCAAAGGATGAGGTAGAAGCCTAGAGATTAAAGATGGCATGGGGGAAGGCTGCCATACCTACAGACATTAACCTTGTGGTTCAATATTAAAGCTGCAGCCCATCCAGCTGAACGCGCCCTGCACTTTTTGCCTGTGACTCGACTTGAGGCGCAGTTTTTCATACAAAGAGGTGGTCACGACGAGTTGCCATCTTGCAGAGTACCTCTACAATTTTCAAAAAGTTATACCATATGCGTTGCCTTAGATACGGTATCACGCTAAAAGATCCCATGTGTGTGACCTTAGGTGTGGCATCACGTTAAGAGACCCGGTCCCACCCTGTCCGATATCTCTGTAAAGCAGCGAGCAGGCATAAATATAGTAACAGGTTGAGCAGGTTGAAATCAAAGATAAGTAAAGCAGAGCCTTGTGCTACTGCCACTCAACAGAAGCAATGAACAGAATAATGCCCCCTACACTGCTGAACTCTACACATGGCACATTGTTAATGTTAATTCATGGTCATCTGCTTCCACCATTCATCCTGAGGCACTTATGATTCTCCTCCACCATAACATGGCATAAATATACTAGAAGTTTTTTTTCCGGAAACCTCTCTGCCATCACTGTCCCAGGCATCCTCCCGAGAGAGTGGGCTGCGCCTGCAAGCTACACACACTTCAACCTCCAATGTTGCACTTTTGGCGCATGCTGCCTGTCACAGGAGGAAGTTACTAGCGTGTGTTCCAAGCCTCACTTACCTCCTCGGACAGAAAGGTAGTGATTCCTCTAGGGTTTTGCAATCCTAAGTCCTGTGGCAGTAAGAGCCCAATGGCCCCTAAGCACTACGCAGAGGGCCTTTACTCTGCTCGGCCTGTGGAACTCACAGAGTATTTTATGCCAAACTCCACATTCCAAGCGGAGGGTGGAATTGTAAAAACTCTGTGAACTCAATGGACGGAGCGGTGTTTATTGCCTTAACCCTGGTTCCCTGTTACCTGTGGTCACCATGGCATGCGCAGAATGAAGTTGATAGGGCAGACATCCGAATGTATTGACGCCTTCACTGGGACGTGTTAATAGCCCCAGGCTTTCTAGGGTCACCAAAATGACCAGGCGCGCCCGGATTGATCTTGGTCTGATAAATGCATGCATCCCAGGAGGTCAGCACTCGTCGGCATGTATTACCTTTAGAATTACCACAAGTAACAGATGGAGTAATAAAGGAACTATAACTGATTTAATGAGCCATTCACAGTTTCACTGTACTGGCGTGTGTATGTACATGTGAATGGTTTAATCTTTGAGACAAGTATATGCTACTGACAAGATCAACCAGGTAGTCACACCAGTTGTACGGGGGTTGGGAGCCGCATGTTGGTCACATGTTGGTCCTCAACGGACCTTTTCATCCCTCAGCAGCCTGCTGGGCGAGCTCACCCGCCTAGGTGGTTTGCTGGGGGCACCCTGCTGTCTCTGCAGAAAGGAGAGGTGCACCAAGGAGCAGCCTGAGCAAGATACAGGAGTGCTTGTCCTGGTCGTTCCGAGCTGCTGTAGAAATGTGCTGGGCAAAAGAGGGTAAATGTGTGGCGTGCGGGGGCCCAGAGCACTAGGTGGCATCTGGGACCTGGTGCCACCTGACCCCTTCCACTCTGGTTGGACTACTCGGGGGCACAAGCTGTGATGTCATCAGTGATGTCATTTGAGATGTCATCAGTGATGTCATGAGCGATGTCACTGACCATGTCATGAGTGATGTAATATGTGACGTCATCAGCAGTGCATTGCGGGTGCGCGAGTTATAGTTAGCTGAACTAACTGTAACGGGGTAATTTCAATGGTTTTGTATGAGTGAAAAGTCCAGCTAACTATAACACCCCTGAAACCTATGGTTTTTTCAGTGAATTTCTAAGGTTTTTTAAATGCTAATTTCTAACTGTAACGTGCCTGAAACCTATGGTTTTTTCAGTGAATTTCAAAGGTTTTTTAAATGCTAATTTCTAACTATGCCTACAGAGATAGGAAATGTGAAGAAAGAAGAAAAAACGCACAGAAAGAAAAAAAGAAATGCAGAAAGAAGAAACAGAAGCAACAGAAGTCCTCAAAGATGAAAAAAAGTGCAGGAAGATAGATAACGTGCAGAAAGAACAAACAGAAGAGCAGAAAGAAGCCTTGTTGCAAAATCTTCCTGAACCCTCAACTTTTTCAGACGGATCCTATGATTCTCTAACGCAAATTAGAAAGTTCCACAGTGAGCGATTAACGGATGTGTTTATCTATTGTGAGACAGATGGGTAGTCTATATTGGATTTTATCAATACATATAAACAGTGATTTTATAACATTTTTGTATTTATGACTGTTTTTATGGTTATATTTATGGAGATTTTGTATTAATAATTATTTTTATACACATATATATATATTTATATATTTATATATATTTTTTTTATTATGTGTATTTATTATACCATATATGTATTGATATATTTAGATATTTACTTATGAATATTAATCTGTTTATTTAAATCTGGCCCATTATCCATAATCATTTATGAAGCAATAATTGATTAAGAAAATGTTAATTTCTATGTTGGAATAAGAACCATGTATTAGTACAGACATAGTAATTTTAACAAGCAGCTAACAGTAAAGGAAATTTTGCGTGCTGCTTATTTATCTCCTCATAACGACATGGATAATTGAATAGTTTTTTATTGTATTTATTTTGGGTGTACAGAATTATAGCAATTTGCTAGGAAAATGTAACACTTTGTCTCCACTATAATATGATCCTTCCTTGCATTCTGTGTCAAAACAACATAAGACATAAAGATTTATAAAAGAAAAAAACAAGTTGAAAAAAAGTTGTCATAAAAACAGTGCCCAACCCCTTTAAAAACATGATACTATAGGTGGTTCAGCGTCATGTGATCAAGTCCCCATGTAGGGATGAAACGCGTAATGGCTGCCGTGTTATTGATGTGAACCGACTTGACAATAAACTAATCGGTATTTGAAGAACTGTGGTCCGTGCTCTTTTTGCCGTGGCCGAAGAGAAAAGCGCGGATTGGAAAAGTGCTTGGCGATAAAATAAGACAGGTTTGGACCCCTCCTGTCTTCTACACGGACCCCCCTGCTGAAAGGGCTCACCGGCTACAAAGGAGTCTTCGCCCGGTAACGGGCGTCGCAACGAATCCGGAAGGACTACCGGCTATCGAGTCCCCCAACGGAGCGTAAACAGAATACGAGCACAAGTTGAACACTCACCAGTGACACAGAGGTAAGCGAGGGTAGCGTCGGAGGACGCGGCCAGCGCGGTTCCGTTGTGTTTTCCTGGGGGTGGAAAACCAAGCTCAGCGATATTCAGCTCCGAGTTGGGTGTGGGGTATTTCACTGCAGGAAGCATACGAACTGTCTGACACAACGGTGTCTGAAAATTATTTCAATCAGTTTTTGAGCCTCCAGCCACCGTATAATTAACGAAGCTATATTTATTTACGTCCAAAGTGGTAATCATCAACAAAACATGTTAGCAGCAGACGCTTATAAAGAGAGAGAGGAAGCAGCAGCCGCTATGTTCAGCGATGAACACGGACCTGCACAAGACTCCATTACCCAGAAAGCAACATCACTGGGGAATAATGCAAGAATAAAAGACAAATGCAAGCAATTGGAAAAACTATTAAGAACAGAACAAAAACGATGGTGGGAAGCGAAATCGTTGCAGACATACATTGATGTGGGGAGGGTACCCCGTGGCCTCAGAATTCTCATTGCCCCAAGCTATGAAGCACCAGACCGTGACATGATGCGCGAATGGGCTGAGACTAATCTGGAATCCTCACGGAAATTACTCTTCATCCTTGTGAAATATGCCGAAAAAGACTGTATCAAACTGGCAGGTGAAATTGACACACTCACTAAAGAACTAGATACCATGGATCAAAAGGATGAAATAGAAAAAGCCAAAATTGAGATGAAAAAACGTCTAAAAAAAGAAGACGAGGTGATACGCGAACGCAAGACATTCAAATTCCACAGAGATCGTTGTGATTACGAGCAGGGAAGAATTTTTACTTTTGCTCGTAAATTTGATGCCTTAAAAGCGGACAACACCAGTAGTAAACAATTGGCCAACAATGAAAATCAACACCAAGATTTGACATCAGCTTCATGTGATAGCTCTGCGGTGGAAAGTGAGCCAGAAATGGAAGCGCGCAGCAAAACAAAAGCTATCCCCCGCAGACATTCCCTTACAGATGAAGTTGATTTTTTATGTCTGGAGCGCCTCCAATCATTGAGACCAAGGAAACAGCAGAACAGTGGAAATCGAGGAAAAACAAAAAACGGAGAGAGAGAAGAAAAGCCAACAGGAGAAGGAACCAACAAAAAACAACAGAGGAAACAACCGAGGAAATACTGGAAAAAATAGATTATACTACTTCCAAAGAATGCAGTGAGGGAACTGTAATTAATCTAACGGATATAACTCTCAATAAGGCGGAAATACGACTAGTCGCCTTAGGACTCTCTTTCTGTCCAGAAAGTTCCTTTAACTATGCAAAATCTCGAGTAGACATTTACTAGAGTGTTAGGAAACTTAAACTAAAGAAATTCCATGCGCAATTAAATAAATCCTCAAAGGGGGCAGCAATGGCCACACCAGCATCAACACAACGACAGTTGAAGGAGACAGACACGATACAAGATACACAGGAATTAGTTGATACTCTTTAGCAATTACAGCAAGAGGGCGATCAAGCCAGTAAAATGACAACAACAAGCTCACCACAGTCAAACACAGAGCTGTTAATGAAATGTCAGACTCCTTTTAAACTGCCATCTACATTTTACCCTCTTTCTATCAAAGACACAATTGACAGCTTTCAAGAACAAGTGATTGTTGATCTAAAAAATCTCAATAAATCAACTCACAAAGCAACGAAGGCCAGAAAAAACACCAAAGAGCTTCAATACCATCAATTAATGACAAAAATTAAAAACACCAAAGAAATAGTAGTCCGCAATGCGGACAAAGGCGGAAATGTAGTCTTACTGAAAAGAGAAAACTACCTGAAGGAAGCAAAGAGCCACCTGGATGACAAATCATGCTACGGGATGAGTAACAAAATGGTGTGGAATTCGGTAAATTCAACATACTGAGTAAAACTAATGGCCTGGCGAGAGATGGGCCTACTAACAACAGACTAATATAAATATTTGTGGACCCAAAAACCTATAATCCCCATTTTGTACTTTATACCTAAAATTCACAAGGATAAAATCAATCCGCCAGGGAGGCCGATCATATCGGCACGCAATAGCATATTTGAAAAAACTTCCAAATACGTAGATTTCTTCTTATAAGATTTTGTTCAGAATTTGGCCTCATATATCAAGGACACAGGTGACTTTTTAACCAAAATAAGAAATCTCGAATGGCATGTGAACTATCTTTTGATTGCTTTAGATGTAACCTCGTTATACACATCAATCAAACACAGTGACGGACTACAAGCTTTGAAATATTACCTAGCAAGAAGAGGACCTACCTATGCTGAGCACAACAAAATGTTAATGAACATGGTTGAGCTGTGTTTAACTAACAACATATTTATGTTTCAGGATGTGTTGTACCAACAACTGCGTGGAGTGGCGATGGGTGCAAGCTTCTCTCCCAGCTACGCGTGTCTACACATGGGCTGGTGGGAGGAGCTTGTACTCATGACCAAATACACTGTAACTTTTGAAAACAACATTAAATGCTGGTGGAGGTTCATTGATGACCTGTTTCTGGTCTGGAAAGGCATGGAAAAAGAGGCTAGGGATTTCATTGATTTGCTCAACATCAATGATTTAAACCTTAAAATTACAGCCAGCATCAGCAACACGAGGGTAATATTTCTAGATGTAGAGGTGTATATAGATCATGGAAAAGTGGAAACCAAATTACACAGGAAACCGACGGCTGGGAATTCAATTCTGCATGCCAGTAGTGCCCACCCCAAGCACCTCATACAAAGCATTCCTTATGGTGAGCTTCTGCGAATTAAGCGTATTTGCAGCAATAGCGAAACCTTAAAAATAGCTCATCAGGAATGCATTGGCCGTTTTAAGGAACGAGGTTACAGCAACAAATGTTTACAAAAAGCCTTAGTCAAATGCAATCAAGTTGACAGAGGGACACTGATTGATCAAACCCCAAAATATAGCACCCCAGACGAAGATTCAAAAAATAACTTTAGATTCAATTTTGAATACAACCGCTTGGAGGGAGTAAGGAAAATCATCAACAAAAATTGGTACCTTATCAGACAGGATCCTGTAATAGGTAAAATGATCCCCAAACACCCAGCTATTACATATAGAAGAGGTGTATCCATGAGGGATATGTTGGTAGACAATAACCCTTGTGGTGTGACAGCCAAGGGATCTTGGCTGTCACAAAGACAGGGATTCTTCAAATGCAAGGTGTGCAAAGCCTGCCAATATGGGGTTTCTACAACTAATTACTCTACCCCATTTGGTGGTCCCAACAATGAAATCACCAAATCTCTTAATTGTAAGACTGATCATGTGATATATGTGTTGGAGTGCCCGTGTAAATTAAGATACATTGGTAGTACTATTCTACCAGGGCATAAAAGAATACTCCAACACATACGCGCCATCAGGAACCATGACCAGGCGTATCCAGTAGCGCGTCACTTCCAGGAGAAACATGAGGGAAACCCAAAAGATCTCAGTTACTTCCTCATTGACTCTGTCCCTAAAAACAAGAGAGGGGGGGACAGGGAGAAAGCGCTCAGGATTCTGGAAATGTACTATATTTTAAATTTGGACAGCAAGCACCCGAACTGACTTAATAGCACGGAGGAGCTTCAAGCCAGCCTATAATGGTTAGGCAACATGTGACAGTGCCAATACACTATATATTTTTCCTTAGTGTAATCCCGATTCAAACTTTGATATCTAGCCATACTAACATTAGTTAAGCATCTGAACCAGCCTAAACATCTAGCAGAGTTATATATACGATGGTTGGCATATTAGTAACAGCAAGGCTACAACCAAATATCTTTGCTTCCTTATATATATATATATATGTCTTTTTATATATATATTCTCTCATTTTTTACTATCACCTTTTACTTTTCCATTTTATTATTTTATTTAACCACAATTTGCACATCTATACATTAAGATATGTATAGATAATAAAATGTTTTGGGCGAGGTTTTTACTTCCTTTGTTTTTTGGTATTTTCACCAACACATACTTTTTTCTACATAAAACAGAACCTTATTGAATCAATTAATTCAAGTAGGCCAAGTATGAGGAGACAATAGAGGGAATTCAGGTTCCAACAATTAACTAAATAGTGAACGATCCAACAATTTATGGGCAAATATTTAAACAGAATACAGACATTTCAATATAGACACTAACTGAGTCTACAACAACAAATTAGTGAGTGATACCCAAGAAGGGATTTATCCTATGATTCTCTAACGCAAATTAGAAAGTTCCACAGTGAGCGATTAACGGATGTGTTTATCTATTGCGAGACAGATGGGTACTCTATATTGGATTTTATCAATACATATAAACAGTGATTTTATAACATTTTTGTATTTATGACTGTTTTTATGGTTATATTTATGGAGATTTTGTATTAATAATTATTTTTATACACATATATATATATTTTTATATATTTATATATATTTTTTTTATTATGTGTATTCATTATACCATATATGTCTTTATATATTTAGATATTTACTTATGAATATTAATCTGTTTATTTAAATCTGGCCCATTATCCATAATCATTTATGAAGCAATAATTGATTAAGAAAATGTTAATTTGTATGTTGGAATCAGAACCATGTATTAGTACAGACATAGTAATTTTAACAAGCAGCTAACAGTAAAGGACATTTTGCGTGCTGCTTATTTATCTCCTCATAACGACATGGATAATTGAATAGTTTTTTATTGTATTTATTTTGGGTGTACAGAATTATAGCAATTTGCTAGGAAAATGTAACACTTTGTCTCCACTATAATATGATCCTTCCTTGTATTCTGTGTCAAAACAACATAAGACATAAAGATTTATAAAAGAAAAAACAAGTTGAAAAAAAGTTGTCAAAAAAACAGTGCCCAACCCCTTTAAAAACATGATACTATAGGTGGTTCAGCCTCATGTGATCAAGTCCCCATGTAGGGATGAAACGCGTAATGGCTGCCGTGTTATTGATGTGAACCGACTTGACAATA
Organism: Triturus cristatus; assembly: GCF_964204655.1. NCBI lineage: Eukaryota > Metazoa > Chordata > Amphibia > Caudata > Salamandridae > Triturus > Triturus cristatus. The sequence goes on along the minus strand of NC_140590.1, from coordinate 652,545,840 downwards.
AACTAATCGGTATTTGAAGAACTGTGGTCCGTGCTCTTTTTGCCGTGGCTGAAGGGAAAAGCGCGGATTGGAAGAGTGCTTGGTGATATATATATATACATATATATATATATTCACTGAAAAAAACATAGGTTTCAGGGGCGTTATAGTTAGCTGGACTTTTCACTCGTACAAAACCATTGAAATTCCCCCGTTATAGTTAGTTCAGCTAACTATAACTCGCACGCCCGCAATGAACTGCTGATGACGTCACATATTACATCACTCATGACATGGTCAGTGACATCACTGATGACATCACTGATGACATCTCAAATGACATCACTGATGACATCACTGATGACATCATCAAGTGAATGTGTGTTTTTCTGAAAATTACATATGTTTTATATATGCATATCTCAAGGTCAATGGAAGAATAAATGGGTATATAAGTGTCTAAATGGATGATTTGTTTTTGAAAAATTGATTGTATAAATGACTGATTAAGTGTATCTTAGTGAATACATGGCTTAGTGAGTAATGTTTAAATATGTAAATATCTGTATCAGTCTCTCACTTTGTGTATAAGTGACTGCATGGGTTGGTGAGTAGCTACATGAGTGTCTATATAGGTTATTAGTTGGTTTTTTGAGTATCAGTATCAGTGTCTGAGTGTCTGTATGGTTCGGTGGGGGATATTACGTAGTGCATAGGTGCATGAATGAGTGACTCACTGTTTGTATGTGTTGAAGACAGCATGTGTGCAGGACTGTATGGGGGGATGAGTGTGTGCATGGGTGTGTTAGTGAGTGAATGACTGTCTCAATAGTGTCTTTATGAGTAACTACATATGTTTTAAACTAGTATATGTGACTATTGGTGTATATAATTGAGTATATGTGAGAGTGAGAGATTGGAAGAGTTCCTGCTAAAGCTGCGGCTAACCCCTGCCACAAACGACCATGGCACAAACTGTCCTCAGAAAATCTCATTCAAAACCTAGGAGAATTCCATCTCCCCGACAACAACAGAGATATTAACACAGCCTATGCTGCTTTTCATGACTGGATTGTGACAGGGCTTGACGCCGCTATTCCTGCAAAATGGACTAAAACCCGCAGCTCCCCCTCCAACCCATGGTACAACGATACGCTTAAAACCTTACGGAAGGACTGCAAGAAAACCGAACGAGAATGGAGGAAAAACTACCTAGATAGCGACAAAGCCCTCTACCTGTCAAAATTGCGTATATATCACAAGACGATACGTACCACCCGAGCCTCCTTTTACGCAAAGGAAATTAAACAAAGCACCAACCCTACCAAAACGATCTTTAAATTGGTGCAAAGCCTCCAAAAAGTCTCCAACACTGGCTCATATATAACTTCCTCGAAACAGTGCGAAGACCTTGCCACTTTCTTCATTGAGAAAGTGAAGAAAATTTATACTTCTTTTCCTCAAGATGAGCCAGTGCCCATTAACACTTCCAACTCTGCAGTGGACACGTCGAAACTGTCAAGAATACCTGACATATCTCCCGACGACCTTGCAAAACTGTGCAGACAGGTTAAATCTGGCTCCCCCACAGACCCCATGAGACCATCCAAATTCCTGGACTCATTGGAATTTTTTCTTCCCTCGCTTTCTAGCTTACTCAATCTCTCTTTTTCCTCAGCTGTGGTTCCCACCCGCTGGAAATCCGCTTGGGTCTCTCCTATTATTAAAAAGCCCACATTAGACCCCACAAAACCTGAAAACTACAGACCCATCTCGCTGCTTCCCTGGACGTCTAAACTGGCCGAAGCTCATGTCAATAAAGTGCTATCCCATCATATGCTGTCCAACCACGTCCTTGATCCTTCCCAAAATGGCTTCAGGCCTGGACATAGCACCGAGTCGGCCCTGCTGACCACCACGGAACACATTCGGGACGCCCTGGACGCTGGTCAAAGTGCCGCGCTGATCCTGTTGGATCTCAGCGCGGCCTTTGACACGGTCTCACACAGCATATTGCTGACTCGACTTGAGGCCATAGGGATCAACGAACTCGCCCTTGAGTGGTTCCGGTCCTTCCTCAAAGACAGGTCCTTTCAAGTTTCAGCCCCACCTTACATCTCCCAACCCCATTCCATCGAACAGGGAGTCCCCCAAGGATCGGCGCTCAGCCCATCTCTTTTCAACCTATACGTTCAGCCTCTTGCAGCAGTGGCAAAAGAGTGGGACCTTACGCTTGTATCGTATGCCGACGACACACAGCTGGTCATCACACTCTCTGAAGGCCCTTCCACCTCGGCCACTAAATTCAAGGATGGGCTAGCGGCAGTTGCACAGTGGTTGACAAACAACTGTTTGCAGCTGAACGCCGGGAAAACGGAGGTGCTACTCCTTGGCAAAAACCCTAGCCATTGGAGTGACCATTGGTGGCCCTCTTTGCTTGGTCCCACCCCCGTGCGGAAAGACGTGGTGAAGAACCTAGGTGTTTGGCTCGACTCCTCTCTTAACTTCCAGTCCCACACAAAGAAAGTGGCAGCTACGTGTGTGGGCCTAATGAGAAGTCTTAGTCCGATACTCGGTTTCTTCGACTCTAGAACCCGCCAACTTATCATCCAGTCCATGATTCTCGCCCGGCTGGACTATGCCAATGTGCTATTCTTAGGGGCAAATAAAGCAGAATTAGCACGGATGCAGCGTATTCAGAACTCGGCCGCCAGAGCAGTGGTTGGCCTCCCACGCAGGTGCTCGGCCAGAGCTACCATCCGCAATCTGCACTGGCTGCCAATTGAATCCCGCATCCATTTTAAAACCCTCACCACGGCATTCAAAATTCTTAACTCGGACTGCCCTGAACTCCTACGCCCGCTCCTTGTTCCCTACACCCCTCAGCGTACTCTACGCTCTTTAGGACAACACCTTGTGATAGTCCCCCGCTCCAAGCTGTGTAGAATGGGTGGACGTTCCTTCAAGGTCTTGGGGGCAAGAGTGTGGAACTCCCTGCCTCTACACATCCGTACCCTAACCAACTTAACTGCCTTTCGGAAAGAATTAAAAACGCATCTCTTTTCCCTTATCTAGTCCTCTGTTGGTTATCTTCCTTCTCCCCTCAGGTATTGGTTGGGTTAGCGCCGGGACGCCCCGTTGCTGGGGCAGCTGTTTGCGCTTTAAAAAACTGGATAACATAACATAACATAACATAAGTATGTGTTTCTATAAGTGATTGTTTAAAAGACTAACTATGTGTAAGTGTCTGTAGAAGTAAGTGTGTTGGTGTGTGTATAACTGTATATGCAAGTAAATGGATGTTTGATTCTTTATTAGCATGAGTGACTATGTGTGTGAGTAACTCTATGGATGAGTGGCTTTGTGTAACAGGATGTATAGGTGTATGAGTACATATGATGAGTGAGTACATGTAGGAGTGACTGTATAGGACTGTTGGTGAATGAGTGGATGTGTATGTGGATCTTAGAATTACTGAATAGGTTGTTGTAACTGGTATTGGTATATCCATTGTTTTGAAAATTTTAGTTTCTATTTTTGAATGTGTGTATCAAAGGTTATATTAGGGGGAGAAGAGGTCTGACACTCTATCACAAGGATGATGTCATCAGTGATGTCATCAGTGATGTCATTTGAGATGTCATCAGTGATGTCATGAGTGATGTCACTGACCATGTCATGAGTGATGTAATATGTGACGTCATCAGCAGTGCATTGCAGGTGCGCGAGTTATAGTTAGCTGAACTAACTATAACGGGGTAATTTCGATGGTTTTGTATGAGTGAAAAGTCCAGCTAACTATAACGCCCCTGAAACCTATGGTTTTTTCAGTGAATTTCTAAGGTTTTTTAAATGCTAATTCCTAACTATAACGTGCCTGAAACCTATGGTTTTTTCATTTGAATTTCAAAGGTTTTTTAAATGCTAATTTCTAACTATGCCTACGGAGATAGGAAATGTGAAGAAAGAAGAAAAAACGCACAGAAAGAAAAAAAGAAATGCAGAAAGAAGCAACAGAAGTCCTCAAAGACGAAAAAAAGTTCAGGAAGAAAGATAACGTGCAGAAAGAACAAACAGAAGAGCAGAAAAAAGCCTTGTTGCAAAATCATCCTGAACCCTCAACTTTTTCAGACGGATACTGGTGGTAACTGAGACTGAGTCTGACTAACCAGTCCTAGAGCCAGTGCTATGTTAAAAGACACTCAGAATACAGTGAAAACACCTACATACACTAGGGAACACTATGCGTTGGGGTCCCCCTGTGATTAGCATGACCTCCTCTATAAGCCCCTAGTATATAATAGGGCAGGGGATTAAAACTACCTCTTAAAACGCGCCACAGGGCTTGTTTGCACACGTCACCTCAGGCCCCGTCCCCTCCCTTCCCCACTGTGTAAACACATGCTGTGGCCGTTTTAAGTTGGGAGATTAAGTCCCCTTGATTCCTGATGGTCCCTAGGGTCCAACTAGACCTCTTGGTACCTCCAGTAAGTGCCACAGAGCTGCGTTGCAGAGAGATGTAAAAAGGGACACGGCCTAGACCACCTCTCTGCAAAGCAGCGCTGTGGCGCATACTGGAAGCACCTGGTGGGCTAGTTGGCCCCCAGGGTCCCTCAGGATTGAAGGGGAATTATTTCCCCAACTTAAAACGTGCCACAGGGTGTGTTTGCACACGTTAACTCAGGCCCCGTCCCCTCCCTTCACCACTGTGTAAACACGCCCTGTGGCCGTTTTTAGTTGGTAGATTAAGTTAATTTGAATCCTGAGGGTCCCTAGGGTCCAACTAACCCCCTAGGTACCTCCAGTAAGCACCACAGAGCTGCGTTGCAGAGAGGTGTAAAAAGTGGCACGGCCTGGACCACCTCTCTGCAACGCAGCTCAGTGGCGCTTACTGGAAGCACCTGGTGGGCTAGTTAGCCCCCAGGGGCCCTCAGGATTGAAGGGGAATTATTTCCCCAACTTAAAACGCGCCATAGGGTGTGTTTGCACACATCACCTCAGGCCCCGTCCCCTCCGTTCCCCACTGTGTAAACACGACCTGTGGCCGTTTTAAGTTGGGAGATTAAGTCCCCTTGAATCCTGAGGGTCCCTAGGGGCATAATAGCCCACTAGATATGTCCAGTAAGCACCATTGCAGAGAGGTGTAAAAAGGGGCATGGCCTGCACCACCTCTCTGCAACGCAGAGCAGTGGCGCTTACTGGAAGCACCTGGTGGGCTAGTTGGACCCCAGGGTCCCTCATGATTGAAAGGGAATTATTTCCCCAACTTAAAACACGCCACAGGGCGTGTTTGCACACGTCACCTCAGGCCCCGTCCCCTCCCTTCACCACTGTGTAAACGCGCCCTGTGGCCGTTCTAAGTTGAGGGATTAAGTCCCCTTGAACCCTAAGGGTCCCTAGGGTCAAACTAGCCCACTAGGTACCTCCAGTAAGCGCCACAGAGCTGCGTTGCATAGAGGTGTAAAAAGGGGCGTGGTCTCAGAACACCTGTCTGCAAAGCAGCTCCCTGGTGCATACTGGAGATACCTGTTGGGCTAGTTGGCCCTCAGGGACCCTCAGTATTGAAGGGGAATTCATTTCCCAACTTACAACTGGCCAGGGGGCGCGTTTGCAGAGTGCTGCAAGGATGGGGCGTGGCCCCCGGCGCGGTGCCTGCCTTTTTTTTATTTTATTTTGTTAAGAAGGAGAGCTGTGGGGCCCCCCTTCTTTTTATAATTTATTGGCCCTGGGGACCCCATCCCCCAGGGCCTGCACCCTAATTTTTTTTGTTGAAAAAAATTAATTTGGAAGGGGGCTGCGTGGCCCCCCTCCCAAGGCCTTAATCGTCCCCGGGGACCCAAAACCCCGGGTCAAGGCCTTTGTTTTTTATTATTTAAAAAAATATATCTTTATAGAAACACCTAGGACATGCTGGACAAACCGTATGTACCTATCACCATGACGATTTCCGTGATATTCATTAAAAGGCGACTATGCATGCAATGAATCCACGTGGAATGTATTTACACCACTAGTGAAGCTCCGACGTGTCTGACGCCCTACCGTGCCTTATCCCGGCACCCCGGCCAGTGGGTACTCTCCAAGTAGACACCCTTGTCGTTTATTTATACAAACATGGGTAGCTATTGACGGGCACATTTAATACACACGCACACCAAGCCATTCAAAGGGGATTCGACAAAAATTCGACCAAACTATGCAAGAAACTCCCCTCAGGGTTAATAAAACACACATCCACCGCCGGATGTGTAATACTTTTTATTTTACTCTCTGGAAAGGAAACGAACCTCACTTGAGAGTCACAGCGTGCTCCTGGCTGAGCCCAATGCTGTGTTACACCCACCAGTACCCGCCGAGTGCCACACACCTCTGTGTTGTATTCCACCAGCTAGTGCGTATGCTATGACACTCTCTAGCCCATGTGCACTGTAACACCACCCCGTGAATATGTCATGCCACACTTGCCTTCGCATGGGTTATATTAACCCATCTAACGTGCCTTCCTCGATGCCTATGTTATAACACACAGCGCTATGCCATACATATTACAATCTGGGATCCATATCTTTGTCACAGTGCATATGCAACGTTGCACTCCCCAACACATATTTTATATTACAACTTTATAGACTAGTTAGGTTACACAACAGTGCCCTGTGCATATTACACTCCAAGGCGCATATCGCATAGCACGCGCTAGTGCCTGTGCTATCTCGCGCTCTCCAATGAATCTATCATTGCGCACAATGTATTGCATATTATATTTCACGCCCGATTCATCTTATATCACACTTTTTGGTGCATAGTTTATACCATATACTATATCTAGTTTTCATTTTCAATCGTGCTCTTAGGACTATGTTCTATACAACACTGTGTCCACCTACCCTTTTCACGGGCATTACATTTTGCGATGGGGGTTGGAGGGTAAGGGTGTGTTTCTGCCAAGTGAGCCCGGAGTCACAGTCACAAACGTCCTCTTCTTCCTGAATAAAAGTGAGATTATGCTGCATACATGTTCATATTTCAAGTAGTTCGCACAGACACACATTTTAAAAACAATAAAGTTCCTAATGCCCACCTTCTCTGAACAGTTAGCTTGCTGCCCCATCCACCTCCTCCCAATCCTCTGCCGTCTGAATCCATGGACTAGCCTCCTCCCTCCTGCCATGCATGGTCTGATGTGCTGCCACTGCCCTCCATTTAGCATGATGTACCAGTCCATTCCGACTGCCCTCCATTGCCCAATTCTATGGCCCATCATTGACCTCCTGCTTAGCCTCTGTGCTTAGCTTGCTGCCCCTATTCTCCTTCCCCCTGCCCTCCGATGTCTTTGTGCATGCCCCTGCTCCATCCTTTTTGCCCACCATGTTCCATGGACCTGCCACTCCTATCTACTCTGAGTGTTCTGTTGAGCTGCCAGTCCCCTCCCACCTGCCCAGCATTGTCAGATAACTGTAACCTGTCCCTGTCACCTCTACCCTGCCTGTCCTCATGCCATGCCCCTATCCCCTTCCTCCTGTCCTCCATGGTCCATTTTACTGGCACACCCTTATGCCCTCCCTGGTCTGTTGTGCTGCAACTGCTCTTCCTGCCTGCCCCACGCGGTCTGTTGTGAGGCCCCTTCCCCTGAACTCTTTTGTCTGTGCCCAGGTCCTGACCCTCCCTTCTATCCTCCATGGCCCTTTGTGCATGCCCCTGCACCCTCCTTCTTGCCCATCATAGGCATTGTGCTGCCACTAACCCTCCCGCTTGCCATGCATGGTCTTCTGTGCTGCCATGGCCCCACCCACCTTCCCTGTGTGGTCAGCTAGCTGCCCCTGCCCCCTCCCATATTCCCTCTATGGTCTGTGTGTATGCCATCATAGTCTCACTGTTGCTCTCCATGGTGTGTCTTGTTTCTAGTGCCCATCCTGCCTGACCACCATGGTCATTTTGCTGCTCCTGCCCTGCCCCCTTGCCCCCAGCCCTCTGTTTCCATGTGCAGACCCCTATTCCCTCCCTCCTGGCTTGTCTGTTCCATTGTAATGCCCCTGATCTGTCCCTCCTGCCTTTTATGGTCTGTTATGCTGCAGCTTTCTCTCCTGTCTGTCCATTATGGTCAGCTAGCTACCATTGCCTCTTTCCCCTCTGTTCTCTGTTGTCCATGTGCATGGTCCTGTCCCCTCCCTATTGCTTTCTATGGATTGTTGTGCTGCACTCCCGTCCCGCATGCCCTGTGTGGTGTATTGTGCTGCTGCAAACCCTGATGCCTGCCCTGTAGGGTCAGTTTGGTGCACCTCTCCATGTCCCTCCTGTCCTCTGTTATCCGAGTCCATGTCCCTACCCCAATTCCTCCTGCCTACCATGATCCAATGTACCATACTTGCGAACATTTTGAACTTGGTAAGTGGGAGATTTTGAAAATAAACTTGGGTATTGATTTTCCCCTTTGAGTTACATTGAAAAAGAGGAGATTGTAGACAGGAGACAGATCAAATAAAGCCCATTTGAGCTTAAAAACATTGGACGTTTCCTGGCTGAAACGGGTCTGTTGGCATGTATGGTTGTACTACCACTGCCTCTTCCTTCTGCCCACAATGGTCTATTATATTGCCACAGCCTCTCTTGCCAGTTCTGTATTGTTGGTTTATTGCCCCTGCCCCCCTTTCCACTGCCCTCCATAGTCTGTTGTGCTGCCACTGCCCTTCCTGCCTGCCCAGTGTGGTCGAATTGTTGCCTCTGCACTCTCCTACCTGCCTTCAATTTTCAGAGTCCGTGCCCCTGGCCTCTGCCTCTCAACAGTATCCCAATGAACAACTAGATTGCTAACATTCTATATTTATTACAAAAGTGTGGAACGCCTGACGTCATCTTCATGTAATCAAAACTGTAATACCTAGAGCATTTCCTTTAGAAATTACATATATGAGAGGGTCTTATTTGCATCAAAATTATGGTTAGTGCTCTAAAAAACTAAAATGAGGACATATTTTCTGAGTTTTCAAATAGCGACAAATAACTTTTACATTATTTGTAATCTTTATGTTTTTTTATCCAGTTGACCACTTGATTACATGTTGCACTTAGGGGAGAGGATGTGGTGTTACTTCCAGAGCTGCAGACATTGCAACTGGGGAACCAGGTTGGAGTTTCTGCTTCAGCTCAACATTCTGTGATTCTGGTCAAATCACTTAATCTCCCCATGTCTACAACCAAAATGAATTTGATCTTGTGTGATGTAACCAATGCTCATGTAAAGCACTCCAATACCTGACAAGTCTGCACTATATGAAACTGCAAATACACAAAAAATAAGTGTTTTGCACACCACTGTCATTGGGCTACCTGTGGGCTACATCTGGGTGATATTTGTGCTGTATTTGGGCACTTTTGTCTCTGGTGGCCATCATGGGAGATTTATTTGTTATGAAGTTTCCTAATTTCCTCATTTACTGCAGTCTCCTCAGTAGGAAATGCTTTCAGTTTTTTACTTTGATTCCATCAAGAAGGTATTCAGATATGTCACACATTTGCCATAAATTCTGAATGTTAGCACTCTAGTTGCTCATTAGATCACTGTAGTAAAGCTACTGCTCACCATGGAAGTCTGCTGCTGGTATTAAAAGTGCATGTTTCAGTCTGCATATCAGAATTTTTTAATGAAATAGAAGAGGATTTGAGAAGTCACTCAACATGTGCCCTAATTTTTCTTTCTTCAGCACTATTCATAATTTCTATGGCAAAATGACCCCCTCTTTGTGTTCCTTTTTAAATTAAATGTTTTAAGTGTTACCAGTTTATTCCAATCAAGATGGCTTCAGGTGTGCCATACTTTTGTCATAAGTAAGACAGTAAGCGCTCTAGTTGTTCTTAAGAACACTCTGGAACATTCTGTCATTGGGCTATACCTGGGCTACATCTGGGTGATATTTGGGCTACATTTGGGCTCTTTTGTCTCTGGTGGCCATCTCTGGAGATTTATTTGTTATGAAGTTTCCTAATTTCCTTATTTACTGCAGTCTCCTCAGTAGGAAATACTTTCAGTTTTTTACTTTGGTTCCATCAAGAAGACATTCAGATGTGTCACACATTTGCCATAAATTCTGAATGTTAGCACTCTAGTTGCTCATTAGATCACTGTAGTAAAGCTACTGCTCACCAGGGAAGTCTGCTGCTGGAATTCAAAGTGCATGTTTCAGTCTGCATGTCAGAATTTTTTTATGAAATAGAAGAGGATTTGAGAAGTCAAAATGTGCCCCAATTTTTCTTTCTGCTGCACTTATCATAATTTCTACAGCAAAATGAACCCCCTTATTTTGTTCCTTTGTAAATTAAATGTTTTAAGTGTTACCACTTTATTCCAATCAAGATGGCTTCAGGTGTGCCATACTTTTGTCATAAGAAAGACTGTTAGCGCTCTAGTTGTTCTTAAGAACACTCTGGAACATTCTGTCATTGGGCTATACTTGGGCTACATCTGGGTGATATTTGGGCTACATTTGGGCTCTTTTGTCTCTGGTGGCCATCTCGGGAGATTTATTTGTTATTAAGTTTCCTAATTTCCTCATTTACTGCAGTCTCCTCAGTAGGAAATACTTTCAGTTTTTTACTTTGGTTCCATCAAGAAGGCATTCAGATGTGTCACACATTTGCCATAAATTCAGAATGTTAGCACTCTATTTGCTTATTAGATCACTGTAGTAAATCTACTGCTCACCAGGGAAGTCTGCTGCTGGTGTTGAAAGTGCATGTTTCAGTCTGCATGTCAAAAATGTTTTATAAAATAGAAGAGGATTTGAGAAGTCACTCAAAATGTGCACTAATTTTTCTTTCTGTAGCACTAATCATACTTTCTATGGCAAAATGAACCCCCTCATTTTGTTCCTTTTTAAATTAAATGTTTTAAGAGTTACCACTTTATTCCAATCAAGATGGCTTCAGGTGTGCAATACGTTTGTCATAAGTAGGACTGTTAGCACTCCAGTTGTTCTTTAGAACACTCTGGGAAGCTGCAGTAGAACACAAAGGAATCAACTGACAGTTTCTGCCCTTGTTGGATGTGCATGTTTTACTGAGAATGTCAGACTTCATTCTCACATGACTGAGAAAGGTAATGTGAATTTACAGAAAATATGCTCTCAGTTTAGCTTATAGATCACCTTCCAAACCAATGTGGGAAAAGCATGATATCATGAATCATGTTTGAGAGAATAGTTTTCTCTCAAACATGATTCATGATATCACAGCGGAAGGCTTTTTCACATGGTTAAATCACCTTAGAACACAACACAATTCCTAAAACGAGTATGGTACCATCAACAAATGATTTATAATGTAACTAAAGTCTTAAAACCTTCTATTAACTGCAATGCTTTTTAATGAGGTGCTATCATGTATATTGGTCCCAAGATGGCTGCCAACACTTCTTGGATGAAGTACTGACAGCCAATCAGATCTCACGATGAGATGTGTGGTTAGGCTCTGCCCAGATAGATCTATCTTTTTAACTCTAATTTTCTCAGGAACTACTGAACGGATTTACACCATTTAAGCAAAAGGCACGAGTCTGAACTGAGGACTACCTCTTTGCCAAATTTGGTGTAATTCCGTTCAGCAGTTCGGGTTGTAGCTGCGTCAACAGGTCTCGGCCCCCGCTTGACGAATCACCGTAAAATTTTCAGGATAGGACCGGACCAGACCTGGCCAAAAGTTTGGAAAATTTCGCGAAGATTTGTCAATCGGCGCCAACGTTATTCCAAATAGAATGTTGCGGATTTCCTATGGAAAATAGGTCCTAACTATAACTACTGAGTCAATCTCTCTCTCAGTCAGTCTCTCTCACAGTCAGTCTCTCTCTCAGTCAGTCAGTCAGTCTCTCTCTCAGTCAGTCTCTCTCTCTATCAGTCAGTCAGTCTCTCTCACAGTCAGTCAGTCTCTCTCAGTCAGTCTCATTCTCAGTCAGTCTCTCTCTCTCTCTCTCTGTCAGTCAGTCTCTCTCAGTCACTCAGTCAATCTCTCTCTCAGTCAGTCTCTCTCTCAGTCAGTCTGTCTCTCTCTCAGTCAATCTTTCTCTCTGTCAGTCAGTCAGTCTTTCTCTCAGCCAGTCTCTCTCTCAGTCAGTCAGTCAGCCTCTCTCAGTCAGTCAGTCAGTCAGTCAGTCAGTCAGTCAGTCAGTCAGTCAATCTCTCTCTCTCAGTCAATCAGTCTCTCTCTCTCTCAGTCAGTCTCTCTCTCTCAGTCAGTCTCTCTCTCTCATAGTCAGTCAGTCTCTCAGTCAGTCAGTCAATCAGTCTCTCTCTCAGTCCGTTATTATCTCTCTTCCCTAGTCAGTCAGTCTATCTCTCTCAGTTAGTCATTCTCTCTCTCTCTCAGTCAGTCAGTCTCTCTCTGTCAGTCAGTCAGTCTCTCTCAGTCAGTCGGTCAGTCTCTCTCAGCCAGTCAGTCAGTGTCTCAGTCAGTCAGTCAGTCTTTCTCTCTTAGTCAGTCAGTCTCTCTCTCTGTCAGTCAGTCTCTCTCTCTCTGTCAGTCTCACTCTCTCTTGCTCCTAGTCTGTCTCTCTCTCTCTCTTTCTTTCTCTCTCTGTCAGTCTCTCTCTCAGTCAGTCAGTCTCTCTTTCCCCCAGTCAGTCAGTCTCTCTCTCTCTCAGTCTGTCAGTCTCTCTTTTCCTCAGTCAGTCAGTCAGTCTCTCTCTCTCGCTCTCTCAGTCAGTCAGTCTCTCTCTTAGTCACTCAGTCAGTCAGTCTCTTTGTCAGTCAGACCATCTCTCTTTCTGTGTCAGTCAGTCTCTCTCTTTCTCTGTCAGTCTCTCTCTCTCTCTCTCTCTCTCTCTCTCTCTCAGTCAGTCTCTCTCTGTCAGTCAGTCTCTCTCTCAGTCAGTCTCTCTCTCTGTCAGTCAGTCAGTCTTTCTCTCAGCCAGTCTCTCTCTCAGTCAGCCAGTCAGCCTCTCTCAGTCAGTCAGTCTCTCAGTCAGTCAATCTCTCTCTCTCCTAGTCAATCAGTCTCTCTCTCAGTCAGTCAGTCAGTCTCTCTCTGTCAGTCAGTCTCTCTCTGTCAGTCAGCCAGTCTCTCTGTCAGTCATTCAGTCAGTCTCTCAGTCAGTCCCTCTCTCACAGACTAACACTGGGCACGGTTTAGTTTAAGGTAGGGACTGCACCACCAGTGACACTGGGGCGGTCAGGTGCAGAGGTCACCAAGCCCAGTGTTTATCAATGGAGACTTGGGGCACACAAAGAGCTGCAGGATTCAGTATCTACACTGCGGCGGTTGATACCAGCAAGGACATTTACTCTAACTGTCAGTGGAGAGCAATGGAGATTAATCATATTATGTAGACAGCCAAACACCATTACCATTGCAGCCGTCATCAGCAAGCTACTGTTGATCGAAGGGAGGCACCACCAAACCAGCAGTCACGGTCGTGGGGATGGAGATGTGCAGGGGATGGAGGAGTTCCACTTACGTCGGACCGTCATGGAGCGGCTGCGGTCATGCAGGTGGGGCAGGGCCACTTGCAAGAGGGTACAGTCTCTTGGGAATAGAGCTGTGAACAGCTTGCAGAGTTCTGTCTGCAGCTGTTCAGCTCCTGGTCCGGAAGTGGTACTCTTCCGTCTTCTTCTTTGGTCCGTCGAATCTGAAGATAAAGGTTCAGAGGTGCCCCTAAATACTCAATGTAGGGGTGTTACAGGTACTGGCAGATGGTACTCAATGGGCTATTTGCTTTTAGGGAGACTACACACTTACAATGTCCCCTCCCTTTGGGGAGGGGGCATCCCCCTAACCTGATTGGGTAAAACCCTTCCACTCAATATGGATGATTTCCTAAGTAGGGGTTCTCCTCGGTTCAGGGCACCTTAGGGGTGGTAATGGCAGAGAGAGGACACATTTCTCCTGATTACTAATTTTCCCACCGACCTTGATGTCAAAAGTTAGGCTTGGCGCAGAGGGCGGGCATCACCAAATACTGGAGACTGAAGAGGCCCTGACTAGTATATCAAAGGGCAGGAAGTCTCTGAGGCTCACTGCTATGAATACTGTTCCTGATTGGGGGTAGGTGTGAAGCACCTCCACACCAAGCAGCCTTTGTCTGTGACCCATGAGAGCACAAGGGCTCCTACCTCAGGGGTTCAGAAACATCTCTGTGTGTGGTGGACTGGTGCAGACTACTCAGCAGGACAAGCGGTAGTTGGTTGCTTTTCGGGGGGGGCATCTCTAAGATGCCCTCTGAGTGCATTTTGTAATAAATCCAACACTGGCATCAGTGTGATTTTATTGTGCTGAGGAGTTTGATACCACGCCTTAGCATTCCATAAAGCCATCATGGAGCTGTAGAGTTTGTAATGACAAACTCCCAGCCCATGTAATCAATATGGCTCCACTGCACTTACAATGTCTGTGAATGGCACAGACATAGTAGGGGTACATTGCACATTCAGCTGTGCCCTCAACTGTGGTATAGTGCACCCTCCCTTAGGGTTGTGAGGCCTGCTAGAGGGGTGACTTGTCTATGCCACACGCAGTGGCTGGTATGGCATACAGAGTTGTGTGCCATGTCGATTCTTAAGTTTTGTCTGCACCAAAACACACAGTCTGCAATGGCAGTGTGTATGTGTTTAGTGAGGGGTCTCTGAGGGTGGCACAATACATGCTGCAGTCTTTAGAGACCCTCTCTGGTCACAAAGCCCTTGGTACCAGTGGTACCTTTTACATCTTATCATATTTCACCTTCTTAGTTGTGCCATTTAGAGGCTCTGATTGTTGCTGACTCATCTAACAGCTACCAATTACTGGGTCATCTTAGCATCGTTTCCCCTTTGCTAGAATCATCCGTATTCCAGGAGCCCATTCTATGCAACCAAGGTGTTGAGGCTCCTCTGATTAACTACTTGGGTCCGTGCTTCCCTCACCTGCAAGATCGCCCAACTAGATATTGACTCTCCAGACATACTGGGGATTTTACTAACGTTTAATAAGAGTGTCTCCCATCTGGAAATTGCCCCAGTTAAAAGATGGACTCAGGCTGCTATTCAATTGAAGTGTCCAAATCAATTGAAGGGTCCAAACCATATCAGATTCTAGGGGAGCGTTTAGATTCAATAAATCTAATTACACCAGTCGTATAGACTACATTTTGGTTGATCTGAGGCACTAGTCACTTGTCAAAGATATGATCACTACGCAAAGGGCTGAGAGTGATCATAATCCGCTATCCCTTTCTGTGCTACCTCTTTCCACCAGTCAACAATCTGACTATTGTCCCCTATCTACAACAAGAGATCTTGAACTCACATCCAATATGTGTCACTTGAAATGGTGGCAAATAGTTGCCCATCTGGGGATTCTGATTGCTATAAGGCAGGAGTTGCAAGGGTTGCTAGCTATGATTTAACACAATACCCCCACCGATGAAGGTAATAAGGTCTTTGGTAACTTGCATAGTAATTCTTTTGATCGCATTTTAACTTACTTTACAATCCCTGTCATGAATTCAAAAAGCCCAGTTCATAAGCCTTGCTCTTGGTACTAATGCAAATGTCGAAGGATTAGAAGCCTATTGGTATAGGCCATCAAGACTAAAGATGTAGGCCAATTCATATTTGCAGGAATGTGCATAAGCGATACTTTGCATCCCTTGCAAAATCTTCTAGCATGTTTACCACTCACTTTTTGCCTGGTGTTGCTCTGTTTTATAACTACCCTGACTGAAATCCTGCTAATCAGGACCCCAGTCACTGTGCTTTCTCCCTAAATTTGACAGTGGTAAATACTTTTGTACTTTGTATCTACCTTGGTACCTTTCTAATTGTCTACTGGTGTATCCAGGTAAGTCCCTAGTATATGGTACTATGGTACCCAGGCATAGGTACACCAGGGGTCTCCTATGAGCTGCAACATGTATTATGCCACCCATGAGAGACCACTCAAACTGTGACTACAGGCCTGCCATACCAACCTGTGCAAGCTGGTGCTAGCACCACTTACGACAGATAAAAGTTTCCTTATATCTGAGGTCACTGCACTTAAAAACTATGTCACCCCTAAGACAGGCCTTTCAATCCTGAAGGCAAGGTGCTAGTTTATAAGTGTGAGGGTGCCCTGCATGAGCAGGGCACCCCTACAAACCCCGGAGTCGATTCTCCAGGCCTTATAAGTGCTGTCAGCCATTTAATACATATAGTGGACATCAAGTCAGTTACGAGATGTCTAACTATATATTGGCTGCACCGAAACCGGTCATGTTTGGTATCAAATATGTTTGAATCATACCCCAACACCAATTCCACTGTTGGATGTAGGATCGCATGTACTGTGGGGCTCCCCTAGGGTGCCCCCCGTGTTCCTGGTACCAGCCTTTCAGGGTCTAACAGCAAGCTAGTGCTGCTGCCGACCACAGCCACATTTCTGCCCTCCTGCTGTTGAGCTGAGCTCAAACAGGGGAAGGTAGAACAATAGGTCGCCTGTCACAGGGAGGACTTAGTGCATTTGGCTGGGGTGGAGGTGCTTTCCAGTGCCACCAGACTGCTTTGAAGGACACATTCGGTGTCCTCCTTGCATACTCCAATTTTAGCCAGTTCAGGGAGCCCTTGACTCCCACTTTGGCACAGAACTTGACAAAGCACATGCGAGTATCCTCCCCTCTCTCCAGCCCCTCCTCTCGGAGGGACCCTTGAATCGTCCCAACCCTTCCCCTAGGGTACTTAAGGGCTTGCCTGTGGGTGGCTCTTCAGATTAATCATTGGAAAAGATTCAAACCTGAAACCACTTTAATTTCAACCTTCCGGGCACCTTGGTCTCCATTGGACTTTGCCTGGAACCAAGGCTGCATCAAGGAAGCCTCATGCTGCTTCTGGTCTCATTGTGTTGCCAGTCTTCTGCATCGTCTGTGCCTGTGCTCCATCCAGGTTCCTCTCCAGGCCTGTGGGCATCAAGGACACCGGAAGCAATCTCCCTTGGAGTGAAGGAGTCACTTCCCTGCATCTGCAGGCACTGCAATGAAGCCGACCGGACTGCTGCTCGTGGCGTCCCACAGACTCCAAAAGACTCAGCAACACAGGTGGTGGTTCTACATCTCCCTTGAGGCCTGACCTTTCCTCTCACCAAGTTTGAAGTCAGTCTCCCTCGTTGGAACTGCTGGATCTGAATCGCTGTGCACCACGTGGACGAGCCACTGCAAAGGT
Organism: Triturus cristatus; assembly: GCF_964204655.1. Taxonomy (NCBI): domain Eukaryota; kingdom Metazoa; phylum Chordata; class Amphibia; order Caudata; family Salamandridae; genus Triturus; species Triturus cristatus. The sequence continues at coordinate 652,528,705 of NC_140590.1, read as the reverse complement.
TTGTTGGCTCTGTCCTCCAAAGATCTTCGGGTGACAAGAAGCTCCAGCCTCCAGCATCTCTTCCTGCCAAGATCTTCATCCTGTACATATAAATTGCACAAGGAGAGGCAAAAACTCCAAAAGGTAAAAACTATACAATAGACACTTGAGTCCAAATTGTTCATTAGTACAAACATATTTTCTTTAATGTTGCACGATGATCGTACATAGCAGCAGCAAGCCAGCCAACGCGTTTCGCCCGACAACGGGCTTCCTCAGGGCGGTAAAGAATAACATAAAACATATATCTCATAATAGCATATAATGTGACTTGCTCAGCAAACAATATAAAAAAACTCAAATTTAAATTATCAATAATAATTGAAAATCAATTAGATCCAACTTCTGCTATAAATAACAGCAGTGAGAGGAAAAGGAAGAAAGAAAAAATCCGTAAGAACCCGAATCAAACGATTAATTCAAACGAAAAATTAACAATAAAATCACCAGGTGAGTTTTTAGAATGAGACTAAATGGAGCCCAAATAGAACCCAAGATGTAAGCCCAAATAGATTCATAACGATTGGTTACCAACACAGACAATACAGTAATCAGTTTAGGCGATTTAAGAACATCTCATCACCCGTATGCACAATCCAATACGATCTGTAAGTGTAGAAACTAGGATGTGAATCCAAAAGATCCCAAAAAGGTCACAACCAAACAGAAATCTTACCACAATTCGTAACTAGTCCAATCTTGGGTCAGTCATTAGTATAAAATGATCCCAGCTTGATTTGCTAAACGGATATTAATAATAATGCATATGTCATATACATAACATATGCTTATTTCCATAAATACAAATACAAATTCATCATAATAGTTAATGATTCGACAGTACCTTGACAATCATATGAAAAATCTTCTTAAAGTTCCAGTATATACAATAGAACAAATTCTTCCACTTATCCCAACTTTGAGGTGGATGTACAGTAATTATATCCACAATTCACGTAAGTATGATTCAAGCGTAGTGTAGCGCATACAAAAATTCACTACAATTGGTAAATATCCCAAGCACAGCGAAATAAATGAGCAATTATTTAATATTTCAATCGGTAATGTTTTAACAGAAATTGAGCAAACCAATCATTAAATATTACCAAACAAACGCACATGACAATTAAAATATCAAACGCCCGTGTGATTTCAACCGAATGCCCATCAATGAACAGTGAACTGGGCAAATGTTCAACACACGCGTCCAACAGTCATAACACTGTACGAGCGGAATGATTGGAAACGGAGGATGCGGAGCAATCGCACTTTCTGTATCTCTAGAATTGTGAAGGATAATGCCAATATGACTTGCCATAATGGAAATGTTAAACCATATTCTTTCGTATGTGTGAAAACAATGTCTAAAACGGGATACCGACATTAGCGGGTCACGTTGCCTATGTCTATAAGATGTCGGTATGGCTGGCCGTAATAGTAGTATAAATCATATTCCTTCATATCCGTTTTAAAAGTCTGGGTAGAGCATCAAAACTGAGCAGAACGTGTTCGTATGGCTAGAACATTCTAGCTATATTACAATTGAGCACCCATCATAGGCTGTACTTACATTTACATAGAAGTTACTTCATGACTGCCCCTGTAAGACGCCGAGTTCTCGTGTTTAGACCCGCCGGAAGCCTTCAAAACAAAACCGGAAACAAGTCACACAACACGTGACTCGTTATAAAGCAATCTAATTGGATGTGCTTCCATACTTCCTCCGCCGACGTGTCATTTGTACAAACGACTAGTGCGTATCAAAGACCGCTAATGTGCTTGATGAGTTTCAACAAAACTTTATATAAATAACACACAAATACAAAACACTGCCACAATACCTCGTTCCCAAATTTAGGGGCTATATGTGAAAAAAATATGATTATTTCGTTCATAACGGCTTCTCTTGAAGACCGCATGGTGTAAATCATTGTATCAATATGCGCATTTGTTTAAATGAAAATATCGCAAGTAAAAGCACCAAAACCGCATCTATATAGATATCACAACCGCGATTAACCGGCAAAAGTGTTGTGTAACCAATCTGTCAGGAAAAGTAAAATTATATATAAAGGAAGAAAAAGAAAGTAGAATGAGAACAGTGTGTAGTATCATCCAGATGGAAACCTATTAAAAGGTGTTACATAATTCAAAATATTACTGAAGCCAGCATATTAGTGGTGAGAACAGTAAAACCTAACACCTATCATTTTCAAATATATGTCAATCAAAATCAACATTTAACAATAATCCATGTATTCTTTCATTGTATATCAATGAGGTAGAACCCCTCATTATGGGATCATAAAACGCACTAATATATATTAGCATAGCAAAATCATACCAATACATATTGTATAAACTTATATGCATTTAGCACAATATATTAAGAATTTTCCCAAAAAAAGAAAAAAGTGAACGAAGGCAGATAACAGATAACAAAGCGATAAAATATCATTAGACTCAGCCCAACATACAGAATGTGTTATACAAAGGGAACACTACAGCAGTAATAGCCCGGGAAAACAATATGGTTATACCATTCTTCGTCTCATTACAGTAAATAATGCATCTCATTATCAGAATTTAAACCTGCTGTGACCGCTCTAAGTTTACATATCCAAAATGCCTCAAGTTGTCTGAAACGTAGCTCCCTGTTTCCTCCTCGTCTATCATGGGGAGCTTGATCAATTGCATGAAATCTAAATCTAGATTTAGGTAGGTCAGACTTGCGCTCATGAGTTCCAAGTGCGTTAGTGCTATCATTGTTAAAAAACGCTCTCCGATGCTCTTGGATTCGCACCCGTAATTGTCTCACCGTACTTCCAACATAAATTTTTTGACAATTACAGACAATTACATAGATCACATATGTTGATTGACAATTCAGAAATTGTTGATCTCATATAGATATTGATTATTATATGAGAAACGGGTAGTCTTGTTCAAACCCATCTGACATACATTACAATTACCACAAATAAAGAAGCCTTTGGGACGTTTAAGCCACATTTCAGGGCTATTTGATCTTATTGCTGTGTAGCTAGGACATAAGGCTTCCCTTAAAGTTCCTGATCTTTTATACGTGATAGATGGTTTATCACGTAGAAGTGGGCCAACACCAGGTGTACCTATTAGGATCTTCCAATGTTTATGTAGTATTTTAAACACATCTTGATTTAACTGTGAATGTGTAGTAATAAAGTTCAAGCGCTCCTGTTTTAAAAGTGTTCCCCTTACTTTGGGTTTGAGAAGATCAGCCCTCTTTGCATGTTTAGCTTTTTCCAATGCCAAATTTAGGACTTGATCTTGATATCCCCTGTTTTTCAAACGTTGTAGTGTTGCCCGAGCATGTTTATCAAACTGTATGTCAGTGCTACAGTTACGATGGACACGAATCAGTTCTCCATGCGGGATTTCATGTTTAGTGCTAGCTGAATGAGCACTCTGAAAATGTAATATGCTATTCACAGCTGTTTCTTTTCTATATAGTGTAGTCTGTAGTTCCCCTAGTTCCACATACACTTCTACGTCCGGAAATTGAATAGTAGACCTAGATTATTTCAGGGTCAGGCGTACATTAAAAGGATTTCTATTAAGATACTCAAAGAATTGTAACAAATTCGATTCAGGGTCCGTCCATATCAGAAAAATATCGTCTATATAACGTCCCCAAAAATGTACAGGCCTGCCATACCAGCCTGTAAAAGCTGGTGCTAGCACCACTTACGACAGATACAAGTTTCCTTATATCTGAGGTCACTGCACTTAAAAACTATGTCACCCCTAAAACAGGCCTTTCAATCCTGAAGGCAAGGTGCTAGTTTATAAGTGTGAGGATGCCCTGCATGTGCAGGGCACCCCTACAAACCCCGGAGTCGATTCTCCAGGCCTTATAAGTGCTGTCAGCCATTTAATACATATAGTGGACATCAAGTCAGTTACGAGATGTCTAACTATATATTGGCTGCACCGAAACCGGTCATGTTTGGTATCAAATATGTTTGAATCATACCCCAACACCAATTCCACTGTTGGATGTAGGATCCCATGTACTGTGGGGCTCCCCTAGGGTGCCCCCCCTTAGTTCCTGGTACCAGCCTTTCAGGGTCTAACAGCAAGCTAGTGCTGCTGCCGACCACAGACTCATTTCTGCCCTCCTGCTGTTGAGCTGAGCTCAAACAGGGAAGGTAGAACAATAGGTTGCCTGTCACAGGGAGGGGTGACCATCTCCCAGACAGGACTTAGTGCTATTGGCTGGGGTGGGGGCACTTTCCAGTGCCACCAGACTGCTTTGAAGGACACATTCGGTGTCCTCCTTGCATACTCCAATTGTAGCCAGTTCAGGGAGCCCTTGACTCCCACTTTGGCACAGAACTTGACAAAGCACATGCAAGTATCCTCCCCTCTCTCCAGCCCCTCCTCTCGGAGGGACCCTTGAATCGTCCCAACCCTTTCTCTAGGGTACTTAAGGGCTTGCCTGTGGGTGGCTCTTCAGATTAATCATGGGAAAAGATTCAAACCTGAAACCACTTTAATTTCAACCTTCCGGGCACCTTGGTCTCCATTGGACTTTGCCTGGAACCAAGGCTGCATCAAGGAAGCCTCCTGCTGCTTCTGGTCTCATTGTGTTGCCAGTCTTCTGCATCATCTGTGCCTGTGCTCCATCCAGGTTCCTCTCCAGGCCTGTGGGCATCAAGGACACCGGAAGCAATCTCCCTTGGAGTGAAGGAGTCACTTCCCTGCATCTGCAGGCACTGCAATGAAGCCAACCGGACTGCTGCTCGTGGCGTCCCACTGACTCCAAAAGACTCAGCAACACAGGTGGTGGTTCTACATCTCCCTTGAGTCCTGACCTGTCCTCTCACCAAGTTTGAAGTCAGTATCCCTCGTTGGATCTGCTGGATCTGAGTCACTGTGCACCACGTGGACTAGCCACTGCGAAAGTTTGTTGGCTCTGCCCTCCAAAGATCTTCGGGTGACAAGAAGCTCCAGCCTCCAGCATCTCTTCCTGCCAAGATCTTCATCCTCACTACATCCTCTGCACCGTGGGCCTGCATCTTTGGTGAAGTGCTCAAGGTCCTCTTGTGACTCCTGTGCCTTTGGCCTTTTGGGTCCTCTTGAGGGTCTTCTTTGGCTGCAGTGGGCTTCCCTGCTTGCTCGGGGTGCGCTCCGACTGTCCTGCACTTTTTGATTCTTTCGGAGCTTGCTGGTTCCAACGCTGCACCTTTTTCGTTTACCATGTCTGTTGCTGATGCCAAGGCTTGTTGGTGCTCCTGCCAGACATCGACCCGCTGGTTCTTGACTTACAACGTGGTACAGCTTGTGAACGGCTCTTGGTCTTCCACAGCATTGCCAGTTCCACACAGTTTCAGCGACAAGGTCACCGTCATCACTCCTGTATCTTCCATCATCGAATGTCATTGGTCTTCCGTGCCACCTGGTCACTTCAGAGCGGCATAGTCTCTGTCCCCTCTGCTTGCAGGTACTTCTCTTCACAAATCCATCCTTTGATTCCACCGGACTCTTTTACGTTCTTCGCCAGTTGCATGTTTTCTGAAGGCCTCCATTATGGTCTATGTCGGTTTCCGATGTCACTTTGCACCTATGCACCTATGCACATAGCTTCCCTGGTGTAGGTATCCTGGTTCCTGGGGTATCCACAGGTGGGGTGGCTCTCCAACCTTCTGTCTTTCACAGGGTTTCTTCAGGGTCCACTGAAGAGGGTCCTTCTTCTTAAAAACTGCAACTGCGACTTTCCTGTTGACTTGCATTGAGTATGCAGCTGTGTTTCCACTATACACACAGCCTCTGTGTGGTTCCTGGGTACTTACCTCAGGTGGTTCCTTGTGTCCCCAGGTCTCCCAAGTCTTCTGGTCCAAGTCCAGACTTCGGTCGCAGTTTGCATTCCACTTCTTTAATATATAGTTTGGTTTCCCCCTGGAGACCACTGTGTATTTGTACTTACTTAGCTGTTTGCATTTGAAATATTGTGTGTATTGTGTCGATATCTCCAAGCAGGCGATATACCGATGTGTTAGTGAGTGTGTATAATAAATATAACTATTTTTATAACTACACTGTGTGGTTCTTTTTCATTTAACCTACACTATATGATTAGCTCTGGTAAAACAAGCTGCTTAACACTCCTTCTGGACTAAGCCTAAAGGCTGCTCTGCACAGCTACCACTTAGAGAGCTTTCTGTGGTTGTCTAAGACCACTAAAATCACCATATGGGTTGCCTGGATTAGTCCAAGGTGCTTCATTAAAAAGAGTGCACCATATACTACGCCAGCCTCCTACACCTGGGTATCGCTAAATGGGCCTGGGACGAGCAGAGGTGGCAGGATCTTAAAGATGCCTCCTCAGCAAAAGACTCTACTACATGTTGGGGCACTTGGATCGAAGGGTGGCAATTCTGCCACTTTGGAGCCCAAAAATCATGTTTCTCCACTCGAGTTGTGTGACCACTTTAAGAATCTCTATTATAATGGCAGACCTAGTACTGTTGAGGAGATAGCTTTGGCTCCCCTTCTATCAAGTAGTGCTGTGCCTTTGTTTGACATCTCAGATGTCTTAAATTCTTTTAAAGTGATCACGAGAAGCAGGGCTGCTGGCCCGACGGTATCCCAGCTGATATTTTCCTTCATGATATCGAAACCTGGTCTAAATATAGCCTCAATTTAGCCAATGCCATTACAAGGCGAGCCCCGATTCCAATTTCCGGGAAGGGGGCTATAGTGTTACCGATTTTCAGAAATGGTGATAGATCCCAGACGGGGAACTATCAGCCAATCAGCCTAATACATCACACCCAAAAGGTCTTTAGCCATTGTGTTCTAGCTAAGATTCAGGACATGGGTAGACGCAAATAATATTCTAAGTACCTTTCAGGTTGGGTTCCTGAAAAGGGTTTCAACTTTTGACCAGTCATTTATTTTTTGTTAATCTAATGGGAAACAGTTGTAATCGGCAAGGGCAACCTCTACGTAGCCTTTCTTGATTTGAAATCAGCTATCGACATGGTCCCCCGTCCCAATCTATCGCAAGCATTTAGGGATGAGGGAGATGGGTATGCCCCTTGATGTCCTATGATAATCCATCAACATGATATGAACTATGCTAGAATTTGCTGGGGCACGCAGATCTCAATTTTATAAGTATAAGCAGTGTGTTTTATTCTGTATACTACCAAGATTTTGGCAGGCTAACTCTTCCATTGTATATTTCAGATTACCAAACAGTAACACTAAGTAGGTGCCAATGTTCTGTATTATTAGCATGCAGAGTGTGTGCAGTCATTCAGCACTATAAAAGCAGTTGTTTCAGGGAGTTGGATGCTTGGTCCTGAAGAAAAGCCACAGGGATTGGCTTGAAACATATAGACCATTAGAAAGGTAAGTACATTATCACTTATACTTTTCACCTTTTTCCTGTTTTTTAACCATACCGCCCGGAGGTCAGATTAAAATAGCATTTACCTACCAGGTATGTATTTTTCACTTTTCACATAAGACCTCCACTCCTATTTTCATCATTTAGAATATATCTATAAGTGCTTCCATGTATTTTGTAGAGTCGTAGCATGCCCTGTTATGCAGCGGAACTGAATGAACGCGATGATGAAGCATGCCACCAAGGGGTAAGCCCGGTGGGTGCGGGTTATATAAGAAAACCAAGCATTTTCTTTGTCTTGTGGAGGGTTAGTTCATCTAACATGGATGGGCTCTTTTTGTTTTTTGGTTTTGGGATTCCACCACGTTGACAGGTGAGGTATGATGTAGGAGTTTAGCAGTTTGGGCAGGAGAGAGGGGAGATGGTAGAAGATATCTTATCCTCGCTGCAAATTTAGTTTTTGTTTTTTACTAGGGACTTACTGCTATTTTTTTTATTATGCATGGTGTGGATATACTTTGTGACAGTTTGGATTTCAGAATTGTTAGGACCGAATAGGTAGGTTTGTATGTGCAGAGAAAAAGTCATTGCTGAGCAAAGCAGTATACCAGTATGGTTGAGAAAAACAAGACTGATCAGTTGGGAAGGGGTTAAGAAGTTGTTTTGTACAGTTCAGTAGACTAGTGTCCACTTATGGTGTAGAACACATTTTTAGCAGTGAGTAGTAAGTTTCGTGGACAGATTTGTAGCATTCTGCCTGTACTTTGTTGACACAATTTCCGGTGTTGTAGATTTTGTGCAAGGTTTTGTCTATGCTGGGGTTTAATTCAAGTGAGTTTGGGGAGCATCCTGTTATGATAGCTGCAGAAATGGAAGCAACAAAGTTGGGTTTGTCAGCAGAGAGGTTGAAGAAGCTAGGGAGGTGAAAGTCAAGCTGTTGCCTGAGGTACAAGCACTTAGACAAGATTGGAATACAGGTGAGTTTAAATTTTGTTACTTATTTGGGGTGATGTGTTTTTTGTTCTCATTGCTTCAGGTTGCATGGCAGGAACCTGTGGGCTATTACCGCTGTCTAGATTGTAGGGTGTTTTAGTTGTTCAATGGACAGCTACAGAGGTGGAAACCAGACCTTTTGACAGACTACTGAGTTTTGATGGTGCCTGAGCAGTTGTATCATTGTGGAGAAAAAGTAGTATGCGCTGGAGGCAATTACTACCATGTTGGCAAATTACTTTGAAAGAGGGGACTGCACTGATTTGTTACTGTCCGGGAAAAAAAAAAATTCTCACCAGAATAGGCTTATTAAAAATATGAAATGTGATCTGACTCACTGAAAGCTACTATGTTCAGGAACACATATTACCTGGACTGAATTAGTTTAGAGTCATGTGTGGACAGGGGGATGAAAGCCAAGTGCAATCAAGACGTGAGAATGGAAAATGAAGAGATAGATAAAGGTTTTTAGGTCGTGCCTGTAACAGCACATGCGATGTTCTGGCGAAGACTTTATGTAAGGGCTTTTTGAAATCTCACCTCATTTCTCACAGGCTCATGCGTGTGCTTTTTGTTTTGTGGCAGGCTATTGGCCTTTGCGTGCGTCTTTTTAACAAAGACAGCATGCAATTGGCCAAAGGCGGGCGCATGGCCTATTGGTTGCGGTTACCCAGCACGGGCGGCATGTGTTTTGACTTATCGTGCACAGATGCGTGCGCAATAATTCAAAACACATGTCTTGGTATGGTGCGCGCGCGCGCACCTCTATCCCCAGCCATAAATGTGACTGAGCCGTTTACGTTTCCTCGTGGAGCTCGCGCTGCACGGATCATCCTCCAGGCCTCCCCACGGCTCCAGACACGGTGAAAGCAACTCCGCAGCGGCAGGTATGTGACCGCCATCCCCCAAGGCTGAGGTGGGGTATCCCCGAGACAGAGGCACGGTTGAGTTCACCTTCCAGGGCTGTGGGGGAAAGGAAAAAATGGGAGACTTAGCAAAATTACATTCTACATATGTCTTGGTGTGGCACTCGCGCTCACACCTCTATCCCCAGCCTTAAACGTGACTGAGCCGTCTAAGTTTCCTCGCGGAGCTCGCGCTGCACGGATCATCCTCCAGGCCTCCCCACGGCTCCAGACACGGTGAAAGCAACTCCGCAGCGGCAGGTATGTGACCGCCATCCCCGAGGCTGAGGTGGGGTGTCCCCGGGACAGAGGCACGGTTGCAATCATTAGCTTCCAGGGCCGGACTGGGAACCAAAACCGGCTCTGGCAAAGAGCTCGGCGGCACCTCGGTGTGCTGCCGAGCTCTTTGCCAGGGCCGGTTTTCAGCCGATTTTGTTACAGCTATGCTGCAAAAACGACCCTGTTACAAAAACGGCCCCTGGGGGCCTAAAACCGGCCCCCACCTGTGCGGCACACCGGGGGATTGCCCGGTGCCCGCTACAGCCAGTCCGGCCCTGTTAGCTTCTGTTGCCTTTCCTTACTCTCTCGTGTCCATCTGTCTCCCTCTTGTAACCCCTTCCCTTTCTCACCTGCGTGCTGTGCTTCTCCCCTGCTCTCTCCATGTTGGCTCACCCTCGTGTGCTTCCCCCGCCCTGCGTTGCTTTCATGTGCTTCACCCACCCTACGCTCCGCACTGCTTTTGCCAAGGTCCTTCTCTCCTCCCGCCCTCGTTGTGTTAATATATGCAACTTCGGTTTAAAGCCTCCTGGCTGTTTTCACTATGCTGTTCGTGAGAACAATTTCTGGATTTGCTGATATGCCTGCTGCAAGTTGTGGAAGCCCCAGTTGTTGTCCAAATCTACGCATGCGTGGTATTTCAGTACTCTGCACCACGGAGCATCAGTGTCCCCTTGACTTCGACACCCCTTTAGACACTTGAAGTTCCGCACTTTCAGGGACGCTTCCTTCCATCTAACCGGTAGCAGCGGATCTTCCACCACCAATATATTCCTTAATATATGCAGAATCTGAATACAGTTATTTACCATCTTTTATTTACTCAGTGAATGGGTGATTTCCTAAAATATTCCGGCTTCCGTTCAGCGGCCGAGTTCATGTGTCGTGTGCATCCATAACATACCGTCCTAGAGAGTGAGTGCTTCTAAAACCAGGCAGTTCAGTCCAAATTAGTTTACACTAAACCGGTCTTTTCCAGTACCACCACAAGGAGGCCTTGTTTATATTTCTCCCCCTCTTAAGACAAACTATACTTGCTAATTGCGCTTTTTGCTGTTATCCAGTTTGTGCAATCTAGACAAGTTCTGGCGGGAGAACAACATACGAGATGGAAGGATATAGTCCTGCCCAATAGACAGACGCATCAGCTGGGCGACAACTTAGGGTCTTTCCAAATACTTCTAAAATTTTAGATAGGCATATGTATATGTGTCATTACAAGCTTCTTCACCGTGAGGCATTGTGACCTTTCCTAGACTTTATGTATGGTAGACATGGGCGTGGTTTACCGAAAGCACAATCACTGCAGTGTATGGGACAGCCAATCAGATTCCTGTGAATGCAGTTGTAACTACCAGTAAAGAGCCGTCTCTTCACCCAGTGAAATATGTTTAAAAAACCGAAAGGCAGTTAACAGATTTCACTGCCCCCACAAGAACACAGGCAAACACACACGGTCATTGTTTGGACTTCTTCCTGTCCCTGTTTCACAATGTGATTGAACTGTAAACCCATGTAAACAACAGCTGTTAATATCTTTAGTCTAAAAGAAATTGTTTGGTGAAGCCAGGCTTTGCATTCCTTACACGGTGCTAATGAAACATTATTGTCCTATTTTCGGGGCCTTAACAGTAATCAGTGCCCATGTAACTATTGTTAATTGCCCACCATTCAGTTATGACTTTAAACTGAAGGCTGGGCACACAGTGAAGTGCTCGGTACTTAACAGCTGTTAATGCCTGACAACAGTTGGGCAGTAAGGCTGTTAAATGGCATCCCCAATCTCACGCAACCCAGGCAGGTAACGATGCCCACTGACTGCTTGATGGCCATGCCACTGAATCTAGAATGCATGAATTCGCATTAGCAGCAGGTGTTCTAATTAAATAAGCCAATCGCAGCATTCAATGCAGTGAGTTACTGTGTTTTGTCAGTGAGCAGTTGTGTTTGTCAGTGCACTATTGTGGTTTGACAGTGAGCTGTTATGGTTTGTCAGTGAGCAGTCGTGGTTTGTCAGTGAGCAGTTGTGGTTTGTCAGTGAGCAGTTGTGGTTTGTCAGTAAGCAGTCGTGGTTTGTCAGTGAGCAGCTGTGGTTTGTCAGTGAGCTGTTGTGGTTTGTCAGTAAGCAGTCATGGTTTGTCAGTGAGCAGTCATGGTTTGTCAGTGAGCAGTTGTGGTTTGTCAGTGAGCAGTTGTGGTTTGTCAGTAAGCAGTCATGGTTTGTCAGTGAGCAGTTGTGGTTTGTCAGTGAGCAGTTGTGGTTTGTCAGTAAGCAGTCATGGTTTGTCAGTGAGCAGTTGTGGTTTGTCAGTGAGCTGTTGTGGTTTGTCATGTGGACTTGAGACAGCAAATCAATAGACATCAGCAGCAATTGTCATGTTACATTTCCAAACTGGCAGCAAAGCAGCTAACGGTCTAACATGAAAGCCCTAACATAAAAAGTATCGCTCTTTGAGCTATGATCTAATGTGTGTGGGGAGCGGGGTATGAGTGGTGGTAGGGTGCACCCTCTAGCCCATGAACCACTTTGTTGTTCCCATTGCAAGGTAAGATCAGGACAATTGCTTGCATTTACATATGCTTGCACACAGTTGGACAGAGTACAACTGGTGACTGTAATGTTCCAATTCAATGTAACTTTACTGCACATAACAATATATGCTACCTAACTACCCACTTACAAGATACCAAAAGCGAGACCTATTGGCTATGCCAATGCTTGTTTCATTTTCCTAGGGTTTACTGTGCTAAAACATGCTGACATAGCTCAAGATTACCATATTTTATTTAGGCAAGAAGGGGTTAATTTGTCTTTTGGGGGAATATTAGTGGATGTGGTTGATTTTGTGGGTGAGACAGACATTGGCTGACCGACTTTGGGGTTATATGGTATTAGATGTAGGGATTGGGTGGTGCAAAAACCCCACTTTGGATTGGTTAGGGGTTGTTACTAGGTGAGCGATGACAGACCGGTGAGGGTGGGGGCTGTTCCCTGGTCAAGGGGCTGCAATCGGTGAGGGAAAAAGGGAATGAAGAGGTGACCCGCAGCAGGGCAGGGCTATTAGTACATGGTTGGTGTGTGTGTGGTAGGGACTATCTGGAGGAGAGGTTAGGTGAATTGGGGTGAGATTGTTAGGCAATGTTTCATTGTATTATTGAGGCAAAGTTTAGTCTGTAAAATGTAAATGTAAATTTGATACTTGTATAGCACACTACTCACCCACAAGGGTCTCAAGGCACTTGTACAAATACCGCTGTGGAACCCATCCCTGTGCAGCATCCACTCCTGGGCACCCCCAAGGTGGAGGCCAGCCATCCTTAGCGTTGTGGGGGCCGTTGTGGAGATTAAGCAAGCTATTGCCCAGAGTTGCACTCCATGATTAGAATAGGCACCGAGGCGAGAATTATCAGGTCCGTGGAATTTTTGAGCCCAAGACCCGCCGAGGCGGGGAATTGAACCCTGGTCCAGGGCTAGACCTCTGCATCAGGGTCTGCCGCTTTAATCATTGAGCCACACTTCTTCAATGTCTGTAAGGCATTTGCTTAGGTTTATGCTTATTGTTGTGCAGACTTGTTCTATTTAAAGCAGCCGATAACACTTCAATAGCGTTAGAATGATACATTTGCACCTGATAGTGGTGAGCACTGGCCATTAATGGGTTTACCTGGCTATTTGGAAATAGTGCAAGTGCATTTGAATCCCTCCTTGTTCAGATCAATTGGTCTCATGATCGGAGTCAGAGAATCCTTGGTACTTGGCATACAAATTGCAGCTGGACACCAATTCAACACACTCTCGCCTGGAGCATCTGCAAAAGCTAATGATGACCGGGGCAGAGCCATTCGAAAGGAAAGTTGTAGCTGCACAGAGAAGAAAAATGAGTGCTTAAAATGATGGCAACAGCAAAGAAAGAAAGACTAGACATGCGACAGGCAGTAGTCATTGCTGCATCGAAGGTGAGGTGGCACAAGTCGTGTTATAGCACATTCCTCTCCGAGTACAAATGATACAGATGAAGTGCACCATGGCAAGCTTCTGATAAACTAGGCACTGTGAGTCACTCATCCTTTTGCCATCAGCAATCCTCCATCGCGTACATGGGAGACTCTAGTCGCCTGCCATAAATTAATTGGGAACAGCATATGCTTTTTCAAATTGAAGGCATGCAAGGTTCTTTAAATGACATGACAGCACCAGGGAAATCAGCAGAAGTGACTGACGGTACCGAGCGACCCAATCACAGCTGCAAGAAGATCCTGCCTGAAGCCTGTCATGCTTTAACACGCTGGGTGACGTGTGAGACAATACAAGCGAAACAGATCAACATCAGCTCCTGCGGAGCGGGGTGAGGTGGGTGTATGGGCATTCTTGGTGCACACAGAAGAACTGGCTTTTTTGATGGCTATTAATATGAACTATATAAGGTTTGTGAGAGATATGAGATCGCATTCGTGAAAATAAGTGTTTGCACATCACTGTGGTCGGTGGCATTAATATTCTAGAAAATAGTAGAGTTTATACCCCGATATTTGAAAGGCTTTTTTGCTGTAAAGCCCGAGACTCGCAAAATTGCAGGCTTGCAAATCCCAGCTAGCAAAAATAAAGTACAAGTCGCTAATGTCTTTGGCACTCACAATTTACGCATTGTGACTCATTACGAATTTTTAAGAGGAAAATGGGATTTGAAATGGGCACCCCCCCTTGTAGCAATTTATAAACCAATGCAACCTCAGTTGTGGAGGCAAACTTTTAAAAGGCTATCGAATGCACACGGGGGTAGTATCCATTCGCAAAACTGAAGTTGTATGTGATTGGCAGCTTCTGCTCTCTGAATGTGGACTGTGGTACACCGCTCTGTTGAAGCACTCTATGCTCCCACCAATGCCCTTGCATCATCCAAATTTTAATTTTTGATTGCTGTTCTTGTGCTTTCCAAAGCCAGAGGCTGCAATAAACCAAAATTGCTTTTCGGCATAAATGCATATGTGAATACAGGTATGGTCTTCTGTCTCTAGCAGGCCTCCATCCCTGCATCCTCAACCCTTTCAGCAGCATTAACAAACAAAATTGAGATTTTCCTAGCCTTGGTGTCAGAGAGGCTAGATTTTATTAAAGACACAGAAGCAAGTATTATGCAGTCTTTCCTTGCTTTTAATTAACAGCAAAATGGCATATCCCAGACTGAAAAAGAAAAAACTACAGTATGACATCACAGAGGGTACACCAATCAGACATCAAGTAATCGAATAATTATGTTGACTACAAACAACAAGTCCTCTTTTCTTGAAGCAAGAATCAAACCGGAAAATAGAAAACATTAGAACCAGATATAATGTAAGGCAGTCCATGGAACAGTCTGAGAAAGAACGTTGATTCAAAAGGCCTCTAGGGGATAAGAGTCCAAGATGAAAACCAGACTCCTGAAAGAGGGAAGCAGACTCATCCGGATTAGCAAGAATTGCTGGTGGAAGAAGTTGTAGCTGCAAAAGAAAAAAGAAGGGAGGGTAAGATACAATAGTGAAGTGATAATACTCGCCTCCGTATCTTTCATAAAATCTAGCTTTTCTGACACCAAGGCTAGGAAAATCTCAATTTTATTACAAGACATGGAGGCTCCTATTATCCATGTTTAAAGCATTGCAATAACCGAATCAGAAACATGAGAAATAGGTTTACAATAAAAAGTTCTAAAAGTAGTAACATTAGACCAGTCTGCAGATTTGAGAATATCATGTAAAGAGGATCCGAACCAGAAAGCCAGAGAAGCCATGGCTCCTCTGGCTGAATGGGTGCCAAAATGTTCAGTATCAACGCCAGTGAGGGACATGATCCATTTAACCCAACGGGCAAGGAAGGGAGAAGAAACAGGTTTATGAGGTTTCTGGAAAGAAATCAATATTTGCGAAGAAGAGGGAGATCTCATATCTGCAGTACGAGCCACATAGGTTATTAAACATTTTCCAACACCCAATTTTTGACTGAGACTGGGAAAAAGGATACTGAACTAAAGATACATTTGTTTTGGTACACCTGTGAACTTGGAAAGAAACACCAAGAAAGAAATAATGAAAGGAAGACAAATCCAAGGCTTTCACATCAGAAACACGTATTAAAGAAATTAGACAAAGAAGCATAGCCAGTTTAGCAGATAATTGTCTTAGAGAAAGAGAAACATTGTCTTGCCATGAAATAAATAATTTTAGTACCAAATTAACATCCCGCATAACATTATATTTGGGAATTGGAGGTTTAACGTGTCTTACTCCCTTTAACAGATGACCAATTAAAGGATGTTCGCCAATGGGTCTGCCATCCACTCGATGATGTTCTGCAGAAATATACACATTGATAGTGCAATAATCCTTGCCCTGAGAAGCTAATGAAGCTAGAAAACTCACAATTAAGGTGAAATCCACTGAAAAGGGATCTGAATTCCTGTCCATACACCAGCTACACCAGGCGATCCACGCCGTCTGTACGTTTTTGATGTACCAGGAGCCCATGATTGTTGGATGATTTGGATAGCTTCTTCCAAAATTCCTGGGGTTCTCCAAGATGCCCCAAAATCCTCCAAGCTATCAAAACAAGGGAACCCTCTAGAATCATACTGTGAGGGTGACCTTAAGGGTTGAGAAGTAACTCAGGAAAAAGAGTTACCACGGGTGGGTAACTTCACTCTGCCAGCAGAGTTTCCGGAGTTTTGCCAACTCCACGTTCCGTTGCGAACGCGGAGTTAAGGCAAAACTCCGACTCCGTGGTGGAGCGTAGTTAGCCGGTCCCTCCACCCTCCCAAAGTAATTATAATGTTTAAAAAAGGCACTTATCTGACGTGGCTGCCTCCACCTCACCATGGTCGCTCTCCTTCTTCGTCCTTCTTCTCAGATAACCCCTGCGTTGTACGTCTTGCGTTTGCACATGTGCAAGACGTACAACGTAGGTGTTATCAAAGAAGAAGGATGGCGAGGGTGAGGATGGAGAGAAGCCATGGCGAGGAGGAGGCAGCCATGGCAGGTAAGTGTCTTTTTATATCATTATAATTACTTTGGGAGGGGGGAGGGAACTGAGCGGTGCAGTGTTGTTTTCCAACTCCTTGGAACTCTGCGTAGAGGCACTATGCCTGCTCCGCCTGAGCTTAAAAAGGAGGGATCCAGACCAGAAAATCTGAGGCTATCTCCAACAGGGAAGGGTACCAAGGATGGGATTGCCAAAAGGGGGTTATTAGAGCCAAAGAAGATTGCTGTCTGCGAACTTGAGCCAAGACACGTGCAATAAATAGAAAGGAGGAAAAGCATAAAGTAGCGACTAGGACCAAATTTGCAGAATAGCATCCGTGGCCAAGGCTTGAGGTTCCAGACTCCAACTGAAAAAGGATGGTAGTTGGGAATAGAGGCAGGAACCAATAAGGTCTATCGAAATTTTTCTGTAGATGGAAGTAAGACAACTGAATATTGAAGGGTTCCACTGCCTATCGCTGGAATCGTACAGGTGCCTGGAGTACCAATCCGCCACTATATTTTATTTCCCTGGAAGGTAGACCGCACGTACTGACAAATTGCATTGAAGGCAATAATTCCAAAGATGCTTGGCATGATCTGCTAGGACCTTGGATCTTGTGGCCCCGATGATTGCTATATCTGACAGCCATCAGGTTGTCCATGCGAAGAAGGATGGTGCAACATACTCTTTGTTTTGTAAAGGACTGTTGATATGCAAGAAGAAAACCTTCCGAGACCATACACCTCCAGCCGAGAATTAGCCACATCTTGCGCCCCCAACTTGTCTGACTTGCATCGGATTCTAAAACAAGATTTGGAGTGGCAGAGAAAATTGGTCTTCCGTTACAGGCATCTAAATGTTGAAGCCACCAAAGACGTTCCTGTTTGGATTCCTGATTGAGGGCAATCGAGTCTGAATAAGCTAGGCCTTTTCGAAGATGGCAAATCTTTAGTCTTTGAATAGCTCGATAATGGAGAGGGCCCAGAAAAATGGCATGGATGGAAGAGGCTAGAAGGCCTACCAATCGGGCTAAGGACCTGAGGGGAAAGAAAGGAAGAGACAGAGTGTGACAAATCTCCTTCTTTATAAGAGGTATCTTGTGTGAGGGAAGTTGAAGAATAGAACGGGAAGTGTCTACTAGAAAACCAAGAAACTCCAACCTGTTGAGAGGGAATCAGGACTGATTTCTGAACGTTTACCAGAAAACCTAAACTAGACAGGTGATTCTGGCAAAGCTGTAAGTGAGTAAGAAGAAGAGTTTTGTCCTGAGCCATGGTGAGAAAATCGTTGAGGTAAACGATGAGATGAACCCCTTGAGCTCTGAGAAAACTTACTATTGGTCTGAGAATCTTGGTGAAACACCAAGGGGCTGAAGACAGGCCAAAGGGAAGTACTTTGTACTGATAAAAAGAGTTTTTGCCTTAAAACTGAAGATACTTTCTGTGTGAAGAGTCCATGGGAACGGTTAAATAAGCGTCCTGAAGATCGAGTCTGACTAACAAATCGTTCTGAAGAAGAATATCCCTGAGATGTAAGATGGTTTACATCTTGAAGTGATGGTAAATGACAAAATTGTTGAAATTCCTCCAGTTCAGGACTAACTGAAATTTCTTGTTCTTCTTCTGCACCAGAAAGCTGGTGCTGAGGAAACCTGAAGGATCGAAGGAGGTCTCTTCTATAGCTTACTTGGAAAGGAGACTTTGGGTTTTGCTGTCTATAAGACTGCTTTGCTCTAGGGAGAAATGAAGAGGAAGAGGGAAGAACTGTTGGATAGGAGGTTGTCAAAATTCTATGCGGTATCCCTGAATTGACTGAATTACCCAGGGATCTGTGGATAGAGAAAACCATGAGTTTAGAAAGAATTCCAGTCTGCCTCCTGTAGGAGGAAGGCCAGAATTGGAAGCACTTACCAGAATATTTCTCTCCTTTGTTTCTGTAGCCTCTGGACCAAAAACTTCTGCTGCAATTGGATTAAAATGAGGCTTGTATCCACAATACGAGTCGGATTGACTTTGTTGAGCAAAGGAGGCTCTGTTTGAGGAAAAGCCGGCAAAGCGACTAGAAACATACTTGCCCAATTCTTTCATAAAAGACTCACCAAATAACAAGCCTTTGGCAGCAGGATCTTCCTCTTTGGAGGCTAAGGTCGCAAGCTTCGTGTCAATTTTAAGCAGCAAACTTTTCATTCTTTCCAAGGAAATGTGCACATTTGCGTTACCTAGGATACAGATAGTCCGCTGGGCCCAATTGGAAAGAGTTTCAGAGTCAATGGAAAAAACATAAATGTTTGCCTCTTCAGCCATGTTCAAAACCCTGGTGAGAGGGCCCACCAAATCCTATATCCTACCCTGGCAATTGGACCAGGCTCTCTCCTTGCCCTTCTTAGGGTCCTTGCCAAACTTCCTAAAAAACATAAGCATATTAGGGTCATAACCAGCACTCTGGACTATAGAAACACCCTATATGCCGGAATCAACAAATCCCTGCTCCACAAGCTCCAGACCATACAGAACCCCGCAGCCAGACTCATCCTCTTCATCCCTTGATATGAATACATCACCCAACACCTGTGACACCTCCACTGGCACTCCGTTGAGAAGAGAGTAACCTTCAAGATACTCAATCACACCTACAAATGCCTCCACAACACCGGACCCCAATATCTCAATGAAAGAATCTCTTTCCACGTACCCAACAGAAACCTCCGATCCGCCGACCTCGCCGAAACCCCGCGCATCCGCACAGCAAGAACGGGTGGAAGAGCCTTCTTATGCATCACAGCAAAGACCTGGAACGAGCTCCCTATGTGCTCCCACTCTGCACACCTTTAGGAAGAGCCTCAAGACCTGGTTCTTCCACTGACCCAGAGCTGCACCCCCCTTCCTCCAGCTCCTTGAGACCCTCATGGGTGAATAGCATGCTTCACAATTCCTTGATTGATTGATTGATTGATTGATTGATTGATTAATAGGAGTTACAGTGACATTATTGGCAAGGGAAGGACGGGGACATTCTGACTTTAGTTTGTTTCTGGTAGACTGTCAAGGGCATTGCGCAGGTAGAAAGAAACATAATCTGCTACATGTTCTGCAGGGAACCACTCTGTAGAATTTGGGTGATGAATCAAAGCAGGATCAAACATGGGATCGCCGAGATGATCTACCAGTTCATGAGACACAGGGTGAGAGACACCACCATCAAAAAGAGAAATTTTACGCCTTTTCTCTGGAGGCCCATAGGAATTAGGATCAGTAGACCCATCCAAATAATCTGTGTCATCAAACACTTCATTATCATCATCATCTGTATCTCTTAAATGGGAAATTACAAGTGTGGAAAAGAAAGGCCCCGAATTTGAAACCTCTAAGGTGGGAGGACCCATTTTAATTGAAATTCCTTTAGAGGAACAAGAGGTAGCTGCTTGTTTCCTACCCATTCCAGAGGAGCCCACCTTAGATAAAACAAGCATTTTAGACAAAGAGGCCTTTAAAGGTTTAGACACATCCATCATAGAAACAGCAACAGCCTGTTTAACAGTGTCATTAATGAATGATTTTAAATTGTCTTTCAATTGCTGTGTATCTTCTTCCTCAGACGTCATAAAATATATGAGGCAATAATGAAACTTATGAAAAATAAAAAAGAAACCAGAAGAGCAAGGATTAAAAAAAAAGAATATAAACTGGAAAAGGGGGCTTGTACAAAAATTGAAGGGGAGTCACCAAACAGGCAGACTCACCAAGCTAGGGGAGGAAACACCATGAAAGCACACCCACATGGGGAGAAGCCGCTATGCCCAGCAAATGAAAGGCAAGCGGAGGCTCCGACACAAAGAAGATTACCGTTGTCTCCGAAAAGGACAAGGAAACCTCGACCGAGCGTGGCAAAGGCAAACAACTGCTGACAGGCTTCCCCAACTGAGAAAAAAGACTGTTGAGGGAAGTGCATGAAGTGAATGCTGGGCACGCCGGACAGCTGACAGGCTACCCAAAGTAAAGAAAAAAACACTGTGGGAAGCAAGGGGAAGCTATGAAGAGCACGCGACTCCCGCAACAAGTAAGAGATTTAAAAGAAATCCGATAATTACAGAAGTGTCAAATCAGACAAAAGTAATTAGATCTGAAATGTTACTTATCTTGACTGCGAGCAGCAAGAAAAGAGGACTTGTTCTCAGTCAACATAATTATTTGATGACTTGGGGGCACATGCATCAAAGGATTTTGCGAGCGCAAATGGTGCGATTCGCAAAAATCGGCTGTTTGCGCCCGCAAAATTGCCTTTTGCGATGTATTAAAGTGTTAGGCACTCGCAATTTAAGGAATCGTAATTTATTGCGATTTCTTAAATTCCGATTGCATTTAAGGAATCGCAATTTAAGATTCCTTAAAAGCAATGCTAGAAGCACTTAGAAATAGCAAATTCGCTATTTGGGGCCGCAAAATACAGAAAAATTACCCTGGTCTCTATTTTGCAAAAACCTTGAAAAATGCACTAAAGTGCATTTTTCAAGGTTTCAGGTTGCACACACACATGCCCCTGGGACATGTGTGTGCGCAACATGGGTGCACATGACAATTTCAGGGGTGCAACAGGGTGTCATTTTGACACCTTTGCAACCTTGAAATTGCATGCGCAATTTGCGAGTACCTATTGGTACTCGCAAATTGCGCATGCAATTTCCCGTCCATTCCTATGAGCCAGTAGGCCCATAGGAATGAATGGGAAGCCATTCCTTAATTGCGACTCGCAATTTGAGAGTCGCAATTAAGGAATGTTTAGGAATCGCTATTTTAATAGCGATTCCTACATGCATAGGCTTTTGAGAGTCCTTAATTGCGATTCCTTAATAATCGCAATTAAGGACTCGCAAAAGCTTTGCTTGATGCATGTGCCTGTTGATGTCTGACTGGTGTGCCCTTTGTGATGTCATACTGTAGTTTTTTTCTTTTTCTGTCTGGGAATGTAGTTTTTACTTGGCTGCTGTTAATTAAAAGCAAGGAAAGACTGCATAATAGGAGCCTCTGTGTCTTGTAATAAAATCTTGCTTCATTAATATTAATGCTGCAGGATTGTGCAAGTCCTAAAGAATAGTCATTTTCGCACATTAGAACGTTTAACACTGGTGTCCTAGGTCCATCCTGCTGTGGCTCGGCAAGATGAGACAAGTTCAACGATCTCCACATGTGACTCTCAGGGCAGTCAAGGGCTTCTCATCGAGGTAGTGTGGGGGGGCAATAGCTTTCACCGAACACATAATAACTTCAATGTCCATCCCAGTGTTTCTCTATTAGTAAAAGCAAGTTCCTTCATTACACAACAGACTAACTACTACACAATCCAATTATTCTTAATCATCTTAATCATACATGGTGCAATCCCTGGCTGCGTTCTTCGGATAGTGTTACACTCTCTCACGTCAATACCCTCTCCACACCCTGGTGCTATCTAGATGCCATAGTCCCCAATAGCTACTGGCAGAGGCACAAATTAGGCACAGGTGCAGATTATCATTCTCCTGTGGGGCTTAGAAGTGTAACTTAGTCATTCAATTTTACTCCTGGTTTACTACAGGTACAAAGTTTCAAGTCTGTGTCCTCGTCTTCTTTTGTGTCTGCTGTGTGCTCCAGAAGGTGGGAAGCCTTGTGATGCTTGCACACTGTTCCCTGCAGGTTGCACACCGAGATGGGCGCAGCCTATGCCAATGGAGGTGGCCTCTTACCCTGGTCAAGCTCACAGCAACAACTTGCAGGTACAGCCTCCTAGGCCACTCACATTCACAGAGATGCAGTGCATGTGCAACCCCGAGGCCAATCATGCTTACATTGGTGATGTACAGTTGCAGTGTCCCAGTGTGACCAGGTTCCCAGCGCTGAGATGCAGTGGCTGCCATACACAGTCACAGCTGCAGTGGGCGGAAGGTATATCAATGAATGGTCGACACAGTCTTCGGGGAAGTACTTAGGTAGGTACTGCACAGAGACCTGGAGACCACCTTGCAATATGGGTAACTCCTGACTTCACTCTCTAATAGTGCCTATTTTCTCTGGGTTCTCCACACATCGGGAACACACAGGGCATTTGCTCCTTAATAGAATGTGCAGGCACACTCCTTTTCTCTCTCAGCAGGCTGTCAGGCAGGCAGGCTTCTGGAAACCAGGTAGAACCCAGCTCTTCCACCTGAACATACAGACTTCAGGTGATTTCCCTTCACCTTTGGGAGAATGGTTATCAGGGTGGCAGGGTTCTAGGAACTAGGTATACAACAGCTTCTCCATCAGAACATACATACTTCAGGAAATTTCCACTTACCTCTGATAGACTGGCATATCAGGCATATGCCAGTTTTTGTTACACTGCATCTCTTTGAGTACTGTGTGAAGCACTCCCATAGAAGAACCTGGGACTGAAGCAAGTCAGGTGGTTTGGGTTCTTCTCTGTTCTTGAAAGGGAATGTGGATTCACTGTCTCAAACCTTAGAATCAGTTTGGTTTGGTTCTCTTTCAAGGGTCCTTCTCAGCCTGCTTTCCATTCACAGCCTTTCTGCAGTTTTATTTTCAGTGTTGTTTTAAGCCTGCTCACTATTAACAGCCCTTGTATAAAGTGCTACTTCTCATAACAGGTAGCTCTGGGGCTGTCACCAAGCAGGAGCACCCATCATTTGGGCATTATGAAGTGTGATATCTCTGTACCTGGCTGTCATCATTTTTTCTAAAGACGTAATCAGAGACAGACAAAGGGCCAAGCCTGGCCTAGAAACTACCTCACCTTGAACTACAGAAACTCAAGTTCCACCCTTCATAACTACCATCCACTAAATGGCAGTACTCAGGAAGAACTAATCAACAGCCTCTTGTTTGCAAAGTCATCATTAAATTGATAAGCTTAGCTCTCTGTCCATCCTCCTCACTTCATAGGCTGGCTCTCTCCCCTTCAGCCATATAAATACAAGCTGTACATTTCCACTGCTCATCTGTTCGCCCTCTAGATATTGCAACAATGAATAACAAGAGGGGACGCAGATTGCTGGGTACTGTTCACTCTTATACCCTGCCCGAGGACTTGCTGTTATTTCTGCCGACTACAGGTTCTAGCTGCCCTAGCTCCAGGAGAGGCTTGCTGACAGCTGCCTCCCACTTGTCATGACATACTCATAAAGCGCAGGAACATCTCCCGCGGTGCGGGACACAGTGTGCTGTGTGCTGTTCACTTTTACCCCCCTGTTCGAGGACTTGCTGTGATTGCTGCCAACTACAGGGTCCAGCTGCCGTAGCACCAGGAGGGGTTTGCTGACAGCCGCCTCCCACTTGTCGTGACATACGCATAAAGCACAGGAACATCTCCAGCGGCGCGGCATGCAGTGTGCTGTGTCCTGAGGGCTGTTCACTCTTACCCCCTACCCGAGGACTTGCCGTGATTGCTGCCAACGACAGGGTCCAGCTGCCCTATCTCCAGGAGGGGCTTGCTGACAGCCGCCTACCACTTGCAGTGATGTGCGCATAAAGCGCAGGAACATCTCCCGTGGTGTGGAACACGCCCGGGCAAAGCTCGGGCCAAGGTCAGGCCCATCTTGCGCCTGTCAGCTCCAGGAAGAGGCAGGGCTCGGCCCCCTTTAACGTTCCTCAGACAGGGTACTGGACTGGTGACTTTGGTGCTTTTCCATGAGCATTCTGTGCCTGTGCAGCCATAGCCATCAGGCCACTGAGCAAGCGTGGGGTTGGGATTGTGACTCTCTGTAAGCCTTGTATTGTTATTACCCGGTACAGATGACCAGTTAGTCCCAAGAAACAGCCCGCAATAGGCTCCTTGCAACTGACCACTACTTGGCGCTTACTTGACAGTTGTTAAACCAGAGACATACTATAGGGTAAATACGAAGGCAGTCTACTTTCCATAAGTAATATGGGTAAAAGGAAGGCTGGGGAGGGTGAAAATGGCTCTGGGAAGATGAAGAAGATTAAAAAAAAAGTTAAAAAAAGGCAGGGGAAACTGTGTCATAGATCGGATCGATGACCTATTGGATGAATGAGAAGAGTTGCTATACCCTGTTACCATCCAGCCCCCTGTTGCAGCACCTAAGAAGGAATCCCCCAAAACTGGCAGGCACGGTTCAGTGTCAACCCAGAATTCCAAATATGTTCTTGAAAACTAAAACCAGCTGCTCCTATCCCTTCTGTTACTGACTGTATTCCTCTGATGGTGGAACTCAAGGTGGAGGTGATCGAGTTAAAAAACATTATTTGTCAGCTGATAACAAGCTAGAAATGTAAACTCATGGTAAACTCCTACACAGGTTATTGGCCAGATACTACCACCGCCACCACCTCCACCTTTGGTTAGCATGTCTGTGGCTCAAAAGCACCAACCCCCTCCTAATACTGCCTATTCTGGCTATAAATCCAGTGAGAGAATGGTCCTAGCCCTCCAAACGTTGCTTGGGTGTGTGTTTAAACCTAACCTCACACACCAAGGTTATATCAGACCATTACTTCATTCACTCGATTGTGGCGCGGCAGGTCTACCATATACCAAAACAGGAAGTACCATGGAATGCATAATCCTGCTGTGAATGGTATCCTCCTGGGTGGCTTACGTTTCTAAACGAAAATGATATCTGTGTTTTTCAGGAGACCTGGCCTACTGATAGGGTATTTATTAGTGGATATACTACACATAGCATCGAGGTGTTAGCCCCACGGAATACAGGGAGGGCAAGTGGTGGTCTAGCAGTTTAAAAAAAGAATTCTATCGCGTGCACCCACAAATAGCTGCAAATCAACTCACTGGACCTAATTGATCCAGGCTACTTTTCCATCAGGGTTAGTCATATCTATTCTTAATGTCTATGTTAGGTCTATTTCTTCAGGGAACGACTCACCCTCTTTATCTATGCTACATGATCTGATAGGTCCCTACCAGCCACAGACTAGGGTGTTGGAGATTTCAATGCCACATTTGAGCCCTCCACGTTACTCGATTCTCTGACTGAGGATGAAGATGAGTTTTGGGGAATTCCTAACTTAAATAGAGCAGGAGACTCACGTAACACCAAAGTACCTTTGCAGCTTATTTCCATGGTAGTGGGAAGGAGTCTAAGGGCATGCAATGGCAGGACCCGTTCAGACCTTGACAGACAGGCCACATTCAGGAGAGGCTCTAGTTTTAGTGTCATGGACTATATCCTGGTGGAAGCTATGTTGTGGCCCTTGGTGAGTGATATGATGATCACAGCTTGGTTCGTCAGTGACCATAATCCCCTCCTTTTTTCCTTGGCTGGTAATTCCCTTAGCAGGGGCTTGTCTGGTAGCCGCACAACACAATGAGAACCCTTAATTTCTAATAACATCAGAAGAGTTTCTTGGCTTAGAACTCAGAATGATAGTAGACGTCAAGCAATAATTTATGAACTATTTGTGCGTCATTTTTAAAATCTTGATACAGTTACATTATCGCCTGATCAAATATTAACTGCCCACGGGGGTTTCTTCAAGGAGTTGAAAGGTGTGTTCTTATCACATTCCACTAAAAAGAAACCGAGGGAGGGGAAGAAATGTGCATGGTTTAACCACGATTGCAAACAGGCAAAAGTTAATTTAAAACTAGCGATCCAGGAGGTTGATCATATAGCTGTTGCCCATCACACAATGGCTATAAAATAGCCTTAGCAAAGGCCAACCATGATTGGGCTGATAAGAACTGGCAGGATTTACTGGTCTCTGCCACCAGGTGTAATGACAACCGCACATTCTGCCCATTATAGCACACAGGAGTTTGGAAGGGGTAACTACACCAGTGAAGTGGGTCAACCATTTCAACTTGCTATATGATAAGAGGGAAGCTATCTTCCCTGTGGGTGGTATTGATAATTTGTCTAAATGTGAAACTAGCGAGGTATGGGGGTGCTGTCAGTGAAGGATCCCTCTTTAGCCTGGATGATACTCTTAGGGCTATTGAAAGAATGAAATCTGCGAAAGCCCCGCGGCCTGACAAGATGCTGGGTGATTTGTATAAGTCAGACCTGTTAGTTTGGGCTCCTTACCTAAATCTTCCGTTTAACGCAGTTGCTGATGGGGGAGAATTACCTGAGACCTGGAGATGGGCAAAAATAATAACTATACACAAGAAAGGTGTTACTTTCACCCCATCGAATTATAGACCCATTGGTCTATTAGACAATATGCACAAATGAAATTCACTAAACAGGTCATGGACAAATTACTAACCTGGATGGATGACAATGAGATTCTGCCAGTAGTGTGCCAGGAGGTGCGATTGCAGAGTGGTGGAGTAAGGGGGCGGGTCTCCCACAAGTTCTCAGTAATCCGACTGTGTGGGACTTACTGGAGGTAGCAGAAGGGATTCTTGGCCCCCAAAAGACCAGCAGCATCTAAAAGCACTTCATACCCCAATATGTAGTGCACCAGGAGGTGTGTTTGCAGAGTGGTGGAGAAAGGCGCGGGGCCTCGGATGACCTCTCAGCAATCCCACTGTGTGGGACTTACTAGAGATAACTGGAGGGGTTGTTGGCCCCCAAGGACCCTCAGCAGCTAAGGGGACTTCATCCCCCAACCAGTTGTGCACCAGGAGTCCCCTTTGCAGACTGGTTGAGAAAGGGGACGGGACCTCCAATGACTTCCCCCGGGGCCTGTCTTTTTATTAGGGACAGGGGTCGTGCAACTCCCCCTCCCCAGACAGGTTTCGGCCCCAGGGACCCCATTCACCATGGCCCAGCCTTTAAAAAAATAAATATTTAATAATATTTGGTGCGGGGGTACATGAGGACCCACTCTCCAGGCTGATTTGGGCCCGGGAATCTCATCCCCATGGGACCCAGCTTCGTTATTCTGGGTGCCCCCAGGGCACCCAGTGACCTCTGTTGAGGACCGAGGGGGGAGCCTCAAGGCCCCAAAGGTCCCCGCTGGTTCCTCGCCTCCTGCAGGAGCCGGCATTGCTGCGACAGACGGGGGGCTGCTGAAAGGCAGCACCATGTCTGTCGGAGCAAATGTTTTAATCTGTTTCCCTGCACGCATATTTGTGTGCAAGTAAACAGATGAAAACTCTGGTTTCTGCAAGCTGGAACTGTTAAATTCTTTCTGTACTAGTAATTAGTCATACTATTTCTAACATATCTCATCTGAGTGGCTGTGTGACTGTGCCAGTGTGTGTGTGAATGGGTATGTAAGCGATTCTGTAGGTATGTGAGTGGTTCTATGAGTGAGAGATTGGCTGTGTCAGTGGCTGTATGGGTAAATGAGTGGCTGTGTGAGTAGCTGTATTGGTGAGTGAGTGGCAGTGTGAATGGTTGTATGGTTGGGTGTGTCAGTGTGTGAGTACCTGTATGGGCGAGTGAGTGGCTGAATGAGTTTCTGTATGGGTAATTGAATGGGTGTGTGAATGTCTGTAAGGGTTTATGAGGGGCTGAATGAGTTTCTTTATGGGTAATTGAATGAGTGTGTGAATGGCTCTAAGGGTTTATCAGTGGATGTATAAGTGTCTGTATGTCTGTATGTCTGAATCTGTGATTGGCTATATTGGTGAGTGGGTGGGTGCATGAGTGGCTGTACGGATGAGTTAGTGGGTATGTGAGAGGCAGCATGAGTGAGTGGATATGGTAGTGGCTCTATGGATGAGGGATTGGTTCTGTGAGTACTGGCATGAATCTGTGACTGTTTATGTGAGAGGATGTGTGGGAGTGGGTGTATGAGATGTTCTATGGAGGTGTGAGTGTGTATGTGAGTGGTTCTGTGGATGAAGTCATCAGTGACGTCATCTGAGACTTCATCAGTGATGTCAATGACCAGGTCATGAGTGATGTAATACATGAGGTCATAAGCAGTGCATTGCAGGGAGTAGGTTCTAGTTAGCTCAGGTAACTATAACTGCTGAATTTCTATGGTTTTGTATGAGTGGAATCTGAGCCTAACTACAAAGTCCCTGTAACATTTGTTTATTTCAGTGAATTTCAAAGGCTTTTTAAATTCTATTTCCTAACTATAAAGTCCCTGTAACCTACCTTTGTTATTTAAGTGAATTTTTAGTTTTATTTACTAACAGTAACCTGTAACCTTTGAGAGTGAGTGTGTGAATAAGTGCATGAGTGTCTAAATAGTGTGTGAGTATCTCAATTGGTGTGTGAGTGGATGTGTAAGTGTCTGAATGAGCCTGAAGTTGGCTGCATAAGTGTCTCACTGAGTGTGTGAGTGGGTTTGTGAGTGTCTGAGTGGGTCTGTGAGTGGATGCGTGTGTCTCTCATTGGATGTCTGTCGTCTGAGTGGGTGTATGAGTGTCTGAGTAGGTCTGTAAGTAGGTGTGAGAGTGTCTGAGTGGGTTTGTGAGTGCATTCATGCGTGTATGAGTCAGTCTGTGAGTGACTGCATGAGTGTGTGAGTGTGTTTGTGAGTGGGTGTGTGAGTCTTTGAGTGGGCCTGTAAGTGGGTATGTGAGTGTCTGAGTGGCTGCCTGAGTGTGTAAGTGGGTCTGTGAATAGGTGTGTGTGTCTCAGTGGGTCTGTGATTAAGTGCATGAGTCTCTGAGTGGGTCTGTGAGTGGGTGCGTGAGTCAGAGTGGGTCTGTGGGAGGGTGTGGGAGTCTCTGAGTGGGTCTGTGAGTGGGTGCGTGAGTCTGAGTGGGTCTGCGTGTAGGTGCCTGAGTGTTTAAGTGGGTCTGTGAATAGGTGTGTGAGTGTCTCAGTAGGTCTGTGCATAAGTGCATGAGTCTCTGAGTGGGTCTGTGAGTGGATACGTGAGTCTGAATGGGTCTCTGCGTAAGTGCATGAGTCTCTGAGTGGGTCTGTGATTGAGTGTATGAGTGTCTGAGTGCTCTCTATTTTGCCTTTTCTGTTTGTTTTCCTCCTGTTTTGCCTTTCCTGCTCATTTTTCTCCCCTCTGTTTTGCCCTCTTCTGCTCTGTTTTGCCTTTCCTGCTCTTTTTTCTACCCTCTGTTTTGCCTTTTCTGCTCGCTTTTCTGCTCTCTGTTATGCCTTTTTTGCTCGTTTTTCTGTCCTCTGTTTTGTATTTTCTGCTCGTTTTTCTGCTCTCCGTTTCGCCTTTCCTTCTCATTTTTCTGTGGTTTGTTTTGCTGTCTTCTGCTATGATTTCCCTTTCCTGCTCTTTTTTCTGCCCTCTGTTTTGCTTTTTTCTACTTCTTTTCTGCTCTCTGTTTTGCCTCTTATGAGCCCTGGAGACCACCGCCTACCCGGGGCTTTACTGATATTAAGGAGGGGAGGCGCAGGGACACCCCTCCATTGAGCTCCAAGAGCCCTTGGGACCACCACCTCCTTCAGGTTTTATTTAAACCAAAGGAGAAGGGGCCACAAACACCCTCCTCCTGGGGCTTTCACATGGCCCAGGGGCCACCACCTCCCTAGAGCTAGCTTAAAAATTAGGCAGGCGTGCTGCCCTGCAGGCCCGGAGGATCATCACCTCCTGAAGCCAAATACATACTTCCAAGAGGCAGGGGAGCCATGTGGCCTACCTCCCTTGCCACATACAGTTCCGGGGACCCCTATCCCCTGGGACCTGGCCTTAACTCAATGTGGGAGGAAAACCATGCTGCCCCCCCTCTCTGGGCCAATTTTGGCCATAGGGACCCTATCCCCCAGGGCCTAGCCATGTATCTCTGGGTGCCATGGTCCCAGCCAAGGCACCCATTTTGCAGGATGGGGACCGCATGAAGAGCCATAAGGGCCCTGTGGTCTGTGATCCCAGCAGGCTCCACATCTCCTGCGGGAGCCAGAATTGCTATTGCACACTGGGTGCTGCTGGAAATGCAGCTCCCTGTGTGCAAGAGCAATAGTTTTATCTCTTTCCCTGCCCACCTGTCTGTGGGCAGGGAAAGAGATTACACTTCTGCTTCTAGTGGGTGGGAGCACTTTGACAGTTACCACCTACTAGAACCAAAATGTTTGCTTTTAATTGGTGGGAGCTGTCAGCTCCACTCTAAACCCTACAAAAACCCATGCCACCCAAAACCCCATACCTAGTCCTATACCCTAAAATCACCCTTGTCACCCAGAATCTCATACCCACCCTAAACCCTAAAAATACCCATGCAACCCAAAAACCCAAATCCTCCCATAACCTTAAAAATACCTTTGCCACTTAAAAAACAATACCTACCCTAAACCTTAAAAATACCCTTAGCACCAAAAAACCAATACCCAACGCTAAACCCTAAAATTACCCTTGCCACCCAAAATCCTATACCCTACCAAAACCGTAAAAATACTCTTGCCACTCAAAAAACAATACCCACCCTAAACCATAAAAATACCCTTGCCACAAAAAAAAAACCAATACTAAATGCTAAACCCTAAAATTACCCTTGCCATCCAAAATCCCATACCTACCCTAAACCCTAAAAAACACCCTTTCCACCCAAAAAACATTACCCACTAGAAACCCCAAAAATAGCATTGCCACCCAAAACCCCATCACTTCCTTAATCATGAAATTATCATTGCCAGCCAAAAACCCTTACCATAAACCCTAAAATGATCCTTGTCACTGAAAGCCCAGACCCACCCTAACCCCTCAAATTACCCTTGCCACCCAAAAACCCATATCCACACTAAAAGCAAAAAATACCCTTGCCACCCAAAAACCCAAACCCAACCCTAAAATTACCCTTGCCACCCAAAATTCATACCCATCCTAAATACAAAAAATACCTTTGTCACCAATAAACCAATACACAACTTAAACACCAAAAATACCCTTGCCAACCCACACCCCATACCCATCCTAAACCCTAAAATTATCCCTATGACCCAAAAACCCATACCCACTATAAACCTTTAAATGACCTTAGCGACCCAAAAACCCATACCCACTATAAACCTTAAAATGACCGTAGCGGCCCAAAAACTAATACCCACTCTAAGCCCTAAAATTAACCTTGCCATCAAAAAACCCATACCCACCCTAAGCCCTACAATTACCCTTGTCACCAAAAAACTAATACCCACCCTGAACCCTAAAATACCCTTGCCAGCCAAAACCCCATATCATCCCTAAACTGTAAAAATACGCTTGCCACTCAAAAACCCATACCCAACCCTAAATCCTTAAATTACCCTTGCCACCCAAAATCCCATACCCAACCTAAATCCTATAAATACCCTCGCCACCCAAAAAACAATACCCACACTAATCCCCAACAATACCCTTGCCACACAAAACCCCATACCCTCCTAAACTCTAAAATTATCCCTACCACCCAAAGACCCATAACCACCCTAAACCCTGAAATTATCCTTGCCACCCAAAAACCCGTACCCATCCTAAACCCTAAAATTACCCTTGCCACCTTAAACCCATTCCCTCCCTAAACCTTGAAAATACTTTGCCACCCAAATACCAATACCCAACTTAAATCCTAAAAATACCCCTGCTACCCAAAAACCTATACCCAATCCAAAATCCTAAAATTATCATTGCCACCGAAAACTCATACCTACCCTAAACCCTAAAAATACCATTGGCAGCCATAAACCAATACCCACCCTAAACCCCAAACATACACTTGCCACCCAAAAACCTAAACCCATCCTAAACCCTAAAATTATCCTTACAATCCAGAAACCCATACCCATCCTAAACCCTAAAATTTATTTTGCAGATATATATATTTACAAATGCAGCTCATGTCAGGCCTGTAAATTTGGGGTCAATGTTTTGAATTATAGGACAGCATTCAGTGCTAAATCTATTGATCTTAAGAGATTCTACAATTGTAGAACCAAATTTGCTGTTTATGTCCTTGAGTGCACCTGTGGATTGCATTATGTGGGCAGCACTAAGCTGCAGGTGCATGTGAGTATTTTACAGCATCTAAGATCTAAAGTTAACTCCGATGCATCCTGCCCAGTGGCGTGCCACTTCAAAGATACACACAATAACAACCTTAGTTGTATCAAATATGTTGTAATTGGAGCAGTTGAGGCTCAAAAGAGCCAATAGTTACAAGAGAGACCGCATCGCTAATCTTGACCTTTCTCTTCCCATAGTACTGTATAGCACTTATGCACTTTACACATTTTTTTAACTTTATTTGATTAGCACTTTAGTTGATTAAGAGGTGACAAGCAAGCAACAGACAGTATGGTAATACACTATCGAAGTACGTTCAGCATTGAGGCTGATAAAGTTGCTATTTAGCTTGATTTCGAATAATAAATAGAGAACTTAATTGAGTAAATTATTACAACTTACAGCCCATTGGTTCAATAATATATGATTACTGTTGCAATGAATATCATGCATTTTTCACAGTAGAACAAACTGAATTTTTTACAATTTTGTGAACAATAAGAAGCATTTCAACTTATTATGTGAAGTTGCTTGAGGGAGGGTGCCACAAGGGATCATTTATTTCAACATAGATGCTTTGACTCATTTGTATATTTTCTTATATAATGTTTATAGTTTCATCATGATTGGCTATTAGTTTTTATGATAGTGTTCTATAGTATTTTACAATTTACAATAGCGAATATTATATACCATCAAATAGGACACGTACTCATTGCACCAGTCTTTCCTTTGCTGGCATATATTTTTATAGTCTTTAGTCAGTTGTCATGAATTGTAGTGGGTTGTGAATCACGTGGTATTTTGTTTAAAGGTATGGGGAATGTCGCAGCACAGACATGTGATCAAGGCCACCTGGTGTTGCCGAAACGCATAATCAAGCTTTGAGTAACTTAAATAAATTTTTGTTCCACAATATTTTGTCTGTGCCAGCTTCGAAGTTCGCACAATTGGGATTGTTTTTCAATATATATATTCACTGAAAAAACCATGGGTTTCACACACGTTATAGTTAGGAATTAGCATTTAAAAAACCTTAGAAATTCAATGAAAAAACCAAAGGTTTCACACATGTTATAGTTAGCTGGACATTTCACTCGTAAAAAACCAATGAAATTCCCCCGTTATAGTTAGTTCAGCTAACTATAACTCGCGCGCCCGCAATGCACTACTGATGACGTCACATATTACATCACTCATGACATGGTCAGTGACATCACTCATGACATCACTGATGACATCTCAAATGACATCACTGATGACATTATCCTTGTGACAGAGTGGTAGACCTCCTCTCACCCTAATATAACCTTTGATACAAACATTCAAAAATAGACACTAAAATTTTCAAAACAATGGACATACCAATAACAGTTACAACAACCTATTCAGTAATTCTAAGATCCACATACACATCCACTCATCCACCAACAATCCTATACAGTCACTCATACATGTACTCACACATCATATGTACTCATACACCTAAACATCCTGTAACACAATCCCACTCATCCATAGAGTTACTCACACACATACTCACTCATGCTAATAAAGAAACAAACATCCATTTACTTGCATATACAGTTATACACACACCAGCACACTTACTTTAACAGAAACTTACACATACTTAGTCTTTTTAACAATCACTTATAGAAACACATACTTATTCATACAGGAACTCTTCCAATCTCTCACTCTCACATATACTCACTTATAAACAACAATAGTCACATATACTAGTTTAAAACATATGTAGTTACTTATGAAGACACTATTGAGACAGTCATTCACTCACTAACACACCCATGCACACACTCATCCACCCATACAGTCCTGCACACATGCTGACTTCAACACATACAAACAGTGAGTCACTCATTCATGCACCTATGCACTACGTAATACCCCCCACTGCACCATGAAGATACTCAGACTGATACTCAAAAAACCAACTAATAACCTATATAGACACCCATGTAGCTACTCACCAACCCATGCAGCCACTTATACACAAAGTGAGAGACTGATACAGGTATTTACACATTTAAACATTACTCACTAAGCCATGTATTCACTAAGATACACTTAATCAGTCAGTTATACAATCAATTTTTCAGCAACAAATCATCAATTTAGACACTTATATACTCATTTATTCTTCCATCGACCTTGAGATATACATATATAAAACATATTTAATTTTCAGAAAAACACACATTCACTGGATGATGTCATCAGTGATGTCATTTGAGATGTCATCAGTGATGTCATGAGTGATGTCACTGACCATGTCATGAGTGATGTAATATGTGACGTCATCAGTAGTGCATTGCGGGCGCGCGAGTTATAGTTAGCTGAACTAACTATAACGGGGGAATTTCATTGGTTTTTTACGAGTGAAATGTCCAGCTAACTATAACATGTGTGAAACCTTTGGTTTTTTCATTGAATTTCTAAGGTTTTTTAAATGCTAATTCCTAACTATAACGTGTGTGAAACCCATGGTTTTTTCAGTGAATTTGCAAGGTTTTTTAAATGCTAATTCCTAACTATAACGTGTGTGAAACCCATGGTTTTTTCAGTGAATTTGCAAGGTTTTTTAAATGCTAATTTTTTTTTTTTTCTTCTATTATTTTTTACATATTTTTATTTTAATTTTCTATCCTTTTTTAAAGACTATGGTTAAATTTTTAAATTTCTATAATATGTTTTTTTTAATATATTTTATAAAATAAACATGTAAAATTTATTAGCAATACATTTTTTCCTTTTTTTTAAATTTTTTTTTAGTACGCGTACCGTAAGCTTACGGTAAGCGTACGGTTTACGCAACGTCCGTAATTTATCTATGCTGTTTGCGTATAGTTACGCAATTTGCGTAGCCGCGCGTCCTCCGCGTGGGACGCGTACGCGTGTACGCTACACGCGCACGTTACGCGGAAGTGTCGGGAAGTGACTGTTAAGCGCATGCGCGCAAGCGCGTGTCTTTTTTACGCGCATGCGTACTTTTGCCGTAAGCGCACCGTAAGCGCACCGTAAGCGTACGGTAGGTCATGTGATCATGAAACACAACTTTTGATTGGTTGAAACTACTTTCAGTTCTAGAACTCTCCTACACCACACCCATTCCCCTCATTTCTGCTTGTGATCCCTTAGGAGAAGGAGCTGGGTTGTCTTTGTGATACGATGGCAGAACAGCAGAGCCCTTCTGAGAGTGAGGCTAGCAGCACTACCTTGAGGCAGAGAGCGAGGAAACAAAAGACCTCTTACGTATGGGATTATTTTACTTTTCCAGAAGGCCAGCAAAAGGTAAATGCACCCTTAGTGACTTGCAAGCTGTGTAAGCGTGTACTTTCAAGAGGTAATCCTGACAGGAAGTATTCCTTTGGGAATCACACCATGATGAGACACCTTAAGGATGTACACAGAAGGACACATGCTCGACTTACTGAAGGTAACCCTTCAGTAAATCAACCAAGCACATCCACAGCAGCTCAGCCTGGACCATCATCTGCAGAGCCGAGTCCTTCTTCTGCAGGTCAGGTGAGCCCTTCATCTGTGGGGGGAGCATCTCGTTTTTCTGGTCCTCTGGAAATTAACCCTCGGTTTGCGAGGGTTGGAGTACGGTGTGCCCATTGTCACGATCTAATTACTTATAGGGAGACCAGTGTTTCCCTAGTGAACAGTAAAATAGATCAGCACACTTGTCGTACCGTCTAATAGTCCCAATCTTTCTTTCCTCTGTCCCTGCATGAACACAACGGCTCTTTTAAGAGCCAACCTTACCTTTCATCTATTTTTTATATATTTTTTAAAAAACTTTTTTTGTTTTCTTTTACCGTACGCGTACGGTACGCGTAATTTTTTTTTTTTTTTTTAAAAAACACTAAAAATCAATTATCACATTACAAGGTCCTTGAGAGACTACAATTAAAAACTGAAAATGTGATTGTAGAGAAGTAGAAAAAAAGGAACCATGATACTATTGACTTACCATACCCGCTCAAAAAAATATTTATTCATTTGTTTTTTTTAAAAATTGCTTTAAAAATGGTTCTAGGTTTTGAAAATTTTCCATATCAATCTGAAAAAAAAGAAAAAAGTATTAATATTTTTTAAAACATTTTATAATACAGTACACATATTTACATATTTATCAAAAAATATTTTTGCCTTATTTTTGCTGTTTTCAGAATATATTGCATTTCACTATAAATTGTGAAAGCAATTGCATCCATCATTTAACAGCGGGCAAAAAAAAAATAACAATCTCAAAGATTGTATTAAAAAAGCCCAGAATCTCTTTTTACTTAAACTTAACAATATAGAAATGCATAATATTCTAAAAAATATCATCTAATATCAATACTTATTTCTTTAAAATACCGTCTGATATTTTTGTTTCAGAAGTATAATCACAATATTATATCTCAAATAACTCCACAATACATCTGGTTCCATTTTCTTTAGGCCAAATAGCAATTTTAAAATTCTTTTTTGATTAAATTTCCAATGGTAATCCAATAAAATTCTAAAGTTTAATTTGTACAGATCTCACCGATTCTCTGTAACATATTGGTTCCCGAAAGATTTATTAATAATTTATTAAGTCCACAATAGAATTGGTTACCTTTCCGCATGGCCAAATAGTAATTTAAAAAATCTTTTTTGAAAAAATTTCCAATGGCACTCCAATAACATTCCAAAATTTAAATTGTGCAGATGTTACCGATTTTCTCTAAATTTTTGGTTTTCGAAAGTTTCATTAAAAATTAAAAAAGTCCACATTACAATTGGTTATCTTTCCATTAGGCCAAATGATAATTTAAAAAATCTTTTTTTTTGAAAATTCCAATGGTAATCCAATAAAATGGTAAAATTGTTTTGTCCAGATCTTGCCAAGTCTCTCTAAAATTTAGGTTTCAGGAAGATTAGATAGGAATTTGCTAAATCAAAAGGCAAACGTTGCTTAAAAACCAATTGGGAATCATTACACAGTGTCCAGCCTTTTTCACATTTAAGATAAACTGTGTAATGTCCAGAAGTAACAGTAGGTCCTTCATGGAAAATTATTGCAACAGTTACAAAAGTTTTTCCTGAAATTGATAATTGCTGTCCTGTAAACTTCTTTATTAAAGTATCCAATTTTGAACCATCAGCTCTACATCGTTGCATCATTAAAATTACATACTGTCCGTATTCCTTTAAAATTAAAGTTGAAAACATGTCAGATTGACACTCACCGCATTGCATGCTATGATTAGCATCTTTAACTAATTTAGCAAAAGTGACTGTTTTACTCTCTGGCAATGTCAAATAAATAAACCTTTCATTATCAACATTAGAGCCACATATATTATAACAGTTTTCACAACTATGTTCCCATTTATAAGAGAGACCAAATAAATTATCAATTGCAACTTCTTCTTCTTCCAGTACCTGAAGAAAATACATCAAAAATTCTTGTGCGTCTTGCTGTTCATTTTGAGAAAACTGTGTTCGTCCTGAACATACATCTAAAAGTTTTCTAATTTCAGTAGCACTTTCTATTTTAGTTTTATCAATACTCAGCTTTTCAAAAAGGAGACTCAGCTCAGAACAGAATCTTTTTCCCTGATTTACTATTATCTGCTCTTGCAAACTTTCCAGATAAAATGCAACATTCAGCACTACATTAGCGTAGCAGTTGACACCAGAGCTATTTTCAAAATGACATCCTACAACCTGTTCTTCTTTTTCCTTACTCTTTTTGCTTGCAATTACATCACTCCTCTTTTTTTTCCTCCTCTCTACATCTTCATTACAGATATTCTCATTTCTCCTTTTACGAGAAACTACATGTTTCTCTAACACAGGATACTGACCTAAATGAGGAGCATAGCTTCTTCTTAATCTATTATACTCCTTTACACAATTTGTATCAGCACTAACTTTTGAGTCATCAAAGTCTATCATGAATAAACCTGATAATGTTTTCACTCGTGACAAAGCAACATATGCCATACCTTCTTTGAACACAGTTGAACCAATGTTCACAAATGCACAATCTACAGTCAATCCTTGAGACTTGTGAATAGTTACAGCATATGCTAGCGAAAACGGAAACTGCTTCCTACGTACATATAAGTCTTTCACAAGCATGAAACGAACTGTACAACGACAAATGTCTTTAACTTCTTCTATCTGATCAAATTTTATTTTTAAACATTCAATTCCATCTTTTTTCTGATAATTAATAAAACCCACAACTCTTCCCATAGCTCCATTAACTAAACCTTTTTCAACATCCAAATTTCTCCTTAAAAATACTCTACAGTTCATGCAAACATATAGATTTTTTTCTAATCCAGCTGTTTTGGAAATGTTCTTCTCTAGTGAATCCAATTTATTTTTCAGTGTGCCTGTTAATGTGATAGTAATTCTTCCATCCTCAATTTTGTCCACTGCTTCCAATTTCCTGATCTCTTCCTTTTCCAATTTCAAAAGCTCCTCATTGAATATTGAGCATTCACGTAGAGTTGGCATTAAGCAGATGACACTTTTGTTTTCTGCAATGTTCTTGTATATCTTCTCTGCAACTATTTCTTCCTTTGGAAATAAATTATGTAGCAGCCGACTCTGTAATGCTTTTTTGCCAACTTCAGTGAGTAGTCCAATTCTGATATCTTTCAGAATACTTCCATATTCTTCATCGCTTGCTTGCCTCATATTAGTAGTAAGTTCCTTGTACTCAAAGAAGGACCAAATATTTGTATTTCCGATGCTTCCCAATGACTTCTTCGTGTCTTCATGTGTGACAGTATTAAACACTGGTTGTCCTTTAACTGGAGTAAGTTGCAAAAGATCTCCAAAAACTATGACGTGTTTTCCACCAAATAACATGTCATAGTCTGTCTTCAGAATTTGCTGCATTCTTAAATGCACAAAGGCAAGCATTAAGTTTGAAACCATGCTCACCTCATCAATAATGAGAACTTGCATCTTCTTCAATACTCTTGAAACTTCCAAGGATGCTTCTCCAGTTAGCTTGTTGTATTGTATTTTGTTCTCATGCTCCACTGGTAACATTAGCAAACGATGTAAAGTGATTCCTTTTATGTTATATGCTGCTAACCCAGTTGGAGCAGTAACCACACAAGACAAAGTAGAATCCGTTTTTTGCTGTAGGTAGCTTCTGATGACTTTAATTAGGAAACTTTTTCCAGTTCCAGCTTGTCCGCTTACATACATCCTGATTGGATGAAATGATGTGCATGAGCACTCTTTTTTTTCATGTAGAAATCCGTGATCAATTTTGTTTCTGATCTCTTCATAAATTTGTTGCTGCTCTTCATTCAGTTGTCTTTCCAAATTTTGTAAGTCTATAAATTCTTCTTGAGCTTGATTCATAGCCGTTTCCACTTCATTCATGGCTATTGATGCTTCATTTTCAACGATTGGTTGTCCTAGGGGATCTTGACTGAGTGTTCCAGAACTTTAACTGTCCTGAGAACTGTCTCTAGCTATTTCTGCTGCAATTGTAGTTTCCTGTTCAATTTCTTCATTTAACATTTGCAGATAACTTGAGAATGTACTGCATTGTATGCTGTCTTTGCAAGCATTAAAAGAATCTTCATAGCTTTGAAATTCTCCCAGTAGTTCATCCTCTGTACGCCATGGTTTAAACAACTGTAAAAGAGCCAAGTAGTAAAATTCCTTCTTGTCAGTAGTGTCGCAACTCAGCTTCCTGTGATTTATCAAACTTCCTTTTGTTTGCTTCACCAAACATCCTTCCTCACCAATGACTTTATATTTTCCATTGTTGATGTCTTCTGCGGCTTTCCGTGAATAAATGTAGTTCTGCAGCACTTCATAGAGACACATGTTCTCCAGATGTTGACTTCTCTTGGGATAATATGTGTCCAACATGTTTGATTTCAAAATATCTGTACTTTCTGGGTCATTCTC
This sequence comes from Triturus cristatus, assembly GCF_964204655.1. Taxonomy (NCBI): domain Eukaryota; kingdom Metazoa; phylum Chordata; class Amphibia; order Caudata; family Salamandridae; genus Triturus; species Triturus cristatus. The sequence goes on along the minus strand of NC_140590.1, from coordinate 652,488,340 downwards.
GGCCAAATATTCAATTTCTCCAACAGATTTCAGTACCCGATTTCTCATTGCTGCAAGGCCTAAACTTGCCCAAATTATTCTTCTTGATTTCGAGTAGAGACTTGCAGAAGATAACCTATCTGAACATTCGTAGGATCCAATTTCTCGATGCGATAACATCTTCAAACTGAAACTGTACAGCTTCTTACTGACAGTCTTCTCGTGAGAAATCTCTTCCCACATTTCCTTCAATTCTGTTTTTTCTGATTTCGTAATGTAAGACGTTACATATCGAGCAACAGCAATGGAATTGTCAGCTACATACTGTATATCCATGTTAGCGTTCCACATGGATAAAATGACTGGGTTGTAGTCATTTATATTTTTTGATTCTTCTTTTCTTTTTAGGTTGTAGGTATTCTTAGGTGATTTTCTTGTGATAGTATGTCTCACAGCTGACATAAAACTGTTTTCCATTTGAAAGAACAGGTCTAGGAAATCCAAATCGACATTTAGTGTAGTATTTATCTTTGCTCTTGTATTTCCGTCGACAGTATTTTCCACACCGATGACTTTGGAAACGTAAAACTTGCTCCTTTAACTTTTTCTCTTCTGTGCTTTTTGGTATAGCACATGTTGCATATTCTTCAATGTAAGATAACACTGCTTCATCAGTATCTGTTCCAAACTTTGGGGCATCCTTGATCCACAACAGCATATGAATATGAGGAGCACCTCTTGCCTGGTACTCTTTTCTCCAAAAGAAATCCACTACTTCTCCTAGAGGTGGATTTTTTTTATTGCAGATGAACGACATCATAGCCTCAAATCTATGATTGAAATATCTGCAAACATTAACCGGATCCAATGAGCACAGTTCTCTTGCTGTCTTGTATTCGATGTTTTTAATGTTTGAATTTGCCTCTCGTAGAAAATCCAGTAAATCATCCCAAGCGTACTCGGCACAGCTTAGGGTAACGAACCATGTTGGTGTTCCTAAATTCCGTAACATGCATTTTAATTCACCATGGCGTCGGTACCAATATTCATTTGTCCCACGCTGACAAGCCATCAGATTGATCAGTTGTGTTTCCAAATGATCATCTCGGTGCTGCACTTTCTCCATAAAATCCTTAGCAGACACATTTTGTAAATGTACTCCACTTTTTAAAATGTGATTTACTGCATAAGACAGTGCAGACAAATCACTTTCAAATAAAAGATGGAACAAATAAGGAATACTTTGTCGAAATCTGGGATCTTCAGCATATAGTCTTGTAGTCCGATACTCAGAAGCTGGAATCTGTTCCGGACGTTCATCGTATCGTCCTCCTTTTCCTTTAGGAAACAGCTGGGGAAAACATCGAGCTTCCAAGCTCTCCTCCCATACACTCACGGGAGTTCCTTTTGCTTTCTTCATCTGAAAGAGATCAATATTGTCTCCCATAACTTCTTTTGAATGAAGAGGATGTATGCTAAAATGTTCATAAATTTCTTCTTCCTTTGACTTGTCCACTTTTTCAATTTGTCCAGTTGGTGTTTCTGTGTCTTCTTGTAAATCTTCTTCTTCTTCTTCTTCTATATAAATTGATTCATACCATTTGTTATTCCTTTTCAAATACAAAGGTGCCAATTCCGATCCGGTAAAAAAATTCCCCGTCCGACTCGTATCCGGATTTTTTTCCGTCCGAATCGTCAAAGTAGCGTACAAACTGCCAAGTACGATTCGAACGGAAAAAAGTCCATACGAATCGCATTGGGAAGATTTCCCCACACGTCCTCGGGTCGGGAAAAGTCACCGACACGTCCCCGGTCGAAAAACCCACCGTGAGGAAAAATAAAGTCCGACTGCGCAAGTACGATCCCTCCCGTCCTCCCCATTTCACAACCATACGCAAAAAACACCGTCCGAACCGAACTCCCATAGCAACCATGGAGACATGTGCCCGCATACGCGCCGAACACCCCACCACCCCCCCCGCCCGCGTATGTACGCACCGAACCCCCACCCCAGCAGTGCATGTACGCCCCGAACCCCCACCCGTGTATGTACGCCCCGAACCACCACCCGTGTATGTACGCACCGAACCCCCACCCCAGCAGAGTATGTATGCCCCGAACCCCCACCCGTGTATGTACGGACCGAACCCCCACCCGTGTATGTACGCACCCAACCCCCACCCCAGCAGTGTATGTACGCCCCGAACCCCCACCCGAGTATGTACGCACCGAACCACCACCCGTGTATGTACGCACCAAACCCCCACCCGTGCATGTACGCCCCCGAACCCCCACCCGTGTATGTACGCACCAAACCCCCACCCGTGTATGAACGGACCGAACCCCCACCCGTGTATGTACGCACCCAACCCCCACCCCAGCAGTGTATGTACGCCCCGAACCCCCACCCGAGTATGTACGCACCGAACCACCACCCGTGTATGTACGCACCAAACCCCCACCCGTGCATGTACGCCCCCGAACCCCCACCCGTGTATGTACGCACCAAACCCCCACCCGTGTATGAACGGACCGAACCCCCCCCCAGCCGTGTATGTATGCACCGAACCCCCCCCCAGCCGTGTATGTACGCACCGAATCACCACCCGTGTATGTACGCACCCAACCCCCACCCCAGCAATGTATGTACGACCCGAACCCCCACCCGAGTATGTACGCACCGAACCACCACCCGTGTATGTACGCACCAAACCCCCACCCGTGCATGTACGCCCCCGAACCCCCACCCGTGTATGTACGCACCGAACCCCCACCCGTGTATGTACGCCCCCGAACCCCCACCCGTGTATGTACGCACCGAACCCCCACCCGTGTATGTACGCCCCCGAACCCCCCCCCAGCCGTGTATGTACGCACCGAACCACCACCCGTGTATGTACGCCCCCGAACCCCCACCCGAGTATGTACGCACCGAACCACCACCCGTGTATGTACGCACCAAACCCCCACCCGTTCATGTACGCCCCCGAACCCCCACCCATGTATGTACGCACCAAACCCCCACCCGTGTATGAACGGACCGAACCCCCACCCGTGTATGTACGCACCCAACCCCCACCCCAGCAGTGTATGTACGCCCCGAACCCCCACCCGAGTATGTACGCACCGAACCACCACCCGTGTATGTATGCACCAAACCCCCACCCGTGCATGTACGCCCCCGAACCCCCACCCGTGTATGTACGCACCAAACCCCCACCCGTGTATGAACGGACCGAACCCCCCCCAGCCGTGTATGTACGCACCGAACCCCCCCCAGCCGTGTATGTACGCACCGAACCACCACCCGTGTATGTACGCACCCAACCCCCACCCCAGCAGTGTATGTACGCCCCGAACCCCCACCCGAGTATGTACGCACCGAACCACCACCCGTGTATGTACGCACCAAACCCCCACCCGTGCATGTACGCCCCCGAACCCCCACCCGTGTATGTACGCACTGAACCCCCACCTGTGTATGTACGCCCCCGAACCCCCACCCGTGTATGTACGCACCGAACCCCCACCCGTGTATGTACGCCCCCGAACCCACCCCCAGCCGTGTATGTACGCACCGAACCACCACCCGTGTATGTACGCCCCCGAACCCCCACCCGAGTATGTACGCACCGAACCACCACCCGTGTATGTACGCACCAAACCCCCACCCGTGCATGTACGCCCCCGAACCCCCACCCGTGTATGTACGCACCAAACCCCCACCCGTGTATGAACGGACCGAACCCCCACCCGTGTATGTACGCACCCAACCCCCACCCCAGCAGTGTATGTACGCCCCGAACCCCCACCCGAGTATGTACGCACCGAACCACCACCCGTGTATGTACGCACCAAACCCCCACCCGTGCATGTACGCCCCCGAACCCCCACCCGTGTATGTACGCACCAAACCCCCACCCGTGTATGAACGGACCGAACCCCTCCCCAGCCGTGTATGTACGCACCGAACCCCCCCAGCCGTGTATGTACGCACCGAACCACCACCCGTGTATGTACGCACCCAACCCCCACCCCAGCAGTGTATGTACGCCCCGAACCCCCACCCGAGTATGTACGCACCGAACCACCACCCGTGTATGTACGCACCAAACCCCCACCCGTGTATGTACGCCCCCGAACCCCCACCCGTGTATGTACGCACCGAACCCCCACCCGTGTATGTACGCCCCCGAACCCCCCCCCAGCCGTGTATGTATGCACCGAACCACCACCCATGTATGTACGCACCGAACCCCCACCCGTGTATGTACGCCCCCGAACCCCCCCCCAGCCGTGTATGTACGCACCGAACCACCACCCGTGTATGTACGCCCCCGAACCCCCACCCATGTATGTACGCACCAAACCCCCCCCAGCTGTGTATATACGCACCAAACCCCCCCCCAGCCGTGTATGTACGCACCGAACCACCACCCGTGTATGTACGCACCAAACCCCCACCCCAGCCGTGTATGTACGCACCGAACCACCACCCGTGTATGTACGCCCCCGAACCCCCACCCGTGTATGTACGCACCAAACCCCCACCCGTGTATGAATGGACCGAACCCCCACCCGTGTATGTACGCACCCAACCCCCACCCCAGCAGTGTATGTACGCCCCGAACCCCCACCCGAGTATGTACGCACCGAACCACCACCCGTGTATGTACGCACCAAACCCCCACCCGTGCATGTACGCCCCCGAACCCCCACCCGTGTATGTACGCACCAAACCCCCACCCGTGTATGAACGGACCGAACCCCCCCAGCCGTGTATGTACGCACCGAACCCCCCCCAGCTGTGTATGTACGCACCGAACCACCACCCGTGTATGTACGCACCCAACCCCCACCCCAGCAGTGTATGTACGCCCCGAACCCCCACCCGAGTATGTACGCACCGAACCACCACCCATGTATGTACGCACCAAACCCCCACCCGTGTATGTACGCCCCCGAACCCCCACCCGTGTATGTACGCACCGAACCCCCACCCGTGTATGTACGCCCCCGAACCCCCCCCACCCGTGTATATACGCACCGAACCACCACCCGTGTATGTACGCACCGAACCCCCACCCGTGTATGTACGCCCCCGAACCACCCCCAGCCGTGTATGTACGCACCGAACCACCACCCGTGTATGTACGCCCCCGAACCCCCACCCGTGTATGTACGCACCAAACCCCCCCCAGCCGTGTATGTACGCACCAAACCCCCCCCCAGCCGTGTATGTACGCACCGAACCACCACCCGTGTATGTACGCACCAAACCCCCACCCCAGCCGTGTATGTACGCACCGAACCCCCACCCGTGTATGTACGCACCAAACCCCCACCCCAGCCGTGTATGTACGCACCGAACCACCACCCGTGTATGTACGCCCCCGAACCCCCACCCGTGTATGTACGCACCCAACCCCCCCCCAGCCGTGTATGTACGCACCGAACCCCCCCCAGCCATGTATGTACGCACCCAACCCCCACCCGTGTATGTACGCCCCCGAACCACCACCCGTGTATGTACGCACCAAACCCCCACCCGTTCATGTACGCCCCCGAACCCCCACCCATGTATGTACGCACCAAACCCCCACCCGTGTATGAACGGACCGAACCCCCACCCGTGTATGTACGCACCCAACCCCCACCCCAGCAGTGTATGTACACCCCGAACCCCCACCCGAGTATGTACGCACCGAACCACCACCCGTGTATGTATGCACCAAACCCCCACCCGTGCATGTACGCCCCCGAACCCCCACCCGTGTATGTACGCACCAAACCCCCACCCGTGTATGAACGGACCGAACCCCCACCCGTGTATGTACGCACCCAACCCCCACCCCAGCAGTGTATGTACGCCCCGAACCCCCACCCGAGTATGTACGCACCGAACCACCACCCGTGTATGTACGCACCAAACCCCCACCCGTGCATGTACGCCCCCGAACCCCCACCCGTGTATGTACGCACCAAACCCCCACCCGTGTATGAACGGACCGAACCCCCCCCCAGCCGTGTATGTACGCACCGAACCCCCCCCAGCCGTGTATGTACGCACCGAATCACCACCCGTGTATGTACGCACCCAACCCCCACCCCAGCAATGTATGTACGACCCGAACCCCCACCCGAGTATGTACGCACCGAACCACCACCCGTGTATGTACGCACCAAACCCCCACCCGTGCATGTACGCCCCCGAACCCCCACCCGTGTATGTACGCACCGAACCCCCACCCGTGTATGTACGCCCCCGAACCCCCACCCGTGTATGTACGCACCAAACCCCCCCCCCAGCCGTGTATGTACGCACCGAACCACCACCCGTGTATGTACGCACCAAACCCCCACCCCAGCCGTGTATGTACGCACCGAACCCCCACCCGTGTATGTACGCACCAAACCCCCACCCCAGCCGTGTATGTACGCACCGAACCACCACCCGTGTATGTACGCCCCCGAACCCCCACCCGTGTATGTACGCACCCAACCCCCCCCCAGCCGTGTATGTACGCACCGAACCCCCCCCAGCCATGTATGTACGCACCCAACCCCCACCCGAGTATGTACGCACCGAACCACCACCCGTGTATGTACGCACCAAACCCCCACCCGTTCATGTACGCCCCCGAACCCCCACCCATGTATGTACGCACCAAACCCCCACCCGTGTATGTACGCCCCCGAACCACCCCCAGCCGTGTATGTACGCACCGAACCACCACCCGTGTATGTACGCCCCCGAACCCCCACCCGTGTATGTACGCACCAAACCCCCCCCAGCCGTGTATGTACGCACCAAACCCCCCCCCCAGCCGTGTATGTACGCACCGAACCACCACCCGTGTATGTACGCACCAAACCCCCACCCCAGCCGTGTATGTACGCACCGAACCCCCACCCGTGTATGTACGCACCAAACCCCCACCCCAGCCGTGTATGTACGCACCGAACCACCACCCGTGTATGTACGCCCCCGAACCCCCACCCGTGTATGTACGCACCCAACCCCCCCCCAGCCGTGTATGTACGCACCGAACCCCCCCCAGCCATGTATGTACGCACCCAACCCCCACCCGAGTATGTACGCACCGAACCACCACCCGTGTATGTACGCACCAAACCCCCACCCGTTCATGTACGCCCCCGAACCCCCACCCATGTATGTACGCACCAAACCCCCACCCGTGTATGAACGGACCGAACCCCCACCCCACCAGGGAATGTACGGACCGCACCCCCACCAGTGCATGTACGGACCGTACTGACGCCAAAAAAACACGTACTGAACCAGGACAAACCATACTTACACAAGGAGAGTCAAGTAGAGTTTCCCCACACCACCAAACATGCCCAACAACACCACAAACATCACATACACTCACCTGCAACTGCCAAACTGCCAAACAGAGGCCCAAAACTCAATCACTCCTCATAACACACCCACACAAATTTCAAACACAGCCACACCCACAAATGGACCAATAAAAATGGACCACACACACAAACCATGAGCCTTTGCAACAGACCCACTGCTGCCAGAGCCCACAGACGACCCACACCACCATACTTGAACCTCACACTTGCATACCTTCACACAACCACCTACACAAACACCCCCTCATCACATTCACACACACACCTCCACTACCACACCCACACACCCACAACCATCCACACCCACACCCCCACAACCATCCACACCCACACCCCCACAACCATCCACACCCACACCCCACGCCATGTCCACCACCAAGAATCCAAAGTTCACAAAGGAGGAGCTGGAGATCCTTGTCGACGAAATCCTCAGAGTCGAGCCACAGCTCTTTGGGACATTGGTCAGACAGACCAGCATATCCGAAAAAACGGCCATGTGGCAGAGGATCGTCGATTCTGTGAATGCTGTTGGGACCACCAGAAGGACCAGGCACGAGTGCCAATCCAGGTGGTACGATCTGCGGAGGACGGTCAAGAGGAAGATGACTGACAATCACAACCAGGGGAACATCACTGGAGGAGGGCCGCCCCCCAGACCGGTACAATACCATCCCTGGGAGGAGAAGGTGATGTCCACGCTGGCGGTGGAGGGACTACACGGACTGCCAGGACTCCCAGACCCTGGTGAGTACACAAACAACTCACCTCACATGGGGGGGATGCCATACACAATCAATCATGCATGCCACCCCCCCCAAGCCACCACCGGACACAACAACACTCCACAAACACACACATGCCACTAGCGCCTCCATGCCCCATGCATCAATCAGGGCCATGCCAAGTCACAGGCCACACAAAACACCAACACAACACAGGATGTGGTCGATGCTGGGAGTGGGGGCATCAAAACTAACATTGAGCAACTCACAAGCACACAACAATGCCCTCAGCCCATATGGCCCAGGGCACAGCCATACAAACTGTGTGTACCCACACAGTACTGTCTTGCCTGCAAATGGTGGCTGCCATGCAGGATGACATGGGTCTGAAGGCACAATTTGCACATAACAGCAGACAATGAAGATGCATCGCTCTGATAGAGTCTCAGCACACACCGCCACAGCAGCAGCCTACACTCAGACACACTGCCCAATGGGTGCCCGGAGAACAGGGACTAACTCACATGAACAAGCCAATGGCCATTCAAAGACCGGCTAACTGTGTGTGCCCAGGAAGCTGGCCTGAGGTGACAGAGAGTGACAAAGAGAGGGAGGGAGAGGGGGAATGAGAGGGAAGGAGACAGAGGGGGACACAGGGAGACAGACAGAGGGAGGGAGTAGGGTGACAGAGGGAGACCGACAGAGGGAGGGAGGAGGGTGACAGAGGGAGGGAGGAAGGGAGACACAGGGAGACTAAATCACCCTTGGGTGGTGTGGCCATGTCCACTCGTCAGCCGGTGGACTGTGTGCATGCAGACCAGGTCTGGCAGTGCCTCAACCCCCCCTTCCGTAGATGAAGACCGGTCCATGTGTCAATCTGTGCACGAGTCCATCCGTGCTGCAGGCACAGACCTAACCACACACCCAGTATACCCACCCACTGTGTCGGTAAGAACCCTGTCACAAATGCTTCAGTCCCCTACCTGCAACATCCAATTGCCTTGGCAAAACACCATTTGGCCACGTACAGTGCAACACGTAAGGCGCCTCTGCATGGCTCGCTACGCCCGCACACCACACTGCTGACTGTGTACCCAAATAGATGCATCAACTAAGATTGTGTCTCACACATGCGTAAAGCCCTGACAGCTGTGGCCAAGGGACATAGCCATGCACAAGTGCACTGTGAGAGGAATGCAGGACAGATCCAACTACCCAGAGGAAGAGTGCCAAATCAGAAATGCATGCAACATGGATGCCACATGTGACACTGTTAACATTGTCTCTCTCACACACAGGTCAACGTCGACGAACACCCCCCAACACTGGGGGGGAAGTCTCACAGGACCAGGCTCCGCGGGATGAGGACCCCACCGCCAGCGATGACTCTCACCACTCCGTGGATGACCCAGACCAACCTGGCCCCTCTGGTGTCCAACCACCTGCAGCACCTGCGTCAGGTACAACTGTGCCAACCACCACCCCCATTCCTGCCACATCCCAGGAGACGTCCAGGAGCCCTGCCCGCACACGACCACCCAGCCAGTCTGCCCAGGAGGGACACGGTCCTCCGGGCACCCAGGAGGAGGCAGGCGGCAACGCAGATGCCATCCCTCAGGGGTCCCGGAGACCCGATGCACCCACAACGGCAGGCCAGGTGCACGTGGGCAGGGGTGGCGGGAGTGGAGGACGGCGGAGGCGCGAACCTGACCAGGCAGCTCAGGACCCGGTAGTGTCCCAGGTCAGCAACATCCTGGATACATACCGGCGTGACACCAGGGGCATGGACCAGATTGCGTCCACCCTCAATGACATCAAGGGGACCCTCCAGGAGATGAAGACCCTGCAGTCCCAGCAACATGCCTGTCAACTGCAACACCAAGGAAGGATGGAGGATAGACAGGCTGAGCTCGTGGCGGTGCAAACCCAAATGACCGGTGTACTCCGTCGGATTGCCGACAACATGGGCAACCCTCCCTGTGGCACCAGGCGAAGGCCATTACCAGACACAGGGAGGGATCAGGAGGAGGAGGATTCATCCGACGGAGCGTCACAGACATCGTCACGGACTGCTTCCGAGGGTCCCCGCAGGAAGGTGGGTCGTCCACGAAAAAGACTGTGAGAGTCAGCAGAACATCACCATCTCCCAGGTCACCTGGCCTGGCACCTGGCCCTCTGGCCCAATAGCAGCACATGACATTCTCTGCCACATGGACTTGCTGGTCACTGTCTGACCTATGTTGACGAAGACTGTGGCATGGACTCTGACATTTTGCTACGGCAAGGATACCAACTCCCCCAGTGAACTTTGGATTCTACACTCCCGCTGTGCACCTCTTGTCATCCCCACAAACCCGTACCCCACCACAAATAAATTAATCACACTTACAAGATGATGCCGTGATTCTGCATTATTACAATACATGTGTGTGTCGTAAAGTCAAAGCATGCCTGATCTCAGAATTAACTCCAACCATCCAAACCGTGGGGTCGCAGTCTTGCCCAGGACACACATGGGTCCCAATGTATCATCTGATACAGACATGGAGTACCATACTCACCTGTGCTGGGCCCAACCAGCTGAGTGGTTCCCGCACAACTGTGGCTACAGACACATTCAGGGGAGCAACAGTCATGCGCAGAGGTCAGGGATCATGTGGAGTGACCTGGCTTGCCGCTCCCAGGTATGTCTAGACATGTGTCCCTACAATGTGCAGCATGCTTGCGTCAGGCGGATGTTGAGAATGGTGGCTAGGCCAAGGTTGGATGCATGGAGATGCCAGAATGCAGTTTAGGATCACAGTGCCACATGGTTGTGTTGGGGTTGTGGGCTGCATCATGAGTGTGGGCGTGGATCGAGAAGGTCATCCTGCAGCTGGCTGTGAAACATTCCCCCCATCCCGTTTGGACGTTGATGTGGCCTGGTTGCCCGACGCAGTAGCAGAGCTGTGCAGATGCACTCCGGATATGGACAAGTACCATGGGAGTCGTAAGGCACATGTCCGTAGACTGCAGGGTAGGATTCGACACGGATGTTGTAGTTGCCCTGGGGGATGGTCTCTCTTGCCTTGAGGTGGATGGAACTGTGCATCTTGTGCATAATACAGTTCCCACTCCCTGACAAACCCCTAGCATCTTGTCACTCTACACATAGACACATATGCACCACCTATGAAAACTATGCCAGACATGCCGCACGCACAGTGGCAACAGGCCACCATTGACAGGGAAGAGGCACCTTGGAGACAGAGGGACAAATTTATTAGTCATGTGTGTTGGAATGACAATGATACTCTGTCAACACATACACAGGTCATGTGGATGAACATGTGGGAGCAACACTGGCACCCCCCATTGCAACACAGATGCTGGTATCCCATTGACCTGGCACACAAGTGACGGATAACAGCTAAACACCCCCTGCTGCCACGGAGAGGCCGCTATACACCATTGAGGCCCTGATGGGGCAATCACACACCATGTCAACCCGGTGCAACCTGTATGTTTCCGAGGCCAGTGTTACACACAATGATGGCCTCATCACAATCCCCAATCCCCTGCCACATGACAGTCACCAAGTCTGACCATGGCTCCAGGTGAAGCCTGCCCCATGTCATGTTCCCCATGTAGGATCACCATGTATGCAAATGGAACACACATGAACCGGAGAAGTGCACACAGACTACAAACAATTCACACACCCAAAACGACGTGAGGCATCCCTTACCCTAAGGAGATTTCAACACTTGCCCGTGCATGTGACGCTGAATCAGCACATGTTGCTGTGTTCATGAGGAGTAGCAGGAGCACAACAATGCCACCAGCAGACAGCATGCACATGGACCTGTGGAAGAGAGACACACAAGGAGTCAGCACAAAGGAGCACATCCGCAAGCATGTACTCAACACGTATCATGTTGTCAACATGACAGGTGACAATGATGACCCTCAGACAACATCCTTCCATTGCGCCATCACTTGAGTGACACTTCAATACACACCACTGACTCACTTGGCAGACATGCAGATGGACACACACATTGCAACACATGCCACACACGGCCCAATGCGTGCACACTCAGACACTGGAACTCACCACTAAGCAAAGAAGTTGCGTATGAGCCGACTCCGCATGTCCTCCACAGCCTCCTCCTCCTCCACATCACTTGCCCCGTCACCAAGGCCTTCATCCTCCACGGGTGGATGGTCCTGGTCATCTTGATCCAGTATGAGTGGAACAGCTTCCTCCACTGCCATGTTGTGCAGCATGCAGCAGACGATGATGATCTTGCACACCTTCACCGGGGCATATGGGAGTGCTCCGCCGGTCTTGTGGAGGCACCGGAATCGGCTCTTCAGAAGTCCAAACGTCCTCTCAATGACTCTCCTGGTCCGCCCATGTGCGTTGTTGTAGCGGTGCTCGGCAGCCGTGCTGGGGTTGCGGACAGGCGTCATCAGCCATGGCATGTTGGGATAGCCAGCGTCCCCTACAAGGAAACATCATGGACAGAAGTGTGTCAGCACAGGCAGTGAGATTGGAAGATGACGCCAAACACTGAACTGCCAGAGTCTACCCACCAACAATACATGCTCGCTCGTTCCGCAGCTGCAGCATCATTTCAGGCAGCCTGCTACGCCTCATGATGAAGGCATCGTGTGCTGATCCTGGAAAGCGAACACAGACATGTGAAATCACCATGTTGGACAGACACACCACAAGGGCATTAATGGAGTGATAATGTTTGCGATTCCTATACACCACCTCCTGTGCCTGTGGTGGTACCAACGCAACATGTGTCCCATCTATGGACCCAATGACATGGGGCATCCCTCCCAGGGCATAGAACTCACGCTTGACATCTGTCAACTGCTCACGAATTGGGAATTTAATGTACTCATCCAGGTGAACCAACATGGCCTCTAAGAAATCATGCAGAACACGGCTGAACATCGTCTGGGACATGCCCCCGACATCAGCAATGGTATGTTGGAACGTACCCGTGGCAAGGAAATGTAGGGCTGCCATCACCTTCAACTTGGGTGTCAGTGCACTGGGATACCTGTGGCGCGGGAGGAGTTGTGCTTCCAGCCGGCCAGTCAACTCATCAATCAACCGTTGGCTGAATCTGTAGCGGCGTATACAGTCCCGTTCATGCAGGGCAGCCATGTCTGGCATACGTCGAGGGAGAGGCGGAGCCCTGCAGTGAAATGGAAGGAACACCGAAGAGTGAGCACTGTACAACGACATCGTCAATGCACTGAGCACATGTTACACAGCCAATACACATATGCCACGTTGTGAGTCAGGTCTGTGCCACATTTCCTGGACACGTACGCCAGTCAGGTGACACTCCTACCAAGGGACAGCCACTAACGGAGGGGGGCAAGATCACGATGACATGGCATGAGACTAGCTGTGGGCCAGTGTGAGTGAACATGCACACGCATCACAGGATTCACAGACATCCACACATGTGCAGAAGTAGTATGCGTATGGTACAGACAGGTAGTTGGATGCGATATGCACTGGTCACATGTCATAGGAATAGGACAGGCCACACACATTGCCTTTGAGGAGTACATGTCGAGACAGAACATACATAGGGAGCATGTGGATATGTACTTGTGTTGATACTCCGTGTAGTTGCATACATACACACCTCATGGCAAATCACATATGTGGGCTGGTGTGCGGAACAGTGTGCCATGCCCATCGACACACAGACACATGTTGGCAGCAGCAACTGCTGATGCATTGAACCACACACCTACAGCAAAATCATGGAAAGACATGCCACACACATGACATGGTTGCAGCGTGCAACGCAGCCATACACATGTCATGTGTAATATTCCGTGTACCTGGCATCAGGGGACAGGTGCGGGTGTCCGTGACTGGGACATGCAAGTGACTCATGGCTCCACTAGTGTGTACGACATGCACACATGTCAAAGGAGTGCAGGGGATGTGTTGTACAATGCGCACCATCACACACGACATGTGTACACAGCTCATCGTACATGTGCTTTGCCAACACCTCAGGGGTAAAGTGCCACATCACATCCTGACACACCTGTGTCACACACATGTGGTATTGCACAGACAATGCATTGGTGTCCACCCTTGGCAATACCTGTCCGCTCCATTCCTGTCTGTGTGCCGCCTGTCACCACTGACAGTTGTGAAACGCACCGTACATACGCTCGGAGTGCGTGTATAGGGTCCCTGGGCCAATATTGCCGCTGGCGTATGCGTACGCCACAGTAGTACGGACCGTACAAGCGCTTGTGCGGTCCGGATCACAATATGGGCGCTGGCGTATGCGTACGCCACAGTAGTACGGACCGTACAAGCGCTTGTACGGTCCGGATCACAATATGGGCGCTGGCGTATGCGTACGCCACAGTAGTACGGACCGTACAAGCGCTTGTACAGTCCGTACTACTGTGGCGTACGCATACGCCAGCGCCCATATTGTGATCCGGACCGTACAAGCGCTTGTACGGTCGGTATCACTGCTTGTGGGGTGCCCTAGGGCGTGGAACGCACCGTACCTGTGTGTAAATGTATGAAAACACATAGGGGACACATGAGGGACAAGTATAAGGGCCTAAATGCATGATGGTTGCCATGGAGACTGAGTTAAATTTTTGAATTTGAGCACCAGGTGCACAGCAGAAGTCAGTTTGAAAGAATCTACATTGTTGCAATGTGGATGTTGACTTGACATCATTATCAAAACTGAAACCATGCAAAGCCACACACTGGGGTAGGTTTGAAGGGATTGGATGAAACGTAGGATGCTAATGTGACTGACCAATCAATCTGTACTCCTATACATGAACAGGCCAGCCAGGCATATATAAGGCAGCCAGGTCCCATGAGAGAGCACTTGCCTGCACATCCATTCATCCATGACCACTGCTGCTGATAGTGATTCCTCTGGCACCATGTCCAGGACTGTGGAGAGGTCACAGCCATTCACCCAGGAGGAGAACCTTGCCCTGATAGATGTGATCCTCCCACAGTTCCAGAGCCTGTATGGTCGACCAGGGGTTCAGGTGAGTGCAGACTCCACTAGCTTAGACTGTGCCCCTTTTGTGTGACAGTGACTTCTGGCATTGTGTCCATGTGTGACAGACATGCACTGTTGTTTGGAGTGGGTCCCAGGGTGTGGAAGGCCTCATGTCACCCATGCAGAGCATGCTGTGTTTCCTGTGTGCACTCCTCACTTGCATAGTGCCTACTGTGACAATGAATGCAAGGTGCATGCCACATTCTGCCTGCATACTCCTCCTGGGGATGTTGTTTCCACAGTCCTGATGTGATCCTGTGTTCCCCCCAGTGTGACAGGTGTCAGTACCCATGGATGTGTGTTTGTTCAGTGTACCTGTGCTGTGAGTGTCCAAAGGCCGTGTTCGTCCCCTGCACATTGGTGTGTGTGTTAGTCCCCTGTCATGTGGGTGAGTGCATATGGGGAGTGTTGCACACAAGCAGCATGAGGGATGGATATGGCCTGGCCATCCGATGTGAGCAGGGAGCAGTGCTGTGTGCATGCCGTGCTGAGCCAGCCCCACACCTGTGACACCCCCGTCTACTGGCACATGGGCAGAGTGAGGTGTGTACCCGCAGTTGGCAATGCCATGTGATTGTCCTGTACCTGTGTGTGTCTGTGTACTCTGCTGAGGTAGCATCAGTGTGCTGGGGCAGGCGACTGCTGTGAGGTGCTGTACATAATCCTGGTGTAGCCTGTGAGGCACAGTGTGATCCCTGGTCAGTGAGTGTGTGGTACCCCTCATGCCACCCGTGTGCTTTCACTGGCACGTAGTGCATTTGGCCTTCCACAGTGGATAATGTCCCTATGACAAAGGTGCAATTAGTTGCATGCATACCATGGCCTGTTCATAATGAGGATTGTTCTATATGTGTGTCTCTGTGTCTTTGCTCATGTGGATTAATGTATTCTCTCTTTTGCATCCTCACAGGTAGGCGCCATTGCCAAGGGGGAGATCTGGAGGGAAGCCGTCAGTGCCGTGAGGGGTACAGAGGGTCGGAGGCGGAGCCTGTCTCAGGTGAGGAAACGCTGGCAGGACATCCGGTGCTGGACGAGGAGGATTGCACGGCTCCTGCTGGGGGACTCACCTGAGAGCCGTAAGAACCGTGGGCGCCGTCGTCTGACCCACATCCAGAAGCGTGTGCTGGCGGTGGTCTTCCCCGATATGGACAGGCGCCTACAGGAGAGGCAGCAGCAGGAAGGGGGTAGGTACATGTGTGTCAGTTGTGTGTCCCCAGCCAATGTAAGTGTGCAGTTGCATGGATACACTGCCAGGGTTTGATTGTGCAGTGCGTCAACTTCTCCACAAAGTAGCACAGTGCTGTTCTCACTCCCTCCCTTCCCCTCCTTGCAATGTGTTCCCTGGTCTGTCTGTAGCCACTCTTGCACAAGGTTATTTAGGCAGGCAGTTCATGCAGGTGCCCTATGCTATCAGCATCATGTGTGGGGGTGATGTGCCACAGGTATGGGGACCTTGCGTGTGCCATGGCCAATTTCAGTCATTGTGGTGTCCATGTCACTTGGCACTGATTGTGAATCACGACATAGGGGTGTGTCTCCAAAATGTACAGCCTTCCAGCATGCATGTCCAATTGTGTGCCCTCTGACATGATGTGCCTGAGTGGGAGGCCTGCTAAGTGCAGGGACGGTTGCTTAATTTGCAGTCATGTCCATCCTGGACCATGGAGGAGTGTGGGCACTACTGTGCCCTGGGGCACCTCTTCCTAGGTATCATGTGCGTCATCCAACAATATGGCCATTCACTGTGTCTTCACCATGGGTTGGGTAGGGTGGCATTGTACCCTGGGCTCAACTGTTAGGACCTACAGGTTGCTACATGTGTCCACTGTACAGGGGGACCCATTTTGCTTGTGCATACTCACAGTGGGCATTACCTGTGTGTGTTGTTGAGACAATCTGATGATGTTTGCCTGTCAATGATGTGTGGACATGGCCACCAGGGGCTGTGTGTGTACAGTCATGAATTAGTGGAGGCCATGTGTTTCCATCCCAGAGTAAGAGGTGTACATACTTTCTCCGTCTCAATGAGATTGTCTCAGGTGTGGGTGGTTTGTGCGTACAAGGCCTACATGTCAGAAGCTTCATCCTCCTTGCTGGGTTTAGCCTGTGTGTGATGTTTGACTGGACATACGCTCAAGGTGCAGTGACCCTGTCATGTGTGGCCTGGTTTCATGTATTGCCTTTGCAGCATGCGGCAAGAGTAAATGGATATGATTCATGCTCATCCCTTTTTGACGACGCAGTGTGGTGCAGGTGCTGTGCACATTTGTCCCCAGAGGCTGGCTCCTCTCTAAAATTTCAGGTGCAGTGATTTGCTGTTGTGTCATGATCTCCATTGTGTCTCAGTGGCATGGTGGGTCGAAAAACTGTGTGTTCCATGGCCTACATGTATACATTGTTTTGTAGGTGTTACTCCTGTTGCTTTTCAGGCTATGCAATGTGACCTATGTATATTTGACTCATGTGACATATGTGTACAGGTGTCTGATTTTCTTCTGTCTCTTCACCTTGCCCACAGCATCGCCGGGGGACACGGAAGGAGACACTAGCACGGACCGGGAGGAGGGATTGAGCACCAGTGCCAGCAGTGCTGTCCTGTCTGGCACATGGAGTGGCACGGAGGCCGAAGGGAGTGAGGCAGAGGACCTGTTGACTGCCAACACAGACTATGACGCAGACGGGTCCGAGGCTGAGCTCCCAGAGGTGGCGGAGTCTGCCCCCCCAGCTGATGGCAGCCCTCCACATCCCCCCGCCACCTCAGGTTCCATCACCGGCCTCCCACATGCTCGTGGCCCTTCCCTCCGTGCTCGGTCCCCACATGTCTCCTTCCTGCCAGGCACCGCACCCCCTGCCCCTGTCACCACTGCTGCGGTGAGTGCGGAGTCTGTGGACATCCTGAGGCAGTTGCAGGTTGGTCAGACTGCGATGCTAAATGTATTCCATGCCCACACCCAGGTGCTGACCCAGATGGAGGCATACATGGAGGGCATGTCGGCTGCGCAGTCTGACCAACGGCAGTTGCTGAGGTCCATAGACTCCACACTGACTGCAGCACTGGATCTCCTGCAGCGCTGCGTAACACCCCCTACCCCTGCCCCATCCACAATTCCCACTCCCGTGCCTGTCCCACGCACATCCAGACGTCAGCGTGCACGCACCCCAACAGACACAGGCACCACACCACCAGGGAAGTCGAAGCGCACACCTCCTGTCACGCACACACAGGGTGAGGAAGGCACACCCACTGGGTCGGGGGGAAACGTAGAACACGCAGCCACAGTGGGAGTCCGCATTCCACACAACCCACTCCCTCCAAATCCACTCCCCTTAGCTCTCCTGGCCAACAGTCAGTGACAGCATCATCCACTGCGAGTGTGCCCCCCAGCCCCAGGATGACACCACCCCGCAAGCGGTGGAGGCGGGACCCGGCCAGGGGAGTTGAGTCCCCCACCCTGTCCACACCCTCCCCCAGTGGCGCTGCGACCCATCCCTTTGCCCCCCCCCCCTCCTTGGGGCCTGTGGTTGGATTGGGTGTGGGGGAGTCGCTGGGGGAACTTGCCGACGTGTGCAGCGCCATTCTGTCCTCCACCTTTGGCGCTGGCACCCCCCCTGTGGCAGAATCATCCATCCCTGCACCCACAACACCTACCCTTTCCCCTCCTGTCCCTGCGGTGCCTGTTTCCACCCTCCCCCCTGATGCCCCCTCTTCTGTGGATGAAATGGACTTGTGAACTGTGCAGGCAAGCTAGGGGACACACGTCCCGATGTGTGCCCCCCCCCCCGGACTTTGCTGCTGGGCTGGCCCATGGCCCTTGTACATAGTGGACATTTTCTCAGATATATTTTCCTGCTGAATAAAGCCTTTTCTTTTGGTTTTGCACACTGATGCTTTCCTGGACTTGCTGTTGGTGCTGGTGCTCCCTGCGTTGGGGTGGTGATAATGTGTTAGGGGTCTGTGAAATGTTGGAGTGTGCTGCTCATGGGGTGTACCCTGCCATCTGCGTGACATCACAAAGGTCTCTGCCAATGGTATTTGGTCATGTTTGCTCTCACTGTATGGTGACATTGTCCCAAGGTGTGTTCCATCCTCTGTGGAGCAGGCCATTTTCCCTGCAGGGTGTCTCCCAAATGCTGTGCTGTGCTGTGTCTACATTTCCTGGATGTGTGAGGGTTGCCGTTCAATATAGCCATGCTGGCTCAGCGATGGCTCCGCCTGCATCTGGGGTATCACCCTTGTAGGTCACTGAACTTGTTGATGGGGTATATTGTCCTATGTCTGGGCACTGCTGGGAGTGATAGGTACACACCCCTCCTGTGTCTGGGCACTGCTGGGAGTGATAGGCACACACCCCTCCTGTCTCAGGGCACTGCTGGGAGTGATAGGCACCCACCCCTCCTGTGTCTGGGCACTGCTGGGAGGACTCTGCACCCACCCCTCCTGTGTCTGGGCACTGCTGGGAGTGATAGGCACACACCCCTCCTGTCTCAGGGCACTGCTGGGAGTGATAGGCACCCACCCCTCCTGTGTCTGGGCACTGCTGGGAGGACTCTGCACCCACCCCTCCTGTGTCTGGGCACTGCTGGGAGGACTCTGCACCCACCCCTCCTGTGTCTGGGCACTGCTGGGAGGACCCTGCACCCACCCCTCCTGTGTCTGGGCACTGCTGGGAGGACCCTGCACCCACCCCTCCTGTGTCTGGGCACTGCTGGGGGTGTTTGGCACACCCCATTCTTATTGCAGGTTCGGTGCGTACATACACGGGTGGGGGTTTGGTGCGTACATACACGGGTGGGGGTTCGGTGCGTACATACACGGGTGAGGTTTCGGTGCGTACATACACGGGTGGCCGGGCGGCGCTTGGGTGCGTACATACACGGGTGAGGTTTCGGTGCGTACATACACGGGTGGCGCTTGGGTGCGTACATACACGGGTGGCGCTTGGGTGCGTACATACACGGGTGGGGGTTCGGTGCGTACATACACGGCTGAGGTTTCGGTGCGTACATACACGGGTGGGGGTTCGGGGCGTACATACACGGGTGAGGTTTCGGTGCGTACATACACGGGTGGCGCTTGGGTGCGTACATACACGGGTGGCGCTTGGGTGCGTACATACACGGGTGGGGGTTCGGTGCGTACATACAGGGGTGAGGTTTCGGTGCGTACATACA
The DNA here is from genome assembly GCF_964204655.1 of Triturus cristatus. Lineage (NCBI taxonomy): Eukaryota > Metazoa > Chordata > Amphibia > Caudata > Salamandridae > Triturus > Triturus cristatus. The sequence continues at coordinate 652,468,002 of NC_140590.1, read as the reverse complement.
CGGGTGGGGGTTCGGGGCGTACATACACGGCTGGGGGTTCGGTGCGTACATACACGGCTGGGGGTTTGGTGCGTACATACACGGGTGGGGGTTCGGTGCGTACATACACGGGTGGGGGTTCGGGGCGTACATACACGGGTGGGGGTTCGGTGCGTACATACACGGGTGAGGTTTCGGTGCGTACATACACGGGTGGGGGTTCGGTGCGTACATACACGGGTGGGGGTTTGGTGCGTACATACACGGGTGGGGGTTCGGTGCGTACATACACGGGTGGGGGTTTGGTGCGTACATACACGGGTGGGGGTTCGGTGCGTACATACACGGGTGAGGTTTCGGTGCGTACATACACGGGTGGCGCTTGGGTGCGTACATACACGGGTGAGGTTTCGGTGCGTACATACACGGGTGGCGCTTGGGTGCGTACATACACGGGTGGGGGTTCGGGGCGTACATACACGGGTGGGGGTTCGGGGCGTACATACCAGGGTGGGGTGGGGGTTCGGTGCGTACATACACGGCTGGGGGTTCTGGGCGTACATACACGGGTGGGGGTTCGGGGCGTACATACCAGGGTGGGGTGGGGGTTCGGTGCGTACATACACGGCTGGGGGTTTGGTGCGTACATACACGGGTGGGGGTTCGGTGCGTACATACACGGGTGGGGGTTCGGGGCGTACATACACGGGTGGGGGTTCGGGGCGTATATACACGGGTGGTGCTTGGGTGCATACATACACGGGTGGGGGTTCGGGGCGTACATGCACGGGTGGGGGTACGGGCCGTACTTCCACGGGTGGGGGTACGGTCCGTACATACCCCTGCCCACGCTCTGCGTGCCTGGGTACGGGCCGTACCCATGCCTTTGGTGGGTGGGTACGGTGCATCCCCCCATTGTTGCGGTGCCGTGGGGTCCGCACCGTACACAGGCCTTGGGGGCGTGGCTACGGGTCGTACCACGCGTACCCCTACATGACCCCAGCAATGCTGGTACGAGCTGTACCAAGGCCTTTCTGACGTGGGTACGGGCCGTACCGCCATTGTTGGAGTGACGTAGGGGGACACGTGGTACGTTCCGTACCCACGCTCTTGCGGCCTGGGTAGGGTACGTACCGGTTCGCGTGACCATCCACTTCCGTTGTGGCGGACGCTTGCGTTGCTGGCCTCGCCCCCACACCCTGGCAGTGTCCAGGCCCTGATGGTCAGGTATGTCCAGGCCATGTGTGATTTGGTACCATGTGTTGGTGTTGTGTGTCCTGCCCCTGCCCCCCCCTTTGCCCCTGGTTGTTGTGCTGACCTTCTGCGGCGTCTGCGTCGGTTCCTGTACGCCAGGTGGACTGCTAGGAGGGCAGGGATGGCACGTAGGTTCGGGTCCATGTCTGTTCGTCGCGTCCAGCTGCTCCTTGCGTGTGTCGTCCTGATTTCCCGGCAGTTTTTGGCAGCCGGTAAATATTTACCGTGCGGGATGACGTCGGTTCGAATCGTACTTCCTGGTTCGTGAAACGTAGGCTGGATGCGTACCGACGTCACGTCGGCGCCTTTCAGGATCGGAATTGTGTTTAGTTTCTGTTCGGTCGGTGTTTTGTTCGATTCGTACGGAAATGGTGTTTCCGTATGAATCGTACTTGCATTTTCGGATGGATTTCGCACCGGGTACGAGTCGGACGGAGAAAAGGCTCCGTCCGACGGTTCGTACCCGGTTTTTACCGGATCGGAATTGGCACCAAATTTGCTCTTTGTACTTTCCGCACATCTACCAGCTCCTGCCAAATCTTCTTATTCTTTGTAGGTACACCATTAACCAGAATAATTAATGGTTCAGTTTCCAAAGTATCCGCATCAATAGTTTCCATATTTTTTTTCAAATCCAAGGGCAAATACACCACTCTACCTTTTAAACCTCTCAGTAAATCTGAAGGAGGTAATTTACCAGTTTTGGGCTCCATACGTACTATGGTCTGGAACGGATGAACACATTGAATGAGTATAGACTCATATGTATTTAATTCAGAAAGTTCAGCAGGAATAGCATCCAATTCTAAATTATTATGTACAGCTCTGGTCGGCATTCTATTTTCCTCTAACTTGTTGTAACAGTATTTACAAATACGCTGATCTTCACCCAATTCAAAACAATTTTCAAGAAATATATATGTGGCAAAATCCTTCCACTTATAATTATCTTCATTTTCACTCTTTCTGTAGAGATCAACATTCCTAGTTTGTTTTCTATAATGAGTTCTGCGGCAACAAATACAAGTAAAATTTGGTCTTTCATTAGAGATTATTGCAAATTTTGTTATGTGATCATTAAATGTCTTACTTACAGAGGGTTCTACATTCTCTTCCACTTCTTCCTCATTTACTGTGTCCTTCTCTGCACTGTTTTGTTCAGGACCAAAGTAACAAAACTGAATTTCATCAACAACCTTCTCTACATCTGATACCGTTCCTCGGAACAGAGCCCTATTCAATTCATTTAACTTTATTGCTGGACTTTTAGCAAAATACAACCGTCTCACAAACTTTCTCATTTCAGTATGATGAACAGCCAGCATCCTAAAATGATGGAAAACACTATTACACACTTTTCTAGATAGACAAGCCAGAGAATGACCCTGCAAACCAGTATTCTCTCTCACTCTGCATGGATCCAGACTTTGAAGCACCTTAATCTTCTGTTTTATACTTTTTTTACTATATTCTCTTAGAAACTCACGAAATTTGTCAATAGATTCCTGACGCACAGTGCAAATACTACTACAATTCCAAGTGTACACTGGGGCTTTAGGACGTCTCCCCATAGCCTCATCCGCCATCACTTGTACCTCATCTCTTGGAACCATTATCTTCTTCTCCATTATGCAACCATTTTTCACTTCGTAAGCACGACCTCTGGTGTCAACTGCATGCAGCAAGCTATTACTTTGAAAATAGCTCTCTTCATTAAAAAAAGGTTCACTACTTGAACTATGCATCCACTTTCCTAAAAACACTTTACAAAAGTTTGTTCTGTTCACTACTCTTTTCATTTTGCTATGTGATTTCAGTACATTAACCATTTTGTCTAATGTACGCATCCTATTCAAAATTAGAATGAATAGTTTCCTTTTTAATTCTAATGCCTTTGCTGCAATGGCTTCAATTTCTTTTTTTCTCTTATAAAACTTAGCCTTTTGCTTATATTTCTTCACATCCTTTATCAAATTGGACATAACTCTTCTCTGAAACATTTTTCTACGTATCTCTTTAAACGCTGTTTTTCTGTTTATGTAAATCTTTTCAGTTGCAGAAGGTATATTTGCATTAACTAAATTCTCAATTTTTTCCTGTCCTTTTCTTTTCAAAACATTCTTTCCAGTACAGACATTTTGTACATTTTTCCTTTTTTTGAATATGTTTTTTAGAAATTGTTTTGTCTGCTTACCAGAAGATTTTTTCTTTTTCCCAACATGAGCATCTTCTACTAACTTTGGTCCTCCAGTTGTCTTCAAATATAGGTTTTTTTTGTGGTTTTTTTTAACTCTGGATTTAGTAGGCATCTTAAATTTTGTTCACTGCTCTTCAGCAATACCTGAAAAAAACTAAAAAAAAAATCCTTTATTTTATTTCAATATATTACTACATTTCTTTTCACAATAGTCACAAAACGTAATTTCTTTGCCAATTTGAAAACACACTTATTACTCTTTTTTTTGGCAAGTGATAATCACTTTTACAGACTGACACATTATAAATCCACTTATCAGATTTTTTTAAAAGCACATGTCCAAACTGCTTTTTCAGACCACCACCATGTGTAACCTGGGTGACTGCCTACACTCCAGCAAGGGCAATCAGCCTTAGTGATGCTGAATGTATTTGCATTACTGACTGAAACCTCACACCCCACTCACTTGTAAATACTGTGCATGATTCCACATGGTGAGCAGTAGGGTGTGTGCTAAGAGTCTGCTTCTGCACCAAAAAATGGCTCCCCCATTTTCCTACTAATGCAAATGTAAAATTACCAGAGTAGTACACAATAAATCTCTGCCTGTTATTCCTATTTGCACACAGAGTCATGTTTTCACATTAGTAACAAAACGAAATTTCTTTCCCAATTTGAAAGCACACTTACTGCTCTTTTTTTTGGCAAGTGATAATCACTTTTACAGACTGACACATTATGAATCCACTTTTCAGATTTTTTAAAAAGCCCATGTCCAGACTGCTTTTTCAAACCACCACCATGTGTAACCTGGGTGACTGCCTAAACTCCAGCAAGGGCAACCAGCCTTAGTGATGCTGAATGTATTTGCATTACAGACTGAAACCTCAAACCCCACTCACTTGTAAATACTGTGCATGATTCCACATGGAAAGCAGCTGGGTGTGTGCTAAGAGTCTGCTTCTGCACCAAAAAATGGCTCCCCCTTTTTCCTACTAATGCAACTGTGAAATCACTAGAGCAATACGCCGTAAATCGCTACCTGTAATTCCTATATGCACACAGAGTTATGTTTTCACATTAGTCACAAAACGAAATTTCTTTGCCAATTTGAAAGCACACTTACTCCTCTTTTTTTTGGCAAGTGATAATCACTTTTACAGACTGACACATTATGAATCCACTTTTCAGATTTTTTAAAAAGCCTATGTCCAGACTGCTTTTTCAGTCCACCACCATGTGTAACCTGGGTGACTGCCTACATACCAGCAAGGGCAACCAGCCTTAGTGATGCTGAATGTATTTGCATTACAAACTGAAACCTCAAACCCCACTCGCTTGTAAATACTGTGCATGATTCCACATGGAAAGCAGCTGGGTGTGTGCTAAGAGTCTGCTTCTGCACCAAAAAATGGCTCCCCCTTTTTCCTACTAATGCAACTGTGAAATCACCAGAGCAAAACGCAATAAGTCTCTGCCTGTAATTCCTATATGCACACAGAGTCATGTTTTCACATTAGTCACAAAACGAAATTTCTTTGCCAATTTGAAAGCACACTTACTGCTTTTTTTTTTGGCAAGTGATAATCACTTTTACAGACTGACACATTATGAATCCACTTTTCAGATTTTTTAAAAAGCACATGTCCAGACTGCTTTTTCAGGCCACCACCATGTGTATCCTGGGTGACTGCCTACATACCAGCAAGGGCAACCAGCCTTAGTGATGCTGAATGTATTTGCATTACAGACTGAAACCTCAAACCCCACTCGCTTGTAAATTCTGTGCATGATTCCACATGGAAAGCAGCTGGGTGTGTGCTAAGAGTCTGCTTCTGCACCAAAAAATGGCTCCCCCTTTTTCCTACTAATGCAACTGTGAAATCACCAGAGCAAAACGCAATAAATCTCTGCCTGTAATTCCTATTTGCACACAGAGTCATGTTTTCACATTAGTCACAAAACGAAATTTCTTTGCCAATTTGAAAGCACACTTACTGCTCTTTTTTTTTGGCAAGTGATAATCACTTTTACAGACTGACACATTATGAATCCACTTTTCAGATTTTTTAAAAAGCCCATGTCCAGACTGCTTTTTCAGACCACCACCATGTGTATCCTGGGTGACTGCCTACATACCAGCAAGGGCAACCAGCCTTAGTGATGCTGAATGTATTTGCATTACAGACTGAAACCTCAAACCCCACTCGCTTGTAAATACTGTGCATGATTATACATGGAAAGCAGCTGGGTGTGTGCTAAGAGTCTGCTTCTGCACCAAAAAATGGCTCCCCCTTTTTCCTACTAATGCAACTGTGAAATCACCAGTGCAAAACGCAATACATCTCTGCCTGTAATTCCTATTTGCACACAGAGTCATGTTTTCACATTAGTCACAAAACGAAATTTCTTTGCCAATTGAAAGCACACTTACTGCTCTTTTTTTTTGGCAAGTGATAATCACTTTTACAGACTGACACATTATGAATCCACTTTTCAGATTTTTTAAAAAGCCCATGTCCAGACTGCTTTTTCAGACCACCACCATGTGAATCCTGGGTGACTGCCTACATACCAGCAAGGGCAACCAGCCTTAGTGATGCTGAATGTATTTGCATTACAGACTGAAACCTCAAACCCCACTCGCTTGTAAATACTGTGCATGATTATACATGGAAAGCAGCTGGGTGTGTGCTAAGAGTCTGCTTCTGCACCAAAAAATGGCTCCCCCTTTTTCCTACTAATGCAACTGTGAAATCACCAGAGCAAAACGCAATAAATCTCTGCCTGTAATTCCTATTTGCACACAGAGTCATGTTTTCACATTAGTCACAAAACGAAATTTCTTTGCCAATTTGAAAGCACACTTACTGCTCTTTTTTTTTTGGCAAGTGATAATCACTTTTACAGACTGACACATTATGAATCCACTTTTCAGATTTTTTAAAAAGCACATGTCCAGACTGCTTTTTCAGACCACCACCATGTGTATCCTGGGTGACTGCCTACATACCAGCAAGGGCAACCAGCCTTAGTGATGCTGAATGTATTTGCATTACAGACTGAAACCTCAAACCCCACTCGCTTGTAAATACTGTGCATGATTCCACATGGAAAGCAGCTGGGTGTGTGCTAAGAGTCTGCTTCTGCACCAAAAAATGGCTCCCCTTTTTCCTACTAATGCAACTGTGAAATCACCAGAGCAAAACGCAATAAATCTCTGCCTGTAATTCCTATTTGCACACAGAGTCATGTTTTCACATTAGTCACAAAACGAAATTACTTTGCCAATTTGAAAGCACACTTACTGCTCTTTTTTTTTGGCAAGTGATAATCACTTTTACAGACTGACACATTGTGAATCCACTTTTCAGATTTTTTAAAAAGCCCATGTCCAGACTGCTTTTTCAGACCACCACCATGTGTATCCTGGGTGACTGCCTACATACCAGCAAGGGCAACCAGCCTTAGTGATGCTGAATGTATTTGCATTACAGACTGAAACCTCAAACCCCACTCGCTTGTAAATACTGTGCATGATTATACATGGAAAGCAGCTGGGTGTGTGCTAAGAGTCTGCTTCTGCACCAAAAAATGGCTCCCCCTTTTTCCTACTAATGCAACTGTGAAATCACCAGAGCAAAACGCAATAAATCTCTGCCTGTAATTCCTATTTGCACACAGTCATGTTTTCACATTAGTCACAAAACGAAATTTCTTTGCCAATTTGAAAGCACACTTACTGCTCTTTTTTTTTGGCAAGTGATAATCACTTTTACAGACTGACACATTATGAATCCACTTTTCAGATTTTTTAAAAAGCCCATGTCCAGACTGCTTTTTCAGACCACCACCATGTGTATCCTGGGTGACTGCCTACATACCAGCAAGGGCAACCAGCCTTAGTGATGCTGAATGTATTTGCATCACAGACTGAAACCTCAAACCCCACTCGCTTGTAAATACTGTGCATGATTATACATGGAAAGCAGCTGGGTGTGTGCTAAGAGTCTGCTTCTGCACCAAAAAATGGCTCCCCCTTTTTCCTACTAATGCAACTGTGAAATCACCAGAGCAAAACGCAATAAATCTCTGCCTGTAATTCCTATTTGCACACAGAGTCATGTTTTCACATTAGTCACAAAACAAAATTTCTTTCCCAATTTGAAAGCACACTTACTGCTCTTTTTTTTTGGCAAGTGATAATCACTTTTACAGACTGACACATTATGAATCCACTTTTCAGATTTTTTAAAAAGCCCATGTCCAGACTGCTTTTTCAGACCACCACCATGTGTAACCTGGGTGACTGCCTACATACCAGCAAGGGCAACCAGCCTTAGTGATGCTGAATGTATTTGCATTACAGACTGAAACCTCAAACCCCACTCGCTTGTAAATACTGTGCATGATTCTACATGGAAAGCAGCTGGGTGTGTGCTAAGAGTCTGTTTCTGCACCAAAAAATCGCTCCCCCTTTTTCCTACTAATGCAAATATAAAATTACCAGAGTTGTACACAATAAATCTCTGCCTATATTTCCCAACATGTGTAACCTGGGTGACTGCCTACATTCCAGCAAGGGCAACCTGCCTTAGTAATGCTGAATGTATTTGCATTACTGAGTCCAACCTCAAACCCTTAAACTATTCTTTTTTTATACCAATACACCTTAATTTATCGTGAAAACATAGTCCATATTATTTTACATGTTCCTCACATTTAAATTTCTCCCAAAACAGAAAATAATAAACACAACTTCAACAAAAAGAATTACATTTCTATTATTCATTTCTTAATTTACCATATACATCTCCTCTCAAACTCTAAACTCACCTTTAAAATTAGTTAGTTGTGAAAGAAATATGGCACTCAAACAGCAGATTATCAGAGCCAGGATCTCTGTTCTCTACACCTCTCTCCTCTCAGCAGAACCAGATAATGGCAAAGTTTCCCTCTATTTTTCCACACATATACATGTAAGTTTCAAATCTCAGTACTTCCCCCTTTTTTTCAAATGTAATCACACATTTCTATTGGTTGAAAACCAACCCTTTCCCAAAAGTACCCTTCCCCCAACTTGACTTCTGCCTAGTACCCTTCCCCCAACTTGACTTCTGCCTGCTACCATAGCAACAGGTCATGGAACACTGCTGTGTAGAGTTAGGTCAGAAGTTCGCCAAACAATGTTTCAATTCCACAGAGCAAGAGTGCTTGACTTTTCAAACCTAACAGCAAATCCATAGTACTGTTCTTTGGTAACACATTTTTCTGTACCAATACAAAACATGCTTCTATAAATTTACACATACAGCCTAGTTTTTAGTGTAGAATGGTATGAAACAGACAATCAGTTCTTTTTTTTATAAAAAAATATGTATGCCTCCATTTCCAAACTGTCTTTCATTTCTTTTTACCATTCTACTGAATTACACCTCCTGAGTGCATCCAGATCTCCTTTGAAGATGTTCAGAGTGTGGATTGTAGGACACAGCTATGTCTTCTGGAGTGAAAAGTTTGCAAAGAAAACAGGTGTGGTGAGAGACCTTGCTTTTTTGAGGGTTAAAGTGGCACCAATTGATGCCATTGGTGAAATCCTTCATGCAAATCCAACACCCTGACCTCATAATAGTGCACTGTGGTGGCAATGACCTAGGCACTTTGACTGGGGTAGGTCTGGAAATGCTTATGAAGGACACCTTTGCACAACTGTTTTCACTTTTCCCTAAAACTGCCTTTGTGTTTTCCAACATATGCCAAAGGCAAAAATGGAACTGGTCCAATCATTTCTGTCCGCAGATTGACAAAGCAAGAAAGCACGTCAACAAATCTGTTTCTGCTTTCCTCCGTGACTATGGTATGGGTTCCATTTACCACAACAACTTGCGTTACGACATGCAAGACATTTATAGAGGAGATGGTGTGCACTTCAATGATGAAGGGAACAGAGTCTTCCTCTTGAACCTTAGACTCTGCATCGGTACTTACTTGTAGGTACCACTAAAAAATAACTTCATAAACACAACGGCTCTTTTTAGAGCCCCCTAATATCTAAACTCTTAAATCTGCATTTCATTTCTTTTCTTTTTTTTTTTGTTACCGTACGCTTACCGCGTGTTTTCTTTGTACTTTTCTGTCCTGCTGGGCAGGCGAAACGCGTCCTTCCAAGCTGTCCCAATAAAATACTTGGCCAGAACACAGCGTCGTCAATCTTTGTCGTTGTGAGACGGAAAGAGAAAATATTACGGGCCCTTCCTGGGTGGTCCTTTTCGACGACGCACCCGTTGATTTGGTGAGCGGCGGCTGTACCGAGGAAAAGAAAAGCGAATATATATATATATATATATGCATATTCACTGAAAAAACCATAGGTTTCAGGGACGTCATCCTTAGTTGGGCATTTGACTTATATAAAACCAGAGAAATTCACCTGTTATAGTTAGTTGAGCTAACTATAAATCGCGCCCCCCCAATGCACTGCTGATGACGTCACATATTACATCACTCATGACATGGTTAGTGACATCCCTCATGACATCACTGATGACATCTCAAATGACATCACTGATGACATCACTGAGGACATCATCCAATGAATGTGTGTTTCGGTAAAGTTTAAATATGTTTTATAAATATATGTAAGCCAAGGTGTATTGAAGAATGAATGAGTGTACAAGACTCAGGATGGATGATTAAGTAGTTGTGTGACTAACTGTATAAGTGACTATTTAATTGTGTCTTGCTTAATGCATGTGTTAGCGACTGATATAGACATTCACACAGTTTAGGTTGTTAGTTGGTGTGTAAGCAGTTCCATGGTTTGGTTGGCAACTAAATGAGGATCTATATGAGCTATTCATTGCTTGTCTGAGTACCTGTATGAGTACCTGAGTGTCTGGGTGGGTGGGTGGGGGGGGGGGGTGAGACCCTCTGCATAGATGTGTAAGTGGCTAATTCACTAGGTATATGTGTTCAAGTCTGTATCTGTGAAGGTCTGTATGGCTGAGTGAGTGTGTTTATGAGTGTCTCGGTGAGTGAATGGATGCCTCAGTGGTACATGTGAGTAACTCCATATGTGAAAGGCAGTACATATGAGTGTTGGACTATATAAATGACTATATGTGAGAATGAGTGATTGTGAGAGTGCCTGTATGGATCAGTGTGTCCTTGTATTAGTTATTGTATTAGAGTGTAGGTATGTGTGAGTATATGTTTAAATAAGTGACGTGGTATGTGTATCACTGTACAGGTGAGTAAATGAAAGTGTTATTGATTATTTCCATTACTGACTAGGTGTGTGAATAACTCTAAGAATGAGAGGCAGTGTGTGAGTGTCTGTATAGATATGTGACTGGATATGATAATAATGCTGTATTGATGGCTGACTGTATGTATGAGTGAGTGTATAGGTGAATGAATGGATGTGTGTAGACCTACAAATTAGAGAGTGGCTATGCACTAACTGGTATTGGTGTGTTCACGGTTTTGAAAATTATAGTCTGTATGTTAGATTGGGTGTATCAAGTGTTATATTAGGGTCTGATCAGGTGCATCTTATTTTCACGTGGATGATGTCATCAGTGATGTCATCAGTGAAGTCATTTGAGATGTCATCAGTGATGTCATCAGTGATGTCACTGACCATGTCATGAGTGATGTAATATGTAACATCATCAGCAGTGCATTGCGGAGGCGCGAGTTATAGTTAGCTCAACTAACTATAACAGGTGAATTTCTCTGGTTTTATATAAGTCAAATGTCCAACTAACTATAACGTCCCTGAAACCTATGGTTTTTTCAGTGAATTTCTAAGGTTTTTTTAAATGCTAATTCCTAACTATAATGTCCCTGAAACCTATGGTTTTTTCAGTGAATTTCTAAGGTTTTTTAAATGGAAATTTCTAACTATAACATGCCTGAAACCTATGGTTTTTTCAGTGAATTTCAAAGGTTTTTTAAATGCTAATTTCTAACTATAACGTGCCTGAAACCTATGGTTTTTTCAGTGAATTTCAAAGGTTTTTTGATTGCTAATTTCTAAGTAGAACGTCTCTGAAACCTATGGTTTTTTCAATGAATTTCAAAGGTTTTTTAAATATCGAACTACTATTGTGTATTTGTCGTTAATACTATTTTTACTAACTTTTCAACTACATAAAATAAACTGCAAAAGTACTATGCAACGTAATATACTTCACAAATTACAATGAGTTTTTAAATAATACAAAATAATTTAATATTCAGATAACAATTTTTCTCCCTTTTTTTGCTGTCATTAGCTACTACTTAACTTCACTATTCACAGTGATGCCAGTGTAGTTTCATCATAAACAGCAGGGGAAAAAAAAACAATCAACTAGATTGTTAAAAAAAAAAATACAAATTCTCTCAAACATACTACAAAATCAACACAAATAACACATCCAGTAGTACTTCAAATGTTCAAAGCTTATCTTTACTATGTAGATTGTCTGCAAATTTACCCAATACGCTAGATAATGTATCTATTGAAAGCATCCAGTATGAATTCCTTTAAGATCTTATGTAGTTTCTCTGCACATTTTCCCAATACGCCAGATAATATATCAGAAATTTCGCATTGAAAGCATCCAGTATGAATGCCTTAAAGATCTTACATAGTTTCTCTGCACAATGTTTCCAATACACCACATAATGTATCAAAACTTTCGCTTTGAAAGCATCCAGTATGAATTCCTTAAAGATCTTACGTAGTTTCTCTGCACAATTTTCCCAATACACCAGATAATGTATCAAACATTTCGCTTTGAAAACATCCAGTATGAATTCCTTAAAGATCTTATGTAGTTTCTCTGCACATTTTCCCAATACGCCAGATAATGTATCAAAAAGTTCGCTTTGAAAGCATCCAGTATGACTTCCTTAAAGATCTATACACCTTCCCTTTAAAGCCAAATAGTGTATCTAAAATCTTTGTTTCAGAAAAATTAAGTATGAGTTGGGTAATTCATAAGGCAATCTCGGTTTCATTTCCAAGTGTGTATCATTACAGTGACTCCAACCATTATTACACTTTAAATAAACTGTATAATGTCCACTTGTAGTAGTACTTCCAGCATGAAAAACAATAGCAACTGTTGCAAAAGTTCTTCCAGAAATAGATACTTGATTAGTAACAACATTTTTTATTTTGGTTTCCACTTTTCTTCCATTTGGTCAACAGCGTTGCAGCATTATAATCAAATATTTTCCATATCTTTGTAGGCATAATGCAGATAGCATTCTTGATTTACAATGAGAACACATCATCTCATGATCAGCTTCTTTTACTAATTTGGAAAATGGTACAGATTTGCAGTCAGGTATTGTTAAATATAAAAATCCTTCTCTGTCAACAATAGTGCTTGAAGTTAACAAACACTCTTCACATTTATGTTCCCATTTGTAACTGAGTCCAAATAAACTCTCAATCTGAATTCCTTCATCTTCTAGTACTCCAAGCACAACCATCAGAAATTCTTGTGCATCTTGCTGTATATTAGCACTGAACGATAAAGATCCAGTTCATGTATCCAACAGTTGGCGAATACCAGAAGCAGAATGAATCTTACTTCTATCAGTTCTCAATTCTTGAAATAAAGTATAGAGTGCAGAACATAAAGTTTTTTCCTGAGTTTCCATAATTTCACCACAAACATCTTCAAGATAAAATATAACATTTAGAATGACATTACCATCGCAGTTGACAACAGAAGCATTTTCTAATTTGAATCCAACAACATCATCACTTGTTTGTATTTTCTGCTTCTTTACATCTTTTCTTTTCTGTTCATTTTCTTTCTGCTTTTCAACCATAGTTAACTCTTCAACAAATTTGCGTTTTGAACACACAACGCATTTCTCATAAATAGGATATTCATCTAAATTGGGAGCATAAAGCCTTCTCAAACGATTATATTCTCTTACACAATTAACATCAGCACTAACCTTGTTCTCATCAAAATCAATTAAATACAAAGCAGACAACGTTCTAACTCGAGATAATGCAACATATACCATTCCCTCTTTAAACACAGTTTTTCCAACATTTACTGAAGTATTATCTACACTTAAACCTCGTGATTTGTGAATAGTTATTGCATATGCTAAACAGAAGGGAAACTGTTTTCTACGAACATACAAGTCTTTTACAAGCAAAAAACGTGCAGCAGAACATGCAATCTGTCTTACCTCTGCAATCTGATCAAATTTAACTTTCAAAAATTCAATTCCATTTCTATTTTGATATTTCATAAAATCAACAATTTTCCCCATTGCTCCATTCACTAAACCTTCTTCTACATTCAGATTATGCTTCAAAATTACCCGACAGTTTAAACATACATCTAAATTTATTTCTAAGCCAGCAGTTTTTGATACAGACTTTTCCAAAGAATCAAATTTAGTCTGTAGTTTTTCTGAAAGAACAATTGTTATTCCTTGATGCTCTATTTTATCAACAGCTTCAATGTGAACTATTTCTTGATTTTCCAATTTCATAAGCTCTCTTTTAAATGTATAACGCTCTTCCACTGTAGGCATTAAGCAAACTATAGACTTTTTTTCTTTCATTTTCTTGTACATTACTTCTGCTGATGTGTTTTCATTTGTAAACAAGTTCTTTAGTAGACAACTTTGAAAAGCTTGTTTACCATGTTTGCTTAGAACATCAATTCTTACATCTTTTAGAATATTTCCATAATCTTCATCTCTTGCTTGTCGCATATTCAAAATGTAACCACAGATTCACATTTCCAATACTTCCCAAAGATTTTTTAGTGTCTTCATGTAGAAGAGTTTTAAACACTGGTTCTCCTTTTACAGGGGTTAGTTGAGCATATCTCCAAATACAATTAAATGTTTCCCCCAAAGAGAACGTCGTAATCTGTTTTTAATACCTGTTGCAATTAAGTATACAAAAGCAAGCATTAAGTTTGAGACCATGCTCACCTCATCAATAATTAAAAGTTTCATTTTTTCAGAACTCTTGACACTTCATAAGAAGCTACTCCAGACAACTTCTGATATTGTAATTTATTATCATGCTCCACTGGTAACATCAATAATCTATGCAAAGTAACTCCTTTAACATTGTGTGCAGCTAATCCAGTTGGAGCTGTTACCACACAACATAAATGTGAACCAGTAGTTTTTTTAAGATAACTGGTCAACACTTCAATTAAAAAATGTTTACCTGTCCCAGCTTGACCACTGATGTACATCAGAAGAGGTTTAAAAAAGATGAACACAGACTTTCTTTTTTTTCATGCAACAAACCATGTTCTATCCGTTCTCTCACTTGCACATATATTTCTTTCTGTTCAACATCTAACTTTTCCAATGTTACATTCTCCTCATGTGCTTGTTGCATTGCAATTTCGACTTCATGCATAGCAATCGCTGCTTCATTTTCCAGCATTGGTTGTCCAAGAGGATCTTGACTACATGGACCACTACTTTGACTATCTTGAGAACTTTCATGAGCTATTTCAGCTATAATAGTCTTCCTGTTCAACTTCATCACTCAACATTTTTAAATATGTAGGGAAAATTGGACATCAAATGCTATCTTTACAAGCATTAAAAGAATCTTCGTAGCAGTCAAACTCTCCAAGTAATTCACTTTTGCTGTGCCATGGTTTAAACAGCTGCAGAAGTGCTAAATAGTAAAATTCTCGCTTATCTGGAGATTCGCAACTAAGTTTCTTGTGGTTTATAAGATTACCCTTTGCATGTTTTACTTAACAACCATGACATCCAACTACTGCAAACTTTCCTTCTTTTAAATTCTCTTTAACATTTCTTTTAAAGCTGTAATGTTGAAGTACTTCATACAGACATAGCTGTTCCAGATGTTGACTCCTTTTCGGATAGTATGTGTCCAACATATTAGTTTTAAGAATGTCTGTACTATCTGGCTCATTTGCTGCTAATTGTTCAATTTCTTCCAATGATTTCAACACTCTATTTCATTTGCAGGCAAGACCTAAACTTACCCAAATGATTCCTCATGACTTTGAATATAAACTTGAAGAACACAAGCGGTCTGAACATTCATATGATCCAATATCTCGGTGGCAAAGCATTTTCAAACTAAAGCTGTACAATTTTTTGCTAATACTATTCTCTTGTGCAATTTCTTCCCACGTTTGTTTCATCTGTTTTTTCAGATTTTGTTATGTACGATGTAACATAACGTGCAACAGCAATTGAGTTATCCGCAACATACTGGATGTCCATGTTTGCATTCCACATTTTTAAAATGAGCGTATTGTAGTCCTTGATATACTTTGACACTTCTGTTCTTTTTAAGTTGTAGGTATTCTTTGGAGATTTCCGAGTTATTGTGTGCCTCACAGAAGAAAAAAAAGAAAAGAATTTACTCTTCCTTTACAAATGACTGGACGGGGAAAACCAAACCGACATTTGGGGGCCGATTCCAATCATGGAAAAAGGCTGTACGAATCGTTGTACGGAGCGTTTTCTCCGTACGACTCGTACCCGGTAAACTTTCCTTACAACCTAGGAAGTACGATTCGTACAGAAAGCCTCTTTCCGTACGAATCGTACAAAAGACTGTACGGTTAAAAACTAGGCCTGGGCGGCAAATTCCGTTCCGCTCACGGAATTTGCGGAATTTGGGTAATTTCGCGTTCCGCGGAGAACGCGAAATTGCCCAAAATTCTGCTTTCCGCGACTTCGCAAAATATTTTGCTTGTTCGCGTTCTCAAAATGCGTGTTCGCGAGATATTTCTCCCCGAGCACGCAAACAGCGATTGTGAACAGGAAAAAAGCATCGCGAACAAGCAATTCCGCGTGTTCGCGGAATTTCTGCGTGTTCGCGGAGATTTGTTACCGTTTCGCGGAGATTTGCGTAACGTGATTACGCAAATTTTGCCCACCCCTAGTAAAAACAAAACAACGATTCTGATCCGGAACAGCCTGTATGCAAGTCCGGACGTATTTAAGCAGCGGTTTCCGGCCCAGCAAGTACGATTCGTCCCTACGGCACTCCGTACGGCGGGAGCCAAAAACAGCTGTAAAAGCAGAGTCCTACAAACTGCGCCCGGTACGCAATGTTCTCCGCAGTAGTACGAGTCGTACTCCGACATGTTCCCAGAGGTGCAAGTTGTACAGGAGTATGAGTCGTACATGTACGAGTCGTACAGGGGTACAGAGTGGTACAGGGGTACGAGTCGTACATGTGCGAGTCGTACATGTACAAGTCGTACATGTACGAGTCGTACATGTACAAGTCGTACAGGGGTATGAGTTGTACAGGGGTACGAGTCATACATGTACGAGTCGTACAGGGGTACGAGTCGTACAGGGGTACAGAGTGGTACAGGGGTACAGTCGTACAGGGGTACGAGTCATACATGTACGAGTGGTAAAGGGGTACGAGTCGTACAGGGGTACGAGTCGTACATGTATGAGTGGTACATGTACGAGTTATACAGGGGTACGAGTCGTACAGGGGTACGAGTTGTACATGTACAAATCGTACAGGGGTACGACTCATACAGGGGTACAGAGTGGTACAGGGGTACAAGTCGTACAGGGGTAGGAGTTGTACATGTATGAGTCGTACAGGGGTACGAGTCGTACAGGGGTACGCGTCGTACATGTACGAGCCGTACAGGGGTACGAGTCGTACATGTACCAGTCGTACAGGGGTATGAGTCGTACAGGGGTACAGAGTGGTACAGGGGTAGGAGTCGTATATGTACGAGTCGTACATGTACGACTCGTACCTGTACGACTCGTACCCCTGTACGACTGTTACCCCTCTACGACTCGTACCCCTGTACGACTCGTACATGTACGACTCATACCCCTGTACCACTCTGTACCCCTGTACGACTCGTACATGTACGACTCGTACCCCTGTACCACTCTGTACCCCTGTACGACTTGTACATGTACGACTCCTACCCCTGTATGACTTGTACATGTATGACTGGTACCCCTGTACGACTCCTACCCCTGTACCATTCTGTACCCCTGTACGGCTTGTACATGTACGAGTCGTACCCCTGTACCACTCTGTAACCCTGTACGACTCGTACATGTACAACTCGTACCCCTGTACCACTCTGTACCCCTGTACGACTCGTACATGTACGACTGGTACCCTGTGCGACTCGTACCCCTGTACGACTCGTACATGTACGACTCATACCCCTGTACCACTCTGTACCCCTGTACGACTCGTACATGTACGACTGGTACCCCTGTACGACTCGTACCCCTGTATGACTCGTACATGTACGACTCGTACATGTATGACTCGTACCCCTGTACCACTCTGTACCCCTGTATGACTCGTACCCCTGTAGACTCGCAGCCCGTAGCGGGTAAAGTCATTCCCTGTGTACGGGATGTTTTCCGTACGAATCGTAAATCGGAAAGCCGGTCCAGATCATACTTGTATGGTCGGACTGTATTTTTAGGATTCGGACGGAAAAGTGTCCGGGTCCATCTTGTACAACTTTTCCCGATCCCATTCGTAGGGATCGGGCTGATCCGTATGTATTTTTCCTGTACGAATCGTACTTCACGGGTCGGACAGGACTTGTACGATCGTACTTCACGGGTCGGACAGGACTTGTACGATTCGTACGGAATTAATTACGGATACGAGTCGTACGGAAAAAAAATACAGGATTGGAATCGACCCCTTGGTGTAAAATTTTCCTTTAGACTTGTATTTTCTTCTGCAGTACTTTCCACAACAGTGACTTTGGAAATGTAAAAATTGCTGTCTCAAGCTTCTATCTCCTCCTTCTCTTGGAATCTCACATGTCACATACTGTTCGATGAAAGACAATACTGTTTCATCAGAATCAGTTCCAAATTTAGGTGCATCCTTGACCCATAGTAGCATATGTATATGAGGTGCACCTCTTGCTTGGTACTCCTTTCTCCAAAAGAAATCAGTAACTTCTCCAAGAGGTGGATTCTTTTTATTACAGATAAAAGACATCATACCTTGAAACTTATGATTAAAATATCTGCACACATTTACAGGATCCAATGAACACAGTTCACCAGGAGTCTTTATTTCAAAAAATGTTATATTAGAATTTGCTTCTCTTAAAAACTCAAGCAAATCTTCCCATGCATACTCTGCACATCTAAGTGTGACAAACCATGTTGGTGTACCTAAGTTCCGTAACATACACTTGAGTTCTCCATGAACACGATACCAATACTCATTTGTTCCATGTAACATGCCATCAAATTTATTAACTGTGCTTCTAAATTTTCATCTGTTTCTTGAACTTTCTCCACAAATTCTTTTGCAGATAGAAGTGATTCATGAACTCCAGTTTTAAGTATATGATTCACTGCATACAAGAGAGAAGACAGATCACTTTCAAACAAAAGGTGAAATATGTATGGAATGCACTGTCGAAATCTAGGATCTTCAGAATATAATCTTGTTGACCGATATTCTGAAGCTGGAATCCGTATAGGTCAGTCATCATATCATCCACCTTCTTCAGTAGGAAACAACTGTGGAAAACAATGAGCTTCCAAGCTTTTCTCCCATACACTCATTGGAGTTCCCTATGCTTTTTTCATTTGAAATAACTCAATGCTACTTCTTATCACTTCTTTTGAATGCAAAGGACATATTGTATAATGTTCATAAATCTCTTCAGTCCTTGACTTGTCCACATTCTCTATTTGACCACTTGAAATTTCAAAATCATCTTCTAAACGTATTACCTGTTCATCCACATTTACATTTTTATAATAAATATTGTTCTCTATAAGTTTTAAGGTAGCCTTTTCAACTTTATAAACATCCACAAATTCTTGCCATATTTTCCGACTCTTTGTGGGTACACCATTTACTAAAATAACTTCTGCCTCATCTTCCTCTTTCTCTCCAGCAATAGGTTCAATGTTTTTCTTAAAATCCAAAGGTAAGTACACCACTCTTCCTTTCAGCCATCTTTGCAAGTCTGTTGGTGGCAGTTTACCTGTTTTAGGCTCCATCGGAATTATAGTTTGAAAAGGATGAACAGATTGAATTAGAGCCGACTCATATGAATTCAATTTGGCCAGCTCCTGCGGAATAGCTACTAACTCCAACTTATTATGCACTGTTCTAGCAGGCATTTTGTTCTCTTCTAATTTGTTGTAACAATTTTTACATATACGTTGATCACTACCTAACTCAAATCGACCTTCAACAAACAAGTAAGTTGCAAATTCTTCCCACTTACCATTGTTCTCCTTTTCACTTTTCAAATACAAATCAACATTCCTACTTTGACTTTTATAATGAGTACGTCGACAACAAACACAAACATAGTTTGGTATTTCAGAGCACACTACATTAAAATTTCCAATTTCTTCTGCAAACTGATCAGTGCTAATCACTTTCTGATCTCCTCCAACATTTGTAATTGTCAAACTTTCACTTTCTATGAACTGCTCTTCTGAACCAAAATATCGCATTTCAATATCATCACACTTTTTTTGAACATCTGATAAAGAACCATGTAAAAGACTTCCATTCAGTTCACTTAAACTTAATGCAGGACTTTTTACATAGTACAGTTTCTTTACAAAGGTCCGCATTTCTGAATGGTGTACTGCTAACATCCTCAAATGATGAAAAACACTTTTACAAAACTTTTCTGAGTATATTATCATAGCAAATTTCTCATTATTTCAATAGATTCCTGTTGAATACTATACATGCTACTACAACTCCACTTATACACAGGAGCTTGTGGATATTTCCCTTGCACTTCTTCAGCTATTAACTGTTCTGCACTTTTACCAAACATTTCCTCCTTTGGAAGAGGAACACCATCCTGAACTTCGTAGCAACGACCTCCAGTATCAACTGCAAATGATAAACTATTTTCCTGGAAGTAACTTTCCTCATTAAAAAAAGGATCAATACTAGAAGTATGTCTCCAATGTCCACTAAAGATTTTACAAAAGTTGGTTCTGTTCACAAGTCTTTTTTTTCTACTTTTGTCTTTCAATACTTTGACTATTTTATCCAATACTTTCAATCTCTTTATAATCAAAATGAACAACTTCTGATTCAAATTGAAAGCAGTATTCACTATACTTTCAATACGCTGCTTCTCTTTGAATTGGAACATTCTTCTTTTATATTTGCAGCATGTTTTCAATAAATTCTGAATCACTCTAGATCGACAAATTTCTTGAAATTGTTTTTGTCTCCGAGTACCAGATACTATTTCTTTATCATCTTTCCTTTTCCTCGTATTTGAAATTGAACTCTGCTTCACCTTACTTGAAAAATTATTCTTTTTGCTTTGTGTGATGTTTTTCTCATTAAATGTTCGTAATATTTTTCTCAAAAATTGTTTTTGGCTTTTAATCAAACAAACAGTTTCTCTACTACTCGCATTTATTTCTACTTCAAGATCTTTCCTTTTCGTCAAATATATATTTTTCTTCTCTTTTCTTTTTTTTCACTTCTTCTAGGCATTTCCAAATTTCAATCCAAACAAAATAATTTTCTGAAAAACAAAAAATAGATTCAATTATTTTTCACATTTCTTCACTATGTTAAAATAATAACATACAATTGCAAAACTTCCGCTAACAACTTCCAGACCCAGTGCTGCAACGTGATGGAGCATGACAGATGAGCACTAGGATGACAAGTAGTGCCATAGAACATACAGCAAGTATTTATTTAATTATTTACATACTCCTTTATAATTTATATATAACTGCACTACCTCATACTTTTCACCTCTCCGCCTGTTCTGCTTGGGTTTTCGGATCAGGTGGAACCCGCTCAACGGAGCCTTTCTAACCCAAACCAGAACGTTACCCCCTCCCTAGGGTCTTTTTACAAATAAATAACCACATATATATGTACCACCTAGGGACAGGGAATTCCTATTATATATATATATATATATATATATATCAAGACCTCACAGTCTCGCGATCTCAAACAGACCCAGGACTTCCTACCCAGACGGCAGCCTCAGCCTCGCGGTCTCAGACAGACCCAGGACTTCCTACCCAGACGGCAGCCTTAGCCTCGCGGTCTCAGACAGACCCAGGACTTCCTACCCAGACGGCAGTCTCAGCCTCGCGGTCTCAGACAGACCCAGGACTTCCTACCCAGACGGCAGCCTCAGCCTCGCGGTCTCAGACAGACCCAGGACTTCCTACCCAGACGGCAGCCTCAGCCTCGCGGTCTCAGACAGACCCAGGACTTCCTACCCAGACGGCAGCCTCAGCCTCGCGGTCTCAGACAGACCCAGGACTTCCTACCCAGACGGCAGCCTCAGCCTCGCGGTCTCAGACAGACCCAGGACTTCCTACCCAGACGGCAGCCTTAGCACGAGCTCATCCTATTATTACCAGAATACACGACAGGGGAATCAGGGTTACCATGTATCAGATCACACAAAGACTATTAGTTGAGCACAACCTGTTCTTTGGTTCGAGGGGCTCTTTTCTCCCTCTTTCAGTTACCACTTACCTGATCAGGATTAACATCTGTTCATGTCAAGTTGAATCTGACTAGAAGAATAGGCTATCCTCCTATACAAGGATACACGACACATGCTGACTCACAACAAGCTAAATACTTTATTTAATTGCTACATGCACACTCACAGAATACATCATATATACAACCTGCAAGGAAAGTAAAAGGTTAAGTTATACACTTCAATAAAAAGGGGTCGACATCACCTTAGTCGTATGTAGCCTGTGCTCAATGGTCATCTAGGTTCCCTTCTCGTCTGTGCCTCGGCTTCGCCTGGAAGTCACACCTCCGCAGTCGCGGATCTACTCCCTTCTCCCTCTCCGAGTCACTGGAACCTCTTCCTCATCGGCTACTCTCTCCTCTTTAGGTTCAAGTTCATCATCTGTCTTCCCTGAAATAAGTAGTAGCTTTTCTGCTAACGGCCAGGTGCCGCCTATGGACTAGAAGCAAGTGCCAGTATCTGCCTCAGACTTTCACTAATATAGAGGTGCATTTTCTCATGGAAAATTCCAGCCCGTAACCTGCCGCCCACCAAATTCTTGTACCTCCCCGTACCAAGGACACGTTCCCAGCCGGCCGGCCTGATGTAGTGTCTTCGGCATGAAGAAAAATACAATCCTTCGATAAGGGCCGGCCTGAACCGGTTCTCTCCAAGCGAACAACACCTCATAACTAAAACATCACCCTCGACCTAGAAACTTTCCAAGCTGCCGGAGCGGAAAGAAAGATGGAGTCTCTCCCGTTTAAGGCCTACCAGGCCTGGATTCAGCACGGCTCCATGAAATACCCTCACTATAGGGCAGGTTAT
This sequence comes from Triturus cristatus, assembly GCF_964204655.1. Classification (NCBI taxonomy): domain Eukaryota; kingdom Metazoa; phylum Chordata; class Amphibia; order Caudata; family Salamandridae; genus Triturus; species Triturus cristatus. The sequence continues at coordinate 652,445,235 of NC_140590.1, read as the reverse complement.
CCTTAATACTAACGAATCTATCCCCTAGGCTATGTATGTAAGCCCTGATCTATGGGGAGGAGCACAGGATCGTGTCAAAGTGTCCAATAAATAGTCTCTATTCACTACTCTAGTCCTTAGACTTGGATGGAAAGAGACTGAAGTCATATTAATCGCTCTACAACACAAGAAGGCCGGGAAAATCGAGCAGTACATTTCACCCTTGACTTCAGTCTATTATACATCCATTAAACAGAACTAACATCGGTGGAAGAATAATATGAAACAAAACTAACTGATCTATGTCTAGTACCGAGTGTACAGAAGTGAAGCAGTGAAGGGATACACTGAATAAAGCAACAGATAGAAATAAAAACAGCGATAGCAATCAAAATGCCACCTAATGTGTGGCGTAACATATGCACGTCCGGTAACCAATTAAAGAGCCAGTCAAACCAGCCCTGATCAATGTGTTTTCTAACTTCATCCGTTAAGTCATGCAACTTATCTAGGTGTGCACGAATGGATTGTGTATGATCAGATAAGTTAAAACAGCAGAGACCTTCAAAGTCTGAGCAACCATGTCCATGTTTAAGCAAAAGATAATCAATGGCTGCTCTATTTTGCAAAATGGCCCTACGTTCACCCTGGGCGTCCAATAGCAAGTCAGACAAGACTGTAGAAGTATGATTAATAGATTTCACCATCCAGCAAGCCATTTTCCCAATAGATTTGGCATTATAAACCGCCAAAGCAGGAACACCAATAATTGAAACAGCTAGGCTAAGATATTCAGACTTGGAATATAAATGCAAAGATGAGTCACAATCCTCCTGTAACATCATAGTATCTCGAAGCACACGAGAGTTGGCATTTGGATGTGATGAGAACATCAGCAAACTCAGTCTGGTAATGGCACACGGGCCTCCGGAAATGTTTGCAGGGACATATGGCCAGGAAGTGTTACCACATGAGAAAAGCCATCCGGCAGGTAGCAACATCGCACGATAGTGACTGGGAGTAACTACCAAACTATTGCAAGTCATATTGTTCTGGACTGAGACACATGTGGTCGGTGTCCTCTGAAAACACAAAGTCCGTTCGTGAGTTGTGAATGAAGTGGCGCCTCTTAACTTGAGGCGTAGGCATTCAGAAATTGCATTAGGATTACATGTAAGAAAGAAGCATAGGTCACCTCGTGTGATATTATACGTAATTATTTGGGACTGGATGGGGAGTTGCTCATTCGGCAGTTCAGTGCACAAAGGACAATATACATGGGTAGCAAAATCACCCAGGATAATATTCGGACGAGCCTTCGAAACGTTAAAGATACTAATTAAAGTCTCCAGTGAGGCGGGGACAGCAACTAGACAAGTCGCTAGAATGTCATGCACAGATCTCATCGGTGTCAAGCAGAAGTGAGGGGCATCAGTCACTCTCTCTTGGCCAGTAATGTCCAAAAGTTCGATGACGAATCCCACGCATTGAAGGAACGCAACACTCGGGTTCTCAGTTCATCCCGGGTTGACGGGATCCCTTCTCTCTCTCCGAACCAATCCAAAAGGAGTCCAGTTCCGACACATCCTGCAGCAACAATCCAAAGAATGATCTGAAAAAGAACCAAATACAGGCATTAATCATTCTCGTAAATAACATTTATCAGCTGGGACAGCTTCCCAGCTATCTTTCCCTGGCCTCATAACCAAAATGGTATTGTCCTGACCGGTGGCAATAACCTCTGCTTGTTCAGGGGGATTCTTAGGCGATTGCACCCAAACCCTGGCCCCAGGGTTATCCGTAGAGCCAAAGCCTTTCTGGCCACGTATAGTTAGCAAAGTTGGGGCAGTGCCTTTCAATATCTCGCCACTGAAAACAGGCATAATGAGTAATTGAGCCACTCGGTCAGTGCGGTGTATCAGTAAGTCAATCTCACTGCTATTTAGCAGAAGTACCTTAATCTCTCCCTGATAGTCACTGTCGATGACACCTCCAAGTACCTGGATGCCTTTTACAGCCAGCCCCGATCTAGGGGCGATCAATCCAAAATTCCCAGGTGGTATATGAATACCAACACCAGTAGCAATGATGACCCGATTCTTACTCTCCAGAACGGTGTCATCCATGGCGTGCAAGTCTAAACCTGCCGATCCTGGGGTAGCTCTGCATGGAGTCAGAGCTCCGGGAGTAATTTCCCAATACATCACAGTTTCACTGATTACATTAGGCATAGTCTCAACATTTGGGGGAAACAAACGCATAAGTGGAGATTCAGCATTTAAAAAAGGACGATTATTCAGAATCAATAGTGCTTGTGGTAAAAAGTCTCGCCAGTTTTTATACTTGTCATCTGTTAACTTTCGTAATTGGTCCTTTAACAGGCCATTCAATCTCTCCACCAGGCCCGAGGCCTGCGGGTAGTAGGGTATATGAAATATCCATTCAATATTATTTTCCATAAACAACTCGACAAAACGTTATGTTTCTAAATTAACTTATTACACTTAAAAGCTCCTTCACATTTCTTTCGCTAGATGTCCCTTTGTTTGAAACACCACCAGAGAAGGGTGTTGAAGTATGCTCCACAAAGTGTAACTCAAAACTTTGTTATTCTTTATTAAAAAATCTGCCTGTCAATGCTTTTTGCAAGCCTTTTCAATGCCTTAAGAGGGTAGCTGGATGAGTATAATACGTCGTATTTAAGATCTGGGGTGGACGATGCACGGAAATAAGAACGTATAGTTGAATAAAGGGCGAGTGGATGCATGGCCAGATGCATCAATGGATAGATATATAGATCAATGTATCAATGTATCAATGGATGGAAGGATGAATGAATGCAAAGACTAGTACTTACGATAGACGGGTGGGCTGATAAATGCTTAGGATTGATTCTGGGACAGATATATCTATGCATATATAGGCATATCGCTGCATGAATGGCACAGTGCTTACTATAGGCGAGTGCGCTCATAGATGCTTAAGATAAGCGGACAAACAGATTTATGTATATATATAAGTATGAATATATCCATCAATTAAAAGATGGTTGAATGGCGCAGTGCTTAGGATGCATGGATACTGCGCTTTAATTGGGCCGGGTCTGGGGGTCGGCACTCATTTTTTAAGACAGCCTCCAAACGACTCGCTACCAGGCTCTATTTTCGGCCCTCTCAAAGATGGTCAAATTATTATTATTTTATTACACTGCAGTGACAGCATGCACATCGATGTACGCATGCTTATTTTGCTCACTACTGAGAACTCGAGACATCACGCTAGGTTACCCACGTTGTAGAAGAAAGGGAAATCCTTTAAACAATGTTTTTTTCTGAACCTACGATAATTGGAGAGGATTTTCTAAAGCACACAATGATACTTATCTTGATTTAGACCACGCCCCAACTTGCATAGCCCACACCCCTTTAAGAGCTTTGCCCCCCCTTTTAGAGCACCCCCACTTTTTTCTCCCACTTAGAACCCTAACTACACCATAGTAACAAACAAACAGTGTAACCTCCCATTAAAATCTACAATGGCACCAAGTTTCATAATTTTCCATCAACGCTATCAGCCTTCTACCACAGTACAAGAGTGTCTATCAGCACGTGTACCTATAAACAACTCGACAAAACGTTATGTTTCTAAATTAACTTATTACACTTAAAAGCTCCTTCACATTTCTTTCGCTAGATGTCCCTTTGTTTGAAACACCACCAGAGAAGGGTGTTGAAGTATGCTCCACAAAGTGTAACTCAAAACTTTGTTATTCTTTATTAAAAAATCTGCCTGTCAATGCTTTTTGCAAGCCTTTTCAATGCCTTAAGAGGGTAGCTGGATGAGTATAATACGTCGTATTTAAGATCTGGGGTGGACGATGCACGGAAATAAGAACGTATAGTTGAATAAAGGGCGAGTGGATGCATGGCCAGATGCATCAATGGATAGATATATAGATCAATGTATCAATGGATGGAAGGATGAATGAATGCAAAGACTAGTACTTACGATAGACGGGTGGGCTGATAAATGCTTAGGATTGATTCTGGGACAGATATATCTATGCATATATAGGCATATCGCTGCATGAATGGCACAGTGCTTACTATAGGCGAGTGCGCTCATAGATGCTTAAGATAAGCGGACAAACAGATTTATGTATATATATAAGTATGAATATATCCATCAATTAAAAGATGGTTGAATGGCGCAGTGCTTAGGATGCATGGATACTGCGCTTTAATTGGGCCGGGTCTGGGGGTCGGCACTCATTTTTTAAGACAGCCTCCAAACGACTCGCTACCAGGCTCTATTTTCGGCCCTCTCAAAGATGGTCAAATTTTTTTTTTTTTATTACACTGCAGTGACAGCATGCACATCGATGTACGCATGCTTATTTTGCTCACTACTGAGAACTCGAGACATCACGCTAGGTTACCCACGTTGTAGAAGAAAGGGAAATCCTTTAAACAATGTTTTTTTCTGAACCTACGATAATTGGAGAGGATTTTCTAAAGCACACAATGATACTTATCTTGATTTAGACCACGCCCCAACTTGCATAGCCCACACCCCTTTAAGAGCTTTGCCCCCCCTTTTAGAGCACCCCCACTTTTTTCTCCCACTTAGAACCCTAACTACACCATAGTAACAAACAAACAGTGTAACCTCCCATTAAAATCTACAATGGCACCAAGTTTCATAATTTTCCATCAACGCTATCAGCCTTCTACCACAGTACAAGAGTGTCTATCAGCACGAAGATGTCTTATCCACAGAAATGTTGTGTAATTTCTGTACCTGTCTGCTGGAACACTCATCACCAAAACGTATTAAAACATGGGAATTTGCCAGAAAAACATACACCATACCATAAAGCGATTTATAAATGGGCACACTGCCACTGCAAAACCCTCTTCCCCATCCTTCCTTAACTTCACAAAATTAAAGAAAGAGCCACACCATACCTAGTAAACACACTATACCAATACAAGAACTTAATTTCAACAACCGTCTACCGGAACGCTCATGAGCAAAGCGTATTAAAACATACAAATTTGCGGGTAAAACATATATCATGCCAAAGGGCACTTTATAAGTGCTGCCAGTGGTACTACATCACCTTCAGTAGCTCGACATCTGCGCATTACTAAATTCTGTGTTTTAATCAGAAACATACCCACCTCCCCCACACCCACCCCCGCCCTTCCTTAACCGTACGAAATCAAACAGAAACCCCCACCATTCCTAGTAGCGCCACTATACCCATACACAGGCTTAATTTTAATAGGTGTGTGCCGGAACACAACAAAAAGTATTCAAACATGCAAATTCGCGGGAAAAACATAAACAATACCATAGCACGGTTAATAAATAGGCCTACTCAAACTACATTACCTTTACTAATGCCCACGTTACAAATGTCCGTCTTATAATCAGCAATATATGCACATCCCCCACCCCCACCCATACCCATGCTTAACCTTACAAAATTAAACAACGAGCCCCTGCACTCCCGTTACCGCCACTATAGCCATAGATAGACTTAATGTCAACAGGTGTCTGCTGGAACGCTCATCAGCAAAAGCTATTAAAACTTATAATTTTGCAACTCAAACATACACCATACCATAAGACAGTTTATAAATAGTCATAGTACCACTACACCACCTCAACACCCACCCTTGCTTAACTTTACGCAATAAAAGAAGGAGCCCAAGCAAACGTAGAAGCGCCACTATAGCCATACACAGCCTTAACTTCAACAGATGTCTCCTGAAAATCTCATCAGCAAACCTTATTAAAACATGCAAATTTGCGGGTAAAACATGTACCATGCCATAGGGTGCTTTATAAGTGCTCCCAGTGGTACTACATCACCTTTAGTAGCTCCACATCTCCACGTTACTATATTCTGTATTTCAAACAGCAACATAACTACCTCCCCCACACCCACCCCCACCCTTGGTTAACAGTACGAAATCAAACAGAAACCCCCATTCCTAGTAGTGCCACTATACTCATACACAGACTTAATTTTAACATGTGTCTACTGGAACACTTATCAGCAAAAACTATTCAAACATTCAAATAGGCGGGTAAAACATAAACCATCCCATAGCACTGTTTTTTATAAATGGGCCCAGTGAAACCACAATACCTTTCGTAACTACACATGCCCACGTTATAAATATTCGTCTTATAATCAGCAACATACGCACCTCCCCCACCCCCACCCATCTCTTGCTTAACCTTACGAAATCAAACAACGAGCCCCAGCACTCCCGTTACTGCCACTATAGCCATACATAGACTTAATGTCAACAGGTGTCTGCCGGAACGCTCATCAGCAAAACCTATTAAAACCTGCAATTTTGCAACTCATACATACACCATACCATAAGACGGTTTATAAATACACTTGCTTAACTTTACGCAATAAAAGAAAAAGCCCCAGCAAACGTAGAAGCGCCACTATGGCCAAACAGAGGCTTAATTTCAACAGATGTCTCCCAAAACACTCACCAGCAAAACGTATTAAAACATGCAAATTTGCGACTAAAACATATCCCATGCCATAGGGCGCTTTATAAGTGCTCCCATTGGTACTAGATCACCTTTAGTAGCTCGACATCTGCACATTACTATATTCTGTGTTTCAATCAGAAACATAACCACCTCCCCCACACCCACCCCCGCCCTTGCTTAACCGTACGAAATCAAACAGAAACTCCCACCATTCCCAGTAGCGCCACTATACCCATATATGACGTTAATTTTAACAGGTGTCTGCCGGAACACACATCAGCAAAAAGTATTCAAACATGCAAATTGAAGGGTAAAACATAAACCATCCCATAGCATGGTTTATAAATGGGCCTAGTCGAACTACACCACCTTTACTAGCTAGACATCTATATGTTACGAAAGTCGTTAAAAACACTCTGTAGAGTGTATAGCAGGGCATGAGGAGAGCACACAAAGTTCTAATTCCCAAACTTTTGATATACAGTCCCTTTACTGTATCTATAATAAAGGTATTAAATGGAATGAATACATTTACGAGTGTCTCAAAAGGGAAAGCTCACCATCAGTAAAACACGAACCACTTCAACACCTACATATATCCGCCACAGCGACACAGCATGACAAATAGTATCACTTATAATGACATGTAGTTCTCTAATGTCAACAAAGTCATACAGAAAATATACTTCACATTTATATTTGTTTTTATCTCTCACACATTTATGAAACATCTCTTCTAAAGAAGCACTCCCCAACTACTTCTATTCCATAAGAACAGACAATAATTAATACGTTTACTACCATATATTTTAGGATATATTTTTATGTATATTATTCACTAGTCAGAAACTACAAAAACTATTCACTATACCCAAATGCAAACCAGAAGCCATATTCATATTTATCTCAACTGATTCAAACTATGCGTACATATGAAAGGAACGTATCACTTTTCCTATCTCCATCTCCTCTCCATGTAATCTCCAAGCACTGTACACGGCCCCACTGTACAACAACCTACCCTGACTTACATTCAAACCTACCTCTCAGTGTCAAAAATAAGACCACAACCTGCCCACATAACATTTCTGCATTTCATTTTATCGCTTTTAACTTAATACCACATACGTCTCCTACCACCACCCCCTACCCCACTATTTCCACAAAAAGTATCAGTTGCAAACGTGCCTATAAAGATGACAAACTACACATCTCTGTGAAAAATTCCTAAACATATATAAAATACTTATATAACAACAGCTCAAATTTTATGCATATTTCATAACCAATATCAAACACCACACTTTACTAACACTATATTAATTTAAAATAAAAAATACTTTAAAAATTTAAAAAAAATCACCTCAAATATTTAATCAATGCTATAAAACACAAAACACACCTTGTTCATTTCTAACTCACCTTTGCAGTTGTTATCCAGATTTCAAATGACACACACATACAATTCTCTCTTTCTCACATAGTACATGTAAAGCTCCGACTTAATCAAGAATGAAACCAGGAATGGCACAATTTCTCTGTCGCTCCACACATAAATACATGTAAAGAACAAATCAGAATACTTCATTCCTTCAACGACATTCCAAAACTTACCTCCATTGGTTAATTTTGAATTTTCCTTCCGAAAAGCTACTTATTATTCTGCACCACATACAGGTCACAAGTTCAACCTATTTTATCACCACACTTTCTGGAACCTTCAACGACACCTGCAGGTTAAAAGTTCATCTTTTTTTTTAACCTAACTATATATTTTTGCAACATTTTATCAAACATTCAACAGCATGTGCACGTTAAAAGTTCACAATAGGGGTCAGTAGTTCATCAGCTTTATTCCCAACTCCAGCAGCACCTCACCTTACACCCCCAGTGCCATCAGACCCGCAGGAGTCAGTGCTTTCCACTTTCCAAATACCAAATTCATTTCATACACACAAATTTAGCTTCGCACTGCCTATATAACACCCCCTAAGCACCATACACAAGTTACAATGTTCGAAACAAAAGTTCCTCCAAGTAGCTATAACTACATGCTGACACTACTTGCACAGATGTGGCACAGCGGCCAGAGCACATGACTTCACAGCATATGACACACAGTTTGGGCTCACGCTTTCATCCCCGAATCCGGCAGCAGCTCAGCTTAGCAGCATGAGACTCTACACACTACCTCACATATTTTCCGTACCCCAGAACTTTCAGACCAGTATGGGTCAGTAGTTCATCCTAGTAGTTATAAACACATGCTGACACTTCTTCCACAGCTGTACTGCAGCGGCCATGGCACATAACTTCACAGCATAAGACACACAGTGTGGGCTCATGCTTTAATCCTCGAGTCGCGCACAAGCTCACCTTAGAAACATCACACACTAGCCAATACCTCACTTAATTTTCGTGGCCTAGAACTTTCACACTGGTAGGTATGATTAGTTCACTTCGCACCCCCTCTATAGCACACTTAACACCCCACAAAGGTTACAGTGCTCCTACCCTCCTGTTTCCTAAATGTTTCGCCTTTTTCCCCCTTACTCACTTCAACGGAATCACAAAATGGCAGCCAATACTTCCTAGTTGCAAAGGCTCGCAGCGCTCGCAGCCAATCACCAGCAAGCTCGTGCTTGTAACGACTTAGCCAATCAGATGGCAGAATTCCAAAATATCTATATCTGTAAATTTTGACATTTCTCAAAAACTACTGAACCGATTTACACCAAATAAATGAAAGCGTGTAGACCAAGACCCTTTTGGGGTAATTCCATTCACCCGTTCGACCTGTAGCCTTGTCTAAAGTTTCCTATAGAAATTAACATTGAAAAAACAAGTTTTGGGACCCCCCTTTTTTCTCGGCCCCCTTGACGAATCACTCCCAAACTTTTCACATAGGAGCTGATCTCATCAAAGAATTAGTTTTGAAAATTGCACGAAGATTCATCATTCGGCGCAAAAGTTATTGCAAATAGAATGTTGCCATTTTCCTATAGTAACTAGGTCCTAACTATAACTACCTACTGGCGACTGCCAGTAGGTAATATATATACATATATATATATATATATATATATATATATATATATATATATATATATTCACTGAAAAAAACATAGGTTTCAGGGACGTTATAGTTAGTTCAACCTTTGACTCATGTAAAACCAGAGAAATTCACCTGTTATAGTTAGTTGAGCTAACTGTAACTCACGCACCTGCAATGCACTGCTGATGACGTCACATATTACATCATTCATGACATGGTCAGTGACGTCACTCATGACATCACTGATGACATCTCAAATGACATCACTTATGACATCACTGATGACATCATCCAGTGAATGTGGGTTTCTGTAAAGTTTACGTATTTTTCATATATATCTATGCCAAGGTTTATTCGAGAATAAGTTGATGTAAAAGTGCCTGAATACATTATTTAGTAGATGCATGACTGACTCTATAAGTCACTGATTGAATGTATGTTACTGAATGCATGGATTAGTGACTAGACTGTGTGAATGTCTCTCTTAGTCTCTCACTTGGTATGTAAGCAGGTGCATGGCAAGGTGAGTAGCTACATCAGTGTGTATTTGTGTTTTTCATTGATTGTATGAGAATCTGTATGGGGGTCTGACTGTCTATGTGGGTGCGTGGGTGGTGTCTGACTCTGTGCATACATGTCTGAATGGCCGATTCACTGGTTCTATAGATTCAAAAGTGCATCTCAGAAGGGCTGTATAGATAGCTGATGGTGTGAACAGGTGTGTTCATTGGTGAATTGATGTCTCAATTGTATATATGTGAGTAACTATATATGTTTTTACACACTATATGTGAGTGTTGGGGTGTAGAATTGAGTACATGAAAGACAGTGAGTGCAAGAGTGTCTACTTACACAAATGTGTACATGTATTACTGATTGTATAAGAGAGTAAATATGTGATAGTATCTATATAAATAAGGAAAGTGAAGTGTGTATAAATAAGGCAGGTGTTGTATATATATCTGCATAGGTGAGTTCATGGGTGTATAATTGATTTTTGGCATGACTGAATAGATGTGTGAGTAACTCTATGGATCAGTAGCACTGTGTAAATGTATATATACGTGTATGAGTGGATATTATACTGATGTAATGATGAGTGACACCATGTATAAGTGACTGTATCAATGTATCTCTGGCTCACAATACATAGATAGGAATCAGTGGATGGATATCTAGTATCTGGTATTGGTGTGTCTATGCTTTTCAAAATGGTAGTTTGTATTTTAGAGTGCGTCTATCAAAGGTTATATTACAGTGTGAGGAGGTGTGTCAGAGGTGTGTCAGACTATCACGTGGATAATGTCATCAGTGATGTCATCAGTGTTGTCATTTGAGATGTCATCAATGATGTCATGAGTAATGTCACTGACCATGTCATGAGTGATGTAATATGTGACGTCATCAGCAGTGCATTGCAGGCGAGCAAGTTATAGTTAACTCAACTAACTATAACAGGCGAATTTCTCTGGTTTTATATGAGTCAAATGTCCAACTAACTATAACGTCCCTGTAACCTATGTTTTTTTCAGTGAATTTCAAAGGTTTTTTAAATGTTAATTTCATATTTTAATATTTATAAAACCTATATTTTTCCATATAGTTTTTTAATATTTTGCAACTCTATCATCCTTTTTTTAAACTTTACAAATTATATAATCTTTTATATCTTCCCCACAAAATATGTATATTTTTTTGGGGGGGGAGAAAACTACAGTCCTGTACCGGTAGTCTACCAAGCATTTCGTATCCGACGGGTTTGTGGCACCGCGTCCCGCGTAACAACATGTACATATGATGTTGCGCCAGCTGCTACTTTGGTATGCGACGAGTACGCACTACCAAGCCACGCGTTACGTCATGTACGTATAGGGTCGCGCCCGCTGTGTGTTGCGTATGTGACGAGTGCACGCTGCCACGCCCTGTGTTACATCATAGACGTACGATGTCGTGCAGCATACGCCATTCCCTCATTTTTTTGGTCTCAAAACTATATCTAACAAACTTTAAAGTGTATATGAGAGCAAGTAATAATTACAAATATTTTAAACAGTTACATATTTCTAACTCTAATAAACATATTATAATAAATATATTTTCTCAAAATCACATCGGGTGGGGTCTCATTGCGCACTGGCTGCGCGATTCCATGTAACCATAAAAAAAAGCATTTCATTAGTTCATAACATTTCCCATTGTAACAGTTTGAAAACGCCACTCATGTTAGTCAATATCTGTACTGCATTTCATGAGACACACCTCTTCTGCTTAGAGAGCTTTGTTCAAAACTTTTTGCAATATACACATATCTTACACCACACACAACATGCAACCATGATTTTCATCAATATTCATGCTCTGTAAAGTAGCCTTCCACCTATGATACCCATACACCTAAAAGTTACCTTACCGAACTTTTCTCCAATACCACAGGTAACATGGTTGCATATGCTGTCCACAACACAATGTAATATAGTACGGTCCAGAGAGAGTATCATGCATAGATAATGAACCCACGGACACAGATAGATAGTGGATGTGGATACGGGCACCATGGTGACATATCCAGTGACATCTGTGCTGGATGTGTGTGTGGTAAGTCTAAACCAGCCTTCAGACAATGGTTGCTGCTAGCATCAACTACAACAGTAATCATTGGATCACACACAGAGATTCAATATTAAAAGAATCAATAATTTATGCTGCAGTAAGATAGGGACAGTAGATGAGAAATAATACAGAAATAATTCCATCGTAAAAGAACAACAACTTGTGGTATACTGACACACAATCAATAGATCTGAAATAATACACAAAAAGATTATATCATAAATGCTCCATCAGTTCTAGTGCACTCACATAACCACATCAAACGCATCCAGCATGTGCTCAGCCACCGATAATGCGTGCCGTAGACAGGCCGTACTAGGAGCAATATCTGTTGCCATCAACACTGCATCATCTGCAATACCGACTCAATCTGAATTATGAACACTGCAGTGTAGGCCATAGAGAGCGGTTACAAAGGACCCACAGATGCGTAATGTGACTTCACCTTCCCAGTTTGTTGTCAGCGAAGCAACAAAAAATAGTGTGCAAAGCCTGCAATGATACATATGCATGGTGCAGCCAGTAGACACTGGAGAAATGTCTTTTCCTACAGGACTACCTCATGTACAATAGCGACTCAATCTCAATTGTGAACACTGCTGACTGCAGTGTAGGCCAGAGTGAGCAGTCACAAGGGCCCACAGCCACATGGCATTCACTTGAGCTCTACAGTTTGCAATACACAAACTAAAAAAAAACGTGTACAGAGCCTGCAATGATGCATATGAGTGGTGCAGACAGAGCGCACTGGAGCAATATCTTTTCCTACAGGACTGCATCATCTACAATACCGACTCAGTGTCAAACGTTGACACAGAAGTCTGCAGTATAGGCCAGAGAGAGCGTTCAGCAAGGGTCCACAACCAAGTGACTTGACCTCTACAGTTTGCAATACACGAAGCAAAAAAAATGTGTACAGAGCCTACAATGATGCGTATGAGTGCTGCAGACAGAGCACACTAGAGCAATATCTTTTCCTACAGAACTACCTAATCTACAATAGTGACTCCATCTGAATTGTGAACACTGCTGTCTGCAGTGTAGGTCAGACAGAGCAGTCAGCAAGAGCCCACAGCCACCTGGCATTCACTTGAGCTCTACAGTTTGCAATACACGAAGAAACAAATTGTGTGCAGATCCTGCAATGATGCATATCAGTGGTGCAGACAGAGCGCACTGGAGCAATGTCTTTTCCTACAGGACTGCATCATCTATAATACCGACTCAATGTCAAATTTGGACACTGAAGTCTGCAGTATAGGCCAGAGAGAGCGTTCAGCAAGGGCCCACAGCCACGTGGCATTGACTTGAGCTCTACTGTTTGCAATACACGAAGCAAAAAAAACATGTGCAGAGCCCACAATGATGTGTATGAGTAGTGCAGACAGAGCACACTAGAGCAATGTCTTTTCCTACAGGACTGCATCATCTGCAATACCGACTCAATGTCACATGTGAACACTGAAGTCTGAAGTATATGCAAGAGAGAGCGTTCAGCAAGGGCCCACAGTCACGTAGCATTGACTTGCCCTCTACAGTTTGCAATACACAAAGCAAATAAAACGTGTGCGGAGCCTGCAAGGATGCATAAGAGTGGTGCAGACAGAGCACACTACAGCAATCTCTTCTCTTACAGGACTGCATCATCTACAATAGCAACTCAATCTGAATTGTGAACACTACTGTCTGCATTGTTAATTAAAAGCAGTACTCACACACACAATCATCAATTCTTTTTCTCACTCCCTCTTTACAAAACAAAACAACATAAATTACAGAGAACTCTACAATGAATAAATCAAAACAATTCGAATTGGGATTTCATCTCTCCACAGTCTACACTATTCACTGTTCCTTTGGACTTCCAAGATAAATTTGGTCATTTCACTAAACCTATAACTGATATAAAAAAACTTCTTGAAGCAAGTATACTAAAACAATATTGTGTATGTTTCAATAGACGTTCTAATTACTTAACTACTGGATTCTGTAATTAAACAATCACCACGCAATCTAAATTGTGAACCCTGCGAACTGCAGTCTACACCAAATCCAGTGGTCATTCACAACTCACAGCCACATACCGTTGGATTCGGAAGCACGGAGGTGGTTGCACCTGATCAGAGGGGGTACACAAAAATCATCACAGACTTTAACTTATGACATCCTCAATCATAGAATCAAAACCCCATTTCGCTGTTTGCACCTGCTGTACCACAGTGTACTCCACCGACTACTGTCAACCCAGCCCAATAATCATGTGTAGCAGTTAGCTATGGAATCACAGACTGTGATGCACCTTAACACACGAACTTCTGAAAAAAGCAAGCAGCAGGTAATATCGGACATCATCCATTGTGGGATCAAGACACCATTCCACAGTTGGGACCTAGAGTTGCTTGCACCTCATCGGAGGGGGTACACAGAAATCATCACAAACTGTAACTTCTAACATCCTCAATCATATAATTAAGACCCCATTTCACTGTTTGAACCTGCTCTACCGCGGTGTATACCACCAATACCAGTCAACTAAGCCCAATAACCATGTGCAGCACTTAACTACAGAAGCACAGAATCTGATGCACCTCAACAGACAGAGTTCTGTGAAAAACCAGCAACAGGTAATATCGGACATCGTCCATTGTGTGATCAAGACACCATTCCACTGTTGGTTCCTAGAGTTGGTTGCGCCCCATCAGAAGCTATACACAAAAATCATCACACACTTTAACTTCTGACATCCTCAATCATAGAATTAAGACCTCGTTTCACTGTTCAAACATGCTGTACCGCTGTGTACTCCAGCAACTGCACTAAACCATGCTTAATAATCATGTGCAGCAGTTAACTACAGAAGCACAGAGTCTAATCCACCTCAACGGAAGGAGTTCTGTAAAAATTAAGCAGAATGTAATATCGGACATCTTCCATTGTGGAATCAAGACACCGTTCCACTGTTGCAACATAGAGTTGGTTCCACCTGGTCAAAGGGAGTACCTTCATCTCCACTCTCAGATGCAGTTCTAACATCATCCATTATGTCATCAAGACACCGTTCCACTGTTGGGACCCAGAGTTGGTTGCAGCTGGTCAAAGGGAGTACCTCCATCTCCACTTGCACATGCAGTTCTAACATCGTCCATAGTGGGAGCAAGACACCGTTCCACTGTTCGGACCAAGAGTTGGTTGCACCTCATCGGAGGGGGTACACCGAAATCATCACAGACTTTAACTTCTGACATCCTCAATCATAGAATCAAGACTCCGTTTCACTCTTCCGACCTGCTGTACCACGGTGTACTCCACCGACTGCAGTCAACCAAGTCCAATAATCATGCTCAGCAATTAGCTACAGAAGCACAGAGTCTGATGCACCTCAACGGAGGGAGTTCTCTGAAAACTCAGCAGCAGGTAATATCGGACATTATCGATTATGGGATCAAGACACCGTTCCACAGTTGGGACCCAGAGTTGGTTGCAGCTCGTTGAAGGGAGTACCTTCATCTGCACTCTCAGATACAGTTCTAACATCGTCCACTATGGTATCAAAACACCGTTCCACTGTCGGTACCTGTCAGACTACTGTGTTACTATTATACAGAGCACTCCACGCTCCTGGGCCTCAGGCTGGGCTCTGTGTGCCTGTGTGGCGGTAGCCAGCGTTAATCTCAGGAGCCTTCCGAGCTCGCAAACCTCGGCCCAGGACCTTCCGCCAGCACGTTGTCAGCCCTCTTTCACATACAGCGGTGTCAAAAGGTGAACTGTGGGGCATATATGCGTCACAGCGGCCTTGACGGTTTCTAAGTACCAGCAGGCTGAGAGCATCAATCATGCACCCACCTTCGCTCACAGCGTCAGCCTTGTGGTGGTGTAAGTTGCGCAGACCTGGCAGACCCATTCGCCATTCTGGAAGAGAACCACACCCAAAGAAACATGCCTTTTATTCATACCCCTACGCTAGCCTTGCGTACGGCGAGCCTGCCCACTTCCCTAAACATTTGGGGAGGGGAGGAGGCACGTACGCACTACCATTCCGTAATCTTCCCTACTGACTGTACTATCATGGTTGCGTCCACTTCACTCAATAGACCATCAGTGTATGTTGACATGTACATGTCTGTGCTCTGCATACTCAAGTCTATCCGGCACATCTCCTCAAGACTATGCATTGTATACTTTTATAATCGAGAATTACTTGCCACCTTCGCACGTAATTTGCTCTGATCTCTCCCCGCATTCTGAATAGTGAGGCAGAGGTGCCATGCCATGTTTAGTTTGTATACATGGCTAGCCACGGTTCCCACAGTATGTAGTGTCATTGAGTCTGCTATGTGCACATGTTGTTTGTCATGTTGAATGTCATTATATAAGCGCGTTTATTCACGAGCAGTGGCTTATTCCATTTACATATCGCTGTCTTAAAGAGCATACAAAAGTTTATCTCACAGGTGAATAGCGCGACCACAATGGCAGTCATTCGTTACTATCCAAGAATGTTCAACTACATTGCGCTTCTAAGCTTACAGCCACCAATCTTGCGTCCATCTCCCACAATCACACCAACATTCACACAGCATTCTAACGACAGTTATCTGCTTCTCAATAACACACACTCCTACGGAATATGAGCTGGCATACCGCATGTCCTTACTGTTTCAAACACAGTGTGGCAATATCTATTCCCACCCACACAAACTAACTCCCAAACTTCAACTTGGCCTTCAATTCAATTCCTAGTTTGAAAACACATTTCAAGAAACAAACAAAAAGCACCTTTGTTCAGAACAGAAGTCTCCCTCACTTCTGCAATAGAAATTTATCGACTGCAGATACCACAAACTTCAAATAAGATACACTCTCTTTTAAATACGAACCACCAATTACACTTAGTGAATTGTTACACAATTTTCAACATAGGTCACACCCAAGGTCTGGCACACTTTTTTAACATGGTCTCCTACAGCCTTCTAACATGCTTTTAACTGTTCTTCTTTTAATACCAGACTACATTCAGACATTCTTTCAATCATCTCCGGAATAACAGGAACAGTGCCCATAATTCTCACCCTCTTTGCAGCCATCCTACAACTAATTCTACGCTCTCTATGGTAAAAACTATGTCCGACAGAATACGCCTCTACGCCAAGCTACATCAATACTGTAAAAAAACGGAAAAACGTTTCGGCTGCCTGCCTCTCTCTATTATCGGAGCTAGCTACAACATAACATTTATCTACACTTATGCAATATGCGTACAACCATCGTTTGATTGCAAAACTTGCCCATTCGACTGGCGAATGGATGTATGCCTTGCCAACATCTCAAGAATCGCTCCAGATATCCAGCAGGTAATGGAGTATGGAGTATCTTGAAAACCATGAATGTGATTGTTCTGGCAATGGGATTTCTGCGCAGCTGCGAAAGATCTCCTGCAACGTGCGACCTTTCACAACATCGCCGATTACCTGCCATTCAAATTACTGCTCCAACATTCGAGGAGCATTAATGTCCCTTCGAGGATATGAATTGGATCGCTTCGCTTTTCTCACACAATGGCAACAATAGCCTCTTGGAACATTATGCATCTCAAGCAGCTGAAGAACTTCTGGACTGGAATCTCCTAGACTTGTAAGAAACTCACATTATTTTTTAATGGATTTTTTTTCCATCTTTTTTGACTTTTTCCTTTAGATTTTTTATAATACACTTCAATCCTACTACTTTGATATAATAAATTTCTAAGTATACTCAGACATTTGAACTCTATCCTCATTATTCCCCCTTACGTCTCCAGTCTAACCAGGAATCGCTGATGTATGGCCTATGCAAATACGCTATTTACTTACAAAATTAACCTAAGCCCAAACCTCATTTAGAAACCACGTCTATTCTTTGTGCACACACCTCTCTGCCGGCCTGTTATTCACAAACCCTTTCACACAATTTTACTCAAAGTCAGCCTCTGCTCAGAACCTCACAATAAAAATGTAAAAAGACGACTTTGTTTAGGAACTGGTTGGCACAGTGTGGTAACCTTTATTTTCATTATACAATGTATTTATTCATGTCTAATAACTATTCTGTAGGTCACATAGAACTATAACATATAATGTGCAATTCACTGATACAGGAGCTTCGATTTGACTACAGCAGAAGCAATTGGAGTTTGTCTAAGCTCGATACTTTAGCTCTCTACACAAGAATGTTTTTTTGAAACAGCTGAAGACAATAATGTACGGTTTGACTATAAAGGTACCGAATGTGCTTCTCAGAAGCGAAATGTTTGTATTCATCCTCAAAGTTCCAATGTGGGTAGAACTAGTACCAATTCTGACACGCACCACATTGAATCTACTGTATAACAGATTGCTAACTATTCTACTGTTGTTAATTTTCTGTTACAAAAAAGCACTGCCAAGGTACATAAAAAGTTTGATGACTACATTTTGCAATTTCTTTTTTATTTCTTTCTTTTCTTAAACGATACATGTGGTAATCGTATCCTACCGTTATTTTCTTTATAGAATGTAGAGTCATTCAAGTGTAATAGCTATTGTTTATTTCACATGCAACTGTAACTTGTAATATACAATTCACCGATGCCAAAGCTTACGTTTTAATACAGCAGAAGTGGTTCAACTTTGCATCAGCTGGATACCCTAGCTCTTGCACCAGTGGGTCAAATTATGGCACTTAAATAAAGACACTTTCTATATAATTTTCAAACTCCATCCCTTTATTACACACAGCCACTTTCTTAGACACAACTCCTTTTACCATTTTCCTTTTCTGGCATTGCAACATTCTGCGTTATATTCTTCATGATTATTCCTTTATTCCTGGTTCCTAAAACACTACATTCGACTCTTCAGACCAATAGGGATGAGTAGTTCGTTTCACACTCCCTGTATAGAATAAACGCACACTAACACTACTTACACAGGTATGCTACAGTGGCCAGTATCCTACAGCGCCCACAGCACATCACTTCACAGCACTAAACTCACGACTAACACTCACAGTTTCATCCCCGAGTCTTCATACCGATACCACTAAGTACTTTGCTTCCCACTCCCGCTATACTCTAAACGCATACTAACACCACCTGCACAGATATGCTACAGAGCCCACTATGCTACAGTGCCCAGAGCACATCACTTTACAGCACTCAGCTCACAGTTTAGATGCACGGTTTCATCCCAGAGTGTACCGGCACCTCACCTCAGCACCATCTCACAGTGGGCAAAACAGCACTTTCACATCAGCAGGGATAAATAATTTGCTTCACACTCCCTCTATAGCACCCCCTACCCACCCTACAAACCTCACAGAGCTCCTACCCTCCTCTTTCCCACTTTTTCTCTTTTTTTTCCCCTTACTCACTTTAGCGGAATCACAAAATGGTGGCCAATACTTCCTAGTTGCAACCACTCGCACCGCTCGCAGTCAATCACCAGCAAGCTCGTGCTTGTAATGCCTCAGCCAATCAGATGGCAGAATTCCCAAATATCAATATCGGTAAATTTCGATATTTCTCAAAAAATACTGAACGGATTTACACCAAATAAACAAAAGCATGCTTTCTAGACCAAGACCCTTCTCCCTTTCAAATTTGTGGTAATTCCGTTCACCCGTTCGACCTGTACCCTTGTCTAAAGGGTCCCTATGGAAATTAACATTGAAAAAACACGTTTTGAGACCACCCTTTTTTCTCAGCCCCCTCCTCAGGAATCACCCCCAAACTTTCAACATAGGGGCTGATCTCAACAAAGAATTAGTTTTGAAAATTGCGCGAAGATTCGTCAATCGGCGCCAAAGTTATTGCGAATAGAATGTTGCCATTTTCCTATAGTAACTAGGTCCTAACTATAACTGCCTACTGCCGACCGCCAGTAGGTTATATATATAAATATATATATATATATATATATATATATATATATATATATATATATATATATATATATATATATATATATATATATATATATATATAAATATATATATATATATATATATATATATATCCCCAATTTCACTCGCGTTGCTCTGCCTCTTAATGGCGGCGGGCTCCGGTGAGGTAGCGAACCTCAATATTACTCCAATTCGTGCGATTTGTTCTTATCACAGAAACCGAGCCCAGATCCGTATGCGTGGTTGAAAAGGATTTTTATTCGTTACATGGCAAACAAA
Organism: Triturus cristatus; assembly: GCF_964204655.1. Taxonomy (NCBI): domain Eukaryota; kingdom Metazoa; phylum Chordata; class Amphibia; order Caudata; family Salamandridae; genus Triturus; species Triturus cristatus. The sequence continues at coordinate 652,424,867 of NC_140590.1, read as the reverse complement.
AGCCGCTCCTTTGTCCCGTGACAAAGGAGCGGCTGCTCCGAAACGCGTTGGGCTTTTGTTTGCCATGTAACGAATAAAAATCCTTTTCAACCACGCATACGGATCTGGGCTCGGTTTCTGTGATAAGAACAAATCGCACGAATTGGAGTAATATATATATATATATATATATATATATATATATATATATATATATTCACTGAAAAAACCATAGGTTTCAGGCACGTTATAGTTAGAAATTAGCATTTAAAAAACCTTAGAAATTCACTGAAAAAAACGGTTATAGTTAGTTGGACATTTCACTCGTACAAAACCAAAGAAATTCGGCCGATATAGTTAGTTCAGCTAACTATAACTCGCACCCCCGCAATGCACTGCTGAGGACGTCACATATTACATCATTCATGACATGGTCAGTGACATCACTGATGACATCTCAAATGACAACACTGATGACATCACTGAGGACATCATCCACGTGAAAATCTGATGCACCTCCTCACACCCTAATATAACCTTTGATCAGGGGTGGGCGGAATTTGCGTAGTCGCCCTACGCAAAGCTCCGCGAAACGGTAAAAAATCGCCGCAAGCACGCATAAGTTCCACGAACATGAGGAATTGCTTGTTCCGCCCGTTCACGATGCTTTTTTCTTGTTTGCGAACGCTGTTTGCATGTTTGGGGACAAATATCTCGCGAACATGCATTTTGAAAGCGCGAACAAGCAAAAAATTCCGCAAAGCCACGGATTGCACAATTTTGGGTAATTACGCTTCTTAAATGACCCAAATTCCGCGAGCGGAACGGAATTTACCGCCCAGGCCTACCTTTGATACACCCCATCTAAAATACAGACTACCATTTTTTAAAAAATAGACACAAATACCAGTTACTAAATACGCACTGACTGAGACCTAGGTGTACACACACATCCACTCATTTACCCATACAGTCACTCATACATGCAGTCACTCATCAATACAACACTATCATATGCACTCATACACCTACACAGACACTCACACATCGCGACACATCCACAGTTACTCACACACCTAGTCAGTCATGCAAACAATCAATCATACTTCCATTTACTCACTTATACAGACACCACCTCACTTATTCATACAGTTACTAACAAATAATTACTCTCTTATAGAATCACTGATACAAGTGCACACTCATCCATGCAGCCACGCTCACAATCACTGACTCTTACATATTTTTATTTATATACACCATTACTCACATGAACTGCCTTTTTCTTATGTAGTTACTCGCACATGTACCACTGCGACATCCATTCACTTACGAACACACCCAAACACAAACTCACCCACCCATACAACTATTTTCACATGAACTCTTGAACCCATACACCCAGTGAATCAACCACTCACATATCTATGCAGAGAGTCACACACCACCCACCCACCCACACACACACTCAGGCAGCCATACAAACACTTGGGCAATCAATCAATAACCTATACAGGCACTCATGTAGCTACTCACCAACCCATGCAGCAGCTTACATAACAACAGACAGACTGATACAGACATTCACACAGTTTAGCTGAACTAACTATAACGGCCAAATTTCTTTGGTCTTGTACGAGTGAAATGTCCAACTAACTATAACGTGCCTGAAACCTATGGTTTTTTCAGTGAATTTTTAAGGTTTTTTAAATGCTAATTTCTAACTATAACGTGCCTGAAACCTATGTTTTTATAGGGAATTTCAATGGTTTTTTAAATGCTAATTTCTAACTATAACCTGCCTGAAACCTATGGTTTTTTCTGTGAATTTCAAAGGTTTTTTAACATGCTAATTTCTAACTATAACATATCAGTTGCGTTTCAAGAGTGGTGGAGAAAGGTGAGTTGGCCTTCGAAACACCTCTTAGCAATCCCACTGTGTGGGATTTACTGGAGGTAACAGGAGGAGTAGTTAGCCCCCAACGTAAACCTTGGGGGACAACTACCCCTTCTATTACTACCAGTAAGTCCCACACAGCAGGATTGCTAACTTCTTATATCAGGCCTGCCCCCTTCCTGCACCACTGTGCAAATGCGCCCCTTAGCACATTGTAAATTGGGGGATTAAGTCCCCTTGAATCCTGGTCTGAGGCGACGCCCCTTTTTACAGATTATCACATGGATGATGTAATCAGTGATGTCATTAGTGATGTCATTTGAGATGTCATCAGTGATGTCACTGGCCATGTCATGAACGATGTAATATGTGATGTCATCAGCAGTGCATTCCGGGGACGCAAGTTATAGTCAGTAATATCACTTATAAAACATGTGTCTTGTGTCCCTAAATTCCCAATAAGGGGGTTTGACATTGAACGTTTGGAACTTTAAAACAAGTTTGCAATGTAACATAAACTACCACGTGCCCCCAGCTGACAGCAGCGCTTTGCAAGAGGTTGTAGCGCCTTTATAGACATAAAAAGCTCTATATTTCTTAGCACCGACTATGGGACCCTGCCCCCAACAGCACCTTGTGAGTGGTGGACTAGTAACAGGGTGCTGTGGTCGCGTCCGCCTGCATGCTCTGGGTTTAGGTGTCTGACAGATTGTGGGTGTTGAATACTGTGATTACGGGTGTCAGCAGAATTTTACAATTGTGGGTGTTTGACATAACTGTGTGTCTGCGCGTGTCTGACAAAAGTTGTGTTTGTTGGTTTCTGACACAATGTTGTGATGGCTGTGTCTGCCACACTGTTGTGGCTGCGAGTGTCTGCCACACTGTTACAGCTGCATGCATCTGCCACACTGTTGTAGCTGCGGATGTCCGCCTGAATGTTGTGATGGCGGTGTCTGCCACACTGTTGTGACTGCGGGTGTCTGCCACACTGTTGCAGCTGCATGAGTCTTCCACAATGTTGTGGCTGTGGGTGTCCATAGAATGTAGTGATGGTGGTGTCTGCCACACTGGTGCGGCTGCATGGGTCTGCCAGAATGATGTGATTGCGGTGTCTGCCAGGATGTTGTAATGTGATGGCGGTGCGTGCCACACTGTTGTGGCTGCAGGTGTCTGCCATACTGTTGCGGCTGCAGGTGTCTGCCACACTGTTGCAGCTGCAGGTGTCTGCCACACTGTTGTGGCTGCAGCTGTCTGCCAGAATGTTGTGATTGCCTGTCTGCCACACTGTTGTGGCTGCAGGTATCTGCCAGAATGTTGTGATTGTAGTGTCTGCCACACTGTTGTGGCTGCAGGAGTCTGCCAGAATGTTGTGATTGGGTGTCTGCCACACTCTTGTGGCTGCTGGTGTCTGCCACAATGTTGCTGCTGGATGTGTCTGCCAGAGTGTTGTGATTGCGGTGTCTACCACACTGTTGTTGCTGCGGGTGTCTGCCAGAATGTTGTGATTGGGTGTCTGCCACACTGTCGTGGCTGCAAGTGTCTGCCTCAATGTTACAGTTGGGGTGCCTGGTACCACGCTACGTTAGTGGGTTTGTACAAGATAGGTGTGGGTGTGTTTGCCTGACATAATGTTATCATGGTGGGTGTCTGACAGACTGGGGTTCCTTATCTGTGACATACCACTGGGCTCGCCATAACATGAACGCACTGTGTTTTCCAGGTGTGTTGCATGCAATATGAGGCCAGGTGTCTGACAAATACATTGTGGGCTCTGTATTTCTGCAGATGTGTTTCCGGGTGTCTGACGAGGTTTATTGATGTGATGTCAGTGTGCCTGACTGCAGATTGTGGCTGTACAATGTCACATGATGTGGGTTATGGATGTCTGCCTGTAGATTGTGGTTTCCCGAAGAGGGTGTACATTGTCTGGAGTACATGGTGGGTGGGGGTAACTCTCACAGCACATGCCCCCCTGCCCCCCTTTCTCCATACAAACTCAGCTACACAAATAACAATGTTTCTTCTTGTGCGACACGTCACACCGCACCAAACGGGTTGTGTTTCCAGGAACAAAGATATGATTATTTTTGAGAAATCTCTGCTGTTCACAGCTCTCCAATGTCTGTCGAGTCAGTAACATTTCAGTAAGAGCATACATACAACAGAAAGCCACACTGTATTTGTGTGATGTATGTATCGGCGCTCTTATCAATTTATATTTCAATAAACAAGAAATAGGGCAGTATTATTATAATCAGGGATCATTTAAAAACCTATTTTTACAGTATTTAAAAATGCAATACAATACATCTCCCCCACCCCACACACAGAGAATACACACCAAGGTCACGAGGGTTCTGCTCCAACGACAGAGACACAAACCCAACAGGTTGTAGACAGACTCGTTTGTACATTTCACCAGAGCCCCGAATTGGTATTTCAGGGTTTTTACATTTTAGAGAGTTATGTGACATGTTTATTTGGGCGCCGATAGTATGAAAGTTGCTTGTTTTTCCAAACAAGAAAAGTATTTTTTTGTTTTTTTAACAGAAAGTAAAATCCTGCACAGACTGTTCTGCTGTCTGTATGAACAGACCATACAATATTTCAGTGTGAACCTTTCAGTAATCATGCCAGGACACTACAAACAGCATATTTCGACTACAGAAGTCAGAGAGTTTTAAACTGCTTTCTGTAGGGTTCAGGGGCCCGGCTGTCACTGGGGTTCAGACCTTGTTTACATGTCATGCACAACACATTTCTTGAACAAAGGGTCTGACGTGGAGCCAGCATCATGTATGACGTCTGTGTTTCATCACAATTACGTCACATGCTCAACAACATGAAACCACCGTGGAATATGGGCTTTGAAACCGCTGCTTTATGAGGAAAAAACTCTACCCACGCGTCGTCCCCTCTCTTTCTGTAAATAAGCACAGGTGTGTACTTACATATACATGTATGTACATGGCATGATTATAAACATGCCTTCTTAGGCAGGTGTACAAAGCTACACGAGTGCTGGTGTGCGCCTTAATATCAGCACGTGCGCCTGTGTCCGAATAAATGTAGTATACCCCGGATGTGCACACGCTTTGAAAGGAAGCACTTGACGGCATCTACCTTCCAAGCCCCCCCTCCTTAAAGGGGACTTTCTCTTTAGCTCCCCCGGGGTATCTCTGGCCTTCTCTTTCCTTGCCCAATGTCATGTTCAGGATTCTCGGAGCTCCAAAATTAGATATCCAACTGTTTTTGTCTTACCGCACTTCTGGAAGTTTTTTTGTATCATGGTAGCTTGAACTAACAGAAAATGGTTAAAAAAAATCAAAGTTTAATTCCGAACAGAGGCCCCAAAAATGTGTGCTGCCAGGCCCCAAAAATCCTTTAATGACACTGGCTTTGAATACTTATCGCTGTAAACCTTTGTATCTTGTACACTTGTGCGTTCCACTTCGGGTCCTGTCCAACTTTGTTCTACTCTAGACTCCCTTCTACTGCCCCCCTCCCCCTACCCCACCACTTAAGTCCTATGCAGCTGCTCAGATAACGATCGTTTTGTTACACATCCCGCCATGCAGCACCTCTCCTGTTTTTGTGCAGTGAATACCAGCCGTTCCCCTTACTCAATGTGATGGTGTTCAGTTTACCAACCTTGGAAGGATGTAAGGCTTGATGCGAGCTCAGGAGCGGGGAGGGGGTCACTATCTCACTGAGCCATCCTGACCAATGCCTTATCTGGTCCCATGGACAAAGAAGGAAAACTGTTAATGCAAGTGATCAGTCTGTTAATACAAGTGAGCAGTGCAGCGATGGGTGGAGGGCGGTAACTCTGATGACACAGTGCGGTATCCGAGGACACACCGCGCTGTAACACAACCAGGAGGCTGCGCATCATACAGAGCCGTTCCAAGGACAAACACAGCCCACGTGTCCGATGGGCTGGGAGAGGGCTGTGGAGACGGGGGCTCTCTGACACTCACTCAAAGGTTTGTCACCCATGTGCCGGCCCCTCCCCCGGTTCCCACTGCTTGCACGGCCCCTGTAAGCCAGGACAGTGGTGTGGTAAGTGGCCACCTGCCATTAATTCATCAGCGCCCAATCAGCACAGGCACTCGTTAGCAGGCTGCACTGGGGAGGGGCTGTGACTGAGGCCCCCAGACCCCTCCCCATGAGCAGCAGAGGGGCTGCCCCTTCCTACCTGTTTATTCTGCATTCATGCTCAGTGCTGGGCACTGCGGGCTGCTTCTATACTCCCTCTTGCCTGGGGTGGTGAGCTGGGGGAGAGCCAGACTTTTCTCTCTGTGGATGGACTGCCTGTCCGCTCCCCGGACACTCTGCCTGTCCACTTTGTGTTTGGACTACCTGATCCCGGACACTGTGCCTGCCTCCTCTGTGAGTGGACTGCCTGCTCTGTCTCCGGACACTCTGCCTGCCCTACCCCCAGACACTCTGCCTGTCCACTTTGTGATTGGACTGCCTGGTCGCTCACCGGACACTCTGCCTGTCCACTTTGTGATTGGACTGCCTGTCCCCGGACACTTTGACTGCCTCCTCTGCAGAGCACATGTGCGGCCTGCACCTTGGACACCTGCACTGCCGACTGGGGCCCGCAGGTGCTCCTGCTTGGGGGGCTGGGAGGGTCCGGGCATCCGGTCATGCCCTTTCACGATTGTGTAAGTCACTGTGTGCACAAGTGTGTGGCACGAGGCATGTCTGGTGCAAGGATGGGTTTAAAGCTGAGCTTCAGAGGGTATGTCGGTAACATCCACCCATGGCAGTATAGGGTGTGTGTGTGTATGGGGCGGGGAGGGGGCTACACTTGTCATAGTGTCTGCCACTCACAGACATATATCTCTGCCGTGACCAAACAATGTGTCCTCTAGGGCAGCTCTAGGGGCTCTCACCCTGTCCACGTTTATCACCACAGTGCAAAGGTCCCAGTAACGCCTGTTCACACTGTTTACACAAGGAGACGCCGTGTGCCCCTCACTGATGCATAATATTGCACTTACTTAATACTTGGGAGCCATGATCAAACGGCCTCCCTTGCAGTGAGGATACAAGGTAGGTAGTAATAATAGTTGATTAGTTTATAAGGCTTTTTAAATTTTCGAACCGAATTTGCACACCCAGCGCGTGAATTCGGCCGATTTTTTATTCCGTTCAGCAGTTCGGGCTGTAGCCTGTCTCAAAATTTCCAATGGAAATTAACACACGAAAAATGTGTTTTGGGACCCCCTTTTTTTCTCAGCCCCCGCTTGACGAATCACCCCCAGGATAGGAGCTGACCTGGACAGAATTTTTTTAGGAGAATTTTGTCAAATGACGCCAAAGTTATTAGCAAATCAAAAAAACGATTTTCCTATGGAAACTAAGTTCTAACTATAACTACCTACTGGCGCCCGCCAGTAGGTAATATTATCTACTGGCGGTCGCCAGTAGATAGTTATAGTTAGGACCGTGTTTCCATAGGAAATCTGAAAATTCTATTTTGAATAAATTTGGCGCCGGTTGACGAATCCTCGCGAAATTTTCAAAACTAATGGGGCGCTCCGCTCAGCTCCTACCCTGAAAGTCTCGGGGGGATTCGTCAAGTGGGGACCGAGAAAAAAGGGGGGTCCCAAAACGCGTTTTCCCCATGCATTTTCCCATAGGACCTTTAGTTGAATTACTAGAAATTTGGCAAAGAGGTAGTCCTCAGATCAGGAATGTGCCTTTTGCATATATGGAGTCAATCTGTTCAGTAGTTTCTGAGAAAATTGCAGTTAAAGTACATAAATATCTATAGCCGCGCACCGTGCGCGCACCGTGCGCGAGCGTAATTCTGATTGGTGGTTACATGTCAGTCAACGTTCAAATCGGTCGAAATCAGGAAGTGTCGGCCGCCATTTTGTTTGTTTTGAGTGCGAGAGTGAAAAAGGAAGGTGGCGAACGTGAAAAGGGGGAAGGGTAGAGAGTTCCTGACCCCCTAGCCTTTGTCAGGGGGTCCCTAAAGGACCCCGAAGGCAGAATTTTTTTTTTTTAAATTTTTTTTTTTTAAATCGCGCACCGTGCGCGCACCGTGCGCGCACCGTGCGCGCACGGTGAAAAACCATTAAAAAAAAAATGTAATATGTACTTTATTGTAAAATAAATATATAAAAAATATAGTAATAAATACATAACTTAGCATTTAAAAAAACGTACAAATTCAATGAAAAAACCATAGGTTTCACACACTTTATAGTTAGGAATTAGCATTTAAAAAACCTTGCAAATTCACTTAAAAAACCATTGGTTTCACACATGTTATAGTTAGGTGGACATTTCACACGTAAAAAACCAATGAAATTCCCCCGTTATAGTTAGTTCAGATAACTATAACTCGCGCGACCGCCACTCTATCAAAAGGATGATGTCATCAGTGATGTCATGAGTGATGCCACTGACCATGTCACGAGTGATGTAATATGTGACGTCATGAGCAGTGGATTGCGGGCGCGCGAGTTATAGTTATCTGAACTAACTATAACGGGGGAATTTCATTGGTTTTTTACGAGTGAAATGTCCACCTAACTATAACATGTGTGAAACCTATGGTTTTTTAAGTGAATATATATATATATATATATATATATATATATATATATATATATATATATATATATATATATATATATATATATATATATATATATATATATATATATATATATATATATATATATATTACCTACTGGCGGTCGCCAGTAGGTAGTTATAGTTAGGACCACGTTTCCATAGGAAATCCTCAACATTCTATTTTGAATAATTTGGCGCCGGTCGACGAATCCTCGCGAATTTTTCAAAATAGGTGGGGCGCTACGCTCCACTCCTACCCTGAAAGTCTCGGGGGGATTCGTCAAGCGGGGGCTGAGATAAAAGGGTGGTCCCAAAACGCGTTTTTCCCATGCATTTTTCCATAGGACCTTTAGACAGGGCTATAGCCCGAACGGCTGAACAGAATTACTAGAAATTTGGCAGAGACGTAGTCCTCAGGTCAAGGAAGTGCCTTTTGTAGGTTTGGTGTAAATCTGTTCAGTAGATTCTGAGAAAATAGCCTTTAAATCAATATATATATCTGAGCCAGCTTGCGGTGCGCTTATAGTACGCTTACCGTACGCGTACGCGATTCTGATTGGCTCTTAGATCTTAGTAAACATTCGAATCGGCCGAAACCAGGAAGCGGCGGCCGCCATTTTCTCTCTCGCACTGAGAGTTAGGTTGTAAAATAAAGCCAAAAAACATGTAAAGGGGCTGTTTAGACAGCTCCCACACACATAGCCATGTTGAGGGAGTCCCCAAAGACCCCCCAAGGCCAAAAATGCAATTTTAATTTTTTCGCTAATTTTGCCGATTACGCTTACCATACGCGTACGGTAAAAAATTATAAAAAAAAAATAAATATCCACACTCTCCCCACCCCGTGTGCAATTGGTGTCCGCAGGCCACCAATTGTGCATGGCTTTTAAGAAATGTGATAAACTAGAATATTTTAAACAAAAATAATAAAAGAAAAAATTATCCACACTCTCTCCACCCCGTGTGCAAATGGTGCCCGAAGTGCACCATTTGTGCATGGCTTATAAAAATTACGAAAAATTAAAATATTACCTTTCAAAACGAAGTGCATCATATGACCTCCATGTGCGCACGGTGCGCGAAGCGCATCGTGCGTACATGGCCCATCTAGCGTAACGTGGGCACGCCGTGCGCGTAGCGCACCGCGTGCACACCGTGCGTGCACGGCACTAACTGCGTAAAGTGGGCGCGCGGTGCGCGAAGCGCACCGCGTGCTTACTGTGCGCGCACGGTGCGCGAAGCGCACCGTGCGCGCACGGAACGAACTGCGTTAAGTGGGCGCGCACACCACGAATGGCGTAAAGTAACTTAGCATTTAAAAAAACTTACAAATTCACTGAAAAAACCATAGGTTTCACACACGTTATAGTTAGGAATTAGCATTTAAAAAACCTTGCAAATTCACTGAAAAAACCATAGGTTTCACACATGTTATAGTTAGCGGAAATTTTACTGATAAAAAACCAGTGAAATTCCCCCGTTATAGTTAGTGCAGGCAACTATAACTCACGCGACCGCAATCTTCTGCTGATGACATATGTGTCTTTATGAAAAAAAAATATTTGTAATATATGTATAGCTAAAAATGTATGGAAGAAGACATGGGCAAATAAGTGTCTAAATACAGTATTAGCATCAGCAGAGGATTGCGGTCGCGTGAGTTATAGTTGCCTGCACTAACTATAACGGGGGAATTTCACTGGTTTTTTATCAGTAAAATTTCCGCTAACTATAACATGTGTGAAACCTATGGTTTTTTCAGTGAATATATATATATATATATATATATATATATATATATATATATATATATATATATATATATATATACATATATATATATATATATTCAAGCTCCAAAGTTGCCCGCAGGCAAGGCCGCACTCCCCAGCAGCTTGTTACGAGCATATTTCTCGAAGCAATTTTCAGGGTAAAGTCAACACTGCGTCCTTCTGTGATTACAGTTCTCGTGTCAACGATAGTAGAGCCTGACGCGTTTCTGGGCTTCCGCCCTCTTCAGAGGCTCGACATGAGATTGTTGCGGTGGACACGCCCACACCTTTTGTAATTAAACGCCCTCAGATGAGCTTTGCTAGGTGAATCCTTGCAATTTCTTATGGGAAAGGTGGTTCGTGTCAGCCACATTGATTTTACTGTTGTGATGCCCTGGATGGGCCCGAAGGAACGGGTGGGACATAGATCCCCTGCTGCTGGTCATATATATATGAAAACAGGGTTGCCGCTCCAGATGGTTGCACTCGCCGGAGGTCAGATCACAAGCAGGGCTGCTTCCACAAGACATCACCCCATTAACGCGCCGCCTACGCGTTTCGGGATACCTCCCTTCCTCTGGACGGCTTTCACGCTGAATGAAGGATGCCAGCAGTTTAAAAAGGAAACTCCCATCTTTATTTTCAAAGTGACGCTGATATAGATCAGGTGAGTAGTAAGGCAAAGAATGATGGGATTTAGAGTCCTTTGAAATCTGAATATCCATGTGGACGCCGGCATTTAAAAAATGAACCATTTTTTAAATGCCACATGGATATTCAGATTTCAAAGGACTCTAAATCCCATCATGCTTTGCCTTACTACTCACCTGATCTATATCAGCGTCACTTTGAAAATAAAGATGGGAGTTTCCTTTTTAACCGGCTGGCATCCTTCATTCAGTGTGAAAGCCGTCCAGAGGAAGGGAGGTATCCCGAAACGCGCAGGCGGCGCGTTAATGGGGTGATGTCGTGTGGAAGCAGCCCTGCTTGTGACCTGACCTCCGGCGAGTGCAACCATCCGGAGCGGTAACCCTGTTTTCATATATATATATATATATATATATATATATATATATATATATATTACCTACTGGCGGTCGCCAGTAGTCATTTATAGTTAGGACCAAGTTTCCATAGAAAGAGCATTTTTTGTTTTGCTTACAACTTTGGCGTCGTTTGATGAATCTTCATGAATTTTTCCAAACTAATTCTTTGTCCATATCAGCTCATATGCTGAAAGATTGGGGGTGATTCATCGGGGGGGGGGGCCGAGAAAAAATGGGGGTCTCAAAATGTGTTTTCTCCATGTTAATTTCCATAGGAAACTTTAGACAAGGCTACAGGTCGAACGGGTGAATGGAATTACCCCACATTTGGCAGGGAGAAGGGTCTTCGTCTAGAAAGCCTGCTTTTGTTTATTTGGTGTAAATCCAATCAGTAGTTTTGGAGAAATATTGAAATTTACAGATATTGACATTTGGGAATTCTGCCTTCTGATTGGCTGAGGTGTTACAAGCATGAGCTTGCTGCTTATTGGCTGCGAGCGGTGCGAGCGGCTGCAACTATTAAGTGTTGGCAGCCATTTGTGATTCCGTTGAAGCGAGTAAGGGAAAAAAAGGGCAAAAAGAGTAGGAAAGAAGAAAGGTGGGTAGGAGCGCTGTGAGGTCTGTAGGGTGATTAGGGTGTGCTACACAGGGAGTGTGAAGTGATGTATTCACCCCTACCGGTGTGAAAGTGCTGTTTTACCCAGAGTGAGATGGTGCTGAGGTGAGGTGTCGGTACACTCGGGGATGAAACCATGAGCTAATTGCTGTAAACTGATGTGCTCTGGGCGCTGTAGCATACTGTCCGCTGTAGCATAGCTGTGCAAGTGGTGTTCGTATGGGTTTAGACTATAGCGCTGTGAGCTCTATGGAGTGGTTAGGTTGTGCTGTACAGGGAGTGTGAAGTGAAGTATTCACCCCTAGCGGTGTGAAAGTGATATTTTGCCCAGATTGAGACGGTGCTGAGGTGAGGTGTCGGTACACTCGGGGATGAAACCGTGAGCTGATTGCTGTAAACTGATATGCTCTGGGCGCTGTAGCATACTGGCCGCTGTAGCATAGCTGTGCAAGTGGTGTTCGTATGGGTTTAGCCTATAGCAGGAGTGGGAAGCAAACTACTCACCCCTACTGGTCTGAAGACTCGAATGGAGTGTTTTAGCAAGCAGGAATAAAGAAATAATCGTGAAGAATACAATACAGAAGGTTGCAATGCGACAGAAGACAAATGGTGAAATCCGGTGTGTTTAAGAAAGTGGCTGTGTGGGATAAATCGATAGAGTCTGCAAGTTATATAAAAAGTGTCTTTATTTAAGTGCCATAAATGGAACCACTGGTGCAAGAGCTAAGGCATCTAGCTGAGGCAAACTCCAACCGCTTCTGCTGTATTCAAACCTAAGCTCCTGCATCAGTCAATTCCACATTAGATGTTACAGTTCCATGTGACATAAACAATACCTATTAGACATGAATGACTGTAAAATGTAGAATGAAAATAAAGGTAGGATTCGATTACCACACTGTGTCAACCAGTTTCTAAACAATGCCATTTTTTAAATCTTGATCGCCAGCTCGTGAGCAGAGACTGAGGATGAGCTAATTTGTGTGAAAGGGCTTCTTGGATAACAGGCAGGCAGAGAGACGTGTGTACAAAGAATAGTTATGGTTTCAAAATGGATGTCGGGTTTAGGCTAATTTAGCAAGTAAGTAGCGTATTTGCATAGGCCATACATCATCCATCCCTGTTTAGTGTGGAGACGTAAGGGCCAATAATGAAAACACAGTTCAAATGCCTAGGCATACTTAGAAAGTTAATATATGAAAATAGTTCAATTGAAGTGTATTAAAAAAATTATAGGAAAAAGTCAAAAAAGTTGGAAAAAATCAATCCAAGAATAAAGTAAATTTCTTACAAGTCTTGGAAATTGCAGTCTGGAAGTTCTTCAGCGGCTTGAGATGCATAATGTTCCAAGAGGCGATTGTTGCCATTGTGTGACAAAAGCGAAGCGATCCAATTCATATCCTCGAAGGGACAGTAATGTTCCTCGAATGTTGAAGCGGCAATTTGAATTGGCAGGCAATCTGCGATGCTGTCAAAGGTCGCACGTTGCAGGAGATCTTTCGCAGCTGTGCAGAAATCGCATTCCACCAGGATACCTTTTTGCGTTGCATCCGGCATTGCTCCACTGCCCAAACAATCAGGTTCATGGTTTTCAAGATACTCCATTACCTGCTGGATATCGGGAGCGTTTGCTGGGATGTTGGCAAGGCATAGATCCATTCGCCAGTCGATTGGGCAAGTTTTGCAATAAAAAGATGGTTGCACGCATATTGTATATGTGTAAATAAATGTCATGTTGTAGCTGGCTCCGATAATAGATAGAGGCAGGCAGCCGAAAAGTTGTTAAATTTTTTCACAGTATTAATGTAGCTTCATGTAGAGGCGTATTCTGTCGGACATGCATGTTACCACAGAGAGCAGAGCCATTTTTAACAAGCTAAAATAGTAGTAGGATGGCCGCAAACAGAGCGAGAATTATGGGCACTGTTCCTTTTATTCCAGAGATGATGGAATGAATGGAGTCTAGTATTAGACTAAAAACACTTTGAAAGCCTGTGAGAAGGCCGGACGAGACAGTGTTAAAAAAGTGTGTCAGACCTTACATGTCAGATGTGTTGAAAATTGTGTAACAATTCACAAAGTGTAATGGGAGGTTCGTATTAAAAAGGGAGTGTATTTTACTTGAAGTTCGTGCTATCTGCAGTCGATAAATTACTTTTGGAGAAGTGAGAGATACTTCTGTTTGAAACAAAAGCGCTTTCAGTTTGCTCCGTTTAATAAAATCTGTTTTCAAAGTAGGTATTGAAGGCCAAGTTGAACTTTGGGAGTTACTTCGTGTGGGTGGGAATAGAGATTGCCAGAGGAAGTTTTCAGGTTTGAAACAGTAAGGATATACGGTATGCCAGCTCACATTGCATAGCAGTCCATGTTATTAGGAAGCAGATAACTGCCATTAAAAAGCTGTGTGAATGTTGGTCTGATTGTGGGAGTTGTGGTGCTTTTAAGAAAGCACGCAAGTTTGGGGGCTGTAAGCATAGAAGCGTTGTGCAGTTGGACATTCTTGCATAGTAATGAATGACTGCCATTGTGGTCCCACTTTTCACCTGTGAGAAAAACTTCGGTATCCTCTTCAAGACAGCGATATGTAAATGGGAGAAACCACTGCTCGTAAATAAACGTGCTACCTTATATAATCACATACAACATGACAAACAACATGTACACCTATGAGACACAACAACACTACGTACTGTGGGAACCGTGGCTAGCCATGTACACAAACCAAACATAGAACCTCTGCCACACAATGCATAATGCGGGGAGGGATGAGAGCAAAGTATGTGTGAAGGTGGCAAGTGATTCTCGATTATAAAAGTATAAAATGCAAAGTGTTGAGGGGATGTGTCAGAGAGACTTGAGTATGCAGAGCACAGACATGTACATGTCAACACACACTGATGGTCCATTGAGTGAAGTGGACAGTGGACGCAACCATGATAGTACAGTCAGTAGGGAAGATTACAAAAACATAGCGTGTAGGTGCCCCCTCCCCCCCAAATCTTTAGCGTAGTGGACTGGCTCGGGGTACGCAAGGCTAGCGTAGGGGTATGAATAAAAGGCACGTTTCTCTGGGTATGGTTCTCTTCCGGAATGGCGAACATGTCTGCTAGGTCTGCGCAGCTTACACTGCCATGAGGCTGATGCCGTGAGCGAAGGTGGCTTCATGAATAATGCTCTCAGCCTGCTGGTACCCAGAAACCATCATGGCTGCTGCGACGCACATGTGCCCCACAGTCACTTTTCGACACCGCCGTATGTGAAAGAGGGCCGACCACGTGCCTGCGGAAGCTCCTGGGCCGAGGTCTGCGAGCTGGGAAGGCTCCTGAGATCAACGCTAGCCACCGCGACACAAGCAGACAACGCCCAGCCTGAGGCCCAGCACCGTGGAATGCTCTGTATACTACTAACACAGTATTCCAACAGGTACCAACAGTGGAACGATGTTGGAACTGCATCTGAGAGTGCAGATGAAGGTACTCCTTTCGACCAACTCTAGGGCCCAACAGAGGAAGGGTGTCTTGATCCCAAAATGGACGATGTCCGATATTACCTGATGCTTGTTGTTTCTTTACAGAACTCCCTCCGTTGAGGTACATCGGACTCCGTGCTTCCGTAGCTAACTGCTGTACATGATTATTGTGCTTTGTTGAAACCAGTCGATGGAGTACACCGTGGTACAGCAGGTCGGAACAGTGAAACTGGGTCTTGATTCTGTGATTGAGGATGTCAGAAGTTAGTTTGTGATGGTTTCTGTGTACCCCCTCCGATCAGGTGCAACCAACTCCGTGCTTCTGAATCCAACGGCACATGGCTGTGAGGCGTTAATGACCACTGCCTCTGGCCTATACTGCGGTCAGCAGGGCTCACAATTCAGATCGAGTGGTGCTTGTTTAATTACAGAATCCAGTAGGCAACTAACTACAACGTCTATTGAAATATACACAATAGCCTTTTAGTATACTTGGTTGAAGGAGTTTTTTAAGATGACTTATAGGTCTAGTACAATGACCAAATTCTTCTTGGTAGTGGTAAAGAACACTGAATAACAGTGTACACAGTGGACAGCAGAGATCGCAATTCGAATTGTTTTGATTTATTTATTGCAAAGTTTTGTGTAATTTATGTTGTTGTATTTTGTGAAGAGGAAGTGAGAAAAAGTATTCATGGAAGACTGTGCTCACTACTTCCTTCAATTTACACTGCAGACAGCAGTGTTCACAATTCAGATTGAGTCGCTATTGTAGATGACGCAGTCCTGTAGGCAAAAAACATTGCTCCAGTGTGCTCTGTCCGCACCACACATCATGACAGGGTTCGCACGCGGTTTTTGTTGCTTTGCGTACGGCAAACAGGACTGCTCAAGTCAACGCCACATGGCTGTGGGCCCTTGCTGACCGCTCTCTGGCCTACACTGCAGACAGCAGTGTATACAATTCAGATCGAGTCGCTATTGCAGATGATGTAATGTTGTAGGCAACAGACATTGCTCCTAGTACGGCCCACCCGCAGCACGCATTATCGCTGGCTGTGCACATGCTGAATGCTTTTGAAGTGGCTATCTGAGTGCCCTAGACCTGATGGACCCTTTATGATACAATCTTTTTGTGTATTATTTCAGATCTACTGCCTGTATCTCAGTATACCACAAATTATGGTTCTTTTACAATAGAATCTTTTCTGTATTATTTCACATCTAATGTCCCTACCTTACTGCAGCACAAACTATTGACCCTTTTATTATTGAATCTTTGTGTGTGATCCAATGATTACTGTTGTACTTGATGCTAGCAGCAACTATTTCCTGAGTGCTGGTTTACACACCCCACACGCATTCAGCACAGACGTCACTGGATATGTGATGTGACCCTGGTAATAAAAAGGAGTCTAGCGCACGTGCCTGTACCCACTTCCACTTTCTATCTGTGTCCGTGTGTTCATTATCTATGCATGATACTGCCCCTGGGCCGTACCACATTACATTGTGCTGTAGACAACGTATGCAACCATGTTACCTCTGGCAGTGGGAAACACTTCTGTTATGTAGCTTTTTGATGCAAGGCTATCACAGGTGGAAGGCTACTTTACAGAGCATGAACATTGAAGATGATGGTTGCATGTTGTGTGTAGTGTCAGATATGTGTATATAGCAAAACGTTTTCAAAAAAGCTCTGTAAGCAGAAGAGGAGTCTCTCATCAAACGCTGTAGAGAGAATGACTAAAATGGTGGGGTCCTCCAACTATTACAATGGGAAATGTTATGAACCAATTAAATGCTTTTCTTTAAGGTCACATGGCAATCACGCACTGAGCGCACAAGGAGGCCGCACTCAACGCGATTTTGAGAAAACATAAGTAGCATAATATAAATTTATTATAGTTAGAAATATATAAATGTTTAAAATATTTTAGATTATCGCTTGTTCTAACTTATGAAGTTATAATTTTGAGACGAAAAGAAAATGAGGGAATGGCGTTCCCGGTGTGGCACCATACGCCTATGATGTAACACAGGGCCTGGCAGCATGCACTCGTCACATACGTAACGCGCAGCGGGTGTGACCCCATACGTATATGACGTAAGGCGCAGCTTGGTACTGCATACCCGTCACATACCAAAGAAGCAGCTGGCGCAACCACATACATAGATGATGTTACGCGGGACGCGGTGCCACGAACCCATCGGATACGAAATGCGCATCCTTTACAAGTTTAGCAATATGGCGGATAGGATTCGCGTGCTGATGGAGCTTGGTTTATTACCGGTACGGGACTTCAGTTTTCTCACAAAAAAAAACAAAACGATATACATACTTTTTTTTGAAGATATAAAACATTACATATTCTTCAAATTTAAAAAAACGGATAATAGAGTTCCAAAATCTTACAAAAAAAAATTCAAATAATATAGGTGTTATAAATATTAAAATATGAAATTAACATTTAAAGACCTTTGAAATTCACTGAAAAAACCATAGGTGTTACAGACATTATAGTTAGGAATTAGCATTTAAAAAACCTTTGAAATTCACTGAAAAAACCATAGGTTTCAGGGACATTATAGTTAGTTGGACATTTGACTCATATAAAACCAGAGAAATTTGCTCGTTATAATTAGTTGCGCTAACTATAACTCGCGTGCCCGCAATGCACTCGTGATGACGTCACATATTACATCACTGATGACATGATCAGTGACTTCACTTATGACATCACTGATGACATCTCAAATGACATCACTGATGACATCACTGATGACATCATCCACCTGATAATCTGATGCACATACTGATGGCCTAATATAAACTTTGATACACGCACACAAAATACAGACTACTATTTTTGAAACCATACACACAACAATGCCAGATACTACATACCACCCACTATTTCCTAGCACTACACACACTTATACATGCAGTTACTCATCAATACAGTACTATAATATGCACTTATGCACCTATACATACAGTCACAGTCCGCCACTCATCCATAGAGTTACTCACAAACGTAGTCAGTCATGCAAAGAATCAATCACATTCCCATTTACTCATGTATATAGTTATACACACCAACTACGTTATTTATACACACACCACATCACTTATTTATGCAGATACTAACACATACTTACTGTCTTATACAATCACTGATACAAGCAGACACTCTTTTATACACCCACTCTTCAAATAAGTTACTCTCACGTATAGTCATTTATATACTCTAACACTCACATATACTGCCTTAAAACATATGTAGTTACTCACACATATACCAGTGAGACATTCATTCACTCACCAACACACCCATACACACACACTAACTCACCCACACAGCCCTTCCCAGATGTACTTTTGAATCCATACAACCAGTGAATCACCCACTCAGACATGTATGCACAGAGTCACACCCCCCACTCACCCACACAGACACTCAGGCACTCATATAGATACTCAGACAACAAATCAATAACCCATATAGACACTCATGTAGCTACTCACCAACCCATGCAGCCGCTTCTACACCAACTGAGACACTAATACAGACTTTCACACAGTTTAGTCACTAACCCAAACATTCAGTAACACATGTTCAATCACTCACTTATACAGTCAGTCACACACCTACTTAATCATCCATCCTGACTCTTATACACCTATTCATTCTTCAATTCACCTTGGCATATACATATAAAACATATTTACATTTTATAGAAACAGGCATTTACTGGATGATGTCATCAGTGATGTAATCAGTGATGTCATTTGAGATGTCATCGGGGATGTCATCAGTGATGTCACTGATCATGTCATGAGTGATGTAATATGTGACGTCATCACCAGTGCATTGCGGGAGCATGAGTTATAGTTAGCTCAACTAACTATAACGGGTGAATTTCTCTGGTTTTATATGAGTCAAATGTCCAACTAACTATAACCTCCCTGAAACCTCTGGTTTTATCAGTGAATTTCAAAGGTTTTTTAAATGCTAATTCCTAACTATAACGTTTGTAAAACCTATGGTTTTTTCAGTGATTTTATATATATATATATATATTCACTGAAAAAACCATAGGTTACAGGTATGTTATAGTTAGGAATTAGCATTTAAAAAACCTTAGAAATTCACTGACAAAAAACATAGATTTCAGTTAGCTGGACATTTCACTCGTACAAAACCATTGAAATTCCTCCGTTATAGTTAGTTCTACTAACTATAACTCGCGCGCCCGCAATCCACTGCTGATGATGTCACATATTACATCATTCAAGACATGGTCGGTGACATCACTGATGACATCACTGATGACATCTCATATGACCTCACTGATGACATCACTGATGACATCATCCAGTGAATGTGGTTTGGTTCGTTATTTAAATATGTATTATGCATATAGCAATCTGCATTGATGAATGAGTGAATATATAAATATCTGGATGGAGGATTTAGTAGCAGTGTGATTGGCTGTTTACTTGAGTAATTTATAGTGCCTCACTAAATTTATTGGATAGTGACTAAACTGTGTGAATATCTGTATCACTTTGTCAGTTGTTGTGTAAACTGCTGCACCAGTTGGTTACTAGCTACGTGAAAGTCTATATTAGTTATTGGTTAGTTAACTGAGTATTTGTATGGGAGAGTGAATGTGTCTGTGGTTCGGTGGGGGGGTGTGACTGCCCAAAGACGTGTGAATAGTTGATTCAGTAGGTATATGAGGTTAAGACTGCATGTTATAACTGTTGTTTTGGTGAGTGAATATCTTTATGGGTGTGGTGTTGATCAAATATATCTCTCAATGGTACATGTCCAACAAAGTAGAAAAATAAAAGGCAGTGTATGTGACAGTTGTTGTATATAAATAAGTATACATAACACTCAGAGATTATATGAGTCACTGTATGGATAACTGTAAACTTGTAATAGTGATTTTATAACACACTAAGTATGAGTTACTATCGACATGAATAAGTAAAAGTGGCGTTTGTATAAGTGTGTACCTGACTAAATGTAAGTATGATCCATTGTTTGCATAAGTGAGTAGGATGACTGCATAAGAATATGATGTGTGCTGGTGTGTAATGTCAATATAGGTGTTTAAGTATATTTGATAGTGTTCTATTAATCTTTGTCAGCATGTATGAATTAATTTATAGGTAAGATGTGTGTGTAGATCTAGGAATCACTGAGTGGGTTTTTAGAAACTTATATTGGTGTGTCAATGGATTTAAATATGGTACTCTGTATTTTACAGTGAGTGATGAAAGGTTATACTAGTGTATGATGAGGTGTATCTGATTGTCACGTGGATGATGTCATCAGTGATGTCATCAGTGATGTCATTTGAGATGTCATCAGTGATGTCATCAGTGATGTCACTGACCATGTCATGAATGATGTAATATGTGACATCTTCAACAGTGCACTGTGGGCCCGTCAGTTATAGTTAGTAGAACTAACTATATCAGAGGAATTTCAATGGTTTTATACAAGTGAAATGTCCAGCTAACTATAACACCCCTGAAACCTATGGTTTTTTCAATGAATTTCTAAGGTTTTTTTAAATGCTAATTCCTAGCTACCTGAAACCTATGGTTTTTTTCAGTGAATTTCTAAGGTTTTTTAAATGCTAATTCCAAACTATAACGCCCCTGAAACCTATGGTTTTTTCAGTGAATTTCAAAGGTTGTTTAGATGCTAATTCCTAACTATGACGCCCCTGAAACCTATGGTTTTTTTCAATGTATTTCAAAGGTTTTTTTAAAAGCTGATTCCTATCTATAACATATCTCTAACCTATGGTTTTTTACTGAATTTCATAGGTTTTTTAAATCATAATTTTTAAATGTACTGTTATATTTAGTTTTTTATACTGTTTTTCTTCATTTTTTAAACTTCTTATTTTTACATATTTTTCTTTTTTCTATTACATGTTTTTAATGTAAAATTTAAAAAAATGTATTTAAAAATATTTAAACTAATATTTTTTTAATTATTTTATATTTTGTAAAATATATTTTTAATATTTTTGTATTGGGTTTTTTTCTCCATTTTTTTGAGAAGTCGCGCACCCAATGCGTACCGTTCTCGACCACTGCGTGGAACCTAGCCGACACTTTACGATTGTTGTTAAGGACCCACGTAGGGTGTGCGATGGGTGCGTATTTTCCTGCGCCATTGCTATGTGACTCGTGCGTGACTTCAGGCGAATAAGCGACGCATACGTTGTACGTTACGTGACGCTCACGCGCTTCTGCGTGACGTCGTATACTTATTTGACGCGGTGGGTGCCTGAGTCCCGCAAAAAATTTTTAATGTAAAAAAAGATATATATATATGTTTAATATAAATATTAAGGCAAGACAAAATCTGAGTTAATCATAAAAATAATATATTTTTACTTTTAATAAACCTATATTAGTTTTTAATGCGATTTCGCGATGTCGCGCTGGGTGCGTGCTGCCTATGCGCAGGGTGCGCGAACCCCATGTTATCTGAAAAAAAGAGATTTGATTGGTTCATTAGACTTCCAATTCTAACTATTGAAGGACCCCACCCATTTCAATCATTCTTCCTAGACCTTCTTTGGAGGAGCATCTCTGTACTTGGAAGAACCTTTTTTTTGCTAAGTGAACACTTAGGTGCCGATTCCGATCCTGGAAAAACCGGGTACGAACCGTCGGTCGGAGGGTTTTCTCCGTCCGACTCGTACCCGGTAAAATAACCCTACAAACTTGCAAGTACGATTCGTACGGAAACAACATTTCCGTACGAGTCGGAAAAAACACCAACCGACTGTAAAAACACATACCAATGTGATTCGGGACAGCGCCGACGTGACGTCGGGACGCATGCAGGCTGCATTTCACGAACCAGGAAGTACGAATCGTACCAACACCAGTCCGGACGGCAATATTTTTACGGCACCCAAAAAGTGCCGGAAAAGTGAAGTACGGCGCGATGCGAGCGGAATTGGGGGCCCGGTACGCACCGAACCCCCCCCCAGACCCCGCGTATGTATGTGCCGTACCCCCACCCGTGTATGTACACCCGTATATGTACGAGTTGTACCCCCACCCGTGTATGTACACCCGTGTATGTACGAGTTGTACCCCCACCCGTGTATGTATACCCGTGTATGTACGAGTCGAACCCCCACCCATGTATGTACACCCGTGTATGTATGAGTCGTACCCCCACCCGTGTATGTACACCCGTGTATGTACAAGTCGAACCCCCACCCGTGTATGTACACCCGTGTATGTACGAGTCGTACCCCCAACCGTGTATGTACACCCGTGTATGTACGAGTCGAACCCCCACCGTGTATGTACACCCGTGTATGTACGAGTCGTATCCCCACCTGTGTATGTACACCCGTGTATGTACGAGTCGTACCCACACCCGTGTATGTATGGTGCGTACCCCCAGCACTACGCGCTGGGGGTACGCACCGTACATACACGGGTGGGGGTACGACTCGTACATACACGGGTGTACATACACAGGTGGGGGTACGACTCGTACATACACGGGTGTACATACACGGGTGGGGGTTCGACTCGTACATACACAGGTGGGGCTTCGACTCGTACATACACGGGTGGGGGTACGACTCGTACATACACGGGTGTACATACACGGGTGGGGGTACGACTCGTACAAACACGGGTGTACATACACGGGTGGGGGTTCAACTCGTACATACACGGGTGCACATACACGGGTGGGGGTACGACTCGTATATACACAGGTGTACATACACAGGTGGGGGTTCGACTCGTACATACACGGGTGGGGGTACGACTCGTACAGACACGGGTGTACATACACAGGTGGGGGTTCGACTCATACATACACGGGTGGGGGTACGACTCGTACATACATGGGTGTACATACACAGGTGGGGGTACGGCACGTACATCCGCGGGGTCTGGGGGGGGTTCGGCGCGTATGCGGGCACATGTCTCCATGGTTGCTATTGCAGTTCGGTCCGTACGGTGTATTTTCCATATGGTTGTAAAATTGGAAGGACGGGACGAATCGTACTTGCGCAGTCGGACTTCATTTTTCCGATTCGTAGGGTAAATCGTCCGAGGATGTGTCGGACACATTTTCCGACCCGAGGACGTGTGGGGATATTTTCCCAATGCGATTCGTATGGACTTTTTCCCATACGAATCGTACTTGGCAGTTTGTACGCTACTTGTACGATTCGTACGGTAAAAATCCCGGATACGATTCGTATGGGGAAATTTTTTCCAGGATCCGAATCGGCACCTTAGTATTGATTTTTTTTCTAAAACAATGGCTTCAGGACAGCAGCCATCATCTCAATCTGATCATTCATCAGATGATGAATTTGTGGCTGAACCTCCACGCCGTGAGAGGTACACCTCTATTGTTTGGAATTTTTTTACATTTCCAGAGGGAAAAAATAAAACCAATGCCACCAAAGTGACATGCAAAATCTGCCAAAGGGTCCTGTCACAAGGAGATCCCACGAAAAAGTACTCTTGCGGGACCGCAAGCATAATGAAACATCTGAAAACTCTGCATCCTGTCAACCTGGTGCGTGAGGAGTGTCGAAGAATGCAAGTTATTCCACCACCTGCAGTACCCAGTACTTCCGGGACATCTGCCTCTACTGAACATCTCGACATACGTCCACAATTTGCCACCCTGAAGGTGCACTGCATGAAATGCAACAAATTACTCTGTTATGGTGAGCAGTCCATCGATTTAATTTGCCGGTTGCAAGAAAACCATTGGTGCTAGAGTTTTTTGGGTTTCATTGTTTTGTACCTCCAGTTCTCTTTTTTCCCTTTTGAAAAAACCCCCAAAAAATCAAAAAAGTGTTCAGAAAATCAAACAAAAATATAAAAGAAAAAAAAAAGTTCTGTTCAGAACTAACTTCTCTGGTTAAAAAAGAGTTATATTTGTATGATAGTGTGTGAAAGTTTAGATGAATGTATCTGTAGTGCATAATTGACTGAAAGAATGCATTAGTAGTGTATGGTGAATGTATAAGTGCAGAACTATGAGGAAGTGCTGCAGCATCACACAGTAAGCTCTTTAGCTGCAGTGTGCTGTGGTACTTCTGAAGCACAGGGATGCAACATATGTACATAAATATGTTGCAAGTCTATGCTTCCCTCTGCACTGCTGCTTAAACTGCAGCCATGTGGTGACACAGGCACCCTTGCTCCATGGTGCAAGGATATCTGTGTCATGTGGAGTTTGTTTTTGTGCAGGAAGACACACCTTCCTGCACAAAAACAATCAGTAACGGCATTTTTCTCCTTCAATGTATGCTGAGCATTGTAGCATATATTGAAAGAGAAAAAATGAGGAGAAATGAAAACAATTCTCCTTGTTGTGCCTTGCTACACCAATTGGAGGATGGTGCAGCATTCGCACACATGTCCAAATTTATGATTTCTGATAAATCTGGAGATGTGTCTTGTTCTATGAGTGTTCTGTGCAATCACGCACAGCAACAACTGTAGAACGTCCTTTGAACACAAAGTGATGTGTATGATGAGGTCGTATTTACATGGAGAAGAAAAGGTACACAGAGTGCCTTTTCCTCTCTTTGTAAATATGAATGAATGTCTTGCGCTATAAGTATGTCACAAAAAGTGACATATTTTTGGCACAGGATGCTTCTAAAATTGCCCTATAAGTGCTTAGGTATTGGCAGACTATTACAATAAGAACGTTTTGGTAGTACATTGTTTGAAAAATTGCACGAGAATGATAGGAGGTAAGCACAGACTATTGTCTCCAAATATGCTCAAAGAAGAATGATTGAAAAGATTGCCTGTCCTTCAATAGGTACAATGGGAAATATTATGAACCAGTCAAATCTTTTTTTTTTAGGTCACATGATATCCTATGACAGGGAGATTCCAAAACTACGTAGGTATAAACTTGGTGTTTTGAAGACTGTATTAATACTTTGTAGCTTCTTGCAGATCTTTTTGCATTGTATGTAAAGAAATTAACTTGTACTAGTGTTAATGGCTAGGCCAATCCTTAACTATATGACTAATAAATAGAGAAATTTCAGTACTGCAAAGAGAGAAGATACATTTATAAGTACTTACGTTTTGGCAAAGTGATAGGACATGTTTTTAGAGTGGTGAAGGGAAGGGATGGAGCCTGATGTCACATCTGCAAACACAGTCTGTGACATGTTTTAAGTTGAAGAATTTAGGTGCCAATTCGGATCCTGGAAAAATTTTCCCCGTACGACTCGTATCCGGTCTTTTTACCGTACGAATCGTACAAGTAGCGTACAAACTGCTAAGTACGATTCGTATGGGAAAAAGTCCATACGAATCGCATTGGGAAAATTTCCCCACACGTCCTCGGGTCTGAAAAAGTGTCCGACACATCTTCGGACGATTTACCCTACGAATCGGAAAAATGAAGTCCGACCGCGCAAGTACGATCACTCCCGTCCTTTCGATTTCACAACTGTATGGAAATAACACCGTACGGACCGAACTCCCATAGCAAGCATGGGGACACGTGCCCGCACACGCGCCGAACACCCCACCACAGACCCCGCATGTACGCGCTAAACGCCCCCCGGCCGCGGATGTACGCGCCGAACCCCCACCCGTGTATGTACAGACCGTACCCCCACCCCACCCCACCCCACCCGTGTATGTACGGACCGTACCCCCACCCCACCAGTGTATGTACGGACCGTACCTCCACCCCACCAGTGTATGCACAGACCGAACCCCCACCCCACTAGTGTATGTACGGACCGTACCCCCACCCCACCAGTGTATGTACGGACCGTACCCCCACCCCACCCGTGTATGTACGGACCGTACCCCCACCCCACCAGTGTATGTACAGACCGTACCCCCACCCCACCCCACCCGTGTATGTATGGACCATACCCCCACCCCACCAGTGCATGTACGCGCCAAACCCCCACCCATGTATGTACGGACCGTACCAACACCCCACCAGTGCATGTACGCGCCGAACCCCCACCCCACCAGTGTATGTACGGACCGTACCCTCTCCCCACCCCACCCGTGTATGTACGGACCGTACCCCCACCCCACCAGTGTATGTACGGACCGTACCCCCACCCCACCCGTGTATGTACGGTGGGTACCAACACCCCACCAGTGCATGTATGCGCCGAACCCCCACCCGTGTATGTACGGCGCGTACCAACACCCCACCAGTGCATGTACGCGCCGAACCCCCACCCCACCATAGTATGTACGGACCGTACTCCCACCCCACCCGTGTATGTACGGACCGTACCCCCACCCCACCAGTGTATGTACGGACCGTACCCCCACCCCACCCGTGTATGTACGGCACGTACCAACACCCCACCAGTGCATGTACGCACCGAACCCCCACCCGTGTATGTACGGCGCGTACCAACACCCCACCAGTGCATGTACACGCCGAACCCCCACCCGTGTATGTACAGCACGTACCAACACCCCACCAGTGCATGTACGCGCCGAACCCCCACCCGTGTATGTACGGCGCGTACCAACACCCCACCAGTGCATGTACGTGCCGAACCCCCACCCCACCAGTGTATGTACGGACCGTACCCCCACCCCACCCCACCCGTGTATGTACGGACCTTACCCCCACCCCACCAGTGTATGTACGGACCGTACCCCCACCCCACCCATGTATGTACGGCACGTACCAACACCCCACCAGTGCATGTATGTGCCGAACCCCCACCCCACCAGTGTATATACGGACCGTACCCCCACCCCACCCCACCCGTGTATGTACGGACCGTACCCCCACCCCACCAGTGTATGTACAGACCGTACCCCCACCCCACCCGTGTATGTACGGACCCTACACCCAGCCCCCCCTGTATGTACGGTGCGAAACACCACCACCCATGGATGGTGCGGACCAACACCCTGCCCGTGTTCGTACGCACCCTACCCCAGGCCCACACACCAGCACCCTCACCCAACATCGGCCATGTACGAGTCGTACTAAGCCATAGCAAAGGACAGCACTGTACAACAACATGGCCCATGTACGCACCGTATAGACGCTAAAAACACTCCCATTGAACCAGGACAAACCAAAAAAACACAAGGAGAGTCAATTCGAGGCACACAAGACCACAAAACAAATCCAACAAGGCCAAATACATCCTATACACTGACCTGCAACTGACAAACAGATAAACAGAGGCCCAAACCACTACCACTCCTTATAACACACCCACACAAAGTTCAAACACAGCCACACCTACAAATGGTCCAATAAAAAGGCCCAACACACACAAACCATGATCCTTTGCAACAGATCCACTGCTGCCAGACCCCAGAGACAACGCACTGCACCATACTACAACCATCAATACACCTTACACTTGCACTCCTTCACACAACCACCATCACAAACACACCCTCATCACATTCACACACACACACCTGCACACCCACAACCATCCACACCCACACCCCCACCCCCACACCCATCCACACCCACACCCCACACCATGCCCACCAACAAGAATCCAAAGTTCACAAAGTAAGAGCTGGAGGTCCTTGTCGACGAAATCCTCAGAGTCGAGCCACAGCTCTTTGGAACATTGGTCAGACGGACCAGCATATCAGAAAAAACTGCCATGTGGGAGAGGATAGTCAATTCCGTGAATGCTGTTCGGGCCACCAGAAGGACCAGGCATGAGTGCCAAGCCAGGTGGTACGATCTGCGGAGGACGGTCCGCCGCAAAATGACCGACGACCACAACCAGGCCAACATCACTGGAGGAGGGTCGCCCCGCAGACTGGTACAGTACCATCCCTGGGAGGAGAAGGTGATGGCCACGCTGCCGCTGGTGGGAGTAGACGGACTAGAAGGAGTCCGAGAGCCTGGTGAGTACACAAACAACTCACCTCACATGGGTGGAACGCCATATACAACCCAAATACCAAGCATGCACGGAACCCCCCCAAAGGCAGCACCGGACACAACCACACTCCAAAAACACACACATGCCACTAGCGCCTCCATGCCCCATGCCCCAAGCAAGGCCATGCCAAGTCACAGGCCACACAAAACACCAACACAAGACAGGATGTCCCTGATGCCGGGAGGGTGGGCCTCAAAACTAACATAGAGCAACTCTGAAGCACACAACAATGCCCTCAGCCCATATGGCTTAGGGCACAGCCATACAAACAGTGTGTCCCCACACAGTACTGTTTTGCCTGCTAATGGTTGCCGCGTTGCAGGACGACATGGGTATGAAGGCACAATTTGCACATAACAGCAGCCAATGAAGCTCAGCACACTGAAAGAGTGTCAGCAGACACTGACACAGCAGCAGCACAGACTCAGACACTCCGCCCAATGGAAGAAGAAACAAACCCACATGAACAAGCCAATGGCCTTTGAAAGACCTGCAAACTGTGTGTGCCCAGGAAGCTGGGCTGAGGTGACAGAGGGTGACACACAGAGGGAGGGAGGAGGCTGACAGAGGGAGGGAGAAAGGGAGACACAGGGAGACGAACAGAGGGAGGAGGGTGACAGAGGGAGGGAGAAAGGGAGACAGAGGGAGACGGACAGAGGGAGGAGGGTGACAGAGGGAGGGAGAAAAGGAGACAGAGGGAGACGGACAGAGGGAGGAGGGTGACAGAGGGAGGGAGAAAGGGAGACACAGGGAGACGGACAGAGGGAGGAGGGTGACAGAGGGAGGGAGAAAGGGAGACACAGGGAGACGGACAGAGGGAGGAGGGTGACAGAGGGAGGGAGAAAGGGAGACACAGGGAGACGGACAGAGGGAGGAGGGTGACAGAGGGAGGGAGAAAGGGAGACAGAGGGAGACGGACAGAGGGAGGAGGGTGACAGAGGGAGGGAGAAAGGGAGACACAGGGAGACGGACAGAGGGAGGAGGCTGACAGAGGGAGGGAGAAAGGGAGACAGAGGGAGACGGACAGAGGGAGGAGGCTGACAGAGGGAGGGAGAAAGGAAGACAGAGGGAGACGGACAGAGGGAGGAGACTGACAGAGGGAGGGAGAAAGGGAGACAGAGGGAGACAGACAGAGGGAGGA
Organism: Triturus cristatus; assembly: GCF_964204655.1. Taxonomy (NCBI): domain Eukaryota; kingdom Metazoa; phylum Chordata; class Amphibia; order Caudata; family Salamandridae; genus Triturus; species Triturus cristatus. The sequence goes on along the minus strand of NC_140590.1, from coordinate 652,395,375 downwards.
GGCTGACAGAGGGAGGGAGAAAGGGAGACAGAGGGAGACGGACAGAGGGAGGAGGCTGACAGAGGGAGGGAGTAAGGGAGACAGAGGGAGACCAAATGACCCTTGGGTGGTGTGGCCATGTCCGCTCGTCAGCAGGTGGACTGTGTGCATGTAGACAAGGTTTGGCAGTGCCTGAACCCCCCCTCCTTCCATTGATAAACACTGGGCCATGTGTCAATCTGTGCACAAGTACATCCGTGCTGCATGCACAAACCTAACCATACACCCAGTAAACCTACCCACTGTGTTTGTCAGAAACCTGTCACAAATGCTTAAGTTACCTACCTGCATTCTCCAATAGCATGGAAAAAACACCATTTGCCCACGTACAGTGCAACACGTAATGCGGCTCTGCATGGCTTGCTACGCCCGCTCACTACACTGCTGACTGCGTACCCAAAATATGCATCAACTAAGATTGTGTCACACATAGGTAAAGTGTTGAAAGCTGTGGCCAAGGGACATACCCATGTACAAGTGCACTGTGTGAGGAATGCTAGCCAAAAGAAACCACCCAGAGGAACTGTGCCAAATCAAAAAAGAATGAAACATGAATGTCGCATGTAACACAATTAACACTGTCTCTCTCACACACAGGTCAACGTCATCGATCTCCCCCCAACACTGGGAGGGAAGACTCACAGACCCGATGTGCCCACAACGGCAGGCCAGGCGCAAGTGGGCAGGGGTGGTGGGAGTGGAGAACGGCGGAGGCGCGAACCTGCCCAGTTGGCTCAGGACCCGGCTATGGGACACGTCAGAAACATCCTGGACGCATACCGTCGTGACTCCAGAGGCACCGCCCAGGTAGTGGGTACCCTCAATGAGATGAAGACCCTGCAGGTGGAGCATCATGCCAGGATGGAGGCAAGACTGGAAGAGCTCCTGGCGGTGCACAGGCACGTGAGCGAATCCCTCCGTCAGATTGCCCAAAGCCTGGCAAACCCTTCCTGTGCCACCAGGCGTAGATCAGCACCAGAAACAGGGAGGGAGGAGGAGGAGGAGTCATCTGATGGAGCGTCCCTTGTATCGTCAAGGCCTGCTTCTGAGGGTCCCCGCAGGAAGGTGGGTCGTCCACGAAAAAGACCGTGAGAGTCAGCGGAACATCACCATCTCCCAGGTCACCTGGCCTGGCACCTGGCCCTCTGGCCCAACAGCAGCACAGCACCAAAGGACATTCTCTGCCACATGGCCTTGCTGGTCACTGTCTGACCAATGTTGACATAGACTGTGGCACAGACTCTGATGACTTTCAATGGCAAGGACACCAACTCCCCCTGTGAACTTTGGATTCTACACTCCCGCCAAGCACCTCTTGTCACCCCCCCAAACACGTACCCCAGCACTAATTAAATTCATCACAATCACAAGATGATGCCGTCATTTTGCATTATTCCACTACATGTGTGTGTTGTAAAGTCAAATCATGCCTGATTTCTGAAGTAACTCCAAACATCCATACCCTGGGGTCTGAGTCTGGCACAGGACACACATGGGTCACAATGTACCATCCAAGACAGACATGGAGCACCATACTCACCCGTGATGGGCCCAACCAGCTGAGGGGGTGCCCGCACAACTGTGCCTACAGACCTATTTAGAACAGCAACAGTCATGCGCAGAGGTCAGGGATCATGTGGAGTGTCCTGGGGTGGGAGTCCCAGGTATGTGTAGACACGTGGCAGAACCATGTCCTGCATGCTTGAGTCAGGTGGATGTGAAGAATGGTGGGCCAGCCAAGGTTGGATGCATGGAGATGGCACAATTGGGTGTTGGATCACAGTGCCACAAGGTTGTGTTGTGCTAGTGGGCTGCATCCTGAGTGTGTGCGTGGATTGAGAAGGTCATCCTGCAGCTGGCAGTGACCCACTCCCCCATCTCTGTTTGACGTTGATGTGGCCTGGTCGCGGGATGTAGTAGCAGAGCTGTGCAGATGCACCCTGGATGTGGACAAGTATCATGGGATTTCTAACGCACATGTCCGTAGAGTGCAGGGTAGGATTAGTCACGGATGTCGTAGTTGACCTGGGGGATGGTCTCCCTCTTGCCATGAGGTGGATGGAACTGGGGATCTTGCGCATAATGCAGAGTGTGCTGCCGCATGAGGCACAGATGCTGCTGATCAGCATAGCACATGTCAGCAAGCAATCCATGATGAACACCAGCTCGTTTGCGTGGACACTGGGTGCCCTTGCTGCAGGGCCTGCAGCAGCATGCGCCATGTCAAGGAAACAATGCCACAAGTAGCACACAAAGACAAGGATCTCAGGAAGGAACTATGCAAAAGGTGTATGTCAAGGAAGGAATTTCTAGTTAAACATGGCACACACACACACAATGGATTCACATGCAGCACAGTGGCCGTCGTTGAGACTGACATGCCACAATACCTACACAGCCATGGACATCATGCACAATACAGAACCTAATCCCTGGCAAACAGCTTGCATCTTGCTACTCTACACATAGACTCATATGCACCATCCCTGACAACAATGCCAGACATGCCGCATGCACAGTGGCAACAGACCACCATTGACAGAGATGAGGCACCTTGGAGGCAGAGGGACACCTTTATTACTCATGTGTGTCGGAATGCCAATGCAACTTGGTCAACACATACACAGGTCATGTGGATGAACACGTGGGACCAACACTGGCACCCCCTTACCACCACAGATGCTGGAAATCCATGGCACTGGCACACAAGTGACGGGTTACAGCTAAACTGCCCCTCCTGCTCACGGAGAGCCTGCTATACACCATTGAGCCCCTAATGGGGAATTCACACACCATGTCAACCCGGTCCAACCCGTATGTTTCCGAGGCCAGTGTTACACACATTGATGGCTCCATCATAATCCCATTACAGATGACTGTCACCAAGTCTGACCATCAATTCAGGTGAATTCTGCTCCAGGTCATGTGCCCCATGGTGAATCTACATGTATGTAAAGTATCCAAACATGAACAGGAGCAGTGCACACACATTCAAAACAAATACCACTCCCAAAAAGCCGTGCTGCATCCCTTACCCGAAGGAGATTTGCGAACTTGTCCGTGCATGTAACGCTGAATCTGCACATGTTGCTGTGTTCATGAGGAATAGCAGGAGCACAACAATGCCACCAGCAGACAGCATGCGCAAGTACCTGTGGATGGGAGAGACACCAGAAGTCAGCCAAAAGAAGCACATCACCATGCATGTGCATGTACTCGACACGTATTAGGTTGTCAACATGCTAGGTGACAATGATGACTCAGGAAAAACATTCTTCGATTGCACCATCACTCGAGTGACACATCCAAGAACACCTCTGACTCACTTGGAAGACATGCAGATGGACACACACATTGCAACACTTGCCACACACAGCCCAATGCGTGCACACTCAGACATTGGAACTCACCACTAAGCAAAGAAGTCGCGTATGAGCCGACTCCGCATGTCCTCCACCGCCTGCTCCTCCTCCACATCACTTGCCTCGTGGCCAGGCCCTTCATCCTCCACGGGTGGATGGTCCTGCTCATCTGGATCCAGGATGAGTGGCACAGCTTTCTCCACTGCCATGTTGTGCAGCATGCAACACACGAGGAATATCTTGCAGACATTCACCGGTGCATATGGGAGTGCACCACCGGTCTTGTGGAGGCAACGGAATCGGCTCTTCAGGAGGCCAAATGTCCTCTCTATCACTCGCCTGGTCCGCCCATGGGCGTTGTTGTAGCGGTGATCGGCAGCCGTGCTGGGGTTGCGGAGAGGCGTGATCAGCCATGGCATGTTGGGATAGCCAGCGTCCCCTACATGGACACATCATGGACAAGAGTGGGTCAGGAGGAGCAGTAAGACAGGAATATGACGTTAAATACAGGACTGCCAGGGTATACCCACCAACAATACATGCTCGTTCGTTGCGCAGCTGCAGCATCATTTCAGGCACCCTGCTATGCCTCATGATGTACGCTTCATGTGCTGATCCTGGAAAACGAGCACAGACATGTGAAATCACCATGTTGGCAAGACACACCGCAAGGGCATTAATGGAGTGGTAATGCTTGCGGTTACGGAAGGCTACCTCCTGTGCCTGTGGTGGTACCAAAGCCACATGTGTTCCATCTATGGACCCAATGACATGGGGCATCCCTCCCAGGGCATAGAACTCACGCTTGACACCTGTCAACTGCTCAGGAGTTGGGAATTTAATGAACTCCTCCAGGTGAACCAACATGGCCTCTAAAAAATCATGCAGCACACGGCTGAACATGGTTTGGGACATGCCACCCACATGGGCAATGGTATGTTGAAAGGTACCCGTGGCCAAGAAATGTAGGGCTGCCATCACCTTCATCTTGGGTGTCATTGCACCAGGATACCTGTGTAGCGGTTGGAGGTGTGGTGCCAGCCGTGTCGTCAGGTCCTCAATCAAGCGTTGGGGAAGCGGTAGCGGCGTATACAGTCATTTTCCCGCATGTCAGCCAAGTCCGGAATTGGTCAAAGGAGAGGCGGAGCCCTGCCATGAATTAGAAGGGACAACGAAGAGTGAGTACAGTACACCACCAATGTCAATGTACAGAGCACATGCTCAACTGGCAATACACATATGCCACATACAGAGTCAGTTCTGTGCAATATGCCCTGGACACGTATGCCAGGCATGTGACACTCCTACCAAGAGCCAGCTACAAAAGTTGATTCTCAACCTCAATATGCCATGCCATGAAACTAGCTGTGGGCCAGTGTAAGTGAGCAGGCAGACGCATGACAGGAGTTACAGACATCCAAATATGTGCAGTAGAAGGATGTTTATTGCACAGACAGGTTGCGGAACACTAGAGGCACAGGTCAAATGTCATAGAATAAGGACAGACCACACACATTACCATGAAGGATTACATGTCAAGACTGACCACACATACATTGAGAGTATGCAGATATGTCCTTGTTGTGGAACTCCGTGTCGATGCATACATACACACCTAACGTCGGATCACACATGTGTGCTGGTGTGCGTAACAGTGTGCCATGCCCATCTACACACAGACACAAGTTGGTTGCAGCTACAGCAGATGCATTTGACCAAACACCTACAGCAAACCTATGGGAACACATCACACATGTAGGAAGGTGGATATCTGACTATGGTTACCCCCAACTTTTTGCCTAGTGTCTAGCTGGTTTTTCGACTTAGTTGGCCTGAGATCCTGCCATTCAGGGTCTCAGGCTGTCTGCTCTCTCTGTAAAATGGACTCCATGTACCCTAGGTACATAACCAATTGGTAAGGATCACCTTATTGGACCCTGTACAGTGTACCCTAGGTACCCAGGGCATAGGTGTACCCTAGACCTCCCAGGGGCTGCAGCATGTATTATGCCACCCCTGGTCTGGCCTTCCAATCAGACACAACTGGCTGATCACTCAGCTGGGGCAAGGTCGTGTAATCACCCCTTGCTTAGATATAGTATGCCTATATCTACCCTTATATATAGACACATGTGTACCTATCAGTCACTCCTATGGCAGGCCTTAACAATCCTGGAGGCAGAGTGCTTGGTAACATGTGAGATGGTGCTCTAGCATGAGCTGAGCCTGTCTGCAGCTTTCGGAACCATGTCCTTATAGCTGTTCTATGATATAGCCTACCATATACTCTTAAAGTGCCTTATAATCTTAAACGGTTATGGTAACTATGGTTGGGCTGTATCAAAACATGTCGTGTAAGGTGTCTAACACTTTGGAATAATACCCCCATACCATTTCTGGTGATGAGGATATTATTCCCCCCTTCTAGAGGGAGAGACATGTTAAAATCCTACTTTGCTGTGTAACTTCTGACCAAAGCCTCAGCATCACAAAATGGATGCTGCTGCCACGACACAAGTCTGACCTCCTGCAGCTGGGAGTGATCCCAGCCAGGGAGGCCTGGACAATAGGTTTCCTGCTTGGGGAGGTGCTAGCACCTCCCCAGACAGCCTTTAGTGTATTGGGGCAGGGTGGGCTGAAAGGAATGAGACATGCCTGGGGCACACAAGGTGTTCCTTGCATAGTCCAGTTCAAACCGGCGCTGGGGCACTCCAGCCCCAGCTCTGGCGCGAAACTGGACAAAGGGAAGTGGGTGTAACCACCCCCTCCCAGGTCCCACCCATAAGGCGTGACCTAGCAGGTATCCCAGCCCCCCAGATTAGTATAAGAGTGGGAGTTGGGCCTCAAGACTTTAGATTATCCTGAACCTGCAAAACTGAACAGAAACTCTGGACCTTCGACATTCGACGAAAGAAGAAGACTGAAGAATCTCCCTTGTAGCCAAGGAGTGGCTACCCTGTGCAAACAGGCACCATCAAGAGACTACCCTTTGATTTGCGACCGTTCTACGAGAAACCGACTGCAGAGCCCGACCAGAGCCTTGACTTCCAGACTTCTCCGACCCTCATCCACATCTGCAGCAGAGCTGAGATCCGTGGAGGCGACGAGCGACGCGGGACCGGCTACCTGGGAAAAGTGGCTAGTAACTTACAGCGCAGCCTCTGAGGTACCCTCGAAGTTGTGCACCGGGGATTGAGAAGCCCCAACCCCAAGCACCATCTGCACCGAAGATCAGCCCCCCACACTCCACGAGTCCTGCATGGGGCCCTTCAGCATTTTCCTGCTTGCCGCGTCTGTCCGGTTGCTTGCCCGCTGGCTAGTGGCCTCTGTGACGACGCACCCTGAAATCTTCTGCGCTGGTTTGGCTCCTCCAGACTGGCTCCCGCTTCTCTGCAAAGAAGAAGCACCCCAGACCTTCCTGGTCTGCACCAGAAGCAAGTCCTTCGTTCTTCGTGGGTTCCGCTTGCCAAGGCTTGGTGAGTCCTAGTCCAACTTCGACGCCGCCGACAGCAAGAGCCTTCGTGGGACAGCTCGCCTCCTGGTCCTGGTCGCCCTCGACGCTTCCTGGTCCTCCTGGCTGCAGCGACAAGCTTCACCTTCACCTGCAACTCTTCACGACATCGCCTGGTTCCTTCCTGGTTCCACGTGGTCACTGGCTAGTGACCTTGACTCTGTCCCTTCTGCTTGCAGGTTTCTTCTCTTCTTGATCCCAGCCTTGGGATCCACCGGACACTCTTCACTGACTGCCTGTCAGCATCTTTCTTCAGGCATCCATAGGAGTCGACGACGAAAACGACGCATCTTCACCCCTATGCACCCGCAGCCTGTGGGCTAGGTAACTTGGGTACTCCGGTGCTCATCAGGATAGTGACTATCCTAGTGTCTAGTTTTCAAGTCTCAACTTCCTAGCTACTCCGGAAGTGTCCTAAATCTACCGTTTTCTAAACTGTACTATTGCTATTGACTTTTACGCATTACGCGTGAGTGTTTCCACTCTGCACACGAATCCCGTGGGCCTCCCACTTCCTAACTAACGCTAGTGTAGTGTAGCCCCAGCGATTCCCTAGGCCTAGGCCTATTCTATTTCCGTGACAGTGGTTCTTATACCACTTACTTAGTATATGGTTTGCGTGGTCCCTAGGGCCTAACTGTATTACTTACCTGTGTGACTTACTGTATGCATTAATAAGACTGTGTTGTACTTACCTCTAATCTCATAAAGAGTGCTGAGGGTTTGCTTAGAATAAATACACTTTATTTTATATATATATCTGTTGTGGTGTCCTTTCATTTGGTATTCAAGGGATTATATATGGTATCACAGCTGGCTTCACATGCCATTCAGAGTTTAGCCTAAGACTGCTCTTGTCCATGCTACCACTAGGATAGCTGGTCTATAAGGTTGACTTTACAACCAATCACCATAAGGGTATTTGGACTGATATAAGGTGTACACTATAACTAGTGACATCATACATCAGGCCAACTAATCACATTGGTGAGCAGCGGTTGGGATCTGAGCTTGCTGTTGTAATACCATTGTAATCTGGAGATACTAAATTGAAAGATCACACAGATATTGTCTAGGTACATATAACATAGATTATTATACTTAAGTCCTACTGGACTTTGTAGTTGTAGGTTGAAGGGAGTAACACACCCTGACTACAACTACTAGAGAGGTTTAGTAGATACAACTAGTGTAGGTAGGTGCACACACCACACCCTCACTAGATCATGTCTCTGAGAGTAGATCAAGTAGACGCTCTCTCAGGAGGATCAGGTCTGCAAAAGATCCCCTCTAGATATGATACCTTAACATTCCAGGAGATGAGACATTTGTGTACCTCCAGAGGAATAAAACAGGGTTCCAACCCTACCCTTAGACAGCTAGTGGAGCTTCTGGAGGCCTATGATGCTGAAAGAGCTGCCAGGGATGGTGCCATAGCTGTAGATAAGGGTCTACCCACCACAGATGAGTCAGATGGGACTTCAGAGGAAGAGGTAGACAGCCAGGGCCAAGTAGGAAGACTTAGCCAGGCTAACCTAAGTTTACATGGGAGTTTGCATGGGGTCCCCCCATAAAGACCCACAAGTAGGCTTACACAGAGGAACAGAAGGGACAGATCCCCTTCAAGGGAATCCATCCACTCCCATGTTTCTAGCATCTCTAATGCTTCCTCTCACAGGGGAATGACTTCACCTGAGAGAAAGGAGCATAAAGCCAGAATGAGGGAAGCTAATCTGAGGATTCAGAGGGAAGAAATTGCCCTTGCCAAAGAGAAGCTTGCTCTGGCTAGAGAGCAAAAATTGTGTGGGTCAGAACCCACTGGTGGCAGCAACATTCCTAGAGATAGGGATAGGTCTTATGACCATAGAAACCTAAGCAAAATAGTCCCCCCATATCAGAATGGGGATGACATCCACAAATGGATGACTGCTTTGGAGAGGGCCTGCAAAGTACAGCAGGTACCCCAAAGTCAGTGGGCAGCTATCTTGTGGCTCTCCTTTTCTGACAAAGGTAGAGACAAGCTCCTCACAGTCAGTGATGAGGATGCAAACAATTACAAAGTCCTGAAGAGTGCTCTGATAGATGGGTTTGGCTTAACCACTGAGCAATATAGGTTGTTGTTCAGAGACACCCAGAAGACACAGACACAGGACTGGTCTGATTTTGTGGATTGTGCCACTAAGGCTTTGGAAGGTTGGTTAAATGGCAGCAAGGTGCAGGACTATACAGGATTGTACAACTTGATTATGAGGGAGCAGATCCTTAGTAATTGTCAGAACCAGCTTCTCCATCAACACCTGGTAGACTCAGATTTGACCTCTCCCCAAGAATTGGGAAAGAGGGCAGATAAATGGGTCAGGACCAGGATTAGGCCTAAAAATCAGGGTGGTGACCAAAAGAAAGATACCACCAAGCCTCAAGAGAAGGGTGGGGATAAAGCAAAAGAGAAATCTTCCTCAGGGCCCCAAAACTCCACACAGGGTGGTGGGTCCCAAGCTCCCTCCTCTACCACAGTTAAAAAGCCTTACTGCCATGTGTGTAAAACACCTGGGCATTGGAAAACTGACAGCAGTTGTCCACAGGCTAAAAACAAAACTGTTCCTCCAACTACTCCTGTCACACCACCTATTACTGTCAGCAGTAATCCCCCAGGTGGTGGGAGTGCCCCCAAAAATTTGGTTGGGTTTTCTTGGGGAACACAGGGGGATCCTGGCTTAGCCAATTCCCCTGTAGCAGCTACTCTTGTCTGTGATGGTGGCATGGGGTTTGCCAACTTCACTGCCTGTCCCAACACTTTGGGTAGGTACAGACAGGAACCCTACATCAATGGTAGAAAAGCTGAGGCCTACAGAGACACTGGAGCTAGCATCACTATGGTGGCCCATAGGCTAGTTCCCTCTGAGCAGCTTTTGCCTGGTTTCTCATACCAGGTAACTAACATTGATGGCAAACAGAACAGTCATCCCATGGCAGAGGTATGTCTCAGCTGGGGAGGTGTCACTGGCCCTAAAAGCGTGGCAGTGTCTCCAACCTTGCCTGTGGACTGCTTACTGGGGAATGACTTAGAACTCTCAGCTTGGGCTGGAGTTGAACAAGACACCCATTCTAAAATGGTAGGCCTTTCCAAAAAGGGTAGTGGGGTTGTGCCAGTCACAACCCCTGTCCAAGTAGCTTTCCTCCCTGAAAAGGTTGGAAGGGCAGTGGTAGCCACAGCCCAGGCACAGACAGACTTCCCTGTAGAAATTGGCAGAGCTGTGACAGTCACAGCTCAAACACAAACTGAGTGCCTTCCTGAAAAGGTTGGCAAGGCTGTAATGGTCTCAGCCCACACTCAGACTGATATAGGTGTAGTGAAGCCTGAAACTATGGATCACTCCACACAAACAGAGAGTAGTGGGGAGGAAGAAAAGTCTCCCTCTCCCCAGACATTAGGAAAAGGTCAGCCTCCTCAGGGATCTGACCTCACCCCTTGTGAAGGAACTGCCCCAGAGGTAGCCAGGCCTGGCCTGGCAGAGCCTCTGATGTCAGTGGCCCCTTCCAAGGTGGGACCCAGTCTGGTGCAGGTAGCCTGCCTCTCTCTACCCTGCCTCAGTCAGCCCAGGGCTGCAGAGGTCAGGGAGGCCAGTGGACCCCAAGAGGGCCCCTGTCCACAAGAACCCCCCCATCAAAAGAATGAGGATTGCCTGGTTAGTTGCCCTAGCCAGGTGATGGGTAAAAACATTCCTGAGGGATCCCCTTCACAGGTAGTTAGGGACCTCCCCCAGAGGGATTCTGTTGGGCACAGGCAAACATGGGACCTTAGGGCCCCAAACCTGACCTGTCCCTCCAGTAAGCCCACAAAAGGGACCCAGCCTCCAGCTTTAGGTAGCCAGAGGCTGACCCTGAGAGCACAGTGCAACTCAGTTAGAGAAAGAAAGGCATCCATGGTGGAGGATGATTGGAGGAAGCTGAGGCCTCACTTTGAGGACACTCACTTCAGTACTCCATCTCAACACCAGCCTTTTACTTTGCAAAGACACACCAAAGGTAGAGATTCCCTATGGTGGAGACCCTATGATATCTTTAGGATGAGGGATTGCTTAGTGGACCATGAGACAGGGGGTAACCATGCCAGTGCTGGTTCTTCCTTATGTGGCCACTCAGGGGCAATAGAGGCTTACCTTGTCAAGGCCAGCCTTATCTCCTTTCGTTTGGGGGGGGGTTGTGTAGGAAGGTGGATATCTGACTATGGTTACCCCCAACTTTTTGCCTAGTGTCTAGCTGGTTTTTCGACTTAGTTGGCCTGAGATCCTGCCATTCAGGGTCTCAGGCTGTCTGCTCTCTCTGTAAAATGGACTCCATGTACCCTAGGTACATAACCAATTGGTAAGGATCACCTTATTGGACCCTGTACAGTGTACCCTAGGTACCCAGAGCATAGGTGTACCCTAGGCCTCCCAGGGGCTACAGCATGTATTATGCCACCCCTGGTCTGGCCTTCCAATCAGACACAACTGGCTGATCACTCAGCTGGGGCAAGGTCGTGTAATCACCCCTTGCTTAGATATAGTATGCCTATATCTACCCTTATATATAGACACATGTGTACCTATCAGTCACTCCTATGGCAGGCCTTAACAATCCTGGAGGCAGAGTGCTTGGTAACATGTGAGATGGTGCTCTAGCATGAGCTGAGCCTGTCTGCAGCTTTCGGAACCATGTCCTTATAGCTGTTCTATGATATAGCTTACCATATACTCTTAAAGTGCCTTATAATCTTAAACGGTTATGGTAACTATGGTTGGGCTGTATCAAAACATGTTGTGTAAGGTGTCTAACACTTTGGAATAATACCCCCATACCATTTCTGGTGATGAGGATATTATTCCCCCCTTCTAGAGGGAGAGACATGTTAAAATCCTACTTTGCTGTGTAACCTCTGACCAAAGCCTCAGCATCACAAAATGGATGCTGCTGCCACGACACAAGTCTGACCTCCTGCAGCTGGGAGTGATCCCAGCCAGGGAGGCCTGGACAATAGGTTTCCTGCTTGGGGAGGTGCTAGCACCTCCCCAGACAGCCTTTAGTGTATTGGGGCAGGGTGGGCTGAAAGGAAAGAGACATGCCTGGGGCACACAAGGTGTTCCTTGCATAGTCCAGTTCAAACCGGCGCTGGGGCACTCCAGCCCCAGCTCTGGCGCGAAACTGGACAAAGGGAAGTGGGTGTAACCACCCCCTCCCAGGTCCCACCCATAAGGCGTGACCTAGCAGGTATCCCAGCCCCCCAGATTAGTATAAGAGTGGGAGTTGGGCCTCAAGACTTTAGATTATCCTGAACCTGCAAAACTGAACAGAAACTCTGGACCTTCGACATTCGACGAAAGAAGAAGACTGAAGAATCTCCCTTGTAGCCAAGGAGTGGCTACCCTGTGCAAACAGGCACCATCAAGAGACTACCCTTTGATTTGCGACCGTTCTACGAGGAACCGACTGCAGAGCCCGACCAGAGCCTTGACTTCCAGACTTCTCCGACCCTCATCCACATCTGCAGCAGAGCTGAGATCCGTGGAGGCGACGAGCGACGTGGGACCGGCTACCTGGGAAAAGTGGCAAGTAACTTACAGCGCAGCCTCTGAGGTACCCTCGAAGTTGTGCACCGGGGATTGAGAAGCCCCAACCCCAAGCACCATCTGCACCGAAGATCAGCCCCCCACACTCCACGAGTCCTGCGTGGGGCCCTTCAGCATTTTCCTGCTTGCCGCGTCTGTCCGGTTGCTTGCCCGCTGGCTAGTGGCCTCTGTGACGACGCACCCTGAAATCTTCTGCGCTGGTTTGGCTCCTCCAGACTGGCTCCCCCTTCTCTGCAAAGAAGAAGCACCCCAGACCTTCCTGGTCTGCACCAGAAGCAAGTCCTTTGTTCTTCGTGGGTTCCGCTTGCCAAGGCTTGGTGAGTCCTAGTCCAACTTCGACGCCGCCGACAGCAAGAGCCTTTATGGGACAGCTCGCCTCCTGGTCCTGGTCGCCCTCGACGCTTCCTGGTCCTCCTGGCTGCAGCGACAAGCTTCACCTTCACCTGCAACTCTTCACGACATCGCCTGGTTCCTTCCTGGTTCCACGTGGTCACTGGCTAGTGACCTTGACTCTGTCCCTTCTGCTTGCAGGTTTCTTCTCTTCTTGATCCCAGCCTTGGGATCCACCGGACACTCTTCACTGACTGCCTGTCAGCATCTTTCTTCAGGCATCCATAGGAGTCGACGACGAAAACGACGCATCTTCACCCCTATGCACCCGCAGCCTGTGGGCTAGGTAACTTGGGTACTCCGGTGCTCATCAGGATAGTGACTATCCTAGTGTCTAGTTTTCAAGTCTCAACTTCCTAGCTACTCCGGAAGTGTCCTAAATCTACCGTTTTCTAAACTGTACTATTGCTATTGACTTTTACGCATTACGCGTGAGTGTTTCCACTCTGCACACGAATCCCGTGGGCCTCCCACTTCCTAACTAACGCTAGTGTAGTGTAGCCCCAGCGATTCCCTAGGCCTAGGCCTATTCTATTTCCGTGACCGTGGTTCTTATACCACTTACTTAGTATATGGTTTGCGTGGCCCCTAGGGCCTAACTGTATTACTTACCTGTGTGACTTACTGTATGCATTAATAAGGCTGTGTTGTACTTACCTCTAATCTCATAAAGAGTGCTGAGGGTTTGCTTAGAATAAATACACTTTAGTTTATATATATATCTGTTGTGGTGTCCCTTCATTTGGTATTCAAGGGATTATATATGGTATCACAGCTGGCTTCACATGCCATTCAGAGTTTAGCCTAAGACTGCTCTTGTCCATGCTACCACTAGGATAGCTGGTCTATAAGGTTGACTTTACAACCAATCACCATAAGGGTATTTGGACGGGGCGTGGCTAAGCACGCGATGGAAGCGGACGTGCCCGGGTAGAGCTCCCGCTCGAGCCCTCCTGCCCCGGGCCGTTTCTCCGCCACAACGATCCTGAATACTGCTCGTTTTGGCCGGCGGGCCTTCCACGGAGCCTTCTCTGACACCTGGCCAAATTTGCGGAGAATCGGCGGTGGAGAACCGCGCCGACCCTACAGGCGGGACTGCGGCCGCTCTGCCGGACGCGCGGCCGCGGCTCGCAGCTACGCGAGCCCGAGGCGCTGCCTTATCCCCTGGGCCCAACGCTGCAATCTGAGAGGGGGCTGCTGCGGCGCTGGGCGGCGGCCTGCGGCCGCGGCGAGGGCGGCCTGGTGAAGTAAACAACCGCGCCTGGACTCATCTGGGGACCCCCCTGTGGCGCCAAGGAGAGGGCAGCGACGAACCGGGACACCCCCGAGAACACGCGACCGCCCCACTGGCGACGCCCGGACTCCGAGTGAGACGCGTGCCTGGACCCCAGCGACAACCGACTACGCGTCAAGAGTAGCCGTCGCGCCCTACGTGGACTGGGGGTGCGCTGGGGGAGCGGCGGAGAACGCCCCCGGACCTGAGAGGGCGCACACGGACCTCACTTCTTCCCCCCCCCCCGCACTGCACTCTGCCGGGACAGTGGACGCACTGAGGCGGCTTTCACCTTTGGAGTTGGCGATTCAGCAACACGACGCGCCGCTACACGCTGCCGCCGCCCGTGGGCCCTGGAGCCGCTGTGGGAGCGCCGACCTGGGCCTTATGGACACCCACATGACGTGACCCCTGCGCCACGAGCCGAGGTGAGGGGCGACGCGGGAGAAGGGACACAGGAGTGCCCTGCGGACTGGAGGGAGACGCTGGGCGCTGCTCCAGCTGCGACCGGACCCCTCACTAGCTGGGACCCCTGAACACGTGGCGATGGCGGCGGTGAGACAGGGCGAGGTGGGCCGCTCCCCCTGCATTGCATTGGAGCGGAGTATCGACGGAGCAGAACCCCCCTACCCCCCTCGACGACGGGGGGGGCGTCTTGCACGCGCCGCCGGCTCCATGCCTAGAGGGGCGCGAACCCGCTCCGGACCGGGAGCGGCAGTGGAGAGGAGACGGCACGAGACGGCGACGCCCGCGATGGATGCTGACCAAGTAACGGCGAAACTGGACAGCGTCCTGGCGGCCATGGAGAGGATGGAGGAATCGCTGCAGCAGACGCGCACCTCCCTGGAGACCCGCATAGACAGTGTGGCAATCGACCTAACGCTCCTCAGAGCCGATCATAAAAAGTTGCAAACGCGCACCACCGCGCTGGAAGGCGCCATGGCAGAGGTCGAGCCGGCGACGAAACGGACAGAAGCCGGGGTGCAGGACCTTCTGCATCGGGTGGAACTGTTAGAAGGCAGGGCTGAGGATGCGGAAGGCCGGGCACGAAGGAACAATATCCGCCTGGTGGGCATTCCGGAGAGATGGGAAGGGGCGAATCCTGTCCGCAAGGTTGAGGACTGGCTACGAGGCCTACTACCAGACAACACACTCTCCCCGCACTTCGTGGTGGAAAGGGCCCACCGCGTGCCCGCGAAACCACCTCCTCCGGGCTCTAACCCTAGGCCATTTCTCCTCCGGGTCCTCAATTACAGAGACCGTGATGCCATCCTGCGAGGAGCCAGAACCTTAGGGGAAATCACCATTGACAACGCGACAGTGATGTTCTTCCCGGACTACACGGCGCGAGTGCAGAGGCAGAGACACTCTTTTCTAACGATCAAACGAAGACTGCGCGAAGCGGCCCTCCAGTATTCGCTGCTCTTCCCGGCCAAGCTGCGGGTGGTGGCGCACGACAAAACCCACTTCTTTACGAGCCCCGAGGAAGCGGAGGCCTGGCTCGATGGTGGGATGCCAGACGCGCCACGACGGACGACGGGAGCAGGCGCGATGGAGAGAACGAGGGGATCAAGACGACGACGCCGCCGCGGGTCGCCCACGCCGCCGCCAACCGGGGGGGCATCGAGCCGCTCCCCGCCAGTGGACCTCGTTCAACAGGAGCAGCGGGACGCCCTGCGCAGGGTGGCAGAGATCAGCAACTCCCCGGCGTCGTCGACTCGGCCGGACGCCAGTCCGACGGTACACTCAACAGACGACGAGGCGATCTACGGCATCCCGGACACACAAGACTCTGGGGGGCCCCCGGAGGTTACACCGCAAACGGCGGACCTCTTCGGCTGAGGCGCCCCGGTGATGGGCTGCCGCCTGACGCGAGCCGCCGACCTGCCGGAATCCCTGCTGGGTGGCCCCCTTGCGAGACTGAACTTGCTGAAGGGCCCTGGCGCCACTGCCGTTGACACTATGAGGGGTCCACCCACGGAGCCAGACACTGTGAGTACATTTTCTACTTATGACCACACGGCCTGCACACCCGATTTACAGACATGCAGAGACGCCCTTTGGTGCCGCATGGTCGACTTGTTACTCCTGGCGTGACTTGAGAGGGGACATGCCCGTGCCCCCCCCCCTCCGCGGGCGCTCCAGCCCCCGCTGACCTGATGGCCGGGCACACAGCTGCTACGGCCTTGAACTATGGCCCTCAGACGCCTGCCGGCCGACAGCAGCACATACGAAGCACCCGGGAGGCATACGAGGCACTTCCAAACCTGCATTGTTTCCATAGTTGCTCAGAAGATACATTACCCACCCCCCGAGACTGTATAGTTCGTAAGCTCGCTTGAGTGTTTGGACGGCGACCTGTTGTACAGCCGACCTTTTGGTATTCTACAAATTCTCTTTTAGTTGCCATGTTCCGGCTTTCTATGCACCCTTTTTTCCCTTTCCCTTCACCCTGCTGGAGATCACGACACTGCACACACATCACCCGTTTTAGCTGCGCGGTGGGAGCGGGCCGCTGGCCCTGGAGGACCCTCGAGATGGGAGATGCGCTCTTGGGGGCTGAGGGAGATCCCCGCACACAGAACTACCATGGCTAGCACACAAATATGCACCTGGAATGTCAGGGGGATGCACACACCGGCTAGGCGCTACCATATCTATTCGTACCTAAAGCGGCACAAGATTAACGTAGCGCTGCTCCAGGAGACCCATCTGAATGGGACCGAGGTGAGGGCACTCCATCGTAGATGGCGAGGGCAGCTGTACGCTACGGAATCCTCCTCATTTGCTCGCGGAACGCTAATATGGATTCGCCCAGGGACCCCGTGGGAGGCCACGGACACTGCGATAGACAGCGAGGGCAGATACACGGCCGCGCGAGGCAGGCTAGATGGCCAATATATCACACTGATGTCCATCTACTCCCCAAATGTTGAACAGGCTGGCTTCCTGGCGCGGCTATCATTGACTATGGCAACTTGGCACGACACTTCGTGGATCATAGGGGGCGACTATAACTGCACCTTAGACACCACGCTGGATCGCTCCTCCCCGCCCCCAGCTAACGCCCCTACCAGGGGAGCCACGAAGGCGCTGCTGGAGTGGGCCGCGCAATGGGACTTACACGACGTCTGGCGACAGCGCAACCCAGGGACGCGGACGTACTCCTATTACTCTGGCGCTCACGACTTACATGTCCGCCTCGACCGCTTCATGGCATCCACAGACCTCCTACCTCATGTGACGGACGCGCAATACATGGGCCGCACACACTCAGACCACAATCCACACTTTATGTCCATAGCCTGGGCCCGCCCACACCCCCCTGTCCCCACATGGCGCCTGCAGCCAGCACTGCTGCTAGATGCGACTTTTCGCGCTGCCCTGCTCGAGCGCATCGCGCAATACTTTGAGGACAACGCTGGCACAGCAACTGACTCGAGGGTGGAGTGGGACGCCTTCAAGGCCGTGATACGAGGCCACTGCCTGCGCACTCAGGGACAGATAAGACATCAGCTAGAGAGAGACCTTACCAGGCTGGAAGCGAACTTGCTTGCGCGGGAGGGGGAGGCTGCGGAGGGAGACGGGGGCCCACTGCATGATGCCCACACGGAACATGCGCGCCTCCTTGAGCGACTTCGCAATGTTAACTATGCCGCGCACTCGGCGAGGACTCACCGCCTTGGGGATAGACCAGGCAAGCTTTTAACGTGGCTGATTTCACGGGACGCCCGCTCTGCACCAGTGACGGCTATACTGGGCGAGGGGGGGGAACTGGTGTACACGCAAGCCGGTATCCATGACACTTTTACTGTCCACTATACCACATTGTACCGCTCCCGACTCGCGGTCCCTTACACTGCTATCACGGACTATCTCTCCCCTCTGCCGATGCCGCAATTGACTATTGTTCAACAAGATGAACTCGGCGCTCCGCTGGAGGCGGACGAGCTTAGAGAGGCCATCTTTCAGCTCTCTAACGGGAAAACACCGGGCCCGGACGGGCTACCGGCTGAATTCTACAAGGCTGGCTCGGACATCCTAATCCCGGAGCTCCTGCGAATGTATGCGGCGGCGGCGGAGGGAGCTGCCCTGCCTCCGACGCTGAATGAAGCCACGCTGGTCTCTATACTTAAGCCAGGCAGGGACGGCACGCGAGTGGGCTCCTACCGCCCATTGGCTCTGCTAAACACAGACTATAAAATCCTTGCTTCTGCGTTGGCCAGGAGGCTGGCCCCTCATGTACCAGCTCTTGTGCATCGGGACCAAAATGGATTCGTCCCCACACGCCATACCTCCTACAATATCCGCAGGCTCTTCCGGGTACAGGAATACGCCACGCAGCAGTGGCCAAGGGCGGGATGCCTGATACTGGACTTGGAGAAAGCCTTCGACTCCGTTGAGTGGCCGTACCTGAGAGCAGTAACAGAGAAATACCGGCTGGGGGGGGGCTACAACGCCATGATCGCCCTGCTTTACAGTGAGCCGACCGTCCGGGTCCGCACGGGCCGCATCCTCTCGGACGCCATCCGGGTCCGCAGGGGCACCCGCCAGGGCTGCCCGTTGTCGCCGTTGCTGTTTGCACTGGCAATGGAGCCCCTGGCTGCGACACTTAGGACACACGGACTGGAATGGGGAATCCCATTGACGGATGGCTTGCACACGGTGTCCCTATATGCGGATGACCTGCTACTATACGTCAGAGACATGACCGCCATCCCTGCCTCCCTCGCTGACGTATTCCGCACCTTCGAGGCAATATCGGGCCTGAGGGTTAACTGGGCCAAGTCGGGAGCCTACCCCTTTGGCCCGGAGACACCTGAGTGCGACGTCCGACTGGGAGGGGACAGGCTGCGGTGGTACCCCACCACTTTCCGCTACCTGGGGATTCGGATCTACAGAGCCCCGGCGGACGTCCTAGACGGGAATCTCCTCAGAGCGATCACATCTGTGCGTGCACAGGTGAGCTACTGGAACACCCTGCCCCTCAGCGTGCCTAGTAGGGTGGCACTGACTAAAATGATAGTGCTGCCCCGCCTATTGTACTATTTTGCAAACCTACCCTTGTATGTACCCGCCAAATTATTCCGCGACCTGGAGATATTGCTGCGCAACCTCATCTGGAACAAGGGGAGGCCACGTGTAGCGCTGGCCAAATTGTACATGCCCACAGACGCTGGGGGCCTAGCGGTCCCCAATATGGAGCTATATTATCTAGCGGCACAGATGCAATGGGTGGCGGGGTGGCTGAGCGGCAAGCAACTAGAGGACACTGCCTCGCATACGGCTGCCTGGACACGGACGCAAGTCCACACACTGTTCCATCCGCTGACTCGTGCGCCCTGCCCCTCCCAGGTTTACCTGGCAGTGGCGCGCAGGTGTTTCCAGAGGTGCCTCCGCCTCACACGCGCGACCACACCGTACGCTCCAGAGTTACCACTATTGGGCATGCCTGGCCCGACGGGACCCCTCACGGAGGCCCACTTGGCAGGATGGGAACAGGAAGGAGTAGATACGCTAGGTGACCTGTATGAGGACGGCGACTTGCTGACGTTCGCCGCTCTGGCCGAAGGTACGACGCTCCCGGCAGGACAGTTCCTCCTGCATGCCTCCCTCATGCAGACGCTCTCGGCTTCTTGGGGTGACATGGCGACGGAGCCGCCGGCACATACCTTCATCCAATATCTGCATATCATGGGAAATGGCGCACATGTCATACACTGGCTGGTGCAGGCGCTCCTAGCGCATTCGCGACTGTCCACCTTGATGCTGAGGGAGCGCTGGGCGACGGACAGGGGCAGAGACTGGACAGACAAAGAATGGGCGATGATACTGGCCAGCCCGACCAATGTTCCACGCAACCCCCGCTTTAAACTCATACAATATTACATACTACAGCGAGCATATCTCACCCCTGAGAAGATCAATAGATATTTCTCGCGGACGGACGCCGCCTGCCCACGGTGCTCGTCGCCAGGAGCGGACCTTTTACATATGCTCTGGCATTGCGCTGGCATGCAGGCATACTGGGGCGACGTGCTGTCACTGATAGAGCGCGGTGCGGATGGACGGCTGCCGCGCACGTGGGAGGCATGTATCTTAGGCCTATACAAGCGCACGAAAGCGAATAAGGTGCAGGCGCGCTTCTGGGACATGGGGCTTGTAACGGCCAAACGCTTGCTCACCAAGCATTGGAAGGCGGCGACCCCCCCGCACATTAGGCACTGGAGGGCCTCCTTCGTAAACTGGGCGCAAGCGGAAAGTGCAGTGCTCCTACGTGAGGAAACTGCGGGACTCAGGCAGTTCCCCATCGCCCACCTTTGGGATGGCCTCCTTGCCACCTTTCAGACGGCCTGCCGAACCCGAGGGATAACCTGAACACTGGGTGGACATCGACACACTACTAGCTAGATGGCGACATCTTTGAGACCCTGACGGGGATAGCTCCCGGCCCCCTCTGCCTGCTTATTCCCCTGGCGTACCTCGCATACTGCGCGGCAGGCTGCTACTGTTAGATATCCCCTGCTCTGTGCTATGGCGCGCGCGCGGGCCTTACTGCCGCTGTTGCTCGAGAGGGCGCACACACTACTGGGTCATGGGCACACCCAAGGAGCCAGAATCTTTCCGCCCCGCACAGATGCCCCACACTAGACGCGGAGGACCACCTCCCTCACGCGAGCGGGCAGTCCTAGACTGCGAACACAAAGCGCTGCAGACCCTAGGCCCTCCCCTCCGATGGCCCCCTGGCCCCCTCCCTCTCCCCCCCCCTCTTCTTCCCCCCCCCTCGCGACCAGCCACTCGACGCGCCTCCCACACGGCCCGGTTTCGCCCCGCTGGGCAGCTCCTATCTCCTTTCACACTGCTGCAGGCAGATCTCCACTTTCCCCCCCCCACCCCTCTTATTCTAGCCCCCGCCCGAGTTTTTGACCCTGGCCCTGACCCCTACGTTTATGTTACGCACCCGGGGAGCAGTTCGGCGACTGGCTCAGCTCCCTGGCAGACCCCGTGTTCTAACACAGCGACGGTCGCCACGCGCATCCTTGCGAGCTATGCTGCAACCTCCTTGTCGCGCTCCAGCCCACGCCACGCACGGGCCACCGGGACTCCGATGCCCGCAAATCAGGGCACCTGACGGATAACCCGGCGCCCAGCGCACTTCCTCCTATGAGCCTAGGGGCTGGTTGACGACGCTGCGCTGCGGGCTGGTACACAGCGCCCCCCTCACTCGCAGACAATGCGCTTTAGAGGAGAAGCGACGCGACAAAAAGCAGAAAAGCACCATTGACTCGCTTATACGCAATGTACACACCCAATTCCTCTACATATGTTCAGCTGACCTCCGCCGCCGGACCTCCGGGTTGTCGGCTAAATGGCTGTGTCTCATCATCTGACTGTGTATATTCAAACATTGCCGACCTGATGCTCTGGCGCAGGACTGTACATTGCCAATTGATACACCTGTGGTTAATAAAGGTTTTAAAAAAAAAAAATAAATAAGGGTATTTGGACTGATATAAGGTGTACACTATAACTAGTGACATCATACATCAGGCCAACTTCTCACAACACACACATGACATAGCTACAGCGTGCAACGCGGGCATTCACTTGTCAGGGGTAACATTCTGTGTACCTGGCATCAGGGGACATTTGCGGGTGTCGGTGACTGTGCCATGCCAGTGACGCATGGCCCACCAAGTCAGTACTCCATGCACACATGTCAAAGGAGTGAGGGGGATGTGTGGCACATGGGGCACCATCACACGTGACATGTGTACACAGCTCATCATACTGTAATTAGCTTCACACCTCAGGAGTATGTTGCCACATCACAGCCTGACCCACCTGTGCCCGACACATGTAGTACTGCACAGACAATGCCTTGATGTCCAGCCTTGGACAAGTATGTCAGCTCTATTCCTTTCTGTGTGCTGCCTGTCACCACTGTCAGGTGTGAAATGCACCGTACATGCGCTCTGAGGGCGTGTGTACGTTCCCCATCACTATGGGAGTGCTGCCGTAGGCCTACCAATAGTGATACGGAGCGTACACGCGTGTGTACGGGGCGTATCACTATGGGTACGCCTACGTGAGCAAACCCATAGTGAAACGGCCCGTACACACGTGTGTACGGGGCGTATCACTATGGGTACGCCTACGCGAGCAAACCCATAGTGAAACACCCCGTACACGCGCGTGTACGGGCCGTTTCACTATGGCTTTGCTCGCGTATGCGTACCCTTAGTGATACGCCCCGTACACACGCGTGTACGGGCTGTTTCACTATGGCTTGCTCGCGTATGCGTACCCATAGTGATACGCCCCGTACACACGCGTGTACGGGCCGTTTCACTATGGCTTTGCTCGCGTATGCGTAGCCATAGTGATACGCCCCATACACACGCGTGTACGGGCCGTTTCTATGCATTTGGGGTGCCCTAGGGCCCTGGAACTCACCGTACCTGTGTGTGAATGTCCAAATTACATAGGGGACACATGAGGGACAAGTATAAAGCCCTACATGCATGCTGGTTGTCATGGAGACCGAGTTTAAAGTTTGAATTTGTTTCATCAGGTGCCCAGCTAAAGTCGGTTTGAAAGAATCTACTTTGTTGCAAAGTGGTTGTTGAGTTGACATCATGTTCAATAAAAAAAATAAGCAAAGCCACTGGCTGTGGTAGGTTTAAAGGGATTGGAGGAAACATAGGATGCAAATGTGAGTGACCAATTACTCTATACTCCTGTGAATGAAACAGGGCAGCAAGGCAGATATAAGGCAGCCAGGTCCCATGAGAGAGCACTTGCCTGCACATCCTTTGATTCAACAACACTGCTGCTGCTCGTGAATCCTCTGGCACCATGTCCAGGGCTGTGGAGAGGGCCCAGCCTTTCACCCAGGAGGAGAACCAAGCCCTGCTGGATGTGATCCTCCCACAGTACCCCATGCTGTATGGTCGACCAGGGGTTCAGGTGAGTGCTGAGTCCACTAGCAAAGACTGTGCCCCTTTTTTGTGACTGTGACTTCTGCCATTGTGTCCAGGTGTAACACACATGCAATGTACTGTAGGGTGGGTCCCGGGTGGGGGAATGCCTAATGTCTCCCAGCCAGAGCATGCTGTGGTGCATGTCTGCTCTCCTCACTTGCATTGTGTGTACTGTGACAATCACTGCATGTGGCATGCATTACACATTCTGCCTGTCTAATCCTCCTGGAAATGTTGTTACTACAGTCCTTATGTGAATCTGTGGTCCCCCCAGTGTGACAGGTGGCAGTACCGACAGATGTGTGTTTGTTTAGTGTACATGTGCTGAGAGTGTACAAATGATGTGTTTGTCCCCTGGACATTGGTGTGTGTGTGTAAGTCCCCTGTCATGTGGGTGAGTGCATATGTGGAGTGTAGCACCCCAGCTGCATGAGGGATGGATATACCCTGCCCATCTGATGTGAGCAGGAAGCAGTGCTGTGTGTCTGCGGTGATGGGCCAGCCCCACACCTGTGACACCCCCCAGTCTAGTGGCACATGTGCAGAGTGAGGTGTATAGCTGCAGTTGGCAATGGCAGGTGATTGTCCTGTGGCTGTGTGTGTCTGTGTACTCTGCTGAGGGCGCCTCAGTGGCCTGTGGCATGTGACTGCTTTGAGGTGCTGCACATAATCCTGGTGTCACTTGTGATGCACAGTGTGAGCCTGGATGATTGATTGTGTCGTACCCCTCATGCTACCTGTGTACTCTACAATGCCACCTAGTGCATTTTGCCTTCCACAGAGGAAAATGTCCCTATGACACAGGTGTAATGAGTTTGATGCATTCTATGCCCTGTTAAAACCAGCCAAATTGTTCTAATGTGTGTCTCTCTGACATGTCGCAGGTGTATTGATGTTGTCTCACTTTTTCAACCTCACAGGTAGGCGCCTGTGCCAAGGAGCAGATCTGGAAGGACGCCGTCAGTGCCGTGAGGAAGACGGATGGTCGGAAGCGGTGCCTAGCCCAGGTGAGGAAACGCTGGCAGGATATCCGGTGCTGGACGCGGAGGATCGCACGGGTCCTGCTGGGGGACTCACCTGTGAGCCAAAAGAACCATGGGCGCCGCCGTCTGACCCACATCCACAAGCGTGTGCTGGCGGTCGTCTTCCCTGACATGGACAGGCGCTTACGGGAAAAGCAGCAGCAGGAAGGGGGTAGGTACATGTGTGTTTGTTGTGTGTCACCAGCATTTGTAAGTGCACAGTTGCATGGATACACTGCCAGGGTTTACATGTGCAGTTCCTGGTCCCCAAAGTGTAGCGGTGCTGTCCTTCCTCCCTTCCCCTCCTTGCCATGTGTACCCTGGTATGTGTGTAGTCACACTTGCACAAGGTTATCTAGGCTGCCAGTTTATCGATGTGCCCAATGCTTGCAGCTTCATGTGTGGGGGTGGTGTGTAACAGGTTTTGGGACCTTGCCTGTGCCCTGTCTAGTTCAGTACTTGTGGGGTCCATGTCAGTTGTCACTGATGCTGAGTCCAGACATAGGAGTGTGTCTCTTAAGTGTATTGCTTTACAGCATGCATGTCCTATTTTGTGGCCTGTGACATGATGTGCATGAGTGTGAGATATGCAGAGTGCAGGGATGGTGGCTTGTGTTGCAGTCATTACCATTCAGGACCATGGAGTAGTGTGGCCACTACTGTCCCCTGGGGCATCTTTTCCTAGGTATCATGTGTGTAATCCAAAAATGTCGACAATCTCTGTGTCTACAGCATAGGTTATGCTCTGTGCCATTGTACCCTGGCACCATTTGTATTTACGTAAACTCTGCTACATGTGTCCACTGTACAGACTGACCAAATGTCCCTTGTTCATACTCACGGGGGCCAGTGCCTGTGTGTCTTGGTAAAATGATCTGATGATGGCCATTTGTAGATGATGTATTTGTACCGGCGCACCAGGGGTATTTTGTGTCCAATCAGGATTTCTTGCAGGCCATGTGTTTTTAAGAGCTGGAAGTGCTTCCTGTGTCTCAAAAAACTTGTCTCATGTAGGGGGTGGTTGGTGCGGGCAAGGCCTACATGTCTAAACCTGAAGTCTCCTTGCTAGGTCTGGCCAGTGTGTGATGTTTGTCTGGACATACACTCAAGGTGCAGTGACCCATTAATGTTGGGCATGTTTTTAAGTATTACCTTTGCAGCATGTGCCTACAGTTAATAGACATGGTTCCTGCTCATCCCTTTTTACACCAACGCTGTGTGATGCAGATGCTGTGCTGGATTGTCCCCAGTGCCTGGCTCCTCTGTCCAAATCCATATCATGTTATTTGCTTTTGTGTCATGCTCTCCATAGTTGGTCAGTGGCATGGTGGGTCAACCAACTGTGTGTTGCAGGGCCTACATATGTACCTTGTATTGTAAATGTTACTCGTGTTGCTTTTCAGGCTATGCACTGTGACCTATGTGGATTTGACTCATGTGACATATGTATACAGGTGTCTGATTATTTCCTGTCTCTTCACCTTGCCCACAGCATCGTCGGGGGACACCGAGGGAGACACTGGCACGGACCGTGAGGAGGGAGCGAGCACCAGTGCCAGCAGTGCAGAGTTGTCTGGCACATCGAGTTGCACGGAGGCCGACGGGAGTGCAGCGGAGGACCTGTCCAGTCAAACCACCACCGACTATGACGCAGACGGGTCCGAGGCTGAGCACTCCGAGGGGGCGGTGGCTGGTCCCACAGCTGACACCAGCACTCCATCACTACCCGCCCCCTCCATTCCGACCACCAGCCTCCCACTTGCTCGTGTCCCTTCCCGCCATGCTCGGTCACCACGTGTCTCCTTCTTGCCAGGCACCGCACCCCCTGCCCCTGTCTCCACTGCTGCCACCAATGCCGAGTCTGTGGACATCCTGCGGCAGTTGCGGGTTGGTCAGACTGCGACGCTTAATGTCCTCCATGGCCACAGCCAAGTGCTCAACCAGATGGAGGCATACTTGGAGGACATTTCAGCCGCGCAGTCTGACCAACGCAACTTGCTGAGGTCCATAGACTCGACACTGACTGCAGCAGTGGGTCTCCTGCAGCGCTATGTCCCACCCCCTACCCCTGCCCCATCCACACTTCCCACTCCCATGCCTGTCCCACGTACACCCAGACGTCAGCATGCACGCACCCCACCAGACACAGGCACCACACCAGCAGGGCAGGGCAAGCACACACCTCCTGGCACGCACACACAGGGTGAGGTAGGCACACCCTCTGGGTCGGGGGCAAACGTAAGTCACGCAGCCAGAGTGGGAGTCCGCATTCCGCAAAATCCACTCCCTCCAAATCCACTCCCCTCAGCTCTCCTGGCCACGAATCCAGCAAAGATTCCTTCATGGCCGCTCTGTCCCTGAGCCCAACAGTGACACCACCCCGCAAGCGGGCAAAGGAGTCCCCGGTCAGGGTAGTTGAGTGCCCCCCCTGTCCACACCCTCCCCCAGTGGCGCTGCGACCCATTCCTCCTCCCCCCCTCCTTGGGGCATGTGGTTCCTTCGGGTGCAGGGGAGATGCTGGGGGACCCTGCTGACGTGTGCAGCGCCATCCTCACCACCTCCTTTCGCGCTGCCCCACCCCCTGTGGTGGAGTCCTCCATCCCTGCACCCACAATGCCTGCCCTTGCCCCTCCTGTCCCTGCGGTGCCTGGTCCTTCCCCCCCACATGATGCCCCCCCTCCTGTGGAAGACAGGGTGGTCTGAACTGTGCAGGCAAGCTAGGGGACACGCGTCCCACTGTGTCCCCCATCCAGCTGTGACTTATGGACTGCCCTATGGGCTTTGTAAATATTGGACTTTATCCACACAAACATTTTTTGATCATGCTGAATAAAGCCATTTTTTTTCCTTAGAACACTACTGCTTTTCTGGTAATGCTGTTGGTGGGGCTGCTACATGATTTTGGGTGGTGATCATGTGTTGGGTGTGTGGGAAATGTAGTAGTGTGCTGGTCATAGGGGGGACATCACAAGGTGTTGGCTAAGTTTCCTTGTTCATGTAAGCAGTTACTGCATTGTGAAATTGTCCCATGGTGTGTTCCTTCCTCTGTGTACCCTGACATCTTCCCTGCAGGGTGTTTCCAATATGTTGTGCTGAGCTGTGTCTACATTAGCTGGGTGTGTGACGGACCCCTTCAACTTTGGCCATACATGCAGAGCGATGTCTCCACCTGCATCATTCGTGGCATCCTTGGTGATCACTGTACTTGTAGTCTGTTGACATGACTTCATGTGGACATGTTCCCTTTTAGGCAGTATGCATGTGTGTACTCCCAGTCTCGCACACATGTGTTACATGTACTGCAGGGTCTTTGTGCACCTGACTGACAATTGTGGCCATTGGATCTGTGGGTACTCCACCCTTTTTCTTTCCATGGGCACTGCTGGGGGCCTCTGCACACACCCCTCCTGTGTCTGGGCACTGCTGGGAGTGATAGGCACCCACCCCTCCTGTGTCTGGGCACTGCTGGGAGGACTCTGCACCCACCCCTCCTGCGTCTGGGCACTGCTGGGAGGACTCTACACCCACCCCTCCTGTGTCTGGGCACTGCTGGGAGGACTCTGCACCCACCCCTCCTGTGTCTGGGCACTGCTGGGAGGACTCTGCACCCACCCCTCCTGTTGGACTCTGCACCCACCCCTCCTGTGTCTGGGCACTGCTGGGAGGACTCTGCACCCACCCCTCCTGTGTCTGGGCACTGCTAGGAGGACTCTGCACCCACCCCTCCTGTGTCTGGGCACTGCTGGGAGGACTCTGCACACACCCCTCCTGTGTCTGGGCACTGCTGGGAGTGATAGGCACCCACCCCTCCTGTGTCTGCGCACTGCTGGGAGGACTCTGCACCCACCCCTCCTGCGTCTGGGCACTGCTGGGAGGACTCTGCACACACCCCTCCTGCTTCTGGGCACTGCTGGGAGTGATAGGCACACACCCCTCCTGTGTCTGGGCACTGCTGGGAGGACTCTGCACACACCCCTCCTGTGTCTGGGCACTGCTGGGAGTGATAGGCACCCACCCCTCCTGTGTCTGGGCACTGCTGGGGGGACTCTACACCCACCCCTCCTGTGTCTGGGCACTGCTGGGAGGAGTCTGCACCCACCCCTCCTGTGTCTGGGCACTGCTGGGAGGACTCTGCACCCACCCCTCCTGTGTCTGGGCACTGCTGGGAGGACTCTACACCCACCCCTCCTGTGTCTGGGCACTGCTGGGAGGACTCCACACCCACCCCTCCTGTGTCTGGGCACTGCTGGGAGGACTCTGCACCCACCCCTGTGTCTGGGCACTGCTGGGAGGACTCTGCACCCACCCCTAATGTGTCTGGGCACTGCTGGGAGGACTCTGCACCCACCCCTCCTGCGTCTGGGCACTGCTGGGAGGACTCTGCACACACCCCTCCTGTGTCTGGGCACTGCTGGGAGTGATAGGCACCCACCCCTCCTGTGTCTGGGCACTGCTGGGGAGACTCTACACCCACCCCTCCTGTGTCTGGGCACTGCTGGGAGGACTCTACACCCACCCCTCCTGTGTCTGGGCACTGCTGGGAGGACTCTGCACCCACCCCTGTGTCTGGGCACTGCTGGGAGGACTCTGCACCCACCCCTCCTGTGTCTGGGCACTGCTGGGAGGACTCTGCACCCACCCCTCCTGCATCTGGGCACTGCTGGGAGGACTCTGCACACACCCCTCCTGTGTCTGGGCACTGCTGGGAGTGATAGGCACCCACCCCTCCTGTGTCTGGGCACTGCTGGGAGGACCCTGCACCCACCCCTCCTGCGTCTGGGCACTGCTGGGAGTGATAGGCACCCACCCCTCCTGTGTCTGGGCACTGCTGGGGGGACTCTACACCCACCCCTCCTGTGTCTGGGCACTGCTGGGAGGAGTCTGCACCCACCCCTCCTGTGTCTGGGCACTGCTGGGAGGACTCTGCACCCACCCCTCCTGTGTCTGGGCACTGCTGGGAGGACTCTGCACCCACCCCTCCTGTGTCTGGGCACTGCTGGGAGGACTCTGCATCCACCCCTCCTGTGTCTGGGCACTGCTGGGAGGACTCTGCACACACCCCTCCTGCGTATGGGCACTGCTGGGAGTGATAGGCACACACCCCTCCTGTGTCTGGGCACTGCTGGGAGGACTCTGCACACACCCCTCCTGTGCCTGGGCACTGCTGGGAGTGATAGGCACCCACCCCTCCTGTGTCTGGGCACTGCTGGGGGGACTCTACACCAACCCCTCCTGTGTCTGGGCACTGCTGGGAGGACTCTATACCCACCCCTCCTGTGTCTGGGCACTGCTGGGAGGACTCTGCACCCACCCCTGTGTCTGGGCACTGCTGGGAGGACTCTGCACCCACCCCTCCTGTGTCTGGGCACTGCTGGGAGGACTCTGCACCCACCCCTCCTGCGTCTGGGCACTGCTGGGAGGACTCTGCACACACCCCTCCTGTGTCTGGGCACTGCTGGGAGTGATAGGCACCCACCCCTCCTGTGTCTGGGCACTGCTGGGAGGACTCTGCACCCACCCCTCCTGCGTCTGGGCACTCCTGGGAGTGATAGGCACCCTCCCCTCCTGTGTCTGGGCACTGCTGGGAGGACTCTGCACACACCCCTCATGCGTCTAGGCACTGCTGGGGGGACTCTGCACCCACACCTCCTGTGTCTGGCCATGTACGCTCCATACATACACGGGTGGGGGTACGGTCCGTACATACACTGTTGGGGTGGGGGTACGCTCCATACATATACTGTTGGGGTGGGGGTACGCTCCATACATACACTGTTGGGGTGGGGGTACGCTCCATACATACACTGTTGGGGTGGGGGTATGCTCCATACGTACGCGGGTGTGGGTATGGTCCGTACATACACGGTGGGGGTACGCTCCGAACATACGCGGGTCTGGGTACGCTCCATGCATACACGGGTGGGGGTACGGTCCGTACATACACTGTTGGGGTGGGGTACGCTCCATACGTACGCGGGTGTGGGAACGGTCTGTACATCCACGGGTGGGGGTACGCTCCGAACATACGCGGGTCTGGGTACGCTCCATGCATACACGGGTGGGGGTACGGTCCGTACATACACTGTTGGGGTGGGGGTACACTCCATACATACACTCTTGGGGTTGGGGTACGCTCCATACGTACGCGGGTGTGGGTACGGTCCCTACATACATGGGTGGGGGTACGCTCCGAACATATGCGGGTCTGGGTACGCTCCATGCATACACGGGTGGGGTGCGGTCCGTACATACTCTGTTGGGGTGGGGGTACGCTCCATACATACACTGTTGGGGTGGGGGTACGCTCCATATGTACGCGGGTGTGGGTACGGGCCGTACATCCATGGGTGGGGTGTTGGTACGCACCGTACATACACGGGTGGGGGTATGGCCCGTACCCAGGCCTTTGGAATGTGGGTACGGGCCGTACCGCCATTATTGGGGTGACGTAGGGGTGGGCGTGGTACGACTCGTACCCACGCTCTTAAGGCGTGGGTACGGTACGTACCGGACTTGTTGTGTTGCCGGTTCGCGTCTACATCCACTTCCGTTGCTGGACACCCCCCCACCCCATCGAAGTGACCAGGCCCTGAAGGTCAGGTATGTCCAGGGCATGTATGATTTGTGACTTGGGTGGGGGTTTTGTGTCCTGCCCCTGCCCCCCCTTTGCCCCTCGGTGTTGTTCTGACCTTCTGCGGTGTCTGCGTCGGTTCCTGTAGAGCAGGTGGACTGCTATGAGGGCTGGGATGACACGTAGGTTCGGGTCCATGGCTGTCCATCGCGTACAGGTGCTCCTTGCACGCGTCGTCCTGATTTCCCGGCAGTTTTTGGCAGGCGGAGAATTTTATCCGTGCGGGGTGACGTCAGTGCGGATCGTACTTCCTGGTTCGTGCAACGCAGCCTGCATGCGTCCCGATGTCACGTCGGCGCTTTCCCGGATCACATTTGTATGTATATTTTCGTCGGTCGGTGTTTTGTACGGTTCGCACGGAAATGGTGTTTCCATACGAATCGTACTTGCATTTTTGTAATGTTTTTTCACCGGGTACGAGTCGGACGGAGAAAATGCTCCGTCCGACGGTTCGTACCCGGTTTCTCCAGGATCCGAATCGGCACCTTAGTGTCTTTTAATTCTGAAAGTCCCTGGGCCCAACTAGCCCTCCATGTCTCTCTATTGAACACCATACAGCTGCATTGCATTGAGGTGCTCTGAAACCATGTCCCATTTTATACCTCTCTCCAATGCAAGTCTTTGGCACTTTCTTCATATATCTGGTGGGTTACTTGGCCCCAGGGACACTCAGTATTCATGTTAACTTTATCCTGTAACTTAAAACGCCCACTGAGCATCTTTCCACACATATCAATCAATCAATCAATCAATCATAGGCATTTATAAAGCGCACTACTCACCCGGAGGGTCTCAAGGCGTCAATCCCCCCCTTTCTTCACCAGTGTGGAAACACAGCCCATTGTGCATATTAATACTTAGGGGCCGATTCCAATCCCGGAAAAAGGCTGTACAAATCGTTGTATTGAGCTTTTTTCCCGTACAACTCGTACCCGGTAAACTTTTCTTACAACCTAGGAAGTAAGATTCGTACAGAAAGCCTCTTTCTATACAAATCGTACAAAAGACCATACAGCTAAAATAAACCGACGATTCTGATCCGGAACAGCTTGCACGCGAAGTCTGTATGTATTTAAGCAGCGGTTTCCAGCCCAGCAAGTATGATTCGTCCCTACGGCACTCCGTATGGCTCCTTTCTTACGGGAGCCAAAAACAGCTGTAAAAGCAGAGTCTCCAGGGGTATGAGTCATACAGGCATACACCCCCGTGTGTTGTGTATGTACGGCGCGTACCCCAACATCACATATGTACTGTGTGTACCCCCAACATCGCGTACCCCAACATCGCATACCCCAACATTGCGTATGCATGCACCGTACATACGCAATGTTGGGGTATGCGATGTTGGGGTATGCGATGTTGGGGTACACGATATTGGGGTACGCGATGTTGGGGTACGCGATGTTGGGATATGCGATGTTGGGGTACGCGATGTTGGGGTACACGATGCTGGGGGTACACACAGTACATACCCGATGTTGGGGTACACACCGTACATACACAACGCACGAGGGTGTATGCCTGTATGACTCGTACCCCTGTACGACCCGCACCCCGGGAACAACTTTTCCCGGGATACGAGTCGTACAAAGTTCGCTTTGTAGCGGGTAATGGCATTCCCCATGAACGGGACGTTTTCCGTACAAATCGTAAATCGGAAAGCCGGTCCGGATCGTACTAGTACGGTTGGACTGCATTTTTACAATTTGTATGGAAAAGTGTCCGGGTCCGTCTGGTACAACTTTTCCCGATCCGATTTGTAAGGATTGGGCCGATCCGTACAAATCGGATTGGGAAAAGTTGTATTTTTCCCGTACTAATCGTACTTCACGGGTTGGACGGGACTTGTACGATTTGTATGGAAAAATTTACCGATACGAGTCGGGCGGGCAAAAAAAAAAAACAAGATCAGAATCGGCCCCCAAGTTAAACTTACCTTCACATTAATAGAAAAAAAAATGCTACACATTTTTTTCAGTTGTTTTTTATAATTTAAGTTTCTGAAAATTTCAAATGTTAGGATTAGTATCTGTGAAAGAGAAGAAAAAATACAGTTATAATATATAATGATATATTTTTTTACAACACAACATAACTTTAACATTTTGTTAAATTATTTTCATTGCCTTTTTTGCTGTTCTCAGAATATATTGAATTTCACTACAAATAGTGATTTCAATCGTACTCATCACATAACAGCGGGCAAGAAAAAAACTATCAATTAGATTGTTTAAAAAAAAAAACTATATCTAACATATTTATCATATATCCAACTGTTTTTGAATATTCCACAAAAACTACATCCTCAATAACAAACCATATAATACAAATCACCCATATGTAAAAAGCTTTCTTGTAAGAGGAATTTCTTACTTGAATATGAAAGAAATCAAATAATACAATGAGCGATTATTCATACATCGTCAATAACAAACCATATCATACAAATCACACATATATTTAAAATGGTTTCTTCTAAGTGAATTTTTTTACTTGAATCTGAAAGTACTCAAATAATGATTCAATAAAGAATTATTTTTATAATTTCTGTACACTGTAAATGATGTTTCTAAAAAATATATGCTGTGAGAATGTGCAACAAAAAGTCCATAATTCAAATGTATACCTTTCCTCTGGGCCAAATGGTATTGCTGAAATCCTTTAAACAGAAATTATCCAATAGTAATCATATTAAGACATTTTAACATATTCCTAATACGCTGAATTATATTCCTAAAACTTTGGCTTTAAAAATATTAGGTGGGAATTTGGTAATTCGCGAGGCAAACGTTTAAAATCCAATTGAGCATCATTACAATATGTCCATCCATTATCACATTTTAAATAGGTAGTGTAATGTCCAGATGTTGTAGAAGGACCATCATGGAAAATTATTGCTACTCCTACAAACTTTCTTCCTGATATTGATAGTTGACTTGCTACAAGAAAATGTATTAAAGTTTCCAATTTTCTTCCATCAGCTGTACAATGTTGCATCATTAAAATTATATATTGTCCATATCTTTTTATAAATAATGTTGTAACATTTCTGAGTTGCATTGGCTACACTCCATGTTCTGATTTGCTGCTTTAACTAGTTTGTTGAAAGACACTGATTTACAGTCTGGTAATGTCAAATATATAAATCTTTCAGTGTCTATGTCAGTGCTACATGTAAACATACAATTTTCACATTGATGTTCCCATTTATAACGAAGGCCAAAAAGAATTTCAATTTCTATGTCTTTATTTTCGAATACGGTAAGCATATACATTAGAAATTCCTGCGCATCCTGTTGGATATTCTGCGTAAATTGTGTACAACCAGAACGTATATCCAAAAGATTGCGAATATCAGAAATGCTTTGCATTTTAGTTTTGTCAGTTCTCAATTTTTCATAAACAGAATGCAACAAGGAACAAAATCTTTTTTCCCAATTCTCCACAATTTTCTGTTGCAAACTTTCAAGAAAAAAAACATTGACCACTACATTAGCATAACAGTTGATACCAGAAATATTTTCAAACTGATAACCAACAATCTCTTCAACAGTGACTTTTTCTTTTTGCTTGCAATCTCAACATTATCTTGATTTTTTTCCTTCTCTATAACTTCACTACAGATATTCTCATATCTTCTTTTTCGACCTACCACACGCTTTTCAAATACAGGATATTGCCCTAAATGGGGAGCATACGCTCTTCTTAACCTATTATACTCTTTTACACAGTTTGCATCTGCAGTAATCTTTGACTCATCAAAATCAATCAAAAACATACCAGATGAAGTTCTGACTCGGGACAAAGCAACATATGCCATACCCTCTTTAAACACGGTACTTCCAATGTTCACCAAAGCACTGTCTACACTTTATCCTTCAGATTTATGAATAGTCACTGCATATGCCAAAGAAAGAGGAAACTGTTTTCTACGTACATACAAATCTTTAACAAGCAAAAAACTAGCAGAACGAGCAATTTGTTTCACTTCTTCAATCTGATAAAATTTGATTTTTAAAGTTTCAATTTCATCTTTTGTTTGATAATTCACAAAATCAACAACTTTTCCCATTGCTCCATTCACTAAACCTTTTTCCACATCCAAATTACGCCACAAAATAACCCGACAGTTTACACATACATAAAAATTATTTTCTAAACCTGCAGTTTTAAAAATAGATTTTTCTAAAGAATCCAATTTTGTTTTCAATTTTTCCGTCAAACTAATAGTGATTCCTTCATGCTCTATTTTATTAATGACTTCCATTTTTATTATTTGTTCATTCTAGCTTCAAAAGTTCTTCATTGAAAATAGAGCACTTTCGCACTAATGGCATTGAGCAGATTATAGAATTATTTTCTGCAACTTTTTAATATATTTTTTCAGGAACTATATTTTTATTTGGAAACAAGTTTGTAAGTAGTCGACTTTGCAAAGCTTGTTTGCCATGTTCTGTCAGTACTCCAATTCTTATATCTTGAAGAATACTTCCATATTCAGCATCATTTGCCTGTCGCATATTTTTTGTGAGTTCTTTGTACTCAAAATATGACCAAAACACTTCCCAAGGACTTTCCGGTGTCTTCATGCGCAAGTGTTTTAAATACTGGTTGTCCTTTTACGGGAGTAAGTTGCAGTAGATCTCCAAAAACTATGACATGTTTTCCTCCAAATAACACATCGTACTCTGTTTTAAGAATTTGCTGCATTCTTAAATGCACAAAATAAGCATTATGTTTGAGACCATGCTTACCTCATGAATAATCAGAAGTTTCATTTTCTTTAGCACTCTTGAAACTTCATAACAAGCTGCTCCAGATAGCTTGTGATATTTCAATTGGTTTTCATGCTCCACATGTAGCATAAGTAAACGATGCAATGTAATTCTTTTAATGTTGTGTGCTGCCAACCCAGTTGGAGCAGTTACAACACAAGACAAATGTGAGTCTGTTGTTTTCTGTAGATAACTGGTGATTACTTTAATTAAGAACCTTTTTCCTGTTCCAGCTTGTCCACTCACATACATTCGTACAGGTTGAAATGAGGTGCATGTGCATTCTTTCTTTTCATGAAGAGCTCCATGGTCAATCTGTTGTCTCACTTGCTGATATATTTTTTCTGTTCAACATTTAGTTGATCTTCCAAGTTGGCTCAGTCCATAATATCTTCTTGGGCTTGATGCATTGCTGTTTCCACCTCATTCATGGCGATTGCTGCTTCATTTTCAACAATTGGTTGTCCTAGTGGATCTTGACTCAGTGGAGCAGAGCTTTGACTGTCTTGAGAACTGCCTCTAGCAATTTTAGCTGCAATAGTAGCTTCTTGTTCAATTTCATCGTTCAACATTTTCACATAATTTGCAAAAACAATACATTCTATTAAATCTTTACAAGCATTGAAGGAATCTTCATAGCTGTGAAAATGAGTAATTCCAATTCTGAACGCCACAGTTTGAACAGTTGCAAAAGTGCTAAATAGTAAAATTCCCTTTTATCAGGAGTGTCACAACTCAGTTTTCTGTGATTAATTAAATTTCCTTTCCTTTGTTTCACCAAACATGCTTCGGAACCAATCACTGCATATTTTTAATCATTGATGTTTTCTGTAGTATTCTGTTTAAAAGTGTAGTTTTGTAGCACTTCATAGAGACATTACATTATATATTTTTAATATAAATGGAAATAAAAATGTTTTTTAAAATATTGAAACTGAAATATTGTTTTTTTTTGCTGAATGTATAAGTGCAGAACTATAAGTGTGTCGGGTAGTTAGGGGACTGCATGCATAGTGGATAGGAGTTTGAAGCAGTCCATGTGCTAAGGCCTGGCTCACTGGATGAGTACTTGGGTACTGACTGAATGATTAGAGTACTGCAAGGAGAGTGCCCGGGTGAATTAATAAGTGTTTGGGTTTTGGCGCAGTGAATGGATTAGTACATGGTGCTGAATGGGTCACTAGAGAAGTGCAAGGAGAGTGACAGGGTGATTCCTGGAAGTGTATGGATACTGATTGGGGAATTGAAGGTGTGAAAGAGAAGTGTGTAGGTGGTTAGAGGACTGCATGCATAGTGGATAGGCGTTTGAAGCAGTCCATGTGCTAAGGCCTGGGTCAGTGCATGAGTACTTGGGTAGTGACTGAATGATTTGAGTGCTGCAAGGAGAGTGCCTGGGTGAATTTATAAGTGGTTGGGTTTTGGCGCAGTGAATGGATTAGTTCATGCTGCTGAATGGGTCACTGGAAGAGTGCAAGGGGAGTGTCAGGGTGTTTTCTGCAACTGTATGAATACTGACTGGGGAATTGAAGGTGTGAAATACAAGTGTGTAGCTGGTTATAGGTCTGCATGCATAATGGATAGGGGTTTATAGCAGTCCATGTGTTAAGGCCTGGCTCACTGCATGAGTACTTGGGTACTGACTGAATGATTAGAGTACTACAAGGAGAGTGCCTGGGTGAATTTATAGGCAGTTGGGTTTTGGCGCAGTGAATGGATTAGTACATTGTGCTGAATGGGTCACTAGAAAAGTGCAAGAGGAGTGATAGGGTGTTTCCTGGAAGGGTATGGGTACTGATTGGGGAATTGAAGGTGTGAAAGAGAAGGGTGTAGGTGGTTAGAGGACTCCATGCATAGTGGATAGGGGTCTGTAGCAGTCCATGAGTTAAGGCCTGGGTCACTGCTTGAGCACGTGGGTACTGACTGAATGATTAGAGTACTGCAAGGAGAGTGCCTGGGTGAATTTATGAGTGGTTGGGTTTTGGCGCAGTGAATGGATTAGTTCATGGTGCTGAATAGATCACTGGAGGAGTGCAAGGGGAGTGACAGGGTGTTTGCTGCAACTGTATGAATACTGAATGGGGAATTGAAGGTGTGAAATACAAGTGTGTAGGTGGTTAGAGGTCTGCATGCATAATGGATAGGGGTTTATTGCAGTCCATGTGCTAAGGCCTGGCTCACTGAATGAGTACTTGGTTACTGACTGAAAGATTAGAGTACTGCAAGGAGAGTGTCTTGGTGAATTTATAAGTGTTTGGGTTTTGGCGCAGTGAATGGATTAGTACATGGTGCTGAATGGGTCACTAGAGGAGTGCAAGGGGAGTGACAGGGTGATTCCTGGAAGTGTATGGATATTGACTGGGGAATTGAAAGTGTGAAAGACAAGTGTGTAGGTGGTTAGAGGACTGCATGCATAGTGGACAGGCGTTTGAAGCAGTCCATGTCCTAAGGCCTGGCTCACTGCATGAATACTTGGGTACTGACTTAAGGATTAGAGTACAGCAAGGAGAGTGCCTTGGTGAATTTATAAGTGTTTGGGTTTTGGCGCAGTGAATGGATTAGTACATGCTGCTGAATGGGTCACTAGAGGAGTGCAAGTGGAGTGACAGGGTGTTTGCTGGAAGTGTATGGATATTGATTGGGGAATTGAAAGTGTGAAAGACAAGTGTGTAGGTGGTTAGAGGACTTCATGCAGAGTGGATAGGCGTTTGAAGCAGTCCATGTGCTAAGGCCTGGGTCAGTGCATGAGTACTTGGGTACTGACTGAATGATTAGAGTACTGCAAGGAGAGTGCCTGGGTGAATTTATAAGTGGTTGGGTTTTGGCGCAGTAAATGGATTAGTACATGGTGTTGAATGGGTCACTAGAAGAGTGCAAGAGGAGTGACAGGGTGTTTTCTGGAAGTGTATGGGTTCTGATTGGGGAATTGAAGGTGTGAAAGAGAAATGTGTAGGTGGTTAGAGGACTGCATGCATAGTGGATAGGCGTTTGAAGCAGTCCATGTGCTAAGGCCTGGGTCAATGCATGAATACTTGGGTACTGACTGAATGATTAGAGTACTGCAAGGAGAGTGCCTGGGTGAATGTATAAGTGGTTGGGTGTTGGCGCAGTGAATGGATTAGTTCATGGTGCTGAATGGGTCACTGGAGGAGTGCAAGGGGAGTGACAGGGTGTTTGCTGGAAATGTAGGAATACTGACTGGGGAATTGAAGGTGTGAAATACAAGTCTGTACGTGCTTAGAGGACTGCATGCATAGTGGATAGGGGTTTGAAGCAGTCCATGTGCTAAGGCCTGGCTCAGTGCATGAGTACTTGGGTACTGACTGAATGATTCGAGTGCTGCAAGGAGAGTGCCTGGGTGAATTTATAAGTGGTTAGGTTTTGGCGCAGTGAATGGATTAGTTCATGGTGCTGAATGGGTCACTGGAGGATGCAAGGGGAGTGACAGGGTGTTTGCTGCAACTGTATGAATACTGACTGGGGAATTGAAGGTGTGAAATACAAGTGTGTAGCTGGTTAGAGGTCTGCATGCATAATGGATAGGGGTTTATAGCAGTCCATGTGCTAAGGCCTGGCTCACTGCATGAGTACTTGGGTAGTGACTGAAAGATTAGAGTACTGCAAGGAGAGTGCCTTGGTGAATTTATAAGTGTTTGGGTTTTGGCGCAGTGAATGGATTAGTACATGGTGCTGAATGGGTCACTAGAGGAGTGCAAGTGGAGTGACCGGGTGTTTGCTGGAAGTATATTGTTAGACGGCGACCTCAGAGGAGCCCGGAAAGGGGTCCTGACTTCCCTGAGTCCCACCCGTGTTGTATTGTAGCCGGGCACTGGCGAGAGATTCCCCAGGGGGAGGAATCTCGCAACTAGGATCGTACTTCTGGCACCACACGACACAGAGAGACCACACTGGGTATTCTCAGAAACAAGCTTTATCAAATAGGTATCACTGCAAATATGTACAAGATGAGCACGGGCTCAAGAGTCCCGGAAAGGTAGGGGGTAGCGGGACTGTCTCTGGTAACGGTTCAAAGCCGGGACGTATCCGGCGCACAGCTCACAATCCTCGAGCTGGGGGATACGTGGTCGGAGTCGGGGTCCGGCGGGACCGTGAGAGTCTGGGGGAGCCGCGAGTCACTCAGCAGGGCTCAGGTACAAGTTCGGAGGTCTTACGATCTTCAGGGAGCCGCGAGTCACTCAGCAGGGCTCAGGTACAAGTTCGGAGGTCTTACGATCTTCAGGGAGCCGCGAGTCACTCAGCAGGGCTCAGGTACAAGTTCGGAGGTCTTACGATCTTCAGGGAGCCGCGAGTCACTCAGCAGGGCTCAGGTACGAGTTCGGAGGTCTTACGATCTTCAGGGAGCCGCGAGTCACTCAGCAGGGCTCAGGTGGGTTCAAGTTCCAGGAGCCGCGACCACGTCAGCAGGCTCTCGTTGTTCCAGCGTCGAATCTGCTGGACAGTCTCAGAGCATCCCTTGTTATAGGTCGACCCCGCTTTGATGTCCGGAGTCTGCGCAGGCAGGGGTCTTGTCACCTGGGGGCCGCTTGTCGGGGTTTCCTGCTAGTGTCTTTTGATCCTTTCAGGGCCGGGTCGGGAGGAGTCCCAGACACCCAGCAGGCACGGAGCCAGCCCGCAGGGAGGCCGGAGGGCCGATCGAAACCCATCGTCCCAGGGGAGTTCAGAGGTGCGATAGAAACTGCTCCTCCCTCTCTCATCCCCTGGAAGCGTGATGTCCTCCAGCCGGAGTGGCGCCTCGAGGCCCGGGTCGCGCTGGAGCCGGGCGGCCATCTTGTTGCAGGGAGTGGGCACGCGGGCCCGGGGTGGCCGAAAGGAGAGAGGCCATGGACGGGGATGTCCGGGGTTGGTGCAGGTGTCCTGGTGGGAAAGGTCGGCTGGGCCGCGTGCTTGGGCTGCAGGCACTAGGTTTCGGTGGTGCGGGGGCACGGAGGGCCATTCTACGAGGCCGGGTCCAACACGCGTCCCCCCCAGCTGAAAGCCGGAGAGAACTGCCCATCACCTTGGGGGGTTCTCTTCGCTGAGGCGGAAGAACCGGGAGAGGCCGTCAGCGTTGGCGTGGTCCGTGCCAGGGCGGTGTTCTACGGTGAAGTCCATTCCCTGGAGGGAGATTGACCACCGCAGTAGCTTGGGGTTTTCTCCTCGCATCTGCATGAGCCATCGCAAGGGCCGATGGTCAGTTTGGACCCTGAAATGAGTGCCGAACAGGTAGGGTCGTAGTTTTTTGAGTGCCCAGACCACGGCAAAGGCTTCGCGCTCTATGGTGCTCCACTTCTGTTCTCGGGGTAGCAGCCGCCGACTGAGGAAGGCGACGGGCTGGTCTAGGCCTTGATCATTCACTTGGGACAGGACGGCCCCAATGCCATGCTCGGAGGCATCGGTCTGGACTATGAACTCCTTGGTGTAGTCGGGAGCCTGGAGGACGGGGGCCGTGCACATGGCCTTTTTTAGAGCATCGAAAGCTTCCTGGCAGGCAGCCGTCCATTGCACCTTCTTTGGCTGTTTTTTAGACGTGAGTTCCGTGAGAGGGCCGACCAGGCTGCCATACCCCTGAATGAATCGGCGGTAGTAGCCCGTGAGTCCCAGAAAGGCTCGGACTTCCGTTTGGGTGATGGGTGGGTCCCAGGCCAGGATGGCGTCGATCTTTGGCTGTAGAGGAGCGACCTGGCCACTCCCGACTTGGTGCCCCAGGTAGACTACGGATCCTTGCCCGATCTGGCACTTGCTGGCTTTTATGGTGAGGCCTGCCTGGCGCAGGGCGGTTAGCACTCTCCGGAGGTGCTGGAGGTGCTCACTCCACTCTGAACTGAAGACAGCGATGTCGTCCAGATAGGCCGCGCTGAACTGTTCTAGCCCGGCCAGGACCCTATTTACCAGTCTCTGGAAAGTGGCCGGGGCATTTTTCATCCCGAAGGGCATCACGCGGGAGCGGTAGTGCCCATCGGGGGTGGAGAAAGCAGACCTCTCCTTGGCCCCTTCGGTGAGCGCAATCTGCCAGTAGCCGCAGGTGAGGTCGAAAGTGCTGAGGAACCGGGCGGCCCCTAGTCGGTCAATGAGCTCGTCGGCTCGTGGAATGGGGTGGGCATCGGCTCTGGTAACGTCATTGAGCCCCCGGTAATCCACGCAGAACCGGAGCTCGGGGGC
Organism: Triturus cristatus; assembly: GCF_964204655.1. NCBI lineage: Eukaryota > Metazoa > Chordata > Amphibia > Caudata > Salamandridae > Triturus > Triturus cristatus. Next base: position 652,353,623 of record NC_140590.1, on the reverse strand, counting down.
GACACCGGGGGCTGCTGCCTTCGGAACCAGGACCACGGGGCTGGCCCAGGGACTGTCAGAGGGCTCGATCACCCCCAGGGTCAACATCTTCGAGACTTCGGCTTGAATACAGGACCGGACCCGGTCAGGAACCCGGTAGGCTCGGTGTCTCACCGGCGGGCTGTCCCCGGTGTCCACATTGTGAACGCACCAGTTGGTGACCCGGGGGGTCAGGGAGAAGAGGTCAGAAAATTGTCTGAGGAGCTGGCGGCAGTCCGCTTGTTGCTGGGCAGTGAGGGCTGGGGAGAGGTTCACTCCCTCCACGGAGCCATCCTGCTCCTTGACACACAGGAGGTCCGGGAGGGGATCCGACTCATCTTCGGCCCCGTCATCGGTGGCCAGCAGGAGGCTCAGTTCTGTCCGCACGAAGTGAGGCTTGAGGCGGTTCACGTGCAGGACCCGGAGGGGATCCCGAGGCGACTGGACGTCCACCAAGTAGGTGACTTGGCTCTTCCTCTCAACCACTTTGTAGGGCCCAGTCCATCGGTCCTGGAGAGCGCCAGGCTTCACGGGGGCCATGACCCACACCTGCTGGCCCGGCTGGAACTCGACCAGAGTAGCATTCTGGTCGTACCAGCGCTTCATTTCTTCTTGACTCGCCTCCAGGTTGGCCTCGGCCAGTTCTCGGAACCTCCTGGTCTGGTTCCGGAGGGCCAGGACATATTGGAACACATCTCGGGGGGTGGTCTGGGGTGCTGCCTCCCACCCTTCCTTAACCAAACTGAGGGGACCTCGGACGGGGTGCCCATAGAGTAATTCAAATGGGCTGAACCCTAAGGACTTCTGGGGGACCTCCCGGTAAGCGAACAAGAGGCAGGGGAGCAGGACGTCCCACTTACGCCGGAGGGGCTCTTCTAGGCCAGCGATCATCCCTTTCAAAGTCCTATTAAACCTCTCTACTAGGCCGTTCCCTTGGGGATGGTACGGGGTGGTGAACTTATAGGACACCCCACATTGTTGCCACAGGGACGTCATATACCTTGATATAAAATTAGTGCCGCGATCGCTCACGACCTCGCGGGGGAAACCCACCCTGGAAAAGATCCCCATCAGGGCCCGGCCCACCACGGGGGCCGTAATGGTGCGCAGGGGAATAGCCTCTGGATAGCGGGTGGCGTGGTCTACTAGGACCAAGATGAAACGGTGACCTTGGGAGGTGGGGGGGTCCAGAGGCCCCACGATGTCGATTCCGACTCGTTCGAAGGGGGTACTGACGACCGGGAAGGGTTGGAGGGGAGCCTTACGCTTCCCCCCACTCTTCCCACTGGCTTGGCACGTGGGGCAGGACTTGCAGTGTGCCTCTACCGCTGCTTTCATCTTAGGCCAATAAAAATGGGTCACGAGACGGCTGTAGGTCTTGTCCTGACCCAGGTGACCGGCGAGGGGGACATCGTGGGCTAAGCCCAGGAGGAAATCCCGGAAGCGGAGGGGTACCACCAGTACCCGTCCGGATCCCAGCTCCACTGATTTCTGCTCACTATACAGGATGTTATTTTCCCAATAGACTCGGTGCGTTCCGGTCTGGTCACCTGCGGCTTGGCCCTCGGCCTGGCGCCGCAGCCCGACCAGGGAAGGACAGGTGGCTTGCTCCCGGCAAAATTCTTCCCGGGTGGGCCCGCCCTCGTGGCGCCAATGGGCCAACTCGGGTAGATCCCCCAACTCGGGGACCGGGGCGGGGTCGGATGGTGCGGGTTCGTCGCTGGCGACGGACCCTTCCGATGGGGGAACGGGAGGACCTTCGGCGGGGACGGTACGGGCTTCTTCGACCGGGGTGCTCACGACTTCTCTCCGGGGAGTGAGTCGGGCTGTCATAGATCGGGTGGTGGCACACACCCACTCGGGGAGTCCCATCATTCCTAGGTGGGCCTTGCGCTCTACGTGCTTCCAGGGAGAACTCTCCAGGTCGTTCCCTAAGAGGCAGTCGACCGGCTGGGAGGTTCTTACGGCCACCTTGAGTTTACCTATCACCCCTCCCCACTCAAATGGCACCAGGGCTACCTGACACATACTTTCCCTATTGTCTGCAGAGATTACGGGGCAAAAGACATTGGGGAGGATCTGCTCCTCGGGAACTAGGTGCCTGAGGACACCGGTGATACTGGCCCCGGTGTCCCGCAGGGCCTCTACCTGGTGACCATTGATCTTGACGAGCTGCCCATATTTCTGTGTGTTGGACGGTAGGAGGCTACCAGGGATCATTTCCCTATCTCCCAGGGATACTAGGGCCATAGCGGCGGGTTCCCACTCCTCGGCTTCCTCAACCTCCTCCCCCAGGGCTACGTTGGCTATCTGTCTCGCAGGGGTGACTTGGGTGGCCATGGGGCACTCTGGGTCATTGGCGTAGTGCCCGGGTTTCTGGCAACGAAAACATGTGACGGTCACCCGGTGTCCCCGTCTCCCAGGGGGCCCTGTTACTGGTGGGGGGGGCGCCGGGAAAGGTGGAGGTGGTGTCTTCGGGGGGCTAGGCTGGGACTCTCTCGGCCCTCCCTGGTTCCCTCCCCCTCTCTGGCGGGGTGGTCCCTGACTGGTTCGGGGGTACTCTCCTACCATGCCCCGGGAGACCCGGGTGTTGGTCCAGCGGTCGGCCTCCACAGCCAGCTTCCGGGGATCTGTGAGCTTGCTATCCAGCAGATGTTGACGTAGCTCTACGAAGCAGTTCGCAGCCAGATGTTCCCATAACATGAGGTCAGTGAGTTCGGCAAGGGTGGTGACCTTGCTGCCCTTGACCCACCCATCGAAGGCCCGACTAAAAAAGTTTACATACTCCACCCAGGTGGTGCCCGGGATCTTCCTGCAGTCCCGGAACCGTTGGCGGTACATTTCTGGGGTGAGGCCGTATCTTGTGAGGAGAGCCTCTTTCATGTGGCTGTAGGAGGTCTGCAGGGAGAGGGGTAGGTCGAGCAGGGTGTCCCTTCCTTCGCTCAGAAACCGCCCCCACAACCCCGCCCCCCAGTCCTTCTGTGGAATCCGATGGGAGGTCATGGCGACCTCGTAGGCCCGAAACCATTGCTGAATGTCATCGTTTTTATAATATTCTTTGACCACATCCTTGGGGATGTGGACCTTCTGTTCCGCTGGGGGGGCCGTCTCCCGGTTCCCCGAGGGCCTCCCGTCCTCATTTCGGGCCTTGAGCTCGAGTTCTTTTAAGCTGCGTTCGTGCTCTAGTTGGAGCTTCCTTCCTTCGTGCTCCCGTTGGAGCTTCTTTTCTTCCAGTTCGCCTTGTACGCGCATTTGCTCTACCGCTAGCTTTTTCTCCGCTAACTTCAATTCGCCCTCGATTTTGAGTTTGGCTAACTCGAGTTCATGACTGCGGCTTCTCTCTCTGTCCGCGAGTTCTCCCGGGGATAGGCCTCCGTCTGGTACAATGCCTTGCACCTGATTGTCGCTGCTTTCACTTGGAGGGGGTTCGGCTTCGTCGGGGTGCTCCCCCGTGCCTTCCGGGCGGGATGCCCCGGTCTCCACCCAAGTTTTCAGTGCTTTCTGCAAGTCTTCCTTAGTGTTGAGGCCAGTGGTAGCTATTTTAAGTTCTTTGCAAAATTGTTTTAGCTCTTTGTGTGTGTATTCTTCCAGATGCTCCACCTGGAACACTCTGTTGGCGTTGGTTTCTGCGGAGCTCATGGCGCTTCCTTCCGCCATCTTTGTTGGTCGTGCGTCCGTTGTTCACTGTACGATCTCTAGGTGATGGGCCCGAATCCCGTCGCTTGCCACCAATGTTAGACGGCGACCTCAGAGGAGCCCGGAAAGGGGTCCTGACTTCCCCGAGTCCCACCCGTGTTGTATTGTAGCCGGGCACTGGCGAGAGATTCCCCAGGGGGAGGAATCTCGCAACTAGGATCGTACTTCTGGCACCACACGACACAGAGAGACCACACTGGGTATTCTCAGAAACAAGCTTTATCAAATAGGTATCACTGCAAATATGTACAAGATGAGCACGGGCTCAAGAGTCCCGGAAAGGTAGGGGGTAGCGGGACTGTCTCTGGTAACGGTTCAAAGCCGGGACGTATCCGGCGCACAGCTCACAATCCTCGAGCTGGGGGATACGTGGTCGGAGTCGGGGTCCGGCGGGACCGTGAGAGTCTGGGGGAGCCGCGAGTCACTCAGCAGGGCTCAGGTACAAGTTCGGAGGTCTTACGATCTTCAGGGAGCCGCGAGTCACTCAGCAGGGCTCAGGTACAAGTTCGGAGGTCTTACGATCTTCAGGGAGCCGCGAGTCACTCAGCAGGGCTCAGGTACAAGTTCGGAGGTCTTACGATCTTCAGGGAGCCGCGAGTCACTCAGCAGGGCTCAGGTACGAGTTCGGAGGTCTTACGATCTTCAGGGAGCCGCGAGTCACTCAGCAGGGCTCAGGTGGGTTCAAGTTCCAGGAGCCGCGACCACGTCAGCAGGCTCTCGTTGTTCCAGCGTCGAATCTGCCGGACAGTCTCAGAGCATCCCTTGTTATAGGTCGACCCCGCTTTGATGTCCGGAGTCTGCGCAGGCAGGGGTCTTGTCACCTGGGGGCCGCTTGTCGGGGTTTCCTGCTAGTGTCTTTTGATCCTTTCAGGGCCGGGTCGGGAGGAGTCCCAGACACCCAGCAGGCACGGAGCCAGCCCGCAGGGAGGCCGGAGGGCCGATCGAAACCCATCGTCCCAGGGGAGTTCAGAGGTGCGATAGAAACTGCTCCTCCCTCTCTCATCCCCTGGAAGCGTGATGTCCTCCAGCCGGAGTGGCGCCTCGAGGCCCGGGTCGCGCTGGAGCCGGGCGGCCATCTTGTTGCAGGGAGTGGGCACGCGGGCCCGGGGTGGCCGAAAGGAGAGAGGCCATGGACGGGGATGTCCGGGGTTGGTGCAGGTGTCCTGGTGGGAAAGGTCGGCTGGGTCGCGTGCTTGGGCTGCAGGCACTAGGTTTCGGTGGTGCGGGGGCACGGAGGGCCATTCTACGAGGCCGGGTCCAACATATATGGATATTGACTGGGGAATTGAAAGTGTGAAAGACAAGTGTGTAGGTGGTTAGAGGACTTCAGGCATAGTGGATAGGTGTTTGAAGCAGTCCATGTGCTAAGGCCTGGGTCAGTGCATGAGTACTTGGGTACTGACTGAATGATTAGAGTACTACAAGGAGAGTGCCTGGGTGAATTGATAAGCAGTTGGGTTTTGGCGCAGTGAATGGATTAGTACATTGTGCTGAATGGGTCTCTAGAAAAGTGCAAGAGGAGTGACAGGGTGTTTCCTGGAAGTTTATGGGTACTGATTGGGGAATTGAAGGTGTGAAAGAGAAGGGTGTAGGTGGTTAGAGGACTCCATGCATATTGGATAGGGGTTTGTAGCAGTCCATGAGTTAAGGCCTGGGTCACTGCATGAGTACGTGGGTACTGACTGAATGATTAGAGTACTGCAAGGAGAGTGCCTGGGTGAATTTATAAGTGGTTGGGTTTTGGCACAGTGAATGGATTAGTTCATGGTGCTGAATGGATCACTGGAGGAGTGCAAGGGGAGTGACAGGGTGGTTGCTGCAACTGTATGAATACTGAATGGGGAATTGAAGGTGTGAAATACAAGTGTGTAGGTGGTTAGAGGTCTGCATGCATAATGGATAGGGCTTTATAGCAGTCCATGTGCTAAGGCCTGGCTCACTGAATGAGTACTTGGGTACTGACTGAAAGATTAGAGTACTGCAAGGAGAGTGCCTTGGTGAATTTATAAGTGTTTGGATGTTGGCGCAGTGAATGGATTAGTACATGGTGCTGAATGGGTCACTAGAGGAGTGCAAGGGGAGTGACAGGGTGATTCCTGGAAGTGTATGGATATTGACTAGGGAATTGAAAGTGTGAAAGACAAGTGTGTAGGTGGTTAGAGGACTGCATGCATAGTGGACAGGCGTTTGAAGCAGTCCATGTCCTAAGGCCTGGCTCACTGCATGAATACTTGAGTACTGACTTAATGATTAGAGTACAGAAAGGAGAGTGCCTTGGTGAATTTATAAGTGTTTGGGTTTTGGCGCAGTGAATGGATTAGTACATGCTGCTGAATGGGTCACTAGAGGAGTGCAAGTGGAGTGACTGGGTGTTTGCTGGAAGTGTATGGATGTTGGTTGGGGAATTGAAAGTGTGAAAGACAAGTGTGTAGGTGGTTAGAGGACTTCATGCATAGTGGATAGGCGTTTGAAGCAGTACATGTGCTAAGGCCTGGGTCAGTGCATGAGTACTTGGGTACTGATTGAATGATTAGAGTACTGCAAGGAGAGTGCCTGGGTGAATTTATAAGTGGTTGGGTTTTGGCGCAGTGAATGTATTAGTACATGGTGTTGAATGGGTCACTAGAAGAGTGCAAGAGGAGTGACAGGGTGTTTCCTGGAAGTGTATGGGTACTGATTGGGGAATTGAAGGTGTGAAAGAGATGTGTGTAGGTGGTTAGAGGACTGCATGCATAGTGGATTGGTGTTTGAAGCAGTCCATGTGCTAAGGCCTGGGTCAATGCATGAATACTTGGGTACTGACTGAATGATTAGAGTACTGCAAGGAGAGTGCCTGGGTGAATTTATAAGTGTTTGGGTGTTGGCGCAGTGAATGGATTAGTTCATGGTGCTGAATGGGTCACTGAAGGAGTGCAAGGGGAGTGACAGGGTGTTTGCTGGAAATGTAGGAATACTGACTGGGGAATTGAAGGTGTGAAATACAAGTCTGTACGTGCTTAGAGGACTGCATGCATAGTGGATAGGGGTTTGAAGCAGTCCATGTGCTAAGGCCTGGCTCAGTGCATGAGTACTTGGGTACTGACTGAATGATTCGAGTGCTGCAAGGAGAGTGCCTGGGTGAATTTATAAGTGGTTAGGTTTTGGCGCAGTGAATGGATTAGTTCATGGTGCTGAATGGGTCAGTGGAGGAGTGCAAGGGGAGTGACAGGGTGTTTGCTGCAACTGTATGAATACTGACTGGGGAATTGAAAGTGTGAAATACAAGTGTGTAGCTGGTTAGAGGTCTGCATGCATAATGGATAGGGGTTTATAGCAGTCCATGTGCTAAGGCCTGGCTCACTGCATGAGTACTTGGGTACTGACTGAAAGATTAGAGTACTGCAAGGAGAGTGTCTTGGTGAATTTATAAGTGTTTGGGTTTTGGCGCAGTGAATGGATTAGTACAGGGTGCTGAATGGGTCACTAGAGGAGTGCAAGTGGAGTGACCGGGTGTTTGCTGGAAGTGTATGGATATTGACTGGGGAATTGAAAGTGTGAAAGACAAGTGTGTAGGTGGTTAGAGGACTTCAGGCATAGTGGATAGGTGTTTGAAGCAGTCCATGTATTAAGGCCTGGGTCAGTGCATGAGTACTTGGGTACTGACTGAATGATTAGAGTACTGCAAGGAGAGTACCTGGGTGAATTTATAAGTTGTTGGGTTTTGGCGCAGTGAATGGATTAGTACATTGTGCTGAATGGGTCACTAGAAAAGTGCAAGAGGAGTGACAGGGCGTTTCCTGAAAGTGTATGGGTACTGATTGGGGAATAGAAGGTGTGAAAGAGAAGTGTGTAGGTGGTTAGAGGACTCCATGCATAGTGGATAGGGGTTTGTAGCAGTCCATGAGTTAAGGCCTGGGTCACTGCATGAGTACGTGGGTACTGACTGAATGATTAGAGTACTGCAAGGAGAGTGCCTGGGTGAATTTATAAGTGATTGGGTTTTGGCACAGTGAATGGATTAGTACATGGTGCTGAATGGATCACTAGAAGAGTGCAAGGGGAGTAGGTTTTTAAGCAGTTATGTGTCAGGAAAGAGATGAAGTAATAACATGGCTCTGTTAGAATTCTTGCACAAGTGCACAGAGACTCACAGTGTGATTCTACACAAGCAAGACTATTCCCTGGACTTTAGCAGGAGAAACTCCCTAGTCAGGAAGGGGTAAGGTATCTGCATACATTCTACACATTTCGCTACTGCACTCTAGTTTGAATGCCTGACTCATTCTGTGAATGCATAAGCAATGACTGGGTTCAAATACTACTGAAACTTGACAACAGGATAGGTTTTTAAGCAATTATGTCTCACCAAAGACATGAAGTAACCACATGCTTCTGTCACAATGGTTGCACACGTGCACACAGACAGTGTGATTCTAAACAAGCAAGACTGTTCCCTGGACTTTAGCAGGAGAAACTCACTAGAGTGGAAGGAGTAAGGTGACTGCACACATTCTACATATTTCACTACTGCACTCTAGTGTGAATGCCTCACTAATTCTGCGAATGCAGAAGCAATGACCGGCTTCCAATACTACTAAAACTTGAGAACCGGAAAGTTTTTTAAGCAGTTATGTGTATGCAAAGACATGAAGTACCCAAATGCTTCTCTCACAATGTTTGCCCAAATGCAGACAGACTCACAGTGGGATTCTATACAAGCAACACTATCCCTTGTACTTTACCAAGACACATTCACTAGTCTGGAAGGGGTATGGTGACTGCACACGTTGTACATATTTCAATACTGCACACTACTGTGAAAGCCTGACTCAGTTTGCGTTTGCATAAGCAATGACTGGCTTCTAATGTTACTAAAACTTGACAACATGACAGGCTTTAAAGCAGTTATCTGCCAGCAAATACATGATGTTACCAAATGCTTCTCTCACAATGGTTGCCCAAATGCACACAGACTCACAGTGTGATTGTAGACTAGCAACACTATCCCTTGGACTTTATCAAAACACATTCACTACTCTGGCAGGGGTAAAGAGACTGCACACAATCTACATATTTCAGTACTGCACTTTAGTGTCAAAGCCTGACTCATTTTGTGAATGCATAAGCAATGACTGGCTTATAATGCTACTAAAACTTGACAACATGACAGGTTTTAAAGGCGTTATCTGTCAGCTAACACACAATGTAACCAAATGCTTCTCTCACAGTGGTTGCCCAAATGCACACAGACTCACAGTGTGATTCTAGACAATCAACATTATCCCTTGTACGTTACCAAAACACATTCATTAGTCTGAAAGGGATAAGGTAACTGCACACATTCTACATATTTCAGTATTGCACTTTAGTGCCAAAGCCTGACTCATTTTCCAAATGCATAAGCAATGACTGCCTTCTAATTCTACCAAACCTTGAGAACAGGAAAGGTTTTTAAGCAGTTATGTCTATGCAAAGACATGAAGTACCCAAATGCTTCTCTCACAGTGGTGCCCAAATGCACACAGACTCACAGTGTGATTCTAGACAAGCAACACTATCCCTTGTACTTTACCAAGACACATTCAGTAGTCACTAGAAGAGTGCAAGGGGAGTAGGTTTTTAAACAGTTATGTGTCAGGAAAGAAATGAAGTAACCACATGGCTCTGTTAGAATTCTTGCACAAGTGCACAGAGACTCACAGTGTGATTCTAGACAAGCTAGACTATTCCCTGGACTTCAGCAGGAGAAACTGACTAGTCAGGAAGGTGTAAGGTAACTGCATACATTCTACACATTTCACTACTGCACTCTAGTGTGAATGCCTGACTCATTCTGTGAATGCATAAGCAATGACTGGGTTCTAATACTACTGAAACTTGACAACAGGATAGGTTTTTAAGCAGTTATGTCTCACCAAAGTCATGAAGTAACCACATGATTCTGTCACAATGGTTGCACAAGTGCACACAGACTCACAGTGTGATTCTAAACGAGCAAGACTATTCCCTGGACTTTATCAGGAGAAACTCACTACAGTGGAAGGGATAAGGTAACTGCACACATTCTACATATTTCACTACTGCACTCTAGTGTGAATGCCTCACTCATTCTGTGAATGCATAAGCAATGACCGGCTTCCAATACTACTAAAACTTGAGAACCGGAAAGTTTTTTAAGCAGTTAGGTGTATCCAAAGACATGAAGTACCCAAATGCTTCTCTCACAATGTTTGCCCAAATGCAGACAGACTCACAGTGTGATTCTAGACAAGCAACACTATCCCTTGTACTTTACCAAGACACATTCAGTATTCTTGAAGGGGTAAGGTAACTGCACACATTCTACATATTTCATTACTGCACACTACTGTGAAAGACTGACTCATTTTGCAATTGCATTAGCAATGACTGGCTTCTAATGCTACAAAAACTTGACAACATGACAGGTTTTAAAGCAGTTATCTGTCAACAAATACACGATGTTACCAAATGCTTCTCTCACAATGGTTGCCCAAATGCAGACAGACTCTCAGTGTGATTCTAGACTAGCAACACTATCCCCTGTACTTTACCAAAACACATTCACTACTCTGGAAGTGGTAAGGTAACTACACAAATTCAACCGTATTTCAGTACTGCACTTTAGTGTCAAAGCCTGACTTATTTTCTGAATACATAAGCAATGACTGGCTTCTAATTCTACCAAAACTTGAGAACACAAAAGGTTTTTAGGCAGGTATGTGTATGCAAGATATGAATTACCCAAATGCTTCTCTCACAATGTTCGCCCAAATGCAGACAGACTCACAGTGTGATTGTAGACTAGCAATAGTATCCCTTGGACTGTACCAAAACACATTCACTACTCGGGCAGGGGTAAAGAGACTGCACACAATCTACATATTTCAGTACTGCACTTTAGTGTCAAAGCCTGACTCATTTTGTGAAGGCATAAGCAATGACTGGCTTCTAATGCTACTACAACTTGACAACATGGCAGGTTTTAAAGCAGTTATCTGTAAGCAAATACATGATGTAACCAAATGCTTCTCTCACAATGGTTGCCCAAATGCACACAGACTCACAGTGTGATTCTAGACTAGCAACACTATCCCTTGTACTTTACCAGGATTCATTCACTAGTCTGGAAGGGGTAAGGTGACTGCACACATTCTACATATTTCAATACTGCACAATACTGTGAAAGCCTGACACATTTTGTGAATGCATAAGCAATGACTGGCTTCTAATGCTACTAAAACTTGACAATATGACAGGTTTTAAAGCAGTTATCTGTCAGTAAATACATGATGTTACCAAATGCTTCTCTCACAATGGTTGCCCAAATGCAGACAGACTCACAGTGTGATTCTAGACAAGCAACACTATCCCTTGGACTTTACCAAAACACATTTGCTACTCTGGAAGGGGTAAGGTAACTGCACACATTCTACTTATTTCAGTACTGCACTTTAGTGTCAAAGCCTGACTCATTTTCCGAATGCATAAGCAATGACTGCCTTCTAATTCTACCAAAACTTGAGAACACGATAGGTTTTTAAGCAGTTATGCGTATACAAAGACATGAAGTACACAAATGCTTCTGTCACAATGGTTGCCCAAATGCAGACAGACTCACAATGTGATTCTAGACAAGCAACACTACTCCCTGGACTTTAGCAGGAGAAACACATTCCTCTTATTAAAAACAAAGGCACCACATACAACCCCTCACAAATTAATAATTCACCTTTCAAATTGATTTGTAGATTTAGAAGTATGTCAGTCACACACCAGATTTTCTTATACAGAATGTCTGTACTGCAATGCTCTTAGCAAATCCCAAAAATGGCAAATTTTCACTTTCATTCTGCACACATATACATGTAAATATCAAATCACATTGCTTCCCACATTTATTCAAAAGATAACACACATTTCTATTGGTTACACATTTCAAACCTTTCCAATTGACATAAGTTTGAACCCTACCCCCAACCTGCGTACTGCCTGTTACCACAGTAACAGTTCATGGAACAGTCAACTGAGTACAAAGTAGGCCTGGGCGGTAAATTCCGTTCCGCTCGCGGAATTTGCGGAATTTGGGTAATTTCGCATTCCGCGGAGAACGCGAAATTGCCCAAAATTCTGCTTTCCGCAACTTCGCGAAATGTTTGCTTGTTCGCGTTCTCAAAATGCGTGTTCGCGAGATATTTCTCCCCGAGCACGCAAACAGCGATCGTGAACAGGAAAAAAGCATCGCGAACAAGCAATTCCGCGTGTTCGCGGAATTTCTGCGTGTTCGCGGAGATTTTTTACCGTTTCGCGGAGATTTGCGTAACGCGATTACGCAGATTCCGCCCACCCCTAGTACAAAGGTCACAAGTTCAGCACACAATGTTGCTACTCCAAATAGCAAGTGTGCTTGACTTTTCAAAATATCAGCTTATCCTATGTAATGTTCCTTTCAAATAGTTTTTGTTAACCAATAAGAAACATGCTTTTAACAAATACAAACATGCACCTTACTTTTCAGTCTAGAATGTTCTCAAACAGCCAATCATTTATTTTCTTTTTTCAAAACTGCATCTTATCCACCATTTTAGAAAAATCTTACTTTTCAAGCTGCCATTTCACATACAGACACCTTCTGAGTGCATCCAGACCTCCTTTGAAGATGCTGTGTGGATTGTGGGACACAGCTATATTTTCTGGAGCCATAGGTATGCTGAAAGCAGAGGTATTGACAAAAACCTAGCTTTGCCAAATGTAAACATTAAATGGATTGGTCAGAGAGGATTAAAGTGGCACCAATTGATGCCATTGGTTAAATCCTTTTTGCATCTCCAACACCCTGACCTCATAATTGTGCACTGTGGTGGCAATGACCTAGACACTTTGACTGGGGCAGGTCTGTAAAGGTCTGGAAATGCTTATGAAGGACACCTTTGGCAAATTGATGTCCCTTTTCCCCCAAACTGCCTTTGTGTATTCTAACATATGCCAAAGACAGAAATGGAACTGGTCCAATCATTTTTATCCACAGGTTGAGAAAGCTAGGAATCATGCCAATAAAGCTGTTTCTGCTTATCTCAGAGATTATAGGATGGTGTCCATTTACAACAACAATCTGCGTTTTAATATGCAAGGCATCTATAGGAGAGATGGTGTACATTTTCCAGATGAGGGTAACAGAGTCTTCCTCAACAACTTTAGACTCTGTATAGGTACTTACTTGTAGGTACCAAAATCTCCCAATAAACACAACGGCTCTTTTTAGAGACACTCAAGATCTAAACACATAAGCTTGATGTTTATCTGAAAAATATTACATTTGTTTTGCTTGGAATTGCGCACCCCACGCGCTAGGAGTCGTGCACCCAAAGCGTGCACACCTGGGGGCTGCGAGAGGAGTCGTGCACCCAATGCGGGAGGAGTCGTGCACCCAACGCGTGCACACCAGGGGGCCACGCTGAGCGCCGCGCTGGGTGCACGACTCCTAATTTGCCCCTAAATTCTTTTTTAGCACCTATCACTAATTTCTATTCTCCCCGGGGACCCCATCCCCGGGGCCTATACACAACGTTGGGGACCATGGGGGGAGCCCCAATGCCCCCACGGTCCCAGCCGGCTCCCCACATCCTTCGGGAGCTGGCATTGCTTTTCCACACGGGGAGCTGCTAACATGCAGCTCCCCGTGTGGAAAAGCAATATGGTTTTCAAAATCCAAACCAAGTTTGCTATGACAGGGCGGGAGCCTCGGCTCACACCCTGCCATAGCAAACAGCAGTGTCCCGGGGTGGGCACCCCGAGACACTGCAGGCGCCGGCCCTGGGGGTGGCGGTCCCCAGGGCGATCGACGGCTCCAGGAGGGGGGCCACGCAGCCCCCCTCCCACAATATAAAAATCCCCATGGGGTGGTGGTCCACTGGGCTTGGGGGGGCCTTTGAGCCCCCCCACCCATTTATTTTTTAGCCACGGGGTGGCGGTTCCTGGGGCTGGAGGGCCCCTCTGGGCCCCCCATCAAATGTTATGTTTTTTGCCCTCAGGATTTGGCCCCCCGGGGGTTAATTATTAAAGAAGCACGGGAGTATTACCTGGTGTGAGAGAATGAAGGACCCAGTCTTGGTCTCGAGATGGATGTCAGACCACTGCGTGCTGGAGTGTCTGCGTGCAGGAACCTCAGCGTCTCCTATCAGTGTGTCAGCATGGAAGTCTTTCTCCTCTGCCTACCCCAGCAAAGATATGGTGTATATATACCCGAAAGGTACCCTCAGGGGCTCTACCTTGCTGTGTCATGTCGACCGAAGATAACGGAAGGGATGACCCTTATATATAGGTATTATGCAGAAAATGCTAATCCTGCTGTGATTTTGAGAATCTTCATGCATAATAAATTTGGCTAGTTTTCTGGGAAGACCACACGACATTTATGCAGCACCTAACTAGGTAAAAGACCAATACCGAAAACCGTTATGTATTACAATGGCAGGGAAATGTAAGTGAAAGGTTACAGGCCTATATTGGGGTATATTACAAAACATAACACCCACTCCTCATCCCACCAGATGATATACTAAAAGCAAATGTTCAGCTAATTAACCGTAAAACATTGTTAAAAATGTTCAGAATAAAAATGTCTAAAAAGCATATTAAAAGTGCCTAAAAATTCTATAGGTCCATTATATATGTTAAAAGTCCTATAAGTCCTTTAAAATATGTTCATATATATGGTTGGAGCAACTGAGAGCGTCTGAAAGCCATGGTGCTCAGTAATAGTATAGAAGGGACATTTATTTTATTTAAAATTGAGATTTTGGTTGTTTTGGAAAAGTCCGAATACTTCCCAGCACACGGAGAGCGAATGATTTTGTGTCCTTTGTGGAAGACGCAACATCCCTGCTGCTGCCTTCGCAGACGATGGTCTCTGTAACACCTCACAGATCAGGCCAATCGAGCAAAGATGATCTTCTTCAGTTCCCACAGCCGATGCAGCGTTTGAAATATCCAAAGCCTGTGTGCCTTTAATAGAGCTGTTATCTAATTCAACAGGAGCTGAAGCATCCTGTGATGCTCTAAGAATGCAAACATCAACATGGGAATACACTGGGGACACTGCAGTATGTGGGCTGTTAACGGGTCCAGTAATACATCTACGCCCAGTGGCGCAATCGATGGAAGTGCTTGACAAAGATCCAACACGCATTCATGTTCGCAGAACCAGCAGCGGAGGACAGGCAAAACACAGTCAATCCAGACTGGTTGGAATGATAGGAACCAAGGCTCGCTTAGCTCCCGAAGTCAAGAAGTGCCCAGATGGAGTACCATGCGATCAAGGTAACGTCACTCTAAGAGCGTTTTTTCCATCTCCTTGGTGACTGGAAAGTCCATTGTATAGCAGAAAAATTAAAATCAGGATCCCCACTACCAGTAGCAGGATTAGTTGAAGCCCTCCAAAAATGCCTCCAAATACGGAGTGTATAAAAGCTGGAATTACTTCGAAGACTGTCTGAAAGGTGCTTTACAGTCTAGAACCTATGGTCTTAAATAGGTGTACTATACCCATCATATCAGACATTTTAAAGATACGCTGTGCCATTTCTCTGAAATGGAAAGAGCAGTTAGTCCGTACCAGTGCCTGTATCTCAGCTGAGGACCTTGCAACCTGAAGATCAAAAGTCTCTCGGGCTCAGGTTAAGGGCACATCTTTCTGTAAAAGCAAGGCTTTCATTCGGCTCAGAGTATCAAACCTTATAAAGAAAACATTCAATGAAGGCCATAACGGCGTCTCCCTGACTGTGTGGGTCGGTGGAAACAATACTTGCATACAACAAGTAACCCTGGAACTCACTGTGACAAGATATGCGATGCCAGGAAGCCTCCCGCAATAACCTTGATCATTCAGCATTAAGTAACTCCCATTTGAGAGCAGCCTGAACACCGGATGAATCAAAGCAGCTGGGGACCCTTTCAAATGACAGGACAGGTATGAAACTAAACCATTACAGGCCACGTAAAGCATAATATCCTGGCAAATGAGAGATCCACTCAATGAATTCTCGCAGTCCGTACCTCTGAGAAACACTTCAGTGTCCATGTTCTTGCATATAAATCTATACGGTAATTCCCAATATTCATAGATGAATTCCCTACCCATTTCTTCATACCTGCTTACCTGGTGGTGTTCTAGGCAATATTGAAACTGGAAAGTTGTTACTGGCAATGTTATATGGCCATGAATAAACCATTCTGTGTACGGTGTCTCTGCCACGGTGAAAGGTAATTGGTCTAATTTTTCGATGCGCAGCATTGATTATTTTGCATCCCTTTGTGCCATTGTCATCTGCTTTTCAGTTAAATTATATGCAGAGAATAGAGACATACTGTTGAAATACCACCAGGGCACATAACCATAGTGCAGTGATTGTAGCGTCAAGCTTAATGACGCAATAGAACATAACTGTGATTGTCCGTGTTGTAAGATGGACAGATCTTGTTCCATTATATCTATAGCAGAAGATACAATATTTCCCAGTGAATAAATCGTCCATGTCAGTGTGGTCATATGTTATGTTATGTTATGTTATATGGTTTTATAAAGCACACAGATGCCACAGCCAAGAGGCGTCCCGGCGCTGGGGAGATGGTGATACAACACAACACACAATTAAAAGGCTCCGACAGGGAAAAGTTATACTGTGGAAAATAGGAAGGTTTTTAAAGCCTCCCTAAACAGAAACAAATCTGGTATGGAACGGAGTGAGGTAGGCAGAGTGTTCCAAAGAGAGGCCGCCATCACAGCAAAAGAACGTCCACCTATTCTAGTTCTTCTGTAGCGTGGGACAATGGCAAGATTTTGCCCTGCTGACCGGAGAGCTCTGGAAGGAGTGTAATAGGAAATAGTCCGGGCAAGGATGGGAGGAGAGGCCAATTTAAGGATTTTAAAAGTCAGACATAAGGTCTTGAACTTAATCCTTTGCCCTACCGGCAGCCAGTGAAGATCATAGATAGTACGTCGAGCTGAACAAAATTTAGGGAGGCCAACCAGCATCCTGGCAGCCGCATTTTGGACACGCTGGAGGCGAACTAACTCAGCCTGATTCACTCCCAACAGGAGTGAGCTAGCATAGTCTAATTTGGTAAGAACCATAGCTTGGACAATTATTTGTCTGGTGGCCGCGTCAAAAAATTTGAAGACCGGCCGGAGGCACTGCAAGGTGCCAAAACAGACACCGGCCACTCTCTTAGTGTAGGGAGTAAAAGAGAGTTTGTCATCGAGCCACACCCCGAGATTTCTAACCTCTGTAACGGGAGTGGGGACGGAGCCCAATTCTGCTGGCCACCATTGATCTCCCCAAAGCTTAGAGTCCTTGCCAAAGACAAGGACCTCGGTCTTAGACGCATTGAGTTGAAGACAGTTCTCCAACAACCACCCAGCTACTTCTTTAACCCCTTGCATGCCCGCCCTTTTCCCCGCCCAGTGCCGCGCCTTCCATTAGCGGGCGGAGTTCATGACGAGCTGGACTCGTCATGGGCACAGCGCCACCGCAGCCCATGACGAGTCCAGCTCGTCATGGGCACTGAAGGGGTTAAGGGCAGCCTGAAAAGCGGAGGCATCCATAGTGGTGTCACCATTAAGTGCCACCGCAAGCTGAGTGTCATCAGCGTATGACACCATGGTAAGTCCACACCTACGGGCTACCTCCGCCAACGGCTGAACATAAAGATTGAACAGGGTAGGGCTGAGAGCCGAACCCTGTGGGACACCATGACAAATAGGGCGAGAAGAGGACTCATAGGGTGGCATGGAGACTTTAAAGGTGCGCTCCGCAAGAAAGGAGCGAAACCAATCCAACGCAATTTCCCCGACTCCCGCCTCAGAAAGCCGTTGAAGAAGGATCGGATGAGAGACAGTGTCAAAAGCGGCACTTAGATCCAAAAGGATCAGTGCCACCGTTTGATCACTGTCTAGCATCTTCCTTATCTGCTCCACAATTGCTAACAGGGCGGTTTCAGTGCTGTGTTCTGCACGAAACCCATTCTGAGAAGGATCAAGAATGTTAGCTTCCTGTAGATGTGAAGAGAGGATGTTATTGGCATGTGCTTCTGCTAGTTTTGATATCCAGGGAAGAAGGGAAATGGGCCGGTAGTGTTCAGGTTTGGTCGGATCAAGAGAAGGTTTCTTTAGTATAGGAATGATGGTGGCCTGCTTCCACTTAGTGGGCAGAGTACCTGAAGCAAAAGAAAGCTCAATAAGATTACAAAGTAGAGGATAGCAACACTCTGCAAGATCCTGAAATTGGGCAGGTCTTAAAGGGTCCGTAGGGGAACCAGACTTGACTTTCGTGGCCAGAGAACTGAACTCCTCCAAGGTAGGGCCCGGAATAGATAATAATACTTTTGAAGCAGTTGGCTTGTGAACTGATATTTTATTTAAAGCGGTGGACAGAGGGAACGACCTATATAGAGCCTCAACCTTTTCAACAAAAAAGGAGGCGAGATCTTCACAATGGGCTAGGGTGGCTTTAACTGGAGTTGCCGCCTTTTTACTAGTTAGATCTTTACACACCTTAAAAATTACCTTCATTGGATTTGTGCTGTTTTTAATTTCCAATGAATAGTACGTAGCTCTGGCTTTGCATATGGCCCGATGGTATAGCCTAGTGCAAGTTCTGTAGGCTAACTTGAGATTGGGGTCATACACTTTACGCCAGGCTCGCTCCGCCTTTTTACAGGAAGATTTAAGTTGCTTAAGAGAGTCATTATACCATGGATTGGAAGAACCCGTTTGGGTTCTACACCATCTAGCAGGTATAAGCGAATCCAGAGCTAAAGTTAGCCATTCACAAAAGCTATCATACCCACGGGTGACTTCGGTGGGGAGGTGAAGATGGTATTTCATCAGAAGCTGATGGAAATCCGCTAGATTTAAATTTCTCCATGGTCGTTTGAAGATATTGGGGGTGTGATTTCTAAAAGAAGAAGTAGATGTAGTAATATGGGCCTCGATCAAATAATGATTGGTCCAGGCCATGGGTTTAGGCTGGAGCACCGAAATATTAGTAATATTTGTAAAAAAGGGGTCTAGTAAATGACCACCAATGTGAGTTTGTAATTCAATCTGCTGGGCTAGTTGAAGAGCTTCAAGATCAGCCAGAAGGCTGCTGACAGCGTTAGAACTCAGTGACTCCATGTGCAGGTTAAGATCTCCAATTATGGAGAAGTTGGCTGTCTTCAGCGCAAGGGAGGAAGCTATCTCCGGGAGGCTGTTACGAAAGGCTGCATCAGGGCCAGGAGGCCTGTATATAAGCAGACCCGAAAAGGTAAAATGGGGGTTTATAGAAATGCTAAATTGAGCACTTTCACATCCCGCAATAGAAACAGGCTGCCAAGCACATGGGTAGCATGATTTTACCGCCACCGCAATGCCTCCCCCTCTAGCATTGCGATGGTGCGTGTACATAGTATAACCCATAGGTAGGGCTAAGTTTATAGTTACCATGGCTTGATCATGTAGCCATGTTTCGGTGAAAAAGAATACATCAGGGTTCTCATCCGTAATCAGAGAGAATACTTCCAGATGTCATACCATTGTCAACCACAGCCAAAGCTTTTCTAAGTTAATTCTGTCAATTTCATGTAATCTCTCCGCAGCATCCTGTTGAGAGATTTTCCAAATTTCATTATAAACAATGTATAAGAAGCGTTTCTGATGTGGCTTTCAGAGACCTAGCAAGACATCCCTTAGATCCATGTTGTCTGAGAGTAGGGACAAATGTTGCTTCACCTGGGCCAATGTTGAGGATCTTAGCCAATCGAGGCATAACTTCCCAATACTGTATGATGTCACCACCCCCGGAAGTTCTTATTATGCATAGCGTAAATCGGGCCTATGGATACTAAACCCTTTGGTGGTACCCTTGAATCTTGATTGACACCTATTTGTGTCGATAGACCAAACCAACCATCCCTTCCAATTGGGGTCTGTTGAATTGTATGAAACACCATGCATGATGTCATCGAGTGTACCCTCTCCATTTTCTGTATAGTTTTGCCATCCCTCCCAGTGTGAAAGCAAGAGAATACAAGGTGTGTTCATGTCCTTAATCTTGGCTAACCCAAGACAGGAAGTCTACTGTACAGTGTCATTCAGGAAAATAATCTGTTGTGGTATGAGGCATGCTCTAAATAGTGCCTCAGTTCCCTGAACCGGCAAATTCTTTAGTCCCCCTGTTCAGACAGTTGGGCAATAAAGGATGATGAGTATATCTGTTTTGTATTTGTGAGTATACTTTTCTTTGCAGATGTAGGTGCAAGCTTATAATAATATGAGCGTGGGTCTGATGTATTAAACGCAGAAAAATAAGCAGACTTTTGTGCAAACGTTTGTGAACTACCTTTCGGTGGTATTGGGCAATGTCCCCATTGGTGATATGTGAAAACATTATGGGGTGCACTTTTTTATGCAGAAAGTGATGACCATAATGTCGGTAACAGTACATGGTATGAAAATCAAACCAGTCATCAAACATTTAATTTTTCGTAAATGCTGCAGATAGTTCTAAATCAGAGAACATACTATTAACCGTTTAAAAATCCCAATCGTCAGAGTATGTACTGGAGGTGATATAATTTAAAGAAATTTTGAAAAACATGTGGTATTTTCAAAAGTTCAGTGGGACCAAATACATGATATGAAACTCTGTTCCAAACTACTCAGTCAGGAACTGGAACTGTCGTAATGTTCACATAGGACAGGTTTCTCAGTTTATGGTGAGATGACCTATGAGGTTTCACTACCAAGTTCACATGTGATACTGCAGAGTGTTCTGGGAGATAGTGTCCATTCACGAGTAAGAAAAAGACAGTCACTAAACCTATCCAGAATAGTAGGTACAGTATTCCAGTTATTATCCAGAGTTGTAGCCATGGTGAGCCTAGGTATGAAGTTGTTTTTTTGGGAAACTGGAGCTGGCGGTGACTCAGGTTCACTTGGATCCGAGAAAATGGGTTTGAATCGTTGAAGTAGCCAGATGCAGTTCGATCTATATTTGGTAGCTCAGCAGGTTTTGTTGAACTGGCAGACTTCTCCTGTAGAGGCATATTGAGGTAGATGTCGGTGGTAGGCCATATTAATATCTGTGTTTCATTTGTGTTTTGATATTCAAAAAGGAACGAGTTCCATTTCATTATTGGTAACTTCATTACTATGTATAGAAGACTCTTCAAATATTATCAGTATGTATGTCTGATCCTCCTGTATGGTACCAAGAGGAGATCGGCAGCTACCCAGGAGCCCAAGCAACCTGCTATTCAGTTTTATCAAATCAGTGGAGACAAATCTATTTTATTTCTTGCCGGCAAGAGGCGGAAGAAGTACTGTTCTTGTTCCTTCGATAGCCACGACAGGTAGAGGCATTCTCTATGATTACCCAAATTCTTCCTTGTCCACTATCTTTTCTCTGACCAGATCCCCCACCTTTGGGATCCAGGCAGGTCATGCTGTGACTGTTTTTACTTCCCCAGTGGAGGTGCGTTTTACTTGGACGTTGCTTTGTAGTGCCTAGAATTCATTGAGTTCCTGTTAAACAGCCAAACGTTTGTTGATGTCAAATGAATTTTCTTCCACCACTGTGCTGCCACAATCGATGTCAGATACCCACATTCTCGTCCCAAATAGGACTTCGTAAGGGGTGATGGCTCCTGGGGAACTTCTTGGCATGTTATTATGTGCCCTCTGGACCCCATATAGGTGATTGACCCAACTACCACCGAGTCTAATAACCTTGCTGTTAAATATTACTTTAAGTCCCAGTTTTTCCTCTCCACTACCGAATTTCCCTTGGGATGGTACAGAAAGAAGTACCGCAATGCAACACCCAAACTTCCCATGGCTTCCTTTTAAGCCTAGAGCTAAACGCGGGGCCACGGTCAGAATGTAATGTGCCAACTGCGTATGCCCCTATGAAGACTCGCAAATCTTTGATAACAGTTCAAGCATCAGCCGAGCGCTGAGACCAAATCCACAGGAATCAAGAGCATGAATCCACTGTCACCAAGATGTACTTGTAAGCCCCATCAGATTGTAAGGGCTGCAGTGGTCCAAAAAGACACAAGTGAGAGGTCTGTCTGATATTAGTAATGGTGTTTGAAGAGGACGTGCTATGGTGGAATCCCTTCATCTGCTGATAGATGTCACAATTAAGGACAAATGCTTTTTTCTGTTTTGTTAAACCTGTTCACCAATAGCGTTATTTCAGTAGAGAAACTGTTGCGGTAATACCTGCTTCTGCAGGACACAGACCCTTGTGTGCAGCTAGAATTAAACCTAATCTACGATCCATGTTTGGTATTACTCTACCCTCCACTCCTGGAATTTGAGCGTACAAAATATTTTTTGCATCTAACTTGTAGGAGTATTTGAGTGGAAAGCCTTTTGGCAAGGCGGTGCTGTTTTTGCATGAAGCAATGACAGCTATTATTGTGCTAACGTCTATTCTCGTTCTAGAACGAGTGATTGCAGCTACGGCAGCAGTTTGCACTGTTGCATTGGTGGCTTCAACAGGCAATGAATTCCCTTCAACATGAAGGCCATCACATTGATGACTCAATGTGTGTATCTTTTGAGCTCTTGTCAAGTCTTTTTTCAGCTCTGACACTTGTTCCCAAAGCAATTTGTGCATTATTGTGCAACCTTTGGAGTCTTTAAACCCATTCTGACCCCAGTAGTGAAAATATTAATTGTACGATTGGACACAATAAAACAAATCTCACGCTATAGGTGTGGGGAATTCCCGATCCGTTTGTATTAGTGCCAGTAATAGGGCTTTTAATTCTTCCAGCTGTGCCATGCAGTCTCCCAGAGACTGCGTCTTCATACTACTAGGATGGAACTTGCCTTCCTGCATACAATCTTTTACAAGCGCTGTATTGCTGTTTCCTTCCTATGGCAGGCTGAGCAGAACCGTCAGTGTAAATAATGTATTCATACTGATCTAGAGGCATTATTTCATTCAAGAGAGGAAATTCTTGTTCGTACTGCAGAAATGCTCTTTTTTTAATATGGAATCACATTTGTAGTCTACATCTGTTTCACTGAGAGAATTAGCCCATTGTATCCATCGCAGATGTAAAGCTTTTGCATTCAGAATGCTTGCCCTTGTAACAGCATCTAAGGTCTGTAAAGGAGTTACGACAATTATTTTTTCCCCTGTGCCAGTGCTCGTTCTCTCACTACAGCAGTCTGTACTGCTGTCAGAAATTTTTCTGTAGAAGCAAAGCGCATTTCAGCGTTTGTGTACAAGTGTGATTCGTATGCTATGTGTACCCAGATTGACACAAATTACACGGATCACCAGATTTGTGGTATTTACACGTGTGTGTAGGAGTTTGGAAGCTATCATGTCAGCTTGTAAGGAACCTAGGATATCCGTGTGTTCCTGTGTCCAATGTCTCATTGAAAAATCAGGTCTGATTATATAGTAGAAAGGTTTTACTTTTTCTGCATAATCCAAAATGTATGTTCTGCCAAAATTTTGAAATCCTGATATGGACTGTACATTTTTCTGAGTTTTTAGAAAAGTTTTCTAAAAGTTAGCTGCTAGGCATTTTCCTTCACTTGGCAGATTGCATGTCAAAAATAGGACATTGAGGTGGGCTATTTAAAATTTTTTAAAGCTGAATTTTTAGTCCCCAGAGGTGAATCCCAAAAGTATGTTGCTCACCCTGGTCAAGTGATCCAATAAATCATCATCTGTCAGATAAGTATTAACCACATAGGACATCATCAAAATTTTAAAGCAACTCTGTTTCCGTAGCTGAGAACAACCCGGGGCTATTCTTATACCCTTGGGACATCGACAGAATTGACGCTGAGAGCCTAGGGCTGAGAATGCTGTCAAATATCTGCTTTCAGGTGCTATATTTTGCCAGAAAAATCTATTTGAGATATCTAATGTTGTTGTGTATTTTTTCCGCACAATGTTATTCATTAATGCGGCACTGTGTGTATTCTGTACTCTAAATGTCTTTGTGCATGTGTTCAGATGTCTGTAGTCTAAAACGAGACGGTATGAATTGTCAGGCTTCATTACGGGAAACAAAGGATTATTCATTGAAGAGGTGCAACTCTCTATTACACCTTGGTATTCAAGTTGATCTAAGATCTCCCTGACTTGTGTGTTTTTCCGCTATTTGTTTTATTGTGTACTGTCTCTGTTAATTTGGAGTTGTTTTACTGGGATTACATGGTGATGTGATTCAGTAGCCCACCCTACATGGTTGCGATATAATGCTGGTGCAAGTTCTACCATCCACTCCTGCGCGTATGAATGTTTTAGTGATACTGGAACGAGGTCGGAAAAAGCCATAAAATTACGTTTCACCTTTCGGGCATTCCATAATAATCTCAGGCGGCCAATCTTTTTCAGTCAAAAGGATGCCATAGCCATAAGTCAGGTTGTCCCAAAAGATACCTTTAATTTTCCTGGGTTTGTCCCACACCATTTGGAGTGTTATTTCATATAACAGGTTTGGGACACTTAGCCTAGTATCAGGTGTCTACAGTGTGATATGTTAATTCAATGCCGCTGTCACCAGAAATTGCTTAAGGTTCTGGTGAGGTATTGTTACTCCTGCCGTGCTGTCTAGCATCGTCAGAGCCCCCGTTCAGAAGTTGAGTCCTCAGTATCCTTGGCATTTCTGACTTTAAGTACAGCTACCTTCTTTTTTTAAATTGAGGTTTTGATTTTTGTTTATCTTCTTTCTTGATATTATAGTCCGAAGTACGATGTGTATCTCTGGACTTAGTTCGTTCTTCTTGTCTGTGTTCTGACCGCCCTTTTCTCTCTGAGTTTTTTGATGAACTCTGAAAGGAACGAGAGGAACGTGCATCAGTAACCTGATACCTGTCAGGTTTTTTAATGTTATCACGATTCCTAAGGTTGTACCTCCTTACGGAGGGCTCCTGTTGAGGAGACCCACCCCTTGATTGTGATCTATTCTCTCTATTCTTTTGTTTTTTATTGTCCCATGTCTTATTAGAAGAATCAGGTGCTTGCTTGGTGTTATCCTTTTCAGGACCCCCCATGAGTTGAGGTTTTGTTGCTCTAGCTCCCAAATTATCTCTACCTAATTTGGCACATGTATGTTTGATAATTGTAGGCAATTCATGCTCCTGTTGTACAGGAGTGAAATCCCTCAGGCGTTAGCGTATTGCCACTGCTGCTGCCTCCCCATTTATGTTTTCTAACACAATTGTGGATACCTGGCAACATTTCCTAACAATTTCATCCCTACTTTCAGCGCAGGTTCTGCTCCATACTCATTCTGTATCTGTCTCAATACATCAGGTATTACTGCTATTGAAGGGATACCATGAGTTCAGGTATAGATGGCAGCGAAAACTATACCCCGAGAGGTACAATCCTCTATCTGGGGAGCTATCCCCATTGGCAAGCATATTATTAGCATTCTGTTTTTCTTGAAGGCTTGTGTGTGGAAACACTACCTCTAACTGTGTTAGTTTCTGACCTATCCAGAATGGCATTTGCTAGCATTTAATGGGCATTTTACCCATAACTGCGTTTAGTGTTTGTGTAGTTATTTTAGTTTCAGACCCCTGAATTTGCCCTGCTGGTGTAGCCTTTGTTGGCTAAAGTGTGAGTGTTCCCATAACGGACAGTGTCAGATTTCTGTAAAGTTTTCTTATGTCTTTGTGTAGTGGACGTACGTCTGCTACGGTCAAGCGATCGCTTTTCATGGACGCCGCTGTTTAGACGTCGTTTGATCATTCCAGACGCTACGCTGATTCCTTAAGCTTATTCTAAGCTCTTCGCTGATCCGTTTAGAATCTATACGAACTAGTTGACGCTTCTGCAACTCTCTGGGTCGTGCCTCGACACTAGAATTGAACCCGCTGGGAGGGGGTGTATGTGTCTCTCTCTCTCTCATTAAAGATCGAATCCTGGCGCATGGGCCTCTTCCAGCCCATTAACCTTGAAGATTCTGTGTATCCTCATTGATTTTAGAATGATATTCTTCCTTCGTGGTGAAACTCCGTTTTAGAAGTAATTACGCTGAACAGTCTCCCTTCTATCGATACAGGTCCCGATTCAATTTATGCGGTTCTGTTACGCCCTGAAGAAGGTGGTACTCCGTAATTTGGAGTTGTCTCACCGAAACGCGCGTCGGCGTTTTGCACAGGGCCCCACCCTTTCTCTTCATTGGATTTAACACCAAGAAAAACTGTGTTACTCAGAAACCTTTGATTCCATCGCTTGTCTATAAAGGCCTATATACACATTTGTGTTTTTTGAGCAATTCTTTGTTGTGATAATCTTTTTCGCTGGGTGGGACTTTTCAGTGCTTTCAGTTTGCACTAGTATGAACAGTGCATTTGTATGATTCTGTATGAATGTTTGTTTTGGATGTGAATGAATGTATGTGTGATTAGTTTTCTTTTTCCTAGTGGGAACCTGTTTTCGCCTTCCTCTGTTGCATAGAATTTATCAAATGTATAAAATATGATCTGTATAACCTGAAATAACAAAACAAGCGAAATAAAATTTGTACTAAACACAAAAGGGAGTAGCTGTATATGTGTGTATACATATTCTATGTTCGTTTCTATCAGAGTGTCTCTAGCCTGTATTTAAATCCTTGATACATTGTGCTTTTCTAATATAAAGGGTAGAGTATATTTTCTTTGTGTTGAACTCGTCTGTTCCCCTGAATCTCTACCTATATTATACCTTTAGGGGGCCCCTCTGTTTATTGGTTCTGCTACGGTCATTGTGTCAATGTCTGGATGCAGTGTGTAAGCCGCTAGGACCGGCCAAGTGGCTCTGTCCCTGTTGAGTCTTACTTTATCTGTTATGTGTGGGAGGGTGCCTTTAAACCAGTGTATGTGCTCCTGGTAGGTGAGCAGAACTTCAATGTCTTCATATGGACAATATTCCTCTAGTATTTCACCTTTAGTATAAGAATGAAATGTATTTGTGTGTGCATCTGCTGGTGGGAATTTGACCATAAGTAGAATACCTCGGTCCTGTATGGCTTGTGTGCCTCAATCACGAAAGTTACAGTCCCACCTCTTGCAGCGACTCCAAAATCTGCAAATTTTAAAGTAAGGGCAGCTCTGACATTTTCTGAAATGTTTATATCACCTTCCTGTTCTCCTTTCCCTACTTTATTCGCACGTAGCGCCGCAGTGTTTTCTTCTTCAGTCATTGTTGGAAAAGTTTCAAGGAAACTGAGATAAAGTTTTATGCACAATAGGAAATATTTGTCCTTCAAGCTTGAATAAAAGAAACAGCCAATACATACGATATGCCTACTCAGCTACAGCGGATTTTTCCCTTCCCACTCCAGACATCTCTGGGTAGTTGTGAGTAGGGGTCTCTGAGAAAAACATAACTGAACTACTCAGATTTGACCGTTAAATAAGAACCAAACCAACTTTGGCGGCGCCATGTCGTGTAGTTCCTATAAATCTATATAGGAGCTGCGCGTTTAGACAACATAAACTGTTGGATTGGTGTCCAGACTGATTCCAGACACCCCCACAGGGTATGTTCCCCTGTATACCAGCTAGCTCACAGTGCCACTGTAAACTCCTCTTAATAAGGATAGAATAGTTTCTGGCTACTAATGAACATGACAACCCTATCCCATCAGAGACCGTGAAAACAGTACAGTACTTTTCGCCCAGTCACTCGTGCTCACTTTGTCTCAGAGAAATACACAGAATAAACGGTGGGGACGTTTTCAATAAGCATTTATTGAACCAGCTTCATTCTAGTGTAAAATAGGTGAGTTGAAACAACCCTAAGACAGAAACAGATATAAATGATTATAATCATCAACAGAGTAAATGGATAGTAGATTTCTACCTTAGTCCTAAAACAATGAATATATGCAAGCATATAAAAACATGGCATTAATAATGCGTACTTCTATAATGCAACCCTAACTAGATGTACCTAAGTGTACCTAGAATGTATGTAGGTGTAGAGCCAAAGAATTCCCCTAGGATGAAGCCATCCCCATTACCTGGGGTGAGAGAATGAAGGACCCCATTTTGGTCTCGAGATGGATACTCCACAAGGGATGTCAGACAACTGCGTGCTGGAGTGTCTGCGTGCAGGAACCTCAGCATCTCGCGTCTTTCTCCTCTGCCTACCCCAGCAAAGATATGGTGTATATATACCCGAAAGGTACCCTCGGGGTTCTACCTTGCAGTGTCATGTGGGCCGAGGATGACGGAAGGAATGACCCTTATACATAGTTATTATTAAGAAGATGTTAATCCTGCTGTGATTCTGAGAATCTTCATGCATAACAAATCAAGCTAGTTTTCTGGGAAAACCACACAACATTTATGCAGCACCTAACTAGGTAAAAGGCCAATACCAAAAACCATTATGTAGTACAATGGCAGGGAAATGTAGGTGAAAGGTTAGGTTAGGTGACTACCCAGGCCTATATTAGGGTACATTACAAAACATAATACCATGGAACTCTTTACCCCCAAACATAACATCCACGGATAACCAGCTTATCTTCAGAAGACTACTCAAGAATTGGTTCTTTCCCACGTAATCACCATAGTCAAACATAAATATATAGCATATCCCTCTGTATATAACCATGTATTTGGACTATAGATGTGTACCTATGTATGTGTATTGCTTTGTGTAAACATGTAAAATAAATATGTTTTTAAAGATAGAGATATTCGTTAGTTCTGCTTCACAAATGTACATATTACTTACAGTTACATTATTATATGTTTCACATGTATATAAGTGACTGCATAAATAAGTAAATATTTTATCATAACTATCTATCTACAATTGCTTCACTATTGATATAAAAAACAAATCCATTAATTAAAGTACAGCAACAATTGAAAGTCTGATTTTATTAACTTTAATCTACATATATTACCTTCTTTGTGCATATATACCTTCCATCTTTATATTTATTACTTTGCTTCTAATTCAGCATATCTAATGCACTACCCTATATCTCAACCTACATCTCTCGTAATATATCTTCTACCTCAACTCTGACTCATCCCTAACCTCATTCTACTGCTCTCTCCAATGCACTATCCTATTTATCACCCTATACCTCTCTCAATATATCCTCTACCTTCATTCTGACTCATCTTAAACCTCATTCAACTACTCTCTACAATGTACTACCCTATTTCTCACCCTATACTGCTCTCAATATATCCTCTGAATCACCTCAAACCACATTTTACTACTCTTTCCAATGCACTACCCTATTTCGCACCCTATACCTCTATCAATATATCTGCTACCTCCACTCTCCCATTTATCCCAAACCCCAGAACACTACTATGATCCCCAAAATAACCCTTTCTAGACTCTTTCCTCCTCTACCCCTCCTTCCTCATCTCATACCTCTTTTGCTGTTCAGATCTCCCAAACTAGCCTTTCTAAACCTCTTCCCCTTCCCCCTCCACCTCCCCTTTACTCATCCTAAACCCCTATCTACTGCTATGAGCGGCCCAAAAACAAATCTTTCAATATCCTTCCTTCTTCTGTCCCTCCACTATTCCTTTCACAATCCAAATAACAGATAACATGTCCGCCACTCAAATCAAATTAATTTCATATTTCCCTACACTAATTCACCACTAATCCTTTTTGGGTTCCAGAGTAGCCTGTTACTCACCGAAAAGTGCTAAAACATCTCATCAGAGGATCAAGCGCTATATAAATGCAAACCCTTCCCTCCTCCATCCCTCCACTATCCTTTTAAATCCAAATACCAGACTAGCATGTCCACCACTCAAATTAATCTCATATTTCACTATACTAATTCACTGCTAATCCTTTTTGGGTTACGGAGTAGAGTGCTACTCACTGAAAAAGTGCTTTGATGCCTCTTCAGGGGTAGTAAGCACTATATAAATGCAATTACAAAACAACACAATAACTGCTGAATTTCACTAGTTTTATACGAGTGAAATCTGAGCCTAACTATAAAATCCCTGTAACCTTTGGCTTTTTCAGTGATTTTTTATGATTTTTTCATGTTACTTCCTAGCTATAATATATTTGTAACTTTTGGTTTTTTTTACAGTGAATTCCTATGATTTTTTATATTATTTCCTATCTATACCGTCCCTGTAAGCTTTGTTTTTTTTTGTGAATTTCTACAGTTTGCTTTATTTTATTTCCTAACTGTAACTTCTGAGAGTGGGTGTGTTAGTGGCTGTATTGGTTGGTCATTGGGTGTGTGAGTAGCTGTATGAGTCTGTGAGTGGGTGTGTGAGTGGTTTTGTAGGTATGTGAGTGGCTGTATGAGCCTGTGAGTAGGTGTGTGAGTAGCTGTATGGGTCAGTGAATGGGTGTGTGAGTTGTTATATGGCACTGTGATCGGGTCTGTGAGTAGCTGTATAGATCTATAAATTGGTGTGTGAGTGTCTGTTTAGGTGTGTATGTGAGTCTGTGAGTTGTTTTCTGGATATGTGTGTAGCTGTATGCATCTGTGAGTGGGTGTGTGAGCAGTTATGTGGGTATGCGAGTGGCTGTACGGGTCTGTGAGTGGGTGTGTTAGTGATTTTGTGTGTGTATGAGTGGATGTGTGAGTTGCTGTATGGGTGTGTGAGTGGGTGTGTGAGCGGTTGTTTGGGTCTGTGAGTGTATGTGACAAGGGCTGAATGGGTATATGAGTGGGTTTCTGAATGTCAGTGTTGGTGTGTCAGTAGCTGTGTGAGTGACTGGGCCAGGATGGAACATCACCTGCCCCTTTATCCAACAATAGTCCACAGTTTTGCAGAAAAAGTCTACCCAACTGGAGTGCTTTCAACTGGTTAATTAGTAAGTGCTATCTCGTTGGGTAATAATAACTAGTTCCTATTCTACACTACAGCTACATTATGGGTCATGAGGAAATGTCTCCAGTGACCTTGCGTGCATTTAATTTTGGTAGTGTGATTGTTCCTCAAGTGTCTTGATCCCCATATCTGTGATAACATGAATCCTCATCTAGAGAAGAGGGCTAGACTATAAAGAGGGGACTCTCCAGCAAACAAGGATACTTTTCCCTAACTTTATGAAGTAAGTGCTTCTTTGTTCATTAGAGATGTCCTCTGCATCAAGAACGCTTCACCTAAATTAGCAGGAAACACACTCGGAGACCTTTTGGTAAGCTGTCCATCAACACGTGAAAAGGCAGGAAGACCTTTGCATACTACTAAGGAAAACAGGACATGGTTAAATGTGTGGACTTTGGAGATGATTTTGGGCATTTGCATACTCAGATTAATTAAAAGGGAGAACCATCAACTTTGCTCTCAAGACAAGAAAGAAACCACTTGTCACAGTCACTATAGATCAGACTGAGATCCAATAGATCAGCAATGCATTCACCTCCATTAAGGATTTCAGATTATTTCTCAACGTGGAATACAAGAGGAAACACACTTGCTTTTCCTAGAGGGAACACACTTGTTTTTCCTTCGCCAAGCCCAAAAAGTTAGCATCATTTGTGTTTTAAAGTAGTGGAGCTTAAAATGGGGCACCAGCTGTGTTTATAAGCGCTTACCATTGAGGTTTATTTTCTGTGAAATGAGTATTAGGGCCATAATGGAATCTAATTTTTCCACGAAGAGTCCATAGTTTTCCCGAAAATGTCTACCCAACTAGAGTACTTTCTACTGGTTAAGTAGCAAGTGCTACCTTCTTAGGTTAATGTCTAGTGCATATTTCACACTAAAGCTGCATAAAGGACCACAAGGTAATGTCTCCAGTGACCTTGTGTGCATGTAATTTCAGCAATGTGATTGTTCCTCGGGCATCTTCACCCACAAGTCTGTGATAACAGGAAACCTCATCAAGAGAATATAACGAGAATACAAAGCAGTGAATCTTCACCAAAGAGGGGATCTTCCACTTAAAGATATCATTCTAAGGGGAGAGGGAATGTGTCTCCCCCTCAACTGGCCAATTTCAGCCCCAGGGACCCCATCCCTGGGGCCTGGTCTCCAGATCCTGGGTGCTCTGGAGTCCACCCAGAGCGCCAAGTGTGCAATGTTGGGGACCGTGGGTGAAGCCTCATTTCCCTGTGGTCCCTGCTGGCTCCCCGCCTCCAACGGAAGCCGGCATTACTCCTGTATGCAGGAAGCAGTAAAAATTGCTGCTCCCAGCATGTGGTAGCAAATGTTTCATCTGCTTTCCTGCCCTCTTGACAGTGGGCAGGAAAACATATTAAAAGGCTGCTCCCTGCTGGTGGAAGCAGTTTTCTTGCTCCTGCCCGCTGGGAACAGACTTACATTTTGTTCTTGCTTGTTGGGAGCTGTCAAAGCTCCCTCCAAGCAAAAGCAAACTGCTATCATCCAAGGGTGGGCACCTCAGGAGATAGGGAGTCGACCCTGGGGGTGGTGGTTCCCAGGACCAATAATGGCTACAGGAGGGAGGCCGCAAATCCCCCCTCCTTCTCTGTGCGCGGGCCGGCCCTGGGGAGGTGTTGATCCTCAGGGTCGTATATGGCTGTTTATGTTCACAGTCCTCTACTTTGCACAGGGCCAGACCCAGGAGGTGGTGGTCTCCGTGGCCGAAAATAGCCTTGGGGGGCCACACGGCCTCCTCCCACTTTCATCTAACACATGCCCCAGAGAGGTGGTAGTCCGTGGGTTCAAATATAGCTCAGGAGGGGGGCTGTGCTTTGTTCCCCGGAGAAGTGGAGGTCCACGGGGCAATTTTTGACATTGGAGGGGGTTCTGCATAGTTCACCTCTTTTTAAGGCTCACAAGCCCTGGGGAGGGAGTGGTCCTTAGGGCTTTTAAAGGCCAGAGGAGGGGCTTAAACTGCCCTTGGGGAGGGGGACTGCATGTGCCTCGATCCTCTTTTATGTAATTCACCCTTGCCCCTGGGACCAGGCCCACCCAGGAGAGAATCAAGAGAAACAAATGCGGGAGACTGCACTTATTTTTTTATAATGTTTGCCACAAATTGGTGAATCTGTCATGATTTTTGCCACAAATTCCTTTAAAAAAAATTGGGGGGCCTGATGGGGTCCCTGGGTGACCCCACCACCAGTTCTAGGGGGTCAGAGTATTCCTACCCTGCCCCCTTCTCTTTTTTACATTTTTGTTTGGGTCTTAGCTGAGTTCAAGTCCCAAGATGGCTGCCAATACTTCCTGGTTTGAAGTGCAGGTAGCCAATCAGATCTCTGCATGAGATTGGCAATTTTTGCGGAGTGTCCTCACCTTTAGATATACAAATGTGTTTTTTCTTTAATATCTCCAAAACTACTGAACAGATTTACCTTCTATAACAAGAGCTAGCTTTCTGCAAAATTTGGTGTAACTCCATTCAGCGGTTCAGTCTGTAGTCGTGTACAAAACCCCAATGGAAATTAACAGTGGAAACACACTTTTTTACTCCCCCCACACTCTTTATCTTGGCCCGCTTGACAGATCACCCCAAAACGTTTCCTGCACAACTAGAATCAGGTGGGCACTTTTTATGGAAAATTTCGTGAGGGTTCATCAAACGACGCCAAAGTTATAAGCAAGTCAAAAAACTCCTTTCTTATGGAAACTAGATCTTAACTATAACTGCCTACTATATGATAACTGGTGATAAAATGGCAAGAATGGTAATAAAATGAAAAGCTCTAAAATGCAGTAAAACCCCAAATGTGTACTTTGGTATTGTAAAATGTGTTACTCCGTGCTACAATATCCTTGTGCATCTGCTGCCTCTTCAGGAGGATAAATAGAGAAGGGGATGAAAGAGAGGTGCCTGCTTGATATGCGGTAAGATAGTTTGGTTAAGATTGGGGAGATGAAGACTTACAACAAGTAGAACTAATATGTGCCTTTTGCTTCCTATTTAAGACATGATACTTCTGTTGACAATATTTTGGTTATTATATTCTGATAACATGCCAGTAAAGCAAGAACCATTTTTAAATGTTCTCTCTTTTGCATCTTTCTTTATAGATTGTATTTTTAAACTATTTTGTCAGTGATATGTGATTTAGGGATGAAAGTGTTAAGGCAGTGCACTACCCTACCTTTAGATCCCTCAAGGGCAAGCAGCATGAGTAAACAATATGGATCAAAATTGAGAGTCTTAAAAATGTGCACCCTCTGCCATTTCCTGCTCCTGACTGTGATAAGGGAACACTAATGATGAGAAGCTCAAGAGGTGTTTTGAAATTTTTAGAAGCCCCTATGTGGTGTACCGTGAGTACCATCTTCATTAATTATTCTGTGAATTGTTTTCATCTAGTAATTATGTTAATTTTAATTAAACATTTTATTTAATATGTTTAGGTTGTATAAACCTAATGAATTATGGAATTATATGAACATTTTAAGAAAATATTTATTACATTTTTAGTATGTGCTGTGGGTTTATTGCGAGAATGGGTGTGCAGTGTTTTATTACTTAGGGGCAGATTTATGAAGTTTTGCCGTAGGGAAGCGCAGCAGGCGTTCCTGCTGCGCTTCCCTACGGCAAAAGAAAAGGGTAGGGATGCGCCATATCTATAAAATGCGGCGCATTCCTGTCCTTTTCCCCTGCGCCGGTACACAATGGGCTGCCTGCGCCAACGCAGGCACCTCTGCACCATGGTGCAAGGGTGCCTGCGTTGCGGAGATGAATATTTTTGTACAGGAAGGGAAACCTTTCTGTACAAAAATAATCACAAGAGGTTTTTCCTCTTTGTATGGGTGCTGCAGAATGCAGCACACATAGAAAAAGGAAAAACGAGGAGAAATAAAGATATTTCTCCCCGTTGCGCCTCCCTTACGCCACCCCTGGGGAGGCGGAAGCTTTTGGCGCTGCCTCAGATTTACGATTTCTCGTTAATCTGGGGCAGTGTCAAAAGGCCATGGGTATTGCTGGGAACGCCCCCAGCAACACCCATTGCACGCCCCTTTAACGCAGAACACTGCGTTAAAGGGACTGATATTTATGAGGCAGCATTAAGCCAAAAAAAGTGGCTCAGTGCTGCCTGATAAATATCACGCAGGCTTCTGCGCCACGGTACGTCACAAAAAGTGACGTTCCGATGGCGCAACGGGCCTCATAAATCTGCCCCTTAGATTATAACTTTTTTTAAACAAAGTATGTCAATAATAAAAATTGAAAATTATTGTTTTTGTAGTGAAACTACTTTTTCATTTTTATAATAGATTGTATTATTCCTCCTGTAAGTTAGTGTTCTTTATGGGGGGGTTGAGAGACCATCCGGGTCTGGTGGCTCAGTGGACTAATAAATCCACTGCAGGGGCCTGTGTTCGAACTCATGGTCACAGGCTCAAATCCTGGCGGGTCTACTCAGCCTTTCATCTATTTGTGGTCGATAAAATGAGTACCATTGATTTGGGTAACAATATACATCTGTTATTTTCAGCGCCAAGATGCCCCGTTGCAGGGGTGAACGTGTGCTTTACAAATACATATGTTATGTTAGAGACACTTTTATTGTACAAATGATTTCTTTAATAATGTGTACAATTTTAAATGGGGCTGATATTTTTATAATGTTTTATGTATTTAATGATTTCATCATATTTTATCATATTGAATTGAAATGAATCTTTTATTTTGTACTTATATTATTTGGGTGTAGTGAATCTGACCCCCTGATCCAACTGTATGCACTTTCCCCAGTGTTGGATTGGAGTTAGAATAATAACTGCTCCGTCAATATATGCACTTTCTGCAATGTTTGTTAAACTGGATTTAGAATAGGAGTTAGAAGAGTAAATCCTACCCCTCCTGTTTATAAACTTTCGCCAAGGTTTGTTGTGATGGAGTTAGAATAGTTAATCTAAGCCCCATAAGGTATACACTCTCCATAATATCTGTTGGACTGGAGTTAGAATAGTAAATTTAACTGCCCTTAATGTATGCACTTTCCCCAATGCTTGTTAAATTGGAGTTAGAGTGTTAAATCTGGCTCCCACCCCAAAGTATGCCTTTCATACTGTGCTTGTTAGGCTGGAGTTAGAATAGTCAATATGTTCCTCCCAAAAGAAATCTACTTATCCTGATGTTTGTTAAACAGAATTCTGATGCATGCTCTATCTCTGATTTCCCTGATTCAATTGTTTTTTATGGAAGTGTGGTGCAGTACCTGTGAGTACCAATGGCTGGCTGTATGTGGTGCTTCCCTAAGGCCAAAGCTGGGCTGAAGTACATGTATGCCTATTTTGAAACCTTTAAGGCTGCAGTAACTTTAGAGGTGTTTTAATGTTCTTACTCTAATGTGGCTGTATGTTTGTAGTAGCATATCACTCTCTAAGCTCTACCTTATGTTTCCCTAAATCCCCTCCGATTTAGTAGTAAGCATTCCTTATTTTCCAGCCACTGACCTTTGTCCCACCTATATTTACTTGAAAATGTATATCTAAGTGTCTGGAGATCTGTGCTACCACGGCCGCACAGAAAAAATAGGTGAGTCAGAGATGTCCGCCCATTAGTTTGTGGATAGCATTTTGTAGTATGTGATTGGTGCTATTGCAGTAATACTTTACTTACTACAAAATGCAGTTAATGAAAAATTCCCATTATGTTTAATAGTAATTTATTTGGGAAGAGACAGGATGGAAAAATTAATGTATTGGCTGGTAGAAATGAAGGAAAGTGTTTTATAGTGCCCTGTCTATCAGGGCCAAGAGCCTCAAGACAATCCATTGCCAATGGGGAGCCAAGATAGCCTTCCTAATATTGTTTGTTATGGTTACAACAGTTATGATCTCATTTAGAATATGATGGACTGCCACCGATCGTAAGGTCAACGAAGGGATATTGTCCACTGACCTGACCAAAGTCTGTCTGCCATATTTAGAGATCTGCACCAGATAGGTGGAGATCTATTTGTCTTTAGCAGAGCCACTGCAGTACCTCCATGGAAGGCAATGAAGCTTTACTAAGCGAGTGTCATGTGTAATGCACCCAAGCCACAAAGTTTAATATTGAATGCAAAAAAAAAAGAAATTTCCCTAGCACATAGCGAGTTTTCTCTCAACATGTGGAGGCCTTTTTTGGTTTCCTTTTCTAGGCCACCAGAATTTTCTATGAGTTTTTCAGATGGGATATCTACCTACCACTTTTTGCAGGTGTCCTGTGTCCACCAAACTCTCAGCGAAGCTCGGACCTCTCATCTTGGTGGAGGGGGCCGACTTTATTATCAGGATTACCAGTACTCTGCACCATGAAATCTTTATTGGGGTACAGATGCTCAACACGACAAAATAGCAATACAATGTAGAACAAGATGGTGTCAATACATTTTCTGGTTGCTTAATGCCATTGAGCAAGACAGAGTTGTAAACCTTTCCTGTATAACTGGCCTTTTAGCATTTGCTTCGTCTCCTGCGAACGGGTTAGTGACGAAGCAATGAAAAATCTGTGTTTTGACTTTCTTCGCCACTGACAGAACATACATATGTTTCAGTTTAGATGATACAAGTGCAAAGTCTGTTATTCAGGCTCATGGAGTTTTCAGAATGTATTCCCCCTGCAGATCGCCAACCACATTATTGGATGTCTAGTGAGTTTGTGCAAAAAGAATTCCTTGGTCTTGGTGAACAGATGCTGCACATCTGGGAGTAACTACTTTGTCACTGAAGTGGCATCACTACGGATACTGGGACATATTTTTTCATTTAGCAGACAGACTAATGCATACTTTTCTCTCGAGTCATGAGTCTCTGTGTAATGATCAGTGCCTTCAAGAGTTGGTCTGCTAGAAACTTGTAAAGTATCTCTTTGTTTTCAATGTTTAGTGCTGCGGCTCCCACACCCCAAAGCCTATGCCACGGACTGATACCGCTTCTGTCATTCTGGAAGCTGCTGGTCTCCTAGCGCCAGATTTATGAACACTTTTGCCGGTGCAAAGTCATCAAAGGTGATGCAAACTAGTGCAAAGTGTGGATTTGTTATTTACTTTCCAGTTCAAATCTTGTTAGGCACTAGAAAGTTGCCTACAAATAATGCAAAATAGTGCTTTGCATTGCTCTGTGTTACTTTGCTTCAAGGAAGGGTCCAGTGGGTGGAACAGGGGCATTCCTGTGCTTCTTGATGTATAGCTAACACAAGGAGATGATGGACGGAGCGCTGAAACTTTTCTGACACTCACCCCCAGTCACAGATCTCGGTTGAATCCATCATCATTCTTTAGCTCACTTCGCCACCGAGTTCAGATTGATGTAAAAGCCCCATCTAAAAGGCAGGGCTGTGTGCCAGAAACATATCCCTCCTTGAGGAAGGCGTGAATTAGGAGAATTTCCAACTTTGGATGTGAACTGAACTGTACATCACTCATAGAAAGTGGAAAACCTTTTTTTAAGTGTGTTTGAGTATAGTATTTTTTACTGGCAGGGCACCCTTTCAGTACAATACCTATGCTAAACATCACACGCACACCTTTGCACCATACAAAGGTATGTTCATTGCACAAGAGAGCTTAAAGGGCACCAGCACTTGGGACAAGTACAGCAGCACCATATCTTGGTGGATATGGTGCTATCCTGATCTCTTCCTCCCGCAGCTGTATCAGCTCTCACCTAAGTGGCTACTGTTACTTCAGAGGCAAAACGTCCATAGTGGCCGGTCTTCCATGTCATGACAGTATGATGGTGCTGCTATCGCAATTCTGAGTGCTGGAAAGGGATAGTACGTTTCCACTATCCACATTTACAGGACCATTGATATGGTTTTCTTTGCAAGTCGCTTTGGTTCACATGGTAGTCTTGCACAGTAGTCGCACCACCAAAAATGGTGGCAGGACAGCCATCCAAATTTGATGAGGTGGCTCGCCACCATTTCCAGTGGTGTTATGGCGCCCAAGAACCTAATACTGATGGTAGAACTGGCAACACTTCTGCCATTGGTTAATTCATTACGGCTCCCTTGAGCCAACGGGCTGACGAGCCTTGGATCTGCACCTGCGCGCCATGAGAGGTACTTGACCTGTTTTAATTACATTTTGGCAGTCCACGCGGCGCCCCTTTACACTGACCTGCTCCCTGCTGACGAGAGGCAACTACCTCGAAACACGTGTCCAGGGATGGCTAACGCAACACATACTGTTCTTTATACATCGTGGCATAGGCTTACCCGCCGTCGCCACTACATCCACCACAGTCCTTTGGGGCAACTTGCTGGTGTGACGAGCAGTGTGCGACCAACCTTTGCTTAAAACACTTCTGCCATTGGGAACGCTGCTTTGGAGGATGGTAGAATTATGAGGAGAATGGTAGGCCATCTTGCTTCTTCTGGTGGACATCCTATTACTTTCATCCTCTATATCAGGCAATTAAATTAATTTCTGAACAATGATTATTCCAACTATTTCCAGCAGATTCCATTCGAATTTTGAGACCACAATGTCATCATTTCAAATGAATTATGAATTAGATCCAGCACTGTTCATGGATGTATGCATTATTGTAGCACCCATGCGCTTACAGTGTGTCTTGTTGAAGATCTACGTTAGGGTTTAATGTTCGGCAAGACTGAGGGCCTCCACCATGAGTGCGCGGCCCTTGGTAAAATCAGGCCGTCAGATTGTGGTTGTTGTGTGTGAGGGGGTAGGCTTGCTTCTAAACCTCATCCCTGGGCCCCTTTTCTGCTGATCAAGCAACGAGCTCCATCAGTCCTGTCTTGACTAGGCAGGATGCCAATACATCTACTTGCTAAAATGTTGGAGCAGTAGGAATTCAATTGCAGTTTGCCTTAACGTTTTAAAAACGAGGCAATGATGCCCAAAACCAACTCTAATTAGAGGTAAATAGATATGAAAGTTGTCCTAAGTAAATGTTGGGGCCTTGCTCTCTTTTCCCTATTTTCACCCCTCCCATCAAATTTTCTTCCTCTCTTTCACTCTTTCCTTTACCTTTCACTTCCATTCTCTCTTTACTGCTCTTTTCTGTTCTAATGACCTACCTTCCATTGTAAAATGTTCTTCTTTTCTTGCCCCACCTTCATACTCTCCTCTTTTTGTTTCTCCTTTTCCTTACTTTCATCGTTCTTTAACATCCTCTCTCTTCTATTGACACAGCAATTTCCTTATTTCTGCAACCTGACACTTTCTCCATACTTCCAGTTTCTGCTTTCTCTCTCATGTTTGTCTTCTTTGCACTTTCTCTCTTTTTTTCTTGCCTTTGCTGTATTTTCTCCTAACTTTTCTCTCTTCTCCATTTCTCCCTTATCCTTTACAGCCTTTTTTCTCTCAGCCCACTGTCTATCTCAACTCTATAGTTCATCTTCTTTTCTCTTTCTCTCTGTGCATGTTCCATTTCTGCCCTTCCTTTCACTGTGTACATTTGATTCTTAAATCTACCTTGCTCATCTTGTTTCATATCTCCTTTCTCCCTGTCAGGTCCTGTTTCTTTGTGTTATTTGTCATTCCAATGTATTATTCTTTTCTTTCTTCCCCCTCCCTTCTTTTTATGTCTAGCCTATTGAACAGCGCAAGCTGTCTGGTTGTGAAAGACCTATTGTGGGCTTACCAAGAACTTACAGGCCTTGCAGCCTGGCCACTGCTTACCATTGGTTGAATGTATTGTCATTCATTTGCTTGCTTCTTATTTGATGGCCTTTCTTGTCCCGCCTTGCCAAACTTGTGTTTATCTCTCCCATTGAGCGTCTTTATCATGACGAAACTTGTATATGCATGCACCCATTAATGCTTGGCCTTTGCGCATGTGGAGCACCCAAATAGAAGCTCGCAGAGCAGATAATTCTTGACCAGAGCTCGTTGCACAAGGGCTGTCCCCAGCTAGTAAGCATTTAAATAAAGAGAAGTTTCAACCTCTGATCCTAAGAAAAAGAACATCAGCTGGGAGTGATGAGGGTGGCTTAATATAAAATGGTAATTCAGCAAGTTTAAACCGGATGATAGCGTTACAATGACCAAGAAAAATGTTTAACCTGTGTAAATTTAATATAATGATGAGTAAAAAGCTCAAGATATTTTTACCTAACATGGTTGCCTGATTGATCATAAACAAGAGGTAGGTTGCAGAACAATTTTTGCTGTAGTTTGCCTATATCGTAACATTTTGGAAAATATAATCCTAGAAATAAAAATGTTAAATGGAACGTAGTTAACATTTTAAAGACATTTTTATAAAGTGTTCTTATTCGCTCTAGAAGAGAAGCATTGGAATTTTTAATTAGTATTCAAATTTTAGATATAGCTTTCTATTTTTTTAAGAGATAACGAAAATGTATTCGCTCTGCTATCGCCTTGCGCTTTCGTAATTGTCCCTGCTGAATTGTTGATGTATATACGAGAAATTTTTTTATGTGCTTTGTGATGGTTTTAAGGACTATTGTCTGAATAAAGTGAATAAAAAAACTTGACCTCAAAGAAGAAATTTCGATGTCAATGAAGTGAAGTGTAGGGATGTTAATCTTTTTACATAAATTGTCACACATGGTCACGCCATCTGGGATTGACGTTTTTATTGTCTACTTGATGTTTCAGGGACGTAGCTATCAAGAGTCTTGCAGGTGCAGCGGCAGGTGCCACGGCCCACAACCAAGGGGTCTGATGGGACCATTTCAGCCCAGTTAGTGGTTGTTTTTTTTTACTACCAAAACTGGGAATAGGTCAGAAATATTTTGCTGCAACACTGTATCCCATATGGAGAGGCTACAGATCCCCCCCTTCACCCTAAAAAAGGAAGGAAGAGACTTAGAATCCATCACCTCTCCCTTTGAGTGATGGT
Source organism: Triturus cristatus (assembly GCF_964204655.1). NCBI lineage: Eukaryota > Metazoa > Chordata > Amphibia > Caudata > Salamandridae > Triturus > Triturus cristatus. Next base: position 652,312,192 of record NC_140590.1, on the reverse strand, counting down.
GAGACCAGGCAGGTACATAGTTATCTATAGTGCAGAAGTCACAGTAGCACCCGAGCTCAGTGCCAGAGGGACCCACTGCAACTGGGGTATTATAGAGGTTTGCAACTATCAAATAAGCTGGTGGAAGGCCCATTTTACTTACTAGCGTTAGGGCCCAGGGCACCCTTGCTACACAACTGTGTAATTTGAATCAACTGTGAGCCATGGTGAAAAAGTTAATCTCTAAAAGTTTTCTTGTGTGGCTTTCTTACAAATGTGGAGGCATGCAAATATTAATGAAACTGTAGGTTAGTATTTATTTCATCTGTACCTGTTACATTCCCGTAGAACCAGGACAAAACCTGTTTACTCTCCACATCATGGAGAGAGTCGAGAAGCTATCTTTGTTATCTTTTGCTTATCAAGGTGAGCAAAGGAACCAGAGTGAAGGTGGTTACTTACACCAGCGTAGGTGCAACTATGTCCATATCCCTTTCTTAGCTGGGGTTATCACCATGTAAAAAGTTGTAAATCGTGATTTAGAACCAATTTATAAATGAAGAAACATCTCGGTGACTTATTCTAAAGTGCACGATTGTGTAACTTCTACAAAGGATGCAGAACGTTGCAGTTATAAGTGTCACATACAAGGGCAGAAGTGGGCGTTCTGAGGGGAGTGTCAGAGAATTAGTCTGAAAAATCCACACGAATGAGGTGAACACTCACAAAGGTCTATTTTTGTGGATATTCATATATAGTTGAAGTGAATTTCTCACGGTGGCTCCTCTAAACCTTCTAAACAGTGCCTAAATGAGCCCGGTGTGGCCGCTGCATAGACTGAAGTAAAATGCAACCAAATAGACCATGCCGCCTTGGCATTCATAATAAGCGAATACTTTACATGGAACATATTATCCATGTTATGATAAAAGAGAATCAGATATATTTCTCACATTTTGAAATGTGTATATTCCTAAGCATGGCAATTCTCCAAATAACCTACGACTAAGGATCATGTAAAAAAAAAAGGCATGTCCAGAAATATCTGGATGCTTCTATGCATAAAATCAGAAACCTGGAGGCAATGCATGCATTTTGGATTGCACTGCGTTTGTTATTGTTTGTTAAGCAAGGGACCCAGCTATTAGCCTTCTAGGCTCAGCAAACATCAAACATTGGCAAAGTCAGCAGGTGTTGCTTTGCCACTGGCGTCGGCGGCCAGCTGGCATACTATGTTTTGTATTTAATGTTTATTATAGGATCCTTTCAAGATAGCCACCACACAGTGTCACATTACAGGTAAATGCAACAGGTGGCCATCCTGGAATGGAATAACTACAACAAGCAAAAGAAGAAATAGAATTCAAAGCAATTTGACAACTATCTTGAAATTCTGTTTTTCTATTGCTTAATATAGACTTCTAAGAATACTGTGATATGGCACATTGCGGTGGCCAATTTTGGAGAGAGGAGAATGATCACTTGCTCTGGAGAGAAAAAAAGTCTGACACAAAGGATAAAGAGGTAGGGAAAAGCTAGATATTACAAGAGGTAGTAAGAAGGGCAGGCATTCTCACTGAGTTTTATAGAAAATGAAAAAGGAAGAAAATAGTTCTCTGACGTTAGCAGGAAAGATACAACTCATCCAGTCGAAACAATGGTAAAGATGTAATTTTCACGAGGCAGGACAACTACAAGAATATGGAGGGAAATCCCAGAAGTTGGGAATTGGAATGTACAAAAAGCCATCTGATCATGAGCAAAGGGCTGACCCAGAGCCCACAATAAGTATCGGTTAAAGTATGTATTACCTCTACGTCCCTCGTCCTCGACCCAGTCATCACTAATGAGGTATTCCACAAGACAGGAAACAAAACAGGAAACGCTTTTTAGGCTCCACCCACCCTCCCGTCAGGGGCTATAAGAACCCAGCCAACCAAAAGCACATCCTGTTTTGTTTCCTGTCAGTGGACCTGACGGGGACGCTGGGGTAGGTGCCGGGCACTTACCTGCTACAAGTTGCTGTTGTCCTGTGGTCTCCTCCTCTGCTGGGCTTTGGGGGCGCTGCTGGACCTCCGTGGGACTTCTTGAGTCAGGCTGCTGGGCTTCCTGGACTCTTCAGGTTCCTGGTTGCTGATCCTGCTGGGCTGTGTTGGCTTCCTCTGGTTCCTGCTCCTGCTGCGTCCAGGTTTGTTGTCCAGGGCGGGTCCTTTTGTTGCCTTGGGCCCGCCTTCTGTTTTGAGCGCCCGGGTTGGGGTCCGGGCGCTCGTGTCTCTCTGGCCGCTTTCAGTCTCGGGCGCCCGGGTTGGGATCCGGGCGCTCGTGTATGTCCAACACCGGCTTCTGTTGGGCGCCCGGGTTGGCTCCGGGCGCTTGTGTTCTCTTTTACCTGCCTTTGGATGCGAGCGCCCGGGATGGGGTCCGGGCGCTCGTTTATTCTTGCGCTTTCTGTTACGAGCGCCCGGGATGGGGTCCGGACGCTCGTGCTTTCTGGGCCCGCCCTTTTTCGTTTTGAGCGCCCGGGATGGGGTCCGGGCGCTCGGTGTTCTTCCGGGCTCGTTTTTCTTTGGAGCGCCCAGGTTGGGGTCCGGGCGCTCGCTCTTCCTGGGTCCGAGTTCCCGTTTCTTGAACGATGTTGGTGACGACGGGTGGGCTCCGGTTGAGTTGCTGGCTTGTTCTGCCTTCGGCGGCCGAACTCAGCGTTGTTTTCTGTTCTCCTGTGCTGGCCACGCCCCCTTTACCTCTCTTTCGGTTCTGCTGGGGGGGGGCGGGGTTTGTCTTGGTTGTTTTCTTCAAAAGGAGTCCTTTCTCAATTTCTATGCTACCGTGTTGGTCTTACCTTCGGTTACTGCTCCTGGTTTGCTGCTGTTTGTAATGGGGAAACATCATAGAAAGCGGAGGCATGTGTCTCCTGTGTCCTCTTCTTCTTCTCCTCCGGATAGTGAGGATCCTGCGCCTGCGGTGAAGCGTCCCAGGTTGGATGAGGACCGGTTGAAGCTTCTGATACTGAAAACTTTGTCTGACATTCAATCCTCCAAACACTCCGCTGCCGGTCGTTCTGGTGGGGGTGTGGCCATTTATTCTGACATTTCATCTTCTGGGTCCTCTGATGATGCTTCTTTGAATGCGGTGGATCTTAAGGGGAAGTATGTCTCCAGGGAGTTGTTGCCGGACCTGCTTTCTCATGTTCGTGAGAACATGGGGTTTCCAGAGGACGCTGTGGCCAGTACTTCGTCGGATGCTGTTCTGCCGCAGTTTCGGAAACCTGTTGCGACTTCACTTCCTATTCATCCGTTTGTGATGGATGTGCTCTTGAATGAGTGGAAGGACCCTGATCATATTATGTTGCCACGCTTCATGTCTAAGCTTTACCCGTTGCAGGGCATGGAGGATTCTTTTCCTGAGTCTGTGCAGGTGGACTCCATTGTCGCTAGTTTGGTTGGCCGTCCTTCCATGGCTGATGATAACATTCTTCGCGATGGGGTGGATAAGAAGATTGACTCTGCTTTGCGTAAATCCTATGCTGGTTCTCACCTTGCCATACGTTCCGGTATCTACGGTGCTTATGTGGCTCAATCGCTCCTGACTGACTTTAAGACTTTGTTTTCTACTAAACAGGAGGGTGGCTGCTGTCCAGATTTGCTGGAATCTATGGAGCGTCAGACTGAATTCCTTTCGGATATTGCTTTTGATTCTGTGCGTGCTTCTGCTCTGTCTTGTGGTTCCTCTATCGCTGCCCGTAGGAATCTGCTGTTGAAGGGTTGGAATACTGATGCCGCCCAGAGGTCCATGGCCTTACGTTTACCTTTTACTGGCCCTCGTCTCTTTGGGGATGCCTTGGAAGACAAACTGCATAAAGTGTTTAAAGAACGTAAACATTCCTTTTCCTTCCGGAGGCAACCTTCCCGTAAAGATTTTTCCTCTTCGCAGGCCAAGTCTTTTCGTCAACCTTCCCGGTTTCAGCAATCCTCCTTTAAAGGTTCTCGTGGAGCCGGTCGTGGTTTCCCTCGGAAGTTCCAGAAGAAGCCTCCTCGAGATGCTGGTCCTGGGCCGCAGCGTTCCTGACTATGCCCCTCCGTTCGTGGATCCCACTGGAGTGACACCCGTGGTTGGTGGGAGATTGAGGTTGTTCCTTCCAGCCTGGCGTCTGTCGACCTCGGATCAGTGGGTGCTGGATGTCCTGGACCGGGGGTATCGGATCGAGTTTCTGTCCCCTCCGCCTCCCTCGGGTGTAGTGCGGACTCCGACTCCCTTGTGCCACTCCCGTCGCCAATCCTTGAGGGACGGTGTTCAGGCCCTGTTTTTCAAGAACGCTATTGTTCCCGTTCCCAGGTTGGAGTGGGGTCTGGGGACCTATTCGATTGTTTTCCTGGTGCCGAAGGTCACGGAGGGGTTCCGGCTTGTCATCAATCTCCGGAGTCTGAACCTATTTGTGAAGAAGATCCCGTTCAAAATGGAGACCTTGCAGCGAGTGGTCCCGCTGATTCAGGCCGGATGGGTGTTTACTACTCTGGATCTCCAGGACGCCTACCTTCATGTGCCGGTGGCCCGGGAGGATCAGATGTTCCTGCGTTTCTGCCTGGAGGGTCATCATTGGCAGTTCTGTGTCCTTCCGTTTGGTCTCCGGTCCGCTCCCCGGGTGTTCACCAAGGTGGTTGCTCCTTTGGTGGCCCTTCTTCACAGCCGGGGGGTGTCTGTGTTCCCCTACCTGGACGATTGGCTGCTCCAGGCTCCCTCCCCAGAGGTCATGTCTCAGCACCTTTCATTGACCATCCTTACGCTAGAAAGTCATGGTTTTCTGGTGAACTTTCCAAAGTGCCAGCTTCTTCCTGCCACTCGACGGACTTTCATTGGGGCCATCTTCGACTCCGTCCTGGGCAAGGTGTTCCTGCCGGATTCCCGGATTCAGCGTCTTCAGTCCCTGTTGCGGATCTTGTTGTCCCAGGCTGCGGCCCCCCTTCTTCAGTGGCTCGAGGTTCAGGGTCATATGGCCGCTACTGTCTTCACGGTGCCCTGGGCCAGGGTTCATCTGCGGCCTCTGCTGTGGCATATTCAGCGTTGGGTGCCGTTTCCAGTTCGGGACTATGCTCTGTCTGTGCCTGTGTCCTTGGGGGTGGTGTCGGATCTCCAGTGGTGGCTGGATTCCGCGAATCTCTCGAAGGGGATGTGGATTCACCTGCCGCCCCCTTTGGTGTTGACGACGGATGCCAGTGCGGCCGGTTGGGGGGCCACGTTGGGACAGTGGTCTGTTCAGGCTCGCTGGCTCCGGATGGAGTCCCGTCGCTCGTCCAATTGGAGGGAACTGTCTGCTGTGGCCAGGGCTCTTCGTTTCTTCCATTCCCGTCTGCTGGGGTGCAATGTCCTGGTGAGGTCAGACAACACCGTGACTGTGGCTTACATCAACCACCAGGGCAGTACTCGCAGCCTTTCCTTGAATTTGGTGGCTTGTGCGATTGCAGGTTGGGCGGAGCGTCATCTTCTGGCTCTCTCGGCTCAGCATATCCGGGGGGTGGACAATGTGGTGGCGGACGCCTTGAGTCGCAGGTTTCCATCTTCCCTCTCCCTGTGTCTCTCCCCCAGGGTGTTCCGGTTGATCTGTCGGAGGTTCGGGACTCCCCTGCTGGACTTGTTTGCCTCCCGGGCGAATGCTCAACTCCCCCTGTTTTGTTCTCGGGCCCCGGAGTTGGGTGCTTGGGGGGTGGAGGCGTTGTCTCTTCAGTGGCCCCCTTGGTTGCTGTACGCCTTCCCCCCCTTCCCCCTGATTCCTGCCTTCTTGCTGAAGGTCCAGCGGTTGGGTGCCCAGGTGGTAGCGGTCTTACCTCACTGGCCGCGGAGGTCCTGGTTCCCTTTGTTGTTGAGCCTGGCGGTGGGCCCTCCTTGGATTCTGCCACGTTATCCGTCTCCCCTGAGGTCCCCCTCCCCTTCCCTCCTGGTCCCTCTCACCTTGGCGGTTTGGAGGTTGAACGGCTGTCGCTTGGAGTCCGGGGTTTGCCTGATCACCTCATCACTGTGATGCAAGGGTCTCGTAGGGGTTCCACTTTGTCCTCCTACTCTAAACATTGGGCTTCTTTCTCCTCTTGGTGTGCGGGGCTTGGTCTCTCTCCTGTCTCTTGTCCTATCGCTTCCGTTCTGCAGTTTTTCTTGGATGGTTTTCAGAAGAAATATGCCTTGTCTACTCTGAGGGGCCAGTGGGCTGCTCTTCGGGCTTTCCGGGATCCGGCTTCTCTTCCTCCTGCGGATGGTTTGTTGGTTTCCCGTTTGTTCCGGAGTTTCTCTCTGTCATCTCCTTCTTCACGCTCCCCGGTCCCTCCTTGGGATCTCTCTTTGGTCTTGGGTGCTCTGCAGTCTGCTCCTTTTGAGCCGTTGGAGTCGGTGGACCTTAAGTTTCTCTCTTTTAAAGTGGCGTTTTTGGTTGCTGTGACTTCTGCCAGGCGGTTGGGTGAACTCACTGCTTTGCGTTGTTCTCCTCCCTTTTTGCGTTTCTTGGATGACGCGGTGGTCCTTTCTTTGGATCCTGGTTTTGTTCCCAAGATTCGTTCTAAGTTTCATTGCTCTCAGGAGTTGATTCTTCCTTCTTTCTGTCCTTCTCCTTCTTCCCCTGCTGAGTTGTTGCTTCACTCTTTGGATGTGCGGCGTGCTTTATCCCTTTATGTTGCACGGTCTGCGGGGTTCCGTTCCTCGGACTCCCTTTTTGTGACTTTTGGTTTGGCTGGTCGGGGTAAGGCTGCGTCTCGGCTTACTCTTGGTCGCTGGATCAAGTCTGTTATTTCTTTGGCTTATCAGGGATCTGGTTTGCCTTGCCCTTCTGGTGTTCAGGCCCGTTCCACTAGGGGTGTTTCTGCTTCCTGGGCTGCTTTTCATGGGGTTTCCCTTGATGAAATCTGTCGGGCTGGGACGTGGGCCTCTGAGTCTACTTTTGTGAGGCACTATCGCTTGAATTGTGCTCTGTCTGACCGACCCAATTTCGGTTGTGGTGTGTTGCGTGCTGTGGAGGTTGTTCCGCCTCCCTGATTCTGTGTTTTTTCATTAAACTATTTTTTGCTGCACGCCTCTTTGTGTTCGGTCTCTGTTTTCTGTGTGGTTTGCCAAAGGCCTGTTGTTGGGGGTGCTTTGGTATGCCTCATTAGTGATGACTGGGTCGAGGACGAGGGACGTAGAGGTAATGCTATGATTACTTACCGGTAATCCCCATTACTCTTAGTCCTACTCGTCCTCGACCCAGTCATACTTCCCGCCCGCCCTCCCTGTCCAGGCCTTTGTTGCTTGGTATGTCAGGATGTGCTTTTGGTTGGCTGGGTTCTTATAGCCCCTGACGGGAGGGTGGGTGGAGCCTAAAAAGCGTTTCCTGTTTTGTTTCCTGTCTTGTGGAATACCTCATTAGTGATGACTGGGTCGAGGACGAGTAGGACTAAGAGTAATGGGGATTACCGGTAAGTAATCATAGCATTATTTCAGGTGACACAGAGCTAAAGCTGTCTGAAATGAGACCCCAATAAAATCAATTTAAAACAGCAAACTAACAAGCCCAAATAGTAATATAGAGGTAGCATAGAATTCAATGCCCATTACAATAGCAAGTTGAAAATGAGGATGGTGTAAAAATATGAAGTGATACATATTGGACAAGGGACTGTTTCAGTTGACCATGCTTGCATTGTAAGAGCTTGTTGTTATAGATTGTGCATTGTTGTGAACCCCACCTCAATGAGAGGTACATCCGGATAGGATTCCTTAGGCCTGATCCAGCGATCAGGGATCGATACATTTTCACAAACAAAGGCCCGTTTGTACTACCCAACTAATCCCTTCACGCTGGGGTTCAGTGTGATGCAGGTTTATACCCAACTTACCAAATACACAATAGTACCTGCATATTCTCCTTTCAATATGTATATAACTGTGGCGATGAACCTTTTTTGATGTTGAGAAGTTGATAGCAATAATATGTACCAAACAATAACTACTAAATTAACAACAGACTCAGTGTATAATTTATAATATTTATGGTAAATAATGTGAAATAAAATGCTCATCAAGTACCGTCATACAATGCAAACTATAGATTATGTTATGTTATGTTATCTTATCTTGTAGAGCGCAACAGCTGCCCCAGCAAGGGGGCGTCCCGGCGCTAACGCAGGAAAGACAGACACAGCAGAGAGCCTACCGGAAAACTAGGGGGCTGGGAAAAGATAGGTTTTGATGGCCTTTCTAAATGCCAAGTAGTTGTCAAGGCCACGGATCTGCACAGGGAGTGAGTTCCAGAGGGTGGCGGCTCTGTACCGAAAGGAGCGGCCACCAGACCGAACTCTGCTGGGAGAAAAAGTATTAGCAATGTACAGAATGAAACTCATGACAAATAAACAATGCATTGACGGAGTGGATAGGAGAAGAGAGAAAAAGTTTCAGAGACAAAATACATTTGCAAATGATAATGCAAATTCAGAATATTATCTATACTAAACCAAGTAAGCATCAGGGATATCTACCCTCTGGCCAAAAAGGGCAGTAAGGCCCTCGAGAAAAGTTGAGTGGCAAAGATTAAGTCAAAAATCAGGAAAAAGGTAGGCCTCTATCTGGAAACAGCAAACAGACGACAGCGATGATCTCCCGCTAGCTAAACACCAGCCGACCACTTCTCCAAAACACAGCCACTGGGGCACCTCAATTATACCCTAAAACCTAGATGTCCAACCTACATTTGTTTTAATATGAGAATAAACTCCGTCTCTCATTGCCTAGGGATGGGGGTGTTCTGTCACACCACTCTCAGCGTGATCATTTTATTCAATGTCCTTTTGTCTTAGACTTTCAACATTACAACAGATTCTACCCAGGTAAAAATTTTGAACACAATCATAGCACATATTTCCTAGAGCATATTTTCATGTATCAAGTCATTTACGCTTTCTTTGTTTGCCTCTGCCATCTCGTGAGGAAGTTGCTCACTTCCACCGTTTATCTTTTTCTTTTCCATAGTTTGGCAGTCATACAAGGACACGCACAGCTTTGTGTTCTCTCTTCTTCTTTCAAACCCATCTTTTTGGACATTTTATTTTTCTACCAAATGTTAACCCTAAACTGGCATGCAGGAAAGTAGGCCCATGCTTGCTTTTTCTACAGAAAACAAACACATAACATTATTATTTTCATGAAATGTAATTTCATTGCACACCATCCCAGCATTGCACTAACCCATGCACAGCCCGTATTAATATTATTTCCTAGCAATCATTATTAACATGCACAAAAGCAGCATTAGAATTGGGTTCTTTTCTCAAAGCCAAAAGCGTCTGCGGCCTAGTTTCATGCATTAGTACACGCATGCGAAAAAGCATTTCCCCTTTGTTTAGCGATTATTAATAATATTTTTCAGAGCACACTGTTAATGAATGTTACTGAGGGTTTAATCCAAGCAGGTTTTATTTTCGCAAAACCCTGCTCCATCAATCCCCCCTTTGAAGGCATTTTGAGCCATCATAAAAATACAATTTGCCACTTATTAAAAAATGCTGTACTTCTTTCTCGTTTTATCATTCTTCCATCTAAGTCTTTCATGATCTTGTAGTAATTTCTTTTCTTATCCTCTAATTCTATCTTGTCTCTCTTTCTTTTTCTAGCTCTACGTTTAAGATCTGTCTCTTTCTTTCTACATTTGCAACATGTATAAATCATAAGAATCATTAGTATCACTGCAAATACTGAAGTAATAGGTATTAATATTTTCCCTATGAGCTACTCCCAAAAGTAGAAAAACAATTTCCCACTGAGGAAAAACTCTTTCCAAGTTTCTCCCAAACACCATCAACCTTCAATTCATTCAAATCTTCATGAAGTTCTGTAATATCTTTAATATACCCCTCAAGATTTTAACTCTTGTCAGGAATATAAGTACAGCATTGTTGTATTTTCAACATGCTACAGACTCCACCCTCTTTTGCCAATAATGTATCAAGGGCAAGTTGATTTTGCAAAACCATTGATCTAATGGCAACCATTTCAGTATCAATCATCAGGAACCCACCAGCAGTATCTGTTGATAAACAATCAACCACTGTGGACAATTTTCTAATTTTGTCTGAATTCAAAATAACTCCAACTGAAGGTATCAGTGCTCAAAAATATCACCAATTATCTCAGAATAACTCGCTCCTCTCTTATTACTTGTTTAATTTCATTCATTCTATTATTCTTATCTATATGATATACTTTTGGAAACTCTATGCCTAAATAGCAACATCAATACCAACTTGCAGGTAACCTATAATAGGCATTCTTACCACACACATAATAAATTCCCGGTAAAACAGGATCAGTTCCTCCTTTCATTCCCTAGTTTCCTTTTATCAAGAAAGTATGCTCACATTCACTAGAGCCAATGAAGTAACTATTAAGTTTAGTCTTTACTCTAAACACACAAAGCTTTCCTCTATGTTGAAAATCTAGAGTCATGGCAGCGTAAGTTTCACCCTTTTTGTAATCATGCTCTCTGAAAGCCCATGTTGGTACAAGAGACTTTTGCTCAGCAGCTTTCTTTTTGAAATCTTAAATCTTGTCTTCTATCTTCTACCATACATACTTTCTATTTCTGAATCTTGCAGTTTACAGGTTAGATTATTTCTATGTGCATCTATTGTATCTATTGGTTTGTTACTAATAAAAAAATCTCCCTTATATGTTGCATAAATAGGTCCTAATAGGAATCTCTGGAAATATTAAATCAAAATTAGAGTAATAATATTCTAATCCTTCCCTCTCATAAAATAAACTGGTTAAAACACTACAAGACACACCATAGGTTAAAGGTAGGTGATGATATGTCACCCCCTTTGAGACAGATGATGGTAATTGCATACACACTAGGCCTGGGCGGTAAATTCTGTTCCACTCGCGGTATTTGCGAATTTGGGTAATTTCATGTTCCGCGGAGAGCGTGGAATTACCCAAAATTCTGCGTTCCGTGGCTTCGCAGAATTTTTTGCTTGTTCGCGTTCTAAAAAATGTGTGTTCGCAAGATATTTCGCCCTGAGCACGCAAACAGGAAAAAAGCATCGCGAACAAGCAATTCCGCGTGTTCGCAGAATTTCTCCGTGCTTGCGGAGATTTGTTACCGTTTTGCGGAGCTTTGCGTAGCGCGACTATGCAAATTCCGCCCACCCCTAATACACACATAACAATCTCTTGCATTCATTATGTTAACATATTCATAAAACAATTTAGTAAAAACATTTAACGAGAAATCATTAATTGATTTAGCATGATGATAAATGCTATCATCTTCTATCTTTCCTATATTAGTATTCGTATTTCCTTTAGTAGTAGAATCCATTCTCTCACTTCCCACATTATTTGTAGTATTTTTGTGATTAGTCACCATTAGAATAGGCACAATAACAATCAGTGTTAACCACACCAACATTATTAATAAAATACTACATAAGCAAGCATTAATACATTTACGTTTAAAATTATGATATTGATATCCAGTCTCTGTTACCTTTGCCATTTTTGACACTATATAAAAAATTAAAAATCTAAGAAAAAACATTTCTAAAAACGTAAAAAATGTATCCAAAAAACCATCTAGAGTAGTGTATCCTTACACTTAGGCCTCTTTGAAAAACGTATCCAAAAAAACATCTAGAATAGTGTATCCTTACACTTTAGTCCTCTCTTCTCTACCCCCTCGTTTCTTGTTTTTATTTTATTATATCTTCTTCTTCAAATCTTTTGTAACTTTCAAAATTGTCGTCATTGAAATTGTTGCACCTTAATTTTCACAGTTCTTTTTAAGGTGGTTTTAATTTGCTTTCATCACTTTGATCTGTACCAGCTTCTTCTTCGTTTTGTTTTGTGTCTTCAATTTCTTCCAACACTACATATGTCCATTCTGGAGCTGCGTATTTCTTATTCAGAATTCTTATTCTCTTTGTTTTTCGTACAGTTTTTCTTCTGAATCACTTTGTTCATTTTGACTTTATATTTCATCAATTGAATCTAGCTTTCGTTTTTCAAGAGTGTATTTCAGTCGTTTTACTCCTTTGGCCACACATCACCCTTTCTTGCTTTCATAACTTGAACTGCTTCTTCACCTTCGTTGTCAAGTTCGCAAGTTCTTTTATTCAGTTCTTTTCTTTGTTGTACTTGCTCTTGATTTTCTTCAATCACTTTCTCCTTTTCTTTCTCAACAGCACTCTTTTGAAACCCAGTAGCTGGTGCCCACTTTATTCGACTTGTGCTTGGTTCCTCTTCATGTTCAGCTCTTTCAGAAGCTGTAACATTAGATTCTATAGCTTCATGATTTTCAGCCTCCTATTATTTTCTTTGTTTTACCAGTTGCTGTTCTACTTGTCTTTCAAGTGGACTTGGGACTCTTCTTGTATGACTTGCATGAATCCAATTAGGCAAGCCACCACACTTTGCTGCTGTCAATGTTACCAAAATAATCTGGTATGGTCCATGCCATCTGGGTTCTAAACACGACTTCCTCACGTGTTTCTTCACCAGAACCCACTCTCCTGGTTTCAAATCATGCGCTGTGTTGTAGATGCAATTTCTCCATCCTTGCAAGACACAGAACGCCCCAGATCAGCCAATCCTTTGCAATAATCAAGCACTAGATCATCAGTAATATTCATCAGTTTGTTTGCTGGGACAATTGCTTGTCTCATTGCTCTTCTCATCAAAACTTCATGAGGACTTAATCCAGTCTTTTTTATCAGGAATGCTTCTAAGACTCATCAATACCAGGGGTAAAGCATCTGGCCACTTCAGTGTTGAAGATGCACACACTGTCGATAGTCTGGACTTAATAGTGCTGTTATTTTACCACTCCTGAGGCTTCTGGTGGATAGGCACAATGCAGCTTTTGCTCAATTTGTAATGCTGCACAAATCATTCGAATTATCTCATTATTAAAATGAGTTTCTCTATCTGTTTCTAAAGAGACTGGAAATCCAAACCTCGGAATTATCTCTTAAAAAGCAATTTAGTAACAGTCGGAATTTCATTCCTTCTTGTGGGATAAGCCTCTACCCAACGAGAAAACAAGCAGACAACCACCAACACATATTTTAGTTGATTACAAAGTTCAATAAAATCTAACTGTAACCTAGTAAATGGTCCTGCTGCTTTTCCAATTCAACCCCAACTAACAACTGTCTTGCTACCTGGATTTTGCTGCTGGCACACTGTGCACCTCTGGCATAGACTCTCTGCAATGACCCTAAACGTTGGGTTATACCATGACTGCTTGAGACTGATCATAGCATCTCTTCCAACATGCGCAATTCCATGATACATTCTTGCCATTTGAGAGAGTAAACAATCTGGCATTACTGGTCTTTCATCAGCATACGCCCACACTTCATCTTCTGCTCTCTTTTTACAGCCTGATTTAATCCAAATTTCCTTTTCTTCCTCATTTGCTTCCTCCTGCAGCTGTCTAATTTCCTCCCATGTTTCCAAGTAAGAAAACATCAAGTGGCAATTTGTATCTTTTTTCTCCAACCCTCTGTTGATTGAAATTGAATTTTGTGCACAGAAACGAGCCACTTCGTCTGCGTATCTGTTTCCATTTGTCACATAATCATTTCCTGACTTATGTGCTAAACAGTTTACCACAGTAATCTTTTTGGGCATTTGTAATGCATTCAATAAATCCTTGACATTTTTGCTATTCCGGATTGGGGATCCTGAAGAAGTCAGAAATCCTTGTTGCATCCACAACTGACCAAAATCATGCACCACCCCAAAACCATATCGACTATCAGTGAATATGGTTACTCTCAGATTTATGCCAATTATACATGCTCTAGTCAGAGCAATTAGCTCAAAAATGTGAGAAGAATGTATCCCCTTTAGACAGGATGTTTCAAGAACCACAGCCACTGTACATACTGCATAAGCAGCACTGAATGTACCTTTCTCATCTCTCAGACAAGATCCATCCAGAAACATCACACTATCTGACTCTTCTAGTGGCATAACTTTTATGTCAGGTCTTGATTTTGTGCATAATTCTGCAACATCCAAACAATCATGATCTGCTTCATCTTTCAATTCTTCACAATTTGAACTCAGCGACGAAGTGGCTGGATTCAACGTTGTGCATCTCGTTACGATCACATTTTCAGCACCCAAAATCATTCTCTCATATCTAGTCAGTCGACTGTACTCATATGCTGAGTCCGAGTTCTTGTTAACAGGATCTCAACAGAATGTGATATATATACTTTCACTGAATGTCCCATAACAATTGCTTCACTCTGCTCAAGACTAACACAAGTAGCAGCTACTGTTTTTAAACAGCTTGATAATGCTGCAGCCACTGAATCCAAAGTAGCAGAAAAATATGCCACCGGAGGACGTGCCATTCCATGTTTTTGTGTTAGGACTGAAAGTGCTCACCCATCTCTCTCACAACAGAACAATGCAAAATCTTTTGTGTAATCTGGCATTCCCAGTGCAGGTGCTTGGCGAAGACTGTCTCGCAATTTAATAAAAGCTTTCATACATTCTTCATCCAATTCAATCGGCTCAACCACATCTTTTTGGGTCAACCTCTGTAAAGGTTTTACAGTCTGCGAAAACCCACTGATCCACTGACCGCAGTATCCAACCATTCCCAAAAACATTCAAACTTCTTTTTGAGTCTTAGGAGGACTCATTTACAAAATCACGGTCCTCCTGTCTTGAATTACTTTTCTAACTCCTTTCTCAATTTTGTGTCCCAAATATTGAACCTCTCTTTGACAAAACTGTAATTTTGCTGGTGACACTTTATGCCCACCGTTTGCCAAATGATTCAGTAAGGCAATTGTATCTGTCACAGAAGCCTATCGTGTTTTTGATGCCACAAGCAGGTTACCAATGTACTGCACTAACACTGACTTCTCTGGAATAATAAATGACTCCAAACACTTTTTCAGATTACAAATCGAAGGACTCTCTGTATACCCTTGAGGAACTCGGCACCATGCCAAAACACGGTGTCCAAACCGGAAAGCAAGTAAATACTGACTGCCCGGATGTAAAGGTATTGAGAAATATGCTTGACACAGATCAATCACTGTGTACCATTCTGCATCACAAGGAATCTGATAAACAATCACTGCTGGGTTTGGCACTATTAGACAACAAGGTACTACAATCTTATACATTTTGCATAAATCTTGTACTATTCTATATTTTCCGCTTGGTTTCTTTTTTGATAAACACATTTTTATTTGGTTTACAGAAGGAATGCACCAGCCAATCAGCACCGTATTTCAATAATCGAGGATTACATACACAAGTTCCCGTTACCCAATGTACAGACATTAATAAAGCAAAAGTGAGATGAAAACAGTCAAACCCCTCATGATTAGGCCCCCCCCAGCCACTTCCCCCAAAGTCAGCGGTATTTCTTAGGGCACCCACGTGCCACGTACAGAACTTTCTCCTGTGTGGTGCACCAATCCACCCCAGTCAGCCAACGCCCTACACTTGGGGGTTCAGGGTATTTCCAGGAGGCCGCAATGTCTCTCTTAGCTACCACCATAGCTGTAGTGAAGAACAGTTTTTCATTGCGTGACCCATCCAACCCATCCGTGATGCCCAGGATCGTGTGGAACCCCCCACCCTAGAACCTCAGAGAGTTCTTCTTCGATGCCCTCCTAAAATCCCGCCAGGTGGGGACAGGCTCAAACCATGTGAAAGAAGTTAGCGGGGTCATAGCCAGACCTAGTACAGGTGGAGGACGGACTAAGCCCCACGCGATGAAGGCGAACAGGGGTGAGGTATGCGGCATGTAGGTAGTAGAGCTGCACCAGGCGCAGCCTAGCCAAAGTGGTGACCGTTCTGGGGGCCATAAGGACGTCACGCCAGTCTTCTTCTTCCAAGGGGCCCACCCAGTCCTCCCATTGTGCCCGTAGTCGGTCCAAGGAAGTCGGGGTGTTCTTAATCAGTGTATGGTAAATGCGGGAAATGCCACCCCTCCCCAGGTCTCCAAACATAATCTGGGCTTCAGGCGGGCTATGGTCTGGCAACCGCGTACCTGTTGTGAGGTGTGAGCGTAGAGCATGCCGTAGCTGGAGCTAGCGAAAGAATTGCGAGTGGTGCAGCGAGTATCTAGTCTGGAGATCTTCAAAGGAGCGTATGTGGTCCCCCACCCAGACGTCTCCCAGCTGCGTGATACCTATGAGATCCCAAGCCTCAAAGCCCCGGAGCCCGGTCACTTCCCTGAGCCAGGTCCCATGCCACAGGGGTGTACAGCGGGTCAGTGTGTGTGTCCAGTTGGTGTGCCACATTGCTGCCCGCTAGGCCAGCAACACTGAGCGCGTCACCTCCGGAAGACGGGAAGGAATCGGGGTTCCATATAGGAAGGACTGGATTCTGGCGAGACCCAGGTCCCCTAGTTCGAGTCTATAGGCCGGATCGGACCACCCCCCATGGAACCAATCGTGTGTGGAAAGAAGTTGCGTGGCTAGATAATATAGATAAAGGTGAGCAGTTCGAGCAGTAGCGGACCCCCCTCCCCTAGCGCCTTGAGACCCTCTGGGTGAGTAGTGCGCTATATAAATGCTTGATTGATTGATTGATGGTCATCCCCAAACCCCGTCAAACAAGGGGATCCTGCAAGTACTGAGCGCCAACCTGGACCTTCCATTCCCCCATAAGAACCTGCTGGCCAAGCCGTCGACCTCACGGAACCAGGCACTGGGAAAGCACATGGGGGTGTTCTGAAGCAGGTGAAGGAAGTGGGGAAGCACCATCATTTTAAAAAGAGCCACCATCCCCATGGGGTTGAGGGGCAATGACTGCCACCGCTGGAGGTCCACCCTGGCCCGCCTCACCAGTGGAGTGACATTGAGGGCCCAGCTGAGCTCAGGCAGCAAGGTCACCCAGATCCCCAGGTACTTGAATGATTGACGACGTAGAGGTATTTCGGATTTCCAGTCAAAGCAGTCCCGGGAAAGGTGAAGGGGAACCAGGACCGATTTGTTGGGATTCAAACGGAGGCCCGATGCCTGTTCAAAGGATTTCAAGATACAAAGACAATGGGGGCCAGACCGGGCAGGATCTGCCAGGTAGATGAGGACATTGTCTGCGTAGAGGGCGATTTTATCCGTTTCAGCTCTGGGCCATTCCCATCCCCGCACCCGATCGCAAGACCGCATCAAGGACGCCAAGGGCTCCATCACTAGGGCAAAAAGCAGCGGGGAACGGGGTCAACCCTGCCTCGTCCCTCTACAGACCGAGAAGGGCTCCGACAGAACTCCGTTTACTAGAACACGAGCCCTCTGGAGGGCATATATAACCTTAACCATGGCCGGAAAGTGGGGACCGAGTCCCATCATGTCGAGAACATCTTGAAGGAAGCCACAATCCACCGAGTCAAAGGCCTTCTCAAAGTCCACCAGGAGAAGTGCAAGGTATGGGGTGAGGCTTGAGCCGCTGGGCGAGGAGGGTGGCAAACAGTTTGACCTCGGTGTTGATGAGGGAGATGGGGCAGTAATCTGCACACTGTGGTGAAGGGGGGCTGGGATTTCGAAAGGACCACTATAGTGGCTATGTCTGTGTCGTGAGGAAAGGAGCCTTTCTCCACAGCCTCACAAAACAGTGCATCCAGGTGGGGGAGGAGAACATCCCGGTAGTAAGCATAGTATTCTTGAGGAAGGCCCTCCGGGCCCGGTGTCTTGCCGGATGAGACAAGGGCACTGGCTTCTCCAATTTCCTCACGAGAAATGGGACGGTCCAGATCGGCCTGAACAGCGGCGTCCACACATGGAAGGGTAACACCCTACACGTCCATCAGGCCCGTAAGGGACAGGGTTGGGGTGCGGGCCTCGTATAGCCTGCGGTAGTAGGCAGCAAAGGCCTGCACCATCTCCACTGGGGCACAGCACAGTGACCCATCTGAAGTTGCTATTTCAGGAATTATACAGTTCGCCCTTGGGTACGTAGCCAGGCGGTGAAGGAGCGAGCCATTCTTGTCGCCCCATCCATACACCCTGCCCACGAAGGACCGCCAGAGGAGTTTGGCAGCGTGCAGCTACAACTGCTTGATCTCTGATTTTAGCCAGGTCAGAAGTCGTGTATCAGAAACATCTGGGGATCTGGCCGAAGCACGTTCAAGGCGCAAGGCCTGTGCATCCCGCGAGGTAATCTGCTCCAGTTGGGTTTGCCGCTGGAGCTTGAGTTGGCCCTTAGCGACCCCCCTAATTGTGGCCATCCCCGCCATAGGGTGCCCGGGGAGGACACAGAGCCCTCGTTGGAGAGAAAGTACTGTTTAAGCTCCTGCTTCACCACTTTCTTGAAGTCTTTGTCCTGAAGAAACCAGGCATTTAACCTCCATGTTTGCCGGACAGAGGCGGGGGGGGACCTGTACGGATCATCACTGGCGAATGGTCAGAGATACCTCTCAGAAGAAGCGAGACATCTGGAATCAAAAGGCAGTCCGTCAAAGGAACAAAGATGGTGTCAATGCGTGCTTGTGTGTGGTGTGCCGCTGAGGTATGTGTGAATTGCTTAGAGTGAGGGTGCCATAGTCACCACGTGTGGCATAAACTCAGTGATGCGGACCCGGACCTCACTTTCTTGGCTTGTGCAATTCTACCGGGGCACGGAAGACCAGTCGTGTCAAGGTCGGGTGATGAGACCGCGTTAAAGTTGCCCCCAAGGAATGTGGGGCCCGGGGGCAGAGACGCCAGGAGGTCAACAGACTTAGCTAGGATCGCCGTCAGCATCGAGTGGGGAGGGTAAAGGGACACCAGGTTAAGCGGGTTGCCGTTTAGTGTGCCACTGACGGCCACGAAAGTGCCCTGTGCGTCAAGAGTCATTTGGACAGTCACCAGAGGGAGGGAGCGTTTCACCAGGATCGCCACCCCCCCAGGAACCCCTTGTAAACCCCGAGTGCCACACTCTATCGTAGCCATACCGCGTTAAGGAGGGGCAGTGATTACCTAGCAGCAGCCGCGGTCGGTAGTAGGAGTAACTGCAGGGCGGTGACGTGGGGACGGGGAGGGGCAGGGTGGGGGGTAGTAAACTATGGATTACGGAGGTTTACAGGTAAGTTAACGCATAAATCAATAAAACAAATTTCGTTGCGTGCACTGCATCGCATTTGGGGATGCAGTGCACGCAACGAAATTTGTTTTATTAATTTATATGTTAACTTACCTGCAAACCTCAGTAATCCATAGTTTACTACCCCCCACCCTGCCCCTCCCCCTCCCCACGTCACCACCCTGCAGTTACTCCTACTACCGACCGCGGCTGCCTAGCAGGTGGGTTTCCTGCAAAAGTAAGATGTCCGCCCCTAAACGCTGCGTGTATCTAAGGACAGCCATGCGCTTAAAGCGGTCCAGGAGCCCATTAACATTCCAGGACATGATGCGCAGGGGGGCGTTTACTAATGGTGCGTCAGACATGATGTGTGCATTAGCATTGGTACCACAGGTCTGAAAGGGAAGGACCGGTCTGTCTGTCGTATCGGGTGTACGTCAGGGTGCTTCATGAATGCTGGTATGGTAGGACCAAAAAACAAAAAACCCAAACTTGAGGAAAAATCTCGGGACAACGGTCCCGCCCCCCCCACCCCCACCCCCAGAGAGAGAACAACCAAAACTAAAACGCTTGGGAATGGGAAAGCGTGGAGGACCCCTCCTCATTGCCGGATGTGCATAACAAGACCATCAGGAAGGAAAGGAATGTGGTAAGACCAGGCGCACCCTCCGGCTGCGGAGCCAAGCCCGGCAGGCAGAGGTGAGCTCAAGCCGGGCCTTTCAAGAGTATTGGACTGCATGAGAGGTCTGTGTCCGAGAGAACATGCAAGGAAGGTCGAGGCAAAGCGCCCCCATGGGCCAAGTGATCAGATGAACCTGAGCGCCTCCCGGCGGAAGGTGCATCAGAGCGCTGTCTCGAGTGGAGGGGGCGGCCCGGCGGGGAGTCCGAGCGGGTCCGCCTCTGTCCACGACACCTGCGGGAGCGGTTACGCTGGAGCCGGGGAGCAGGAGGTGTGAGGCGAGCAGGACCTTCCCCGGCCCCCCTGGTGTGAAGCTCGTCCATCAGAGTGCAACGTGCGTTCCTCCGTCGCCAAGGTCCAGGCCTCCGATGGGTTGTCGAAGAACAAGGTCTTGTTGGCGAATACCACTCGCAGGCGTGCCGGGAAGAGGAGCCCGTATTGGATATTGAGCGCCCTCAGCTTGTGTTTGACTACATCAAAGGAGAGGCGCCGACTCTGGACTTCGCGGGTGTAGTCCGGGAAAATCAAGATAGCGCGATTTTCGTATAGGAGCCGTTGCTGTTTGCGGGACTCTGACAGGATAGCATCCCGGTCTTTGAAATTGAGGACCCGCATTATGATTGGTCGGGGGCCGGACCCGGAGGAGGCTTAGGGGCCAGGGACCAATGGGCCTGCTTAATCGTGAACCAAGGAGAGAGTGAGCCCTCAGGGACCCATGATCTGAGCCATTTCTCCAGAAATTCTGCCGTGCGGCCCTGCTCCGCCCCCTCCGGGAAGCCCACCAGACGAAGATTATTGCGTTGGGACCTGTTCTCTGCATCTTCTGCCCGGTGGTGCAGCTCCTGAGTGTGGGATTGAAGGTGGGCCACCTGCCCCTTGAGTTGCTGTACATCGTCTTCCATGGTGGAGATACAGGTTTCAGTTTCCTTGATCCGGGCATTGGCGTTTCGGAGATCTTGCCGGATAAGGGTCATGTCCACGCGCACCTCCGTGATCTTGCCCTCCACCGAGGTTTGCGAAGCGTGAATGGATTGCAGGATAGTAGACAACTCCACTGAGGGCGGTGGCCCCTGCTCCGCGGCCCCCCAGTTGCGCCCGCCTCCAAGATGGTGAAACGATCCATTTTAGTTTGGGTGGCAGGAGTTTTTGTCGACCTGTACGTCCTGCACATGGTGGCACTCCGATGAGCTGCAGCGCCTGGGTATTCTGTAGGTGTATCCCGACGTGGAGGGAGCCAGAGAGCCCCCGTGGGCAGCCCAAAGTCAAGCGGGTGGGACAAGCAACGCCAAGGCACTACTAGGATCTGGTCACCGCCGCCCAGTGTGTGTGGCCGACTCTGCCATCCCAGACAGAGCGGGTCTCCAGGAAGGAAGGGGGGAGGGTGAGACGGCTAAAGTCTTGGCCCCAGGGCCGCAGGTAGGGCCCTGCTGATCGAGGCCACATCCCTCACAACTCAGGCGGTAGCATGGAAGGCAATAAGATGCCCCATTTTGGAGCCTAGAGTCCTGGGTGTAGCTAGGTGGGGGGAGGGGCCACCGCCCAGCGCCACAAATGCCGATCCGTGGGCCTCTACAAGCAACTTAATGTGTGCCACTCAGTGCCTGCGGCCGAAAGCCCCAGCAGCAGGTCCCCAGTTGTTGACGCAGCCCGGAGGGGGGGAATTAGGATGCCCACCACTGGATACCACAACACCCCCACCCTCCTCACCTTCTCGGGCCTCGCTGATTACAAGAAGCCTCTCCCTCAGAGGGTCACACAGCTGGTGGGGGTCCACAGCACCGGTGGCATCTGCCTGGGTCCGGGGGTAACACGGCAAAGGCAACGCCGGTCCAAGCCCCTCCCTGCAGGCCGCACCCCGTGCAGACCGCAGTCGCCATCCGCCGGACCCTGCCGCCCGATATGACAGCCGATCTCGCGGCCGCTCCTCCGGGGAAAATCAGGGTAGGAGCACAGACTGGGCCCGAGGGCAGGCCGCTCAAGGAGCCAGGAGGCGGGAGGAGAGACACAGTAATCTTCACCGGTCGGGAGCCCTGGATGCAAGTCCACAGCCAGGAGGCCCCATCCGCCAAGCACCGCCCACCAGTCTCCCTGCTGCCCGGTGCGACAGCCAAAGGTGCTGCCCCCCGCCGGGGGGGGGAAGAGGGCAAGCGAGGCACAACAAGAATGCAGCTGAAGAGGAGGCCGCAGCCCCAAGGCAACCGGGCCTACACCCCCAGCCCCGATAGGAACCAGCGGGCCGGGAGCACAGGCTAGGAGCACCGCTGCAGGCCACAGAGTTGTCGAAGCCGCTCGATGCCACCGGGGTAGCGGCCGCCCCCTCCACGCCCCCTCCGCTGTCCGAGACGACAGCCGAAGCCGCAGTCTGCCCGCAGGACAAAGGCCCCGATGTGGGCGGAGAGCCCCCTCCGTGGAACAGGCCGCCGGATCGCCACAAAGCAGGGCCGCCACTCACCGTGATAGCTGGGAGTCCAATGAAGCACAGGGGGGGGGCGCCTTCCCGATCCGCAGATCCCCCCGGGCACAGCAGCTTCCGATGCCAATCCAGGCGGAACACCCCGATGTCTGCTCGAGCTGCAACTTACAGAGATGGAGTCGCCATCCCGGCCAAGAGGCACGGCCGGCTCACAGCAGCAGACACTGAAACCAGAGGTTCCGGACATCCACGGTACGAGATGCAGCGGTAAGTGGGGTGCAGCAATTGGGTCCAGATGGCTCGGGTAAGGGCAGGATTACGGGGGGATGGCGGAGGGGTCCAGGAGCACTCTTACAGTGCGTCCACCATCTTGGCTCACCAAGCCACACCCTCTGCTTGGTTTCTTAATCCCCATAATAGGTGAATTATAAGGACTACTTAGTATCTCTTTTAGAATACCTTGCTCAATCATTTGAGCAATTACAGGAATCACTACTGCTGTGATTTCAGGACTCATCTTGTGCTGAGGTGTGTTTGGATATATTGTACCCGGTTTAACTGTAACCTGATAGGATCCACACCTGTCATCAAACCAATATCTTTTCCTGTAAAATCCCACACATCCCGATCTTACTGTACTTCTCAACTCTGCAGGTAAATCTTCTTCTGTAAGCAATGAATATAAATCAGTAACTTCTGTCCCTTGCTTTGCTAGCATCATTTTAAAAGCAACATCCTCATCTGGTGTCTAAAAAGCAATACCATCTGGCGTACAGTAGATGGTGCAGTTCATCTTGCATAGCAAGTCCCTACATAAAAGGTTCACCGGATTTGTATCACATACCACAAACCGATGCATGTCTCTGAATTTTCCAATATGAACTTCTATTGGTCTTGTTATTGGAGTCTTAATATATTTATTTGAAACTCCCACAACTTGGATACTTTCTCCAGAGAGGGGTAGGTTTGGAATTTCTGCTGCTCTCACAGTAGAACGGGTAGCACCAGTGTCCACAAGGAATGTAACATCATTAACTTTCACTTTCCCTTCAACAAAAGGACCTGATTGATCTACCTCAAGAGATGCGTCAAGCACGCACTCTTCCTGCCCCCTCAGGCACCGTCATTGACATGAGTCTGAGTCACTCTCTGAACATTGCAACAAATATTGTGAAGCCACTTGCTCATTTTGATTCTTACCAACTTTTCCACCTGCGTGAAATACAGCATTCACACTGTATCTCTGTACTTGAGCATTCACATTAATTGGCATAGGAGCTTGAGGCACCTGTACTTGTTGTACCTGTGGTGTAACTACCTCCTGCTGTTGTTACTGATGTTGATTCACAACCTCTTCATTCTGAATCTGTGAATTGAAATTTTGATTCATTCCATTATTTTTCAATAAAGGTCTACACTCATTCCTCCAATTTCCAAACTTTTCGCACGCATGACAAAGATATTTCTTTTTCAACTCTTCCCTACTTTTTACCTCTACCTCTACCTCCATTTGATACCCGACCATTTTGATTCTGTACTTTCATATAAAAATCGGTTTGAGAACCATTATTCCCATCTTTCTGTTCTGCCACTTTCACCTGTGCCCACATAATTTTCTCTTTCAGCTTTTTATGCCTTGATCCAATATCATTACTACAATATTTAGCATATCTCAGATTCTCATCATCCATTTTACTCTGCCAACAAATCAAATATTGCTGAATCATGATACTGATTTCAGGTTTTAGTCCAAAAACAAACCTATATACAAAGTGTCCCATATCTTTGTCACCTATACTCTCGAAGCCACGATACTGCTTAAACACCTGTAACAACCTTTCATAATAGGCATGTACCGATTCTTTGGGTTCCTGTGTCGTCCTGTCAATTTTAACCCTAACTGTTTCTTTTGGAGAAATCTTACTTTTCAAGAAAGTAATTACTTGGTTATATTTTTTCATCACTTCTTCTGAAGGTGCTCCTGTTTTCACATCTCTAGGATATTCTTCTTTAGGTCAATCAGCAGTAATGTTACACTCAGTCCATAAATCAGCTGGAACTACAATCTCAAACAAACCATCTAAATCTTTTAACAAAACCTTTGAAACCTTTACAAACCTCTCTACCTGTTTGTACCACTCAACAGGTTTCTCCCTCAACCTGGGAAAATCATTCGTGAAAGATAATATATCCTGTCTTGTCCAAGGACCGTGAACATATCCACCACCTGGAACTTCTCTCATCGGACATACCATTTCAGCCTGTGCTGTTTCTCTTCATGGAAACAAAGCTGCATTTTTACTTGCAAGCATTTCTTCCTTCTTTTTCACCCATCTACCTTTCCACTGTTCTAAATCACCCCATTTCTTCAGAGTATTCATTAATTCTTTTATTTGCAATCGTTTGCCAGACGTATTCAAACTCTCCAAGTCTTTATCAGTAAAGTCCAGTCTATACGTTTACTGCAAAACTTTAGACTTCTCTATGTCTACTCTATATTCTTGTGCAGCTTCCGCCAACCTCTCATGCAAATTCTTTGTTTTCCATGTAATATTCTTACACAAAAACAACAACTCTTCATTTCGGTACTTGCTCAACCTCTCTGGACTTATTGTACCAATAATCATTTCTTCCAGATCCACTCTCAGTCTACCTACATCTATACTCGACTGAGACTTATTATTCTCCATTCCTCTAATTCAGTCATCTAACTCCTCTGGCGAAGGACCCACTGAACTCCCTGACACCGGAGTTGTTCCTCTGACGTTCTGTACTATTTTTCTAGGATCCATCTGTACACTTCTCTTGGGTGTTTCAGTCACATTTTCACTAACTGAAGATCAATCAATGAAGTACTCATCTCAACTTGTTCCGATCCACTATAATTCTTGGCATTATTCATGGGAATTGTCAATGCATGTACTCTCGATATATTCTGACTCTCACTATACAATGGAACTATAGGACCAATTGTTACTGGTACCGATAATGCTTCTGCATTCAGACTCATTTGAGTAATTCTCTGAGTTAACTCTTCTCTTGCCTTATTTAACATGTCAATCTCATTTTCTTGCAACACTCGAGTACCTGATGAAACTTGTGAAGCTACCGGAACTTGTGTAACCTGTGAAACTTCTTCAGTTTGCGGAGCTTGTGGAACCTGAGGAACTTGTATTTCAATTAGCGGTGCACTTTGAATTGTTTCTCCTGAACTCGCCTGATATGGTGGTCTTTTAAATAGTATTTCATCCATTAGCTCATCATCGATTTCATTTGAGTCTATTTCTAATTCTGAAGTCTCTGGGTTATTCTTTTTCTCTTTACATTTGCCTCCAGTCTGATCTTCAGAAACTATTACTGGATATAATCCATCTGCATTTACATCTCTCCTCCATCTTTTAATTTGATCATCCTATTTAGCTTCATAATACCTTGATATAATATTCCTGTACTTTATTCCATTCCTGTCTCTCTCCCGTTTATAAGCCTCATGTTCCCATTCCTCAAGCGCTTCATACTGCATGGGTCTAGGATTTGGTTTTAATGAATTCATTCTTCCTCTCAAGTTCTCCAAAATCCTTATGTTAAATGTACCATGCTCTGGGAAAGCTAAAACTCCATCATCTTCCGTATAACTCACCCAATTCTCTAACCATGTACACATATGATACCCACGCTCCAACATCATAAATGAAGCAGGTGTTCATGGAGGAGGTATAGGAAGTCTCTCTCTAGTAACTATCGACTTGTCCTTTTTAAAGAAATCCTTTATTCTTTTTAGCATCTTCATTTTTAAATTCTTTTACACTAAATATCTCAACAAACAAAAACAAAATCCCTCTGTAATTCTGCCTATTCTATTTGCTAACGCTCGTCCAATACCAGCGCGACTCACACCAACAAACCAATCAGAGCTTTCTACATACCCACTACCTCAACCAATGCCAGTGTGGCTCTCACCAACCAGCCAATCAGAGCTCACTACGCACTCGCTGCCTGACCAATGCCAGCGTGGCTTTTTGTGATATCAGTATTACTCCTGCTATTGACCCTCCCTTTACAAAATATGCCAATGTATTTCTATGTTTTTCTCAACTAAATCTTTGTTACAAACAACAGAAAACAATGCAATTATTTCCCTTTTAGTAAAATAACGACCAGCGCTACTCTACTCTCAATCAAGTTAAAGGAAGACTTGGTACTCCTCTGGGGATACTAGCCAAAGTTTCGGAAGAGGACTTTCCTTTCTGAAAGAGGTCTTGGTACTCCTTTGGAGATGTAAGGCCAAAGTTTCGGAAGTGGACCTTTCACTATTTCATGCAATCTTCTCTCGAACAAATAGTCCCTAAAATAATATCAAAAGTCTTTTGTTGTTCGATATTACGACAACAGACAAAGTACTTCTGCAGTGTGATACCTTTTCCACACTATTCCTCTGCCCAAGAGGCTAACATAACATTATCCCGTGATCTTAGGGAACTCCGTACCCGTACTTCCAGACAACATAAAACAAAAGACACTAACTTTTCATGTTAATAATCAATAAATCAATAATCAATCATTATTGCCAAACTAATAAATAATCAATAATTAACCATCCTCTGTTACCAAAACTGATCCAGCGATCAAGGATTGATAACTTTTCACAAACAAAGGCCCATTTTTACTGCCCAACTAATCCCTTCATGCTGGGGTTCAGTGTAAAGAAGGTTTATACCCAATTTACCAATTACACAATAGAACCTGCATATTCTCCTTTCAATATGTATATAACTGTGGCGATTAACCTTTTTTGATGTTGAGAAGTTGATAGCAATAATATGTACCAATCAATAACTACTAAATAAACAACAGACTCAGTGTATAATTTATAATATTTATGGTAAATAATGTGAAATAAAATGCTCATCAAGTACCATCATACAATGACATCATAGATTATCACGGAGAAAAAGTATTAGCAATTTACAGAATCAAACTCATTTCAAATAAACAATGCATTGAAGGAGTGGATAGGCGAAGTGAGAAAAGTTTCACATACAAACAAATACATTTTCAAATAATTATGCAAATTCAGAATATTATCTATACTAACCCAAATAAGAATCAGGAAAATTTACCCTCTGGCCAAAAAGGGCAGTAAGGCCCTCGAGAAGACTTGAGTGTCAAAGATTAGGTCAGGAATTAGGAAACAAGAGGCCTCTATCTGGAAACAGCAAACTGACACTAGCTAAACACCAGCCAACCCCTTCTCCAGAACACACCCACCAGGGCACCTCAATTATACCCTAAAACCTAGATGTCCAACCCACATTTGTTTCAATATGAGAATAAACTCTGTCTCTCATTGGCTAAGGATGGGGGTGATCTGTCACACCGCTCTCAGCGTGATCATTTTATTCAATATCCTTTTGTCTTAGACTTTCAGAATTATAACAGATTCTATCCAGTAACAGTTTTGAACACAATCATAGGACATATTTCCTAGAGCGTATTTTCATGTATCAAGTCTTTCACGCTTTCTTTGTTTGCCTCTGCCATCTCTTGAGGAAGTTGCACGCTTCCATCGTTTATCTTTTTCTTTTCCATAGCTTGGCAGTCATACAAGGACACCCACAGCTTTGCGTTCTCTCTTCTTCTTTCAAACCATCTTTTTGGACATTTTATTTTTCTACCAAATGTGAACCCCAAACTGGCATGCAGGAAAGTAGGCCCATGCTTGCTTTTTCTACAGAAAACAAACACATAACATTATTATTTTCACGAAATGTAATTTTATCGCACACCATCCCAGCATTGCACTAACCCATGCACAGCCCGTATTAATATTATTTCCTAGCAATCATTATTAACATGCACAAAAGCAGCATTAGAATTGTTTTTTTTTCTCAAAGCCAAAAGCGTCTGGGGCCTAGTTTCATGCATTAGTACACACATGCAAAAAAGCATTTCCCCTTTGTTTAGCGATTATTAATAATATTTTTCACAGCACACTGTTAATGAATGTTACTGGGGGTTTAATCCTAGCAGGTTTTATTTTCGCAAAACCCTGCTCCATCAGGCCCAAGGAGTATTTGCTTCAGAGAATTCTGTCAAAGGTACTCTTATCTACTGGGGTTACTTGTAGTTACATAGACCTCTTCCCTGATCTCTGAAACACAGCAATTGGTGTTTATATTGACTGGTTATTTATTATGTACAATCAGCACATAAACTTTGTGTATCAAAATGATGGGAACTATTGTTATTATTTCAGCAGCTATAATATAAAACAAGACGAATATAAAAAAAAACAGAGCAGATGATATCGCACATCCCTGCTATCTGTATTAATTAGCCAAACCGCTACCTAATGTTTATATCTATATTTTTGTTAGCCTCCCAATTATGGTATTGGCTGAATAATTAGGACTTTCACTCACTATATTATTGCAAACCATGTATTATCCCCACATACATCCAACAAGCTCTCAGATATGCAATTGGATATATCCTTCTCTTCAAACAACCAGTCTTCATGTCTGCCCCTTCCAAATTCTTAGGTCTCTTTATACCTCTCTCCCCAATAATTCTCCATGGGGGTAGGAAGGTCATGGGGGTGGGGTGTGTGCAGCTTCCTATATCTGTCTCACTGCATGAACACTGTTTTTGAAGTTGTTGTCTAGTCTAAGGTCCTTGCGTAAATTCTTTCATACTCTCACTCCTACCACCTTGAGAGATTTGGACTAGTGTCATTTTGAAATAAACAATGTGTGGTCATAGCAGGAGCTCGGAGGTTAGGCCTGGGAGTTTTGTTATAAAGTGATACGTCAAATATGTCTGCAATGTATAGGAATATGCCTTTGCAATAGTGGATTTCAGACTGCTTTGTAAATCGGCTCCTGGTTGGTGCTTTCCCTTAAAATTATTGGTAAAACAAGGAATCCATGTGCTACAATGTAACATTTTCAGCAAAGTTGTTTGTAAAAATATCTACCAGCCAACTTCTGATCTCAAAATTGTCACATAAAGATAAAGGCAACTTTGTATGCAAGGGCATAATTAGGATTTTCTTTTATGAGAACTTGCATTAGCCAAACTAAGTCTCAGCATAGACAAAAGCCAGCACAGCATTCTGGTACTTTAGAAACCTCACTGCCTCCCTCAGATGTTTCATTAAGAAATCCTATTCTGATCTGCACTTGTCTATACCAAGACAGATCAAAATGCATGGGCACAGCTATCATTCACCTCATCCTCGCAAGGGTACTCTAGCACCAAAACCAAAACATTGTCATCCTGTCAGTAATCAGCAAGGGATTTGGAGTTTGAGGACTACTTTAAAACAATTACTGAGGCATTTCCCTTTAAGACTATGGTGGACTGGTCTCTGAAGACTGGGGCTCCCTGACCAGCAGGCCAGCTCAGGTCAGGGGGTGGGACTTCCAGGTTATGACAGGCACCAGCACTGTTTTCACACAGAGTACGTCCAGCTATATGTGAGGAAGAGGAAGGTAGGATATGTGTAATGTCAGAAGAAGGAAACAGAGGGAGATATTACCTTTATTTATTTATTTATTTTGACGGTTTTGTATAACGCAAACAAGACCCTTGCGGGTATCAGAGCACTTTACAGGGCAAATATAGGTGGATGACATATACATATAAAAACACAGAATTATGAGAATACAGTACTGGTAACTATTAGAGGTTAGCATATATCTACAAGAATGTATAAGAAAAAGTTCAAGGGAATTTAGGCA
Source organism: Triturus cristatus (assembly GCF_964204655.1). Classification (NCBI taxonomy): domain Eukaryota; kingdom Metazoa; phylum Chordata; class Amphibia; order Caudata; family Salamandridae; genus Triturus; species Triturus cristatus. Next base: position 652,282,332 of record NC_140590.1, on the reverse strand, counting down.
TGAGTATCAATTTCTCTTTTTTTAAAAAGGCAGCGGACGGATTAAGTCTTGTTTCTGGGGGTAAAGCGTTCCAAATCTTGGGAACCATTAGTGAGAAGGTACAATTATATGTTTTCTTCTTGGAGAAACGTTGTGGTTTAAGTAGAAGATTATCAGAACTCCTGTTACCACCTGATAGTACTAGTTTCTCCGCTAGGTACCTTGGAGTTTTGTGATGCAATGCCTTATGTGTCATACAGGCGATTTTTAAGTGGATTCTGGACTCAAAAGGTAACCAGTTGAGGGCCTGCAGGTCAGGGGAAATGTGGCAGTTTCTTTTGTTGCCAGTGACGAGTCTAGCGGCTGTATTGATTGCGGCTCTTAGCGGAGCGGTCGTTGATTTAAGAAGGCCACAAAGAGCGACACTCCCATTATCAACTCTGGGAATTACTAAAGTTTGGACTGCCTGTATAAAGTCATTTGCGGGTATGAAGGGCTTCAATTTTCTCAGGGTATTTATCTGAAAATGTGCTCCTTTAGTTGCAGCACTAATGTGCTTCTGCATATTTCGTGTATTAAACAGGGTTATGCCTAGGGATTTAGCCGAATCGATGATGAGAGGTTGATCATCAAGTGCAGTTAGGTGCTCCATCCACTCGCGGATGATGGTTGTTTGGTTGGGGGGAACGATTAAAAGGAATTCTGTCTTTAGTGTGTTTAGTTTTAAATGGTTCCTAGCTAGCCAGGTCTGTGTCTTTTGGAGTGTTGAGTTAAGGGACTTCATATCTTCAAGAGAATGGACCTTAATGTAGAGCTGTTTGTCGTCGGCGTACATGTGGTAATGGATATTTGCGGAGTTGAGAAGCTCAGTGAGTGGTTCCATAAACAAATTGAAGAGTGTTGGGGAGTGGGAAGATACCTGGGGCACTCCCAAAGTGACTGGGGTGGGGTTCGATAAGGATTGGTTAATTTTGAATCTTTGTGTTCTATTTTGGAGGAAGGAGGTGAACCAGTTTTACACCGTTCCAGATAGTCCCATTCTTTGCTTCAAGAGATCCAGTAGTTTGTCGTGTTTGACTGTATCGAAGGCTGAGGATAAGTCCAGTAAGATTAGCAAGCAGGCTTTGTTTTGATCCAGTATTTGTAATGCATCATCTATTATGTGGGTCATGGCTGATTTGATACTATGCCCTGAACGAAAGGCTGATTGGAATTGGTCAAGTAGGTTGAGATGTTAGATATTGGGCGATAGTTATTCAAGTCTGAGGGATCTGCTGTTACTTTCTTTAGGATGGGGGAAACCTGACCGGCTTTGAGGATGTCTGGGATGGTTCCTTGCAGAAGAGAGGTATTTATAATCTAGGGGCACTAGCAGTGGAATGAAGGTCTTTAAGTGGGATGCTGGGAGAGGGTCTGTGAAATGATTGGAGGGATTCAAAGTAGTGAGTGTGTTTAGGATAGTTTCTTCGCTGTAGTAGTTGAAGGCGGTCCAGGAGGCGTTGTTCCTGAGGTCGAGCTTTGCAGAGCAGTTAAGCAGTGTCCCTGGTGTGGTCAGTGAGGAGATTGAGTGTGGGTCAGTCAGGGATAATAGGTCATTCAGTAGGTCTGTCTTTAAGTTTTCAGTATTTGATGTGAAAAAGGAGGCAAGATCTTCGCAATTGGGGAGTGTATCCGGATTGGCTTTGGGGGAGTGGGTGACACCCTTCGATTGAGCTGTGATTATTTCGAACAGTTTTTTGGGGCGGTTTTTTGCTTGGTCTAATTGTTTGCATATGAAATCAACTTTTGAGCATCTATTCCTTCTGTAATAGGCATTTCTGGTGCTTCTTAGTATTTTGAGGTGGGTAGCGGATTGGGCGGCTCTCCATTGTCTTTCGATGGCTCTCAGTGATCTTCTGTCATCATTTAGTCTACCATCATACCAGGGGTTTGAGATTTTGGTGGTGACTCTTTTTAGTTGCAGGGGAACTAAGGTGTCGAGTACCTTGTTCATAGAGTTGAAGTAGTGAGTGGTTATATCCTGTACATCCTTTGATCCATCGGGTGGGGGTGTGAGGATGTGACTAGCAGATGCGAGATCAACAGGATTGATGTTTTCTAGGTTCCTCTTCCAGATTTTTGTTCTCGATGGTTGTACAGAGAGTAGTTTAACTACTTCCCTGATATGGAAAGTGATTATGTAATGGTCGGACCAATTGCAAGGGAGAAGAACCCTCACTCACCGTTAGGTGACATACTTCATCATATGGGTTCCCTCCTCACACTGAGGTGTGGGCTACAACTCCCCGTGGGGGAACTGAGGTGTTTTCTGAAGTGGAGCGTATAGATGTTAGTGACGAAGGGGCAGAGTGCAAAAAAGTGCGTGAGTGATTAAAAGTGTCTCTCTGGGTCCACTTAATCTTTACTGGGTGGCCACAGGGACACAGTTAAAAAGCAAGAGGACTAGGGATTAAGCCAATTTATCCCCAGAAATAGGTCAACATGTTTCTGCCATAGATTGGTCCCCTAAAGAGATCCAGAGGCATTAATCAGGACCTTAGTTATATTGTCACTCTGCATGCCTGAAATTGTTTTTTAAAATATACTGGCCACCACAGGAGCTGGATGGTCAGGTGTTCAATGACCCCATTCACTTCAAAGGGGTTTGTCTACTCTGGAAAATCAAATAAACAGCATTAAAAAAATCATGTGAAAACATTACACAAATAGTGCACATTTTTTTGGTATAGGTTACGCTTACCTAAAATGTGATATACCAAACCAATTCTCCATGCTCTTCGAATGTCTTATTGTGCCCAACTGTGAAGAACATAGAGCATAGTGTCTATTTCTGTGCATTCATTATTATGAATATTTAAATCATATACAGATTCATTGTGGGTAATGAAGGGGGGGGCTCAATCTATTCTTTATTCCTTGATTAAACATGATTCATAATAAGGTCTCCTAGAGACTGGGTGGGATCCAGTTCCCCAAATGAAATTGTGTACTGCTTCTTATTTCAGAGTGTGCCTGTGTATGTGTCTGATCTCCACCCTAGGGGGTTGATCGGACCAGCGCATCTCTGGTCCCCTGTTAAGCCACCCGGCAAAGGTGCGTCCACGCGAAAGAGGTACATATATGAGAATCAATGACGACTGTCTAACAGCGGTGTCTCATATGGTGCTGCACCCGGTTAAGTTCAAGGTTTGTCAGTCTGCTGGCATCCGCCCCTATGGGGCTCCAGATTTGCTGCAGATTAAAAGGAGAGACTAGATACGATGACTCATGGAGTATCAGGAGGGAGCTGTCTTAAGGTCAAAGGCCCGTGAGAGGATCTCTTAATGTGCCACCGATCACCCGGATTCAAAATGAGTGGGATTAAGCCTATTGTCGGGGGTATCTCCTACACAACCAGACAGTCTGTCATGTAGGTGATGGCCTCGAGGGTTGCTCGAAGGCACCCGTTGCGCGTAATCTCCCTGAGCCATGGCGTGAGTCAAAGCCTGTTAAACTACATGGGGAGCTCACCCTTCCAGCACTGTTTGAACATCCTGGAGGCAAATGGTATCTGCCAGGCAACTTTCCATGTTGCATTGGTGTTTTGCTTGATGTTCAGTTCTGTCTCTGTTTCTGTCCCTCATCTTTGCTATTTTCTCCATCTATGGTTCCCTCGGTTACCTGATATTTGCCTATTTGACTAATCTTGCTTATTTTACTCCATTTTGGCTTTGTTGTATTGCAGTATTATTTATCTGCTGCTACATTTTGCAGCGTATCCCTGGATTATTGCTTGATTGATGCCTTAACAGCTGTCCTCTAGCTTGTCTTACGTTCACCATGGTTCTCCATCTTGAAGCTAGTGAGTATATTTTGTTGGTTTACCATAATGACAAACTTTTCATAATTATCACTGATACTAAACTGATACTATAGTCTCTCCTTTACCAGAGAATACACATTTATAGTTCAAATCTCTTCAGTAAGTTTGGGTGTAACACATATACTCACCTACAACTAACGACCGGTGAGGATAGCAAAGGTGAAGGAGCATGAATTGGGGTGGGAAAGGCATGGAGGTATAGAAGTGAGGGGGTGTGAGGAGAAGGATGTACAGAGAAGGGAATGGAAGGGTGGTTAGGGTTGACCATGTGGTGGACATACACTCATCGAGAACTCGGGTGTTCAGTTGGTCGCCTGGGCCATCAGTATTTTGCCCATGCCACTAATGCTTCTAGTGTTCCATTCCAAATACTATAAACCAATGGGGAGGGTAGAGGTTAGAGAGGTAGACTCGTCCTGCAAGAAGCTATCAGAAAACCAAACGTGAGTCCGTCCAAAAGGAGATAGGGAAAGAGCATAACCTCTTCGTAGGAAAGGGGAAGAAAATATTCTTTTTAAATAACCCTCACCCACCAGGGTTGCTCCATGGTGGCATGCTTCATCATAGGGTTCATCCCTGCCCTACTGAGGACATGGGCGTGCTGCTACCTACGGAGATGCGGGAGCACTTTTTAAGGATGTTCCTATACACCTATGTAATTGCTAGTTATTGGAGTGGGTTACTTATATGAAAAAACAGGGGGTTGAATAAAAATATCAGATTAGTAGGGAAAAAAGTCTGTATTCACTCCTCTAGTTTGATATGTTAAAATATGGGGATGGTTGGAAAGGTTACTGGTATATGATCTACTGTTTCCTTGGTCGACTAGTCTCAAGCCCTTCCCCAAGGCTTTTCTTCAGGACCTAAAAGGAGAGGATGCTCCCACTCCTAACGTTAGATTTAACCCACTCTATAGAAAATTACTATACTGATAAAATTTGGGTTGTCATTAAGACTTTTGAATTCCCATAAGAAACTCATAGGATGGCTTCACATGGGTTCCTCCCCCATTTCCTCCAATCCATAGGCTAGCCCCACGTTCCGGCCACATGGTTAAAGAACATTGGTTCCACAGCATGATATCAGAAGCCTATACAAAATGAGAACAGAGATCTTCGGCCATGTACAAAACATGCAGTCTGAACCCCTTTTTGAAGGAAGCGCCAGAAACTTAAAAGGGGTTATCCCGGGGTAAAAAATGTAACCATCTCTTCCTAGTCCACTGTCACCAACATTAAATATTCCATAATGTCCTTTATTTGGTGTTGTATGTTTGGGTTTTCATTGCTATTATGTCATGTTTCACTGGAGGCTCTCTTTAAACAAAACTCATTTTTCCTGCTAGATCCCCCCCCCCTTCTGTTTTCTAGCAGCCTAGAAAACATTAAGACACACATTTAGTGAAGTGTTGCATGGGTACTTGTGTAATGCAATGCGACGCATAAGGTAGAGAGAATTTACTTACCATTTTTAAGGCCCGCGTGTGCAGCGCTAAATTGTGTTACATTTCAGCAGTATCCGTGCTAACTTTAGTGAATGTGTTTCATCGGCCTCTGACCTCTTGGTACACAGGGGCCCATGTACACATCTCGCATGTATCGATGATCTTAGTTAATATACCCCCTCAGTCATTTGTAGATGATGCACAATTCTTTCAAAAATAAAGCAGAATTAGTGTTCCTCCCAAAGCACACTTCAGAACAGAGTGACCCCTTGGAGCATCAGTCCTAAAATCCCCCTATGCAAACATGCACAGAAATAAAAATAACTAAGAAAACAAAATGGCGTGCTTTCTTCTTATTGTTCCTTGCATTTGAATAAATCCAGAACGGCGCATGTAATTGAATTTAAGGTTTCTGAGTGAATGGAAAACGCCACAATCTGGTTTTTCACATATGTTTTGGAAGCTGGAAAAAAAAATCCCTATAAACTCAATTAAGATGTAGGACAATTGTCTCGGGATATTTATAGACAATGTGACGTTTTTGCTGCCATGTCCAAACCGAGCACAGTTTAATTGAAAGTTGCATTTTACCTGATCCTGCCTCTCCAAATGTTAATGGCGAACTGTACATTTTTAGAAATCTAAGCTGCTCCTGTAATTTTTGGTAGTCGAATGCCAAAATGGTCTAAAAACCATTTGTAAAGGACAGGGTATGTCTGCTAGGCCTGGGCGTAGTTCGCGGAGTTTTGCATGAAAAGTTTTTAGAGCAGGCTCTCCGATGTTCTTGTATGCGAACATCGGAGAGCCTGCTCTTTAAATGATAGTATCAATGCCCTTGGGGCTCATTTCTGTGACTCTGGCATCCCAAAAGTCAACTTTAAGTTTCATGCAATTGACTATGTCCCTCCTGATAGGAGGGGGAAAACAGAGAGCTACAAGTAAGACAGCTGGAGGCACTTTGGATATGTAAATTAAGGGCTGTGACATTTGGGCTAAACTCGGACAATGAAATGCATTACCTGCTGAGATGAGCGCCATGTATTGATATGATCCAAAAATGCCATACAAGTATGCTGGAATTCTAGATAGACTGAAATTTGTTTATACTAACCATGTACTTATGTATGTTTACTGACGTTTTGTTGTGTTTGAAGATGATCTGCTTACCCTCCTGTTAGACTAAGCAATATTCACAAACCTGTTAGTTACATTCATGATTTGAAATATGAGTTAGGAGGTATTTCCCCTTTTCTTTCCTACATTATGCGCTGTATATATGTTTCGTTTTTAAACTATTATGTGTATTAATAGGTGACCAATAGTAAATCAGGACCTAATTTTGTGCCCTAGCACATACACTGAATGTGGTGATGTAGTGGATCGGGTAAATATGTAACAGTATTAAGTCTTTTATCACATATGTCGAGATATGTAATCACAATTTGGTTTTGCTGTCATGAAAGTTGTAGGAATGAAGCATCTATTGTTATAACCACAACCGGATCTTCTTAATACTTTGGAATATTCGTTTTAGTGCTCACACAAGGGTGGTCTTATCTCTTTCCTTGTCTCCTACTATCTGTCAACTCTAAATAAGACAGTGTTTTATATAGTGATATGGATAATAAGTTGGTAAAAGAATGTTTTCAGAACAAATGATCTAAAACACGCTACACAGTATATCTGGGCATGTGTCGCTGATAGTAAGGAAATGCAGGTGATCGGTTAACTACACATAAAATAAATACTGTGTATGGAATTTTGTTGCGAACGAGAGGTGCTTGAATGCTCCGCAAGATGGGGAGGTTCTAATGTCTTGACTAAAGAACGGGTACAGTAACGGTAGCGGTTGACATCGAACTGTGAAAACGTTCGATTTGACAATATTTATTTTTTCACTTTAAATTAGCATTTTAGAGGATTTTAGAGGTTTATTAGTCAAGGTGGTGAGGGCATGATGTTTTGACAACTATTATCTGTATATGTGACGCGCTAGATGACATTTGGATTTGCGCTGTTTGTCACTTGAAATTACAATAAAGGTACGTGACATCACGAATTGTCATCTGTTACTGACAGTGAACAATAAAGTTTGCAGAGTGCATCTATCATCCGGGTCACGCATACGACCGGAATACGTAGTGAGGAAGAACCACATTGGTTGGTTCAAAAAGAGCCATGTGATACGTGACGCCGCGTTCCCTCAGTCTTTCAGTTCGGCGGCGGGTTGAAAGACACTGCGTCGTCCGACGAGTTACCATGGAGTGACTTCATCCATAAAGGAATAAGTAAGTGAATGCCCGGAATATGAAGTGTTGCTGGCAGCGGGAGGAACCACGATAATTGGGCTAGTATTAGGACCGACGCGGTGAGATATTTAGCCCAGGCAAGACCATGTTATACCGGTACTGTCGTGTACGAGTATGCTGGCAAACTAGAAATGGTTTTGAGATCGCTGTAGTTAAGGCGGTCTTATTTTATCTTATGTCATTATGGTTTGGTGTTTTTTCATTTTTTAGTACGTAGCTCTGAACCGCTCACTTTCATTCAGTACCGAGGACGTGACGGTTTTTATGACTAGTGGGGTTTCGTGAAGATGCCCAAAAAAATGGGGGGTCTTATACAATGGACACAGTTGGTAAAATTATTAATTAACTAGGAATACCATTGTGGCATGATGGTTTGTCCCAAACGGTTGGGGATATGTCTTGGAATAATCAGGATGAGGGGATGTGGACACACTGGTCTAAATTGTCTCAACCATTTTAATATGAAGGATATGATAATAGTTGATAACCATCGAAATATTGACAGCGTGATGTGATACTTACTCTTTCACAGCCCCAATGCGTCACCTATCATAGTGAGCACTTGACAGTTTGTTTGGACATAAAAACCATGAACTGGATTTGACCATATATTCTGGAATTTAACTTCATTGTTTTTGAGTCATTGCAGATTTTATGAAAATTTGGGGACAGACCGAAGCGTGTGTTTGGGAGTAATTTCAGTTGTGGAGCGAAACTACATTAATTTGAAGGTAATGTAGAGTGTTGTTTCCCCGAGGATATGAATTGATCATGAAGTCACTGTATAGATTTAGGCCATATCACTGACACCATGTGTGATTTTTTCTAGTAGTAATATTGGATGATATAACGATCTGTGTACATTCGCGATAACCTTTTAGATTGGAGTACTTTGACTACTGGTGAGGATTAATTCGAGTTGTGGTTTTTGATTTACTTGGTGGGCACTGGTAGGTGCATAACATACGTATACATGTTTGTGTTCGTCTGTTTTATCTTATATATACTAATACTTAATTTGTGTGTGTGGCAATTTCTGATCTTTAATTAGATGGTTTGCATTGAGTTTCTTGTTTGGCACTGGTTTTTTTGTCGGGCTTTTCCCTAGAAATTACCTAGAAATTCTTTCAAGACCTCACTGGGTGTCTGTAAACTTTTTCTTTTTGCTTTCCAGCTCTTGTCACCTATAGATAAATCTGAGTATTGCATTTAGGTAAGAGTACATTACAATACCAAATGGCATACTCGAAAAACACTGTTATAAATTATCACATGGAGACAAGAATTTCAACTTTGGTAACAATGAGAATCATGGTATGTTTCAAAAGAAATCGATTGTGTTGATGTCTATGACATGTGTGTATCTTGTTACAAATTGAATATATGATTGTACCTATGTTATGCTTGCAACCCTGAGGAAGCCCTATTCATGGCGAAACGTGTTGGCTGCACTTTGGCTGCATTATTTCATCACCTTATGTCGTGTGTGGTCCGAGTATTCATTAAAGGATCAGATATAACATCATGGAAGAGTCTGGAATGATTCTCTTGTCTTCCATTTATGCATTTTAAAATGTTTATGTTGCCTCTCTGTGCTTTTTGGTGTATACACCATTGTGACAGGGTCCAGGGCACCGGAATGATCAGAATGTGCATTGTAATTGTATTTGTATTTATATTGCAATAAATACCCCTGACGAGGCATCAACAGGCCAGGAGCAACATCGGGGATTCAATCCCCCCGAAGTGGCATGTGCCACATACTGAGTTGTAGGCAATGGAGAACAGAGTCTCTCAAGTGAGAGTGCTTGGCAGGACATCGCTCTGCCAATGCTGGTGCTGGGTGCATCAGGTGGATGTTCCTCCTTCATTCATAGAAGCTCTCCTTTGTGCCATTCAGCTTCTGGCCTCCTGTCTTCCAAATATTACCAGCTGAGACGTTGTGCCTCGGTGCAACAATGGCTGGGACAGCACCTAGCAGTTCATAATTGAGTGCATTGCCAAACCCATTTGTTTGCCAGTTGTGAATGGCTATATAAATCAATCAGTAGATTTATAGAGCACTTATTGTCACACCTGAGGGTATCCAGGCGCTGGCAGGGTTCAGTTGATTACCCGATAGCCAGGTCATCAGGGACTTTTGAAACACTGAAAGAGATGGGGAGGTCCATAGATGAAAGGCTAGCTCATTCTTTTTCTTTTCTCCAAGGTAGGAGAAGGAGCCACCTCTGCATCTGCTACATCGGATGTGGGGGAGGGGGAGGGTTAGAGAAAAGGATGCAGAGCTGATGTGTCTGGTGGGCTAATGGAAGTTCAGGTGGTTGTTCAAGTAGGTGGGTATGCAGTTGTGTAGGGCATTGTATGCATGGGTCAGGAGCTTGAACTGGCATCTTTTCTGCACAGAGAAACAGTGGATTTCCCTGAGGTAGGGGTGATGTGGGTTCCTCTAGGGAGATCCAGGACGAGTCTGGCTGCGGCGTTCTGTTAGTCTGTAGTCATCAGAGGGGGTGAGCTATGATCCTTGCATAGAGAGCGTTGCCATAGTCCTGTCAGCTGGTGATGAGGGTCTGGGTGATGGTGCATCTTGAGCTTTGGGGTAGCCATTTGAATATCTTATGATAGATGCCGAGGATTAAGAAGCAGAAGGAGATGGAGTTGACCTGTGACGTCATAGTTAGCTTGTGGTCCAGATTGATGTCTAGGTTTCTAGCATAGTCAGCAGGACTAGGTCCAAGCCACCAGGATGCGTCCCATGGGGAACTTTGTTTCTGAAAATCAGTACCTCTGTCTTGTCAGAGATGAGCTTCAGGCAGTTGTCCTTTAACCGGTTGGTGATGTCTGCCATGCAGTTTTTGAGGTTGGTCTCGGTGGTGTCTTCAGAGAGGGAGAGGATGAGTTGTGGGTCATCCGGATTGGGAGGAGTTGAGTAGGCCATTCCGTTCCAGATGTGAAGAGAGTTGTTGGTTGATAGCTTTTTCTAATATTTGGCCGGGAGCAGGGAGATCAGTCAGAAGTTGGTCTCTGTGGTGTCTTCAGAGAGGGAGAGGATGAGTTGTGGGTCATCCAGATTGGGAGGAGAAGAGTAGGACATTACATTCCAGATGTGAAGAGAGTTATTGGTTGATGGCTTTTTCGAATACTTTGACCGAGAGCGGGGAGATCAGTCAGAAGTTGTTGAGTGCACTGGGTTCTGCCAATGGTTTCTTTAGTAGGGCGTTAAATTCTGTTTATTTACAGTCTTCAGGGAAGGTGGCGGTGGAAATTGATGAGTTGAACACGGTGGTGAGTACGTGGCTGATTCTAATTTCGCCTAGGTTGAAGATTTGGTGAGGTGTCGTTTAGTGGTTCTGAGGTCTTCAGTGTACCAGCCAGCCTTTTTGGTGGACCGTCTGTGGGTGTTGTTGCCGATGGGAGCGACACTTGGTGCAGTTGGTGATCTAATAGTTGAATGGTTTCTCCAGGTAGGGAGCTAGGTGTATTGGCACCTGTGTATCTTTATGCATGCCAATAGAAGGGGACTCTGCACATTAGGAGAATGTTTGCCACGCTCTTTGCAAGTCTCTGGAGCATGGAATGCAATTTCCCCCCAGAGAGCTGCCTAAAGTAGTAGATGCATCCCCAACATGAGGTGCAAAATGAAGAGTTCAGGAACATTTTCCCATTGCACCCTGAAGACTGCAGGTGTCTGTGCAACAGAAAGTGATGGTAGTGGAGCTAATACAATGGTCCAAGAAAGAATGGCAGCAGTGACCTACAAGGCTACAGGTGTTGAGCTCTACAGAAATTACTCTTTCTGGCTAGCTTGCTCCCTGCTTCAACAAAACAAAAATCTGAGGGTTCTTTAAAGTTTGGCAGAGCGATACCTTCGCTAACAATTGGCAAATGTCCCATCTGCCCTATTGAGGTGTATACAAATGTATATTTAGAGTGCCAACATTTTTATACAGTCTAAATGTTTTGCAGCTGTCCCTCATCCACCAAACCCTAAAACAACTCAATATTCTCCTGTCAACCACAAACAAAATTCCTATCCTGTGCCACTGTTTTCTTATCTGCCTCCATTATGGCTAGAGATTGAAATTGTCACCATGGTGGGCTTTGAGAGTGTGTGAGGTTACGTAGGATTTTAAAAACATTTTGAAATGTAGAAAGTAGACCTTTAGTAACCACCTGCCCTAGCCCTGAACAAGAGATGTATTATTCCCTTCTGGTGAGTAAAGGTTCTCCTGCCTTGGATTCCACTGACCCAGAAGTGTGCCAGGAATTCTTACAGACCCACAAATAAAATAACTGTTCCTCCATGACCATCAGGTTTGAAGTTTCACAAGTAGGTCCACCAGCAGCAACTGGAAAACTGAGAATACTAGACTCTCACAACACCAAAATATTTAGACCAAGATCAGACACTTCGAAAATATGAATCTAAAAACATTCCAGTCCAGAGGAGCACATGAAAAAACAACTACTGATGACTACTTTCAAGGAACTGGTCTTGAATTCCAACTAGTATAACATTCCGGATTATATTCAATGTTCTAGCTACCATCTGCACCGCATCTAATGCAATGGTTAGTTGACCTGCAAAGTTTATCCTTCTTTAATGTAACTACCATAAATCTCAGAAGATGTAACACCCTAATAATATGCCAACCAATGTCACAGAAACATGGCTTTATGGTTGTCCAGAGAAAAGGGCTCTTTAATCATCCCTGAGAGGAAAGCCAAGCTGCCCTGCTCTTTAGAAAACTTTTAAGATAGACTGTTCAAATAAACTTTTTGCTCCTCACTAAAGAAACAGCCCAAATTCAAGGGCACCCCTCCAGCAGAGGCTGGATTCAGGGCAGAGTGGTGGGGCATTGGGAGGGACTACGGACGATGACGAAAATACACAAATAAAATAACTTACTTACCGTCTGCCGCATCACCACTCTTCTGCTCCGCTCTGGCTTCAGTCCATTGAAATGCACAGGCTCTTAGGCTCCCCTGTTGCCAATCCAGATGCTGCTGTCATGCTGCTTGCAGCATGAGAGCAGCATCAGGATTGGCCTGAGCGCCCTGGATTTGCACTCCCAGAGAGACTGGGAGCCTGTACCTGCTGTCTCCAACCCGGCAATGCAGCTCAACATCTCAGTGCACATTTCGGTTTGGCCGTCCTAAGATGGCCTGCCAAACTGACATGCGCATTGACAACAGTACGCCCCACTCCTCCTGCAGCCTGTCACCAATTAGCACCCACCCCCACGAATTAGCCCGGGAAAGAAAAATAAGACGCCAATTAACGCCATTTTATTATTGTTTTATTTTTCGATGTTTTGAGGCTGCTGACAGGGGTGGGGGGGTAGGGGCTCCTCAGCCATAGCAGAGGACCTGCCGCTGCAGCCCTCCCCTCCTGTGATTTTGCGGACAACCCTCAGTACATGAAAGAACTGACAAAATTAATGTTGACATATGGCCACCAAACATGTATTTACAAAAAATTTAAAGCCTGAAATTTCAGGACAAAACTTTAGATTTGTTTTCTTCAAAGCAGCTAGGTATTGTTTAGAAGAATCACATTTATTTCGCCAAAAGGAAAAGAGTTTATATGATAGTAAAATATGTGAATTTTCATAAACAGAACATTTTATTTTTGTTTGATCCACCTGGTGTATGAACCTGTACATTCTTCATAAACTGAGTGACAGCACTACTGAGCCTGCAAGGGCATTCTAGGCCTCCTGTACTGCCTGAGATTGCATGATGTGTGTACTTTTAATTGCTTAAACTTTAGGTTTGCCTGAGTACACATCTGGATTCCACTAATGTCCTGCACAGTTGTTTGACCGGTGACCTTTATTTGAGCATTTTTTAAACCTAGGATCTATATTAGAAAAACAAGTTTATAAAAGGCCTGCCAAATTCAATCACCGTAGCCAAGTACTCATCATTTTATCGAAATTGAACAATGCCATGCCTCCTGTACATACATGTTAGTATACGCCATGTGAATGTAGCATTGCATTAAACCACTATGTAAAAGTGGAACTGTGTCATGTGCTTGGCGTATACAGTTGTCTATCATTTATTTATTATTCAATTGGACTCTGTAGCATGTTCTTGGTGAGGGGTGTACAAAATTGTTTTGCCAGTTCATGGTTCTATATGTTACCAAGAATGTTCCTTACGTTTCCAAATTCCACACTGATTTCCCTAACTCAGTGTCAACCTAACCCATACCCCAACGTGCCCAGTGTCCTTTTTAGTTTGGTACACTACAAATTTAGTTGGGAAACCTTAGTCGGACACCCCCCTGACATTATGGACCAAGCTACTCTCCTGACATTAACATTTTAAAGCTAAAATGTTTAATGGTAATCGAATGCATGTCAGTGATTTAGTTACTGTTTAAATTGCTTAAATGTTTAAAAAGAAAATGAAATGTTTACTTACCCACTGGCTGCATGTCCTCCGGTCCTTTTTGTTCTTCTCCAGATGTCCTAGCGTGAGGTCCCAGAGCCAACTCCCCTAACCAATCCAGACACTGCTCTAGTGCTGTTTATATTAAGCAGCATGAGCAAAGCACGAGGATTGGTTAGAGTAGGCTGGTTCAGCGCTCATTCAGGCACTGGGGGCCTGAACCCGCTCTCCACCAGGCTGTCTAAAACAGTTTGAGCTGGAGAGGTTGAAAGTGCGCATGTCGGGCTGGCTGTCACAGGACTGCAAGGCAAAGTGATGTGCACTTTCAATGAAGTAGCCACCACCCCTTCCTGCTGCCAATCAGCAGCAAAGGCCACCCCCACCCTCACACTCAGCTTGAGATGGCAGGGGAAAAAATAAAATGGTTATAAACTCATTTTATTTCCATTTTATTTTTCACATTAGCTGCGCCTGCGAGGTTTGGGGCAATTCTCCTTCAGTCTAATCGAGAAGCAGCCGCTGTTTATGAACCTGAAAGTTTTTGAGGGGAAGAGAAGGCTCAATGGCATTTGATTTCCCAAAACACTGAAACAGTAATGACTTCCATATTCAGTTATCTGATTGAGGAGCCTTCCAAAGTTTCCTATACCTAACCCCTTCCTTCAAACTGTGACTGAAGGCTCCTGGTCTTCATTAATAAACATACATTTTGATTTACCTAAAGACAGTTGTGTAAATCCGGTGGCTCTGCCCTGTGCAGGTGGTCAGAGGATAGAGTGGTGTACTCAACCTTTCCATGCATCCCGATACTTGTGCTGAGCTTCATGGGATTCTCATTTACCCTCCACTTTTGAAATGCTTTGCATTGGTTTTTTTTATTTCACAAAGGATGTATGCCCTCCTTATAACCCGAGAGTGGAACAGAGTGACCTCCAGCTTCCAATGCAAATGAAGCAAGGCCCAGGGATTGCCGACCTGCATGAAGAAGCCAAGGACTGAGACCCACACACCGCCCTTGAGGAGGTGTGTACAGGAGACAGCATGTTATGCACAGGCTGTTTAGAATACTTGTGCAGTACAGGGCACACACGACAAAGCCTTAATTGCACACTCCAAACTTCGAAGAAATGAAATGGAGCATACAGTGTAAATACCACAAAGGAGCAGGCATAGTCAAGGACGACCAAGACTTGAAACAAAGTGCAGTCCAGGGCACACGGCCTAAAGCACACATATCTGTAGTATCCTCCTGGTTACCTGCCAGAAACTATACCACACAGAACTTAGTATTATTCATCTGCATGTACCTGTGAACTTAACATTGTAAACCAGCCTTCATTGCATTCCACTCTAACACTTATGTCACAGTTCTGTGGAGTCAACCAGGAGTCAAAAGTGTTCCATCATTTCTAACTAGCAAGATACTACATCTCCTCCAGTGTTAAATAAAAAATGAAAAACTTTCACAAAACATATATAGATAGACATAGACAATGAAATCTCTCCAATCAATCTTCTTGGTGCTTTAATTGTTCGACCTGATCTTGTTCTTGGAAACTAGGAACTGTCACCACCACTGTCCAGGATCAGTGTCAAAGGTGTGGAGGCAAGAGCAGCCACTGATATTGCAGACCAAGTCTCTCCTTCAACAGTTAGATCTGATGAACGATAAGTCAAGTGCCTGAAATGTGAAGAGTCTCTGGTTATAGATTTCCCAGGGCACTGCCCAGTCACCAAGTGCCCTTTAGGAGACTATGTTTTTCACATGTCATCTAATGTCAGCATACGCTTTCATCTTTTGTTTGTTAACCAAGCCCTTCTCATTTTTTTTAAATGTGTTTTTATTGATTTGTTTCCATTTATAACATCAACTAGCAGCACATTGCATTACACTATATAATAACATCAGCATTACTGTAGCATCACATCAGCAGTAATTGCAACATCACACTTCCGTGTATAGGGGGTACAACTACATACAGATGCTTTTAAACGGCACTTGTCTAGTCTCATAGTGCCTATCTGGGGCAGCGAGCCTGATATATGTTTATGTCACGCAATAAGCGATGTGTGATGGGCCTCATCCCTCAGCCCGACGCTGTTCAACATCTACATGGCCCCCCTCGCACAAGTGGCCCGCCACCACAACCTCAACATCATCTCCTATGCCAACGACACCCAGCTCATCCTCTCCCTTACCAAGGACCCTCACACCGCCAAAACCAACATTCACGAAGGCATGAAGGCCATCGACGACTGGATGAGGAGCAGCCGTCTGAAACTGAACTCGGAAAAGACGGAGGTCCTCATGCTCGGACCCACCCCCTCAGCCTAGGACGACTCCTGGTGGCCGACCGCTCTGGGGACAGCACCGACACCAACCAACCACACACGCAACCTAAGATTCATCCTCGACTCCTCCCTCTCCATGTCCAAGCAAGTCAACGCCGTCTCCTCCTCATGCTACAACACCCTACGCATGCTCTGCTGGATCTACAAATGGATCCCGACCGAAACAAAAACAGTGACACAGGCCCTCGTCAGCAGCAGACTGGACTACGGCAACGCACTCTACGCAGGAATCCCAGCCAAACACCAACGGTGGCTACAACGCATCCAAAACGCCTCCGCCCGACTGATCGTCAACGCCCCCCGCCGCAGCCACATCACCCCCATCCTGAGGGACCTGCACTGGCTCCCCGTCGACAAGAGGATCACCTTCAAGCTCCTCACCCACGCACACAAAGCACTCCACAACGCCGGACCAGCCTACCTGAACAGCAGACTCAGCTTCTACACCCCCACCCGCCAGCTCCGCTCCGCCAACCTCGCCCTCGCATGTGGAAAATGGTAGAGGCAGTTGCAGTCGATAACCTTTCAAGTATTGCCCGGCGGTAGTCCCTCTTATACCATTCGAAAATTAACCAACAAAGAGGCAGGCGCCGGAGACTGGAAGGCAGGAAACAAAGTTTTATTCCGTCGGAGTGGAACACATCAGATCAGACAGCAAGGTATCGTCACGAGGTGCTCTAACTGCATCTCTGAGACTTGGTCTCTTATACACACGTTTATGACTTTATTGCAGGTTTATCATACATGGCACATTCTTGAGATCGCTTTGATACATGAAAGAACATCCTCAGAATCCCCGGCTCAGATCCGCTCCCACACATAGCTACAGTAGAAGTCCCCACCCCACCCACAGTAGGAGATGGCTATCACACAGCTGGACATTCCGCCAATTCCCGGGGGTGTGTGTCGGGTCTCAGGGGGTGGGAGGCCTTGATCTACTGTAATCCCTTTGATGTGGGGTGTTTCCCTTACAGTAGGGGCAATAAACTGCATCCGCAGGGCTAGGTGATGGCCTGGGATCGGTTCGGACAATCGGGCGCAGAGGAAGGGGGTTATCAAAGAGATGTATGACCATGTATGGGATGTCGGTCAGGCATGGGATGTGGTTCCATGGCAGAGTCGCGCAGAAGGAGAGGGTTTATGGCCCATGTATGAGAGAGCGGGGGTGACCGGCGCGCGGGGGGGTGTTCACAGCGCCAGGGGGATGCGCCGGCGATCGGCAATGAGCAGGTAGAGAGACCAGAGTGCCTAAAATGGCTGCCGTGCGTTTTTCTGTGCGTCGCGCTGGGGAGAGACAAGATGCCGCAGATAATGTTCAGTTACGGGCTACATTTCCACAGTCCTCCCTTTTAACATATCTCGCCAGCTTGTTTAGTTCGGATCTATCCCCATAATGCCACAAACTTCTACCTCGTATAAAGCTTTCATACGTTCTGCTTCAAAGTTCAGAGTCTTAGGGCAGATGCAGTTTATGAAGAGCGAACATAAGGGTGGCAAACACTGAATCCCTAGGCAACATCCACATAGGATCACAATTGGTATTAGGATAAACGTAAACAACCTCCACCCCCAACTTTTAATAGTGTCCCAAAACCAACCCAAAACCAACTCCCAAGCGACCATCCTTCTTGCTCCTGATGGACCTCTGCGGAAAGTCTGTGGAGGTGTTCAATCGCCTTGTAGACTGAGGGTGAGTTATCCGGTACGTAGGTACAACAGCTGGACCCTCCACGATCAGCCAGAACCACGTCTAGAACGAGGCGGTTCTGAAGAGCTACCAGGCGGACGGCCTGAAGCTCAGCGGTGTTGTTGGTGAGGATACCGGCTGTAATGTTCATTGTGGTTTCGACTGCCTGGGTCAGGTGCCGGATGGCACGGCTGTTTGCCATTGGACCCCACAGTGGAACAAGTCCCTTTACTGCATCCATGAACTGTGCTCCAGTGGAGTCGGCTTGTACAATGTCCTTTGCACGTTTCTGCCGGTGATGGTTTGCTGGAGCCACATATGTTGGAGGAAGGATAAAAGCGATGTAGCAGGTGCCTCCCCACCCTTTCGGAAGCCAGGTGTAGGCCTTCGTACCACAGAAGAAGTACATATTTGGGGAGGTAACAAAGGAGGGTGGGTCAACTGAGTCCAATGTTCGGGTGATGAGACAGGAACTGTGGCCCACCTGCTGCGTTCCCAGACCTTCGATACACACAAGACCTGTGATGTTGATGACCAATAGGGCCATCGTCAGGGTGGCGGCCGTTCGTTTCCGGAGATAAGAGAAGGTAGGTCTGGCTGGGTTGTTGAACACCTGCATTTCGACTCGCTCTTTGGCAGGGATGTCCATATGAAAGGAAGTGTTGTTGATCTCAAAGGACAGAAGGGAGCAGAAGTTTTTCCAGTTCTGTTCAGCCAGAACCCATGGTAGAAGTGTGACATAGTTTTGCCGGAAGTAGCATTGTCCTTGTAGCTTTCTTGCAGGAGGATTAGCCAAGCGAGGCAAGAGCCATGAACAGAGAAGGGTGAAGGGATGAAAGAGATAGAATGTCCAGTGGCATGTGGCAGCAATCCACAGATCCAGTAGTTGGTTGCATTGGCGGCAAGATTGTGTTGGTGGAGCAACTGTACAAAAGAGTTATTCCAGAACTCCTTACGCCTTTCTCGGAGTTGGGGTGAAAGTGAGATCAGATAGTGTACTTTCATGGTGGTAGGTTGGACAGTGGTCAATAATGTCTCATGAGCGGGTGCACTCTCTTCCACGATCCAGAAGGTGATCATGAGGAGAAGGCAAAAGAGTAGGGTAATATAAAGTACGATAGTCTTTGAGCTGTGCATTTTGTCAGTCTTTGGGTTTTTGTAGTGGGTATTCGGACGTCCGGTTGCTTCCATCATCTTCATGTTGGGCGCTTCCATCACCTTCAAGGGATTCGGTAGCGGGCAGAAACACAGACTTCGTTTAATTTCTCTTCTGGAGGCCTTTGAGGTGATTAGGCTCCCGGATCGAGATTTCAACTTAGTTCGTGGTCTGTTTAGCCGAAGTTCCCTCCTTTCGTCGCAGGTTATACCCTTCTTTGGACGGCACAGTGGGATCGGGATATTTCATTAATTCAAGTGTCTCTGTATCCGGGTAGCAGCTCAGGGATGGTTGGCCTTCGTCCAGGAGTTCTTCTTGGCCGGCGATGTTGTCGGTTGTCGACAGGGTCGGTGATACCTTTTTGCAATGATGTGCGTGCAGCCAATTGCGCTTCCCCTCCACTCGAAGAGCTGTTCGGGTGGTGATCAGGACTTGCAGGGGGCCCGTCCACCGGGGCACCAGACTCCTTGCACGCTGGAAATTACGCACTAGGACGAAATCTCCCGGTTGGATATCGTGTCCGGGGCCCCTTGAAGCATCGGGAATGGCTTGCAGCACCTGCTGATGGATAACAGACAATGTTTTAGTTAGGTTGTACAAATAGTCAGACATGAGGACGTCCGGGACGTCGTGAAGGGATGTTGGTTTTGGTGCGGTCCAAAGGTTCATGGGCCGCCCGAAGATGACCTCGTAGGGGGTTAAGTGGTGTTTGGTGGAAGTGGAACGCATTGATAGCAATGCTAGTGGGAGAGCGTCTGGCCATTTCAGTCCTGTGGTGGCAACTATTTTGGCTATTTTGAGCTTCAGTGTGGCATTATGTCGCTCAACCAAGCCTGCAGATTGGGGATGGAGGACCGCATGGAACTTTTGTTTTATACCCAACCCCTTTAAGATAAGTTGGATAACTTCGGCTACAAAGTGGGGGCCGTTGTCGCTTCACAAAATTCGACAAAGGCCGTAACGGGGGAAGAATTCTTTCAGCAATACCTTTGCGGTAGTCATAGCAGTGTTGTCGCGGGTCGGGTAAGCTTCTACCCACTTGCTGAAAGCACACACAACGACAAGTACGTACTTCAAGCTTTGGCACCTTTCTAACTGGATGTAGTCCATCTGTAGGACCTCAAAGGGATGATTAGGAACCCCAAACCCTCCCCGGGGTACAGCAGTTCCTTTACCAGGGTTGTGTTGGAGGCATACCAGGCATTGTTGGACCAGACGTTTGGCTGAGTCTGGGATCTTGTCGTTGTGCCAGACCTTGGAGATGAGTTTGATCATGGGGGCAGACCCTATGTGCGCGGGGGAGTGTGTCATGGTTAGCATGGGAATCAGGAACGAGTCAGGTAGCAACCATTTGTTCGTGTCTTTAGTTCGCCAGCAACCGTCATCGTCCTTCAATCCCACCCGTGCCCATTCAGTCAATTCGCGTGGTGAGATGGCTAATTGGATGTCCCTAATCGTTTCCCTAGCATCCTTCCATTTCTCAGTTTGTGACCTGGTCACGTACATGCGTGTTGTTGACCTATTCTCGGCTGTGGTTCGGGCAGTGATGTCAGCCAGAGCATTTCCCTGTCCTATAATGTCTGTCACCTTCTTGTGTGCCTGGCATTTGATCACAGCTAGCCGTGTGGGGAGGAGGACTGCTTCGGTCAGAGCAGAGACTAGATCTCCATGTAGGATGGGTATGCCATGGGAAGTCAGGAATCCCCTCTCCTTCCATAGGAGCCCAAAGTGGTGAACCACCCCAAAGGCATACTGGCTGTCGGTGTATATGTTTGCGGTTGTCGGCATACGAGTTATACATGTCTGTGACATATTCCTCACTTTCCTTTCGTTCTACTAGTGTCCTTACTACCTTATCGATTCCGGCTTGTTCATCCTTTGTTAGTCGATTCATTCTGGCGGAATCTTTCTTTCTCATCTCAGGGTCATCTAACGTTATTGCTAACGTTGTGTTCAGTACAAGAGGCTCGGCCGGCGCGGAGGCCGTGAGGACCGAGGCCCTGGTACTGCTTTCACTTGTGTTTGGGGGTTGCGGGTGTTGTACTACAGGTTGGGAGGGAGCGTATGGAGGGGGCATGTAGATGATCGGGGGACCTAATAGCAATTCGTCATTCGCTCGTTGCTTGGAAGGTAACTCAGGGTAGAGCGTAGAGGAGGTCCTAACAGGGCACTGGCCTGATGTTTCAGATTCTTGTTTTAGTTTAGCTTCCTTTCTTTCCTTTATCTCTTCCTCTAACTTTCTAGCGGCAAGGTGAGCTGCCTTTCGTAATTCCCTTTCTGCTTTTACTTCTTCCCTCTTTTTCCGTTGTGTTGCTTCTTTGCGCCACATGCCGATACTGTCAAGCATAGTAGGCGTTGTTTTATTACTGCGTAGAGCTATTTCTAGTGCTTCTATTTTATGATCATCGAAAGATCCCATCAGTGGCCACTGACTTTCGGAGTCCTTCTTTGTATATTTATGCCATAGTTTGCTATAAGCTACAGCGACTAGTCCATATTTAGTAAACATGTCCTTATTAGGGGTGCCTTCCAGTGGAGCCGGATGGTTCATCTCTAATAAGCGGTCCGGGCAGAACCAACTACCAATCAGTGGGGAGAAGACAGGCATGCCGGGTTACAACGGGGACAAAAGTCTGCACTACCTATCTTTTCACTGCTTGCAAAGGCTAGACAGAATATCTCTATTCCACGTTATTTGTAAGCAGAGAATACCTCCAAAGAACCAATATCGAACAACCAGTGTTCGGACAATCAATCAATCAATGGTGAGAAAGAGATAGGCACGACGGGTTACAACGGGGGACAAAAGTCCGCGTTACCTACCCTTCACTATCTGCAAAGATTAGACAGAATATTTCTATTCTACGTTATTTGCAAACAGAGAATATCTCAAGAAGTACTATTCTTCAAAACAATCAATATTCGGTCAATCAATCAGTGGGGAGGAAAAATAGGCGCGACAGATTACAATGGGGGACAAAAGTCCGCGCTACCTACCCTTCACTATCTGCAAAGGAAGAGAGAGTATTTCTACTCTTCTCCGTTTGTAGGCAGCGAATACCTCAAAAGGAACAATCAATAAGTAATACTAGTATTTTCAATCAATGAGTCAATCATTTAGCAATTCGTCGTATTTCACGACCTTACCCGGATCGCGTGGACAGTTTTCTCGTCTTCCGCCTCCAGCGCCCGATCGTCCTCTACTCTCCGTTATTGCTGCGGCACTCCTGATGGTTCCCAGTCAGGACCGTAGATCACTTGAGAGAGGTCTGCTCGGAACCAGTGAAGTTCGGATGATCGGCTGCCAGACGAGGGTCTATCAGGCAGGAGCTCTTCCCGATCGTTGCAGTCGTTCACTTTGTCGTCAGGACCTCTCCCACTGGATCCACGTGTCGCTGATGGGCCCCACGCTTGGGACGCCAATTGTGGAAAATGGTAGAGGCAGTTGCAGTCGATAACCTTTCAAGTATTGCCCGACGGTAGTCGCCTCTTATACCATTCGAAAATTAACCAACAAAGAGGCAGGCGCCGGAGACTGGAAGGCAGGAAACAAAGTTTTATTCTGTCGGAGTGGAACACATCAGATCAGACAGCAAGGTATCGTCACGAGGTGCTCTAACTGCATCTCTGAGACTTGGTCTCTTATACACACGTTTATGACTTTATTGCAGGTTTATCATACATGGCACATTCTTGAGATCGCTTTGATACATGAAAGAACATCCTCAGAATCCCCGGCTCAGATCCGCTCCCACACATAGCTACAGTAGAAGTCCCCACCCCACCCACAGTAGGAGATGGCTATCACACAGCTGGACATTCCGCCAATTCCCGGGGGTGTGTGTCGGGTCTCAGGGGGTGGGAGGCCTTGATCTACTGTAATCCCTTTGATGTGGGGTGTTTCCCTTACAGTAGGGGCAATAAACTGCATCCGCAGGGCTAGGTGATGGCCTGGGATCGGTTCGGACAATCGGGCGCAGAGGAAGGGGGTTATCAAAGAGATGTATGACCATGTATGGGATGTCGGTCAGGCGTGGGATGTGGTTCCATGGCAGAGTCACGCAGAAGGAGAGTGTTTATGGCCCATGTATGAGAGAGCGGGGGTGGCCGGCGCGCGGGGGGGGTGTTCGCAGCGCCAGGGGGATGCGCCGGCGATCGGCAATGAGCAGGAAGAGAGACCAGAGTGCCTAAAATGGCTGCCGTGCGTTTTTCTGACCATCGCGCTGGGGAGAGACAATATGGCGCAGATAATGTTCAGTTACGGGCTACATTTCCACACGCAGATGTCCCCCGCATCCAACGTACGACCGGCGGCGGCAGATACTTCTCTTACCTCGCCGCCAAAACCTGGAACACCCTCCCAACCCACCTACGACAGACCCAAGAACTACTCGCCTTCAGAAGACTCCTCAAGACCTGGCTCTTCGAGCAGTAGCGGCAGCCACCCCCCCCCCCCCCCGCCCCCCCACCCCTCAGCGCCTTGAGACCCTCACGGGTAAGTAGCGCGCTTTACAAGTACCCTGATTGATTTATTGATTGATTGGGCAGTGCTGATCAGAGAGCCTCTACATATGAAGTGCTTAATGGGCTAGAGGAACGGGTACATAAAAGGGGTAGAAAGGGTTTTGAACTTGGAGTTGATTTGGAGTATCTCGTGCGGCTGATTGTATGCACGTGTGCGTAATCTGTTGTGCGTATCCCTACCGATCTGTCAGCTGTCACCCGGTCAATGTGCCATGGGCGTCATCGTGTGGTTGATGATAGCAGGTCAAGTGTTTTTGAGTAGCTTGGGAGTGCAGGACACATGTGTGTCATCTCTTGGGCATGTCAGGCACCTACAGGGGCTAGTCTGGCTGATCTGTACTCTGCTGTAGCGTTGTTAGTATTGCGTCCCAGTCTGCGGCTATAGGTGTTTTTCTAAACCCCATGTTTTCTTCACAGCAGATCGCTATGCTCTCTACCCTAGCCCATGAGAGTATAGTGCGCCTCCATGCGTTTATGTGTGGGGGGTCAGGTGCCTTCCATTTCTTCGTGATCAGTCTTTTGGCTGTTCCTATGCCTAGATCTGAAAATCTGGAGGTTACCTTAATGTTTCACGTTCTATGGAATTTGTGTAGCAGGTACACCAGCCAGTAAAAGGGTATATCTCTCTCGAAGTACGTTCGCCATCGCCCTCCAATATGTGCCGAGACTAGTGCAACTCCAGAGCATATGCACAAGATCAGCATCTAGGATGTCGCATCTGGGGCAGGCAGAGTCAGTGCGTTGAAAATATCTGTTGATTGTAGTAGGCATGAAATATGCTCTCTGTGCGATATAATTTTGTATCTGTCTGAACCTCATATTCCTGGGGATCTGTATCGGGCTGACAAGTACCTGTGGGCATTCTGTGTTCGAAAATTGCCGACCCAGGTCAAGTTCCCACTTGTGCCGAAGAGGGTCTAGACTTATCGCTGCATGCTACCTCAGTGAAACTGCGAACCACCGCATGAGGTGCCTGCCTTGTCCCATGACATGCAGATACTGCACAGTGAGATGCGTTTGTGGCTCGGTGGTGAGATCGCCCCATTTCACTGTTAGGGTGGCCATCAGCGCTCTGTGTCAAAGGAACTGCCCTGCAGGAAGTCCTTCAGTTACTCTTAATGTCGCATACGGAACAAGAGAGCCATCACGATATGTCACCCAAAATCTGAAGTTCTGCTTCATGCCAGTGTAGCAGTTCAGCAGCTGTGAATACCGCCTGACCCCTGGGGGTGACTTCTACAGGGAGGGCAGGGGAATAGGGCGTGATGTTTTGGGTTATGTAGAGGCTTCTACAGTAGCATTTGTATGCCACATTCAGCATCAGAGGTTCCGGGGGTCGCGTTCGTGCGCCGGGATGAAAAAGCTTGAGGAGTTGGGATAATGTATAGGGCGGGTACATGGTCGCTTTGTCGTCACGCTGCCGGTCTGCCATCCACCTTGCAATCCACTGGAGCTGGGCTGCCAGATAGTAGTGCTCAAAACAGGTTGTCGCTAGACCTCCCTGGTCCACAGGTAGGTATAGTTTCTTAACCGCTACCCTATGTCGACTGGGACTCCAAATAAAGTCCCAGACCAACTTCTCTAGAGAGGTGAAAAAAGAGGTGGGCATGTAGGTAGGCAGATTGGCAGAGTAGTGCAGAAACCTTGGCAAAGTCACCATTTTTAGGTCTCGCTGAGCCCAGCGCATGCGCTGGCTCGCAGAGACATTTTGGAGGTGAGTTTTCAAAGTGCTGCTGGCTAGACTAGCGCTTGCGTTCACGCAAGCGTGCACGTGCGAACCGCTAGCCTTCAGCAGCACTTGTGCTCTTTAGCGCGTCATCGCGATCACTTTCGCTTTCGGAGCGATCGCGATGACTTTCGCTCTTACGGCCGCACGGCGTTACTTTTACTGCCGCGCGGCCAATGCTTATTCTATTTTCCTCTTATTTACTTTTGGAGTGGGCTCGGATCTTGAATCCGCTATCACTTTCTGTATCATATTCATTTGATGTGGGGATGATGCCCCATTCTATTCATACACTGCTATTGCATCTTGCAGTCCCCCTGGCAGCATGTATTACCATTTTTTGACTTTTTTGGTTGACTGTTCCAAGATGGCGACTGCGAAACGCTCACGTGACACTCTGTTGTCCCAAGTGGGTTTGGGCACTAAATCTGCAACGTTCTGCTATTGGGTGTTGCTTCTACTACATCTGGAATAAATTGCCTTCTGGATGAGGTTTGGCAATTGTTCTTTTATTCGTTGCTTCATCAAGTTTATTGTGTGAAGTGCACACTTTGATCATTTCAATATGGGGCCTATTGTCGCCCGTTGCTAAGACTAGGCAGCATCTTGTAGTCCGTTGCTAATGTTTGTAGCAAATCGCGCAGGTTACTAAACGCTATTTAATGCGTCTTTACGAAGCATCGAAGAGCTTCCTGATTTTGCTGCCATAACTGGAACAAGTTTTGGTAAGTCCATGTTCGTGTTAGCTTTTTTGAGTTACTGACTGGTCCTTCTGTCAAACGCCTTTATCGTTATTGGTCTGTAGAGTATTTGAGTAATACCGTGACCTTGCTGTTTTTACATGAGGTCTTCTGTAAATGCCTCTATCGGTATTGGTCTCTACGGAATTCTAATAACACTATGACCTGCCTGTTAGATCGTGAACATTGAGCAGGGACCACTGTTATTAGGCTTTTCCGATTCCTGCTTTTTCAGCCGGGTCATTTAAAGGCTATGTAACATTATCATTGTATGTACATGAATGTTATTTCACATTAACTGACCCTATCAAACATGGTCAATGGCACTGCAATTTGTTAGCCCTGAAGTAAATCAATAGTTTTTTTTAAAAATACAAGAGAAGTATACCACATGTTTTTGCATGCATGGCCAGTTAGATCACGTATACATTGTATAGACATGGCTATTGATAGATGCTTGTATCGAGACTATACATTCATGTCGTATTAATTAAGACGTGTTGACGATTGGTTAATCGATTAGACCTATGTAGCGTTTTAGATCTCAAAGCGCTATGGTGGGTGCAGCAGTTACAACTCATGAAATATGGGGTGCAACTCACAAGGAGGGGGCAGGTTTGAGTGCACATTGGTTGCAATCGAACTCTTAAGATGATGGGCTGTGTATATCCATTATCAGCACTCAGTCTTCGCTATGTGATCTTGTTTGTTTTGTTGTTGGGTTAATGCTTTGCTGCGCCCGTTTGACTTACAATGTGCTTTCTCTTTCCACAAACTCGATGTTTGTGTTCCTTTATTTTGAGATGCTTTTAGTATTACTGTCACACACACAACCACACGCACACAACCACACACACACACAACCACACACGCCCAACCACACGCATGCCCCACCCCACACGCCCCACCTCACACGCCCCAAGCATTGGCATAGCCAATAGGTCTCGCCTTTGGGACCTTATAAGTGTTTAGCCATGCAACAGTTGATGTGGTTGCACCAAGGATATTGTGCTGCATAACTAAATACTTAGAAGGTCCCAAAAGCGAGACCTATTGGCTATGCCAATGCTTGTTTACTAATGCCACTCTGCCTGTAACTGCTAGCGGGAGTGTGCTCCAGAATCGCATCTATGATCTGACGGCAGTTGATGCCTTTCCAGGTAACCATCAAAAAGATCCAGCTGTTGGCGATGCACACGTATGCCTAAGTAGCAGAATGTTTCTTCAATCCAGCGCACACTCTCACCGTTGAGCACAAGCCCTGGGTTGTGATTCCCTTCCACGAAGGCATATAATTTCAATTTGCTGACATTTACCTTCAGTCCTGGTATGGATGCAAAGTCACAGAGGATCTGCATCAGTCGCTCCAGCACATCAGAGATGTCTCTGAGATAGACCAGCAGGTCATCAGCATATAGTGACACTGTGTGTGTGCCATCTCCTAATGGGATGCCGTCGTGTAAGTGCGACCTTATTGTTTCTGCAAGTGACTCCATCGCGAGCACGAAGAGGAGGGGGGACAGCTGGCTGCCCTGCCGTGTCCCTCTACGCACTGATCGTGTCTGACACGTATGGCCCTGTCTTCACCCTTACCACTGGATTTGTGTAAAGCAGTGGGGTTGAATAGCACTCGTTACTTAGCATGCGTTTAGTACGCATGCCATTACAATGCGGTCGTTAGACGACCGCGATGTTAGTTCGCATATCTTTACTACACAATTCGGAACAACAAATTGCAGTAGGGGGCGCTGGATGTTGGAATAGTATAATTTACTATTCCAACTCCAGTCTGTGCGGACACTAGGGAAGGTGTTGGTTTTAAAATCCAACACCTTCTCCCCCTTACGCAAGTCGTTGTTCTGACTTGCGTTGTAAAGGTATGCGAACTAACAACGCGGTCGTTCTAACGACCGCGTTGTAATGGCATGCGAAGTATTGCATGCGAAGTAATTGCTGTTTACCGTCGAGTTAGGTTCAGGAAAGAGGGATTCAGTTTGTATTTTACAAGAGTGGCGAACATGTAATCCCACTCGAGAGAATCGAGGGATTTCTCGAGGTCAAGTATAAGGCATCCCGCCCTCGGCCACGCACATGTAGAATAGATTGCGGGATGGCACACATCCATTCTGGTCCGAGTGGATCAAAGTGGGAACAACCTGTGTGAGTCTGTCTGCCAAGACCTTTGCTAGCAGATTGTAGTCGGTGTTGAGTAGGGCAAGGGGTCTATAGGAACTCATGTCTGTTGGGTCCCTGTCAGGCTTGGGCAGCAATACTAGGTGAGCCTCGCGCATCGTAGGAGGGAGCTGCCTTGCATCTGTAGCGGCTTCATAGAGGGCGTGTGGGTGCGGCACTAGTAATACACTGTACGCCTTATAGTATTCCGCCGGAAGCTCATCAGGTCCCGGAGTCTTCCCTGTGGCCAAGGAAGATATTGCCTTCCGGATTTCCTCCAGCGAGATCGAGTCTCTCTATACCTCATTGTGTGTCGGTGTTACTTCAGGCATTTGTATTTGGTCTAGAAGGCTGTTAGGGTGTGTGAGCCGCAGCGATTTTGGAAATGATATGATTGACGGTAGTGTTGTGTCATAGCCATGTATATGTCACGTTGTGTATGCACTAGGAGACCTGTACTAGTTCGCAGCACACCTATCAGCTTGTGGGCGTGTTCCTGATAGATTAGCCAGGCCAGGAGGCAACCTGCCCAATCAGCAGCGGTGTGAGCTCGGGCCGTGTGTGGTGCGTAGTTGTGACAACAAAGTCTCTCTAGGAGTTCAATGTGTTCTGTGCGTCTATTCCCCCTTCTTCCTCTTCTGTTTCATGCCTTAGTAGTTGCAGTTCTATTTTGTTTAGGCTAGAACCTAGTTGTCTACGTGTGCTCCAGGTCGTGCCCAAACAATGACCTCTTATTGTTGATTTGAAGGCTTCCCATTCTACTAGTGTGTGCCCCGCTGTGTTGTCATTGACTTTGAAATACTCAAGTAGCTCTGATCCTAGCGACGAGCGAAATGCTGGGTCTTCTAAAGCTGTCATTTGGAGTCTCCATGTGGGAGCAGGGAGGTGTTCAGGTTGCCAGGCTAGTTGCAGTAGTTGGGGATTGTGATCAGAGAGTGTCCTGCCTAGATATTCTGTCCGGCTAACCAGGGGGAGAAATGCTGGAGAGCCCACCATACGGTCCAAATATACATGTAGTCTGTGTACCTCTTAATAGAATGAGTAGACCCAAGTGCTGGGGTTGATCGTGTGCCATATGTCTAGGAGTGTCCAGTGTGCTAGCCAGTCTGCGAATGCCTGCGTGTTAAACGCCTTAGTTGTCCTGGTCAGGGGTGGGAATGACGTGTCTAAGTCTATGTTGAGCACGGAATTAAAATCTCCTCCAAGGAGCCAGGGGATCCCAACTCATTTGGTTAGTATCTTTGTTAGGCTGTCTAGGAAGGTCGACTGACTGACATTCGGGGCATAAATGGAGCCTATAAGTATCTGTTGGCCATTAAGTCACCCGCTAACCAGCACGTATCTACCTTCTGGGTCAGTTAGTACTACTTCGCTTATAAATGGGATACCAGCTCTCACCCAGATGAGCACACCACATGTATGGGCCGAGTAGCGTGTGCCATACACCTGGCCTCTCCATCTGTTGCAGCCGCTGACTATAGTTTTCTGTTCTATCGCCTGGATGTCAGCGCATACGTCGTGAAATAGCGGGTATGATCACCGAGTTTCTTTATCTGGACTCGGTGATCATACCCGCCATTTCATGACGTATGCACTGATATCCAGGCGATAGAATAGAAAACTATAGGCAGCGACTGCTGCCTATTCTTCTAAAGAATGTCTCTACATTTGCATTTCCAAATGGAAACCATTTGTTTTTAGAAGCAGACCTCTTCTCCTAAGCAGACTTCCTTAAACAGACACATGCTGCCTTAAAAAAAAATTCCAACCTGTGAAAACACCAAGGAGGGTTTGCGGAAGAAAGTTGTGGTCCCATAAACTACTGCCTGAGTCCACCAAACCGATTCACAAAGGGGAACTGCCTCTCTGGCATCCTCATTAGCAATTCGATACCACCCCAACTGAGGTGCTGGTGTATCTGTAATGGTTAACGATTGCAATTGTGGTCACCAAGCATTGATACATGTCATTGTGACACGCACTTGTGCCCCCTCCTAGTTGGAATTCGTAATGAGTCAAAAAAGGAATTTGAGAGATGGAAAAGCTTTTCTGACTCCCAAAATGCCTTTGATACAATATAAATTTGCAAATACCAGGCTTTCCCTAAAGTCAATGGTACATCAGGTCCCATATTAAGGGCTGAAGGCTTTTCTGTAAGAATCAAATGCATTATCCACCTTCGATCCTTAGCTCAATTGAACTAACTGGATTCCGATATCATAATTCGAACATTTGTAATAAGAAGGTTCTCAGGAAAGGAAATGTGTGACAAGAGGCCGCACTGTCAAGAGTTGACACTTGACATCCAAAACAAGCACAGTTCAATCCACTGCCTGTGCCGCCTTGTGCACTGATAAATGAAGACCAGTGATTACACGGGCTGTGGAAAGAGGGATGAAGTCAAGGCCAGTGCGGAGTCTGACTTGTGACTGACGCTATCCCAGTCCCACCGGCCTTTCAAAAACCCTCCGCACAACAGCCCCGTCCCCCTCTGGGTAATTTGAAATAGCCCAGCATGTTAAACTCCACTTAGGCTGTCCAAACTAATTAAAAAACGATTAGAATCCTTTC
The DNA here is from genome assembly GCF_964204655.1 of Triturus cristatus. Lineage (NCBI taxonomy): Eukaryota > Metazoa > Chordata > Amphibia > Caudata > Salamandridae > Triturus > Triturus cristatus. The sequence continues at coordinate 652,251,414 of NC_140590.1, read as the reverse complement.
AGGCCATGTACAGGCGCTCCCTTTGTTCTGTCAGTGAGGTCAGTGATTGATTCCGCGACCTATCAGCGGCCTTGCAAGATTAAAGACACCTGAGCGCTCCGATGGCATCCAGCCACCTGCAAGACCGTACCTGGCTCGGCCTTTGATGTCAGGTGGGAGGAAGGCTAGCAGGTGTGACATGTCCTGCAGCCAAACCAGCACACCTCGTCCGATGAGTCTGCCCTAATGGAAGAGTAATTACAGTCGCTCTCACCTGTGCAAGGCATGATTTATTGTTTTTCCCAGAGCCCGCGGGGCCGCCCAAGGTAACAACTGTCGAGTTGTTGCAAAGGAATGTTGCTTTTCTGCCCCAGACATTGGACTTGCCGTTGGCAGTCACCAGGTGATCTGGAGACTGCTGGGGAGGGTCACTGGCCCTCACTGCAGGACTGCGGCTCTTCAGTGAGTCATCTGATATGACTTGTGGGTCCCGCCAGGCTTGTCGTGGAAGAAGAGGGCACGAGGATGCCCAGCCTTTAAATTGAGCAATGTGATCAAATGCTTATGTGACTCACACCCAAACATTTACATGAAGTCACCACACAACTGATCAGCAAACTCAAATTCTTACGAGACCGAATTAGTTTCATGTAGCTATTGACAACTACATTTCTGCTCCAGATTCCTACTTAAAGTGTATTAGGCTTGCACAGATTATCCACAAATATGACGGAGCCCACACGATTGGCAATACATCACTGTACAGACTTCTGAAAAGTGAGGCCACTTAGTCCCTCGTGTGCTGCTTTAAATGGATAAACAAGCTCTTGGCAACATGTTAACTTGCTGTCCTGATAAAAAGTGAACTTACTATTTCACATTAAATTCATGTCCTTCCGAAATGTGCCAGTACCACATTGTGCGAACTGCCAGTACTCACTCCCGCCAGATATATGGCTTTCAGTTAGGGACCAGCACTGCTCCCTTGCGATCCAGCAACACTAGCAACAAGTGGAGTAAGTGTGCCCCAAATTGCCTGTTTTCTACCTAAAAGTGCCAGCATGGGCCCAATAAATGACGACGCCTTAGAAGTGCTTGAACTTCTTGTATTTCTGTCAGTAAAAAGAAATATCCCTTAGGAGGAGCAACAGCACTTTGATCCATTAGCAAACCCTATTCCTTCTCAAAAGTGTTTTCTGTGACAGTAAAATATCACAACCCCCTAAGAGGCAATTCTCTTAGCCATTTAAATTTCAATATGCAATGTGTACAGTGCACTACCACCCAAAGGTGTTTTGGTGCCATGGGTGATTGTGTTACCTGTCAGCCTTGGGTGGCCTTCTCCCCAACTTTTTGCCTTACTCCACCATTTTCACTGACCTCGTTTTTGTTGGCCTTTGGACTCTGTGCACTTTACAACTGCTAATAAGTGCTAAAGTGCTTGTGCTCTCTCCTCTAAATATGGTAATATTGACTTATCCCCAATTGGCATATTTAATTGACTTATAAGTCCCTAGTAAGGAGGTAAAACATGTACCCAGAGGCTGTAAATTAAATGTTACTAATGGGTCTGCCGCACTGATTGTGCCACCCACCTAAAGTAGCCACTTAAACAGAGCTCAGAGCCTGTGTGTGCACTTTCACACTGCCGCTTTCTTTGACCTGGCAAACTAAAGTTTTGCCAGAACCAAACCTTCCCTTTTAATATACATGTCACTCCTAGGGTATTCACTGGACCGCCTAGAGGGCAGGGAGTAATGTATTTAAAAAGTAGGACATGTACTTTTTAGTTTTACATGTCCTGGTAGTGAAAAACTCTTAAATACGATTTTCACTACAACAAGGCCTATCTATCCCATAGGATAATATTAGAGTTGCTTTATTACATTGTATAAGAGTAATTTCCAAATGGGGAGTGATAAATAGTTCATATTTGGTGTCTCTGCAATCCCAATTTAAAAACCTAACTTATGGTCAATTCTGGAAATGCCCCTTTTAGAAAGTTGGCATTTTCTGGCCTTAGCCATTTGGTGCCTGTAGCCTGTGTCTGGTCACATTACTGGGTGTAGCTGACAGTTGAGCTTTGTGTATTCCTACTAGACAGCCACACATAATAGGGAGCTTAGGTGTGCCTGGGTGGTTCATCACTTGCAGGATGGGGGGGGTGATCTGGGCACAGTCCCATTTACACCTGAATAGACTGTGTCCTGCCTCCACATAAAGGACTGCATACCCCTTGTAGTTGACCTCGAGCCAGGACAGGCGAGGCAGGATGCCTCAGGAATTTAAAGGATAACCTCTAGAATCGTCTTCCCCCATGTCAAAGGCACAAGTAGGTATACATACTGGGCCCCAGACACCAACTCTTCAGTACAGTTCTGGACCTGTGGTTACTCTGCCAGGAAGAAGGACTGCTGTGCTGCTGAAGGGCTGCCACTCTGCTGAATTGCGCGTTGCTGGACTCCTGCTTTGCTGTGCTGACCTGCTGCCTGCTGCCCTCCTGCCTGGGTGAGAAGGACTGGGCCTGCATCTCTTGAATCCAGAACCCAGAGTGACCACAAGGGCTAGTTGGCTGGTCTCCTGATCTAAAGCCCCAGGAACATAACAGGCTTCTAACAACCTTCCATCTGCACCTGGAATCTACCATCTGTGAGTCTACCCTGTCATGTGGTGCCACCCCTGTCCTGGGCCTTTGGAAGTGGGCTTAAGGTGCCTTGCCAGCCTCAGTGGATCCAGCGGAAATGGTGCATCTCCCCTGCTGCACGGCATAATCCCGAGCAGAACTGATACATCTCCGCTGCTGCGTGGATTGGACTAGTTGCAAAGACTTGCATTGCCGCCGCGGCCTACATCGCATTCGGAACTGCCACTGTGCGACACATCCTCTATGCAGGCCCTCGCATCTCTCATCGATGGCAGCCTTGATGATGACAACAGACTCTGCTTCATAGCCTCGCAACTCTTCAGAACCAACGCGTTATCCCAACTATGCATTTCATCCTTGACGCCAGACTTTGCATCGGAAGCCCTCTCAATGGGATCCTCAACGCAACAGGAACTTGCACCGCAGCTTCACCACATCTCTGAACTGTCACAATGCTTTGGCTACACAACACATCTTCAATGCAGATCTACGCAATTATTCCACAAACCCGGATTCAAGGTATTCTGTTAATTATCTGTTTTTGCTTGTTCCCAGCTTCTAGCAGATGTTTAGAGTAAAAACCGAATGTGTCCACTTTAATATACACCTTCTATTTCATCAAAGTAGCTTAATATTGAGTTTCTTAAACATATCAAACAAGTGTTGCCAAATATGTTCTGCAAGTTTGACATTTTTTTGCAGGATTCTCTAGTTAACCGTGGGTGGGTGTGCATTTTTTTTATTTAAATGGTGTCAGACTACATACAGCATCTCCTTCAGTTACATAGTCTGATTTATATTCACTGGTAGAATCAGCTTTCTTTGAGGCTTCAAGGCAATATATTAGAGACGTGGACCTATTGTGACCGATAAGACTTTTGTCCAACCTGCAACAAAAACGTCTTGAATAGAAGGTTTTATTCTATGGCAAGGTTTAAGAGTGCTTTGAAAGTTAATAATGTGATCCGACCGACCAGAATTTGAAATATTACCTTAGATAATATTATCTTTGGTGCTAATTACCAAGTTCAGGATTTGTCCTGCCTCATGTGTCATAAGCTGGACACATTGGCCTAAAGACCAAGCTGAACAATATTAATGAACTGAAGCATATTAGCATCATCTGGCTTAGCGAAATGGAAATTAAAAAACTTCTAAGATAATTGGTTGGCTGTGAGTAGTGCTTTAAATGGTCACCTGTATATTTGACATTTGTTAAGGCAGACAGCATGGCCAGGAGCTCTGTGCAGGAGGGTGCAAAGTAAGATAGGTGTGGGCTGATGAAAAATGGCAACTCCAGCCACACACATTTCACTGAGATGATCTCCGTGCACCAGTGTGTATTTGTGTGGACAAGCGTCAATTAGGACTGAATCTCAACAAGCTGCCAGCCAAGCTTCTGCCACAAATAATAGATCTACATAATAATCAATCACTAGAGCCGTGGTACTCAAGGTATGGCCATCGGGCAGCTGGAGGCTCGGCAGACCGCTCCTTGCGGCCCGCAGACCTTCCTCTGGTAAAGAGCAACAGAGAAATAAAAGCTGAATGAGTTTAGTTTTTTCTGTCATTTTTACTAACCAAGCAACTTTGTTTTCTGGCTTTGGGTGTTTTTTTCTATAGACTCGATTCAGATTTTTGAAGCCAAAAAGTGCTTTATTTTAGGCATCTCCCATCTAAAATTGCCTGGGTTTCAACATAAATAGATTTCCCCGTTCTTTTTCTAACTCTCCTATTTTCCAGTTTTGAAAGGGTGTTATTTTTTTTAACTGTCCTGATAATGTCCCAACCCTCCCTGTCCCCTGGGGATGGCCCAACATCGATGCGGCCCTCAAGCACATCCCAGACTGTACTTTGTGGCCCCTGAGAAAATATTTGAGTACCCATGCACTACAGCATAAAGTTCATATCTATATTCGAGCAAAGAACATTCATTATTGAGAGCTGGTTCTCATGTGGGAGACTGAGGTGACTTTTGTAATTTTTCTTCAAGTATGACAAGGATAGGATATGGAGAGACCGTCTGATGTTAATACAAGTCATAGATGGAAGCAATGCGTTACCCTGTAACTTTACAAGCACAGTTGTTTTGTGCAGAAGTAGTGGAGGCATCTGACACGAAACCAGCAGCATCCCTGAGCTCACCAGGGCGCAGGTGGGCTTGACTCTGGTATGCTGCAGGTGCAGCACTGGTGCAGCACTGGCACTCCACCTGCACTCCAGCACACCAGTGGCATGCCACCGGCACTCCGGCACCCTACTGGCATCCCACCGGCACTCCAGAACACCACTGGCATGCTACCGACACTCCGGCACACCACAGGCATACCACCTGCACTCCAGCACACCACTGGCATGCCACTGGCACTCCGGCACACCACTGGCATACCAACAGCACTTCAGAAGACCACTGGCATACCACCTGCACTCCAGCAAACCACTGGCATATCACCTGCACTCCGCACACCACTGGCGTACCACCGGCACTCCGGCACACCACTGGCATACCACCAGCACTCCAGCAGACCACTGGCATACCACCTGCACTCCAGCACACCACTGGCAGGCTACCGACACTCCGGCACACCACAGGCATACCACCTGCACTCCAGCACACCACTGGCATGCCACTGGCACTCCGGCACACCACTGGCATACCAACAGCACTTCAGAAGACCACTGACATACCACCTGCACTCCAGCAAACCACTGGCATATCACCTGCACTCTGACACACCACTGGCGTACCACCGGCACTCCGGCACACCACTGGCATACCACCAGCACTCCAGCAGACCACTGGCATGCCACCTGCACTCCAGCACACCAATGGCATGCCACCCGCACTCCGCACACCACTGGCATACCACCTGCACTCTGACACACCACTGGCATACCACCGGCACTCTGGCACACCACTGGCATACCACCAGCACTCCAGCAGACCACTGGCATACCACCTGCACTCCGGCACACCACTGGCATACCACCTGCACTCCGCATACCACTGGCATACTGCCGGCACACCACTGGCATACCACTGGCATACCACCAGCACTCCAGCAGACCACTGGCATATCACCTGCACTCCGGCACACCACTGGCATGCCACTGGCACTCCGGCACACCACTGGCATACCAACAGCACTTCAGAAGACCACTGGCATACCACCTGCACTCCAGCAAACCACTGGCATATCACCTGCACTCTGACACACCACTGGCGTACCACCGGCACTCCAGCACACCACTGGCAGGCCACTGGCACTCCGGCAGACCACTGGCATACCACCTGCACTCCAGCACACCACTGGCATGCCACCTGCACTCCGCACACCACTGGTATACCACCTGCACTCTGACACACCACTGGCATACCAGCGGCACTCCGCACACCACTGGCATACCACCTGCACTCCAGCACACCACTGGCATGCCACCCGCACTCTGCACACCACTGGCATGCCACCGGCACTCCGGCACACCACTGGCAGGCCACTGGCACTCCGGCAGACCATTAGCATGTCACCAGCACTCCAGCACACCACTGGCATGCCACCGGTACTCTGGCACACCACTGGCACTCCGACACACCACTGGCATGCCACCAGCACTCCAGCAGACCACTGGCCTGCCACTGGGACTTTCATACTAATGGGCCCAATACTCAGGCTGCTGGCAAACAGGTAGACCACTGATGCAACTCTGTGTAGAGAGACGGAAAGGAGAGATGGACCTACATCAAAGAAGGGAGAAGAAAGATAAGTGCAAACAAAAACACTGCCTTCAATAAAATAATTGTTTATCCAGCAAAGTCAGGCGGTAACAAAAGAATTGTGTAAATATTAAGCCCTTCTAGCCATATAATCTGCTTCAGTCTGAGACGTGTTGGTGTTACTCCGTTAGAACCGTAGCACCCTTGCAGGGAAGTGTTAGTGCACCCCCAAGAAGAATAGAGTACCCACGCTACAAGTGGCTGGAAGTGATGATACCATCTCATAAAACTTTGAACACACGGGTGTTCCGAGCAAGTCAGCACCTGGCTATTCAACACACTCTCCCAAACACCTGCAAATGTATTCCACCCTGCAAATGTATTCGACTCCAAAGAAGACAAGGCTTTTAACATAATCTTATGTTAATAAACCTGCTGTATTCAATTGCTGGAAACTTGATACAAATTAATTAAACTTCCTCGCAGGCTTTCGGTGATCATGAAGGGAGTAACTGGTATCAAACCCATCCATATAGGATCTCCGGGCTGTGCATGCATCTAAAGAGCTCTGTGTATGCACAAGGAAACAAACACAGCCGCCGCTTTGACTCACAGATGGCAGCTCTGGGCAAGAACTGGAGAGTTCGTATGCCCGCGGCAGACACTATTGAAAAAATGCATATAATATTTGGCAGGTGTTGCTTTTATTAAAAGCTTGTGTTTCATTTTTCCTTTTAGATCTCTTTAGTAAACAAAACAAAATTACTTTCTTTGAGAATGACACGACACATACTGTAATGCATAGATATATTACACTTCTAGTGCACACAACAGGATATGGCATGGAATAAGCTGCTTTTAGTGGGAGGAACCTAGGGCCTCATTTATGAGAAGTGACGCATCGCTGCGTGAAAGCAGCGATGCGTCACTTCTCAGTGCGCCCTCCTTGCGACACCAATGATGCGTCATATTTATAATATGACACATCATGTCGCAAGGAAGGACAGATACGTCAGTATAACTGACGTATCTGTCGGCGCAAAAAGTGGCGCATTGCTGGAGTTGTGTCGGAAGCCTGACGCAACTCCAGCAATGTTCCTTTCACATGGGGCAAGCCCCATGTGAAAGGGCCTGCGTCACCTTTACGGCTGCCATGAGGCAGGCGTAAGGTTTTGACGCATTGGCGTCCTAGTAGTGGCACAGCGAAATCTCATAGATTTCGCTGCGCCACTCCTACGACCCTTTCTTGTGGGGGTACGCCCACCCTGCATACATTATACCTGGCGCAGGTATAATGTAGCACAGGGGCTTACGAAGTGACGCATTTACCTAGAAGCTTCACTTCGTAAATATGGTGCGGCATGGTGCATGTTTTACGCCACTGGTGCGTCACAAAAAGTGACGCACCGGTGGCGCAAAAGTGACGCAGGGGCTCATAAATGAGCCCCCTACTTTTTAAGATTGCTTCCACGTTGCTGCACCAAATGCTTGGACTACAAACATGGCCGAGGCATATAAGATAAAGAAAGGGACAGGCTGCAAAGAAATTCTGCGCAAATAGTGTTCATATTTGTGCATGCATGTTTGCATGCAATAGCACACTTCAGAATCAGAATCAAGAATCTTTATTCGCCTATCGGCGGTACATATAAAAGCAGCTAAAACATGATACATTAAGGGGCCTATTACAATGTCAGTTGTAAGCTTCCCATCTCAGGTCAGAGGCCTTACGACCGACATCGTCTGCTTCAATTCCAACCAGCAGATTTTGATTCAGCCGGTCGGCATTGAAACCGGCTGGTCATTCCAGCTGGCTTCCGACGGGCTTCAGGAACCCGTTGGCCAGTTGGAAACAGCCCGTAATCCAAATGGACGGCGGTTTACGCCGTCCAGGTTACAATGCATTGTTTCTAGCAGGATTTCCATGCCGGCCTTACTGACATGGAAACCCTAATGGAAAGAGTGTTTGGGGGTCCCTAGCAAGGCCTTCTTGCCTTTGCGGCATCCGGTTTGTGGCTGAGGGGACGCCTATGCTGCCCCCCTGTTAATCCTCGCACTCAACAAGTACCTTGTAGTGCCTGCTACGGGGTGCAGGGATTAACACCACCTCACATTTCCCTATGGGAGCATGTACTACAGCTGGTTTACAGCTGTAACACATGCTCCCATAGGCAAATGTCTGAATACGACTGCATCATGTGCAGTCACATCATAATGAGGTGGTCAGGACCGCTTAACAGAGGTCGGTCGGTCCAGTTTCCGAGACGGTATCGGGCAGACGAAAGTCCGCCCGACATCGTAATAGGCCCCTAAAAGTAATAAATGCAACAGTATGTCATAATCCTTAAAAACAGCACAAAAACAGTGGCGGCCAGCATGGCTTGCAGGTGGTAAGGCGGCATGCAGGAGAGTTACAAGGGGCATGGGGGGTAAGGGAAAATAAAAAAAGAAAAGAAACACTTACCTTGCTGCGCCGGTCCCGCGTCTCTGCTCCTGCTCTCCAAGGCACAGGAACCACAGAAAAGGCTACCCTAACCAATCACAATGCTGCAATGCAGCAATGTGATTGGTTTTGAGCATCCTGGTTCGAGTCTCAACCAGGGACTGTGGACCTAGACTTGTTCTCCATGCAGGCTGGAATGCAGCCTGCATGGAGAACGGGGAAAGTGGGCATGACTGGTTTGGGGGGCCCTGGAGGGCCGACCAAACAGTCATTGCACACTTAGCAGTGGGCAAACCACTTCTCCCCTGCCTTGCTCCGAAACAAGAGTGTTATAAGAGACAACAGTTCCTCTAAAAAGCTTTGAACCAATGTTGCACAGAACTGCATTGAGACCTGTGTCAAAATCCTTCAAAAGGAGAGACAATGTATTTATTAGTTGCACACATATGAAACACAAAGCAAAAATATATACAAAGAATTCCGTGGGAAGAATACATAGTGACTACGTCGATTATTACATATTAGGAACAGTCACAATACAGGAAAACATCTTATGCTCCATTTGAATCCAAATGAAAAAGTTTGGAGTCAAGATGTGTAAGTCGACAACGTTTCCATCCCAACTAAAAATAGGGGATCATCATCAGGACGCACAGGTATATGCCTGAGAACTGCCTGTGTAAGGCAGGGGTTGGATGGGGAGTGGGGGGAAGGGGGACAGGGAGGAAGAAGAGAGAGGAGAGGGATCGGTGATGGAGGGGGGAGGAAGGGGGTGAAGAAGGTCAGGAAAATAGGGGAAGGGGAGGAAGAAAAAAAGAAACAGAGGGGTTAAATTAGTGTTAATTCAGGCAAGTAAGGTAACAATTCACTGTGCAATGTGGACCACATAAGCACAGTCGGTGGATCGTGAAGCCGCTAAAAGGAGATGAGTGATTTGAATAAAAAAAACAGTCGGGTAAATAGTGCACTAGCGAATACTACCGGGACGTGAAAGACAAGATGATCAACCAGTGGAATGTGCTAGTTGAACTATAGCGACGGGGAGAGTCACATGTTGGGCAACGTGTAGGCATAAGCATCAGTGAGAAACATCCCTGGACTAAATGCTGCTCATGGCGGAGCAGGTGGCAGTATCATGCAAGTGTCCTGACCTGTCAGCCCAGCTAGGGACACATCCCTAGTAGGGAGTCCAAAAGAGTAATGACCGTCAATATCCCTAGATAGGGACCTGAAACCTCCCGGCGAAAGGTAGTCTAAAAATACAGACGAAACATATAATGGTCAGAGCAACAATCGTGAAGCCGGGGGTGGGGGGCAGGAGGCAGGTTACATCACACAACTTACAATTGAGCTGCAGATGTGGAGACATGCAGCTGAGCCCCGATGAGTGAGAAGTTCAAGGAAGGTATTGCTGCCAAAAGGAAAAAGAAAAAAGAAAAAAGAAATAAACCAAGAAACAAGCTGTATGTACGGAGAATGTACGCGTGTCTCAAAGGTGAGCAGTTGGTACGAAAAATGTGCGCGTGACACAGAGGTGAAGCAGCATATGGGAGAGGCTTACCGTACACACGATAGCGGAATCAGACGGAGTCACACGGTGCGCGGAGTCAGGGAAGTGAAGTGAGGTGATAGGGACGGGCAAGGAATTAACACCGTGGCGCCCCTCTCAAGCATGAGTGGAGGTAACCAGATGATGCTGTGTGCATCGCGAGTAGGTAGATCGGGAAAAGGGTGGGCGCCAAATTGGACGACCTGAGAAGGTCCAGGAGCGGAGGGGGGCCCTATTAGGAAGGAGAATATAGAGAATGAAAAGGAATCAAAAGAATAAAATCAAACAATGGTGGTGTCTGGAAATGGCACTGACGAAGGAGAGCGGTACGTGATTATCATCATGCAATAATTATTACATTAATCCAGGGCAAAAATGTAGTTGTTGCGGTGGCAAACAGATAAAGAAATCAAACATCCTCGGTGTATCAGAGAAAAACCATCACGGTTCACATCCAGAAAAAATTGTACACATTGCATAGAGCCTGAAAACAGAGTAGAGTAGTAATACAAAATAGTTATTTGCATCAAGGATGGTGAGGGCATGGAAATCTAAAATAAAACATATACAATAGAATAAGTGTTAGATCTGGCACCATTGCCGTGGGTTTACCCTGCATTTTTGCATTTGCCTCCTATGTTGTTGCTGTGTGTTGGACTTCGTTTTTGCTGGTCCAGAGACGTTTTAAGGCGTGGGCAAATTGGCCTCTGCCCCTGGGCCCCAGCCCTTTCAGGGGCCCCCTGATAGAGACAGCTCTGGTCTGCAGTCTTGCCATGAAGACCTTGAATAATTCTTAAATTGTTTTAAATTCCGTTTTTCATTTAACGTATTTTTTATGTGGGTAATGTGTGAGAGTCTATTACAGACATTTTGCAGAGAAATATTGTGTTTGTTTCATGCAGCATCCATAAAAAAGTTTCTTTTTGATCAAAACCTCTCATATGATAAATGGGCCCATGTCACAGAGATTATCTACAGTAATATTAGAGGACTGCTGCTGTATTACAACATTATCACTTTCCCAGAATATTAGATGTAAACACATTTACAATTTGGAAGAGAGTGCCTGTACGCTGTCAGTGACCTGGCCAAAGAAGGCATGAAAGAACTGAAATTGGATCATAAATTCAAAGCTGTACCAGGGGCCCCGAAAATATGTTTGGCCCAGGGCCCCTGTAGGAAGGTGGAATCTGACTATATGGTTGCCCCCAACTTTTTGCCTGGTATTTGGATGGTTCTTGACTAGTCTGGCTGGGATCCTGCTATCCAGGACCCCAGCCTATCTGCTTCCTCCCTAAAACTGATGTGAGTACCCTAGGTACATTCCAATTGGATACTGAGGACACCCTACCAGCCCCTTGTAGATGGTACCCTAGGTACCCAGGGCATGGGTCCCTCAGAGGCCTACCAGGGGCTGCAGAACTTATTGTGCCACCCCTGGGACAGCCATACCAAATGACACCACCAGGCCACTACTGTAGTCTGGGTAAGGTGGTGCTTGCACCCCTCACAGGGATATGGGTACCCTGTATCCCAACTATGTACAACACATGTATTCTCATCGGTCACCCCTCAAGCAGGCCTTGCTAATCCTACAAGGCAGGGTGCTGAGATATGTGTGAGGGGGAGCACTACCTGAGTAGGGCCCCTCTGCAACTATCGTAAAAATCAGTGCAGGGTTGTTTGTAGTGTAGCCATACCATTTACTCTTAACCGCATTATAAGTATATCGTGATAGCGTGATAACTTGAGAATGGCTACACAGAACCATATCGTATTTGGTGTCAAACATGTAGGAATCATACCCCCAGTCCAGCCATGGGCATGAGGGCATGATTCCCCCCTGCTAGAGGGGCGATATGGGAAAAGCGGCAGAATTTAGACACCAATTTAAAAGTGCACACGTATCACAAAATGGATGCTCCCGCCACCCACACGACTCTGGCTGCCTGTTGCTGGGCAAAACCCCAGCCTCGGCAGCTGGACAATAGGGATCCTGTTGCAGGGAGGTGCCGGCACCTTCCCAGACAGGCTATATGGATTGGAACTGGGTGGGTGCACCATAGGATGCCTTTCAGAGTTGCACGTAGGCTGCTACAGCGCATACATTCTGCATACACCGTCTGGAACCGGTTGAGGGCCATCCTGCCCCTCGCCCAGGCGGGAAACACACAAAGGGGAGAGGGTGTAGCCACCCTTTCCCGCCTCAACTCTCATTGGTGGGCTCTGATCTGGACCCTCCCCTAATCTCTTGGATAAAGGTGAATACTGTGTCCCCAGAGCCTCAGATTAATCTTGGACTTTACAGACTTGACCTTCGACAAGCTGCTGCCCAGCTGACTGAAGAAATCTCCCTTGGGGTAAAGGAGTTACCCCCCTGCTTGGCAGGCACGTGAAACACTGCAAGTGACCTGGTTGGAACTTTGCTGCTCCTTCAGACATCGACAACTTCTCTCAACCTTGAGGTGGGTTTCCTAGCATCCCAGAGGCCAGTGAGTGTGCCCAGCAAGTCTGAGCACCGTGGACCGCGTGGGTGCCGAGATCCCCAGGACACGTGCCACCTCTTGCGTAGCACCCGACCCTGACAAGTGGGGAAGTTGTGCTTTGGCCCAATATTGAGCCAACCTCTCAGCAGCAACTGTGCCAAAGATCAGTGCCCTAGCCCACTCCTGTGGCCCATGGGCACCCTTTTACGTACGCCAAATTGCTGCCTTCCGCGGTCCCTTGTCTTTCAACTTGTGGGCCCTAGCGGAGGTCAATCTTTACATTTAAGAGTTCCCCTGGTTGCTCCAGGCCTGCTCTACAGTCTCCTTTAAGGAGACCTCTCTCAGACCTCGTGGGTCTGCACCATTAGCTGATTTGTTTATCTTATGTGGGTTGCGGTTGCCAAGGCTTAGTGGATCCAATCCGGACACTAACACCGCAGCGACCCTCCTCCTTTATAGGGCAGTTGTCCTCCCAAAGGTGGCCTTCCTTGAAGCCTCCCGGAGCCCGTGGCTGCAGATCCAAGCTACAGCTTTTCCACTTGAAGCACCCGACATTGAAGGGCTCTTTTTCTTGAGCTCCCTGGTCACTGTGCCGTGACCCATACTCTGTCCCCTCTGCTTTCAGGTTCCTCTCTTCAAGATCTACAACTTCATTCTTCACGACATCATCGACGCTTTTGGCTAGCAGCAGTTTTGTACATTTTCCCATTGAAAATCAGCCCGCGACCCGACATCGAAAACGACCTATGAACCCGGCTTCCTTGGGGCAGGTAACAGTGGTACCTTGGTACTCTCATGGTAGTGGGCTCCTCAAAAGCTTAACTCTAAGCTCCTAACTTTGAACTCCTGCTAGAAGTGTCTTTAATCTTTTAAAGTCAAACCGCGACATTCTCCATAGGCTTTAATAGAGATCCCGATAGCAGCTATTTGCACTGCACGCATCTCCCATGGGTCCCCTTCCTCATAACCTTGGGTGGATTCTAAAGGGGCCAGTGATCCTAAATGCCCTAGGCATTGTCTGTAGAGTTGTCGTGGTTCTTATACCACTTTTTTAATATATGGTTTGGTCCCCCCCTGGGGCCCTGTGATTCCAGTGCTATTTATTGTATCTATAAATGCTTGTTTGAATTGTAACTTTACCTCTAGCCTCATAAAGAGACTTGTGGGATTCTGTTTAGAATAAATACATATATTTTATATATATACCTGTGTGGACTACTCTTTCATTTGGTCATTCAAGAGGTTATCTATGGTAAAATAATAAGCTTAACACTCCTTCAAGACTTAGCCTGAAGGCTGCTCTCCACAGCTACCACTAGGATAGCTTTCTTTAAAGGTTGTCTTTAACCTATCACCATAAGAGTCGAATTGGACTGGTACAAGGTGTCCCCTATAACTAGAGGACAACATATGCCAGGCCAACTTCTCACATCCCCCAAAATCGTTAAGACGTCCCTGTGCTGGTCTTGATGCTTTGGGCACTTTGCCACGGCTGTTTAGTGCCAAAGTGCAAGTGCTCCCTTTGTAAATTGTTGTTCTGGATTGGTGATTCCATGATTGGCATATTTGATTTACTAGTCAATCCCTAGTCCAGTGCACTGTGTGCGCCCAGGGCCTGTAAATCAAATGCTGCTGGTGAGCTGCAGCACTGATTGTGCCATCCACCTGAGCAGCCTGTAAATGTAACTCAGGCCTACCACTACAGAGCCTGTGAGCATTTTGGTACTGCCATGTTGACTTGGCAAGTGCACACACTTGCCAGCGCCTAACCTTCCCTTTTCTTACACGGTAGTCACCCCTAAGATAGGCCAAAGGCATCCCTGTGGACAGGGCGGAGTGTATGTAAAAGGTAGAACATGCCCTGGTGTGTGTGCCATGTCTTGATAGTGAAATACTGCCAATTTTGTTTTTCACTATTGCAAGGCTACCTGTTCCCATAGGATAGAAAGGGGAGTTTGTTTATAAATTCTTATAAACATAACTACCCCCGGGAGCAAGGTAGGAAACTAAAGCTGAGTATGCCTGAACTCAGAATGGTAAAATGCATCTTTTAGTGAAGGTGATTTTTACATTCTGTGTTTGAAAATACCACTTTTAAAAAGTAGGTATTTTCTTGCTTAGACATCCAGTGTGCCTCTGCTAGGATGTGTATTGACTGTCTGGCTTTGGAGTGGCAAGGGCTGGGGATGAGCATTGGCTCCAGAGAGTCTGGATGAGTCAGGGCTGGGCTGAATAGACCTGGGCTGCATTACGAGCAGGGGGAGGAGATTTCCTTTTACCTGAATGGGCCTGTTCTGCCTAACACAATGCTGTCTCCACCTCCTGCCAGGGAGCTGCACCAGAGAGGACAGAACTGGTTTTGACTGAGCACAGGGCTTCTCTCTCACCAGAGAACAAAGGATATTGCTGTATAAAAAGAGTGGCACAGACCCCAGACTTTTAGATTTTCTTCTGGGAATTCAAGAGGAACCTTTGCCAAGGAGGAGAGCTGGAGAAACTGGGGGAGGAGTACTGCCCCTTTGCTGTCTGCTGTCTGGGGTTGGCCTGCAGTGGCTGTTCATGCCAAAGAAAGGAGAAGGACTTTGCTGTGTGCTGTGTCCCCTGCTGGATGAAGATCTCCAAGGGCATGAAGTGGAGCTTGCCCCCTGTTCACGAGGTCTCAGGAGCATCAAATACCTCACCAAGCTTCTGGGCACCATCTCTGGAACTGCTTGTTTCAAGTTGCCACAGATGAAAAGGGTAACCGACTCTGTCACCGAGTCCGTCACAGGATTTCATGTCCTGAAGGCACCGTAGAGAGCACCGCCTCATTTCACAACGCAACCCAGGTGTCACCGACTCTTTCAACAAGCTGCTGCTTGCACCGCGTCCTGTGGGCATCACACTCTGCACCGCTTCGCTACATGCTGCACTGACATCATCGACTCCGTCACTGCCCGACTTGAACATCAACCGGCTCTTTCGCTGCATCGTGACCTGCCAGCACCGCATCGAGCACTGTTTCACCCTGCAACACAAGCCTTGGTCTCACCGACTCCTGACCGGCTCGTACCATTGTGTCGGTCAAAGCATTAAAAGGTACTGTCTCCGAGTCTGTCGACGCTTTAGCTAACCCGTATTGACGCGGTTGGCTGGAATTATTAGACTCTGTCGTATTCAGTATTGCAATAGCCCCGGACAGAGCTACTGTGTCAGAGGAACTGCATTTTCACATTTTCTTGCAATTTAAAGGTTATTTTGCTCAGTAACTATGTTTTAAGAATATTGTAAGTTGGATTTTTGTTGTTTTTGGTCTTGTTGATTTAGATAAGGTTTGCCTATTTTTCTACACTGGTGTGGTGTTGATTTGTAGTGTTTTCACTGTGTTGCTGTATGCATGCACAACTGCTTTACACAATGCCTCTGAGATGAGCCTGTCTGCTCGTGCCAAGCTACCAAGGGGGTGAGCACAGGTTATTTTAGAATTGTATCCCCCTTCACCTGACTAGGAAGAAGGGTCCCTACTTGGACAAAGGTAAAAACCTCTGCCAACTAGAGACCCCAATTGGTGGTCAGCGGTGAGGATCTGGACTTGCATTTGTGCCTTACATACAGTAATTGGTGTACACTACTAGCATAGTGCAGACCTTTACACAACCATATACTATTACTGAACTCTTCATTTGGATTTTCTGCAACTTGAGAACTCCCAATTCTTTCATCATGACCAAGCCAGGATCCACTGCATCTATTGATATTGAATTTGAAGAAGATAGGGTGGAAACCTACACTGTGTCTCAGCTTAAAGCCATCTGCAAGATGTTTAATATCTCTGTGAAAGGCCTCACCAGAAATGATGAATACCAAAAGGCATTGAGGGCCTGGTTGGAATCCAGAAAAGTCAGTGGGCAGGATGAGGAGCCTCCGTTGGAGGCAGAGAATTTGGATGGGCAGCAGGAGGGGCTGTTTGATCTGCCAGGGCGGAGGGTACCTTCCAGAGCTGGCAGCAGTGTTTCTTCAAAAGGGCTGTCTCCAGAGGAGTGGGAGGACAGAGAAAGAAATAGGGTGCATGAGAGGGAACTTGCTAAGCTCAGGCTGGGGAAGAAGAGTGACATTGAAAATAAGAAATTGGAGTAAGAGATGTAGACTTTGGCCATGGAGGAAAAGAAGATGCTCTTAGAGCATAAACGAGGTTTGAGGGAGCTGGATTAGAAAGCAAAAAGTATAGAGTCCATCCCCATGGTGGCAGCGCACCATCAGTGCCAGGAGAAGGGAGGGTGTACATCCCCAAGGAGGTAATTAACGACTTTGTGAAGAGTGAGGACATTGGGCAGTGATTTAAGACCTATTAGGTAGCAATAAGGTTTCATAGAATTCCTGAGAGAGACTGGGGAGGGGGATTGTGGAGCCGCTTTCTCACAGAAACTTTGCTAGGCTTAGGATCCAATGTCTTATGGTCCATTGAAGGAAGCCTTAAGAAGGAGGTATGGTTTGACCCCAGAGCTGTAAAGACCGAAGTTTAGAAATTGTAAGAAGCTGGAGTCAAGCACTTGGATGTAGTATGTGTCCTATTTTTGCAGAGCACTGGATAGTTTGGTGAAGGGTAGCCAGGTAAATGATTTGCAGGGGCTCTATGATTTGGTTGCATGGGTGCACTTTTCTAGTAGTTGTTTTCCAGAGCCGCGCCAGCATTTTGATTGACAGTAAGCTGACTGAACCCAGGAAGCTTGCTGTGAAGGCGGATCGCTGGGGCAGTACCAGGGTCAACAAAGGTCATGTGGGAGACTCCACCAAAGGTGGTCAGGGCCCCCAGCAGAAAAGTGAGGGACAAGGGTAAACAGAGGAGTTCCAGAAAGGACCCCAAAGTAATTCCTAAGGGAACCAATGTAAATGTTCCCAGCCCCCCAGTGAGAAGAAATCATGGGTCCCGGGAGATAAGCCTGTCCAGAAGGGCCCCAGGACATGTTTTGCTTGTGGTCAGGTGGGCCGCTTCATAGGGGATCCTGGGGATCCCAAGAAAGCCACCACTGCACCCACTGGTGCACTGCCCTGGTAGATTGCTAGTGTAGCCTTGGGGGAGGAGTTGGGTGCCCAAGAGGGGTCGGGACCCGTAAAATGACCCTGGTCTCTTTATGAGACAGTGAGATGGTCCAAATAGCTCATCTGCCTGATAACACTAAGAAGTACAGGCAGTGGGTGACCATCAATGGCCATCGTGTGGAAGCTCTAAGAGACACTGGAGCCAATGTGCCAGCTGCCAGCTGTTGCAGCTGACAACTCTGAGTGCCTCTGCAAAGTGGCACAGGTTCCCTTTGAGTGGGTAGGGGTCTCAGGTACCTTAAGAGTAGCTGTGAGGCCAGCCATGCCAGTTGACTGTCT
Source organism: Triturus cristatus (assembly GCF_964204655.1). Lineage (NCBI taxonomy): Eukaryota > Metazoa > Chordata > Amphibia > Caudata > Salamandridae > Triturus > Triturus cristatus. Next base: position 652,233,240 of record NC_140590.1, on the reverse strand, counting down.
GCTAGGCAATGATTTGGAACAGTCACCTTGGCAGAGCGTGGAACGGAAGTCTCATTTAGAGATGTTGGGTCTGCTTGAGTGGGCGTGTGTGACCACTCAATCTATGACAGCCAGTAAGGGCCATCAAGTGGACCTGGAGCCTGAAAAAGTGGCCCACGTGCCTGTCAGAAAGAGAAGAGGCAGGGTGACGGGAAACCAGCCCCAAAGTTCCCACGGTCCAGGAGGAGGCAAATCTTGAGGGGAATGCCCTGGAACCTACAGGGGAACAAGAGGCTGACCTGCCTGAGTTGACCCATTGGCACCAGGAAGGGGGCCCCTTCAGGGAGGAATTCTGCCAGGAGCAGCAGAAATGCCCTTCTCTGGTTGGTTTGTGGCAGAAGGCTGCAAACCAGGCCGCAGATCACATTGTATTTACTGGGAGAATGGTCTCCTTTATAGAGAGCCTAAGGTTACTGATCCTGGGTCAGCCCGTGTGCTGGTGGTACCCCAGTGCTTCAGAGACTTCCTACTGGGTCTTGGCTAATGATGATCCGTTGGCAGGGCATTTGGGGCAAGACAAGACCTTTGAAAGGCTTGTCACCCACTTTTACTGGCCCCAAATGCGTAAGCTGATACTCATTGTAGATCTTGCCAGGCAAGTGGTAATAGCGGGAGGCAATGCAAGGCTCCTCTCCAACCTTTCCCTGTAGTCAGCACCCCTTTGAGAGGGTGGGTATTGACATCGTGGGGCCTCTGGATCCCAAGACAGCCATGGGCAACAGATTCATCCTGGTCTTGGTGGACCATGCCACCCGGTACCCGGAAGCCATCCCTCTCTGGACTATGATGGCCCCAGTGGTGGGTCATGCGTTGAGGGGGATTTTCTCTAGTGTGGGATTCCCCAGAGAGGTGGTGTCTGACCAGGGTACCAACTTCATATCCAAGTATATGAAGTCCCTGTGGCAGTAGTGCGGTGTTACCTACAAGTTCACCACTTATTACCACCCCAAGGTAAAGGGCTGGTTGAGAGATTCAACCAGACCCTGAAGGGCATGATTATGGGTCTTGGTGAACCTGTGGGACGTCCTCTTGCCATGCCTTTTGTTTGCTTACACAGAGGAACAGTAGAAGTCCTTAGAGTTCAGTCCCTTTGAACTCTTGTATGGGCATCCTGTAAGAGGCCCTCTGAGTCTGGTCATTGAAGGCTGGGAGAAAGCTCCCAGACAGTAAACCTCCCCAAATGTATATAGCTACATGCTGGCCTTCATGAACCAGACTAAGCGCTTCAGGCAACTCGCTCAGGGGAATCTGGAAGCCAGCCAGGAGGAGATAAAACGGTGGTATGATCAGAATGCCACTCTGATCGAGTTTCATCCTGGTCAGAAAGTGTGGGTCATGGCCCCAGTGGAACCTTGTGAGCGCCAAGATAAGTGGACTGGGCCATTTGAGGTTTTGGAGCACAAGAGTAGTCACCTATCTGGTGGACTTGCAGTCTCAAAGGAACTCTTTGCGGGTCCTACATGTGAACTGCCTTAAGCCTCACTTGGAGAGGTCCTAAGTGGGCATGCTCCTGTTGACAGATGCTGGAATGTAGGATGAGACTGAACCTCTTCCTGACATTCTGTCTGTCAAGGAACATGATGGGTCAGTGGATGGTGTAACCCTCTCCCCCGCCCTGACCCCGGAACAACAGAATGACTGCCGCCACCTGTTGGGACAATTTGCTGATCTGTTCTCCCTGACCCCGGTGTCACTCAGGGGTGTGTCCATGATGTTGACACTGAGGACAGTCCTCCTGTGAAACACAAAATTTACAGAGTGACTGACAGGGTCAAGGTTTGCAGCAAGGAGTACGTCTCCAAGATGTTGGCGCTAGGGGTGATTGAGCCCTCAAACAGCCCTTGGGCCAGCCCAGTGGTCTTGGTTCCAAAGGCTGCCGCATCCAGTGCCATGCCAGAACTCAGGTTCTGTGTGAACTACCCAGGGCTCAATTTCGTCAGTAGGGCTGATGCACACCCCATCCCCAGAGCTGACGAGCTCATCGATTGGTTGGGAGCTGCCAATTACCCCAGTACGTTTGACTTAACGTCTGGGTAATGGCAGATGGCCTTAACTGATGGGGCAAAGGAGAGGTCAGCATTCTCAACACCAGAGGGGCACTACCAGTTTCGAAAATGATGCCCTTTGGGTTGAAGAACGCCCCTGCCAGCTTTCAAAGGTTGAGAAAAGCTGCAGTGGTTCTGTTGGGAAAGAATAATTTCTTTACAAAGATGTTTATAATTCATAGAGTATCATTCAATTGTGATACTATTGGAACACAGAACAAACAGACAAGAATGCACTTCTTGGAATAGCAATTTTACTTTTCACTAAGTAAGGCAATCAGAGTATGCACTTTCAAGGCTGTCAATAATGAATGCACACACATAGTGACATATAATTCAGTGAGGTGAAGTTCTCAGTGACTGTGAAGGTGTGGTGGTCATATATCTAAGTGTGAGAGTGAATTATTTATAAGTTATCAAGGAGGAACTTTAAATGAAAAATGGTCAGAACAATGTAAAACAATGCCTCAAGAAGATGGCATGGATGCTCATTATTCAGAACCGTGGGACTTATTGAAGCTGAACCAAATGTTATCGGTGACATTTCGACCCTGACAACAGCCTCATTAATTGATGTCAATGTGGGTCTTCTTCAGGACTAAGGATTATGTTGAGAGCCCATCATGGGGGTGAATTCCCTCGAAGTGGCCTCGTCGAGTGAAGGCTAGTGTGGCCTGATGGTTTACAGGAAGACACAAGACTGCTGCTGGATAAAGACGTGTCAATAGGAATCTTGACCGCCTTGTGTTCTGGGGAGCTTAACTCGTGTTTGCTTCAGCATAGGCTGATGAATAATTACGTCCGCCCTTATCCATATGATAGAGGTCCTCATCGATTCCACATTGAATTTTACTGCAAAATCGTCCACTTATTTACTTGTGTCTTATTGTAAACTATCAGGCCACACTAGTCTTCTCTTGACTAGGGAATTCACCCCCATGATGGGCTGTCAGCATAATCCTTAGTCCTGAAGAAGACCCGCTTTGACATCAATTAATCAGGCTGTTGTCAGGGTCAAAACGTCGGCGATAACAATTGGCTCAGCTACAATAAGTCCCGCGGTTTTGAATAATGAGCATCCATGCCATCTTCGGAGACATTGTTTTACATTGTTCTGACCATTTTTCATTCTAAGTTCCTTCTTGATAACTTGTCTATAATTCACTCTCACACTTGTATATAAGACCACCACACCACCACGGTCACTGAACACTTCACCTCACTGTATTACATGTCACTATGTGTGTGCATTCATTATTGACAGCCTTGTAAATGCATACTCTGATTGCCTTACTTAGTGAAAAATAAAATTGCTATTCCAAGAAGTGCATTCTTGTCTGTTTGTTCTGTGTTCCAACAGTATCACAATTGAATGATACTCAATGAATTATAAACATCTTCGTAAAGAAATTATTCTTTCCCAACAGAACCACTGTAGCTTTTCTCATAAATACCCAGGTTCTGAGGGACACAGGGCTACCCCATTGTAATTATACCTTTCAGAGAATGGGCACCTAGGTGTTGGCTGGACTGGAGGATTTTAGTGCCGCCTACCTGGATGACATCGCAGTGTTCTGTGCCACTTGGTAGGAACATCTGCACCACCTCTGAGAAGTGTTGAAGGCTCTGCAGAGGGTAGGCCTCACGATCAAGGTAAGCAAGTGCCAGATCGGGCACGGTTCAGTGGTGTACTTAGGACACCAGGTAGGAAGCAGCCAGGTGGCACCCCTACAGCCTAAGATTGACACCATTCTGGTTTGGGAACCCCTGAAGACCCAGACAGAGGTGAGAGCCTTTTTAGGCCTCACCGGATCTTACAGGAGATTTGTCAAGGGATATGGCACCATTGTTGCCCCTTGACAGAGCTGACTTCCAGGAAGCAGCCAAGGAAGCTGAACTGGACTGACGCCTGCCAAAAAGCTTTTGATGCCCTGAAATCTGCCATGTGCACGGTGCACATGCTCAAGGCACCCACTTCTACCAGGAATTCTTAGTGCAGACAGATGCTTCAGAGCATGGTATGGGGGCTGTGCTCTCACAACTAAATGAGGAGGGCCTAGACCAACCTGTAGCCTTCATTAGCAGGAGGTTACTTCCACAGAAACAAAGGTGGAGTGCGATTGAGCGTGAGGCTTTTGCTGTTGTCTGGGCACTGAAGAAGCTGTGGCCCTACTTGTTTGGGACTCACTTCCGGGTTCAGACTGACCACAGGCCCCTCAGATGGTTGATGCAGATGAGGGGTGAGAACCCGAAGTTGTGAGGTGGTCTATTCCCTACAGGGGATAGACTTCACAGTGGAACACCGCCCTGGTACAGAACACGCCAATGTTGATGGACGGCCCAGATTTTTCCGCCTTTGTGGAGAGAACTCCCAAGCGGGTGGGTAGTTCTCCCCACATTTCAGCTGGCGAGGACACGTGTTAGACCTGGCGCCATTGGCTTGGGTTTTCCCTGTATTTTTGCCTTTGCCTCCTGTGTTGTTGCTGTCTGTTGGATTTCATTTTTGCTGGTCTAGATGCTTTGGGCATTTTGCAACAGTTGTTAAGTGCCAACGTGCAAGTGCTCCCTTTGTAAATTGTTGTTATGGATTGGTGATTCCATGATTGGCATATTTGATTTACTAGTCAGTCCCTAGTACAGTGCACTGTGTGTGCCCAGGGCCTGTAAATCTAATGCTGGTGGTGGGCTGCAGCACTGATTTGCCACCAACCTGCGCAGCCTGTAAATTTAACTCAGGCCTGCCATTGCAGAGCCTGTGTACAGTCTGGTACTGTCATGTCGACTTGGCAAGTGCACACACTTGCCAGTCCCTAACCTTCCCTTTTCTTACATGGTAGTCACCCCTAAGGTTGGCCTAAGGTATCCCAGTGGGCAGGTGGCAGTGTATATAAACGGTAGGACATGCCCTGGTGTGTGTGGCATGTCCTGATAGCGAAATACTGTAAATTTCATTTTTGACTATTGCAAGGCTACCTGTTCCAGTAGGATAGAATGGGAGGTTTTCTTATTACATTTTATAAAAATACCTACCCCTGGGAGAAAGGGTGGAAAATAAAGCTCAGCATGCCTGAACTCAGAATGTTAAAATGCATCTTTTAGTGAAGGTGATTTTTACATTTTGTGTTTGAAAATACCACTTTTAGAAAGTAGTTATTTTCTTGCTTAGCCATCCAGTGTGCCTCTGCTGGGATGTGTATTGACTGTCTGGCTTTGGAGTGACAGGGGCTGGGGAGGAGCATTGGCTCCAGAGAGTCTGGATGAGTCAGGGCTGGGCTGCATTTAGAGTGGGGGAGGGGAGACTTCCTTTCACCTGAATGGGTCTCGTCTGCCTGACACAACGCTGCCTCCACCTCCTGCCAGGAAGCTGCACCAGAGAGGACAGAACAGGTTTTGACTGAGCACAGGGTTTCTCTGCCACCAGAGAACAAAGGATTTTGCTTTATATAAAGAGTGGCCCAGACCTCAGAATTGTAGGTCACTTCTGGGAAATCAAAAGGAACCTTTGCCAAGGAGAAGAGCTCGAGAAACTGGAGGAGGAGTACTTCCCCTTTGCTGTGTGCTATCTGGGGTTGGCCTTCAGTGGCTGTTTATGCCAAGGAAAGGAGAAGGACTTTGCTGTGTGCTGAGTCCCCTGCTGGAGGAAGAGCTCCAAGGGCTTGAAGTGGAGCTTAACCCCTGTTCACGAGATCTCAAGAACATCAAAGACCTCACCAAGCTTCTGGGCACCGTCTCTGGAACTGCTGGTTTCAAGTTGCAATAGAAGAAAAGGATAACCAACTCTGTCAATGTAGAGAGCACCACCTTGTTTCGCAACGCAACCTTGGTCTCACCGACTCCATCAACGAGACGCTGCTTGCACCGCGTCCTGTGGGCATCACACTCCGCACCGCTTTGCTACCCGCTGCACTGCCCGACTTGAACATCAACTGGCTCCGTGACGTGCCAGCACCGCATCGAGCACCGTCTCACCCTGCAACGCAAGCCTTGGTCTCACCGACTCCGTAAATGAGCCGCTGCTTGCACCGAGCCATGAGGACACCGCACGCTGCAATGCTTCCATCTCACATTGCAACCAGGACGGTTGCCCCAGACCTGCTCGTACAATTGTGTCAGCCGCAACAGCATAAGTTACTGCCTCTGAGTCTGTCGACGCTTTAACTAACCCGTATCGACGCAGTTGGCTGGAATTGTTAGATTCTGTCGTATTCAGTATCACGGTAGCCCCGGACGGAGCTACCGAGTCGGAAGAACTATATTTTCACGTTTTTCCTGCAATTTAAAGGTTATTTGGCACAGTAACTATTTTTTAAGAGCATTGTATGTTGGTCTTGTTGGTTTAGATAAAGTTTGCTTATTTTTCTAGTGAATTCACTGTGTTGCTGTATGCATGCACTAATGCTTTACACACTGCCTCTGAGATAAGCCTGTCTGCTCGTGCCAAGTTACCAAGGGGGTGAGCAGGGGTTATTTTAGAAGTATATCCCCCTTACCCTGACTAGGAAGAAGGGTCCCTACTTTGACAAAAGGTGCAAACCTCTGCCAACTAGAGACCCCCATTTCTAACAATAAGCATATATGGAGTAAATTGTGTTGCAAATGGCAAGCCCATAGGAAAAGGTTACTACAGGGTCATCAATTACAGTAGCTATCTTATTGGGAGTAAATATTGCATGTTGTTCTTAAAATGAAAAAAGATATGCCAAAAGTAAAGAAATCGAATATTGTAAATAGAAAAAATTAAGGAAGACCAGGACAGAATAAGAAAAAGAGGGAGCTGAACCCATTGGGAGCTGCCTATTATGGGTCTGTTGAAGTAGTACATAGGTTAAACTAGATTAGTCCAATCCTCCATTCTGTTGAGCCCAGTGTGTAGGCTATTGGTCCGTAGTATCCATTTCAGTTCTTCTTTGTCGAGGATAATGCTGATATATGTGCTTCACAGTGGTGAAAGCAGAGCAGCCCCGCCCACCCGCCCTCCCGCCAAGCAACTGGAAACATAAAATGATAATAACTGAAAGTTATTATCATTTTATGTTTCCTTTGCAGTGCACTGCTTAAAAGCAGTGGGGCAACACTCCTTTTCACTAGCGGAGGAGCCGCCCCTGCACAAAAAATGTATCTAAAGATGCATTCAATTAATCATACTTCTAAAATGGACAGTCAATTTCATAAATGTGCCCATTTGATAACACTTCCTTAGTGCATAACGTTTGCAGGATATACAGGTGACTCTGCATTTGACAAAACTGTACTTGCGGGAGTGGCAACATGATATGCCATGTGAAAATCAAATAACATTTACAAAGGAAGGTGAAATGAAGCAGGGTTTGCTCCGAGTAATGGTCACAAGGACAGGCACACAGAGGTCCTACTTTATTAATTAAAGCCCAGTGGAATGCGAAGTAGATGATTAACTGACCTGCCCTAAATCAGCACAAAAGTGCCCGTTCCCATCTTCCCATTTACACGAGGGGGAGCTCCAATCCAATGTTTGTTTTTAGTTTAACATAGTTAAGTACTGAGAGTTTGCACCATTCAGCACTTTCCATGGCCACTAACCGGTTGTCTAAATTAAGAGATTTATCTGCTCCTTTTCTCCCTTGGTAATTAGAGATGGTGAGTGGAACAGCTCCGGACGGCCAAGGCCTTTCAAAGATGCCTTGACGTAGGCTAGCTAGGAGATAGCTGAACCTTTCTTCTATATGCAAACAATTTAAAATATATCTCTATTCAGTGACATCTCTGGATTGGCCCTAGCAAGACCCACAATGGAATAGGAGCAAATTTAATATGGTCCTCCAGGTAAGGTAGGCCTAGCTCTCGATGGTAAATAAAGTGCGAGCTAGAGGGAGGCTGATTCAATACACGCCTACAGATGTGATTCACCTCAATTCTCAGGGGGTTGGATATTGGCACGACCCCAAACTCCTGCACCACAGCTGGCAGTAGAGGAGCATTAAGAGCAATAGATAGATTTAAGCAGGGCCAAGTTTATGCCCTGTGAGCCAAGGAGGGACAGGAGCACACCTGCCATCCTCGAAAACTTAAGTGTCCTAGCTGAAATATGGGAGCTCCAAATCCCCAAGCTGTCAAACCTTACAGCCAAATAAGGAAAGCTGTGCACACTATTTAATCACTGCCCCCACATGCTAGGGAGGGCACCCTGTGTTTATTAGGGCCACAAGCCATAGTATGTGATTTGCTAAAATTAGTAATTAGCTCCAGATTACCAATGAAGTTCACAAAAGAATCCACCAATTTACGAAGAGTGATGGGTGTGCAGGCCATGAGAACTGCATCATCTGCATACAGTAAAGCCGGAAAGACCACATTGCCTATCTTGGGAATGTCCCTGGTGGTGCTCAACCCACTAGGGGTTAGGTTATTAAAAATATATCATGAACAACAGTGGGGCCATCACACAGTCTACAAAGTTCAGTGAGCTTCCCGTCAGTGACAAAACAAACCCTGGCCCCCAGATTCTCATGAAGTGTGTGCAAAAAGTGTACTAAGGCAGCATTGACGCCCAGACCGAACATTCTCCATAATTTAGTACTATTCACACTGTTGAAAGCAGTGGATAAATCCATGATTGTTAGGTACAGCAGGCAGCGCCTACCGATACTATATTTACCAACAATAAGGTGGAGATTGAGTCACTGCTCAACCGTACCCAGCCACTCTCTGGCACAATATTGGCTAAAGTGCAATATGTTGTGCTTCATTCATTATTCATGTATCTGTTTAAAAATTACCTTACCAATATTTTTTAAGGAGATATCGATCAGGGAGCTAGGCTAGTAGCATCTAGGTTCCAACCTTTTACCCTTCTTAAATAATGGGACTATCGTTGAAAGGGACCAAGACCTTGGTAAGTTACTAGGGACCAGGTTATTGAAAACATGGATCAGAAGAGGGGCGCAGAGCTCCATTTTATACTTTTTTAAATTGATTGGTATAGCATCCCACCCCGGAGACTTTAAGCTGGGACAGTCGTAAATGGCCACCTCACTTTTTCAACTGGGGAGAGGAGTTGGCCTAACGGTTAGGGCGCTCGACCTTGAACCTGGGGGAACTGGGTTCGAGTCTCGGTAACGACGCTAAAACATCCTGTGATTCTGGGCAAATCACTTAATCTCCCCGTGCCTAACAAAAAATAAAATGAATGTGTGTCCTCATGTAACGTAACTGGTGCTGGGGTAAAGCGCTCTGATACCTGATTGGATTCGGGTCAAGTTCGCACTATATAAAACTCTGCAAAAAAATAAAAAAATGTCCTGTCCTGTCGGCACTCTATGTGGGGACCAAGTTAGGAATCATCTACAGGAGAGTGCTATTCTAAGCTGTCTGATTGCTATTGAACAACCAACATTGAACCACCTGGTTGCCTGTTGAGACCCCGGCACTAGCTTTAAGAGGGATATTCTTATATAACCACAAAGCTCCTCAAAATGGCATTGAATATTAAAACCATTAGGCACTTCCGAGAGGCAGTAAAGGAAGGTACCAATGTGCTGTTGAAGCAATTTTCTAGCCACTCACTAGGATTCCACAAGTGCCAGTACAACCTTAGCCCCAACCCCTAGCCAAAGGTAATTCCAAATCCTTTGACGGTGCGATAAATCTTAATAGGGGTAAGCAGAGCGTCACATGAAGGCAGCTATCATCGCTGTCTTTTGTTTTCCTTATAATGCACATAGTAGCATGTGCCAAAATGCCTCTAGTTGCAAAAATATCATCAATCGTAGTCGTGTAACCCCACCCATTAAATGAAGGTGGAAACCCAGCACCACTATCCAGATACTCTAATAAATTAATTAGGCGAGGTACCTTCCCAACTCTTCCGCCTGCCGATGTTGCCTCAAAACTGGGTCTTAACAGTCATGTTTCCTACCTCACGAGTAGCACGGGGGCACACTTTGCATTGAAATCTCCACAGATGATGCAGTTAGAACCAGTGGTGTAAGAATTATATTTCAAGTTCGTTAATAAATTAAACACATATATAAACACTAAAGGCAAGGCAACTGGCTTTGCCAATATTTGTTTCTGTTCAGACAATCCTTGATGCCCCAAAGCCTGTTTCATGCCAGCTCGAGTGCGTCTACACAGTGGAAGAACAAAGTGGTTATGTGACTGGTGGGACAAAGCACACACAAGGTAAGTAAATTGTCCCTATCAACAGCCAAACTGAAGCATGGACACCAAGTTAGGCCCAAATTGGCCTACAACTGGCAATGCGTTTGCTGACAATATCTCAGATAATTTTATAAGACAATGTCCTACGCAGGATCAGGATCAGGAACGGTGTTGAATCTCAAAACTAGAAGTGCCAATGTGTCTCTAAATGGCACCCAATCACAAAATAAAAATCATCGTTTTAAGAAAAATAAGTATTCTGCAGTCAGTAGTAAAATACAAGCCATTAAGGTTTATTAACATATTTCAAGGTGTGCTACAGAGGCAAACATAATGGTTAATTAGAATCCATATCAAATTGATATAAGAAATTAGCTGAATGCTTCACCAAAAGCAGTAGTAGAATGACATAAATTCAAGACAAAATATTCTAAGATTAAAGCGTGAGACAATCCAACAAGGGTTCAGTCTCCAAAGTCAGGGAGAGAGAGGCTCGAACTGGAATGACTTACCTCCAAAATACATAAAATGTATAGGTGAATTTACAATGGAAGTCAATGGAAATCGTCCAGTCAGCAGAAGGGTAGCAAATGTAGTAATGAATCAACAAATCACAATACAAAATTATAAAGCGTGATATATAATGCCACCACTCTAGCACGAGCCCTAGCTGCATATTAATGTGCCCTATTCTAACCTAATGTTATAGGAGGTAGTAGTACTAATCGAGTTACACAAACAATGGAAGTTTCACAAATGAATATGCCTAATGCATCATAAACAGGAAGAGCCTTAAATATAGCAAAAGACTTTCTTCTGTAGTTCTTCCAGAACAGCATGTCAATACAGAGTATCAGTATACATGTTGGTTATGTGTGGTGTCAGAGTGAGAAATAATGAAAACACACATCATGGCTGCGTTAGAATCCAAGATGTAAGTCAAGCGTAGTTTGGGGCTAATTTAGCCAAACACAGGAAAAAGCAATTCTGTCAAGTACAGTGTTTTAATTTGACTGCAGAATTGTTCAGAATGTTGAACACACATTTTATTGAATTGAAATCAGCTTTCTCCAATGATTTAAACTAACACGATCATAACATCATGAGTTTTTTTATGGTGGCACAGTGACATGTCAACGCAAAGAAATTGTTGGTTTTAAGTCATGGTCTTACCTCATCTCCAAGGGCGTCTAATGAGAGGTGACCCTGCCGCTATAACCACAAAGATCGCATAAATGAGGACAAAAAAAAAAAGAAATCAGCTTTCTCACATTCTTATAGCTTAAATGAACAATGCTATCTCCGGAATCCAACGATTTTAATTTCAAGTATAATCATTAATAAATGATTATCACAAGAAAGTCTCATTAAATGATCAAACATTTCCAAAGTCCAGAAAACAAACAAGGCTACACCCAGGGTGGACTGGGACAGAAAAATGGCCAAATAAAAGTGGCCTCATTAGTGAATTAGATAGCTAAAAAAGTGGCCCATGTTTGCCAAATGTACAGTTTAGATTTCGTGAAGATATGCTGTATAAATGTTTTACAAGGTATGGAAGACTGTATGGATTTGAGCTTGCTGCAGGTAATGTTGTTTTAAATTTCAGGGAAATCATCAGTAAAAACTGGCCCAGTAGCAGTGCGTAATTTGCAGAAACAATAAGTGCCAGGACCCTCGGTAGGAGCCCAATGCAGCTTGCACCACCCATTACCCCTGACAGCCCTCCTAACCATCACACTCCTACAAGAGTGTCAATTGAGAATATAACAAGCCCTCAAAGCTACAAGAATGACTTCTGCAGCAGTAATTAATCATTTTCAAAGTATACTGAATCAATAAACAACTGTGATCATGCTCATACCTAAATTAGACAAACAGTGCCACCATGTGGCCGACTGGCATAAGTGCCCCTATTGATAATTAAGTGCCGGTGCTTGACACCGGAAAACACCAGCTAAAATTAAGCACTGCCCAGAAGACATAAAACAGGCCCACGAACAGTCATACAAACAGCCCATGTGAACAGTCAAACAAACAGCCCATACACTGGCCACTCAGACCAGCCCAGCGGGCACTGCCTGATTGTCCTATAGGTCAGCCCGGCCCTAGCTACATCATAGAACATCATTTTTGTCTTTGCTTTTACTTGTGGAGTCATTATTTATCTTTAAATCTTGGCTGACAAATTACTATCCTTCAATCATGGTGGACATTTTAACAACTGGCTATAAATTAATCTGGATTAATTGTTTATTTTGATACACCAATAGCTTTGCTTTATTAAGCACTCTGGGGCGGCTTTGGAGTGGTTAATAGGGGTGGGCAATAAATTCTGCTTCGCTGACGGATTTTGGTCACTCCACATTACGCTTGTAATGCACAGTTCCAGCCAAATTCGACCAACCGCTGTGTGCCAGAGTTTTTTCTAATGATAAGTTGGTGAGTGAGAACTGGTGTCCCCTAGAGTGATTTTCAGGGACTGGGAGGGAACCTGGCAAGATTTTCCCAGTGCGGGCGGTCCCAGGCAGTTGTGACTGTGTGCGGTGAGAAAGCTGCCACTTGACTAGAAAATCTACTTGAGCTCCAGAAAACCAACTCGAGAAGCAGCGCCCACTGGCACACTGTGTGGTGCCTTTCGTGCTGATGTTTCAGCGCAGAATAAGCTCCCACCACTAAAAATCAGGGCAAGCAGCTCAATGTGCTGATTTTTGCCCGTTCGCCGAACCCTGCGGAATCTCGCAGAGTTTTCATGGAACTCAATGGAGTAAAACTTCACAACTTCTACCCACCCCTACTCATGGCCGGCTTTAGGGCAGTGCGACTGGTGCGGCCACACTGGGCGCTGAACTGGAAGGGGCGCTGACCTCAGGTAGAGGGGGATTTTGTTTAGCAATAACTTAAGATTGGAGAGATGAGGGGCACTTTTGCCCAGTGGTAGTGAAGGAATTCAAGGGGTGTGGGGGCGCCAAAAATTAATTTGGCACTGGGCGACACCAGCGCTAAACCCGGCCCGTGCCCTTCTGGTTAATAGTGCTTTACAAAAAATAAATAGATAAATAAATGCTGTTAAAATGCTATTATGACATGCAATTATGAGGTTCTATAATTAAGGTGCCTGTCTTTCTTTTCACTGTTCATCATCTTTTAGTAGTGGCGGCTCCTCCGCTAAGGCAGAGGAGCGTCATCACACTGCTTTTTTGCAGTGAAACACAGAAAATAAAATGATAATAACTCACGTTATTATCATTTAATTTTCTCCTACTTCCACCCACAGCTTTGCTTGAGGGGCTGGGGTAGGGGAGGAGTGGTAGCACCGTCCTAAAGTGCGCAATGACTGCATGGACGTCCCGGTCGGGCACTTCACATGTTCTCCATGCATTACAGCCTACGTGGAGAACATGCCCAGGCCTCCAGTCAGCGTCTGAGCACCGAAACACGGCGCTCAGACCAATCACAACACTGCTAAGGCAGCGTTCTGATTGGCTGTCTGAGAACCTGGGTGTGCTTCCTGTGGCCGAGAGTAGGAAGGACTACGGAGGAGAGACGCGGCGAGGAAGCAGCAAAAAAGTACGTTTTTGTTTTCACATTTATTTTTTTTATAGCCGCTTCCCCCGTGTTTCCCCCTTCCGCATCCTTCCCCCTACCTCCTGCATCCTACCCCCTCCCACCCCCTACCTCCGATCCACTGCTATCTTTAAGTTTACTCCAAAACACCTAGCACTAATTAGTTAAGATCTTAGAAGATTTGTTTGTGATTATTAATTAGCATAGCAATATTATAATAATAATTCAAAGGACCCAGGAGATCTTAAACTTTGGGCAACAGACCTAACCAATGAAGCGTTCAGCACTGATTATCAATTTGACTATCAGAGGGACCTTCATTTAACATAGCAGGTGACCAGTGCAACTCCAAAAAGCTGACCACACATTTGATTTCATATTTCATCCCAAAGGACAACTGATAATTTACTTCCTCTCCTGCTTATCTAGTCGGATTCATTATGTAATTATCTTTTATTATTTTTAGACTAGCTGGCGAGCTAAAGGCTCTCAAAAGTCAAGTAATCTGCTGAAATGACACTGAAAATGTATATCAGAGCTTTGAATTTAAAGGCAAAATAACCAAATAAGCAGCCACGGCCCGTATAGGGCGTGTTACAGGGGCGGTGACGTGGGGCGGAGGAGGGGCAGGGAGGGAGGTTGCAAAATGCATCATACAGCCAATTGCAGGTAAGTTATGAAGAAAATAAATAAAACAAATTTTGTTGCGCGCTCTGCATCGCATTTGTCTCTACTCTTTTTCATTATTGAATGTTTAGAACCAAAGCTAATTGACATACGGAGGTTCTTTTTCCCGCATATGAAAATGTCACCAAAGCACTTTTTTTGGCATATGTATCAAACGATTTTGTATTCGCAAACGCTGCGCATCTCAAAAAAACAGCGTTTGCGAATACAAAATCGCAAAATGAGATGTATGAGGCATTTCAGCCTCGCATTCTTAAGGAATCGCTAATTTTGCAATCTCTTAAGTTTGCGTAAGCATTTAAGAAATCGCAAATTGCGATTTCTTAAATGCTATGTAACACGCACCCAAGTTGTGCGATTTCTCCTTAAGAAATAGCAAATTACCACCAACTTCAAGTTGGTGGTAATTTGCGATTTCTTTGAAAGTTCACTTTTTTGCATTTTTCAAAGTGCCATGTGGCGCACATACATGCCCTAAGGGCATGTATGTGCGCCACATGGCACTTTGAAAACCTCTAGTAGTGCACCAGCCACTCACTTAGGTCCTGATGAAGTGCCACATGACTCGTTAGGAGCAATAAGGGCACGAAACATGTCGACCCATCACATAGCGATAGCGCTCTAGGAACATTGCATCCACGTAGGGCGTCCACATATTTTTTAACTAAGCTGGAACTACCTGAACCATTAAAATTATTTCTGAACAGGACTGCTCCAGTTTTATTTTAATACCCACTACCTGTGCACTACACTATCCTTGCCCTCTTACCCGCACGCACCCCACGGCTTCTTCAAAAGAGCCCCGTTTACGGGAGCCTGTCGGGCATTGAAGCGCCGGCCCGATGAGGAGCAGAGCCCAATGATGAAGTATGACATCCTTCGGGGTGTGTGAGGGCATCACGAAGAAAGACCTGTCCCCTTTAGGAACTGCATACCCATTTGTAGCACCATTCTTGAATCCCCATTTGCCTGCTTTTCCCCTTTAAACTTACAGGTTATTGCCACATGTGGTCATGCAGGAAATAATACAGCTACGGTTGGTGGCTTACTAGCAGATATTCACTATGCCGATGCCTAGTGCTCAGCCCAGCCTACCACCCAGAAGTCCTCACTAACTTAATCCACTCTATTCTCCATCATTTCTGGTGCTTTTTTCAAGCAGGTGTTCTGTCTGGAAATTGAGGCAGCAATACTAAGGGTGGGATTCCTAAACTCTACTTTGCAGTATGGCTTGTAGTACTACAAATCCCATTACAGGTGCTATTCACAAACTGCATATTTGTAGAAACACACTTTTGAGTGAGTTTACTACTTTTTGGTATTCACAAACTGCACTTTGGTAGTAACTTACACTTATGTACTAAGCCCCTACCTCCATTCTAGTCTATGGGAGAGCGTTGCAGTTCCAGTGGTTGGTAATGTGTAGTGCTGGACTTACTACAAAAGTGTAAAATACTTGTAAAGTATAAGTTATTACAAAAGTGAAGTTTGACAGTGTGTGAATACTGAAGAGTAGTAAACCTACTCAAAAGTGTAAGAAACGTTTGTGAATTAGGCCATGAATCTGGAAGGGTTGTTTGAAAAATTTGAAATCTGTGGATATATTTCCAAAAGTGCCATAATGTGTGGGGAGTTTCCAAAATCAGTGCACAATTAAAAATCTGAGATTTCCCCAGAAAGAAATCCGTGCTACATGTTTGTTAAGGCCCTACCTGTCAGTGGTGATGCCAAAGGTTATTATCTTGCCATATTTGATCAGTTAGCAAATTGTTAGTATTCCGCAAATAGTGAATTTAATAATATCCGAGTAGAAATGTCCGTAGCACTACTTCTACTACCTTCCACTGTCTTGATGGGTAGATCTATGGCACTGCGTACTTCGCACATTTGTTGTTAAGCAATATTTGCGTCCGTGCATGGCATACTTGTTATGTTTTCTGGGTCCTGCTGTTAGAAAAAGAGTTGTGTTACAAATGTCTTATCTACTGACAAAAAATCAGATATAGCTAGAAATGTGCAATTAATGCATTTGAAGAAAGCTCTGGCTAGCCATCCTACAGTAGTTAAAAAGATGAATTATTTTATTAATGTTTTTTTAATAGCCACTAATTTATTCGCACTTAAGGATACTTATCCTATTCTTCTGCTGAACAAAGGCGTATGCAGACAACTCAGTTTTATTAAATCAAATTTCAGTCTTATTTCTGACCTGCCATTTCTCCATAAGCTTTCGAAGCAGGTGATAGGGCGTCAGCTACAGGTTCCTGTAGAATTCAATGATCTTCCAAATTAGAACAAGTGAGATTACATTGGCTTTGTGGAACGGTGTCAGTAGTCATTCTGAAACTAGCTAAACTGAGGTGGGAGGCTGATATCGGCAGTAGCGGCACACTGACTTCATTAGATATGTCGGCTTCATTTAACACCACCAGTCAAGCTTTGCTAGTTTCCTGTATTCAGAAGACTTAGGGCCTCATTACGATAGCGGTCGGACTTACATCCAACCCCCATCCATTCAGAAATGGGACCGCCAACTGCAAGTCAGCAGACCTGTGTAATAATGAAAGATGTCTCGTAGACAGGCCGCTTAGAACAAGTCATAGGTTTATTCATCAAGTTAGAAAGGTCATATATAAGCTCATTAGATCTCTTGTAGAGCCTCTGTTAAGTCCCTATGAGAGCCCCACCAGGAGCAGCCTCCCTGCTGCTCAGCCCATCTCTTCCAACTGTCAACTCCTCCAGTCCCCACACACTCAACATTCTAAGTGACATCACTCATGGCTGAGCAGCAAGGGACAGAATAGTAATAAGGAAGATGCACACAACACAACAGGTTATAACAACCTGCCATCCTAATTAGGATGCAACCGCCACCACGGCGGTCGCAATGTCTATCTGTTGTATTGCGGCCATTGCTCCGGGCTGCAGCACATGCCGCAATGCAAAACATGGACATCCTACACATCCCTGCACTAGGTGGCAGGCACCGCGTGGTGCCTGCCACATGGTGCAGAGATATGTGGTGGGCACCATAACACAAAACTGGGGCCAGGGGAAAGGAAGACTAGCTACAGGCCCCCAATGTTCCTTTCCATCAGCCTTTTCATGTCAGTTAAACCGCCATGAAACAGCCGGCGAGGAGGGACATCAGAATCCCTATGGAGGTGCCTGGCAGGCACTGCCACCATTGTAGGGATTGCCTCTCCCTTCGACACACCAGCGGGCTCAAGGCGCCCCTCAGATTCATGGCGGTCAGTCTTTCCGACCACCAATCATCCGCCCGCCCGCCATTGTAATATGGCGGGTGGTAAACATGGTTACGATTGTGGTGGGACCGCCACCGACAGTCTGTCGGGGTGGTCCCACCGTCATCGTAATCAGGCCCTTAGTATCAAAAGTCAAGTACCAAGTTGGATGGAGGCCATTCTATAAGACTGATCAAAGCATATTAGCACACTACCCTCCCTGTCCCAGACTTCGGTTTATAACAGAACTAGTGCTGTACCTCAGGTCTCTGCATCGCCTTCTCTTTCTTTCAGTGTGAACGTACAATGTAGTGCCAATAATACTCATTTCACCCTTAGACTTGTCCTGGGAACACCAGTGTAACACATAATTTTACCAACTGTCTGTTCTTCTCTGATGAGTGCATGGGCAACACAAGCCGTAGAATGAGCACTATGAATATACAGGTTGTGCTTGGTGTCACAGCTGAAGAATCATAGTCGAGCCTTTGGCCTCAGACCTTAGGAGTTACTTCACAGCTAGTACCCAAGGAGAAGTGTTACTTTATGCTTGTTTATCCATGCTGTCACGAAGGTGGTAAAATAGGCTTTTCGCAGATTGGAATGCCGAAATAGATTTTCCTCTTTTTCCCACTAAGCCTAAGGCTGAGAAACTTTAGCATTAATCTATAACAGTACCACTGGGCTCACTGTATTTGCTTTGGTCTTTCAAAATGCCAAGTACAACACTTGCATTGCAGACAAACTGGGGACTCAGCTTCCTCAGTATGCCACACATGTGTGTCCTAGTATGAGTGTGCAGCTTTTTTAAGTGTGTGAAACTCGGCGAGCCAGGATTCTCTGGCTAGCAAACTACCAATTAAACAGTTACCAATGGTTTTCTAACCGAGTGCCTTGGACCACCTTCATTTGCCCGGTCTGCGGCATGGCATGTACATGAATCCAACGACGAATTGCACGTTGTCTGTAGTGGGTTCTACTGCTCAATTATGCACCAATTTAAACATCAAATACCTCACGAGCCTCTAACTGAGCATGCGTCTCTAGGGCTCTATATCCTGACCGCCAACGAGTATGCACCCAAACTACACGACGTACAATCTAAGTGGCCAGCACGGTTCACCACTTGGGGCATTATCACCGTAACCATTGGTGTTTGTGAGCGGCACAATGCGACTATGCCTCCACTATACAAGCACTCGCATGCTATCAAGTACCACTATCCGTGCACGCTTATGACCCACCCCTACGTAGCCAGGTGTTTGGTCTAATACTCAATAGAGATACCCCCTGTTCATTCAGGTTTTAACCTCCATTGTTGTTGTTTGTTTCTCCCCTTGTCTCCTTCTACAGGTCTCCAACTGCCCAGTATAGGTCTACTAGGGCTCCACTCTATTGTGTCCGGTTACCATACTACACTTAGGGAACCAGACCTCTAGTAGTGCACCATCCACTCACTTAGGCTCTGATGAAGTGCCACACGACTCGTTAGGAGCAATAAGGGCACGAAACATGCCGACCCATCACATAGCGATAACCCTCTAGGAACATTGCATCCACGTAGGGCATCCACATATTTTTTAACTAAGCTGAAACTACCTGAACCATTAAAATTATTTCTGAACAGGACTGCTCCAGACTTCTTCAAAAGATCTCCGCTAAAGAGCCCCGTTTACGGGAGCTCGTTGGCGTTGCAGTGCCGGCCCGATGAGGAGCAGAGCCCAATGATGAAGCATGACATCCTTCAGGGTGTGTGAGGGCATCACGAAGAAAGACCTGTCCCCTTTAGGAACTGCATACCCACTTGTAGCACCATTCTTGAATCCCCATTTGCCTACTTTTCCCCTTTAAACTTACAGGTTATTGCCACATGTGGTCATGCAGGAAATAATACAGCTACGGTTGGTGGCTTACTAGCAGATATTCACTATGCCGATGCCTAGTGCTCAGCCCAGCCTACCACCCAGAAGTCCTCACTAACTTAATCCACTCTATTCTCCATCATTTCTGGTGCTTTTTTCAAGCAGGTGTTCTGTCTGGAAATTGAGGCAGCAATACTAAGGGTGGGATTCCTAAACTCTACTTTGCAGTATGGCTTGTAGTACTACAAATCCCATTACAGGTGCTATTCACAAACTGCATATTTGTAGAAACACACTTTTGAGTGAGTTTACTACTTTTTGGATTTCACAAACTGCACTTTGGTAGTAACTTACACTTATGTACTAAGCCCCTACCTCCATTCTAGTCTATGGGAGAGCGTTGCAGTTCCAGTGGTTGGGAATGTGCAGTGCTGGACTTACAACAAAAGTGTAAAATACTTGTAAAGTATAAGTTATTACAAAAGTGAAGTTTGACAGTGTGTGAATACTGAAAAGTAGTAAACCTACTCAAAAGTGTAAGAAACGTTTGTGAATTAGGCCATGAATCTGGAAGGGTTGTTTGAAAAATTTGAAATCTGTGGATATATTTCCAAAAGTGCCATAATGTGTGGGGAGTTTCCAAAATCAGTGCACAATTAAAAATCAGAGATTTCCCCAGAAAGAAATCCGTGCTACATGTTTGTTAAGGCCCTACCTGTCAGTGGTGATGCCAAAGGTTATTATCTTGCCATATTTGATCAGTTAGCAAATTGTTAGTATTCCGCAAATAGTGAATTTAATAATATCCGAGTAGAAATGTCCGTAGCACTACTTCTACTACCTTCCACTGTCTTGATGGGTAGATCTATGGCACTGCGTACTTCGCACATTTGTTGTTAAGCAATATTTGCGTCCGTGCATGGCATACTTGTTATGTTTTCTGGGTCCTGCTGTTAGAAAAAGAGTTGTGTTACAAATGTCTTATCTACTGACAAAAAATCAGATATAGCTAGAAATGTGCAATTAATGCATTTGAAGAAAGCTCTGGCTAGCCATCCTACAGTAGTTAAAAAGATGAATTATTTTATTAATGTTTTTTTAATAGCCACTAATTTATTCGCACTTAAGGATACTTATCCTATTCTTCTGCTGAACAAAGGCGTATGCAGACAACTCAGTTTTATTAAATCAAATTTCAGTCTTATTTCTGACCTGCCATTTCTCCATAAGCTTTCGAAGCAGGTGATAGGGCGTCAGCTACAGGTTCCTGTAGAATTCAATGATCTTCCAAATTAGGACAAGTGAGATTACATTGGCTTTGTGGAACGGTGTCAGTAGTCATTCTGAAACTAGCTAAACTGAGGTGGGAGGCTGATGTCGGCAGTAGCGGCACACTGACTTCATTAGATATGTCGGCTTCATTTAACACCACCAGTCAAGCTTTGCTAGTTTCCTGTATTCAGAAAACTTAGGGCCTCATTATGATAGCGGTCGGACTTACATCCAAACCCCATCGATTCAGAAATGGGACCGCCAACTGCAAGTCAGCAGTCCTGCCATCCTAATTAGGATGCAACCGCCACCACGGCGGTCGTAATGTCTATCTGTTGTATTGCGGCCATTGCTCCGGGCTGAAGCACATGCCGCAATGCAAAACATGGACATCCTACACATCCCTGCACTAGGTGGCAGGCACCACGTGGTGCCTGCCACATGGTGCAGAGATATCTGGTGGGCACCATAACACAAAACTGGGGCCAGGGGAAAGGAAGACTAGCTACAGGCCCCCAATGTTCCTTTCCATCAGCCTTTTCATGGCAGTTAAACCGCCATGAAACAGCCGGCGGGGAGGGACATCAGAATCCCTATGGAGGTGCCTGGCAGGCACTGCCACCATTGTAGGGATTGCGGCTCCCTCCAACGCACCAGCGGGCTCAAGGCGCCCCTCAGATTCATGGCGGTCAGTCTTTCCGACCACCAATCATCCGCCCGCCCGCCATTGTAATATGGCGGGTGGTAAACATGGTTACGATTGTGGTGGGACCGCCACCAACAGGCTGTCGGGGGGGTCCCACCGTCATCGTAATCAGGCCCTTAGTATCAAAAGTCAAGTACCAAGTTGGATAGAGGCCATTCTATAAGACTGATCAAAGCATATTAGCACACTACCCTCCCTGTCCCAGACTTCGGTTTATAACAGAACTAGTGCAGTACCTCAGGTCTCTGCATCGCCTTCTCTTTCTTTCAGTGTGAACGTACAATGTAGTGCCAATAATACTCATTTCACCCTCAGAC
Source organism: Triturus cristatus (assembly GCF_964204655.1). Taxonomy (NCBI): domain Eukaryota; kingdom Metazoa; phylum Chordata; class Amphibia; order Caudata; family Salamandridae; genus Triturus; species Triturus cristatus. The sequence continues at coordinate 652,211,361 of NC_140590.1, read as the reverse complement.
TTGTCCTGGGAACACCATTGTAACACATAATTTTACCAACTGTCTGTTCTTCTCTGATGAGTGCATGGGCAACACAAGCCTTAGAATGAGCACTATGAATATACAGGTTGTGCTTGGTGTCACAGCTGAAGAATCATAGTCGAGCCTTTGGCCTCAGACCTTAGGAGTTACTTCACAGCTAGTACCCAAGGAGAAGTGTTACTTTATGCTTGTTTATCCATGCTGTTACGAAGGTGGTAAAATAGGCTTTTCGCAGATTGGAATGCTGAAATTGATTTTCCTCTTTTTCCCACTAAGCCTAAGGCCGAGAAACTTTAGCATTAATCTATAACTGTACCACTGGGCTCACTGTATTTGCTTTGGTCTTTCAAAATGCCAAGTACAACACTTGCATTGCAGACAAACTGGGGACATTTTCTATGTAGAAATTCTATTCACCTGGCCATCTTCTAAGATCTTCTTGAGTTATGTTGTTTGCAGTTTCATAAAAGGATAATGATAGGAACTAGAGGCCTCTGCTTGCTAACACAATAAGGGGTACCCAACAAGTGCAGTTTACAACCATTTATGACCAGGGGGCATATGTATCAAACTCCCGTTTAGCGAATCCTAATTTGCGATATTTTGCGATTCGCAAATTGAGATTCGCTAAGCAGGATGTAAAAAATTAATCGCAAATATATTGCGATTTCTTAAAAATCGCAAATTATTCTCAGACACCCATTTTGCGATTTCTTAATAGCGAAATTCGCTAATTAAGAAATCGCAAAAACGGGAATCTGCAATCCAGGTGCAGCCTGATGACATCTCAAACAGGAAACTGGAGTGATTTCCTGCACCTGCTCACCTGAGCCACACCCAGAGGCTGCTTGGGGAGTGTGAGGAGGCATCCCAGGAGAGTGCAACCAGCAATGGATTCCACCAAACAACAGCAGGGCAAGGATGCAGAGAAGAGGAAGAGAAAGCATAAGTTCTCAGAAAAGGAGCAGGAGGTCCTCATTGAGGAGATGGTCTGCAGCCATGAGCTCCTCTTCGGCAAGAAGGCACTGCGTGTCCCAGAGGCCAGGAAGAGGAAAATTTGGCTTGAAATACAAAATAAGGTGAATGCAGTGGGAGTCACCACTCGTACCATCGAAGAGCTGCGCAAGCGGTGGTACGACATGCGCCAGAGGTCCAAGGAGAGGGTGGCAGCCAGGCTGAAGGACACAAATCAGACTGGAGGAGGACCATCCACTGCAGAGCAGCCAACACCCCATGAGGAGCTTGTGGAGTCAACTCTCCTGCCTGAGAGCGTTGGTGGTGTGGCTGACATAGACAGCTCCGACCCTACATCCAGCAGTCAAGGTAAGATGCATTAAAAATCAATCTGCACTCCTCCCCATCCCATGCACACTTCCCCAAATGCACATAGTAAACTCCCAAAATGTCATTCCAGTCCAGGTCTTACAGCACACCCAGCAATGCATCATGGGACTCGTAGTACTATGTCTGACAGTGTGTCCATGAGACAAAGGAAATTTAATGCAACATGTGGGTTGGGGATAAGTTAATGATACACTGTCAGAGGTTAGCCAAAAAAACTGTAGGAACTTTATTGATTGCCACATGCAGACAATAACACAAACTCATGTAGTCCCTTTTACATCCACAGCACATTCCAGGGCACAAGAAGACAGCGCAGAGGGAGAGGAGCCTGCACACCCTGCGGACTCCAGTGACGACACTGAGCAGCAGCCAATCCAGCGCAGGAAGCGCGCACATGTGCCCCCACTGCCTCCATTTGAGGACGAATTACCTGCCACAGGGGATAACACCAACGGGAGAGAGGGGAGTCAGGGTGTGTCTCACATGCCCATTCATGACACACAAAGGCCAAGAAGTAGACCACAGGACACATGCAGATCAAGGCCCAGGAGCAGCACTGCGACTGAAGCAGAAGGGTCCGTGTTCTCAGGCCTGGAACAGAGCATGCTGCAGGAACAGCGCCTGCAAAGCAAAGCACTGAGATCAATAAATAGGCAGCTATGCTGCATACACAAGGAGCTTAGCCGCCAATGACATTGCTGGCCGACGTGCCAATGCACGCCTCCACAACTACACGGAGGCCGTGAACCGCCTCTGCACCACCACCAGCACCCTCACACACAGAAGCGTAACTATGCAGGTCGAGATGGCGCACTGCTGCCAGGATATAGCCCGAGGACTTGCTCAGGTAACCACTGCTGTGGAGCAGCTGCAGACGGCCAATGCTGGTGGCAGCACACTCATGGCCTCTGCCGACAGTGAGGACACCTCAAGTCGGAACAGCGTCACTCCCACCTTGCCAGGGGAAAGACGACGCAGTGCCAGACAGGGCGCAGGACAAGGGAAGTGAACATGTGCGGTGACACTTACTGCAACACGGGTGAATGAACCCTACAATGCTGTGTGCGCAGTTACTTGTGCCTTACCTGCACTGTGTGCACAACATGTGCTGGGGACAGCTACTATTTCTTTAATGTGAAGTGTGAATAAACACTTCACACATCATCAAGCTTTGTTGTCTCATTTCATCATTACTCACCTAGAAGTAGTTTTGTGTGATCTCTGGCATCCAGCAGCTGCCCCAACTCCTGCTGCCGGTCTGGCAGGGGGAGCAGGGCGCTCGTTATCCGATGTGTCTGTATCGGTCACATCAATTGTGGTGCCTTTCCTCATTGCCATGTTATGTAGCATTGCATAGCTTGCCACGATTTTACAGCAGGTCTCAGGGCTGTATTGCAGTGCGCCTCCACTTTTATGTAGGCACCTGAAGCGGCTCTTCAGGATTCCAAAGGTACGCTCAATGACGCAGCGTGTAGATCTGTGTGCCCTGTTGTAGCTCCTCTCACTTGCATTTGCAGGATCCAGATATGGGGTCAGGATGAAGTCGCGCACTGCATAGGCACTGTCACCTGCATGGACAAACACAATAGGTAAGTCAATGTCCCCCCCTCAAGTGATGTAGTGGATGTATTGCTGTGTGCCATGAATATACCTAGCAGGTAACCCTCCCCAAACTCTCCAGCACTCAGACGTCTGTGTATTCCACTGTGTCTGAAGATGAAAGAGTCATGTGTACTGCCGGGGTATTTGGGTACGATGTCTGTGATGATATACTTTGCGTTGCACACAATCTGTATATTGAGGGAATGGTAGCATTTCCGATTTCTGTAGACATATTCAGTTGCTGATGGGGGTGTGATGGCCACATGGGTCCCATCGATGCAGCCAATGACGTGGGGGAAACGTGCAATCTGGTAGAAGTCCAGTTTTGTTTGCTGTAATGCCTGTTGGGTGGTGGGGAAGTATATGAGATGTGATAGCCTCTGTAGCATTGCATCTAGAAAGGCATGGAGAAAGCGCGAAAGTGCACTCTGTGACACCCCACCAACCTCTGCTATTACCCGTTGGAAACTCCCTGACGCCAGGAGGTGCAGGGAGCATAGGACCTGCACATGTGTGGGAATTGTTTGTGTCCTGCGTGTAGGGTGTTCCAAGTAGGGTTTCAGCTCCTCAATCAGGTCCATTATGGTCTGTGGGTGCAGCCTGTACTTGTCATAGATGTCCTCTTCAGTGTGCTGGAACAGAGTGATGTGCAGCCTGAATATACGTTCCTGTCTCATTCTCCTCTGTGCAAGAGCCCGAATACGCAGCCTCCTGTCTATCACGAACCTTGCTGCCATTGTGGGTGGGTCTGTTGCATTGTGGGGTGGTTTAAGTACCTTGCACCAGTTTACCACCTGCATGCAATTGGTGTTAATAGCGATTTCTTAATTTGCGAATTTCGTGAATTCGCAATTTGTGATTTTTTCATACATGTGTCAGCGAATTCTTATTTTGCGATATCCTTTTAGCGAATTTCGCTAGGTTGTGAAATCGCAATTTAAGAAATCGCAAGGAAATTCCCAAAAATCTTGTTTCGCAGCCTAAGAAATCGCTAATTTAGCGATTTCTACGTTTTCTCTAAATATGTGTGTCATACATGTGGAATTGCAAAAAATCAGTCACAAACGCTGCTTTTTGCGATTTGCAGCGTTTGCGACTAATTTTTGCTTTCATACATATAGGCCCATGTCTCTTAAAACATACCGACTTCCCCAGTACGTCAGAGGAAGTTTTTCTAGTGATAAGGTTGAGACAATGCATTTAGTGCCAAGAACCCAGTATCTATGGTAAAGGTTAGACTCACTAAGTCAATTTACGTGACAAAAAAGTAAAATCTAGACTTGTAAAAAATCCTTGCATTTCCCCTGGTGGTGAACACATAGAACCTCTTTTGAGCAGAAGAGAAGGAAAATCTGTAAAAGAACTTTTGTATTCCTTCTCTCCCCAATGTTAAATCCTGAACTAATGGTTCAATGCACAACATATATCTTATTTCATTTATTAAATGTAATTCAACAACGCTACTATAGTTCTGAAAATGTTGTGAGATATTTACTCAATTTCTCAACAGCATTACTAAAGTTTTCAAAATAAACCACGGACAAACATATGAGCGTACGCTTAGGATGAAAGTACTGTCTTCTTTTATATGCTCTTTACTTGCTTCTTTATGCATTCTTTTCGCATCCTTAGCCTTGATTGTTGTAATGCTGTGTTGTTTGGCCTCCATGACTCATCTACGATTTCTCCAATAGCCGCATTCCATACTGATGCTCATCTGAGTGTGGGTGCCTGCATGTTTGTCTACATCACTCCAATATTAAATGTATTACAATGGCTCGCTACTGATGTATTTTTAAGATTAGTACTTATTACATATTTCACATCTCTGGCCTACTTTGACATTGGATATGTGAAGCAGAAGAATTAGAGCAGTAAGGGGGCACATTTTAACAACAGAATTGTAAAAATGTTCCCAAAATCCACCAGAAATTAAAAGGATTGTCGATGGTTGGGCAGGTGGTAGGAGACGGGGAGTCGTATGTATTACACCGTGGCATGCAAAGAGACAAGGAATTGGAGAGAAAAGATTGGGAAGTAAGAGTTGGGACACTGAAAGGAAGTGTAACAAGCATTGGCATAGCCAATAGGTCTCGCTTTTGAGACCTTATAAGTATTTAGTTATGCAGCACAATATCCTTGGTTCAACAACATCAACTGTTGCATGGCTAAACACTTATAAAGTCCCAAAGGCGAGACCTATTGGCTATGCGAATGCTTGTTCTTTGAAGCTCTAGCACTGACTGGACTTGGAGTTTGAGTGTTCTTTACTGCGTGGTCCAGTGTCTGAGTTTCCAACTTCCCGCATCTCCTAGAAGTAAGCCTTGGCTGCTCAGCTTTGTTACTCCTGGAGAGGCAAGTGTCCATCGAGAGGAACTTTGTTACTCAATTGCAGTGCAATACTATTTATTGCCTTGGAGCAGAAGTTTGGGAGGTTCTTGCTGTGTGTTATCCTTCGGTGCTAGCCACCTACTGGCATAGCCAAACAAAGTCTTGAGCGGGTCATGGGAATCTGTATTTTGTTGTGTTCTTTCATAGGTGATGCAGTTTAAATAACTTTTTATACACTTTACTTTTAACCACTTAATTTTCCAATTGTTTAGCCACTGCGACTTTCATGGGGTCCATGACTGCTGAAAATGCATCCAAGGCCTTCAGGTTTTGGAGAGAGCTTTGCCACTCAGCTCCATCAAGAGCAGAAAAACACTGCCTGCTGCACCTTTACAACCACACAAGGCACTGCTGGAGAGTTGAGCTGTCATCAGTGTGAGGTCAGGCAGACGTATCTTCGAGGAGGGAGGTTTCTGATTGGGATGAGTATCTGGATTATGGAGTGTACAGTAAATATGCAAATGCAATGCATATGCAAGACAAGACTCGAGCTTCAGGCTAGTACTCACCGCAGCTGGAATGGCCCTCCAGCGCTGGGGTTAGTTATGATTAAGGCTACCAGTTTTCAGTTTCTACTGCTTTTTACAGATAAATACAGACAAAAAACAATGTGTTTCTCTCTGTATCTTTAAAAGCAGAAAAATACAGAAAAGGTGTGCTTTTTGTGAGTGACACTCCATGCTGTCTTATGTGAAGTTCAAATCAACAGCGGGTGTAGTGTTTTGTTATATTTAGCTGATTAATTTGCTAAAACACGACAGGCATCAAAATATGAATGCATACCCGTCAGTTAAAGAAATGTGGAAATATACCATTCAACGACTCCACTTATTTTCAAAACACTAAATAAATAAGGACAAATACCAATTAAATGGCCAAAAAATAAACACGGATACATACAGACGAAAATGTGTAAAGAAAAAAATACCATAAAACAGGGAGCCCAATTTATGATCTTTTGAAGCTGTACGCTGTTTTCGCTTTACCTTTTACTCATGTCATTATATTTTATCAACAAGTGCCAGTCATCAGAGCGATTTACAAAGGATTAAAAAGTGCAGGTAGGAACAAGGGCACCAGTGCCCGTATGTGACACCAGGAAGACATTATTGCACTGGATGGCCTAAGGGATTATAGGAACAGAGATGTGAAAGCAGCCCTGTTGAGAAGTACACAAAAAATTATTTGCTTCTGCAGGAAAATAAGAATTAAGTACAGTGGTGGTATACTGATGAGTGCCTCTCCAGAACTGCATGTAAAACGGTGCTACTTAGCCAATGTATTTGGAAACTGGTTCTCTAAAAGTAGATGTTCGAGTCAGATTAACCAAAGATACATTCTTGATGGCAAAACAGAGTCCCTAAATCCTTGGTCGCCCTACAACCGTACATTCAACGCCTACCCTGTGCCATATTGGATCGCTATTACACCATTTTCCAAGGCTGCTTTTGGCTCCTAGTCCAGCCATGGCCAGGACTGGCCCTTTAAGTAAGAACAGTTAATGTATGGGAAATGGAAAACGGCCAACGTATGCTGGTGTTACATATGCTGGTGCTGGGAAGAAATTCAAGTAGAACATCGTCACTGACGCACCTGTTGAATCTATAAGTAACAAGTCAACAGGGATTATCTCAGGTGAGGGTGACATCTGAACGAGGTGGACTAAGAGGAAAACTTTGTTTGTGTGCAGCAGCTACCACATCTGCAGCAGGTGCAGTGGCACCGGGGTCCATTTAAACCCTGATAATTGTCATATTTTACTGTCAACATACATAAAAAAATCCCGAACCTTTGTTGTTTTAAGAGTCTGCAAAGGGCCGAGCATGATAATAAATAGGACTTGGAACAAAATCGTATATATATTCATTTGTAACATAACTTTGTTTACTTTATTGGCCAGGGGTCGTTAGCACATCTCTTGAACACATTTAAAAGTGCTTTCTATTTATAGCTGTTTGACGTATATTCAGTTGCTGGCATGGCATATGTCAGACAATTTGAAGATGTTAGATTTGGTGCTAAACAAACAGGCGTACTGTTGTCCTGGTGAAATATGACACACATTCTAAATGTCTCTGGGAAATTAGTGAGAAGCACGTTATACCTCCGGCGCATTTAGTAAATTATATTCTTTCTATCCAGCGGCTGCACCCGATAAAAAGAAAATGAGTTACGTGGCGGTGCTTCCTGTGCTCGTGAAACAGCAGCAGCCGCGCTGCCAGTGGCTCAATACGTCACTTCATCAATGAAACAATGTGAAGAAACAAAGAAGCTCCGGTGTTTTTCTTGGATGCGCTTCAAGTGTTTTTGAAATACCAGGCACTGCCGTTTCCTGACAGTAGCGGTAGAGGGCAGTGCAGCGCGATCCACCCGCGTGGGTGTTTGTCAGTAAATGTGGCGCTCGGCGCCGTGCCAATGCTTCCCAAAGAATTCCCCCTCCGCACAGATCCAAATATAGAAATATTAGATCAGTAACAGTGTGTGACCATAACATGTTCTGGCTTATGTCACAAAGCATTGGGACGGGTCTGCTCCCCTCATGTTTTTGGAGGAAAACGTTGCTCTCTTTTGTGAGTTTAGGGGGCAGGGAAATAAAAGATAAACCCCCCGGGCCTTGTTTGTGTGACTCTCCAATTGACAGTGAGCAGACGCAGTGCTCTTATAGGTATAAAAGTTTTGCGCTGCGGGGGACGGTGGCAGATTCTGCGGCCACGGAGAGTTCTCCAGACATGTTGGAACAAGCGTGCATGCCTCGTGCTGAAAGGAGGCAGCAGGGGGAGGGGAGAGAGGAGGGGGCCTGCGCCAGTTTCTCTTGCGGGAGCGAGCGAATTAATTACAAACATATGGTTTGAAAGCTTGCTCTCGCAAGGAAATCGCCAGCCATGCACGTGTTGCCATTGAAAGCAATGCAACGCGTGCACGTTTTTGCCCGCAAAGCTGTGCCAATGGCTAAAGGTCTTTTTCCTATCAGCGCATGCGCACTGTGTAGGTGAGACTTAAAAAGGATCATCAAGTGCACCAGAAATTACCCGGATTTTGAGATTATCATTGGTGAACTGCCCTTCTTTACATCTAACATGAAAGTCTTGCGTGGTGTAAGGGTTTCCAAGATCTAATCAATACACTTGATCGGAGTTTTACCCTAGTATTGGTACCTCACTGTGAAAATGTCAGTCATGTTAGGCAATGATCTCACTTAAAAAATGGGAAACAGGGAACGAATCATGCTAAAATAAGGAGGAAGGAAGATGTTTTAGGAATACATCTCTTTATGAGTCCTGTGGATAACTCCGGTTCGTATTTGCATTTACTAAACAAATGAGACAGTTTTAGATGTACACTGTTTTAGATTACATTTTTGATTTCCTTAATGAACAGTTTTGAGACCCTATTTTAAATTGTTCATAAAGTGTGGTGCATGTTCAGCTGCATTTACGTGGTTTGCACTTTAGAAAAATGTAGAAGGAAGTGTATATTTCATAATAGTAACATGATTTCAAAGGGCTAGGAAGATGCATGACTGTATATAAAAAAGTCAAATTGTTATCTTTATTAACGGATTAGCATAATGATGTTATCAGAATACAAATGTGATGAACTGATCCGAAGTTATTATTACCTCTGATGGATGAAGTGTGAAACTTCACAGGGCAGGAGCCTAGCATTCAAATGAGCTGTCCCAGGGAACTGGGTTGTTTTTCCTTGAATAAAATCTGCATTACCAGGAAATGTGCTTAAAATGGTAATCCCTGTCTGGCAGGCCCTGCCCCTTTTCTGTGAACTCATTCCCAGGGATCTGCACAGACACTTGCACTTGGCAAGGGTTGCTTTAGTTTCACCTGATGGGGGAAACATGAGGGCATCTTGACAGTCACTCCCTTCGCTTTTCCAAACTGAAGGATCACAATCCTTTTGAACTCCCTGCCATCTAGTTGTCGTTTCTGGACAGAAAATCATACACAAAACATGTCCGCCTTAAGCAACATGGCAGTGTTTGTACAGTTAATAACATGTAAAAAAGTCGACAGATGAAGGGGAAAGCCTGGAGAGGATTGGGAAGTCAAGACTTGTGACTGGCTCTCCTCCAGCTCAGCCAGCATTTCATACATGAGTGCTAACTATTGATTTCACCGGCGCTGGGTGGATTCCCCTCAAATACGCTAAATCACCACAGCTCCAAAACTATTTTAAATTCAGCTCAACGCATTTAAAATGGCAGAAATTGTAAAGAGGTGGCTGTGAACCAGGCGGTGTTTCCACTGAAGGGACCCAGGCACTATTGTGGAAAACGAGATTAGAGCTAAAATCATCTTCAAAAATAATTGAATCGCAATGACTAAAGAGACCGCCTTTGCTTTCATATGTTCCTTAATGTACTTTGATGTTATGTACTGGTTTTATATAAAGTACTATCAAACTGAGTATGTTTTATGTTAACGACGAGAAATACAAATACACTGTTTGTAAATGGCTATGTTTAGTGCACTGATATAAATGTCAGACAGTCCGCTATAAATTGCCCATTCTTGTCTGAGTTACTTGCAGCTTTTGGCTGTTGACCAGTCTTTCCTCCCACTTTAGTACAGGACACAGAAAGGTGACTTTGTGGATGTTTGGCGGACTACTGCATAATATTATTGAAGGATGTGCAAATGGCTCTTGAAATTGTAGCGTTAATTACCAGACATTCACAATCACAGCTAAAGCCCCATCTGCTAAAAGTGAAAGCGAAAGCACAGCTGATAGGATTTCATCGGGTCAATTCAGATACTGTTCCCCTTCAAAGCCCTTCCCTTGCCTATCCCTTGTTTACGTGTTCTCTTTGTATACTCCTTTGGTTAAGCAGTGACCTCTGACCCTGCTGAGTAAGAGAAGGGTAATTGCAGAAACCGTTGTCCCTAATGTACACATAGAATGACATTTATAATATTTTTGTAATTGAATGAAAACATACAAATTAGGATTTAAAAAAATGGGTGCCTGTGACAGGGTCATAAGATGCTGAGTGTGCAGATATGCGGTCCCACCCGTGCTGCACTGAACTGACCTGCGTTTTCGTCTGATGGTATTCCTGGCTCCCCCGCTAGCAGCATCCATCTCCGCGGCTCCCAGCGGGCTCCAAATTGCTGGTTGCCGCCCGGAGCTCACCGCGAACGGCCAACTCCGGCTCCAGTGCGAGCCCCCTCATTCGACGCGGCCGCCCTCACCGACCCACGGCGGCCCGTAGCTCCCCTCTGACTGGCCTCCACTGGCGCCCAGAAATTCAAGGGACAAATACCGGCTTCCCTCGCGCCGCACTACCAATGCCAGCATGCACGAGGAGGCAGGAGACAGGAGAAGGGGAGAGAGGTAATGAGAATGGTACAGAGATTGAGGTCACGTAAAGAGAGAAAAGGGAGACAGGGATGCAGTGCAGATATAAGTAAAGTAGGAAGAGTCGTAAAGAGAGAAGTGAGACAGCCAGCAAGAAATAGAGAGGTGGAAAGAGAAAGAGGTAGGTGAGAGGCGCAACAAGAGCCAAATTTCGGGGGGGGGCTGAATCTTTAAGCAATAGCCAGAGTGGAGCTGCAGGGGCTCTTAGAAGGGATGAAACAACAGCAATGAAGCCCTTTGAGTCCAATGGGTGTTGCGCACCTGAGGTAGGTAGTGAAAGAAAGGTAGAGAGATGGTTGTGGTTTTATTGTGCAATGTAGAGACACAGCTATAGAGGGAGAAGGAAATGTAGATAGAGGGAGAGTGCTGAGGTACATCAAGATCAGCTTCAGTAAGGAGCGAGAAATAAGTAACCATGGACAATAAACTCTGCTCCACTATGCAGGATAAGTAACCCTGAACAATAAACTCTGCTCTTCTACGCAGGCCTTAAGTAACCCTGGACAATAAACTCTGCTCCACTACGCAGGATAAGTAACCCTGGACAATAAACTGTGCTCCACTACGCAGGCCGTTGTTCTCGTAGGGAGTCAGCTATTGCACCCACAAATGCTTTGATAAACCAACTTTGCATGTTAAAAAGCATATAACCAATTCACAAAAGTGAACTATGAAAATGAAAATATTAGTCAATGAGAGAGGTGATGATTTTGGGGTCCCCCCTAACCTAGGAGAAGGACCAAGCAGATGCCTTGAACAGAAAGAGCATATCATGCTGAACGATTCAGTGGTGGTCCCATCCTCTTGGGACCACCCCAAGCACAGTTATGGGCAAAAATACAATCCCAAACAAAGGCCCTGCAAAGCATTATGGGACGACATTAGCAGTGGGCAGTGAATGTTATAGTATCCAATATCAAAATAATTCTACAAACAGCTGCAGTTCAACTAGTCGTTATTAGGTGTCCCTCATGAGTCAAATGCAAAAGCATTGAAATGATTACATCAAGCTGCAGTTCAACTAGTCCTTGCTAGGTGTCCCTCAAGCATTTGACTCATGAGGGACACCTAGTAACGACTAGTGGAACTGCAGCTTCATGAAAGGGTTTCAATGCTTTTGCATTTGACTCGTGAGGGACACCTAGTAATGACTAGTGGAACTGCAGCTAGATGTAATAATTTCAATGCTTTTGCATGTATTTATTTATTTTAGTTTTCTAAAGAGAAAACATGACTCAAGGGTACAAAGCTGGAGAAGAATTGTTCTCAATCAATGTAGACGCGTGTCAGACGTACAACTTAGTTTTTTTCAATTATTGAAGACGCGAGGAGCAGGACGGGGAGCGTGAAGCTTGGGAGGCGCCAAACAACAGGTAAGTGCCTTTTTAAATCATTTTAAAGGCCTTTGGGAGGTGGGAGGGGGCCTAGCGGAGCATAGCGTATTTCAACTGAGTTTTTTTTTAACTCTGTGGAAATACGCGTAGAGGCACTACGCCTGCTACGCCCACCCTTAGTGATAACATGTTTGTACTCTCCCTGTAAAACATGGTAAAATCGGCTAACACCTGATTGGTAGATTTTATTCACTTATAAGTCCTAGTAAATGGTACTACTTTTACCCAGGACCTGTAAATTAGAAGTTACTAGTGGGCTACAGCACATCTTGTGCTACCCACTAAAGCATCCCTGTAAAACATGTCGCAGTACCATCTCACCTAAGGAGATTCCTGGATTACAGAACCTGCTCCCCTACAATGGGCTGTGCAATCAATACGATATCTAGGCCTCAACCTGACCCCCTCCTTGGCCTCTTGGACCCAAGCCAACTGGCCAGCATGCGAGCGTGGCATACAGGAAGATATACAATGGTGGAAGAATTTCCCCTCTCCTGTATGGGGCGACTCAATGCAATTAAAATATCCCTCCTTCCAAAAGTGCTTTATTTGTTTCAAGGCCTGCACACCCCTATTCCGCAATGGGATATCCAAGTACTCCAATGAGATCCAACCACCTTCATATGGTGCAAAGGTCACCCAAGCTTTTCAAAGAAACTTCTTATGTTGCCTCCAGACAGTGGAGGATTGGCATGCCCTAACCTCCTTGAATACTCCGGGCATGCAACCTTCGCTATATCTCGGAATGGGTTGTTTGCGAGTGCGAAAAACACTGGTTTCATATGGATCGGGTGGTTTCATGTAGACCTCTATGGGACCTCGCCTGGCTCCACAGATCAGCCCTTTCCCGTAGTGCACACATAGCAACCCCCACGAAAACAGTTCTTGACATATGGGGCAAACTTGCAGTGTCTCGGGGCTTGACTTCGTTCTCATCTCCCAACACCCCCATCTTCGCAACCACACAACTTCTTAACTTGGACTGAGGGAGAGTGCCGCACAATTCAGGACCTCTTTCATGGGAACACATTCTTAACTTTTGAGCAGTGTAAAAAAATGTTTCACGTTACAGACACTTTAAAGATGCAATACTATCAACTCTGCCATTGGCTGCTCTCCCCCACCTATGTACAGGGAGTGACTAGGGCGCTTACCCCCTTTGAAACCCTAGTACAGGCCTATGAGGGTTCATGAGGTCTAATCTCTCGCACCTATAAAGTTCTGCAACACTCGCACCAGATCCAGTCCCACACATATCAGAGGCAATGGAACATAGAGATTGGAGAGATCTCGCCAGAAAGCTGGGATTGGCTCTGGCGTGTTATCCCAAAATGTATAAAAGCATTCCAATACATGAATCGGCCTACAAATTGATGACACATTGGTACTACACCCCAGCCCGCCTCAACAAGATGGCACCAAATCTCTCACCGACATGCTGGAGATGTCAAGGTGATGCTGGCAACTTTCTGCACATCTGGTGGACCTGCCCTAGCCTAAAGATCTTCTGAAAGGAAGTCCTCAGTCATATTAAGGACACCGTGGGCTTTCCCATAAAAAGCTCTCCTATGGTGTCTTTACTAAGCATTAGACCTCCTCAATTGGCAGCTATGACCCACTCAGACTGGTGCCTCATCGCGCAGATGCTGGGGGTGGCATGACAATCTATAGTCTTATATTGGAAAAAGCCTGTACCCCCGCGTACCTCAACTTGTTTTCTCCGCCTATGGTATGTCCTGGCCCTAGAGCTTCTAATAGCCCGTTTCAACCACACTGGCACTAAGTTTACCCACACCTGTCATCCACTTATACAATACCTTTAATGGATAGACTACTCTCGCTTTGATCACCCTTGGCTGAGGGCGCAGCAGCTATTCGAAGACTATGTCATGCCCTTCACTAGAGGGGCCCAACACCAACTCCCTGAATCATGATCCTGATGAGGCCCTCTCTCCTCTTTAACTCATTCCACCACTTCCCTCAGCCTGCACTCCGACCGAATCATAAACCCCCCCCATTCCTGGTTTGTGTCCCCTACACTTTTTTAGATAATTGGTTAACCTGTCGGTTAACCTGTTGGTCTTACAACCTTGGCTCTCACTAACATAATAATCCTACCCCTCGTGGATGCTCCATCTGCCACGCTGGCTTTCAGATGAACTCTCTGCACACACACACATATCATGACCCTCCCTATTCAGGGTCCTTATAAGTCATACTTACCTCATACTGCACGCCTTCTTCATTACGGCACCGGACAGACTCCTGTCACTACTTGCTCGCTCTCTCTGTCACTGTTGGGTACCATCGATAATGTATGAGTTCACCAATGTATTATGCTAATTGTGATGAATATTGTTAGAGGGAAAAATTTTCTTTTTAATAAACAGATTTGAAATAAAAACATATCGCTGGCCTACCACTGCAGCCTGCAGTGCAGTTTTAAACTACAAATTTGACCTGGCAAAATAAGCCTTTTGGCAGGCCTACACTTTCTTTTTTTTAATATGTATACGTGGCCACAACGGAAGGCCTTTAAGCTCATGGGATAGGGCAGGTTGCATGATATTTAAAAAGCAGGACATGTGTATTTAAGTTTTACATGTCATGAGAGTGAAAAAGCCTCAAGGTGAGGCTCCAACGATGAAGTGCTCTTCGGTTCAGCTATGATCGCCTGCAGCAGCAATGACCACTGAGTTTTCCCCATCGTGAAGCTCCTGCGACAACTGCTCCTTGCGCTCACAACAAACTCCTTGCAGCCCCTGCCAACACAGAGCTCCTGCTGAGGCTCCTCATGTGGACCTGGACTCAAAGAAGGTAAACTCTTCATCAAGACTAACCAGGTCCCTATAATCAACCCGTACTCCATCGCTGTCGGCCTCAACCTGTGACTCTGACCCAGTCCAGTGCAACTAGATACCTTCAAGTGGCACTTTGTGCTTTTTAGCTCTATTTTCAACTAGAACTTTAAGAATTCCTAACTACGAATCAACTGATACGTGTTTTGTTGTTTTGGTGTCATTTATTATACTCTAATTTTATTAATTGGTTTGGGATGTTTCTTGAGTTGTGGTTTCACTTTATTACTGTGAATACTATTTATGAGGGCTGCATAAATACTCTGTACATTGCCTGTAAGTTAAGCCTTACTGGTTTTGTGCCTAGCTACCAGAGGTTTATGTAGTGACTTCTGTTGTTCATCCTGGCAAGGATTGTGTTTATTATTCAAGTGAGCCTTCCACTCATCTCAACAAAAAGCCCAATTTCTTAAAGTAAGCAGTTGTCAAAACTGGTTATATTAACACGAGTTGAGAGCATCAATTATTTGACAACGTTTTAAAGAATGCTGCAGAAAAATTGGGGAAAGTACTTGGTAAGCAAATAGAGAAAGGCTTACAGCTACAAAGGTACCCCAACGACTCATATGTAAATCTAGCAATTTATCCAATTTAGGTGATTAAGTTTAAAAATTTCCCAAATTATTGTGGTTTAAGATGGAAATCAGGCAGGTTTTACAGTATGCCTTACTTGTATGGTGATCCAAAATATTTGCACTACATTAGTAATTTTGTGCCACGTTTAGGAGGCTCGTCAACTTTAAGAAAGATAAATAATAATGGCAAAAAGGAAATAAGGTCAAGATTAAGAATATCACTGACAAATAATAAGATGCTTAACTTGGTAGGCACTAGAACATGATGTTGGGTCTTTAGAATTGGATGATCCCCTAGAACACATTTCCATGAGGTAATATCAGGAAAAACAGTATCGACTCACCAAAATATTGTTTACAAAAATTTCATTATACTATACCAAAAATAACACAAATATCAATGACAAAAGTCTTGCAGTCAAAAATATCAAAATTTAACAATATCAAACACACAAATATCGAAACATAAAATATTTTCTCCTATTTATATCTATACACAATATAAAAAATATTGAAACGGGCAAAATTGACTACAAAAACATTGCTAAGAATAAGGAAAATAAGTTACATCATAAACTCATTTTTAAATTAAGTAAATATAAACAATAAACAAAAACAAAAAATAATACATTAAAATAACAAATATGAAAATATTCACATTAATGACATCTATTCACCTTACATTTACTATTGCAAATAGTCACATTTTATAAAAACAAACATTAATACAAGAAAAAGAAATAAAATCAATTTAGCATTTAAAATATATTATTAATACAACAATCTAAGAGAAACATTAATTAGCGTCCACCAGAAAAGCCCATAACTGAAACACAAAATACAAATTGTACACAAAGTAGCCAAAGAAATTGGTCATAAACAAACTAACCACTAAAACTATGAACTTAATTAAGTGAACAGTATAAAAAGAGTACTAAGCTCACTATTTCTTACAGGAAAAACTTAACAACTTCAGGAAAACAAACCTCAGTAGGACGGCACTAAAAAAAGTCAGAAGGAAGACTTCAAGATAATAACAAAACACTTTCACAAGATTGAAAATTAAATGAAGCACAATATAATGTGACATAATTTTGAAACACAAATCTAAAAATGTATTACTAAACTAACTTTTTTATTATCAATATTTATCATTAGAAATAAGGAAGCACTTCAACAAAATTGAGGGACTTCGCACCAAAAGATTCAACTCCACACGCTTAAACCTGGACAAATTCACTTTCAAAGTAAGTAAAATAACAGTTAGAAAAATAAAACAACCCCTATTGGATGAACTGAAAACTTATATCCCACCAACCCCCAAAAGTAACTAAACCCTTATTTTTAACATATAACTAAAACAAACATTTTCTCACCAGCAGAAAATGAAAGCCCGCCTGATCCAAATCTTGAGGACCTCAAAGAAAAACGGAAGAAAATAAAGTGCAACACAAAGCAATTAGCAAATTTGTAAGTATAAAATGTAAAACATTTGAAAACAAGTTTAAATAACTTTAGGATACAAAATAAACATTTTAACACAATATATATACATTTTAAATAATGCTACTATCAGAAGGAATGGCAGAAAGAGCCATATATTTCACATCACAGGAAGGTAAACAATTGCTTTCACACACGGAATACACATTCAGACAGAAAAACACAAGCACAGAGAACATGAATTGGAAATTGCCTAAATATTTAATAAATGCTTGTTATGGGAGGGCTACAATAAAAAAACAATATCGTATTTAATGTCAGAGACACAACCACCTCCCAAATGTAACAGAGATAGAAGTAAGGGATGCACGTCAAAATTTAAAAGACGTAAGCATTAGTTTCCAAGAGTATGCCTCTAAATCCTTCAAAGACATACTCCCTAAAGTAACGTATCACACTACAGGTCAGCTACCAGCATTTCCTACTTTAAAACACCTAATATCACATACTGAAAAAGCCACGAGTCAA
The DNA here is from genome assembly GCF_964204655.1 of Triturus cristatus. Classification (NCBI taxonomy): domain Eukaryota; kingdom Metazoa; phylum Chordata; class Amphibia; order Caudata; family Salamandridae; genus Triturus; species Triturus cristatus. The sequence goes on along the minus strand of NC_140590.1, from coordinate 652,193,832 downwards.
ACTCCTGCTGGCCTAAGGAAGATATTAAGAGATACACATTCCTGAACATTTAACAACCGCACATAACAAAGAACCTTTCCTCCTATAAGACAACCACAGAAGAATAATCATTATTTGCAACTGAAAATAACACTCTCAGACTAAGCCAATGTGAATCGTGGATGACGGACAGAACTTTTAAAATATGCCCTACACCATTCACACAGAATTACACTATACATGGTGAATATCATAACACTAACATACCCCACATAATGCACTGCTTCCTAAAAAACAAGATGGAACCTACTGTGAACTATTACATCACACCAAAGTAAAAACTAACCACTGCACTCCACACAAAATTGTGTAATACATGCTGAACAGGCAAGATACAAACAATACTTAAAAAATACCCACACAAGGCCATAGAAGGCTGCTATTACTACTTCAACCAAAGTGTTTGTTAATATCTGCACAAATCTGCACTAATTGTAGAATAAACAACAAACAGCCAGTTTGCCTTTGAAATTAAAAAGTTAATAGTTTTGGCATATATACCTGTAATAGACAGAGCTAACCTCTACAACATGCTAATAGAATACTATTTTATAGAAGAAATTATCAAAAACTAAGTTCACTAAGGGACACCTTAAAAACACTTGGGTTGGCTCCAACCCAAATTCCAAATATGATGGTAGAATGTCTATGACAGCACCGTGGCTCAACAAGCCAGAATCCACAGCACAGTGGAAGGATGGCACAATGTCTTCCAACCCAGACTTGAAAGAACCAAATCAGCAATCTACAAATTCTTAGAAGCCCTCCAAAAATATAAAGGTTGTCAACAACTAAGAATAGAAGAGTGTGTATCCAAACAATCTGAGAAATGTAAGAAATGCTACATTTCAAAATCAGGATATTTAAAAATAATAGATAATATCTCTGTAATATTGAGTAGACTATCTAGAAATGAAATGAATTAACACTTACCTACCAATATACTCACAAATAAAATAGAAAAAACCTAACACCACAATAGCCTAAACAAATTTAAATACATATTAGAATAATTTTGTAAATCAATCTAGTACATGAACATAATAACATACAGCACTTAACTGATAAATACAAATACTTAATTTAAATATTTAATCAAAAATATTTATAGGAAAGCCAAAAACATGCAATATAACAATTATATATAAAGGATCTCCCAAATTAAAACACACATATAAAAAATAAAACATTTCCATTTCAGTAAAAGCAAAGTTCATATACATATTAAATTATTACATTTTCCACCCAAGAATAAATGAAAATTTCACACTTACAGTTGTGTAGCTGGAGTTATTGAACCAACTCCAGATTCCATAAATCCATTTGACAGAAGTCAAAAGAAAAAAACTAAGCAACCCAAACAAAATACAAAAATTAAATTTCCAAATTAAATCCACGAAGCAGTCAAGAGTCACTAAAAGCCATAAAAATCCTGAAAAATAGAAAGTAAAAGCCACTCCAGGAAATCTGAAAAATCAAAGGAAATTAAGAAATAATGTTGGAGCAAACTAGACCAAATAAGAGTCATTGTTTTTTTAAATAAAAAAAACTTTAGGAATAGTATGTTTCAAAAACAAAATACAAAATGTGCATTAATAAAATAAATAGAATACATAAATATAAATATGTAAAAATCTTGACATGTATTGGTTATTATTGGAAGAACCTATGCACTATAAAACAAAGTACAAACTACAAACTATTTTACTATTCCCACCCCAATGTATACCAATTGGAGTGAGCTATTCAACACTAAGGGGCCGATTCCGTTCGGGTAAAATGATTTCCCGTACGACTCGTATCCGTATTTTTTTACGTACGAGTCGTACAAGTCCCGTACAAACGGCGAAGTACGATTCGTACCGTAAAAATACATACGAATTGCATCGGGAAAAGTCTACGAGACGTCCCCGAACAGATTTACGTACGAGTCGTAAAACTGAAGTCCGAGCGCACAAGTCCAATCCGTACCAGCGTCCCGAATACACAAGCGTATGGAAAACGTCCCGTACGGAGCGAACTTTGCACAACCCCTACCCCGGGTACACTTGTGCCCGGGGTACGAGTTGTACGGCCCCCCCCAGCCTCCCACCCCTCCCGCGTACGTCCGCACCGTACCCCCTAGCCCCCCGTATGTACGCGCCATACCCCCAGCCCCCCGTATGTATGCGCCGTACCCCCACCCCCGTATGTACGCACCGTACCCCCACCCCCCTATGTACGCGCCATACCCCCACCCCCGTATGTACGCGCCATACCCCCAGCGCATTGGTACGGCGCGTACATACGGGGGTGGGGGTATGGCGCGTACATACGGGGGGGCTGGGGGTATGGCGCGTACATACGGGGGGACGGCGCGTTCTGGGCCCCCTTTTCCTCGTGCATCGCAGCGTACTTAGCTTTTCCGGCACTTTTTGGCTCCCGTAAAAATATAGCCGTGCGTAGTGCTGTGGGTACGAATCGTACTTGCTGGTCCGTAAAACGCTGCCTGACTCCGTGCGGACGTCGCGTACGCGCTGTCCAGGATCGGAATTGTATGTATTTATTAGCCGCACGGTGTTTTTTACGATTCGTACGGAAATGGTATTTCTGTACGAATCGTACTTTCTGGTTTGTACGGTGGAATTCCCGGGTACGAGTCGTACGGAGAAAACGCTCAGTACGACCATTTGTACCCCGGTTTTACAGGACCGGAATCGGCACCTAAAAGGGCAAGATTTACTCTTCCTTCTCCAAAAGAAAGCATTTTGGGGAAGGTGTTGCACAGTAAAGAGGTTAGATTTATTCCAACTGTCGGGCGGACGCTGTCTCAGAAACAGAATTAACCGACCTTCGGTCGGCAGTCCCGACTGCCTCATTATGATGCAACCGCACATGGTGCGGTCGCATTCCAACATTTCCCTATGGGATCATGTGTTACGGCAATAAACCGGCCGTAGTACATGCTTCCATAGAGAAATGTGAGGTGGTGTTAATCCCTGCACCCTGTCACTGGCTGCAGGGATTAACAGGGGGCACCGAAGTGCCCCCTCAGGCACCAAATGGAGGCCGCACAGGAGGGGCCCAGCAAAGGGCCCCCAAACATGCTTTCCGATAGGGATTCTCGATCGGAAACGCCAGCATGGAACACTGCCGGAAACCATGCATCATAACCCAGGAGGCAGAAACGCCTTCCATTTGAATTATGGGATGGTCTCCAACTGCCATACATGGTCCTGGAGCCCATCGAAGCCAGCTGGACTGACTGGCTGGTTTCAATTCCGACCGGCTGTATCAAAATCAGATGGTCAGAATTGAAACTGACAACCATAGGTCGGAGGCCTTATGACTGACATTGTAATAGGCCCCTAAGGGGGGATTACAAACCTAGTGGTCAGACCGCTTAGCTGTAGTGTTGGCAGTCAGCAGACTGCTGTCAAGCCGGCAGCATCCCGACTGCCATATTATGACATGACCAACACGATGGCGGCGATCTGTCAGCGGCGGCATGCTCACTGTTACCATGCACCATGTCATGCATGGCACACAGTGCACGCATGACAGTGCTTGCAGAGGGGGGCACAACATGTGCCCCCATGCACAGCCCCCACTGGGCGAAATCACACAGGGCCCTCTTTACGTTTCCAACATCTTTTACATGGCGGGGTCACCTCCATGCAAAGGATGTAAGAAAGGGATGTCATAATCCCGATGGCAGTGCCTGCCTTGGCATCAACGCCATTCACTTGTCCTGACATGACCGCCACACCATTGGGATCCAATATCCTGGCAGTGGTGGAGGTGTTGTATCGGGCAACTTTCAGTCCAACTGGCAGTATCCTGATGCGGCGGTCACACTGACAGGTCGCCATCGTAATCGGGCCCTAAATGATTTAAATGTAATATTCCCACTCCATTCTAAAGCATTTTGGGGAAAGTGTTGACCACTAAAAGAGTAACATTTTCTATTCCCACTCCAATATAAACCATTTTGTGTAAAGTGTTGAATAGTAAAAGGGTTACATTTAGTATTCCCTCACCAATCTAAACCATTTTGTGGAAGGTGTTGGGCACTAAAAGGGCAAGATTTACTATTCCCACTCCAATCCAAACCATTTTGTTAAAGGTGTTGGATACTCAATGGGTTGGATTTACTTTTCCCACTCCATTTAAACCATTTTTGATTTGATTTGATTTGATTTTGTAGAGTGCGACAAATACCCAAAGGCATCAAGGCGCTGTAGACGACCATTCGGGCAACCACGATTCACCTATAGGTGTTCAGGAAGAATTGTCTATGACGTATACAGCCCGGTCTTGAGTGCTTTCCTGAAAGGCATCAGCTGAGGGTTAGCCCTCAGGCTTTGAGGTAGAGAGTTCCAGAGTCTGCTTGCCGCAATTGAGAATTCTCTGTCACCCCATTTCTTTCTATTGATTCAAGGCACCATGAGCTAATTTTGATGTGCTGATTGCAAGCTTCTTCCTGGACGATACCAGCAATACATTGTTTCGATTCTTGATGGGCTGGGGAGTAAAAGAACCTTGTGCACAATGCAGAGTGATTTAAACATAATGAGCTTTCTAATAGGAAGCCAATGTAAGTCCCCTGGCGGCAGACTGGCGCCTAGGAATATTGAGAATTAATCTGGCAAGTGCATTTTGTACCACTTGGAGTCTGTGCTGGGTGCTTGTGTTGGAGTCTAGGTAAAGTGAGTTACAATGATGCAGTCTGGACATGAGTAGGGCAAGGGTGACCTGCTTATGTGCTGACTGCTGAAAAAGCGGGAAGATTTTGCTAAGCATTCTTATTATCCAGATGCAAGTTGCCACCGTGTGATTAGCCTGGGCATTAAAATTGATTTCATTATCTAAGAAAACTCTGAGATTCTTGGCCTTCTTCCCAGGGGTGGGGCAGGTCCCTAGTGTATCTGGCCACCAGTTGCTATTCCAGCTCGTTGGTCCTGTACCAAAGAGCAGAACCTCGTTTTTTTCCCAATTAAGTTTTAGAAAGTTTTGGCCCATCCAGTCTGCCACTGCCAACATACATAGTGAGAAATTATCTGCTCTAGAGCATGAATTTTTGAAGATTGACACAATAAGCTGTGTATCGTCACCATATGACACTACCTACAGCCAAAATGCCTGGATTATGGCAGCAAGGGGGGGCCACCTAAAGATTAAAGAATATGGGGCTCAACGAGGAGCCCTGTGGCACTCCACATGGCAGGGAAAAAAACCTCTAAGTAAAAGTGCGGTAACTTCACTCTTTGTTAACGATCTATAAGGAAGGAGGATAGAAGGGCCAGAGCTTGATGAGTGATACCCAGATCTTGGAGACATTCCATCAGCAGAAAAGGCGAGATGGTATCTAATACTGCGGATATATCAAGGAGTATCAGTGCCACACCTTGTCCTTCATCCATTAGATACCTAATGAAGTCTGGGGTTGAGATCAGGGCGGTTTCCGTTCCATGATGTTTTCTGAAACCGAACTGAGAGTTATCCAGCCATCTCTGTTGTTCTGCAAATTCCATGGATATAAACATGCTTCTTAAGGATCTTTGCTGGGCAGGGAAGCAGAGAAATTGGACAATAGTTTTTTTACAGTCCATACTGTCCAAGTTGGATTTCTTTAGAAGGGGCCTACTAATTGCCTCCTTCCATCTCCAGGGGTAAGATCCGTAGATGATCACTTGATTCATTAAATTGGAAAGAGGATGGGCTATGGTACTAGCTGCCAGGTGAAGAATTGCAGGTGGGCAGGCTTCAAGGGATGACCCTGATTTCGTGTTGAGAAGGTATTGTTCCATCATCTTAGGGGTAGAGATGAGAAGACAAGCAGTACTTTGGTCTCTTGGTCTGTTTGAACGGAAGTCCTTTGAGATGTCAATTGAGGTCTTCTGGTTGGGGTTGGCTGCATGGGTGTGTTAGGAGTTGCTTCAAATCCGTTATGGATATCTACAATCTTGGATTGGAAGAAGTTTCCTAACTGGTTGCAAAATAGTTGTGAGTCATTAGGCTATCCAGTGACTGGGGGGATGGAGATTGTTTGACACTAAGGCCCTGATTATGAGTCTGGCAGTCTGAGGACAACCAGACTTGCGGGGGCGCGGCGGTGGTGGTATAGCCACCGCCGCACCCGCGGTCCGACCACCCTTTTAGAACCGTGTTCCCTGGCAGTCCTGTGGCTGTCTGCAGGCGACAATATGCCTGAGGCACCGCCAAGCATATTACAATTTTCCTCCCTACCAGTGGTCTCATGTAGGTTATTCCTCCGTGTAACTGCTGGCGGTCAGGTAAGAAAGGCGCCCCTGTGCATGAGGGTGCATGCAGGGGGGCACATGTTGTGCCCCCCTGTAGATGTGCACCTCCAGTTCCTGCATGCGGAGGAATGCACAGCATGGTGCATTTCTTCCCATGCAGGAACATGCGCTTGGCAGTCCAGTGGCAGTGCTGTTTAAGGCTCACAATGAGCCTTTAAAGAGCACCGCTGCGGGACCGCCGTGCCACCTATCCGCCAGACCACAAAATTACTTGTAATCTGGCAGGTAGGCAGTGGTGAGTTTTGGAGGTCGTGGAGCGGTAGCGTGCCGCCCGCTCGAGGACCAACGAAACGCATAATCAGGCCCATTTTGGTTTTAATGTAACATTCCCAATCCATTCTAGAGCCTTTTGGTGAACGTGTTGGCTCTAAAGGAGTAACATTTTCTATTCCCGTTCCAATCTAAACCATTTTGTGGAAGTTGTTGAATAGTAAAAGGGTTACATTTAGTATTCCCACAGCAATCTAAACCATTTTGTGGGAGGTGTTGTGCACTAACACCTCCCACAAGACTTATTATTCCTACTCCAATCCAAACTATTTTGTGTATGGGATGGGACACTGAAAGGGCAAAATTTACTATTCTCAATCCAATCTAAACAATTTTGAGGAAAGGAGTGGGACACTACATTGGTTAGATGTACTATTCCCATTCCAGCGTTACCCATTTAAGGGAAGGCGCTGGACACTCAAGGGGTTCGATTTACAATTACCACTACATATAAACCATGTCGAGGAAGATGATGGACAGTAAAGGAGTCAGGTTAGATTTACTATTCCCACTCCCATATAAACTATTTGAGGCAGTGCTGGACACTAAAGGAGTTACATTTACTATTTCCAATCCAATCTAAACCATTTTGGGGGCGGTGTTGGGCCATACAAGTGCAATATTTCGTATTTGGTGAAGACAAATCATTATTATTCAAAATCATAAATAGCATTAAAAGCAAATATATATAACTTACATTACAAATGAATACTCCAAACAATCAACATAAAACAATATAAAATAAAATCCAGAAAATATTAACATTTAAAAAAAGCTATATTAAAAAATGATATCATTACATTTAAAAAATAAATACAAATGATAATGTAAATAAAATATTTTGAAATTACATTTTAATTTTCCACAATGCATTTACTAACAACTTAGATAACAAAATTGCATACGAAAAAGTATACATTACATTTATAATCTTTTTAGGATTAAATCTGTTTCATCGATTTAGGTCAAGATATAATACAACAATCATCCCATCTACATCCAATGGTTGGTAGGGAACAATACGCAGAAGATGACAACAACAAATGGAAAGTGGGTGGCAGAAAGGGTAGGAGGTGGGGGTAGGAAAAAGGCTAGGGAGAGAAGAGGGATTACTCGACTGTTTTTGAAGAAAAATGTGAAGTACGCCTCAGTCGCATGGTGAAAGGGATTTACTTGCAAATTCACATCCATGTGTCAATCGACAGAATGATCTGCCTGTGTGAGGCGGAGTATTCGTAGATATGCTGGGCAGTTCAGTTTCCTGAATTTGTTAGATAGAAACCATACACAGGGTCCCCAGATTCTGTAAGACCGTGGCAACATGCAAGTCTCCATCGCGGTAAGTTTCTCCATTCCCAGGAGCTTCCATAGTTTGTGTAGCCAGTCCAGTGGATTCAGGTTTCGTATCGGTACCCCAGCGAGATAGGAGAATCTGTTTAGCTGCACCAAGTGCAAGGGTGATGGCCTTTCCCCATGCCGACTTCAAATGCTATGTTCAGGTATTCAGGAGGCTTGGTAAAATATAACTGGGGAACCTAGGAGCTCAGTGACAGATATCTCATAAACACCTGCTAAAACCTCTGACCAGAACTGTTGTATTTTGGGACTGTGCCAAAGAAGATGTTTCAATGTGCCAGTTTGTCCACACCTCCTCCAGCAGCTGGCATCTCCTTCTGGCTTTCATTTAGCCACTCTCGTAGGTGTGTAGTCCCAGTAGTGCACTATTTTGAGCAAAATATCTTTGCCAGACACACCACAGTTAGAGGTGCAGGCTTTCTGTAAGATGTCATACCACTCCTTGGAGGTAAATGTGCGTTCACATTCCAGGCCCCACCGCCGCTGTGCTGGTGATTTAGTGGGATCCACTGGTGAAATGAGGGAAGTGTAAATGTCGGAGAGAATGCACTTATTGGATTGGTTTGTGAGGAGCCATTTTTCAAATGGTGTGAGGTGTCGGCTGGCATGTGGGTAGATGTGAGGTTGCATTAGTCAGTGGCAAATGGCAATATATTGCACATATGCAGCAGAGGGAAGGCTGTAGTTAGGCTGGATTTGTGTGAAATCCATAAGTTCATTCAGGCCTTAAAAGTCCCTCACCCTCTTACAGTTAGCCTCTTGCCATTGAATAAAGGAGAACCCTGGAAACGCAGGGGGAAGATCTGGGTTCCCTATGAATGGGGTCTGGGGTGAGATGCGAGAGGAGAGTTGCCGTGATTCCTGTACTCTGTCCCACACCCTCACTGTTGCTCGAATTACCGGGGATATATAAACCCCTGGTGGTTGGTGGGGTCTGGGTAGCAATGGCACTTTCCATTTGTGAATTCCAGTGATGGCTTGGTCTATGAAACATTAATGCTTCTCAATACTAGGCCTAGTCCATTCCACATATATCGAAGTTGGGCCGCCAGATAGTATCTCATTAGATAAGGTATGCCTCTGCCTGAATCAGGTAAGATTGTTTCTTTGCCATACGGGCCTTTTTCACCAGCCAAAATAAAGTCCTCTATTAGGTGTTGTAATTTACCAAGTATATGTGGAGGGGCTTCAGGGGAAGTGTTTGCATAATGTGTAGAATTTTGGGCAATAGGGTCATTTTGACTTCTACAAGGCGCCCTAGCAAGGAGAGGGTGTAGTTCCTCCAGGCCAAGAGATAGGACCGAGTGTTGGTGAGAAGTGTGGCATACTTACTGTCGGAGGTAAGTCCCTGTGTGGAGTAGATCTGCAAACCTGGGTACTTGACTCCATGGATAGCCCATGTAAAGGAAAAAGACGCTCAAGTTTGGCCTGATCAGCTTTAGGAATGGTGAGATTAAGAACCTGAGATTTCTGGAAGTTAATTTTAATACCAGATGCCTGTCCAAATCCCTCCATCTCACACATTAGTGGTGTCAGGGAGGCGAATGGTTGTGTTACAGCTATCATGACATCGTCAGCATTCAAAGCCAACTTGTGTTCTCTACCCCCACCCCCATTGGTATGCCTATTGTGTTTGGGTTCCTGTGCAATTATTTAACAAATGACTCTATGTAAAGGGCAAATCGTAGAAGGTACAGGGGGCATTCCTGTCTGGTGCCCCTTGCTACATAGATGGATCGTGACATCAGCCCATTAAACCTTACCTTTGCCTCTGGATCTGCGTAGCTACACCAGATCCAGCGTTGGAACCGTGTGCCTAGCCAAACTCCAGTGAGCACTAAGTGGAGGTAAGGCCAGTACACACGGTCAGAGGCTTTCATGGGGTCGACGGATAGGAGAAGTGTGGGCAGTCGTACTTTTTCAAGAAGATGGCAAATATGTTTTGAGTTGTCACTGCCGCCTCTCTCGTGGGTAAACCCGGCTCGATCAGGGTCAGGTATGTCTTGCATGTAAGGGGCAGGGCAAGATGCCAAGATGCTGGTGAAAATCTTGGAATCAACATTTAACAATGAAATGGGCCAGTAAAATGAACAGTACACCAGTACTGTTCATTACACTGGCCTATTTCATTGTTAAATGTTGGTTCCAAGATTTTGGGCTTAGGGAGAACTGCAATGGTTGCCATTTTCATGGTATCTGTGAGAGTGCCTGTAGTGCTAAAGGAGATATACAAACAAGCCAGAAGGTGGGCTAGGGGGGTTGCAAATGTTTTGTAAAAGTCAGAGGAGTAGTCTTCTTGACCAGGCACCTTGCCCAGTTGTAGCCATTTTATGGCCATGAGCACTTCATTAGGGTGAATGTCCTTGTCCAGTTTTGAAGTCTCGGATTGGGAAAGATGAGTTAAGGGTGCCTGTCCTGTGCTAAGTAGGACTCAGCATTTCTCAGATCAAGTGCTTTGCAGTGTACAGAGTAGTGTAAAAGTGTCCTACTTTTTGGGCAATTTGTTCATTCTGACACACTCTATTGCCCTATGTTCCCTCAATCTCAACCACCCGCTGGTGTATGGCTTGAGCGCTAAGCCAATGAGCCAGTAGGCAGCCCACTTTGCTACACCCTGCATAATATTTTTGTTTTGTATGCAAGAGAGCATATTCGGCCTTGTCCATGTCTAACGCCTTGAGTTGTTTGCGGGCTGTCCTAAGTTGGTGTCGCATTTAAGCAAGCCAGTGCATTTATGTGTCTCCTCTAAGTCCCTTATTTCGTCCTCTAATTTAAACCGCTTGTCTCTTCTATCCTTGTTCAGGAGGGCCGCGATAGCTATAAAACAACCCCGGATGACAGCTTTCAGTGTATCTCACAAAAAAGCAATAGGAGTGTCCCGGGTATCATTAGTGTCCATGAAAATGAGTATGGCGTTGGTTATTTCAGATATGGTGGATTCATATGTGAGTAGCTTGTAGTTAAAGCACCATGTGCGAGGTTGAGGTGTCAAGCCAGGCAAGTTTAGTGTGATACCAATGAGTGAATGGTCAGAGACTGCAACCACTCCAATGTTGATTGTTGTGGTGGTTGTAGTGAGGAGTGGGAGGGCAGGAAAAAGTCTATCCATGCATATGTATGGTGTGCCGCTGAAAACAATGTATAGTATTTTGTGGTCCCCAAACATCCACCAACCACATGTCTGCCAGCCAGTACCAACTCGTTGATGTAAGGCCCCCGCCTGTCCCGTCCTTTGGCCCACCTGTCCAGGAGAGCATGGAGTATGAGATTGAAGTCGTCCCCTAGGAGTATATCTGCATTCGGCACAGCTACCACCCGACCCACCACATCCTTAATGAAGGCCTCTTGGTGGTCGCTCAAGGCATATATATTTGCAAACATAAATCTATAGCCCTTCAGTTCCAGGAGTCTGCCGGGTAGTTCAGCATGTGTCTGGATCACCCTGCTTGGGAAGTGCGTGGCTAAGAGTGTTTCTACCCCCGCCTTATTCCCAAGGTTCAGCAGAGAAATATTGATGGTCAAACCAATGGGTTGTAGGCATTTCCAGTCAGTGCGGAGGAGGTGTATTTTTTGAAGTAAGCAGATGTCATATTTAGCATCCCTAGGGAAGGAGAGAGGTGCCAGATGCTTTGCTGGTGCGTCAAGGACCCACACATTAAGGCTTAAAATCTTAACCATAGTGCATGTGGTGGGTCAAAAATGGACAGGAGAGAAGGGGATGGGTGTAATGCATTCCCCCTCATGTCTGTTTGGCAAGAGGCACTTGGGTTGTATACCTTGTGGCTGAGTTCATAGAGCAGTAGAAAAAAGGTAAAATAAGCAAAAACAAAGACACAAGGTAAGATAATAAATAAAAATGAGGGCTAGATAAAACTAATAGGGGCAGGATTAAAGAGATTAAGTAGGGATTTAAAAGTAGGCCCCAGCATCATAAACAGAGCAAAAACAAGATGACCACACCCATGCAAACCACATAGTGCCGTACACAGGTGATTTACATCGCGAGAACGCACTTCACGTTGTGAATGACTTAAAACGTCACGCGAATGGGTGCGGCGAGCAGCTCCACCGGTTTGCTGAACTCCCAGGCCTAATACAAACTAGAGACATAATTGAAACCTGTGGTACCCCATACAGCATTAGCATGGGTCTGAGCTGAATATTAAACCACTAAGTGTGATTGGTCAGAAGGAGAAAAACTGAATATACCCCTACTAGCAATGGCCAACCTGTCTCTCGAGTCAGAATACAAAGTTCAAGTGTCAATTATATTGAACACCACTAGGAAATCTTACACATTCCCACACCATCCAGTACAGGCTTCAGGATGTGTGGAAGGGAAAAGAGGGGCAGAATAAATATGAACATTTGGGGCTGTTCCAAAAACAAGAAGCCATATGAAATTCAGGAACCTGGGAAGGAGGAAAAGAGGGGATGTTGGGAATCGAAAACAATGTAGGATTTATTACTGGGAAACTGTTTGTACTGCTCACACATTCATTCTAAGTCCTGTTGTAATCTCACACCAAATGGAAACAGCAGTTTCTGCCCAAATGTAGATGATAAATTGTGCTGGAAAACAGGCATTTCCAGGGTTGTTCCCCAAAAAATCTTTTGGTGGTTGCTAAAACAGCCTTGGTGGTAAGTAAGGCAGTGTTTAATGGCAAACAACTTGTACAACTTTGCAGCCCACTTCAGGGAGATGTATGCCCAGAGGTAGAGATTAACTGTGGATCAAATAGCTTGTTTGTGTAGTCCCTGCCCCCTCGGTCCCTGGCCAACGCCTCCCAGGCCCAACTGGAGAAGGTGATTACGGAGCTACAGACAGTTAAAGCTCCGGGCCCTAACGGATTAATGAGTGAATTCTTTAAAGCATTTATGCCTCAATTGGGCTGACACCTCTTGGGAGCGATCCATTCTGCACTTAAGTGAACATTGCTCCCTCTGGACTGGAGACATGCTGAAATTGTAGTCTTTCTTAAGACGGGCTGCCCGCTGGAAGAACACTCCTCACTTCGCCCAATTTCCCTACTAAATATGGAGGTGAAACTCCTTGGCAAAACTTTGGTCAATAGGCTGATGAAGCACATGCCGGACCTGGTTCACCCTGATCAGGCAGGCTTCATGCCCTACCGGGCGACGTGCCACTATATCAGATGAGTCTATAATGCCTCGGCTCTGGCAGATCTACTGGGGAGGCCAGCGGCAATGCTTTAAGGGGACATAGATAAAGCATGCTACTTAGTTAGATGGGAATACCTGTTTGTTCTTCTTAAGAGATTGCACTTAGGTCCCAGATTCCTTTCCTATGTCCGATTATTACATACAGACCTGTTCATGACAAATAGAATTGCATATGCAGTTTCTGATCCATTCTCGATCCACAGAGGTACGGGGCAGGGTGTCCGCTCTCCCCACTATAATTTGCACTGGCCATGGAGCCGTTGCCCACATGGATCAGGATAGACCTGCAAGTGAGGGGATTCGAGTGGACTACGGAGTTGTCTGACAGGATTGCCCTCTATGCTGACGATGTTCTATTCTTCTTCACCAATCCGGAAGCTTCGGGACCCCACATCCTATGAATCATTCACAGCTTTGGCGAAACCTCTGGGCTGTACATAAATGCCACAAGATCCATAGTGTTCCCCGTGTGTGCCCGTGCAGGCACCACGGATTTGGCTTCGATACTGATGCTAGCCGAGGGGAGGTTTTAATATTTGAAGGTATACATCTCCCCGGGCGCTGCACTGTAATGGACCCATAACCTAGCATCTGTGTTATCACATATCAAAGAAGAATTATGGGTTTGGTCCCTTTTGCCACTCTCCTTGTTGGGCAGATCGTCAATATGCTCTTCCTACCTCGATTGCTATATTAGCTACAGAATTACCCTTAAGCTATCCCCCAGTCGTGGTTTAGACAGGTCAACGCCATCCAAGGCAGTTTCTTGTGGGGGGGCTACACCCATTTCACTCCTACTCTGCCTCTCATCTCCTGATTATAAATGATTGGTGGTATGCCCCTCAGGGAGACCCGGCATATGCGGTTGAGAAATGGGTAATGGGTGCTACCTCTGTGCTGGATTAACTATATGGTGGGACGAGGGGAGGGTTCTTTCCACCAGCAAAACAAGTGGTCATAGATGTGTGGAGACACTCCCTCAGGCGGATTGGGTGGTGGGGGACACTGACAGAGTAGATGCCATTGTGGCAGGGCAGTATACTGGAACAGGTAGCCCAGCTGGAAGACTTCCAGAAATGGGACATCATTGAAATCTCCACCCTTGCATATGTACTGGAGGGCACAGTGCTGAAATAATTTCAGGAGATGCAAAGCGAGCATCAATTACACTGCAGCCAAATCTACCAATACCTACAACTCGCCATGCTCTTTTCCTGTATCTTAGAGACCTTACAGGCCTTTGAAAGTTTAGTCCATTGGAGGGCAAGCTCCTCCTTGGAGATCTTGGCGCTCACAAAATAACATAGATATTCTAATCACTGGTCATGAATAGCTTGAGCACATTACCTGCACTTACATTGGCGTGGAAAACAGACATTCACACACTAGACGATGATGATTGGACGGAGGCCTTGGGGGCTCCCTGAGAAGCGGCAATCTCAGATCACCTCTGATGGATACAATTAAAATATCTCCACAGAGCTTACTGAATGAGAAATTGCCTGTGGTTCATTGGAGCGATTGACTCCCCAATATGCCTCCACTGTGGGGCTGATGATAGCACCTTCCTCCACACAGTGTGGAGCTGCATGGCATTGGCTACTTCTTGGTGGGGTTGACGTCTTGCCTAGAGGAAGTCCTCTCCTGGGTTATTCCTTTGGACCCAAAATTGATCCTTCAGAGTACAGAGATCGTAGGGGGTAACAGACATAAATGATGCTGTTGTTCCTGGGGCTCACCTCGAAGAAAAGAGATATAGCAAAAGTGTGGAAAGCGGACATACCTCCATCTCTCGGAGCATGGAAAAAGGGGATGGGCTATTTTATGTCTTGAGGTGGAAAAGTTTCAGGCAAAATTTGCATAGGTAGTCTGACTATAAGGCTATTGTCTTGGCCCCTGTTCGCTTGCTGACTCCCTTGTAGATGAGGAAATCCAAAGATATGGAACCCGGGAGCAGGGGTCTGATGTACGTGTCTAATGCTTCATCCATTCAATGGCATCCATAGTGTCATGTGGTACTTGGGTGGGATAGTTTGGATTGACAGTGCAAGTTTATATGTAGTCACTGTTCATGGGGGTTTTCATCGTAATCTCCTGTATTTGTTGGTTGGCTGAAGCGGCCCTCAATCCGCGCTAAAATCCAATAAAATGTGTTGCGAAAAAAACAACTTTTACAGCTGTATAATGCAGGTTCAGCTGGGTCGGCGATGCGGCGAGTGCAAGGTAAGTAGTTTTATGTATTTATTTTCCCTATCCTGCCATCTGTCGACTTTCCCCCCATGCCACCCCTCCCCGCCCCACCCAAGCGCTCTTACCTGTACCAGCCACGCCTGGTATAATGAAGACAGATTTATGCATATTTGTTGTGCTGCTTTTGCTGTGGTTTGATGTGTTGTGCTGTTTTTTTATGCTGTTGAATTTTTTCACTACATTATTGCATTGTGTTAATGTTGTGTTTCTAGTATGGCTGTTGTGTTACATTCTGCTTTGATCTAGCCGCAGGTAGTTTCCTCGTGAGTATTATTGCAGGGGAAATCGTGCAACATGTGAAAAGATAATGAGGTAAGGAAAAAAGCAACAAGTACACATAACGCATAATGCATATTTGTTTAAAACGAAGTAGGGATTTTTTTTGGAGGTTTTCGTTCGGAAACAAACCACCTGCTTTCTCTCCGTTTGCTGTTTTCCCGGTATCTGCATCCAAGTAATTAGGAAATGATGTGCCGCACAAAACCCTCGGAAAAACACATATCACAAGAACAAAGATGAACATGTGAGTGCTACATTTTTCCATTCTGAAGGTCAATGCTGTTTCAAGGGCATTGTTTCATCTGATGTCTTGGGTGGTCCTGTTTCAAGTTTTTTCACAGTGCAGCGTTGGGTGTTTTTCTGTTCCTCCTTTTAAAAAAAGCATGTATGATGAAACCTTGGACGAAAAAGACAGGGCAAAGTGACATAATTTTGAGGCCCTGAGAAGTTGACTGCTGCTGGAAGGAGACACAAAAACTCACAGATAAGAGACCTTCAGAGTCCAGGCTAGAGATGGGCCAGTAGGGCCAGGTCCCCCCAAGGAGCCCTCTTGCCCAGCCAAGGCAATCTACAAATAAAAGGAGGTCTATGTGTGTTATTTTTATTAATACTTAATGTGTAGTCTCGGCCTGTGCTTTCTACCTCATTGACTCACCTGCATAATAACAAGCATTGATGTGTTCCTCTTAATGTGAATGGGTTGCAGTTGGCTCTCGTATCCCTGGCTTGTGCTTCACGCCTAGGAAGCGGGTTCCATTATAGGGAAAACACATGCCTTCCCTGTTGGCTATGAGGACAGCGAAGAGCAGCTGCTGAGACACTTGTGGGCTTCAGTCAGGGCAGTCAGTGGGGCTGATCATGTCAATGCTCAAACCCAGCAGTAACTAAAAACGTAAGGCTTTATTTATGATTATTTCATTCATCGCAACACAGCAAGACACCTTGCTGCGCTGTGCGAAAGGGAGAGGGCAGGAATGCACTATATCTATCAAAATAAGGAATATTTCTGCTCTCTGCCTGCGCTGGTGCACAATCTGCTGCCTAGCGCCAACTTAGGCACCCTTGCACCATGGTGCAAAGGTGCCTGCGTTACACGCAGGATTGTTTTTGGGTAGAAAGGGAAACCTTCTAGCACAAAATCACCTGAGACCACGGCCAGGGAACAGTTTTGTTCTCCCACCAGGTGGGAGCAGCTTTGTACTCCCACCAGTTGGGGGCAGCTTTGTGCTGCAGCCAGTGGGAAAACATTACTTTTTACCTGCCCACACCTACAGGCAGAGAAATAGATGGTGTCCTGGGGAGGGCAACCCGGGACACCATTCCTGAGCTGGCCTCTGGGGGATGGGATCAGAAAGAGGGCCACGTGGCCTCCTCCCTAATACTTATCCCAAAAACGTACCTGCGTAGTAAAGTCCTGCCTTTTAAGGTACCTAAAATGGCCTGCGTAGTAATTGTCTGCAAGGTAAACACTGTCTGGTAAAGGTGCTGCGTGATAATGTTAATGTTACATACCGAACATACAGTGAACTGTGTCACCAGTATGTGTCTGGGTGAATTTAGGGTTTGTATGGGTGTTCAATACAAGGCAAAATTCAGAGTTCTGGAGATGAGTCTGAAGGCAGTGCGAGTTTCTCACATTGCCTATTAGAGGGTCATAAATGTGTTTAGATTTCGTGCCCATTTGCCAAACCCCATTTGGAAGGCAGTCAGTAGTCAAAGTCTTATCAAGAACTTATAACTCAATAATCAACCAACACACACAATAACATATTGTCCAGTCCAATGCTAAGCATTTGGGTACAGCATAATGTAATACTACACAGAGCAACACAGTTGTATTTTGATTTCAATCTTCAATGAGATTTTACATCCTTCTCTACCCTTCTCCCACTAACAAAGTTCCCCTGTGTCCCTCATCCTGTGATGCTAACAAACACTAGGCAGAGAACTCTGCTCCGCCAGCTGAGTTTACAGAGTTTTGCCTACTCTGTGCTCGTTTGATAACGCAGAGTTCAGGCAACCGTGGTAGAGCAGAGTTAGCCGGCCCCTCCACCCTCCTTAATTTAGGCACTTACCTGCTGGAGCGTCTCTGGGCTGCCTCCTCCTCACCATGGTCTCTTTCTCCTCCTTGTCCTCGCCGTCCTCGTCCACGGAAACCCCTATGTTGTACGTCTTGTGCGTGGAGGGGAGCGGAGCGGAGTTCCACAGAGTTTGTTACTAACTCCCTGGAACTCCGCGTAGCGGCACTATGCCAGCTCCGCCTGGGCTTAATGCTAACATGGAACAAGTCACTGAGAAGGCACAGATGCAGTTCACTTAGAAAACTTTAATGGGTAGATGCACACAACAGTTCAGTTCACTTTCACCTCGCTCAGCTTACTCTATAAAAGTCTCAAGTTTATATCATACACTTCTAAATGCTTCCTCGAGCTCTCATTCCATTTGTAGTTTTAGGGCCAGCGGTTACCTGCGTTCTTATCCCTGTAGTGTTAGTCATACAGGACCGATGTTAGCAGTGGTTTTGTACCTGTACCCGCTATGCTAAGCTTTGTGATCAACCAGAAGTTACAGAACAGGTTCTGGGCCTCACATTACCATGGATAGGCCTAAACCTTTGAGCAAAAAGTCAGGATTAGGCTTGGGCACAATTTAAATTAAAAGTAACTTTAGGAATTTCTTGCTGCACTTGTTCAGCAACATTCCTGAAATTATGCAATTATGCCACTTTATGTGATTATACACCATTCGCAGTAACACTTTACAGCAAAATGTGCTATTTGCTGTAAAAATTTAAAGTGAATGCACATGAACAATGGAACAAAAGCATCTGTCGTTTGTGATGCTTTCTTCAAATGCGTCTTCGCACCAAAAATGCAGTTAAGGACACATTTTGTCCTAAAATATAGTGTGAAATGACAGATTTTCACTTCATGTTATTTATTCCATATAGTTAGGATGACCTTTCATATAATTGTGCACATTTCTCACACTTAGTGAAGATACCAGTTTCACATGCAGTGGGATACTCAGGGTAGGGTGCAAGTCTGTTTCCCATGCAGGAGACATTCCCCTCCTAAAACCATGCAATCCTTGGTCTCTCTGCAGTGTACACAGGCAATGGTCACACACGTGGCAACTGTAATTATAATTTTATACGAAAGTATACGAAAGGGATTATCCACAGCTCAGAGGATAAGAAAATTATGTGTTTACAGATGACTAGCCACACTTAAATCCCTCATTGCATCCTACAGGGGTCACAGCAAATTTGAGTTCAGTGAAGCGGAATTGTAGTGTTATCACATCACCACCCATCCACAAATGAGCAGCACGATGTGCCATGGCCCTCCACTACAACTAAAGACAGAGAATGCACGCTCCCATCAGAAAGTACTTTTAAAGTCAAAGACAAAACTGGGTGCTGGCCATGGCTTAGATCGCATCCAATTTATCAAGCCTTATTAAAGACATGTTACCTTCGCTTATTTACATATCCATATTGGACAGATGTTGCCAGAGTCTAAACGATACCAAAGGGGATGATGGACGGAGTGTTTGAGCAAATCAAACACTAACCCCAGTCAATTGATCTGGGTTTAATCCATCATCATTCTTTAGCTCACTCCACCACCCCAGTTCAGACATGGCCATATGCAAATCAGTCTGACCCTGTGCCTCATGGGAACAATCCAGCCCGAACTGCCAAGCCATGTCTTCCCTGGACCGGAAACAAGCATCCTGGGACCGGTTTCGGGTTCATAACCCTCATCAGCCAGGCTATCTTGAATCCAGTGCTCTCCATGCCACTGGAGACAAGCGCGCATTGCTCTGCTGCTGCCTACTGAATAAAGAAGGTGAAAAAAGTACGTCATGTGGGCACTTCTCTGTGTGAGCAGTGAGCAGTTTTTGTTGAATATATATATATATATATTCACTGAAAAAACCATAGGTTTCAGACATGTTATAGTTAGCGGAAATTTTACTGATAAAAAACCAATGAAATTCCCCCGTTATAGTTACTGCAGGCAACTATAACTCACGCGACCGCAATCTTCTGCTGATGCTAATACTGTATTTAGACACTTATTTGCCCATGTCTTCTTCCATACATTTTTAGCTATACATATATTAGAAATATTTTTTTTTCATAAAGACACATATGTCATCAGCAGAAGATTGCGGTCGCGTGAGTTATAGTTGCCTGCACTAACTATAACGGGGGAATTTCATTGGTTTTTTATCAGTAAAATTTCCGCTAACTATAACATGTCTGAAACCTATGGTTTTTTCAGTGAATTTGCAAGGTTTTTTAAATGCTAATTCCTAATTATAACGTGTGTGAAACCTATGGTTTTTTCAGTGAATTTGTACGTTTTTTAAAATGCTAAGTTACTTTACGCCATTCGTGGTGTGCACGCCCACTTAACGCAGTTCGTTCCGTGCGCGCACGGTGCGCTTCGCGCACCGTGCGCGCACGGTGAGCATGCGGTGCGCTTTGCGCACCGCGCGCCCACTTTACGCAGTTAGTGCCATACACGCAAGGTGGGCACGCAGTGCGCTACGCGCACCGCGTGCCCACGTTACGCACCGTGCGCACATGGAGGACATATTATGCGCTTCCTTGTGATAGGTAATCTGTTAAATTTAATTTGTAAGTGATGACAATAATATGCCATGCACAGAGAGTGTTTTTTTTTTTTATTAAAATTTTTAGCGTAAGCGCACCGTACGCGTACGGTAAGCGTAATCGGCGAAATTTTCAAAAAATAAAAATTTACCGTTTTTGGCCTTTGAGGACTCAACTAACATGGCTATGTGCATGGGCGCTGTCTAAACAGCCCCTTTATATGTTTTTTGCCTTTATTTACAGCCCCCCCCTCAGAGTGCGAGAGAGAAAATGGCGGCCGCCGCTTCCTGGTTTCGACCGATTCGAATGTTTACTTAGATGTAACAGCCAATCAGAATCGCGCTCGCGCACGCCACCGTACGCGTACGGTAAGCTTACGGTAAGCGTACCGTAAGCTGGCTCAGATATATATATTGATTTAAAGGCTATTTTCTCAGAATCTACTGAACAGATTTACACCAAACCTACAAAAGGCACTTCCTTGACCTGAGGACTACCTCTCTGCCAAATTTCTAGTAATTCTGTTCAGCCGTTCGGGCTGTAGCCCTGTCTAAAGGTCCTATGGAAAAATGCATGGGAAAAACGCGTTTTGGGACCCCCCTTTTATCTCAGCCCCCGCTTGACGAATCCCCCCGAGACTTTCAGGGTAGGAGCGGAGCGTAGCGCCCCACCTATTTTGAGAAATTCGCGAGGATTCGTCGACCGGCGCCAAAGTTATTCAAAATAGAATGTTGCGGATTTCCTATGGAAAAGGGGTCCTAACTATAACTACCTACTGGCGACCGCCAGTAGGTAATATACACATATATATATATTCACTGAAAAAAACATAGGTTTCACACATGTTATAGTTAGCTGGACATTTCACTCGTAAAAAACCAATGAAATTCCCCCGTTATAGTTAGTTCAGCTAACTACAACTCGCGCGCCCGCAATCCACTGCTGATGACGTCACATATTACATCACTCATGACATGGTCAGTGACATCACTCATGACATCACTGATGACATCTCAAATGACATCACTGATGATATCACTGATGACATCATCCATTGAGTATGTGTTTCTTAACAATTTTAATATGTTTAATATATATAGGGAAAGGCCTGTTGAAGAATGAGTGGGTGTACAAGTGTGTAAATGTATGATTTTCTGTGGTGCGTAAGTAACTCTATAAGTGAGTCATTAAATGTATCTTACTGCAGACTAGTGACTAAACTGTGTAAATGTCTGTATGTTTCTGTATGTTGGTGTATAAGTGGCTGCATGGTTTTGTGAATACCTATATGAGTGTCTATATGAGTTATTGATTGCTTGTCTGAGTATCTGTATGGGTTCCTGAGTGTTTGTGTGGGTAGGGTGTGTGTGACTCTATGCATAGATGTGTGAGTGGGTGATTCTATGGGTGCATGGTTTTAAGAGTGCATCTGTGATGGACTGTATGGTTGAGTGAGTGTATGTATGGGTGTGTTAGGGATTGAATGTATATCTCAGTGGTACATTTGTGACTAACTACATATGTGAAAGGCAGTATATGTGCATGTAAGAGTATATAAGTTGGTAGATGTGAGAGTGTGTGATTGTGAGAGTGACTGTATGGATGAGTGTGTGCTTGCATCAATGATTCTATAAGAGCGTAAGAATGTGATACTATTTTTATGAGTAAGTGAACTTGAGTGTGTATAACCACATAGGTGAGTAAATGGGAGTGTGATTATTTGCATGACTGAGTAGGTGTGAGAGTACCTCTATGGATGATTGGTAGTGTGTGAGTGTCTATATAGGTGTATAAATGCATATGATAGTTTTGTATGTTGTGACTGTAAGTATGAGTGACTGTACAGGTGAATGAGTGGAGGTGTATGTAGACCTAAGAGTTAATAAGTGGCTATGTAGTTATTGGTATTGCAGTATGTATGGTTTTGAGAATGGAACTCTTAAATTCTGAGTCGGTGTATCAAAGGTTATATTAGGGTGTGAGAAGATGTGGTAATTTATCACATGGATAACTTCATCAGTGATGTCATCAGTGATGTCATTTGAGATGTCATCAGTGATGTCATGAGTGATGTCACTGACCATGTCATAAGTGATGTAATATGTGACGTCATCAGCAGTGGATTGCGGGCGCGCGAGTTATAGTTAGCTGAACTAACTATAACGGGGGAATTTCATTGGTTTTTTACGAGTGAAATGTCCAGCTAACTATAACATGTGTGAAACCTATGGTTTTTTCAGTGAATTTGCAAGGTTTTTTAAATGCTAATTCCTAACTATAACGTGTGTGAAACCTATGGTTTTTTAAGTGAATTTGCAAGGTTTTTTAAATGCTAATTTATGAATGTATTTTTATATTTTTAAAATATTTATTTTACAATAAGCTACCTATATATATAGTTATAGATTTACTTTATCCTGTAATATGGAATGGCTCATTTATTTTTTATTTGGATAGAGTTGAACAGCATAGTTAATATCTTCTATAAACTTATAAACACTTTAATAATTTATTATTTTTTTTTAAGGGTTTTTGTCCGTGCGCGCACCGCACGCATGCGTACGTGCTCCACGTGCGCATTCGTACGTCGTGCGTGCTCCGTACGTACGTGCTCAGTACGCGCATGCGCGCGTGCTCCGTACGCGCATGCGTGCGTGCTCCGTACGCGCATGCACACGTGCTCCGTACGCGCATGCGTGCGTGCTCCGTGCGCGCACCGTGCGCGCACGGCATGTCATGTGATTTAGAAACAACACTTTTCATTGGTTTATAGTAGTTTCAGTTCCAGAAACTTCCAACACCACACCCACTCCCCTCATTATTACTTCTGATTCCCTGGGAGGAGCTGAGCAGCTTTTCCAGTACTCCAGTACTTGAGAATGGCAGAGCAGCAGTCATCTTCTGGGAGTGAGCAGGAGACCCTTGTGAGACAGAGACAGAGGAAACAGAAAGACTCTTTTATATGGCAATTTTTTACATTTCCACAGGGGCAGAAGAAGGTGAATGCTCCAAAAGTCACCTGCACTCTTTGTGATCGTGTCTTATCAAGAGGAGATCCTAAAAAGAAATACTCTTTTAGTATCTTCACTATGATCAGGCACGTTAGAGATGTACATCCTGTGGCTTATGCTCGAGCTGCTAGAGAAAACCCTCCAGCAGCTCAGCCGAGCACATCCGCAGCAGCTCAGCCGAGCACATCATCGGCAGCTCAGCCGAGCACTTCATCTGCGGCGGCAGCTTCACCTGGTTCAGTTCCTCTGGATATACACACTCTGTTTAAGAGGGTGCATATACGGTGCAATGCGTGCAATGCTCTTCTCTCTTATGTGGACACCAGCATTCCGCTAATAGAGATCAAGATACAGCAGCACACGTGCGGCACCCTATAATTTTTGCCATGTCTTTTTTTTCCTCTGTCCCTCAATTAACACAACGGCTCTTTTTAGAGCCACCTAACATCTAAACATTTAAATTTGATTTTTAATTCTATTTTTTTTATGATTCCACCACGCGCACCGTGCACGCACCTCGCGATTTAAAAAAAAAAAAAATGTTTTTTTCACCCTTCATGGTCCTTCAGGGACCCCCTGACAAAAGCTAGGGGGTCAGGAACTCTGTACCCTGCCCACTTTTCACGTTCTCCACCTTTCTTTTTCACTGTCACACACAAAATGGTGGTCGACACATCCTGATTTCGACCGATTAGAATGTTGACTGACATAAATCCACCAATCAGAATTACGCTCGCGCACGGCACCGTGCGCGCACGGTCCGCGGCTATAGATATTTATGTGCTTTTAACTGCAATTTTCTCAGGAACTACTGAACAGATTGACACCATATATGCAAAAGGCACATGCCTGACCTGAGGTCTACCTCTTTGCCAAATTTCAAGTAATTCTGTTCAGCCGTTCGGGCTGTACCTTCGACTAAAGGTCCTATGGGAAAATGCATGGGGAAAACGCGTTTTGGGACCCCCCTTATTTCTCAGCCCCCGCTTGACGAATCACCCCGAGACTTTCAGGGTAGGAGCTGAGTGGGGGGTCCCAAAACGCGTTTTCCCCATGCATTTTTCCATAGGGACCTTTAGTCCAAGGTACAGCCCGAACGGCTGAACAGAATTACTTGAAATTTGGCAGAGAGGTAGTCCTCAGGTCAGGGAAGTGCCTTTTGCAGGTCTGGTGTCAATCTGTTCAGTAGTGCCTGAGAAAATCAAAAGTAAAATCATATATATATGTGGGCGGAGCCTAACCACACATCTCATCCTGAGATCTGATTGGCTGTCAGCACTTCATCCAAGAAGTGTTGGCAGCCATCTTGAGACCAATATACATGATAGCACCTCATTAAAAAGCATTGCAGTTAATAGAAGGTTTTAAGACTTTAGTTACATTATAAATCATTTGTTGATGGTACCATACTCATTTTAGGAATTGTGGTATGTTCTAAGGTGATTTCACCATGTGAAAAAGCCTTCTGCTGGGATATCATGATTGAGAGAAAAATATTTTCTCATGCTTTTCCCACAGAGGTTTGGAAGGTGATCTATAAGCTAAACTGAGAGCATATTTTCTGTAAATTCACATTATCTTTCTCAGTCATGTGAGAATGAAGTCTGACATTCCCAGTAAAACATGTACATCCAACAAGGGCAGGGACTGTCAGTTGATTCCTTTGTGTTCTACTGCATCTTCCCAGAGTGTTCTAACGAACAACTAGAGCGCTAACAGTCCTACTTATGATAAACGTATGGCACACCTGAAGCCATCTTGCTTGGATTAAAGTGGTAACTCTTAAAATATTTAATTTAAAAAGGAACACAATGAGGGGGTTTATTTTGCCATAGAAATTATGATTAATGCTGAAGAAAGAAAATGAGGGCACATTTTGAGTGACTTCTCAAATCCTCTTCTATTTCATTAAAAAATTCTGACATGCAGACTGAAACATGCACTTTTAATACCAGGAACAGACTTCCATGGTGAACAGTAGTTTTACTACAGTGATCTAATGAGCAACTAGAGTGCTAACATTCAGAATTTATGGCAAATGTGTGACATATCTGAATACCTTCATGATGGAATGAAAGTAAAAAACTGAAAGCATTTCCTACTGAGGAGACTGCAGTACATGAGGAAATTAGGAAACTTCATAACAAATAAATCTCCCAAAATGGCCACCGGAGACAAAAGAGCCCAAATGTAGCCCAAAATCACCCAGATGTAGCCCAAATATAGCCCGATGACAGAAGTGTGCAAAACACTTATTATTTTGTGTTTTTGCAGTGTTATATAGTGCAGACTGGTCAGGTATTTGAGTGCTTTACATGAGCATTGGTTACATCACACAAGAACAAATTCATTTTGGTTGTAGACATGGGGAGACTAAGTGATTTGACCAGAATCACAGAATGTCGAGCTGAAGCAGAAACTCCAACCTGGTCCCCAGTTGCAAAGTCTGCAGTTCTGGAAGTAACACCACATCCTCTCCCCAAAGTGCAACATTTAATCAAGTGGTCAACTGGATAAAAAAACATAAAGATAACAAATAATTTAAAAGTGCTTTGTCGCTATTTGAAAACTCAGAAAATATGTCCTTATTTTAGTCTTTTAGAGCACTAACCATAATTTTGATGCCAATAAGACCCTCTCATATATGTAATTTCTAAAGGAAATGCTCTAGGTATTACAGTTTTGATAACATCAAGATGACGTCAGGCGTTCCACACTTTTGTAATAAATATATAATGTTAGCAATCTAGTTGTTCATTAGGATACTGTTGAGAGGCAGAGGCCAGGGGCACGGACTCTGAAAATTGAAGGCAGGTAGGAGGGTGCAAAGGCAACTATTTAACCACACTGAGCAGGCAGGAAGGGCCGTGGCAGCACAACAGACTATGGAGGGCAGTGGAAAGGGGGGCAGAGGCAACAAACCAATAATACAGGACTTGCAAGAGAGGCTGTAGCAATGTAATAGACCATTGTGGGCAGAAGGAAGAGGCAATGGTAGTACAACCATACATGCCAACAGACCCAATTCAGCCAGGAAACGTCCAATGTTTTTAAGCTCAAATGGGCTTTAAATGATCTGTCTCCTATCTACAATCTCCTCTTTTTCAATGTAACTCAAAGGGGAAAATCAATACCCCAGTTTTTTTTTCAAAATCTCCCTCTTACCAAGTTCAAAATGTTCGCAAGCATGGTACATTGGATCATGGAAGGAAATGGGGTAGGGACATGGACTTGGATAACAGAGGACAGGGGGGACATGGGGAGGTGCACCAAACTGACCCTGCAGGGCAGGCATCAGGGTTTGCAGCAGCACAATACACCACACAGGGCATGCGGGACGGGAGTGCAGCACAACAATCCATAGAAAGCAAGAGGGAGGGGACAGGACCATGCACATGGACAACAGAGAACAGAGGGGCTAGCTGACCATAATGGACAGACAGGAGAGAAAGCTGCAGCATAACAGACCATAAAGGGCAGGAGGGACGGATCAGGGGCATTACAAGGGAACAGACAAGCCAGGAGGGAGGGAGTAGGGGTTCTCCACATGTAAAAAGAGGGCTGGGGGCAAGGGGGCAGGGCAGGAGCAGCAAGATAGCCATGGAGGTCAGGCAGGATGGGCACTAGAAGCAAGACACACCATGAAGAGCAACAGTGAGACTATGATGGCATACACACAGACCATGGAGGGAAGGTGGGAGGGGGTCAGGGGCAGCTAACTGACCACACAGGGAAGGTGAGAGGGGCCATGGCAGCACAGAAGACCATGCATGGCAAGTGGGATGGTTAGTGGCAGCACAATGGCTATGATGGGCAAGAAGGAGGGTGCAGGGGCATGCACAAAGGACGATGGAGGATAGAAGGGAGGGTCAGGACCTGTGCACAGACAAGAAAGTTCAGGGGAAGGGGTCTCACAACAGACCGCACGGGGCAGGCAGGAGGAGCAGTTGCAGCACAACAGACCAGGGAGGGCAGAAGGGTGTGGCAGTACAATGGACCATGTGGACAGGAGGAAGAGGATAGGGGCATGGCATGTGGACAGGCAGGGTGGAGGTGGCAGGGACAGGTTACAGTCATCTGACAATGCTAGGCAGGTGGGAGGGGAGTGGCAGCTCAACAGAACACTCAGAGTAGATAGGAGTGACAGGTCCATGGAACATGGTGGGCAAAAAGGATGGAGTAGGGGCATGCACAAAGACATCGGAGGGCAGGGGGAAGGAGAATAGGGGCAGCAAGCTAAGCACAGAGTTTAAGCAGGAGGTCAATGATGGGACATAGAATTGGGCCATGGAGGGCAGGAGGAGTGGACTGGTACATCATACTAAATTGAGGGCAGTGGCAGCACATCAGACCATGCATGGCAGGAGGGAGAAAGCTAGTCCATGGATTCACACAACAGAGGATAGGGAGGAGGGGGATGGGGCAGCAAGCTAACTGTTCCGAGAAGGTGGGTATTAGGAACTTTATTGTTTTTAAAACGTATGTCTGTGCGAACTACTTAAAATATGAACAAGTATGCAGCAGAATCTCACTTTTATTCAGGAAGAAGAGGACGTTTGTGACTGTGACTCCGGGCTCACTTGGCAGAAACACCCCCTGACCCTCCACCCCCTATCGCAAAATGTAATGCCCGTGAAATGGGTAGGTGAACACAGTGTTATATAGA
The DNA here is from genome assembly GCF_964204655.1 of Triturus cristatus. Classification (NCBI taxonomy): domain Eukaryota; kingdom Metazoa; phylum Chordata; class Amphibia; order Caudata; family Salamandridae; genus Triturus; species Triturus cristatus. The sequence goes on along the minus strand of NC_140590.1, from coordinate 652,165,848 downwards.
ACATAGTCCTGAGAGCACGATTAAAAATGAAAACTAGATATAGTGTATGGTATAAACTATGCACCAAAAAGTGTGATATAAGATGAACCGGGCGTGAAATATAATATGTAATACATTTTGCGCAATGACAGATTCATTGGAGAGCGCAAGATAGCACAGGCACTAGCGCGTGCTATGCGATATGCGCCTTGGAGTGTAATATGCACAGGGCAGTGTTGTGTAACCTAACTAGTCTCTAAAGTTGTAATATAAAATATGTGCTGGGGAGTGTAACGTTGCATATGCACTGTGACAAAGATATGGATCCCAGATTGTAATATGTATGGCATAGCACTGTGCGTTATAACATAGGCATCGAGGAAGGCACGTTAGATGGGGCAATATAACTCGTGCGAAGACAAGTGTGGCATGACATATTCACGGGGTGGTTTTACAGTGCACATGGGCTAGAGAGTGTCATAGCATATGCACTAGCTAGTGGAATACAACACAGAGGTGTGTGGTGTGTGTAACACAGCATTGGGCTCTGCCAGGAGCACGCTGTGACTCTCAAGTGATGTTCGTCCCCTTTCCAGAGAGTAAAATAATAAGTATTACACATCCGGCAGTGGATGTGTGTTTTATTAATCGTGAGGGGGGTTTCTTGCATAGTTTTGGTCGAATTTTTGTCGAATCCCCTTTGAATGGCTTGGTGTGCATGTGTATTAAATGTGCCCGTCAATAGCTACCCATGTTTGTATAAATAAACGACAAGGGTGTCTACCGGGATTAGGCACGGTAGGGTAGGGCTTCAGACATGTCAGAGCTTCACTAGTGGTGTAAATACATTCCAAGTGGATTCATTGTATGCATAGTCGCCTTTTAATGAATATCACGCAAATTGTCATGGTGATAGGTACGTACGGTTTGTCCAGCATGTCCTAAGTGTGTCTATAAATATATATTTTTTTAAAATAATAAAAAACAGTGGCCGGCCCTGGGAATTAGGGTCAAAAAAATATAATTAGGAGACAGGCCCTGGGGGATGGGGTCATCAGGGACAATACATTAGAATAAGAAGGGGAACCACACAGCCCCCCTTCTTAAAAAATTAAAATATATAAAGGACTGGCATCGTGCCGGAGGCGACGCCCCCTCCTTGCAGCACTCTGCAAACGCGCCCCCTGGCGAGTTGTAAGTTGAGGAATTAATTCCTCTTCAATACTGAGGGTCCCTGAGGGCCAACTAGCCCAACAGGCATCTCCAGTATGCGCCAGGGAGCTGCGCTGCAGACAGGTGTTCTGAGGCCAAGCCCCTTTTTACACCTCTCTGCAACGCAGCTCTGTGGCGATTACTGGAGGTACCTAGTGGTCTAGTGACCCTAGGGACCCTTAGGATTCAAGGGGACTTAATCTCTCAACTTAGAACAGCCACAGGGTGCGTTTACACAGTGGTGAAGGGAGGGGACGGGGCCTGAGGTGACGTGTGCAAACACGCACTATGGCACGTTTTAAATTGGGGATATAATTTCCCTTCAATACGGAGGGCCCCTGGGGGCTAACTAGCCCACCAAGTGCTTCCAGTAAGCGCCACTGAGCTGCATTGCAGAGAGGTGGTCCAGGCCATGCCACTTTTTACACCTCTCTGCAACACAGCTCTGTGGCACTTACTGGAGGTACCTAGTGGGCTAGTTGGACCCTAGGGACCCTCAGGATTCAAATGAACTTAATCTCCCAACTAAAAACGGACACAGGGCGTGTTTACACAGTGGTGAAGGGAGGGGACGGGGCCTGAGTTAACGTGTGCAAAAACACCCTGTGGCCTCTTTTAAGAGGTAGTTTTAATCCCCCTGCCCTATTATATACTAGGGGCTTACAGAGGAGGTCATGCTAATCACAGGGGGACCCCAACGCATAATGTTCCCTAGTGTATGTAGGTGTTTTCACTGTATTCTAAGTGTCTTTTCACATAGCACTGGCTCTAGGACTGGTTAGTCAGACTCAGTTACCACCAGTATCCGTCTGAAAAAGTTGAGGGTACAGGTTGATTTTGCAACAAGGCTTCTTTCTGCTCTTCTTTTTGTTCTTTCTGCACGTTATCCTTCTTCCTGCACTTTTCTTCGTCTTTGAGGACTTCTGTTGCTTCTTTCTGCACTTCTTTTTTTTCTTTCTGTGCATATTTTCTTCTTTCTTCACATGTCCTATCTCTGTAGGCATAGTTAGAAATTAGCATTTAAAAAACCTTTGAAATTCACAGAAAAAAACATAGGTTTCAGGCACGTTATAGTTAGGAATTAGCATTTAAAAAACCTCAGAAATTCACTGAAAAAACCATAGGTTTCAGGGGTGTTATAGTTAGCTGGACTTTTCACTTGTACAAAACCATTGAAATTCCCCCGTTATAGTTAGTTCAGCTAACTATAACTCGCGCGCCCGCAATGCACTGCTGATGACGTCACATATTACATCACTCATGACATGGTCAGTGACATCACTCATGACATCACTCATGACATCTCAAATGACATCACTGATGACATCACTGATGACATCATCCTTGTGATAGAGTGGCAGACCTCCTCTCCCCCTAATATAACCTTTGATACACACATTCAAAAATAGAGACTAAACTTTTCAAAACAATGGACATACCAATACCAGTTACAACAACCTCTTCAGTAATTCTAAGATCCACATACACATCCACTCATTCACCAACAGTCCTATACAGTCACTAATACATGTACTCACTCATCATATGTACTCATACACCTATACATCCTGTTACACAATGCCACTCATCCATAGAGTTACTCACACACATAGTCACTCATGCTAATAAAGAATCAAACATACATTTACCTGCATATACAGTTATACACACACCACCACACTTACTTCTACGGAAACTTACACATACTTAGTCTTTTAAACAATCACTTATAGAAACACATACTTATTCATACAGGAACTCTTTCAATCTCTCACTCTCACATATACTCACTTATATACACCAATAGTCACATATACTAGTTTAAAACATATGTAGTTACTCATAAAGACACTATTGAGACAGCCATTCACTCACTAACACACCCATACACACACTCATCCACTCATACAGTCCTGCACACATGCTGTCTTCAACACATACAAACAGTGAGTCACTCATTCATGCAACTATGCACTACGTAATACCCCCCACCGAACCATGCAGACACTCAGGCTGATACTCAAAAAACCAACTAATAACCTATATAGACACCCATGTAGCTACTCACCAACCCATGCAGCCACTTATACACAAAGTGAGAGACTGATACAGATATTTATATATTTAAACATTACTCACTAAGCCATGTATTCACTATGATACACTTAATCAGTCAGTTACACAATCAATTTTTCAAAAACAAATCATCCATTTAGACACTTATATACCCATTTATTCTTCCATCGACCTTGAGATATACATATATAAAACATATTTAATTTTCAGAAAAACACACATTCACTGGATGATGTCATCAGTGATGTCATCAGTAATGTCATTTGAGATGTCATCAGTGATGTCATGAGTGATGTCACTGACCATGTCATGAGTGATGTAATATGTGACGTCATCAGCAGTGCATTACGGGCGCGCGAGTTATAGTTAGCTGAACTAACTATAACGGGGGAATTTCAATGGTTTTGTACAAGTGAAAAGTCCAGCTAACTATAACACCCCTGAAACCTATGGTTTTTTCAGTGAATATATATATATATATATAATATATTCACATATAAATACCTGTATTAAATATATAAACATGTAAATATGCATAATAAATATTAAATATTATAAAATATCTAAAACATCATCATAGATACAATATTCTTTAGAACCATGTTGGAATCATGGCATACGAACACCTTATTTTATGTTTGTCCTTTCAGTGCCTCACTAATTATGGAATAGTATATATTATGGGCCTTGTAAATTGCAGTATGTTAGGCTTGATCAGACAAAATGTCTGTTGATAATATTCCAATTTTTATTTGATTATATGTTGAACAGATTTAAATGCCCAAATATCTAAATTGAAAAGGGAAAGGGAAGGTGAGGCGGGGAAGTGAGGGAGCGGTCTTTTTTTATATAAAAAATATATACTCAAAAATTGTTAGTGTGCAAAATATACCTACTTAAAACCAAGGTGATTAAAACTACTGTGTTTAAGAGAGATTTCGGGGGAGAAGAGCCATTCAACTCAAAACATCTGAGAATAGTATTTTGGTTGCTAGTGTGCTAAGGCTCTTAACAGTATAGTATGATAGTGGGCGCCTCGTGGATTGCTCAGATCAGGGTAAAACAGATAGACTTGGTAACGTGTTGGTAAAAATGATGTAACAATAGACATAACAGACATATATATTCTATTACCAAGATAATGAATACTGCTTTTAAATGCTCATGAACATGTTATAGTTTATAGACTAGCATGCAACTCCTCTGAACTGTTGAGCCCGTTAGGATATTTGCTGTCTAAGTTTAAGATATAGTGCATCTCCAATAGTCTAAGGGATTTCTCCCTATCACCTCCTCTTTTGTTCCTTGGAACAGAGTCGATGAAAAAATATTTGAGATCTTTGGAGTTGCCTGCATGTTTTTCATGAAAATGCCGCGCTACCGGGTACGCCTGATCGTTATTTTTAATGGCTCGTAGATGCTGGAGTACCCGTTTATGACCTGGTAGTATAGTGCTACCAATGTACCTTAGATTACACGGGCACTCCAATATATAAACCACATAGTCTGTTTTGCAATTTAGAGCTTTTGTAATGTCCTTGTTGGGGCCGCCAAAAGGAGTAGAGTAACTAGTTGCAGACACCCCATGTTGACAGGCTTTACAGGTCTTACATTTAAAAAATCCATGTCTTTGTGCCAGCCAAGATCCCTTGGCTGGCGTGCCACAAGGGTCATTATCTACAAGTGAGTCTTTCATTGATGTTGCTTTTCTATAAGTTATAGAAGGTTTCTTAGGTACCAATTTACCTATAATAGGATCCTGTTTTATAAGGTACCAGTTTTTGTAGATGATTTTTCTCACTACCAATTGGTGTTGGTTATAGTCTAAGATGAATCTAAAGTCACTAGTGGTGTCATTGGGAACAGTTTGCTGTGTTTTCTTTTTCTCCAATGCCTGGTCTCTATCCTTTAAATTGCTTTTAATGAGAGCCTTATCCAGACATGTTTTACTGTATCCCCTAGCCCTGAATCATTTGAGATGTCATCAGTGATGTCATCACTGATGTCACTGACCATGTCATGAGTGATGTAATATGTGACATCATCAGCAGTGCATTGCGGGGGCGCGAGTTATAGTTAGCTGAACTAACTATAACAGGGGAATTTCTAGGGTTTTGTACTAGAGAAATGTGCAGCTAACTATAACACCACTGAAACCTATGGTTTTTTCAGTGAATTTCTAAGGTTTTTTATATGCCAATTCCTAACTATAACGCCCCTGAAACCTATGGTTTTTTCAGTGAATATATATATATATATATATATATATATATATATATATATATATATATATATATATATATATATATATATATACTAGCTCCGATGCTTGCAATGATTATGCAGGCACAGGCACTCTCGGGGACTGTTAGAAACACCTTTATTTCATAGCAGACGCGTTTCAGCAGTAGCTTTCATCAGTGCTCGTAAAGAGTGTGTCAGTATTAAAATGCAAGACGCATGATTTAAAACACATGCAATCTCTCGTGATGGACACTTTGCAGTTCATGGTGAGTAAAGAAGGACTCCAATGTTATTCACTTCCTTCAGCCGCCATTTTAGTAGAATAATGTTCCAATGTATAAACACCATAGCCCTATCGACTGTTGTACATAATGCTTGTCTTGTAATGCACAAATCAAAGTTCTTACTTTGGTGGCATGGCTGCTGTTATTCAGTCTCTTCCGTTGTTTATTTCACCAATAGCGCCGAGCATAGTCCCCTCGCCAAGCCTCTGTTTTCAACCAGGATGAATCCGACGGTGACAGTAGAATTACTGTGAACCTTGGATTTGAATAATCCACGACCTCCGGTCGACGGTTAGACAGCCTGCAGAGACGGTTCTGGCTCCTGCTAAATATCCAAGCTCCACTTTCACCACAGGCAGGTATGCGCCGAACACTTAATGCGGGTGCCATTTAAGATGTGAGGAATATATATATAAATATATATATATATATATATATTTATATATATATATATTATCTACTGGCGGTCGCCAGTAGATAGTTATAGTTAGGACCGTGTTTCCATAGGAAATCTGAAAATTCTATTTTGAATAACTTTGGCGCCGGTTGACGAATCCTCGCGAAATTTTCAAAATAGGTGGGGCGCTCCGCTCCGCTCCTACCCTGAAAGTCTCGGGGTGATTAGTCAAGCGGGGGCCGAGAAAAAAGGGGGGTCCCAAAACGCGATTTCCCCATGCATTTTTACATAGGGACCTTTAGTCCAAGGTACAGCCCGAACGGCTGAACAGAATTACTTGAAATTTGGCAGAGAGGTAGTCCTCAGGTCAGGGATGTGCTTTTTGAATATATGGAGTCAATCTGTTCAGTAGTTCCTGAGAAAATTTTAGTTAAAAGTACATATATATCTATAAGCGCGCACGGTGCGCGCACGGTGCGCGCACGGTGATGTGCGCGAGCGCAATTCTGATTGGTTGTTAGATGTCAGTAAACATTCGAATCGTTCGAAATCAGGAAGTGTCGGCCTCCATTTTGTCTCTCGCAGTCTGAGGCAGTGAAAAAACTAAGGTGGAGAATGTGAAAAGGGGGCAGGGTGGACAGTTCCTGACCCCCTAGCCTTTGTCAGGATGTCACTGAAGGACCCCAAGGGTGAAAAAAACATTTATATTTTTTACGAAAAAGCGCGGGGTGCGTGCACTGTGCGCGCACAGCACGCACAACGCATCGTGGGCGCTCGGTGCGCGCACGGTGAAAAACCTGGAAAAAAAAAAATATTAATAAATACATAACTTAGCATTTAAAAAACCGTACAAATTCACTTAAAAAACCATAGGTTTCACACACGTTATAGTTAGGAATTGGCATTTAAAAAACCTTGCAAATTCACTTAAAAATCCATAGGTTTCACACATGTTATAGTTAGCTGGACATTTCCCTCGTAAAAAACCAATGAAATTCCCCCGTTATAGTTAGTGCAGGCAACTATAACTCACGCGACCGCAATCCTCTGCTGATAACGTCAGATATTACATCACTGATTACATATGTGTCTTTCTGAAAAATAAATATTTGTAATATATGTATAGCTAAAGATTAATGGAAGAAGACATGGCTAAATAGGTGTCTAAATACAGTGATGTAATATTTGACGTCATCAGCAGAGGATTGCGGTCGCGTGAGTTATAGTTGCCTGCACTAACTATAACGGGGGAATTTCATTGTTTTTTAACGAGGGAAATGTCCAGCTAACTATAACATGTGTGAAACCTATGGTTTTTTAAGTGAATATACATATATATATATATCCACCAAAAAAACCATAGGTTTCAGGCACGTTATAGTTAGGAATTAGCATTTAAAAAACCTCAGAAATTCACTGAAAAAACCATAGGTTTCAGGGGTGTTATAGTTAGCTGGACTTTTCACTTGTACAAAACCATTGAAATTCCCCCGTTATAGTTAGTTCAGCTAACTATAACTCGCGCGCCCGCAATGCACTGCTGATGACGTCACATATTACATCACTCATGACATGGTCAGTGACATCACTCATGACATCACTCATGACATCTCAAATGACATCACTGATGACATCACTGATGACATCATCCTTGTGATAGAGTGGCAGACCTCCTCTCACCCTATGATTAGCATGACATCCTCTGTAAGCCCCTAGTATATAATAGGGCAGGGGGATTAAAACTACCTCTTAAAACAGGCCACAGGGCGTTTTTGCACACGTTAACTCAGGCCCCGTCCCCTCCCTTCACCACTGTGTAAACACGCCCTGTGTCCGTTTTTAGTTGGGAGATTAAGTTCATTTGAATCCTGAGGGTCCCTAGGGTCCAACTAGCCCACTAGGTACCTCCAGTAAGTGCCACAGAGCTGCGTTGCAGAGAGGTGTAAAAAGTGGCACGGCCTGGACCACCTCTCTGCAATGCAGCTCAGTGGCGCTTACTTGAAGCACTTGGTGGGCTAGTTAGCCCCTAGGGGCCCTCAGTATTGAAGGGAAATTATATCCCCAATTTAAAACGTGCCATAGTGCGTGTTTGCACACGTCACCTCAGGCCCCGTCCCCTCCCTTCACCACTGTGTAAACGCGCCCTGTGGCTGTTCTAAGTTGAGAGATTAAGTCCCCTTGAATCCTAAGGGTCCCTAGGGTCAAACTAGACCACTAGGTACCTCCAGTAAGCGCCACAGAGCTGCGTTGCAGAGAGGTGTAAAAAGGGGCTTGGCCTCAGAACACCTGTCTGCAGCGCAGCTCCCTGGCGCATACTGGAGATGCCTGTTGGGCTAGTTGGCCCTCAGGGACCCTCAGTATTGAAGAGGAATTAATTCCACAACTTACAATTCGCCAGGGGGCACGTTTGCAGAGTGCTGCAAGGAGGGGGCGTGGCCTCCGGCAAAATGCCAGTCTTTTATTTATTTCAATTTTTTAAGAAGGGGGGCTGTGTGGTTCCCCTTCTTATTCTAATTTATTGGCCCTGATAACCCCATCCCCCAGGGCCTGTCTCCTAATTATATTTTTTTAACCCCAATCCCCAGGGCCGGCCACTGTTTTTTATTATTTTTAAAAAATATATATTTATAGACACACCTAGGACATGCTGGACAAACCGTACGTACCTATCACCATGACGATTTGCGTGATATTCATTAAAAGGCGACTATGCATACAATGAATCCACGTGGAATGTATTTACACCACTAGTGAAGCTCTGACATGTCTGATGCCCTACCGTGCCTAATCCCGGTAGACACCCTTGTCGTTTATTTATACAAACATGGGTAGCTATTGACGGGCACATTTAATACACATGCACACCAAGCCATTCAAAGGGGATTCGACAAAAATTCGACCAAAACTATGCAAGAAACCCCCCTCACGGTTAATAAAACACTCATCCACTGCCGGATCTGTAATACTTTTTATGTTACTCTCTGGAAAGGAGACGAACATCACTTGAGAGTCACAGCGCGCTCCTGGCAGAGCCCAATGCTGTGTTACACCCACCATTGCCTGCCGAGTGCCACACACCTCTGTGTTGTATTCCACCAGCTAGTGCATATGCTATGACACTCTCTAGCCCATGTGCACTGTAACACCACCCTGTGAATATGTCATGCCACACTTGTCTTCGCACGGGTTATTTTGCCCCATCTAACGTGCCTTCCTCGATGCCTATGTTATAACGCACAGTGCTATGCCATACATATTACAATCTGGGATCCATATCTTTGTCACAGTGCATATGCAACGTTACACTCCCCAGCACATATTTTATATTACAACTTTAGAGACTAGTTAGGTTACACAACACTGCCCTGTGCATATTACACTCCAAGGTGCACATCGCATAGCACGCGCTAGTGCCTGTGCTATCTCGCGCTCTCCAATGAATCTGTAATTGCGCACAATGTATTGCATATTATATTTCACGCCCGGTTCATCTTATATCACACTTTTTGGTGCATAGCTTATACCATACACTATATCTAGTTTTCATTTTCAATCGTGCTCTCAGGACTATGTTCTATGTAACACTGTGTTCACCTACCCTTTTCACGGGCATTACATTTTGCGATAGGGGGTGGAGGGTCAGGGGGTGTTTCTGCCAAGTGAGCCCGGAGTCACAGTCACAAACGTCCTCTTCTTCCTGAATAAAAGTTAGATTATGCTGCATACTTGTTCATATTTTAAGTAGTTCGCACAGACACACGTTTTAAAAACAATAAAGTTCCTAATACCCGCCTTCTCTGAACAGTTAGCTTGCTACCCCATCCCCCTCCTCCCTATCCTCTGTTGTGTGAATCCATGGACTAGCCTCCTCCCTCCTGCCATGCATGGTCTGATGTGCTGCCACTGCCCTCAATTTAAGTATGATGTACCAGTCCCCTCCTCCTGCCCTCCATTGCCCAATTCTATGCCCCATCGTTGACCTCCTGCTTAAACTCTGTGCTTAGCTTGCTGCCCCTATTCTCCTTCCCCCTGCCCTCCGATGTCTTTGTGCATGCCCCTGCTCCATCCTTTTTGCCCACCATGTTCCATGGACTTGCCACTCCTATCTACTCTGAGTGTTCTGTTGAGCTGCCACTCCCCTCCCACCTGCCTAGCATTGTCAGATGACTGTAACCTGTCCCTGCCACCTCCACCCTGCCTGTCCACATGCCATGCCCCTATCCTCTTCCTCCTGTCCTACATGGTCCATTGTACTGCCACACCCTTCTGCCCTCCCTGGTCTGTTGTGCTGCAACTGCTCCTCCTGCCTTCCCCGTGCGGTCTGTTGTGAGGCCCCTTCCCCTGAACGTTCTTGTCTGTGCACAGGTCCTGACCCTCCCTTCTATCCTCCATCGTCCTTTGTGCATGCCCCTGCACCCTCCTTCTTGCCCATCATAGCCATTGTGCTACCACTAACCCTCCCACTTGCCATGCATGGTCTTCTGTGCTGCCATGGCCCCTCCCACCTTCCCTGTGTGGTCAGTTAGCTGCCCCTGACCCTCTCCCACCTTCCCTCCATGGTCTGTGTGTATGCCATCACAGTCTCACTGTTGCTCTTCATGGTGTGTCTTGCTTCTAGTGCCCATCCTGCCTGACCTCCATGGCTATCTTGCTGCTCCTGCCCTGCCTCCTTGCCCCCAGCCCTCTGTTTACATGTGCAGACCCCCACTCCCTCCCTCCTGGCTTGTCTGTTCCATTGTAATGCCCCTGATCCATCCCTCCTGCCCTTTATGGTCTGTTATGCTGCAGCTTTCTCTCCTGTCTGTCCATTATGGTCAGCTAGCTACCATTGCCTCTTGCCCCTCTGTTCTCTGCTGTCCATGTGCATGGTCCTGTCCCCTCCCTCTTGCTTTCTATGGATTGTTGTGCTGCACTCCTGTCCCGCATGCCCTGTGTGGTGTATTGTGCTGCTGCAAACCCTGATGCCTGCCCTGCAGGGTCAGTTTGGTGCACCTCTCCATATGCCTCCTGTCCTCTGTTATCCAAGTCCATGTCCCTACCCCATTTCCTTCAATGATCCATTGTACCATACTTGCGAACATTTTGAACTTGGTAAGAGGGAGATTTTGAAAACAAACTGGGGTATTGATTTTCCCCTTTGAGTTACATTGAAAAAGAGGAGATTGCGACGCAACTCCAGCAATGCGCCACTTTTACGGCACAGATGCGTGACGCATCTGTGCCGTTTTTGCCCCATGGTGCGCCGCATTATAAATGTGGCGCATCTATGATGGCGGAGCTGGGGCGCAAAATAACTGGCGCATCCCTGCTGATATGCAGGGATGTGTCAGTTATTATAAATATGCCCCTAAGTGTTTTGCACACTCCTGTCATTGGGCTATATTTGGGCTACATCTGTGTGATTTTGGGCTACATTTGGGCTCTTTTGTCTCCGGTGGCCATCTTGGGAGATTTATTTGTTATGAAGTTTCCTAATTTCCTCATGTACTGCAGTCTCCTCAGTAGGAAATGCTTTCAGTTTTTTACTTTGATTCCATCATGAAGGTATTCAGATATGTCACACATTTGCCATGAATTCTGAAAGTTAGCACTCTAGTTGCTCATTAGATCACTGTAGTTAAACTACTGTTCACCATGGAAGTCTGCTACTGGTATTAAAAGTGCATGTTTCAGTCTGCATGTCAGAATGTTTTAATGAAATAGAAGAGGATTTGAGAAGTCACTCAAAATGTGCCCTCATTTTCTTTCTTCAGCATTAATCATAATTTCTATGGCAAAATAAACCCCCTCATTGTGTTCCTTTTTAAATTAAATGTTTTAAGTGTTACCAGTTTATTCCAATCAAGATGGCTTCAGGTGTGCCATACTTTTGTCATAATGAAGACAGTAAGCGCTCTAGTTGTTTTTAAGAACACTCTGGGACATTCTGTCATTGGGCTATACTTGGGCTACATCTGGGTGATATTTGGGCTACATTTGGGCTCTTTTGTCTCTGGTGGCCATCTTGGGAGACTTATTTGTTATGAAGTTTCCTAATTTCCTCATTTACTGCAGTCTCCTCAGTAGGAAATACTTTCAGTTTTTTACTTTGATTCCATCAAGAAGGCATTCAGATGTGTCACACATTTGCCATAAATTCAGAATGTTAGCACTCTTTTTGCTCATTAGATCACTGTAGTAAAGCTACTGCTCACCAGGGAAAACTGCTGCTGGTATTGAAAGTGCATGTTTCAGTCTGCATGTCAGAATTTTTTAATGAAATAAAAGAGGATTTCAGAAGTCAAAATGTGCCCTAGTTTTTCTTTCTGCAGCACTAATCATACTTGTTATGGAAAAATGCACCCCCTCATTTTGTTCCTTTTTAAATGAAATGTTTTAAGAGTTACCACTTTAATCCAAGCAAGATGGCTTCAGGTGTGCCATACGTTTATCATAAGTAGGACTGTTAGCGCTCTAGTTGTTCGTTAGAACACTCTGGGAAGCTGCAGTAGAACACAAAGGAATCAACTGACAGTCCCTGCCCTTGTTGGATGTACATGTTTTACTGAGAATGTCAGACTTCATTCTCACATGACTGAGAAAGATAATGTGAATTTACAGAAAATAAGCTCTCAGTTTAGCTTATAGATCACCTTCCAAACCTCTGTGGGAAAAGCATGAGAAAATATTTTTCTCTCAATCATGATATCCCAGCAGAAGGCTTTTTCACATGGTGAAATCACCTTAGAACATACCACAATTCCTAAAATGAGTATGGTACCATCAACAAATGATTTATAATGTAACTAAAGTCTTAAAACCTTCTATTAACTGCAATGCTTTTTAATGAGGTGCTATCATGTATATTGGTCCCAAGATGGCTGCCAACACTTCTTGGATGAAGTGCTGACAGCCAATCAGATCTCAGGATGAGATGTGTGGTTAGGCTCCGCCCACATATGTATATGATTTTACTTTTGATTTTCTCAGGAACTACTGAACAGATTGACACCAGACCTGCAAAAGGCACTTCCCTGAGCTGAGGACTACCTCTCTGCCAAATTTCAAGTAATTCTGTTCAGCCGTTCGGGCTATACCATGGACTAAAGGTCCCTATGGAAAATTGCATGGGGAAAACGCGTTTTGGGACCCCCCTTTTTTCTCAGCCCCCGCTTGAAGAATCCCCCCGAGACTTTCAGGGTAGGAGCGGAGCGGAGCGCCCCACCTATTTTGAAAATTTCGCGAGGATTCGTCAACAGGTGCCAAAGTTATTCCAAATAGAATGTTGCAGATTTCCTATGGAAACACGGTCCTAACTATAACTATCTACTGGCGACCGCCAGTAGATTATATATATATATATATATATATATATATATATATATATATCCTTCTCCACTTCCGGTTGTCGCTGTTAACACCAGAAAGATGACACTGCAAATCCAAGGTAAGGTTCCAAACAATTTATTTTCTTGGAAAGGCTGCTACGCGTTTCGGCAGGATCCCTTGCCTTGCTCACACAACGAGCACCATTTAATTTTCACATTTTATGCTCTTTTTTCTGACACCACATGTTCATGGAAATCAACAACAAACTTTATGTGTGTCTTTTACCTTTTCAATTGTTTACACACTAATTTGTTTAAGGTATCCTCATTTTACAAATACTTCTGTTACTTCATACACACATATTTTTCCATTTTATTTTTTTTACTTTTTCTCTTTGTTGTTCCCATCATTTACTAACGTCAGAAGGGTTGTTGACAATTTTTTTCATACATTTCAACTAACTTTATTGTGCCATGTTTTACTTATCATGTATTCGTTATGGATCTCTATTTTAGTCACAGAGGTAATTGATTTATGTGCTTGCCAAATGACCACATGCTGCCACCAGGATCTCTCTTTGTGCAAATTCTCTTAGTGCAATCATTGCTTGTTTCGATCCACCTATTATTATAGGATTACAGTAACTTTGTACAAATCTATTTGAGAATAAAGTGCTAGTGCATAAAATTACAACTTCTCTGGTTAGCAGCATATTCCAATTTTCTTCACTCCTACAGAGCCTCGATATGTGACACAGTACACATACCTGACATAGATGGTGTTATTGATTCTGCTAGTATAACACATTCGCTCAGGAGTATATTTGTGCAAAATTACGCAAAAAGACAATAAAGCGCCAGGGCACCTAGGTAACATAGCAGCATGTGCCAATTCCACAATAATGTGCAAATTGTGCCACATTGTGCAATATTTTTTTGCGAGTGCTTTAAAATATGCCATTCTTCCTTCCCAGAATAAAACATGTTATTAAAACATGAATTCTATGTACTAATTGTGCAAATTACGCAGATATTTTACAATATGTACAAAAGTGCTAATGCCGATAAAATTATCAATTTCCTTCCTTAGCATTGTCTGTTCAGATATTTGCAACACCTTGTTTTCATTGTTATGTAAAGCCTACTTTCCTCAGCTCTATTGATGCCGACACTAATAAATATCTTTCAAAAACATTTTTTATTTTTAAAATGTGTCAACTAACCCAACTAGAGTTCATACTTAATCCCACTCATCTATCTTACATTGAAAGGCATTCCTGGAGAAATGTTTACATTTTTTAAGAAAATCTTAAAAAGACGATCTTAAAAATAAAAGAAAGAGAAGGAATTACCAAACTGGGCATCATAATATTTTCCAATTAATCAAGTTAAATGGACATGCATTCCTTCATCCCTGTTCAGCCAATTAGGAGTTTTACAATCGAACATCAAGATATACCTCGACTCCTATTTCCTCAAAATGGCCTCTCTGTTCCCACCTCTTCTTCGTTTCGGCACAGAGTCTACTAGATAAAATATCAGGTCTTCAACTCTGCCCCCATGTACCTCATTTATGTGCCTAGCAACATGATATGTTTGATCTTCGTTCTTCACTGCCCTTAGGTGCTGTAAAATTCTTACGTGTGCCATGTGGATTGTGCTCCCCACATATGTTAGAATGCAAGTGCATTGCAGCACATAAACCACATGATCGCTCTTACAATTTAGGAAACATGGAATTTTCCACGGTTTCTCCATTAGAGGCAGTTTTTATTCTTTCATGTTTCTCCCATGTCTACATGTTTAGCATTTAAGGCATTTGGTAAACCAGGATTGGCCTTAAGCCAACTCCCACTACCCACTACCTCAGGGCTGCTATTCACCAGTTCTTGTCTCATAGAGCAAGCCCTTCTTAATGTGATCATGGGTCTACGGGAGATTTTAATACCAAGAATAGGATCCAACTTTACCAGGTACCAGTGCCTATTCATGCAGTCTCTCACCCTTGCATGATAGGCACTGTACCAGGTAATCATTCAGACTTCCTGAGCTGAGGCCTTGGCTCCTTCTTTCGGTTTTGGTTTTGCCATTAAAATCTGACTCTGGGATTTTGTCTCCATTTTTGCCAATGCTTGATTTAGAACTGATTCACTGTATCCCCTCTCCTTGAATCTTCCTGTCAGTTCTAGTTATGCTGACGCCAATGAGTCCCCTTCACTGCAATTTCTTTTCATACGTAATTGTTCTGTATATGGGATACTCAACTTTAAATTTGCTGGATGGAAGCTTTCAGAGTGTAGGATGGCATTCCCTGCAGTATCCTTTCTAAAAGTTTGTGCATGTACTATATCATTTTGAATGAAAACTTCTAGATCTAGGTGATGTAGGCTTTTGTCACTGATGGTTTTAGTGAATGCCAGAATCAGTGCATTAACATTGATAGCAGTTATATAAGTATTGGAACTTTCCAAGGAGCCTCTCCAGACAATAAAAACATCATCTATGAATCGATACGAGGCTCTGATGTTATCCCTCCATTCTGTGTTGAAATGGACTCTGAGCACCTGCTCCTCCCACCATCCCATATGCAAATTAGCATAGCTGGGGGCGAAGCAGGAGCCCATTGACGTACCTCTCAATTGTCTATAGGTATCGGTACCAAAGAGAAAGAAATTATTTTCCAGACACAGTTTTGCCATCTGTATAAGCATTTCCGAATGTTGGTCTAAATTCAATGGTTTCTTCCCCAGGAAGTGTCGGAGAGCTCTTAACCCATCTTCATGAGCGATGCTAGTGTACAATGAGACCACATCGAGAGTAATCAACAGATTTCCTCTTTCCCATTGTACATTTTGTCATTTTCTCAAAAAGTCCCCTGTATCTTGAATGTATGAGGGTAGGGAGTTCACAATGTCCTGTAAAAAGTAATCCAAATATATCGATGTGGTCTCAAATAAGCTCCCAATGGCCGAAATTATTGGCCTTCCTGGGGGCACGTCACACTGTTGTGGATCTTTGGGATTAGATATAAAATCAGAGTAATGGGATTTTCTACTTTCAAGTAGTGATGTTCTGCTTCAGAAATTAATCCCATCCCTCTCCACCTTGCCAGTTCCTTGAAAAACTTTGTTTTTATCTCCAAAAGATTGCTTAATGGAACCCGCTGATAGCATTTCGTGTCATTTAGCTGTTTATTGGCTTCTGCATATATTCCATATGAAAATTCACGTAACATCCCAACCTGAAAAACAAGCCCACCAAACGAAATGTGGGTTAAGCAGCTCTTTTAATTTTGGCAGGTAAGTTCAAGTAACAAAGCATTACGTGTATCGAGCTCCCAGGCTCTTAGTCATATGCACAAACGAGGAACAGTTACTCATGGCTTTAAATAAATTTAGATCTTAGACAGTGAAGAAGGACTTGGAGTGCAAATGCCATGTTAGATAAAATGAAACAAAGCAACAGTATCTCAACTGGTATCACTAGGAAGGATGGTTAGACATGTATGTACAATACATTACACGAAAAGAACACAGGAGACTCTGAGCAGATCTTTGAAATGTGCATATGGCATCATATAATTAAGATCAAAATTAAAAAGGTACAGTTGTAACAGCACTGTAGGCAAAAAATTGCCTGAACAACCCGAATAGGACTTGGTCCTCAATTGTGTATGTGACACAAAAAGTGGCGACGCAAGTGACAATGTGCAATCAGCAAAAATGGCGCAAGGTGCGGATGTGAGCAAGTATATACAGTGAATATTGAGGTTCAAGACAATGATTTACAATGTTTTAGATGAAAAATGACAACAATTTCAGTTGAACCACAAAAGGCGGTGCGCCATCAGTTGCGCTGAGTCGACGACGTTTCGATCCTATTAATCAGGATCATCTTCAGGACTGGGTTGTAAGTTTTGGCGGTGCTGTACAAGGAGGTAATGGAGAAGGGTGAGGGATGGGAGCGCTTAGCTGTGAGGGCTAATTGAGAAGCATGCTACGTAAACCGCGTGGGTAGCGTGAAGGAAAAATTACCGCAAAGTGAGGAGGAAGAGCCTATGGCAGGCGTGTAGCGTGTGAGAGTGAGCGCTGGTCAGTGGCGTTGTGTCCGATTACCAAGTGTAGCGGTCTCTTGGGGGCGTGAAGAGAAGAGAGACCGTATGTGAATGGGCGGTAACAGTCGAAGCGTTAAATTATGCACGTTACAGTGATGAAGTGATTAATCACACTGCGGAGTATACAGCGATGAGATCAAGAGTAGAATAGTAGGTCGGCGTGGTGTCCGATGTCCAAGTGTTGCAGTCTCTAGTTTGGCGTGAACTTAAGTGAGACCGTATGTGAATGGTGGGAGAAAATCGGCATGGTAAAATATGCGCACGCTCGTGCTAAAGTGACTAAAGCACACTGCGAGGTAATCATAAATAGAACAGGGCGATGTCCACTAAAGTGGAGATGGTGATATCTGGCTGTGAAGGATGAAGAGCTGCGCTACTTGAAAGGACACGGTCCCGTGTCCATGTGTGGCGCGGAGAGCCGGCGTGTAAGGGAACGGTCCCCAACGGATTAGGGAGATCCTGGGGGTCAAGGAGGAGAACGTAAGCGAGTAGATGTGGGCTCACATGGGGTGAAAAGGAAGCGCAGGATGAGGAAGAATTACCTTGTTCAGCGCGCAACCAAGATGGCCGCGTAGGTGCGAGGCTCCCGAGGACCTCCGTGACCTCCTACATAAATCCTGAAAATATCCTGTCCTAGATGAGGGGACTGTGTTGGTGAGCCCGAGCTGAGGTGTCACCCGTTTTCCGCTTCCAAATTGGACCTCGGACACCGGCGGGAGCACCGATTGAGGTTTGCGGCCTTCTCCACGCCGGCCCCCCGGATTGGAGTTGCGGGGCGATCCGGAGACAAAGTGATCAACAGCGGCGGACAGGGCTGGGCGACTCGCGTACCCCGCACTTTCACTTTCGCTTTTGCACCCTCCTTGCTGTGTAGGCGAGGTTGGGTTGCGGGGCGGTGTGCGGTGGTGTGGCCTCGTTGGGGTGCCCTGCTGGCCCGCCTGCTGTGATCCGTCCTGCGGACCTGTGGTTGCCCCCCCCCCGGAGCCCGGGGCCCGTGAACTGGTTTGTCGGCCTTTTCCGAGGTGATTGGCACGATTTGGGGACTGAAACCATGTCCACAAAGCAAGATGGCGACCGGGCAAAGGTGAAATCGACCCGCCGTGGCGCAGCCCATCAGTCCAACAGCATGGACCGCTACACCCTCCAGAAGGGATCTCCCGAGGTGCCGCGTAGGTCCCCTGAGGACCCGACTGATGCTCCTGCGCTGCCCGCGGATCTGACCCTGCGAGATGTCATGGGCGCTATCGCCGAGATGAAGGCCTCGGTGGACCAGCGCTTTGACACACTGGCGCAAAAGATTGACTCGGTCCACGTGGATGTTGGCCTGGTGAGGGCTGATTTATCCAAGACCAATGACCGGGTCGATTCTTTGGCCCACACCACCACGGGCCTTACAGCGGACGTGGCGGCCCTCCAAAAGGAGGTGCGCCGGCTTGGCCAGGCGAGCGCCCTGATGGATCGTCGACTGGAGGATTCCGAGGGTCGGGCCCGGAGGAACAATGTCCGCGTTGTCGGGGTGCCGGAGGGACGTGAGGAGGCGGCGGCGGACCTGTTTGTGGAGGACCTGATTCTCACCCATCTCCAGCCCCGGGGGCTGAGTAAATTCTTTGCGGTGGAGCGTGCCCACAGGGTTCCCGGAGGAAGACCTAAGGCCGGAGCCCCTCCGAGGCCTCTCATTGCCCGGATTTTCAACTTTCGGGACAGAGACACTATCCTTCAGACTTCTAGGCAACAAGGACCGGTCAGACTTGACAATATGGACGTAAACTTCTATCCTGATTTCACCCCAGCGGTCCAGAAGCAGAGACTGAGCTTTCTCGGAGTCAAACGTCGTCTACGGGACTTGAACCTCAAGTATGCGATGCTTTTTCCAGCTAAGTTGCGGGTGGAGGTGGATGGCCGCACGCACTTTTTTGATCGTCCCGAGGCGGCCGGGGACTGGTTGGACTCCTTGCCCGGGGATCGGGGCCGGGGGGGTGGGGGTGGCGCGGTTGGAGGGGAGGGCTCGCCGGATCAGGACTGAGGGATTACTAGTAGGCCTCGCTCTGGACAACATTGTCGTCATTTTTGACTGTTCGTTAAGTCTCCCTCCTGTGGAGGTGGTACGGGGTCTCTTGGGGGCTCTCCCTCCTCCTCTGGGGGACTAGTTAGTTTAATCATTCATGGGGCGACAGGCACACTGCACTTTGGGGGGGCTGTTTGGGCTCATGCAGGGGTGCAGGGAGGGGGGAGTTCTGTTGGGATGGGTGGGTTGGGGTGGGGTGTTGTTTTTACCGCAAGGCAAACCCTTTATTGTATTGGTGTTTTTAAGGTGCTCTCGGGGGGACGAATGATGGCTTCTGTATGTGATGGGGGGTAGGGACCTGACTTTATTGTCCTGGAATGTTAACGGACTGGGGGATAGGATTAAGCGAGGTGTGGTCCTGCAGTATTTGAAACGACTTTCGCCAGATGTGGTCTTTCTGCAGGAGACACACCTTATTGGTAATTCCTTTTGTGCCATGAATCGGCGTGGCTATCGCTTGGTGGCCCACTCGGGCTTCACGTCGGGCTCACGGGGGGTGGGCATCATGGTGAAGAACTCGCTCCCGTTGGAAATAGACGAGGTGCGCCATGATGAGAGGGGACGCTACACTGTCTTAGTGGGGAGAATGGAGGGTAAAGTAGTTGTCTTTGTATCAGTGTACGTCCCACCGGGGTTACAGTCTACGACTTTTGCAGACTTAGGGCGCCTCCTCCTTGACCTTCCGGGGGGGCTTCTGGTGGTTGGGGGGGACTTCAATGCGGTGGTTTCTGGGACCGTGGATCGTCACCCCCCTAGGGACCTCCCCCGGGCGCAGGCGTGGCTGTCCGGCTTCTTAGATACACTGGGACTGGTGGACTGCTGGCGCTTAAAACATCCCACGCAGCTGCAGTACACTTTCCACTCGGGTGCCCATGGTAGCCTCTCACGGCTTGATTATGTCCTTGTCCCTGCGGCCTATGTTGGGAGGGTAGGAGAGGTGCGCCATTTGGCGCGGGGTATTTCAGATCACTCCCCGCTCCTGTTGCACGTTGATGTCTTCCCGAGGGGGGAGGGCAGGGTAGCTCCAATCAATGCCTGGTACCTGCGCGACCCCACTATTCGCGCTGATTTGATTAAATCCTTGCAGCGGTATTTCGATGAGAATGTGGGGTCCGTCCCTTCGGCTATCTCCCTGTGGGAAGCCTTCAAAACAGTTCTTAGAGGGGAGGCCCTCTCCTTTATTTCCCATGCCCGGAGGCGCGAGCAGGAGGAGGTGACCCGGGTGGAGGCCGAAATCGCTGAATTGGAGGGTGATCTAGAGGGTGGGGTGACGGACGCTGCACTACATGTCCTACAACTTAAGCAGGCGGCCTACAGGGCCCTCGTCACGGAGGCGGCCAGGGGCCTCTATAGAGAGCAACAGGGGCGACTGTATGATGTGGGTGATAAGGCTGGTAAACTGCTTGCATGGTTGGATAAAAAGGAGAGAGCGAGTCGTGTGGTCCCGCTGATTGAGAGGATGGATGGTGTGCGTGTCACCGAGCCAGAAGACATTGTCTCTTGTTTCGCGGATTATTTCCGCGAGGTGTATTCCCCGGTTTCTCCCTGCTCGGAGGAGGATTCCCATGCCCTGCTTAGGGATATCGCGCTGCCTTCCCTTTCGGTGGAAGACAGGGTGTCGTTAGATGCCGCTCCTACCTCCGACGAAATTGCCCTCGCCATACGCCCGGTCGCATCCGGCAAGGCCATGGGCCCGAACGGCATCCCTATCGAGTTGTATAAGCTGCGACCGGATGTACTGGCACCCCACCTCCGTGCGATGTTCCTGGCGGCCCACTCGCTGGGCTCCCTCCCGCCGGACCAACGTCTGGCTACAATCGTGGTGATCCATAAGGAAGGGAGACCTCGAGACCGGGTTACATCCTACCGGCCTATCTCGCTCTTGAATGCGGAGCCCAAAATCCTCGCCAAGGTGCTAGCCAACCGGCTGGTCGGCGTGGTGGGCGATTTGGTCCACCAAGACCAGTCCGGCTTTATTCCCCATCGCAACACGGCCCTTAATCTGCGGCGCTTGCACGGGGTGCTCGCGCGTGTCCCGTTTGTGCGGGAGCCGGCCATATTGGCGTCCTTAGACGCCACCATGGCGTTTGACACGCTCGAGTGGCCATACATCTGGGCTATGCTGGCGAAGTTTGGATTTGGCCCGGGGTTCATCAGCTGGGTCAAATTGTTGTATTCGGGCCCATTGGCGCAGGTGGTGGTGAATGGAAGAGTATCGGTCCCATTCGAGCTGGGACGGGGCACGCGACAGGGCTGTCCCTTGTCGCCGCTCCTGTTCGCGCTGGCCTTGGAACCCCTGGCGGAGTGGCTGCGGTGGCACCCTTCCATCCGTGGTCTCCGTTGGACCCCCGAGTATGAGGACCGCGGGTCCCTATACGCTGACGATATCCTTTTGTACCTAGCCTCCCCGCGTAAATCACTGATTGTCCTGGTTGATGTTTTGCGCTCATTCGGCCGCAACTCAGGCCTTGTCATCAACTGGGCTAAATCATGTGTGTATGTGCTTTCCGGGGAGGCTCCCGTCCTCCCGCGGGGCTGTCCGATCCAGATTGCCTCACAGGGGTTTCGGTACCTGGGGGTTTACATTACTCTGGACCCGGAGGCCCGCTACGAGCGGAATTTGCTTCCCCCCCTCCAGCGCTTGAAGGAGGACGTCGCGCGCTGGCGGCGCCTGCCGCTTTCGCCGCTCGGCCGGGCGGCATTGTTTAAGATGATGTCGTTGCCACGCTTCCTGTACGCTCTCCAGAATACTATGGATTTAGTCCCGGCGCGCTACTTCCGTGAGGTGGAGAGTCTACAGCACCGCCTGTTCTGGGACGGGAGGCCGCGTATTGCCCTGGCGAAGTTGACGCTCCCATGGTACGACGGGGGGATTGCCCTCCCGGATATTAAACGGTATTACTGGGCCTCCCAGCTAGCTGCAATTAATCATGGCCTTTACGGGCCCGCCTTAAACCCGGCATTTGAAATGGACAAGATGCTCCTGCCTGGTGGCGACTATAATCGAGCGCTCTACTCTGGCGCGCCCGGACCCCGCCTGGCGGGACCTACGCGTGTCATGGTACGAGTATGGCACGCGGCTAACGCAGCTATGGGGTGGAAGGACTGTTTGACCCGGGCATCACCGTTGTACGCGTCTCAGAGATTGGGCTCCCTGTGGACCTCGAAGGGCTTCGAGAAGTGGGACACGATCGGCATCAGTAAAGTGGGGGACCTCTGGACGAGGGGGGGATTTAAAACATTCGAGACGCTGCAGACGGAGTTTCAGCTGCAGGGCAGTGAATACTTTCGGTACTTGCAGGTCCGTCACGCGCTGGGCTCAGTCTTCCCAGACGTCGCTTCTATCCCGGAGTCTTCCCCCCTGGAGGATAGAGTGCTGGATGGCCACGTTCCGGACAGCACGATCTCCCTTATTTACAAAAAATTGATTAATGATCGCTCGGGCTTGCTGACTGGCCTCCGCGAGGCTTGGGTTGCCGACGGGCTGGAGTTGGACGACGAAGACTGGATTTCCGCGGTGGCCTCTCCGAAGGAGGTGGCCATACCGGCTCGCCTTCGCTTCGTCCAGCTTAAGATACTCCATCGGGTTTACATGACGGGGCCAAGGCTTCTGCGTATGGGCTATGCTGAGGATGGGTTGTGTAAGCGTGGGTGTGGTGCTTTGGCGACTTTTTTGCATATTTTGTGGGAATGCCCGAAGGTGGAGCGATTCTGCCGTGGTGTGCATGAGGTCCTGCGAGTGGTTACGCGTGTCGCGCTGCTGCCTGAAGCGAGGAGATGCCTGCTGAATGTGTGGGAACCAACTGACTACTCGGTTCCGCAGACGCGATGGGTGACTCTGGGATATATGATAGCTAAGCGTGACATTGCTCAGCTGTGGGGATCCCAGAGGCCCCCGGCGGTGTCGGCCTGGAAAGAACACATGGATTGGTGCATGTTCCGAGAAAAGGTGGTGTATGTGGCGAGGGGTAAGCCTGGGGCATGGGTGAAAGTATGGGGCCCCTGGAACGCCTACCGCGGGGGTATCTGCGCGCCACCACTGCTGCCTGCGGCTTCACCAGCCCCGTCCCCTTAGTTGACTCCTTTCCATAGCCCCGAGCAAGGAGTTCCCCCAGTCCTCGATCTGTTCCCCTTCCCCTCTTTAGACTCCTGTGGATGGCTGGGGTCCCCCATTCGGGGAGCACGTGCTGTTACTTTCGATTGCGGGTTGCCTTGCGGGTGTGGTTTTGGTGTTGTTTGTATAAAATGAAACCGTATTGTGGGGTCAGAGTGATGTGGCCCACGACGCTGATACCTCCTGATTTTGCTTCTTTGCAACGCCAAGTGTTTTTGTACGTATGTCATATGCTCCTGTCATTCTAGCGGCCGGCCGGAAGGTTGTAGGCCCATACTTGTATATTCTTGAGATTGCAATAAACGGTTTCAAAAAAAAAAAAAAAAAAAGAATTACCTTGTTGCATCAAACATCGGAAGGATGTGTTAATGCGGGGGCCGTGTCACTGGTGAACATCGGCGGCATGTAATAGGGGCTCCTCTGTGTCCCACGGTATGGGAACTGATGGGGGAGACCTATGGAGAGAGTAGGGGGAAATGTCAACCGGCAGTGTAAGTGGAGCCGGGTGTAATGGCAGTGAGATCGGCGGGGCTTACCTCAGGAAGCGGAATCAATCCGGTGAGGGGGGGCGGCGTTGCAATCAACGGGAAACCGTCACGTTTGTGTGTGGTGTGCAGCGACTGAGAAGTGGTGACTGTATTTAAAGAAGTATTGATACTTCCGGGTGCAGCTACGTCACGTGGTTATGTGTTAGTAGCAGGGGGGGTGTCTGAAGTGACGTGGCGTGGAAGGGGGTGGGAGGAGGAACAGGGCGACAGGAGAAAAAGATACAAATACTCACAATTGACTTATCGAATGGAAAGCAATTGCAGCTATACAATAAGAAATGTATGAAGGTTATGAACAAGAACAATTAAAAGTGGTAGGCTATTGCAGCTAAACGAATGAAATAAAGGTTATTTGATACATTTGGAAAAAACAATTAAACTTAGACAATATTACATATGGAAAGCAGGACTATAAGGATAGACAGGGAGTACCATACATGTAGTCCTGATGAATTGATGGATAATTAGTGACTGGTGTGCGAACGAGAGTCAAATAAGGATTTGATAGGAGGGAGGGCTGCGTTGCTAGCCGGGAGTGTTAGGGTCGTGTAGACCTAGTGTGTTCTGGTCTTATGTACCACCAAAGGTACTGGGCAGATAAGGGCAAGGTACAGCGTATATGGTGTGAGGATGGTGTTAGGTATTCAAAGTAGGGAGGAGCATGGTGACAGAGGGTCAAAGTAAAATGGTACTGTTCCATTAGTCAATTGTGTTCAAGCCTGTATTGACTGAGTTACAAATGGTGATCCACTTACATTCACATTTGTTGAGGAGGGCTTTGATGTCACCACCTCTGATGGGCAGTGTGGGTTGGTTTATCTCCTGCAAGGTGATGTCTGTCTCACAGTGATTTTTCTCAATGTAGTGGGAAACCAATGGTGCAGTGAGGACTTTGCAGTGAATTCTGCTTCTGTGTTGAATTATCCTCTATGTGACCATTTCGGTGGTCTGGCTGATCTAAATGAGGTCGCAGGGACAGCGGATGGCGTAAATGACGTTTTGTGATGTGCAGTTGGTTAGGGTATTGAGCTTGTAAGATTTGGTGTTAGTTTTGAAGTCTTTTGTGTTTAATGTGAGATCACATATGGCACAGTTTTGACATTTGTAGTGTCCAATAACGGGGGTAAACCCCAAGCAGAGGTGATTTTGTTCTTGTCTATAGTGTTAGTAGGCCATGTAATGGCATGTACTAGATGTGTGGCTAGATTGTTGCCACATTGGTAGGAGAAGAGAGGTGGTTCTCTGAATGTTTCATATGATCGTAGTAACGGCCAGTTGTGTTTGATGATCTTACTAACTTTATTGCTGCAGGGGCTGAACTTGGAGACAAATGGTACCCTAGCCATGGTTTTCTTGGGTTGAGGCATGAGAAGATGTTCACGGTGGCAGTACCAGGTTCTCTTGCGTGCTCTTGTTACTAGACTTTTAGGATATCCCCTGTCAATACGTTTTTTAATGAGGATGTCTTATTCCTGGAAGTAATCTTTCCGCCATTTGCAGTTCCTTCACATGCGCAAGAATTGGCCGTATGGAAGGCCATCCCGGAGACCTCGTGGGTGGTAACTTGAGTACTGAAGAAGGGTGTTTCTTTCAGTTGGCTTACGGTAAAGGCAAGTCCAGATTTTGTCATCTTCAGCATGTATAATGACATCTAGGAATGGGAGGTCATTTGGTTTGGAGTCACAAGTAAATTTGAGGTGGATTTGAGACTGATTGAGACATTCGATGAAGGGGTTGAGAGTCTGTGTGGTACCTTTCCATAGTAAAAGAATATCGTCAATTTAACGTCACCAAAGAGAGATATGGCTAAGAAAAGGATTTTTAGCGGTGAGTATATAAGTCTTCTTAAGGTTGTGGACGAAGAGAATAGCAAAGTTTGGGGCAAAGCAAGCTCCCATGGAGACACCTTTGACGTGGAGGTAGAAAGTGTTGCGGTATAAAAAATAGTTGTTCTCTAAGGCAATGTGTAATAGATCCATGATAAATTCAGTTGGAATCAAGGTGGGTCTTGACCTAGTCTCAAGTAAAGTCTCAATGACTGTGAGTCCTTCACTGCGAGGGATATTGGTGTAAAGTGATTCAATGTCCAATCCAACCATGAGATTGGTGTTGATGTCAAAGGGTCTGTCTTCAATGGTGAGGATTAGATCCATGGTGTCTCTGATGAATGTGTCAGTGGATGGGACGAATTCCTTTATGATGGCATCAATGTATTTTCCAATGGTTCAAGTATGGAGCCACAAACCTGAAACAATGGGGCGACCCGGGGGGTTGGTGCTGTCTTTATGGATCTTGGGGAGTACATATAGAACAGGTGTGCGTGGGTGTTGATTGTTCAGGAAGTTGAATTCTTTTTGGGATATGATGTTGAGGGATCTAGCCCGTCCAGTGGTCTGTTGTATTTTGATTCTGAGATCTGGTAAGGGATCTTTAGTCAGTGGTTGAGGTTGGATAGCTGTCGTTTTACTTCTTGGTCATATTTATCCGTGTTCATGACCACGATTCCTCCACCCTTGTCTGCTGGTTTGATTATAAGTTCATATTTGTTCTTGAGGTTGATCAAGGCTTGTTTCTCTGATAAGGGTAGGTTG
Source organism: Triturus cristatus (assembly GCF_964204655.1). Lineage (NCBI taxonomy): Eukaryota > Metazoa > Chordata > Amphibia > Caudata > Salamandridae > Triturus > Triturus cristatus. Next base: position 652,138,917 of record NC_140590.1, on the reverse strand, counting down.
TAGGGGACATATTCAAATTGTGCTTGGAGGTCTGTGAGTTCCTGTAGGACCAAGCATTCGAAGGCCAGTATTTCTGGTGGCATGGAGAATGATGGGGGATTGAAGGTGGTTGGTGGATGGAAACGTGGTCCAGAGGGTAGGATGGATGAGGGTTTATCTGAGAAGAATTGTTTGAGCCGGATTCGTCGGAAAAACAGTAGCAGATTACACTGTAGGTCTAAAAAGTTGGTCCTTTCCGTAGGCACGAAACTGAGACATGTTAGATAAAATATCACTGTTTCAAAAACATTTCATTGTCTTTCACAGTTCGGGGCCAGAGAGCACTTCATGTAATCAATACTCTAATACATCCATTGCCAAATGCACTCTTTAAAGCAATGTCCGAGATTGTTTTGCTCTGGTCCCAGTCATCAATTTTTAACAGGATTTCAGTGTCCACAATGCATTTCAACTGTGAAAAAAACAGCATAGATGCACCCTTCTCTTTTTTTAAGTAAAATGTTACCTTAAAAGATGAAAGAATGAAAAGATGGGACAAAGTGCCTCCCTTTAATGCCTCAAATGGATAAATTCCATGTAGTGCATTGAAGCAACACTTCCCCATTTCTCCATAGCTCCTCACCTCCTGTATTTTCGGTGTCAGAGTGTTCAAACAGTCACCTGCTCGTTTCTTTCCCATTTCGAAGTGCAAAGGCTGACTGCTCATGCAAACCCTGGCTGCCTTGTAAGTGTTCCTGAATAAATCAGCCCGCAGGCCTCCCGTGGAACCGTGTTGGTCAAAGTACTCCATTCCAAATCAAGTGCAGCCGGCGGGCATCCCATGACATATGTGTTCCAGATGAATGGTGACGAAAGAGATGCCCTGCCAGTCAGGTTGGAGCTTGGTGGTGACGTCACCGCCAACATATTCCATATGAAAATCCACATAACATCCAAACGTGAATAACAAGCCCACCAAACGAAATGCGGGTAAAGCAGCTCTTTTAATTTTGGCAGGTAAGTTCAAGTAACAAAGCATTACGCGTTTCGTGCTCCCAGGCTCTTAATCATATGCAGGGTCAGTTACTCATGGCTTTAAATACATTGAGATCTTAAACAGTAAAGAAGGACTTGGAGTGCAAATGCCATGTTAGATAAAATGTCACTGCTTCAAAAACATTTCATAGTCTTTCACAGTTTGGGGCCAGAGAGCACTTCATGTAAACAATACTCTAATACATCCACTGCGAAATGCATTCTTTAAAGCAATGTCCGAGATTGTTTTGCTATGGTCCCAGTCATCAACTTTTAACAGGACTTCAGTGTCCATAATGCATTTCAACTGTGAAAAAACTGCATAGTTGCATCCTTCTCTTTTTTTACGTAAAATGTTGCCTTAATAGATGAAAGAATGAAAAGATGGGACAAATGGGCTCAGCTGTCCTCTCCTGCCCCACTGGGATTGGGGTGTCAGTTATAACGTCAGGCCGACATGGCTTTCCACTTTTTAGTGGTGCAGTCCCAAAAGTTAAAAACAAGCCGTCACGAGAGGGCAATGGAGACAGTTCATTGCATTTCTCCTCAGGCATAATGTTTATCGAGGCACCACTGTCATTAATAAGGGTATGGAGAAACTGTTTACTTTTAGTGTAATCTTCGGACAATGTTTGAATGACTTTTGTGGTCTTACTTGTCGACTTTTTTTTAACTTATATTCTTCTTTGCATGAGGCCAGGTTTTTTTGAGGTAAACATTGACATCGCACATCTGTCTTCCTCACTGTCACTTGACAATAAAAGTGAGAATGAAGAACTCTTGGACGAAGATTTAGATGACGATAGTGTCAATTTGCCTCAGCTGATGTGTCCGCTTGGCATGTGGGTGAGCATAGAATCTCGCTTCTGGAACGTTCGGGCATCCATTTTGTTTTCTCGTTGTGATGCACTTAGCTTTCCCTTCACCTTCCAAACCATTACAAAGTGGTTCTTCTACCCTCAACCTTCGCTTACTGGTCCAATAGCTGGAGATTAACCTTTGTGTGGAAACGAAAATCCACATTTAAAGCACAGTTTCTTTTTCTTTGAAGACCACTTTGTGTTCTTCAGCTTTGTGTTTCTGCTTACTTTTAATGTTCATGACTTAGTGATTCTGGGTACCTCCGGCCTCCATATCAGCAGCTTGTTGATCAACACAGTCCTCATCTCTGGCAGCCATGAGAACTCACTCCAAACTACAGGTTTCTCCCAGCATTCATCATCTGAATGAATCTGACAGACATCCGTCAATAACTTAGAGATGTATAGCTTCTTCACCATTGGATTCATTGAACTTACAGTGTTTGATGAGCGTATCAAGTCTTTCAACAAATGTATTGATTGTTTCACCAGCTATCTGTCATTCCTGACTGAAAAAATGTCTTTCATAATCGACATTCGTAATAGGATTGAATTTGAGATTTAACGCTACTTTGATTTGACAGTATTTGACTTGGCAGTTTGCTGCACTTTCTTTATTGTCTCTTTTACTCCTTCACCAGCAAGATTTTTGAGGTATTTGAAAACCTTTTTGTTATCTGTTTCTTCCAGTGCATCAATGAAATCATCAAATATTTCTATCCAGATAGTCCATCTATCACCAATATTTTGCTTTTTGGCAGTATCAAAACAAGGCGATGGTGTCAAGAAGGCAGCGGTGTCTTATTTTGTGCTCTTTTCAACAGAAATTGAAAAACTTCACTATTCAGACTGCCACTCACAGCCTTTCAGTTGGTCTGACCCGATTCATCAGCCACGTAAGCACAACCCTGGTGCTTCTGCTTGGGTTGAGACACTTGGTGCTGAGGTTGGATGGCTTTCCTTAATCAGGTTCTGGGAAACGCAATCGTATTATCTATATATCTGATTAACACTGCTTCTAATGTTTCTCTGCATTTATATGCTTCTACTCACAACGTTCTCTTGCACCTGGCTGTCGCTGCTTGTTTTATTTTCGTGCCTGATTGTTAATGCCTTTTAGCATTTCTTTGTGTCAGAAATGTTTCCTCTTTTAGCACTTCTTTGCCTTCGACTATCAATGTCTTTAGTGCTTTCTGTACCTGGTTGTTGCTGCCTTTAGCATTGTCGTATTGTATGATTTATAGCTCAGTATTGCGAAGTGGTGCTGTACCTCTTTCACGGCCTTACTGGCAGGTTTCTAGACAACAATGAGTAAACTTCTCAGTGAGACTTTCGTTATCTTCAAAAGCTCAGACTGGCTGGAGTACGGCTTTGACTCCAATTACAGCAAACATTGTTCTTCACTTCGACTGGGGTTGGACACTGGCAAACTCTGGGATGAGCACTGCTGATCTTTGGGTTACGTATCCCTCATCTCTTTGCCAGTTGTAGCGTCCTCCCCAGTGCGGGTACTCATACATGAATACGCCACACACGGAGGCTAGTATTAAACGTCTTTATTCCTCTGTGTGTAACTGCAAACCCAATATTCGAAACATGAATTCAACTCACCACACCTGAACACTTACGTCACAGTTCTATAGAGTCTGTCAGGACCTGAAAGGGTTCCGTTATTGCTAAGTTACAATACACTACAACTACTATACTCAGGTACAATTATTTTGCCTTGCTAAGCCACCACAGGAGCTTCTGCTTCTTTTTGGAGTGCACTGCTTTGCTATGGGCATGTTGCAAGTGGACCAGGGCACGAGGTCACATTACACAGTGTGGGGGTGCAAATACTTTCCTGGTTTACAGCGGGTCAGTGTTCTAGTCTCCAATCCCTCCTCTTCTAAGTAGCCTTCCTTGCATTCAGTCATTTCACCATTCAGAGATTCAGTCATCTGTGGGCTCCTTCTTTCAAAGTGATTGCACGGCAGCTTTTCCTGGTATGTTAAAGAACTTTTTACACGTCTCTGTTCCTGAACCTGACAAGGAGGATTGCTATTCAGCGTTCCCCAATGCTTTAGGTGAGAGAGCTTTCTGGGTTTCCATAGAAGTGGGATCCCTACTATTCGATTACTGAGACCTCTTGGCGCACATATTGGAGGTTTCTGACCCAAATTTAAACAGAATTTGCAGACAGTGTTTGCATATTCTACATGTCCAGCTCTGTGACCAGTTTCAAGCAGTTTCTGACCTTCAGTATTTCTCCCAAACTGGCCAAGACTCAGTGTTTGTACTCTAGTGTCAGTAGGAAAGTGGAGCTAGGAGCTCATTGTCAGGGGAAGATTCAAAACAAAGGTGCATAAGAAGGTGAGATTTGCTCACTCAATTTCCTCTCAAGACTATTGGGGACAATACCCCTAGGGAAGAAAAGCTCATTAAAGGAGCAAAGGATGCCATTACAGTACAAAGGGACCCATTGTCTTCTACCCTCCACACCCTTGAGTCTGGTTCACTAGAAAGGACCTGAGGAACACTTTGAAGGAGTCTTGCAATAGGCATTGCTGTGTGGCAGGCTCTCTCCAAACTCCATCATAGGTCCACTGACATACAGGAGAACAAAACGGACCCCTGAGCTGATACAGTCATGTATCAATAATTCAGTAATTAGATCTGCACCACCCATATTTCACATGGATGGAGCAAAGAACCTGGTTGTGGGTGCTGACAGACCAATTTAAAAACAGGAGAGATCAGTAGGCAACTCTCCTTCGCAGGTAACAGGTGAAAAAAAAAACCTTCCCTGCGCCATAATCAGTTGTAGGCATGGGCGGAGTTCGTGGAGTTCCACTACATGGAACTCCACAAAGTGACCCGAAAACTCCACCATGATATGCAGAGCTCCGCAAGAGGTGGAGTGCGTTGGGTCTTGCCATCCCGCAGATTTTGGAGCACCGGGTGTTTGTTCTGCACTGGAAATTCAGCGCGAACTGCACCATGCATAGCGCAAATGGGTGCTGCTTCTTTATGCTGCTCAAGTACATGTTCTACTCAAGCAGCAGCTTCCTCAGTGCGAACGGAAGGTTTCTCAACGTGACCAACAACGGCCAGAAATCTCATCTGGAGGTGGTCTGGAACAGTGGCAGCTGGTGAAATGTGTAATTGTTGGGGCGTAAACTGCTCTCTGAAATTGCAAGGAGCAGGCGAGCAAGGCAAGCGAGCCCAAGTGATTTTGAATAGATACATGTATATAATATTGATGGCTCTTTTGAAAGGCATCATGTCAGATATAGAGACTGCAATAAGAAAATGCCTTGATCTCCCCATCCTCCTGCATTTCTGAGGGCCCTGAAGAGATGGGGTCTTCATAGTGACTTAATCACTCTCTTTATGTTTATTTCTTATTAGACATGTCTGCCCTTTTTTCTCTATACATTTCTTCCATCGGCATATCTCGCATCTTGCCCCTCTACTCTTCTGCAACACAGCGCACTGACTCACCTATAAGCACTGCATTTTCTTTTACTTTCGTCTTGTTGATTTTTTGATAACTGTCTATTTTCTTCACACACTGTTGCACAGAATCATAATTGCAACTGGAATATGTGACCATTGCTCTGTGCACTCTGCAGAGAGGCCAACGATTGGATGACATTGTACTCTGAACACCGTTTTGACACAGTGGCATGCACTGTAAGAACCGTGTGCAGCCTTTACCACCAATTACAGAGCTCTCAACCGTGGCCAGATACAAACACCTGGAAAGGACTCACATTTGAAAGTAAGCACTAAACAAGTGTAATAGGACTCATGAAAAAAAAATTTGAAACAGCATCCTGCAAATAGCGAACACTTTTAGGGAATGTAAGATTAAGTAAAACATGTGAACTATAAATAGAAACTAAGAAGCTGACATAGATTACCTAAAACGTTTTTTGCATTCATTATTTATGAATCTATCAGTGTTTTTGTCATTAAAACTAAGAGCATTAATAAAGGGCCCGCTAGAGACCCGTTTCAATGTCCGTTTTAAAGTATTACTGACTACTGAGTATAATCGACCCACTTAAAGCCCTGACCTCACCTGAAAGTATTGTCATAAACCAGAGCACATGAAATGCTATGACTAAAGAGAGGTTAGCAGATGCACAGAGCCATATGGCAAATGTTTTTTCACATTTTAAGTCACTGTAGCTCTGTGCTGCCGAGGAGTAAAGTGACAAAGTGAGCCCAAGATTTTTGAGCAAATCTGTCCTGATGCATGATACTCGTAAAAATATCACGGACTGCAAACCTTGGAAAGATTGAACAAGAATATGCCCTGTATAAGCCGGCACTGTATTGACAAACATTTGCGAAGTTGGAGGAAGCCACATGTTGTGTTCTCTGCCCCAGGAAAACACGAGTCAGGCCAGTCGTCTTTATTCTTTATTGGTTTCAGTTGCTACTCATCCCATGTGCGTCCGCCTTCCTGCCCTCGTTGTTCTCTATGTCCTCCCCACTCCCCTGACCGGAAGTGGTGTCCGGTTCCTGCCCCCTCCCCACCAGTCAGGCACAGAGGGGTCCTAGTGTCCCTTTTCCCAGGTCACGACATCTCCCCCTTTGTTGCAAGAAATTGACAAGAGAAATTTGGTGGAAGAGATAGAGATAGAGAGAGAGAGAGAGAGAGAGAGAGAGAGAGAGAGAGAGAGAGAGAGAGAGAGAGAGAGAGATAGATAGATACGTGTCGTTGTCCCCATCATTACATTTCTTCAGTCAGTCTTTTTAGTCTTTTGCTATCTCTTCTTGGACAAGGTCCCTCCTTGTCCTTCTGTGATTCCTCTTCTTGTCCCTCACCGTGGTCTGATCTTCTTCCTTTGTTGTCCATGGCTTCATGTCTCTCATCTGTGTCTGTGCTCAATGCTGCTGTGTCCTCGCCATCTTCATCCACGATCTTTAGTCCCTTGAAGTGAGAGCTGTTCCTTGTTATTCGGTAGGAGCCTGCTGCCACCGTTGTCATAGGCCCCTTCACATGTGCCACCGTTAACGGTTCCCTTGAGAACGGACAGTCTGATTTTCTCAGTTGCCGCTGACGCACCACCACTGAGTCCCCTTGCTTGAGGTGTGACAGAGTGGCATGTCGCCTGGGGTCGGCATACGCTTTCATTTTTTCTTTGGCCTCGTAGTCTCTGACAGCAATGCTGCTGTGCTCTGGTGGTGCTGTTGCTTCTAGTTGTGGTAGCAGCATCCTGCTTGTTCTTCCCAGCCCTAGTTCAGCGGGGAATCGTCCCATGGAGCTGTGAGGGGTGTGTCGATAATCTCTTAATATTTGACAGAGTGCTTGTCCTATTGATATCTGCGCCAGCTTTCCACTTAGGACAGCCTTCTTTATATTCCCCATGAACCTCTCAACCATGCCATTTGCATGTGGCCACAGAGGTGTTATCTTCCTGTGATGAATGCCTATTTAGTCCATGAATTTTCGAAACGCCTCCCCCTGAGAATGGAGGACCATTGTCTGCTTTTAGTGTTTGTGGGGAGCCCCAGGCTGCAAATATGTCGTCCAGTATTGGCAGGGTTGCGCTTGCTGATGTTGATGAGACTTGTCGCACAACAGGAAATCTTGAATACTCGTCAATGATCACGAGTAAGTAGTTGCCAGTATCTAGAGGTCCATAGAAGTCTGCTGTGAGCGTTGTCCACACTGCCCTTGGCAGTTCCGACATCTGTAATGGTTCAGGCTTTGCTGGCTGCCCTGTTGTTTGGCAGATATGGCAAGGTATGATAGTGTCCTCCACCATTTTGTCTAGGCCAAGGAACCATACCTTCTCTTGCAGCAATTTCTTTGTCACGACCATGCCTCTGTGTGATTCGTGTGCCAAGTTTACAGTTTGTCTGCGTAGTGCACTTGGCATGACTATTCTTGTTCCTCTTATTATTATTCCATTGACAGTCTCTGACAGTTCTTCATGGATCATTTTGAATGCTAACATCTCCTCCTTGTTGACTCCTTCTTCCATGGTGCTGTTGTTGTTGACGTGTCTTCATCTCTGCTGTCTTGTCACTACTTTCACTGCGTGCATCGTGGCATCCCTCCCTGTTTCTTGCTCTAGTTCCGGTATCGTTATTGATGCTGGAGTGTTCTTTTTTAGCGCAAAGTTTAGATACTCTTCTGCTATTGATGTGTTTTCAGGATCTGCGGTAAGGGATGCCGTGACATGTAATCAGCCGGGTTGTGTTCTTTTCCCGGCTTATGCACGATCTTGAAGTCATAGCCATCAGTCTTATGCCCCATCGCTCAATGCGAGGTAGTATCTTTGCATTTGGATTGCCATATATTGTCACCAGGGCCTGATGGTCGGTTATGATGGTGAATGGTTTCCTGTAAATGAACATGTGGTAGTGCTCACATGCCCATACCACGGCTAGGCTTTCTTTTTCTGGCTGCGAGTATGCCCTCTCAATGTCACAGACTTTTGCTTGCAAAAGCAACAATCTTTCGTGGAGAGTCCCTGCCCGGCAAATGTTGTGCTAAAATTGCTCCTAACCCTACCGGGCTGGCATCCACCGTCAGTTCCGTGCATAGCAGTGGATCGAAGTAGGCAAGATGATCCACCGCTACTATGGCATGTCTGATGGCCTCAAATGCCGTATTGCATTCTTGTGTCCAGATGAATTTCTGACCCTGTTTTGTAAGTTCTCGAAGCGGTGTGCTCAGCGTGGCAAAGTCTTTTATGTAGCACAGTAGCTGGCAAGCCCAAGAAATGACCTCACTTCTGCAACGTCTGTTGGAGGACTCGCTTTTTCCAACGTCTCCCTTCCTTTCTTGAAGAAGATATGTCCGAAGAATACCAGTTCATTCCTCCCCAGTTCGCACTTGTCTTCATTCAGTGTTAGGCCTGCTTTTTCCAGATGCAGGCATACTTCCCGCAAAGATCTGTCATGCTCTTCATCTGAATGACCAAACACCAAAATGTCGTCACTGTAGTTTAAACTGTTCTTTAATGGCCTTATTACCTGCCTTATGGTCTCCTGAAATATTTCAGCGGCCTATAAGATGCCAAAACTCAATTGTTTGTAGCGAAACAGGCCCATGTGTGTGGAGAACGTGGTAATCTACCTTGATTGAGGGTCAAGCTTCAGTTGATGATACCCTTTACACAGGTCCAGCTTTGAGAACCGGCATGCACCAGTGAGGCAACTGATCATGTCCTTTAGGTGTGGCTCAGGGTGTCTTTCCCTTTCAATCGCAGTATTTGGTATCCTCATGTCTACACATATGCGAATCATGGATGTGTTCTTTTTTGGAACTGCTACTATTGGAGACACCCATGGGGTTGGCCCGTCTGCAGGCTCTATTATGTCTTGGCTCAGCAGGCTTTGTATTTCCTCTTCTACCTGTGGCTGCAGGTGTGTAGGAAGGTGTATAGGCACTCGTCGGTGATGCTGAGCCACAGGTTTAATTGCCTTATTGATGTGCAGTGTTATTTGCCTTCCGATTAGTTTGCATAGGCCTTGTAGTATTGCCGGATAGTCTCGCAGAATGTTCTGATTCTCTGCGCTGTGACGTTGCTTAGCAGACAAGGTGCTGGAATGTCTCCCCGTAGCACATGTATTTCTTCTTTGCTCGACCTGTCTTTGTACAGCAGTGTCTCTGTGAACTTCCGCATGTTGACCACTGGTTTCTTCGGGCCCCAAGTGAAGACATCAACAGTGGATGGTGATAGTGGTGGTTTCATTTTCATCTTTTCATATTCTGACATGCACGTTATGTTGCATGTGGCCCCACTATCAAGCACGAAACGTGGCTGTGTCTTCCTACTTTAATGTCCACTGTCGCTGTTTTCTTTATCTGATGTTTCTCTATGAGATGAATGTGCTCTGGCCCTCTGTCTTCCGCAGGGGCATCGGACATCAGATATAGTCGTTCCACGTTCTCGGGTGCTGCTGTTCCATCCAATTCAGCTGAGGAGCTGCGATTTGCCGTTTCCATGTGCCTGGCATACCTGCTCGATGCCGTCCGTGGTCTTGCTAGTCTTCCTTGCTCACTTTTAAACTGTGCACCCATGCAGGCACTTGCCAAATGATTGTCTCTGTTGCATTTCCTGCAATTCTGACCCATTGCCGGGCATGCGCCAACATCTGGAAACTCGAGTCTGCATCGATAACATGTTCTTTCATGTGCTTTTCTTGGCAGTGGTACAGTGTTTTCTTTCTTCCTGTTGTTTGCAAACATCCTGTTTGTTTGCTCTACTCTTCTTTCTTTTCCCAGTTCCATCTGTCTTGCATGCGTTGTTGCTCTCGCTTCCGCCCGGGCCATGGTCAAAATTTTCTCCAGCGAGGTCGGTTCCTTAGAATTTGTGTCCGAAATTCCACAGACTGACAGCCTTCAATGATGCGCAGTCGAATTGCCTGTTCATTGTCAAACCTATCGAATTCGCAATATGTGACCAGTTTTCACAGTCTTGTTGCAAAGGCATTGAGGGACTCCTCTGCTCGTTGGCACACGGTGTTGAAGGTGTACCTTTCGAAGTCAATGTTTCTTTGCGGGTCAAACTTGTCTGTGAGGCACTTTATCAGTCCCTTATATGTTGCTGTTTGATCTTGGGGGAATGTTGTTAGCAGGTCTTCCACTTCATCCCCTACGAAATTTAAAAATAGATCTGTGTGTTTCACGTCTACGATGTCTGTGGCGCGTGGCGCGCATGTATCTTTCAAACTGACGAATCCATCTTTCCCATCTGATACCTATCTGTGGTTCTGATAAGCTGAATGGAATTGGCCTGCGAAAGATTGCTTGCGTGGTGTTCTTGTCACTTTGCTGGTTCAACCATTTTCTTGACGTGTAGCTCTGGTGCAGGTCTTGCTTGTGCGCAATGATTTTTCTTATTAGTACAGTGATAATCTACTTTCCGTCTCTATTTGTCTCTTTATATTTTGCTCTTTGTCCTTATTCTTCTCTCTTTAGCCTTTTCTTTTGTTGTATTTCCTTTTTTATGTTGTCTTTTCCTTTTAATTCCCCCTTTTGTGTTGTTCTTTGATATTTGCCTGACTTTAAAATGGCTGCTGGACCTTCCTGGATGCTGATTGGCTGAGCCTGCCGGACCTCAAAATGGCCACCACAGTCTCGCAAGATCGAGACTTCTGCTCTCTTCGCCTGATCTTAAGATGGCCACCGGGCTTTCATGGACGCTTATTGGCTGAGCCTGCCTGACCCAAAATGGACGCTGTGTTCCCGCGATATTTCTTTAAATTTACGCGCTATCCTGCAGTCTTTCGGGATGCGGCTGGGGCACAGGCACAGTCGGGTGCACCAATTTCAAATGCAAACCCGATTCTTATGCGCACAGACGGGTGCACCGCTTGCTGTCAGGCGGTTGGGTGCCTCTTACCGCTTCTTCGCTGCGGCCGGGGTTGGCTCCAGCGTCGTTGCTCCATTTTCTGCTTTCCGGCGCTCGGACCAGGGTGGGCTCCTGGCTCCACTTCATCCTGCAACCAGGGTGGCTCCTGATGTTGCAGCGATTCTTCTCTCTTCGCCGGCGGACCAGGATGGGCTCCTGGCTCTGTCACTCAGTCATGAAGGACCCGGGCACAAGCAATTCGAAGGTCCTTGGCACACGCGTCTGCTATCTTCTTGGATCCCATCCTCGTCGCCAGTTGTCGTGTTCTCTGCCCCAGGAAAACGCGACAGAGTCAGGTCAGTCATCTTTATTCTTTATTGGTTTCAGTTGCTACTCATCCCATGTGCATCCGCCTTCCTGCCCTCTTTGTTCTCTATGTCCTCCCCACTCCCCTTACCGGAAGTGGTGTCCGGTTCCTGTCCCCTCCCCAGGGGGGTCCTAGTGCCCCTTTTCCCAGGTCACAACACCACATTTGAAATTTCCTAAAGCTAGAGTGTTTTTTGTGCCCCAGATGCATTTTGCTATTTTGTGTCTTTGCAAGATTTCAAAATTATTTCAAGTCAAGCACGATTCTATGATTATTAACTTCCTTCCAATACATACATCCCTCTGTTCAACATCAGCACTTTAAAGAGAGTCAACCTTGTGAGGCCTACAAATCACCTTCATGTTTCAAACCTTACCTCATCCAAGCAAGAAGTGACTACGGAAGTGCTAATGTCCAGTAATTGTAAAGGGGGAAGGCAGTGAGCAGTGGTGTAGGAAGGAGGGTGCGGTGTGTGCGGGCTGGGTGTCAGCACTGAGGGGGGCGACAAAATGGCAAAAATATGTGTTTTAAACACATATTTTTGACATTTTGTCAAGCCGGGGGTGACAAGTGTCATCACTGAGGGAGGTGAAAAAATGGCAAAAATATGTGGTGTAAACACATATTTTTGCCATTTTGTCAAGCCGGGGGTGACGAGAAATGTTATGCACCGGGTACACCTGACCTTGCTACGCTACTGGCAGTGAGTTCCTGGAGAGAAGCGTGCACTGCTGAGGTTAACTGCGATGACGCAATGCAAATATCCAAAGCCTCTCTTGAACCCTGCCCCTTTCACATTTTGTTACAGGGAGAGGTGGGATCTGTACGTCAAGTGGATCACACTGTGCCCTGTGACGAGATGGAAACAGGTAGTGTGCATCTTCACTGATTGACAGATAGCCTTTGGAAGCACAGGGCTCCAGCCTAACGCGCCCTGGCTGTGCTTAATTAGTGAGGCTGCACCATCGTACAAGGATGTGTGGTCCAAATGCCTAGCAGGCTTTAGAGGGCAAGGGCTGAAGCAGGGTAAGTCCGGCAAAAAATGTGACAGCACTGCAGCAGGCACATGCGCACTAGCGCTTGCGTCTGCATAAAGAGGGCCTGATCGCTTCAATGAGTGAAAAAAGACAGCAGGAAAAGACAGCAGGAAATCAGAAGGGGTGGAGCCCCTTAGCCCACCAAAAGGAATCACCACTTTAGTAAGATTTTCCTCGCTCGTGCTCACCAACTTAATGTTGGCGAGCGCGAGCAAGTAAAAAGCAAGTAAAAAACTTAGAACTCCACGCCTAGTGGGAAAAACTCTGCAAACTCTGCAAGCTGAAGGGAATTTCACACCCAGGCCTAATCAGTTGCTGCTGACACTCTCAGTTCTCCATTGACTGTTGGGCTGACATTAGTCATGTTCAGTAAAGACCACTGGGCTCAGCTGTGCATCACAGTGGACTTTCAATGCAGGGTACACTGATGCCCCCCCAAAAAATTTAAACCTGAAATTTACTATAGGAAACACAAGCCAGCGGCACATACCTTCCTGGGCCCTGAAGGGAAACATTTCTGTACCCATGAAGATATATGGCTTTTTAATAACTGATAGCTCATGGGCTGTTAGGCGAGAGGTAACCCTGTGTTTTAGGCATCGAGCAACCCCAGAGCAGTGCATTTGACTAGAGATAAAGTGGCCTACACCCTAGGAAAGAACCATCGATGACCGTCAAGTACCTAAAGCATAGGGATAGCTCCAATAGAGCTGTGTGATTCTGCTATGAATAAACATCAATTACAGATTATCTACAACGGTAAATATGGACACACAAGACATAAGTGAGACGGGGTTCACCAAGAGACAGGACAACATTAAGGGTATAGAAGGCAGTTGATTGGGCAGCGCAAGCCAGGGGGTACCATTACACCCCTTTATGAATCAAATCTTGCTCAATTGACAGGAATGTGGCAGCAGATATATATTTACCTGGACACACACAAAGGCTTGCACCAGCAATGCAAAAGGTGTACGAATCTAGGATTTATCTAGAAATGAGTACGCCTGCATTTATTAAGAACTGAATAAACCTGTGTTATAGCCTCAGTTAGCCTTCTTGGACCTTATGTAATACTATGTTATGTTTAAAGCACAAGTCTTCCACAGGAGTGCCCTCACAGAGTACATTTGGGATTACCAAACTAAAAGTGTTTTCAGGGTTGTCAAAGTGTTGAGTACTGCATGTATCTGAGCTGTCTGAGTGTACATGGGTGCATGGGTCTGGGGAACTTTGCAACCTGTCTGTAGGATGTTGCATAGCTCAGTCAATATATGAAGTGTGAATGTGCAGGAAATGCTGCCCATGCTTAACCTTGCATGAATGTGCTCAAGCGCATGACCCTCTTATATGGGGTAGAGTTGCAGAAGCAAGACATGCTCAGGGCAGGGAGTGTATGAGTCAGGGGCTGACAATTGCATGTGGTCAATTGATTGAATGATAGTAGTGTGATGGTTCTGTGAGGAGCACCTGGGCTTTGGTGGGGAAGAACTGGACAGAGAACATGCGACAAAGGTTTGGAGTGGAGAGGGTAGTGTGAGTGCTGTGTTTACAGCTACGCTTTCTCAGTGGTTTGAACTTTGTGTATGGGGTGGATTGGTAAAAAATAAGATGGCATGAAGGAGAGGTGAGTAGTGTCAATATGTTGTGAGGTGGCACATGTTCATGAGTGTTTCAGTCACTCATGTGGCAGTCCGCTGCAAGGGCTGGGAGCACAGGCATTTCCTCTAGCTCTGTCTAGTGCTTACAATCTGTTTAGCCCTTAGAGCTATGCTGGCTGCATGAGAGGGTTGTTTCAGTGCATCTAGTGCATTCTATTTTATTGGTATATTGTGGGGGTGACATAGGACAGAGGGGTCAAGAGTGTTAAAGTAATAACGTTTGACTAGTTTGAGCAATGCAGTCATTTTATTTTCCTGACTCCCCTCCCAGCCATAGTGTAAGGGCTGCAGCATTCAGGTTGTCTTTGTGAGTGATATAAGGCTTCGATGATGGAGTGTCTAGTGTGCTGTGGTGACTGCACTGGGTAGTGCGACATGGGTTCAGTTGTGTGTTTTGTTTCTTTGAGCTTCGTTTAAACAGACAGTAAGGTGTTGTGGTTGCGTTTGGAATTGCCAGCTAGGGAGACGTTGCTGTTTCTATATCCTTAGTCATGGTGTTGTTTAGGTAAGGGTGTTAAGAACCGATATATGGAATAACAGAATCAATTGTGTTAGAGGATTTAGGTTTAACCCGTGAATGAGTCTCACCCTACAAATGAGAAGTCTAAGTTATTTAAGTGTGTTCAAGTGTATGTCCATGAATACATTACCACAGGTGCTCTAACCGATTGAGCCACCTCTGCTGTATAGTTCAAAATTAACATTTGATTATTGTTTTTGGTTTCTAGTAAACATGTAACTAGTGTCTGGGCAGACAGGTGGGCTCATTGTAACAAGCAGAGTTAACCAAGGTTTTTAATAGGAACTGATTGAGTCTTGGTTTTATCAAGAACTCAGTGCTTTTAAGTTGTATTAGGAACAGAGTGAGGGCCCCTGGTGGTGCTATCCATAGGATGTCCACACCCATGGATCTTCGGGCGAATGGTGCAGCTCTGGCCCAGGAATATTGCCATTAGTCCTTTTTGTGCAGGGGCAGGTCTTATTTGGTGGTTGGCATTCCTCTCTCCATCTGGTTCCTTCTGATACTGTGGTCCTAGGCGATAAGGTTTTTTCTTGCTGGCCATGTTTATTGTTGGCCTGTTGAAGGAATTATCAAAATATGGCTAAGAAATTTGCAGTGGTGAGGGAGGCACTAAAGGTGTTGTGTGAGGCGGGCAGGGAAGGTTTAATAAAGCCTGGAGTTTTGTCACAGGCTTGGGTGGGCACGACTCGCCACCGAAGGTTTGCGGCCAGTGGTGTTGCGGAAATAAAGTCTAAATAAGGTTCTAAAGAAGAAGCTTAGGAATTAACTTAGAGACTCAGGGTGCCCTCAACAATCAACACTTGGACGGCAACATTTCAAATATATGCAAGAGTCTATTGTGAAAAATTTCCAGTGAGATCGGTGTCAATATTTAAATATATGGACACCAACAGGAAGGCGCACATGGATGTTGGGGGGTTTACTTGGCTACACTAATATGAAGAGCTCAAGGCTAAGATAGTTCTGAAGCTAAATAAGCCATGGGGGGAAGGGGACATCCTTTACCCTGCAGTCCCAACAATGATCTGCCTTTACAATGCAGTCACTATCCCGACTGCGACGTTACCACGCGTTCCTTTAATCCGCAATTTATTACAACGATTTATGGGCATAGATATAAGTTGAAATTGCAAATTATGCTATTCCAAAGTACAGCACCCCCTAAGGCAAGTCATTGTAGCGACTTGCGTGTTAAAGTAATGTGTGGTTATGTCGCAGTTGAGGTAGTGACTGTGTTGTAAAGGCATGTGGGCTAAATGCATGCAAGGTTCCATCATACAACCCATGGGGGGAAGTGGACAATGAGCTATGGGTGCAGTAGAAGTATCTCCAGAGGCATCTTCCGACAATGCATACAGCAAGTGGTCTAGCAGTCCAATATTGGCCCTTTCTTGGGAAACCCACCTTAGAGGGGGTGGTAACATGCGGAAGGGGCTAGGTGTCGAATCCAGGTGCATGTTGGAGTATCAACAGGGGTTATTGCACCCGTTCAAATATAAGAATTAGTGCAATACATTAAGGGAAGCATACAGTCCTATAATGTTTTGGAGAACAGACAAATTTCAGTGGCAGTGGGCAAGGCAGAGGCAGGGGGATCTTTCCGGCCTGGAAACTGTGGCTTCTGCACCAGTTAAGATTGAATGTTTGAGTTATTGGCTTAAATTTTATCCCTACAGAGAGGAGGTGCTATGGCTAGAATGGGTGTTTAGGAAAGGTTTTTGCCTTGGTTATCAGGGCTACAGAAAAAAGGGGTTGCAGAAAACCTGAAATCAGCAAAGGAACAGCACCATATAGTGAAGCAGAAACCATAAAAAGAGGTAGCAGAAGGGAGGTTGGCAGGTCCATTTGCAGATTGGCCTTTGCCAGAATTGATGACTTCTGCTCTGGGAGTAGTACCTGATTCATCACCTTTCCTATACTGAATGTTTGTCGGTAAACGATTACATCACTAGCGAGGATACTGCAGTGCAATGGGCTTGGTGAGAACTGTGAGTTCTTGTGCTGAGTTTGCTAAATGTGACATCGAGTCAGCCCTTAGACTCCACCAGTTCATCCAATAGATTTTTCTTTGTTGGGTATCCAGCCTGAGAACAAGTTGCATGTTGGCTAACCTTTGCCATTGGGCTGTGCCATTTCTGGTAAATTATTTGAAACTTTCAGTACTTTTTTACAGTGGTGCTTTACGTTCAGGACTAGTCAAGAGTTGATTACGCATTACTTGGGGATGATTTCTGGTTTGTGGATGCAGGGAGGCATGAGTGAGTGCCAGAAAGTGCTAGGCGGCTTTTATGACGTAGCAGGGGAGCTGCGGGTGCTGCCAGCCCTGAGAAAACTGAAAGTCCCAGTACATCTTTGGTCTATTTGGGCATTGAATCGGACACAGTTTAGATTGAGGTGAGGCTACCTGAGCAGAAGGTCAGAGAGAGTGTTGCTTTATTTGAAGAAGCGAATGTAGCAAGTAAACTCCAGTTACGGCAGATTCAACAATTGCTTGGTCATCTTAACTTTGCATGCTGTTTTGTAAACGCAGGCAGGGTGTTTTGTCGTTGTCTTGGATTTTGCCATGGCAGGGTCTAAGTTACTACACCACAGAATTCAGATTTCAGCAGCAATGTAAGCAGATGTTGAAGTTTGGTTAATGTTTTTGAAAGGTTTCAATGGTATCAGTAATGGTATCACTATGTAGTCATTGAATTTGTATTTCTTTTAGATGGTTCAGATATTCACAGATGTGTCAGGATCTGAAGGTTTTGGTTTATTTTGGGAAGGTAGATAGTATGCAGAGAAGTGGCCTTCTAAGTGGATGAAAGAAGGTAGGAGCATTGTCATCTTTAAATTTGTTACCTTGTTGGTGGCCCTATGTGTATGGGGAAAGAAACTTGAGAATAAAACAGTTACTTTTAATGTGCATAACAGAACTGTGGTAGACTTGGTCAACGGACAGAAAGCAAAAGACACACATCTTTTAAAGTTGCTGCAATGATTTATACTAGGTGGCCTGATGTATAATATTGCATTTAGAGCCAAGCATGTGCCAGGTGTGGACAATAACATGGCAGATGCATTGTCTTGTTCACAGTGGCAAAGATTCCGTAATTTGGCACCCGGAGCAGACTTGTAGAAAACTCAGTTACCACAAGATATCTTGGAACTAGCGGATTGATAATGCTGGAATTGGTAGAAAAATGTATTGCAGTGAGCATTAGGATTTCCTATTGGAAAGCTTGGAAAGGATATTTTAAATTGTGGTACAGCATGCAGAAGTCAACAACATAGATAGAAAGATTTTACCTACAACAATTGTTGGAAAGTTAGCAGATTTATGTTTTTATGGAAAGTTTTTCTGGAGTTATGAGCCCACAGCTTGTGAGATGGGAAGGAAGATGTAACAAGGCTGGGCAAAGGATAATCTGAGGGATCGCCTTAACAGGAACACTAATTCTTTAGAGAAATTGTTACTACTGGTAAAAGGACTTGCTACAGTATGTTTTTCCCCTTTTGAAGAGTTACTGTTCAGGTTATGAATGTCATGGTTATTTTTTGGTGCTTTTTGAGTGTTAGAATTACTGAGCAGAGGCCAATCAGGGGGTATGAAGGTCGAGAACATCATGATGACAGGTAATGTGGTCAAAACAATTATTGGACTCTCCAAAACAGATCAAACAGGTTACGGGGACAAGGTCCCGTTTCACAGGATTGGTGGGTCAGTATGCCCAGTGGCCACTTGGTAGGGCTTTAGGACAGTGGAGGAGGCCACGTCGGATCTAGTTTTCAAGCATAAGGATGGTTCTAGGTTGCTAGAGTACCAAGTACTGGGGGGTAGGAGAAACGTTTTGTGTCATATAGGAGAAGACCCGTTCCATTTTGGTACTCACTCTTTCAGGATTGGTGCTTTTTCTGAAGTGGCCAAGTTAGGGAATCCTTTGCAGGAAGTGAAAACATTGGGTAGATGGTCATCTGACTGCTGCTTGCATTACATAAGAGAGCTAGAAATGCTTAGTTGCTTAAAATGGTGAACTCTTGTGTTTAATTTCAGGTTGTGTGAAGGGACGGTGTATGGCGTTTTGAATTGTTTGACATTAATCTGTAAAATGAGATGCAAAACTAGCGTAAAATTGCCCTTTTGGAAAGAACTTGGGTTTTCGTTGTGATGATATCAAGATTGACTGATGGGGCAAGGGAGGCTTGAAATCGGGTCAGTTGTTGCCATGTTTATAAAATTTGGTGTCAGTGAGAGTGTGCCCAGATGTTTTGGTTTTGCATTTGGTGGAGAATGGTCTGATGGTGTCAGGATTGGGTTTAATGCAAGAGATGAAGAAGGACCTTGACTTGATTGGTAAAATGTGGTCTGGGATGTATGTTTTCTGGACCGCTTTTTTTCCTAGAAGGATTTGGCACGGGCGATGAAATTCACTGCATTGGAGAAAGCTAGAAGAAAGGTCAATAGAGAGATGCAGAGCCTTTGCAGGGCTAAAGGAGTATGTTGAATGGAGCACAGGGATGTAAAAAATGAGGACTTCATGTTTTTCAGGCAGGATGGAGTTCAATTATCATTCACAGGGAATGAATTGTACCTACCGGAGCTCAAAAAATCTTGGCCTTGGCATTAAAAAGATGGCATTGACAAAATTGAACTGTTTAGCTCAAAGATGAAGTAGTTAGCAGCATAACAGTGATTAACTTCTCAGCAAAGAAAAGAAATGGGAAGTGGGGGAGGAGGGGGGGCAGGAAAAATGCCTCCACAGGGTGTTTTTGCTGAAGGCAGAAATGAAGGAGCTTGCAACGGGCAGGAAGGGTTGGGGCATTGCAGAGTAGTCTTTGTCAGAGGGAACACAGGGGAGCAATGGTTGTGTCATGTGTGAAGGTCAGCGAATGAAAGAAAGGGGACTGTGAAGAGTGAATGTTTGGATAATGGTTTGGGGACTGTTTTTGATGGGGGGAGGTTTAAGGGTGGGGGGTTAGGAAATGTTTTTGTATTAGTGGAGTGGGGTTTTAAGCAATTGTTAAAAATGTAAATATGTTTCAGAATGCAGTAGATAAAGAGATTTATTTAACCAACTCGCAGACTTATAAAAAGATGATTTTAATGGCGAAAAAGAACTATTTTGTGGCAAAAATAGAAGGAGCAATGAACTCCTCCAAGGAACAGTTAAAAGAATTCCAGACCCTAAATACTCAAATATTAATCAATAATTCTGCAACAAACTAGGACTCCATTTTCAGGGGAAACTTAAGTCCGTCTATGATTCCTTTTTAAACATGAGCCAAACGGTTGATTTAAATATTGAATTTCTGAAGGGCACCCACAGCATTAGTGCTTTACACCATTTTGGGCCCCTGACGGTTGATCAGACTCAAAGGATACTGATGCAGATAAAATCGGGTTCTCCACAGGACTCATGCTTAGCTAGAACAATCCATTTGGTCCCAGAGGTGATTGCCACACACCTCACGGTAATATATAACAATCTTTTTGAAGCAGGGTTTTTCCGAAAGATCGGAAGGTAGGGTCTATTCTTCCACTATTAAAATAGATTAACTTAGACACCAACAACTATCAACCAATAACTCGATTACCATTTCCTGCCAATCTGGTCGAGAAAATCGTCAATAAGGAACTGACCACCTTTCTAGAAAAAAACAAGAGTCTGGACTCTACACAGTTCGGTTTTCGAAGTCACCATTGTACCAAACTGGCACTGATTACAGCCATGGAAGAAATCAGGAGAACAATACACAGTGGGGGAAATGCAGCCTTGATCCTATTAGATCTTTCTGCCGCATTTGATACGGTCAACCAGGCTCTTCTTATTGATTGCCTTTAATCTATTGGGATCAAAGATAACGCACTCAAGTTTATGAGTTCTTTTCTTGCTGACAGCATTCAAACGGTCTCTCTAGGTGATTTCACCTTACCAGCCTTTTGATGCCCTGTGTGGTTCTTCAGGGCTTATCTATGAGCCCCACGTTGTTCAATCTTTATGTTATCCTACTTGCAGCTTTAATTAGATCATTTGGCTTTTCCTTGGTTTCATATGGTGATGATATTCAGATTGTTGTATCTGTCACTGACAATCCCGGATCCACGGCAGCTCAATTTCACAACTGTATGCTTCATATCGGAAACTGGATGAGTGGCAATTGCTGGAAATAAACTCCTCAAAAACTGAGGTCCTGCTGTTTGGCAACAACCCTTCCTTCTGGTCAAACAACTGGTGGCCTCAGGAACTGGGCAGTTTGCCTACTCCAAGGGAAAGGCAAAAAACCTTGGGGTGATTATTGATACTAAGTTATCTTTTGAAGGACAAATAAATCACATTACTTCTTCGTTTTTCCTAATTCTGAAAACCTTAAGGAAAGTACTATCCTTAATTCCATCAAGCCTGCAAAAGAGGGTAGTCACAACTCTTATCTCGTCCAAAGTAGATTATGGAAATGCACTTTTTATCAAAATTCACAAGCATTTTTTACATAGGTTACAAATGCAACAGAATACAGCAGCTAAGCTACTGCTCTGCATTCCAAAACATAAACCTGCCTCTCAAGCACTCGTTCAACTACACTGGCTCCCCATTGATAAACATATACAGTTTAAGGCACTCTGCATTGCCTTCAGGGCACAACATGCTGTCGGCCCGGCTACTTTATACAGCATTTTCAACGATACATCCCAGCAGACTCACAGCGCTAATCCACAAGTGGAAATGTGGTAATCCCCAGATTTAAGAAAGCTAACTTGGCTAGGAGAGGCTTCATTTTATGTACATCAGGACTGTGGAACTCACTTCCGGCACAACTAAAACTTAAAAGAAATTTACTAGAGTATAGGAAAAATCTAAAAACTTGGCTGTTTTCCAAATAATTATGCCATCTTCTGGATCTTTCTGGACTGTCAGCATCTGCTTACCTTATATCACTAGAGAGAGTGAGAGAAGCAATACAGTTGCAATCTCCTAAGTATATATATTTTCACAAAGAGCAACTGCTGTTATCTATTGCCAAAGATTGTTCAATAGATTCCCGGAATACATTTTTGGATTAGTCCCGATTAGTCCTATGTAACAGATGTTATCCTGAGACATAACCATTCTAGATGTTAGGATATCCACAGATATTGGAGAAGACGCCTCACTCACTAATAGTGACATGCTTCATCATAGGCATCTTTCCACACCCAGGTAAGATAGTACTACCTGGGCGGACTCAACCAAAAGATGTTATGGGAGTTCTTATATAAATTGTTTCTGGTTATGCAGGGAACCAGTGTGGTAATAAATTAAAAAATACCTTCAGGTATACCCAATGCTTTGCTTTATTCGTGGGGTACCTGGGGTATCAGATAAAAACACGTATGTTTTAATGGGGTTATTTTGAACTGTTTGATTCAAATGTACCCACTTTCGTATGCCAACAAGTTTCGGCCCACACCATGAGCCCTTTCGGGTCTGGGGCCTTCTTCAGGGCTATACTATCTACTCTATGGTTTCCCTGACTATTGTTTGATAATGTACTACATATAAACAATAACTAGAATGAGGCCTATCACACTCACCTATTCTTTTGAATTCCAGTAGATTATCTGGAAAAAAAGAGGACAAATGTATACACATATTAATATTCTGTGTTGAACTCCACCATTAGTGACATCTATGAATAGTTAGATTACTCTGTTCTATACCAATCTACCAAGGGTTAAGCGTGATAAAGTGTCAACCCCTCTGTGGTATGTCTATGTCTTATTACACCCGTGTCGTTAAAATATAACTCAATTTCTAATTGCTGCTTCCAAACAGTCTAATCTAATCTTTGTAATAGTTCCTTCCATCCGATTTTTGTCAACGTGATTAATTTTTGTGGACACACAACTATCTACTCTTCGATGAGGTGTTCTATGTAGTGTTTATATGGCGGCATGCTCTGTGATGTTAAATTTCACATCCCTTTCATCTATATGCTCCTGTTTTAGATGTTAATCCAGATGTTAAGTGGGGGAACCTTAGGTACACTCGCCTCACCTACTGGTTAGTGCTATATTGCACCACGCGGGTCTCGTGACTTATGGTGCCGTCTTGTAGTCACACACTGGAGAAAGAACATATAGATGAAGAAAAGTTTAAAATAAATAATCGTAAAAACCCTAAGCTATCCTCTTATTTTTACCAACCGATCATTTTTTAATTCAAAGTCTAGTTAGTATTTCTATATGGTGTAGTGGAAGGGTCACACGAATTATGCGCTATGTGTTCTTTTTTTCTTTTGCAATGGTTCATATTGTTCCTTATATCTGGTACTAAGGATCAGCATTTGTGGATTAATATTTTGATTGTGCGAAACTCAAGATAAACGAACACTATACTCATCGTACTTATTTGTTTCTCTTTCTTTGACCTCCGGTGCCTATTTAATTCTTGCAGCACCCTCTTATTTTATAGAAAACAGGTCACATCACTGTGTTCATCCACCCATTACACACCGTATTGGATACATCTCAGTTGTTATACTAATCAAGACAGTGGATCTTATCTCATTCTACTGCGCTCTCTCAGTTCTGTATGGCAGTTCATACCAATCTCCCCACTGCTCTATATGTCCATATTCGCCCGTATAAAACAGAGGGTTCAACTCTATTTCTTATGGATCGGACTGTGTCATGCGCTGAAGAGCTAACAGGCGTTTGTGCGCATTACTCTGCGCCACTCATACTACGTCCTTTTAACTCAGCATACGTATTAATGACCCCCTTCTCTCCATTTCTAGGCCACTCAATCTGCCCCCACCCAGCATACTTCATCAAAGATCGGTCACCGTATCTCCACCTAGGTTGTACACTGCCCGCCGTTGTACCGATCCGTTGGTCGGGCAGTGGTTTAAATAGATCATTTCTTCTGTGGCATTCCAATAAGCTCTGTATCTAACGCGCCCTCTGATAGGGGGCGTAAGAGTGACGTCATGTTCAGCCGTCACCGTGGGTGACGTCTATCAGGATTTATGGGAGTTGTAGTATATTCCAACGAAAGTCGATTTATTCAAAAGAATGTTCCTCATTTCTACCATTGTATTCAGAGCATGTATGTACTCAGATTTATCTTATATGGTTAGTGTGAATCAAATACGCTGTACGTGGGGATAGTGTTCTTATTTGTGCAAAAGGAGTACACTAATACTGTATGTCTATATGTTACTATCGGCCCCAAACTGTTATTCGGGGGTTCGTGTCCCCATTGCTAGAATCGGCACTTCGTATTTTTGTGCCTACTTCATGAAACAAGCCCCATACTAAAGCGTGCCTGTTTACAGTTATTAATGTTACTGCAATGGTTTGAACTGGCAAGTCAAATAAAACCCCTATTGGGGTTTCAACGATTGTTTAACCCACCATGAAACTATATTATTGGATGACTCTTTCTATTTTTAGCACACCAGAATTGCGATGTTATTTACTCAATATGTGCATATAACAATGCTTATTATTCTATTTGTTGTGCAAAATATATCTGTAAACTCCCATATGTTTATTGGCTTAACCAACAGTAAACATTGTTTTTTCGATCATTTTCTGGGAGCCAACTCATGTTAACATTGACCATGGGATTTCTTCATTCAACCCGTATGTCACACTTGAGGTCCGATAAATCCAATGTTGTTCTAATTTCAAAAGTCGTTTTTCATTACAATTATTTGGTAGTTTCTCAATAATTGACCATGTGAAGCCTAGATACCCCCGGGTGATTGTCGTGCTTAATAAATGTTATTTTCATTGCATTTCTAATAAAGCAGCCTTTTGCTCTCACCTGGGCCTGGCTTTTCTGCGCCGTTTTACCCGATGAGATAGGGTTTATCGAGAACTCTACAGCTCTGGAAATTATGAGACCGGGCAGGTAATGAGAACTGATTGGGTTTGGGGGAAGGCTTAGAATCTGAGCTCTATTATGAGCCGAGTGGGTGTGTGAATCACGAAGAACTGAGTGAGTCAGGGACTTATTAACAATTGATGCAGTGTGGGCTTTATCAACAGCTAGATGAGTGTGAAGTTTAGAATGACATGCCTGGGTATGGGCTTTGTTGGGAGAGATATTAAAAGATGCCTGACGCTGGGCGTCAAGCAGAGCTGAGTGAGCATGGCTCGTAGCAGCAATAAGCAAGTGAATCTGAGCTTTAGTAAAAAAAACATACGAGTTTTATAAAAAATGTGATTGGAGCTGATCTTCACCATGAGTTATTCAGGCTTTTTCTGCCGCTGAATGCGGCTCGGCTATTCCAAGAGCTGTGTGGGGCTGGGCGTGTTCATGACCAGAGTGAGCCAGACATTATCAAGGCCTTAGTGACTCTGAGCAGTCCTGGGTTTCATGGAGACCAGCTAAGTCTGGGAATTACCAAGGGTTTAGTACCTTAAACTTCTTGAAGAACCCATAAATCCATGCATCATCAAGGCTGAGTGACCCTGTACATCATTAAGCACTGACTCAGCGTGGCCTGTTTAAAAAGCTGTGTGGGAGCGGCTATTTTAGGAACTGAATGAGCTAAAGATTAAAGCTTCAGTTGTTCGGGGCTTCTTGCTTTCTTAGATTGTATCACGACTCCTACATCAAGGCCCCTGTTCCTGTTATGCTATTTCATGTGATATTATTGAAATTGGGACAGTATTCTGTCTTTCTTTGTAATGACGTCAGTATTTCGGGTAATATGATGCCATTCCCCGTGCATCACTACAGTCAGAATAAATAATGCAATTGACAGCGCCTTTCTCAATTATGCGCACACATTGTCGTTTTATATTGTAAAGTTAGCCTGTGTGAAGTGGGGACTGAGAAAAACGGCTCTTAGATTATTTTGAGGATTTGTTTGCATTTTTAATATTTGAGACTAACTCATTTACAGCACACCCAAATGCGTCACGAAGAATCACTGAATTATCACCCTCCTTCCTCAGCAGATGTATGTGAAATGAAAAACGTTTGCATGATCTTTTTATGCTTTATGTTAATGACGCCATCAGGCATATACATAGATTAAATGTGTGAAGAAATCCTGTTGTACAGTCTTCCTGTTGCTTTAACGGGAGAGGTGTGGCGCAGTATCCAGGGCGGCTGACTCCTGAGCGAGGGGCTCATGCTTTGATCCCAAGTGCCAGAGGCAGATCAGCTCAGCATCATGTGACTCTGGGCAAGAGCTCCCTTAATCTCCCCGATGGCCCTCAGCTCCTTGAGACCCTTACGGGTGAATAGTTCGCGCTTTACAAATACCGGGTTATTTTGCTTAATTTTTGCACCAAGTATTGCTTTTATGATATAAACCTGTTCGAGGCCAGGGCTGGTGGTACCAGCTGTGATAATCGAATTTGATTCCCCCTCACCTGCATATGACCTCCTTCTCAGATTCCCTCATTACCACCTGGGCAAAAGTGCCCCTCATCTCTTCATATCCCCTCTCTCAAGTATATTTAACTTGTTTTAAAGCACTATTAAAGGCTGGCACCACTATTCCACTCAGCTATCCACTTGAAATACAGATATGTTCTTTGCAGCAGGCATATTAACCCTCTGCGCTACTTTATGGTGAGTCGAAACTGCCACTAGACAAAACTACAATCGCTCCCCCTGGCAAGAACATTAATCTCAAGAGTTATCATGACATCTTTATTGCTGCCTGAAAGCTGGACATACAAGGAACTCTGCAACAGGTGCTTTGAACACAGCGCCCAGTGCAGCCGCAACAGTTGCACCACCCTAAAGCCGACACTGTTCAAGGCTCATGACCCCTTTTATAAAGACTCACATATTTACGTATCCAACGCCATTTCCATTTGAAGACCACACGTCCCTTCATTGTAAAAAAACTTATTTTTATGAAGCATCTTAGGTGATGTCTTTGGTGTTCAAAATCTGTTGTGGGCAGCAGATGTACTCTACTTTACTTGCCCAGTTGCTTGTTGTTCCATTCGAGTGATACATGTGCAGACACTCATATCCTACATTTTTTTGGAGCTCAAGTCTGGTTCATTAGCTTGCCTAGATTCGTTTCTCATGGGAAAAAGGCAGATTCAAACCTTTCACAACACAGCAGTTATTCCCCATGCAAGGGTTTCTTGATCAACCAAATTGTAGGGAAGAAACAAATCACCTCATAGTTACACCCAGTTGTCACTATCCAGGAGTTGACTGGATGGCTAATATTGAATTATTCAAAGATTGAAGATATTCACATCTGCCAGGATTGGTTAGCTTGCCACGACTTCAAATCACGTACCTCGTGATATCCACCTTCCATCTGCAACATAGGTTTCTTGGATGCAAGTGTGGGACATTCCCAGCCTACCTTTCAGGAAATCACTGGTGTTTAGGAAAAGGGTCGTGCATTTCCTTGAATGACTTGATTTTCACTTCCAAGCAGGTCACCTCTGGTGTGTCATGAACAGATAGCCACAGAGCTTCTCCATGATTGGAAGAAGGCTAATCTGTTCTCTTCACACATCATACATTCCATGTGTCTTATAGTGAACTTGTGAACCTCAACCCAATCTTCAGTTCCATTAAATGATGCTCAGATGCATGCCTGTCCCTCAGGGAGGATCTCCCTCTGGAATCTGAAATATATGAGGGGGCATTTCTCTTCCTCTACTCAAGTCATAATTCCAGGCTGCCTCCTTAATAATACCCTTCAATGTTAGAGAACTCACCATCTGCATATGGGGATTTTGTACAAGCATGGTACCTCTATCGAAGTCAAGGTGGCCGTAAAATATGAATGCGTGGAATGGACACATCTGATTTGTGACAGTCCTGATTGTTGTGTAGGAGTTACATGGACAGGCAGGCTGGTGTGATGCTTAGAAGTATTTGCCATTTGGAAAAGGTCTTCTTCAGAAGAGTTGAAAGTAAATATACACTGCCTAGAGCGTAAAGGGTTGATCTTTGTAATGAATTGCCTGGCTAACGACAAAGTTAAATGTAGTATTCTCTTGAAGATGGACAATCTGTTTTGGACTTAATACATCTTGGGTCCATGTTAAGTTGTGTGAGTTTGAATTTATAAAGTGCTCTTATGCTGAAATGTTTTCTTGGTGCTAGGTCCTGGTAAGTACTTTTTAGAGAAGATTAAGGGCATAAGGTTCCTCATGAAGAGAAGGTGCAAGGATGTGCTTTTAATACTTAAAACTAGGAAATTTAAAAGTCTGTGTGCATGAAATTCAGGATACAGTTAGAAACAGAGGGTCATATTCTCAAGAACGTGTGATAACCATCGCAAAAGTTACTTAACGCAACCCTCAACATCGCAGTCCATCGCAGGAAATTTACGCCGTGTTAACCAGGTATTCAAAACACGGTGGTACCATGCGATAGTTACCAGATGACGCATCAACCGACCGCATTAAAATCAACGCCACGCCGCCATAATGCGAAACACGAACGCAAAAAAACCTGCGATGAGGCCAATCGCGATACAAAAAGCAGCGAAAACCAGCAGCAGGCTTGCAAATCCTACGCGTCTGGCGGGAAAATGCACTATAAAAGCAACAAAAACAACACACCAGAAAGAAGCCAAAGTGCTTAGCAACATGGATGCACCCTTACCGAGCGCAGAGGCCAACGCGAACCCCACAAGCCCCACAGACCACCAGCAAGGAACAACGGGAGAAGGAGAAGAGAGAGAGGAAGGCGGGGTGCAGTCATAGGAAAACAAGACCAGCATCACGGAGGTGACAGAACACAACCAGCAACTGACCCACAATCAGACTACCTTGAATGCAGCCGGAGGGTCGAGGAGGCCAATGGAGGAGGCCAAGAGGCGCTGGCATGACGTGAAAACCTAAACCAGGCACAAAGATGCAGCCAACAGGAAGGCAGCAATGGCGACAGAAGGTGGGAGTCCTGCACCACAGGAGGAGCTGGAGGAAACGGAGGCCACAGTCAACAGTGCGGAGATGGTGCAAGGAGTCGGGAGTGCGGACACAGCTCGGGAGGACCTGACACAACATCAACAGGGTGAGTAAAGACCAGGGACTTGGGGGACAGGGGGAAATGGGCACAATGGCACACATGCACAAATAAGCAGAGCACACTGCACACCCACAATGACCTTGGATCATGTCCCTCATTCCTGTGGCACACTGCAGCACACACACATAGCAATAACCGCACATCCACATTGACGACAATGTGTTACAATATGCAACCCCGGCACTGCAGAACAGAGGACACAACTGGCTCCGCACGCAGAAACAGGCCTACTACATCTGACAGAGCTGGAAACTGTGAAATGGAAATGTATACGTAAAACCTCACACCAGTCATGTGGTCCAAATGTACACTGTCCAGCATCAAAATCCTGCACCTCCAAAACAGTCACAATTTACATTGTCATACAGTCTGCATGTAACCCAGAACAATGCGCTAACACACATGTCAACACAATGTCAACATGCATCTCCCCTCCACATTGCAGAGGGACACACAAAACCTCCAGCAGAGCACAGAAGACCACACATCAGTGATGCTGGAGAGGACAACCACACCTTCGACACCGACGCCCTACAACAGCCCATGGACATCCCACCTACACCCCACAAAGGAGACCCACACTGCCATAGAGACACATGCAGATGCACATTTCCAGTACAGAATAACGCCCAACACGCACATATCAGTCACACACCCACGTTGGCTCTGCGTATGGTGGCACAGTCCACTGCCCTTACGAATTGTGTGGGTGATGACAAAGCCACATGTCCAAGCTCCAACCCGCTGCCTGCAGTGACATGTCTGCATCCGCTGTACACAGCACAATGTAATGTCCTAGGGCCCAGGGCCCTCATGCATACAACAAGACAAAAGGGACACACGCAGATATCATGTTGAACTGGCTACGGGCACGTGGCCCTTTATTGGCGGGGCCACATGTACAGTGACGCCTGTGCAGGATGTGTGTGGGGTGAGTACAAGGCAGCCCACATGGAGTGCTTGGTGCTGGCAACAACTTTTACAGTGAACACCAGTGCAATGGAAACAGAAAACACCTGCATAACAGAGTCAACTGCTGAGCAACATGGAGGGAGCCGGAGCAAGTACAAAGGTCACCCAACATACAAACAGAAGAGTTTGTGAGTTTCAGTGCACTGCAGTTGGGTCCCCAGAGGTAAGCGTGCTCATGTGAAGAAAATGTCTAGGATTGTCTCCCTTCTGGACATTCCTGATGCAGCTACAGTGGGAGGGTGTCACACCTGCATCACCTTCCTCATCGCCGTCCCAGGTCTCCCACACTGCCTGAGGTGACATTGCTGCGTGAGCTCTCCACAGCACATAACCAAAACTGTAATGGACAAGGATTCATGGTGCACAGAGCTAGTGGCACCTGGAATGCTAAGCAGGGGATCAGGCAGAAGATGGCACCCACGACAGGTGCGGGCAACTCGGTCAGTCTGCCAGTATGACCATTTCGACACTGGCAGTTGGCGGTTGGAGTTGGTCCTGGAGGTGGTGGCGTGTGCTTCTGCGGTGATGCGACGTCCGGGCCAGTCAGGACTCGATTTGAAGTGTGAGCCCTAGTGGGCCGCATTGAAGGCTGAAGGCAGCGGACAGCGCAGGGTCACAGACACATGGTGTTGATGACCCCAAGACCATCGCCTCAGAGGTCATCTAGCATCTCAGAAGAAGGGGTCCCGGATCTGACCAGCACAGAGTTAGTGGCCCCGGATGCACTGCAGCCGGCACAGGCACCCCGCCATGGGACGGTGACTTGCGGTGCAGTCAGATGGGCCACGTGAGCTGAACAGGTCCTCATCAATGTTCGAGGTGTATGTGGCGGAGGGTTGCGGGGGACAGTGGAAGGTGTCCGCCAGGGCATGATGCAGAGGGTGGAAGCTGTCCGGAAGCAGCAAATGGAGGAGTGGAATGCCACGGTATCGTTTTAGCCACAAAGTCAGTATCACCGACATGATGGCGACGACAACCCCGAGTCCATGGACTCAGTCGCCACCAAAGTTCAACCAGAAAGTGTCCATAGGTCTCGGGGAACAGACTTAGTGGCGCCAGGGCTGAAAGGGGATGCAGTCTGCGTTGAGGCCTGTACAATGACATCAAGTCAGCCATAAATAAATCAAGACTGAATTTGAATAGTGTGACCTACTCGACCGCAGTGGAGGCCTGAGGCAGCGGTCAGCGCGGGCCAGCGAGCTCCTCCTGGAACTCTGACACGCGGCGTTGACATGAACTTTGGGGGTGACTTGTGGTTGACCAAGGCACAAGCACCAGAGCCGAGCGGGTGTTCAGTCAGCGACTATGCCATGTCCTGCCTGGTACGGACTGCAGTGTAGGCCGACGGCATAGTCATCAAGGGCCCACAGACACGTGTGGTTGGGATGCCAGGCACAGACTTGGTGTCACCACATCGAAGAGAGTATAGTGAGTTAAATCTGCCATACTTGATGTTCTCGGCCATAGTGTGATCAAGACTCAGTTCCAACTGTGTGACCTACTCGACCGCAGTGTAGGCCAGAGGCAGCTGTCAGCAGTGGCCCACAGCCATGTGTCGTTGGCTCGCGATGCACAGAGTTAGTGACACCAGGGCAGTTGTTAGTAGTGTTCGATCACCTCCGTAACAAGGATCCTTTTACCCTCTGGACTGAAACGTGTCATCCTCTTACACCTCTCCTTGCATGCAATGATATGTGCTCTGCCATTGACAAATCAAGACTCAGTCCCACATGTGCGAACAACTCGAACGCAGCGTGGCCCGAGGGCAGTAGTCTGCGTGGGCCCACGGACACCTGGGGATGGACTGCTATGCACAGACTTGGTGGCACCACATCGATGGGAGTATAGTGAGATAAAATCTGCCATAATTGATGTTCTCTGCCATAGTGTAATCAGACTCAGTTCCGAATGTGTGACCTACTTTTCCGCTGTGCATGCAGGTGGAGTACTTCAACGAGAAGGGAGTACAGCGGGCTGGTGTTGCGGAGGCCGTGATGGTCTAAGGAGGCTGCCAGGTTCGCGGTACTCTGGCTTGGAGCTTGCACCGGCACGTGGTGGGCCCTCATCGATTCACGACGGTGTCGGCAGGTGTGCATTGAGGCCGTGTGCTTTCGGTTGCGGATATTGTGTGCAGTGTCACCAGGGGGCACAAGTAGGACATGTGTGCATTCAATTGCCTCCTGACAAGTGAGGGAATCTAGCTACGGCTTTGATGCCTTGCTTGGTCTCCAGCTGTTCCTGCGCAGTGTGGGGGAAGGATAGGTAGTGTGGTACCAAGCTGATGATGGCATCCAAGACAGTTGGGGGGTGCTTGGATGTGGCTGACTGTGAGACTCCTCGGACTCTGGCGATTGTTGGTTGGCAGGTCCCAGAGGCCAACAGTTGTGGTACAGTCAGCAGCTTTGTCTGCGGAGGGATGTTGGTTGTCTGCTGCATTTGTACCATCGGCCTGTGGGCAATGGTGGTCAGGATGCATAGGATGGTTGTCCTCTGAGCCTGTGGTGGGCAATGACGTTCCCAGGTATTGGGTCTGTGAGGTTGGTGCTTTTTCAGCAGGTCGCTGTCTTTGTCTGCGCTGCCTCAATGTTGGTCCGGGCGGGGGTGGGAGGAGTTGGGGGGGGCGGACTGGGGGTGATGGTGGTGGGTGTTGTTACCCTATTGGGGCTCCGGGCTGCATGTTCAGTTGCCCGGGTGCATCTGTTCTTCATGTTTGGCTCTGGGCTGTGCTCCCTTGTCTGTTGCCGGTTGTTGTCCAACTTTGCACCAGGTCAGAGCAGGTCTTAATTTCATGCTGCTAACGCGCCTTATCGCATGTTTTGTGATCTTATCGCCAACCTGGCTGGTCGTTGAGAATGTTGTGGAGTGGTGTTGTTGCGGCTTTTTGCACGGGAACGCCTACTCTGCATCTCATTAGTGATAGTTGCCGGGGTCATCTGTGGCAATGTTTTTTGCAGCTGCTATCGCAGGTAAACTGGTGCTATGGGCTGTTAGCACCAGCTTGTGACTGGGGTGATAAATTTATCGCAACTTTGGCTGCGCTAAAGTGCTGTTAACTCGGCGATAGCTCCTTGAGAATATGGCCCAGAGTAGTTAAAGTGACCCTTTATTATAGTAGCTCTTTGGAACTCTGCTACCCACTGGCAGCTGGTTACCTTTGGCTTGAATTTCAGTGACCGAGCTTGACTTCTCAGTGGGTTCAAGCGGGTTCCACTCTGGTTAGTCTAACTCAGTCTCATTCAATTTCATTCATTCTCACTTAGCCCCATTCACTGTTAATCAATCTTACTCTGACTCACCTATGACTCAATCTCACTCTTACTTCCCTAGTCTGACTCAGTCTCACTTGTTTCCACTCAGTCCCACTCATTCCAACTCACTCTGTTTCACTCATTCTCTGACTCAGCCTCACTCATTCTCTGATTTACTCAGACTGTGAGTCACTCTGTCTCACTCATTCCCAGTCAGCCTCAGTAAGTCCAACTCATTTTTACTCATTCTCAGTCAATCAGTCTTACTCTGATTCATTCAATCTCACTGCCTCACCTAGTCTAGGTTATTCTCACTAATTCCTACTTAGTCCCACTCAATTAGACTCACTCTGAGAAAATCAGTCTCACTGATTTGCACTCCGTCTC
The DNA here is from genome assembly GCF_964204655.1 of Triturus cristatus. Taxonomy (NCBI): domain Eukaryota; kingdom Metazoa; phylum Chordata; class Amphibia; order Caudata; family Salamandridae; genus Triturus; species Triturus cristatus. Next base: position 652,105,546 of record NC_140590.1, on the reverse strand, counting down.
ACTCATTCTAACTCACTCAGAGTGTGACTCACTAAGTGTAACTCACTGTTGATTCCACTTCACAGTAACACTCACTGTCATTCTCCCTCACAGTTACAGTTACACACACTGTCAGAGAATGAATGTGATTGTAAATGTAAGGACATTTACAATCACATTCATTCTCTCTCACAGTTACACTCAAAATCATTCTCCCTCACAGTTACACCCAGTCATTCTCTCTCACAGTAACACTCACTGTTATTCTCTTGCACAGTAACCCTCACTGTCATTCTCCCTCACTTCATATCATTCATTTACACTCATATTCACTCTTCCAATCACTCATTGTCACTTACTGGCTCTCTCCACTTATTGTCTCACTTTCACTTACACACACACACATTCATATGCTTTCTCTCACAGACACACACGCGTACCCATATGTACAACACATAGCATTTAAAAGCTTTAAAGCGCTTTACTTACCTTGCTGCGGGTCACGTTTGAAAGATTGTTCATTTCAGCTTCCGGCGTAGGAGCACGAAACTGAAATCTCGAACCTGCGCAGTCGTACATTTGAGGTTTTAGTCCCTGTGCTTCCACCCCACCCTTTCCCAGCGCTGTGATGAGTTGGGAAAGGATGGCTTGACAGGCTGACTATGTGTAGCCATGGGCACTGTTAAGCCTGAAGTGATCATGTCTACCTTTAGCTGTGATACTCAGCACATCACAAAGGGGAGATGCACAGAGGCATGCCAGGGGCCCAAAGCCAGGGATGGCATTTCTCCAGTCCTGTTGATCTCTCTCTGGAGGCTGGGGTAGGTGCCTTCGTGCGCGTGCAGCAGCCATCAGAGACTGTTGTCAGACCGAAGGAGGTCAGCATTTTTATTATACCAAGAGTAAATAATAGATCATCATTCACTCTTGGTATAATAAAAACAAACAGGCCAGGAGAAAAGGGAGGCCTGGCCCCTCAGCCCATTAAGGAGCCACCGCTGCTGCTACCTGATGGATTACAGCAGCTAGAAACTAAACACCATAGTTTACATAGGCATGCCTTCTAAAGGAGTCCTTAATCACTTTATCTCAAGATTGAATATCTAGTAAAGTTGGTGCATTAGTAGGAGAGTGGACCTGGAGGCCGGAAGCATGACTTAACTTGTAAAGGATTAAAATTCTGGGAGCAGAAGTGGACTGTTACTGCATAATTATGTTGTGTTATTCTAAGAGATGCATCTTCAGTACTTACCTAGATTGGAGCAGGTTTGGGGTGGCCCTCATGAATGCATGTTGTTGCAGGAGCTGCATGCATAGAAGGAGATGGCTTGTTGCCTTTGTTGGACTTTTTTTGCACTTCTGTACCTTCAGCAATATAGAAATTAGGAGGTAGACCGAGCAGGGGCTAATGACTGCTACTTCCTCTTATTTATTTTTATTTATTTACCAACCCAACAGGAATAGTGACACGAGAGGCAGATGTTATTAAAAGATACCTAAAAATTAACAGTAAGCTGACTCAATAGGCGCATCTATCCTGGCATTTGGCCTGGTGGCAATTTCATAATCACTATTAGACTTGGGCATTAGTTAGAACTGGGCAGAAGGGATACTGTCCCATCCTTCATGTCACAAGTGAATTACGGTCTGTGGCCAGCTGCAACCCATGCAGGTAAGAGCGGTGGGGCGGTGGGGGGGATTTTGACAGATGAACACAAAGGAAAATTAACGATTTATTTAAATTTCCCTTGTGGTCGTCTGTCGAAATCCCCCCCCACCCGGAACCACCACTCTTACCTACATGGGTTGCAGCTGTCTGTGGCACTTGTAATACAACAGACAGGATATCCATCACGTGCTGGCGGAGTTTCCCATCTGCCAATTTCCAAATAAGGCCCCTAATCTTTCTGTCTGGGGAATTTTTCACTAAATGTGTGGCTTTTCCCATCGAAGTCTGACACTGGCTATTATCTTTGGTGGAACCATTGATGTGACCCTTAGGCAACAATTAAACTGCAAATCTTCAGCCAGTGCTGATGTATTAATATGAATTTGCTCTTGACAGATTCCTTAATCAAAGAACCTGAACGCATCAAGACATGGCCAGAATGCTTGACCTCCTCTAAGCAATAATTAAACCATTCGTGGTTTGTTTCAGAAGTTGTACACAAGCAGCATGCATTTTGAATTCACAAATCCCAATCAAATGGAACCACGGTTCATTGTTTGCGCTTAATACCGTCAGAAATTGCAAAGAAGCTCTTAAGTAACCACCATGAGCAAAAATACTAGAATGAACAAAAATAAGTTATAAACACAGACATATTGGTAATTAATGCTCATTACCACTAGAAACAGCCAAGAGGTATTATAGTAGAGAAGATGAATAATGTCCTATTACTTACCGGTAATCTTCATTACTCCGGGTCCCGTTATCCTCATCCCCTTCATACTAAACAAGTGAGATAATCTATCTCACCGACAGAAAAAAGAAAAGAGGGAATGCTGGTACACCCCTCCTCCACCCATTGGAAGTACATAATCGCACCCTACCCAGCAATCCTCCTGAACCACCAAGCCCAAGATGAGGGCCGGAAAGCCCGGGAGGGAGGGAGGGAGGGAGGGATGCTATGAAGAGGACGAGGACAACGGGACCCGGAGTAATGAAGATTACCAGTAAGTAATAGGACATTACCCCCAGGTCCCACCTGTCCTCGTCCCCTTCATACTAAACAAGTGAGAATACCTAAGCAGCAACCGGCCATCATGACACAACAAACCACAAGGACACAGAGCCATAGCAAACCCAGCAATTTATTGAAAGCAATACAAAAGTAAAGAAAAAGGGGAATCAAGAGCACACAGCCTAAGCACACCCGAACCAAAGTTAGCGTCATCCCCCAGAACATTCTGAATCCGGTAATGCCTAACAAAGGTATTAGCAGAAGCCCAAGTAGCGGCCCTACAAATCTCAGAAAGGGACACACCACAAACCTCCGCCCAAGAAACCGCCACCTCCGAGTAGAACGCCCCTGAACCCCAGGAGGTTGGGAGCCCGAAAGGGAATAGGCCAACATGATGACTTGCTTCAACCAACGACCAATGGAGGAAGTGGAAGCCCTGGAGGCCACTCCAAAGGCCACCCCAAAGGCCACCCCAAAGGAAACAAACAGGGAGTCAGACCGCCGAATGGAACGAGTATGGTCCACATAAACCCGCAACGTACGGCAAACATCCAGCAAAGAACAGGGACGGTCGTCCTCATCCACCTGAACCGAACACAGAGCAGGCAAGACCAGCTACTGGGAGTGATGGAATTGGGATGAAACTTTGGGAACAAAGGAGGAATCCAAACGAAGAACAACGACATCATCAGAAAAGCGAAGAAAAGGCTCCTGAGCCATCTAAGCTCCCAACTGACCAAGGCGCCTAGCCGAAGCAATAGCCACCAAAAAAACAACCTTGAAAGTGACAAACTTCAAATCAACGTCCTCCAAAGGCTCAAAAGGCGCAGCCACCAATGCCCTCAAACCAAAGGGAGGTCCCAAAGAGGAAAAGAAAGCTGAACCACAGGATGGGAAATGGAAAAACTGCACAACAAACGAGAAACTAGGCCATCCATATCAGGCAGATTCTCCCAAGGGAAACAGAAGGCCTGAATAGCCGCCCACTGGGCCCGCAAAATGGAGACAGACAAACTTTTCTCAAACCCATCCCAGAGAAACTGAAGAACATCAGGCAAAGGACAAACCAAAGGAGACAATGCCAGAGTGAGACACCAACGCTTGAAGTTCCCCCAGTGACGACCATAGGACTGTAGAGTAGACGGCTTCCGGGACTGCTGAATTGCCAAAGCTAAATGCTCGGAGATACCCCGATTCCTCCACCCCTGCCTTTCAACCTCCAAACCGACAGACAAATCCACCGGAGGGATAACATCGGAGCGGATGCAAGGGAGACAGAGGGAAGGGGAAGAACCAAGGACCCTGAACCACCAACAATTTCATAGTGGGATACCACGACCGGCGGGGCAGAAGGGCACCACCACCTCCCAAACCTCCATCACCAGCCGAGACAGAAACCGAGAGATCAGAGCAAGGGGAGGAAAGGCATACAGCAGGCAAGAAGGCCAAAGAAGGGTGAGAGCATCCACCCCCCAAGACGAGTCCTGAGGGACCCGGGAGAAAAAGCGGGAAAACACAGCATTGAGCCGGGAATCAAAGAGGTCGAGATAAGGACGACCAAACCTGATGCACATTAGGCGAAAAGCCACCGAAGTCAATGCCAACTCCAGAGAGGCAGGAAAGAAGCGACTAAGGACATCCGCCACCCCATTGTCAACCCCTTGGATATGAACAGCTGCCAGAGACAAGAGATAGCCATCCCCCAGCAAAACAACGGGACACCACCACTTTCAGGGACTGAGACGGGTACCCCCCTGGTGATTTAAGTAGGCCACTTTCACAGTGTTGTCCGACCGAACCAGCACATGGCGGTGCAGCAGCAGATGCCGAAACCCCAAGACTGCTCGGGACACAGCAGACAACTCCCGCCAATTCGAAGACCGCCGACTCTCCAGCAGCGACCAACGACCCTGATGGGAGTCCGTCCCCAAAGTCGCCCCCCATCCCAATGCACTGGCGTCTGTCATGATGACAACCTGGAGGAGGGGACTGCAGAGGCAGACCCCTGGCAAGATTGTCCGACAACGTCCACCAGCGCAGAGCAGGAAGGATCGATAGAGACACCCGTACCAAGAGAGACAAATCCAGAGACAAAGGATTCCACCGAGCCAACAGGAAGGACCAAAGAGGCCGAAGATGGAAACGCGCCAACGGTACAGTGAACAAGGTAGCCGCCATCAGACCCAGAAGGCGCAACCAAAGACGGACCGGAAAGGAATGACCCTCCATAAAATGCCGAGCCAGGGAGCACAAGGTCACTGCACGAGTCACCGGTAGGAAGACCCGATTCAGATCGGTGCGGAAACGAGCCCCTATGAACGTCAAGTCCTGGGAAGGCACCAGCTGACACTTGGGGAGATTGAACAGGAACCCATGGCCCCCAAAGTTGAACACACCAACTCCTGATCCCTCAACAACTGAACCTTGGAGGGAGCTTGAAGGAGCCAATCGTCCAGATAAGGGTACACCATCACCCCCTGAAGATGCAAGGAAGCCACCAATGGTGCCACCACCTTGGTAAACACCCTGGGGGCTGACCGCAGGCCGAAAGGGAGGATCTGGAACTGATAATGGCTGCCCCAAAGACAAAACCTCAGGAAACGACGAGAGAGGGGGTGAACTGGAACGTGATAATAAGTGTCCTGAAGGTTCAGAGTGCACATGAAATGACCCTGGAGAACCAGGGGAATCACCCGCTGAAGAGTCTCTATCTTAAACGGGAGATGCACCACAAACTTGTTCAGGGCCTTCAGATCCAGGACAAGACGAAACCCCCCTGTCACCTTGAACACCGGCCGCCAGATAGTCAGGAATGAGGCTTTGCAGGAGGGGACTTCGCCTCCTTAAACAAGACGATGCAATTTGCCCTCCAATTCCTCACCAAACAACATGGAACCCTGAAAGGGCAACCGCAGCGCAGCAGACTCCTGGGCCAAATCTGTTTTCCAGTCTTTCAGGACCAAGTTATGATGAGCAGCCACACAACACCCCCAGAGAGGGCCGAGGCAGCACCACGTCGAAGGAAACATCAGACAGAAATTCCACCTGTTTCTCAATATGAGCCAAAAATCCCGAACAGTCAGTGGCATCATCCATAGACCCATACAGGGGCTTCAAATCAGAAAGCAGAGACTGAGCCACATAAGTCCCATAAATGCCAGCCCTGAGCGCCAGATGGGAACCAGAATAAACCTTCCGCAGGGAAGCGTCCACCTTTTTCTCCTCAGGATCCCGCACTACCGCATCCTCAGCCAAAGAAGTGTGCTCCACGAGACTGGCCACAAAAGAATCAACAGGAACAGAGTCCGGCAAGTCCCTGGCCATATACTGAAGAGGATAGAGTTTCGCCATGAAACGAGGAAGCAGAATGCGATCCGGATCCTTCCATTCCGGTCAAGCACCTCTCTGACACAAGGATGAACCGGCATAACCACAGCAGCAGAGCATGGAACTGGCGAAGCAAGGAACTCCCAGAAGTGCTCGGGGCATCATCGGCAGGAAACCCCATATTCACCTTCACATGCTTCAACAAGTCCGGCAACACGTCCTTGTCAACATATTTGCCTTTCAGCACTTCATTCCCCAACCACTCATCCTCAGAAGCAGAAGAAGAAGAAGACGGCGGGCCCGACCAGAGGATTTGGACCGAGGAGCACCACCCATTTCCAACAAGGTCTCCTAAATGAGTCGCTTTATCCGGGCATCGCCATCCCATTTACGCCGCCTGGAGCGCGCAGGACAAGGCGAAGAAGAAGCCGAGGAAGAGGAGGAGGAAACATCAACATGCCTGCTCTTCTTGGCATGTTAGCCCATGGCGAACAGGAGCAGGACTGCAGGGCACACGAAGCACAGCAAGCCAGGAAGACTACCGGCTGAATAGACCGACAGCCAAAGAAGTACCAGAAGGGTACTGCGCAGGAAACCACAGTACTTTAACAGCAGGCAGACCCCCAACTGAGAAAGGAGGCAGGACAGATAAGCGGAGCGGCCCAAGTAGGGACCGCCAAACAGCTCAACACACCGAAGCACCGGTATCCAACAGCAGGCCCCAAGAAGAAATGCAGTAGAAACGAAAAATGTCTAGAAACGCCTGACTTCCTGCCTCAAACAAAGGAAGTCAGGCAAGCCCCGGAAGGAAGCGCTCCAGCCACACGGGGGCTGCCGCACTCCACGGAGATCAGAGCAGGAACCGCCGTGCCCCTGACGTGCCCAGCAACCCGGGAGGCATGGCAAAAGACACCAACAGCGGGAGGAAACCACGAAGGAACCGCCGGAGGCATCAACAGGGCTCCCCCCAAGCCCGGCAGAGGGGGAGACCAGGAAAACCAGCACAAACCCGGAGCCCAGCAGCAGGTAAGCCTCAGGAGCCTCCTCGCTCCTGGTCCTCTTCATACTGTTGGAAGACAGAAAAAAGAACAGGGGGAATGCTGGGTATGGTATTCTTATGTACTTCCAGTAGGGGGGAGGGGTGTACCAGCATTCCTTCTTTTCTTTTTTCTGTCGGTGAGATAGATTATCTCACTTGTTTAGTATGAAGGGGACGAGGACAAGAGGGACCTGGGGGTAATACAACTGACACCTCAAAATCAGCATCTGTTATTTCTTACTTCTATAAATTACGATGCAAATATCATATTCAAAATACCAGATTGGGATATCCACTGTCAAAAGTATTTTAAATATTATCAAGAGTTGTAAATCATCTTCAGCTACAGCTTTGGAAAGGCGTTCTTCTAACCATATTAAGAAACATTTAGACTGGTGGGGTTGAACTTACACATTGCATTCTCCAACATTTTCCTACCTCGTGAGATCCTAGCTGTTTGGAAATAGTTGTGCCGATCGTACAAAAAGAGCAAAAAATAACCTGTATTTTTTTTGGCTTCTATCTATGACCAGACCTTCGGTAAAAGATTTTGCCGAAATAATTGTAGATGAATTGACAACATAATTCCTCTTATTCTGACAATTTTTAGGAAAGGGTACTGTACTCTCCACAACTCACTGACTTTGGATCATTTATTTAATTATGTACAAAAAAATTATGTCCCTTCTCTTTATACTGCTTCTGAGGACTTGACTTCCGCATGGCTTTCAACTTAGGTCATTACTAGGTGTAAAATGCTAAAACTAGATGGTCCAACTAACCTTTTATTTAATTTTGCAGCTCTGTGGGCCTGACCATGAGTAGGCCCCGTTGACTGCAATAGTTATTACATCTAAAATGTCCAGAATTTATCCAATGCAATAATTATCTAATGGTCCACGTTTTAGGGGAATAACATGCTGATTTTGGTGCATAGTGCACCAAAATCTGCATGCCCCAGTAAATATTGGGTCTTCCCCCGTGTTAAACTCTGGCAGATTTGACCTGCCGAAATTTAACAGAGAATGTAATTTCTATTGCACATGCCAATTACAGGGTGCAATAAACATTGAACAACTTGTATTTGGGATAGCTACTTAATGGATCACTTTTAATCATACCATATAGCAACACCAGTGCCTCCATTACATATTACCAAAAAGCATCATTCCCACAATACTGTCTTTTGGCGTGCAAATGGGGTGGGGGCCCTTGCGCTTTATCTATTCTGTATTTACCTCAGTGACCTAGATGTAACCTTTGATCTTTTTAGAAGGAAAAAACATATTTGTGCTTTGTATTATGGCGATGGTATGTCACTGCTGATGTTTAATCATACTCCCATATTTCAAAACACAAGAGCGACCCATATGTCCTTGTGAACTGGGTATTTGCAAGAAGCAAGAAACAATGTTCACAAGGAACTTATTTTGTATATACCACTTTGTCAATGAAAATCAAAAATTACTTGCAACTGGTTAAATCAAAAATAAACATTCAGACAATTGGAGACCTTCAATCAATTAGATCACGGAACGGATTAATTACCATATATGACTGTAAATTAATACTAAGAAAGCCCAGGAAAAGGTTATTTACTTCAGCCGAAGTAAATATAATTTATTTCATGTTCATTACTTAAACTGTGATTATCATACTTGCCACAGTAACATTTTTATTATTACACTACAGGCACAACATTGTGAAGGGTGAAAAAGTGAGTCCCAGTGAAGTGATCTTAGCCTAAGAAAGTGAAAATTAAGTGAAAATGAAAATAGGTCATTAAGAACAACAAAGAGGGGCTTCCAGTAATGCAATGAATCTTTCTTGCCCTCTCTTTGTAAATGTCGACGGCGTTTCGACCCACTCTTGATATGGGGTCTCTTCAGGGCTACTTATCTAGGGGCATATATAAAAAAAGGGAAATCAGTGCGAGTAGTGAAAATAATATAATTGGTATTAATGGGCTCCAAGGCGCTTCATGGCTTACCTATAGGTTACTTAGTCTTGTGTACCCACAAATCTGGGGACAGGAACCACTGGACAATGCAGGGCTACGACTGGGACTTGACCGTATTAATAAGGGCCTACAGATGGGAAACAAGGTAAGTATTAATATGTTCCCATATTGATACGTGCACAACATAAAAACTCCAATTGGAGAACTGCAAGCGACTAAGTGTTGAATCAAAATATAGTTCCATTGGTGTCAGTAGAAGGTAAGACACCTAATACATGACTAATACAACGCACTATAAGAAGTGAATTATGCATAACATGAGTGTGGCCTCATCAGTTATATCATTAATAACACACTACTCAAATATAACTATCTAGCTCTATGTATATGCCTTTACACTATGGCTGTAATAGCACATTTCTTAAGAAAACCGTGTCAGTCTAAACGCTACTATGACCGAAGGAAAAGGTCATACAAAAGCGTCCTCAGAAATTATGACCTTGATGGCATCTCCTACCAGATCAATAATGGTGTATCTCTTTAAGAGAGGCCACCCATGTATATGTATTAGAGCTTAATGGGCTTAGTAAAAGTACGGTAGTAATAACCTACTTATGGGCACAACCAAAAAATTGCGCCTCAGGCTGAGTCACGTAGTTTAATGCTGTTACGATAAAAGAGAAGTAAAGGGAACACCACTTACACATTCGGGTAGGCGTGTCACCGTTGATTCAATTAATAGTAGAGCAGCATTTAAGAATAGGAGTGCTGTAAATATTAATACAAGTAATTACTGAAGGCTCAACAGTAGACAGCAGTTGTAGTCAGTAAGGAATTACGGAAGTGTAAGGGGACGGGGAACAATGCAATAAAGACAGTATACATGGGTGGCCTCTTTTAAAGAGATACACCATTATCGATCTGGTAGGAGATGCCATCAAGGTAATAATTTCTGAGGACGCTTTTGTATGACCTTTTCCTTCGGTCATAGTAGCATTTAGACTGACACGGTTTTCTTAAGAAATGTGCCATTACAGCCATAGTGTAAAGGCATATACATAGAGCTAGATAGTTATATTTGAGTATTGTTTTATTAATGATATAACTGATGAGGCCACACTCATGTTATGCATAATTCATTTCTTATCATGCGTTGTGTTAGTCATGTATTAGGTGTCCTACCTACTACTAACACCAATGAAACTATATTTTGATTCAACACTTAGGGCCATATCAACAACAACCGGTGATAATTATCTCTAAGCGCACTTAGCGCTAGGATAATTATCGCCGGCTAGCATGAATTTTTATCGCTGAGATAGCGTGCTATTAGCAACGCTTATCTCAATAGCGATAAAAAAAATCCTCACGCTAACAGGCTAACGTGAGATTATCGCTGGAAACCCAGCGATAATCTCACGTTACCTTGTTGATAGGGACAGGCAAACTTAGCCATGATATCCTCCTTCCATAGGATATCATGGCTAAGTCAGAAAAATACCAGACGTAAAAAAGCAGCGTTAACCGCTGGTTAGCGCTGATTTTTTTGTCTCTAACAGGGCTAGCGACATTCTTGATAATAGGAGAAATGTCGCTTAGAGATGCAAGGGGAAGCGTAGAGTAAAAGGGTGCTAACATGCAAATTTGCATGTTAGCACCCTGTTGTTGATAGGGTGCTAGTTTTATCTCCCTTTTTTTGGCTTTTAAAGCCAAAAAGGCAGAGATAAAGCCCTTGTTGATATGCTCCTTGGTCGCTTGCAGTTCTCCAATTGGAGTTTTTATGTTGTGCACGTATCAATACGGGAACATATTAATACTTGCCTTGTTTCCCATCTGTAGGCCCTTATTAATACGGTCAAGTGCCAGTCGTAACCCTGCATTGTCCAGTGTTTCCTGTCCCCTGATTTGTGGGTACACAAGACTAAGTAACCGATAGGTAAGCCATGAAGCGCCTTGGAGCCCATTAATACCAATTATATTATTTTCACTACTCGCACTGATTTCCCTTTTTTTATATTAGCCCCTAGATAAGTTGTCCTGAAGAGACCCCATATCAAGAGTGGGTCGAAACGCCGTCGACATTTACAAAGAGAGGGCAAGAAAGATTCATCGCATTACTGGAAGGCCCTCTTTGTTGTTCTTAATGACCTATTTTCATTTTCACGTAATTTTCACTTTCTTAGGCTAAGATCACTTCACTGGGACTCACTTTTTCACCCTTCACAATGTTGTGCCTGTAGTGTAATAATTAAAATGTTACTGTGGCAAGTATGATAATCACAATTTAAGTAATGAACATGAAATAAATTATATTTACTTTGGCTGAAGTAAATAACCGTTTCCTGGGCTTTCTTAGTATTAATTTACATTCATATATGGTAATTAAACCGTGCCGTGATCTAATTGATTTAAGGTCTCAAATTGTCTGAATGTTTATTTTTTATTTAACCAGTTGCAAGTAATTTTTGCTTGTCATTGACAAAGTGGTACATACAAAATAAGTTCCTTGTGAACATTGTTTCTTGCTTCTTAACCATACTCCCAGGCGCCTACTGTGCAATTACAATATTTGGGCTTCTGGTCATACAAAATACACAATTGACAACAGTGACTTCTTATTGTATCTGTGAATCATATGTACGAAAAGTACCTCTAACAGTGTTCTACTAGAAAGGAGAATATAGTCCGTAAATAAAGCAGCAAATGTCCTCCACAATCGATATGGAGGTTACTTTTGGGGCTCTGGTGAAGAGGGCTTATATTGCTAAAGTAGCGCCGTTTTCTTTGACTGAGGCAGTCTTCTTCTTTGAAGGTGATTAGGTTTGAGTCGGGTTTCACCTCTACCAGACTATCCCATTCCAAGCAGCCTGGAGCTTAGAGAATAAAAAATGTTTATTAAAACAAAACTCTGTTAAACAGTAAAATACATTATAACAGATAATGAAAGAGACACATAAATAAATAAAAATGAGGTTACCAACTATTTCTACTTTAAAGAGGGTGTAAAACAGCCCCGTCCAATTGCTACATCAAGATATCACATATCTGCTAAGAGCAGAGCAGGCCAACGTTCCTTCCTTTAGATGAAGAGGTTTACAATCTTGTGATGCAGAGCTATACCAGAAAGCAGCCCATCAAAATAAGGGAGAATGTATATTTACAGCTCAATCCGCACCAACATTTCTCATCATTAGACAGTATTCCAGATACTGAGCATGGAACATAGAGCAGGGGATTTAGATCTATATATGTATGTGCGTATGTGGTGCTTGTATATGCAAACCTAGCCAAAATGCAGCGGAGCGCTGTACAGGGTCAAAGACAATCATCCAATCTAAATTTAAATACCTCTGCTCTCACTGATCAGAAAGTCTGCAGCCAAAAACAAGGTGAATGAACACACATGTCACTGTCTACCACACTGCAGTGTTTTTGAAGCAGCTGCCTAATTGCAGTGGCCACCGGCTCTATTGAGAGCCGGTTCCACGGCACACTGAGGGTGTCTATTACACGTGGTACCATTGAAGTTGCTGTTTTGTCCCAGTGGCCTCTATCCCCACTGAGAGCTCAATACTACTGTATTTTGATGTAATATCAACCTCGCAGTAAGTATATAGCCAGTCATGTACCCACAGCTACGAATTACCTATTGGTTTTAGACCGTAGTCATTACACTACTCGGCCAATGTGTCCCAGGCATTCCACTTGTCCTGATGAGGCCCCTATATCACATTGAGGGTTGAAACGTCGTTGACATATAGCAAACAAAAGGATTGGATATTGGCATAATAGTTATTTATTTACCTTGTTTTAAAAAATCAATAAAACACACACAAAACAGATTTGTGACTGTAATTTGTTTACACTAGTTTACACACACTTGGTTGCGTTTTTTCTTTTTTTCTTTTTCACACTGCACTTGTATAAGCAATTGGAACATGTGAAATTTATGCAAACAGTAAACTATTACATGTAGAGGGCGTGGCTTCGGCGCCAGCTAAAATGACCGCCTCCGTGGCGGGAGGGGTCAGGTCTCCTCCGGGTGGTATTTTCCGCTATTTGGACTCTGCAACTTCATGTAAGCATGCATGAAACCCAGCGGTGAATTTTCGGCTGCCTGCCAAATTCCGGGGTGAGCGCTACCGGTACTTTCATCTTCTTGTTTGGCCGCGCTCCGTCACTCGCGGCTGCCATTTTGTTTTTGCTTCTATGCCGCCCTGACTTTCCTCTCATCTCTCCTCATGGCTTTTGTTTATCTCAGCGGTGTCTTCATTATTTATTGCTCCTCATGGTTTCTGGAGGCTGCCAATTCAAAAATAATTTTTTCCATGAGGTAATTTTTCATATGTTCCATAGAAGGTGCAGCATTTTTTTACGGAAGTTGGTCACAGACATACTTTCTTGGTCTTTTTATCTTCTTTAGGCAGTGTGGACTATTTTATACCATTCGTTTTGCCAAACTACATTTCTTGGCTCATATTATTTTTATGGCAAGGATACGCCCTACTCGTAGTGGTGTTGACTCTTCTGTCTGTATCTCATTGGAAGGTTTTAACCCCTTCAGCATTTTATAGGAGACTATGGAGGAATTAGACCTTGGTCATTCCACTACTGATGGTACATCGCCTACTATGACTTGCAATACTATTAAACAGTTGTCTAAAATACCCTCTGCCTCATCAACGGTCTCAGGTAAACGCGTCAAAAAAGACCCACCTTCTCCTTCCAACGCTTCAACATCAATATCAATGGAACTCCTTCTTAAAGAGATTTGTGCTCTCAAACCCTACATGGAGGAAACAAATATCCGTCTCCAAAGCCTTGAGGATAATTGGTAACACACGGAACAAAAAGTTGCTCACTTGGAACAACAAGTTGACTCTGTTCAAGTTGTTACCAGCCAAATTCCTTCCTTGCATTTGGAGATTACACACCTTTAACAACAAGTGGAAAATTTGGAAAACTGCAACAGGCGTAATAATCTACACATTTATGGCCTTGCGGAAGGTCTAGAAGGGTCAGACCCTCTTTCCTTTTTTCAATGATTTCTCACAAAGCTTCTAGGTTTTTCCGAGTCTCCTAAATTGAATATTCAAAGGGCTCATCCCTTGGGGCAAACCCCAAGATCAGCGTCTTCTTCAACCAAACCAAGAGGCGTTATTTTATATTTTTTGGAGTACACCGACTTGCTTAAGGTTTTACAAACTGTCAAGCATAAAGGAAAGATCTCCTGGCAAGGATCCAAACTCTTCTTCGCTCAGGACTATGCCATGGTGACAGCATACCGACGGAAAAAGTTTTTGGACATGAGACCTGCTCTTCGTAATTTGAATGTTAGATACGGTTTGTTCCATCCTTGTCTTATGAAGGTGACTTATAATAATAAAACTACTGCGTATGACGATCCGGCTCGCTTACAATACTTCCTGGACACCTGCAATGAAGAGAATATGGAGATTCCACATTCATCGTTGATTTGATTGTTTTCTTGTTGTTTGTTATGATCTTGTTTTTTTTAAAATTATATTGATATTTTTAATGTCGTTTATTGTATCCTTTATCACCAATTTCTTTTCTAATGTCAGGTGCGGTATATCGTGGTCTTCTGCTATGTGATCCCATTTCCCGCCTGGATGATGTCTCCCTCTCCCGTCTCTCGTCCTGGAGTTTCCCGCTTGACGTGCCATTTTCCATATGTTGCTCCACCACCCTGATGTTCTTTGTATGTTTGTGGTATGTCTTTTTATTATTTCTTCATTTTTTCTATGTACTGTCCGACTTCAACGCACCTCTGCTATCTTATTTTTCTTACTTGTGTTATTTTTCCAATCTTTTCTTCATATTCCTTCCTCTTGTTTGATTCCTCTTGCTCACATTCCTTTTCTTTCTCCATTATTGTTCAAATCATTTCCTGATTTTCTGTAAGTTATATTTCCTACTTTATAGTTTTCTTTTCTATGTATATTGTTTTTCGATTGAACTATGCTTATTGGGGTAACTTATTTAGGATGCATTACTGTATTTATGCTACTTGTAGTTGTTCATATTAAGCTTTCTTATCTGTTTTATATATTTAGATGTCGTTAAAAGTTATATCCTGGAATGCTAAGGGTCTAGGATCCCCCATAAAACGTCAACGGGTGTTATCGCATATAGCTGGGTTAAAAGGTGATATAGTTTTAATGCAAGAGATTCATGTAACAAGTAAATAGGTAGCCAAACTGCAACGTCAATGGGTGGGTCAACTTTTTGCATCTCCAGGTTCCAGGAAACGAAATGGTGTAGCTATTCTTTGCCGTAAGAGTTGAGATATCCAATTTATACATCAAGATGCGGATTCTGAAGGTTGATGGGTTTCAGTGTCTTTACTAGTTAACAAACTTCCGTGGACCATTTGTAATTTATATGCACCCACTAACCCTGATAAACGTTTTTGGCCCCAGATTTTAGCCACATTGATGACATATACTGATGATTATTTATTGCTTGGTGGTGATTGTAATTTGGTTGTTGATCCTTTTATAGATAGACACTCTAATTTTAAATTTATCCCATCCTCCATACATAATCAATTCACTCCTACTATAGCTCAAAGATCCCTTGTTGATGCTTGGAGATCATGTCACCCCACTCTCCAAGAGTATATGTATTTCTCACCGGTCCATTCTTCTCAATCTCGTATAGATTATATTTTTATTTCTAAAGCCCTTACCCAACATATTTCCCATTCTGACATAGGATCTATATTAATTTTTGATCATGCGCCTGTCTCCTTAGTTCTAAATTTACTTCCCCCTGTTCAAGGAAGTAGGAGATGGATATTTATTAATTCCCTTCTATTGGACCCTAAGTTCACACCCACGTTTCAGAAATTTGCAGACACTTTCTTCATAGAGAATGAATCCCCTCATATCTCTCCTCAGCTTATTTGGGACACCTTTAAAGCTGCTTCTAGAGACTTTATCATTTCATTTGTAGCTCAGAAACGGAGGGCGTCCTCCCAATCCTTTCAATTGCTTGGTTCACGAATTAAGCAATTGGAACAATCCTATTATTCCACAAATACCCACTCTGATTTAAACAAACTCATCATAGCCAAATTTGCTTTTAAAAAACTTTCAACTGCATCCGCTAATCTATATTTACTTAAATCTAGTGCTAATAATTATAATGCACAAAATAAAGCTGGTAATGTTCTTGCCAAATATCTCAAGATTTAAAAAGAACGCACTAGAATTGAATCCATTTTTACCTCAGCAAATACTACAGTTCATAAGAATGAGGATATTATTTTGGAGCTTACGAGTTTTTATCAAAACCTTTACACCCCTGAATCTTCTTCTCAACAATCAGATATTACCCATTATTTATCCTCTGTCCCTTCCCCCTCTTCTCTTGACGTGGATTTCTCTTCCCTAGAAGATGATATTCAAATTAATGACATTCTCACCGCTATTCAATCTATTAAAAAAGGGAAAGCTCCTGGCCCTGATGGGTTTACCATTGAATTCTATGCACATTTTTCCCAGCTTCTACTTCCCAAATTGCATCAGTTATTTTTATCATTTATTTCAGCTCAAAAATCAGAAGGGTCTTTTCAGGAAGCTTTGATTTGTCTTCTTCCTAAAGAAAATAAAGACCACACATTGTGTAAAAACTATAGGCACAGTTCTTTAATTAATTTAGATTATAAAATATTTGCGAAAATTCGTGCCCTTTGTTTGGATTGTCTAATGCCCCAATTAATTGGAAAAGAACAAAGTGGTTTCATTAAGGGACATCACTTATCTGACAATCGATTATTTTTCAATGTCCTAAGCAAATCTAAATTATATTAAAAAATCTGTAGCTGCAATTTTATTAGACGCTGAAAAAGCATTTGACAGAGTCAGTTGGCGGTTTATTTTTTGAACACTTGCTTGGTTAGGTTTTGGCTAAAGATGTATCAATTATGTCTCTTTACTTTATTCTTCTCCCAGATCCTTTATTCTTGCTAATGGTCTTGTGTCTCCTTCCTTTCCTCTTTATAGAGAAGTTAGGCAAGGTTGTCCTCTATCTCCACTTTTATTTGTCCTTGCCCTGGAACCTTTTTTAATAAAAATGTGTTTGAATACAGACATCACAGGTTTCTCGTATGGTGACAACCATTTAAAACTTCCAGTCTATGCGAATAACATCTTATTATTTATTTTAAACCACAAACTTCCTTGCCAGCATTTCTATCAGAGGTGACTTATTTTGCTTTGGTTTCAGGTTATAAACTCAATGCCGACAAATGCGAAATCCTTCCAATAAACAAGTTCTGTTTTCATGCCGACTTTGTATCTCCTTCTTTTCATTGTAATCCAGTTAAAATCAAATATCTTGGATTATGGTTCACTCCTTCCATTAAAGATAGGTTGCATTAAATCTAAACGAATTACAAACAATACTAGTTTCTTCTATGTCGCATTGGCACCCCTTGTTTTTATCCTGGTGGGGTAGATTAGATTCTATGAAAATGATGCTCGTTCCAGTAATATTGTTTTATTATTCTAACATACCTATTAATATCCCTAAGTCTTTTTATAAAAATATATATAGTATTCTTTCGAAATTCTTATGGAATAACAAAAAAGGTAGGATGTCTCTTCATAAACTTAAAAAGCCCAAACACATGGGAGGTGTTAACTTTCCGGACTTTCACTCCTATCACACCTCATTTTTTCTTAAACAATCCTCTTTTTTATCTGATAATGGTAATGATCCTAATTTTTGCCCTTTGTGGGTAGATATTGAAAAATCCTTTTTTCACCCTTTTACTTTTGAAGAATATATTTCTCTTTTCCATGTTCCCTTATCATAATCCTATCCTATTCTCAAAAATGCTCGTAAAATTTTCCAACCTCTCTTCTCATCTAATCTAGATAAACGTACACAATTTCTAAACTCATCAATTTGGTATAATATGCATATCAAACTTAAAAACAGATTTATTTTCTGGAAAGACTGGTTAACTTATGGACTTAAATAGACTCATCAACTTTTTCAAAATGGTATCTGTATTCGCTTTTCAGTAATACTGTCCCGTTTTTCTCTCCCTTCTTCTTATCACTCTAAATATATGTCTTTGATTGCAGTCGCTTATGATGCTTTAGTATCTCCTAATACACTTGTTTCTTCGCCTTCTATCTCAATCTCGTTTTTATGTAATTCCCCCTCTGCATCTCAAATATATAAAAATTGAATTGATATCCCCATTACTCGTGATAAATCTGGTGTGGAATGTAGTTGGGAATCTGATCTGGGAGAGTCTTTTTCTATTCCATTATGGAATAAAATAAGGACGTTTTCTAGAGCAACAAGTACTACTCAAACCTTGTTTTTATTTATAATAGACTTCTGATTACTCCAGCTAAACTACACAATATTGACCCTGGCATTCCCTCTGCTTGTTGGTCTTGTGCTGCTCTGTCAGCAGATCTCAAACATATGGTATTTGATTAATAATAATAATCCACATTTGTAAAGCGCGAACAATCACCCGTAAGGGTCTCTAGGCGCTGGGGGCCGTCAGGAAGATTAAGCAAGCTATTGCCCAGAATCACATGGTGCTGGGCTAATCTGCCGCCGGCACCAGGGATCGAACCGGGATCTCCAGATTCCAAAATCAGTCACCCTGGCCGCGGCACCACACCTCTTCCCTTGCCCAGCCATCCATATTTTTGGGAACCGAGTATGGCAAAAAAATTATACTATTTGCCACACTCATGTTCCTTTCTCTCTTTCACATATTTTTCTAGGTAGCGTTTCTGAAGTTTGGTCCTCTCATGAAGGTAATTTTGGTATTATTGATTTACTCATAGCTGTTGCATTTCAACAAATCACCAAGTCATGGAAAAATACCTCTGCTGTCTCCTTTCAAGCATGATGGTATGGAGTTTGCTACAATCATAGATTGGATAGAGCCTATGTTCACCCGGTTACGCCTGCTATCAAACGAGACATACTTTGTTTGCCCGTCACTGATTTCTTAAATGTATCAGCTAAAATGTTACCCTCACATAACCCCAACACTGAAGAAGTATCTAAGCCTCCTTGATTTTTACAGTTACTGTTGTTTCTTAAATGCTTTTTATTCTATGGTTATAGACTAATTTAATATAGTAGGAATTTTTGTTACATAATCTGTTGTTTCTTTCCATATAAGAAGTAATATGGAAGTTTTCTTTTCCCTTCCCCTTTTCTCTCTTTTTCTCTCCCTCTCTTTTCTTTCTTTCTTTCTTTCTTCCCCCCCCCCCCCTCATATGAGCTTGATGTTTTGCTTTACACTTATGTAATACTCTTTTGGTTACTGTAATCTGTTCTACCTTTTCAACAAATAAAATCTCTTTTAAAACTTAAACTATTACGTGTAGTATATTGTAGTCATGACATTTATTTCTTGTTTACATTGAGTGCTCACAGCCATTTTTGCTGACAATTGTTAAAATGATTTGAATGATGCAAATGAGAACCACCGTGAATTTGAAGTATTACTGGCCCAGGTTCCCATAGGTTTAAGGGCGGCTCTTGTTTCACAGTACTGTGCGTGGAATTTTGAGCAGGGTATTTAGATCTATGTATGTATCTGCTTATGTAGTGCTTGTATATGCAAACATAGCCAAAATGCAGAGGAGCGGTGTACAGGGTCAAAGACAATCATCCAATCTAGATTGAAATACCTCTGCTCTCATTAATCAAAAAGACTGCAACAAACAACAAGTTGATGTAAGGAATGCTTGAATTAATCTTATCCACTAGGGTTAAGGAGGGCAGTATTCCTGTCCATCGTTTTTCACCCACTATGCCAATTTAAACAGAGACATGCAGTGTTTATCCTGCTCCATTAGGAACAGTCCAACCCAAACTGCCAGACCAAAACCCTTCCATACAGGAACACAAGCACCCCAAGATGAGTTTCAGCTTACTTTGGCTACGTCAATATACCTTGAGTCCTGTGAGACAGTGAGCACATGACCCATGTCAGGGCATAGCTGTCATATATAGGACTTTTCTAGTGCTGTGTCTGAGCCATAGAACACCAGGCGTAAAAGCTTGCCCTGAATGACCCTTACATAAAGTTAAACTTATAAGATCCATTTCATGAATTCTAATCTTAACAATTCAGCTAATACACCAAAGTTCTGCTCATTACACAGTCTGAATGGTCCGTTCACATAATGTTTGATTTGAAATATAGACTCCGGTAGCTGTAGGAAGAGACCAAATATTCTATGAGGAGTTTTACAATTTCAAAACCTTAGTTTTCTTAAGATTTATAATCAACATATTTTGAGGAAAATAGTGTTCTAGCGTGATCAGTTTACGTTGAAAACCTGCTGAAGTGTTCATAATATTAGATCGTCTTCATATAGAAAAAAAAATGACATGCTGTTGCTCCATTGTAGGTGAAAAATAATGTATTTTTATGCAAATCCTGTTGTAAGACAGCTAAGTAGAGACCAAAACAAACCAGGACTAATACACAACACTGTCTCGGGCCACTGTTAAGAGTTGTGAGGTCATTCTGTTAACCTTTTGGGCTTTCTAGCCCTTTAGGGAAAAGTCTGTGATTAGCATCCCCGCTGCGTTTAACAGTAGAGGATGTTTTTCTACTAACAATGGGAAGAAATGTACACCCTCTAAATAAAACCTTGTTAAACATATTCTGCTCATATACCAACTAAATTTTAAGTGTTCCTTTATCACACCCGCAAGGTCCATCACTTAAAGCTGTTCCCTCATATCCAGAATCTCTTCCTGCTATGATAATGTTGATGAAAAAAGGCTGCAGGTCATGCCTGAAATACTGTTTGCTGTGAACAAACTACTCAATCGTTCTACACTTTGAGAAAGGATAGTGTTTGAATTACAAAAATTCCAGAAATTAATCTAAGTACCAACTGGGTCCTTCGCTCTTTCCTCCTATTGGTTTAAAATAGTGAGGAGACCAAAACAAAAGTGCCAAATTTGAGTCAGGCGCTGATGCTGCCTTTTGTCTTTGTTTCAGGAAAACCTATGTTGGTACTACTTAGAGGAAGGTAAGGAGGATACTAAAAATGAAATCAACTCAGTGAATTTTCCTTTCAAACAAGCCCATATACAAAGACAGAAACTCTTGCTCTCCAAACCTAAAACTATCTCAGTGTACTCAGGTTCACTGTTGCGACTATCTGATGCTCAAACACCATTAGAAATAATGACATTTAAGGGAAAATCTGTTAGGAAAGAGAAACTTAACCTACTGAGAGCAAATAGGCCGATAAAGGAAGCCACTTGTGATACATGTGCCTTACCACCCCCGTCTAAAGCGGGTAAGGTTCAGATTACGAAGACAGAGAAGCCTTTTGTAAGTGGAACTTCACATTTTAGAGACATTTTTTATATCAATGAATCAATATTAATTTATTTCAGCTTATACCAAACCATAAAAGTAGTACATATTAATCAGAATGGGAAAGGAAATCATAAGCTTAGGCTTTTAGACAGATGTTCTCTGTTAAGACTACTTAAAGCTGTTTGGTCGTTGAGTACAGTTGAGATCTCCTATTTGGAGTCAGTTGGTTTCATTCTTGCTTCAGGCAATGAGTCTGCTAAGGGATTTTTTTCAATTCAGACCTGGATAAACAACTGGCACTGGGGGCCTCATATGAGTTAGAAAAATGATGTCTTAAATTACTATGTGAGTTAGAGGAAGATGATCCTATTGATGCCACAGGCTCATGTAGTAACATCTTACATTGCAAAGCTGGATTGCTTCCAAGTCAAATGTACCTGAATGAGTTTAGGAGGAAAGTAGATACAGATCGACAGTGCTTATGAAAACTCCCAGGGGATCATCGGCCAGGCAATTTGCAAATTTTGGTAAAGAATGATAACTGGAGATCAGTTGTGTTTGAGGCAACTACACCCCCTCAAAGACCCCCCCTTCCATTTCGAGACCAAGGATTTAGCGATTATTCCTTGGTTGCATGGCGGCCCAATGAGCTGGGACCCCTTGTGGGTAATAGTCATAGGATAACGATTTAAGGCCTTAGGGTGACTTTGAAGATTGACACATTATTCTTGTTTCAGGAGCCTTGGCTAGGGAAACCCTGTGCTCGGTGGTTCTTTGATAGCTTAGCAATCTGCCCACATGGAGGGCATGGGTTGGGTGGGTTACTCATCTTGATATTAACAAAGTGCATAAGCACCTGCAGTTGGATATTGGCCTGTTTTTTACAAGTCCAGTTACAGGGAAAAGAAACTTTAAGTTTTTGTCTTTTACTTTGATATTACTGACAATGATGTTCAATTTCATTTGCTATAAAGCGATATAAAAGCTTTGAGAATTTCTCTTCCTTTAACTCAATGAATTTTTGCTGGTGATGTTAACACTGCTGACTGTTAATACACGTAAATATTAGTTTATAAAACAAAAATGTTTAGCTGTTTCAATGAAAATGTAATCTCATCTCTGCATTCAAACTTAGTTTGTCTGAACGTTTATGTGTCAGTGGCGTTTTGCCATTGATTATGTTATTTTTCTGTAGAATTCTTTAACTAAATTGATAATTGTATGATTGAAGGTTTGGGCATAATGGTCGTTTAACTCTCTGTGAATCTAAAGGCTTTAATGAATGTGCCCATTCAATCAGCTTTGGTATTCCCTATCTCGCATTGTCAACAGTTGTGAACTAGGGTAGAGCTGGTGCTATTCCATAAAATTGTGACTATTTAAAACACCATAACAACTGATAATGCAGCCTGTGAGTCAATCGATGCTATAGATATGTACAACTCAGTGGTTTCAAGTTTTTCGAAATGTGTTCAAAGAACTCTCAAATTTGATCATTTTAACCACTTGAATGTAGTGGACAAACCATTCACATTGGAGGATGTAAACCGTCGTCCAACGTGGGGGGGCAGTGGGGACCCTCCAGTTCTTCTCTCAGAATTTTCCCCAATGGAAATCTTTATTGGAGCCAACATGGAATTGCTTCTATGTCAGCCCTCGTGCTTCCCACTCCTACCAATGATCTCTGTGCTCCCTATGGTGCGCGGATGTTATCAGCCCACCGGACAGTATGCACTGTGGAGCAGGTACGGTCAGCTCTGTGCGTGTCCAGTGGATTTCTCTCCCAATGAGATCGGTCTCCCCAGGGAATAGAAAATACATCAGCTCCCAGACAGCAATCTTGACATGAGGGATACCAGTGAAAAGGGGATAACCTCCCCTTTCCGATGGTGCCCCTCTGCCAACGATTCCTACTAGAGGATTGCAGCTGGGACTGCACACCTCGAGCAGGAATCACACAAGGCCAGCAGTGTATGTTTGACCCATCCCCTCCCCTTGCAGTGAGGCAAAGAATCAGTCCACTATGGCCATTGGTCTGTTAATTTGTCATTGCCACTTTGCTTCCATCAACTACAGGATACCGCATGGGGAAATGGGTCAGCCCACATAAATCATTGGTATGTTATTGTGGCATTTCACATTGTGCTTCTGTCGAATAGCACAACATACTGCATGGGGCAATGAGTCAGCCATATTTGGCAATTGATCAGTTATTGTGCCATTCACATTTTGCTTCTGTCCATCTCAGTATACCGCATGAGGATATAGGTTAGCCCAATTCAGCCATTGGTCTATTATGGTGTAATTCACATTTTGCTTCTGTCCATCTCAGTATACCGCATGAGGATATAGGTTAGCCCAATTCAGCCATTGGTCTGTTATGGTGTAATTCATATTTTGCTTTTGTCCATCACAGCATACCACATGGGACAATGGGTCAGCCCACTTAAGTCATTGGCTAGCTTCACTGTGAGAGAGGGTATTTTGTTCTTTCACATGGGAGAGAAGCACATCCTCACACAAAGTAGTTCCTGTTAGTGCCAGCGACTACTATGCAATATGTACTTTTTGCGACAAAAAATGTGTTTTAGTTTGCCTTATTACAACTGTTGTATGTTGAAGTAATATTTTTTCTCTTTCAGCTTCTTTGGAAATGTTCGATACTTCAGGGAGTCCTTAAAGGTAAAGGCCTGGTTTCGATTTTGGTGTACAGGATGTACTCCATCAGGGTGATGGAGTAAAGTACTCCATTGCCCTGTGTCCACCAAATTTAGAGATGTCCGCGAGGCAAGAGGACATCTCTTGTATTGGCAGGAGCTGTGTCACAGCGGTTCCTGTTAATGCATTGAAAGTTTGAGGGACGTCCACATCAACATTGCAGAGCCGTATGATAAACATTACATTTTTAAAAATGTATTTTCCAAAACAAAAGCCCAAAGCAGGATTTTGTTTGTGAAAATTAAAACAAAACATTGACCCCCACAACATGGGACTTTTCTCCCATGGCATGGGGTCATTTTGCAGTTTTCACTGCCCCTAATAACCAGTAAGGATAGTGAAAACATAACCATTTGTTCACCCACTCTAAATGCGGTGTACAGACAAATGGCAAAACCTCCAACGGCCCTTAGTCTGTTGGCCGTTGGAGGTGTATGCCGGCTTTGGAGACAGAATAGTCTCCGCTGTCGACATACTAAAGGCTTACCTTACTATAAATGAGGCATGCAGAACATACTTGGGAGGAGAGGGTACTTCATTACCTTTGTACCCTCTCTGCCAAACTTTAAATCAGGTCCTAAGAGTTTGTTTTCTTTTTATGAAGGCAACTGTGCTTCATGTCTATTGCATTTGTAGTACACTGTCCCTTGCATTGCATTCCCACTTTCAGCTCATATCATACTTTCTGCATTCTCACAGCATTACCTCTGCATTCTAGGATATAGTATTTGAGGAGGAAAGTTTTATATAGTTAACAGAAATGGTGTCTCGATGGATGACTCCTAACTCAAATAAAGGAGGAGAACTCTGAGTCATGTTTGATACTGAAATAGCATCTGAGGGAGAAGAGCATGGATCAGAATATGATTTTTCAGTTGGTAGAGTTCCATCCGATGATGACTCATCTTGCACTGACTCTGAAGAACATGGCCATGGCGGTCGTGATGTACCTTTGCAAGCACAATGTGTGCAGCTGAGATGCAGTGGCAGTGTAGCCCAATGCAGGCTGCAGGTGTGTACAGCATCAAACACAGGGGGACTGTCCCCTTGGCAACCATCTAACAGAGTTCACCTACATATTTCCCTGTTTACTGCAAATGCTGGATGTGAAGTCAATACTTCAATTTTTTGCCTGATGTCTTCCTCCATCTAGATGATGTATTTCTTGAGGAAATTATACACCGAACCAATTTCTGTTCCAAACAGTTTCTAAAGAAGCATAGAGGCACTCTGCCAACTCATTCTAGGGCAAACCTCTGGACTCCCACTTCATGTAGGGAGTTAAGAAAATACTGGACATTATACTTCTAAAGGGAATAGGGCACAAACCAACTGTACAGTCTTAATGATAGAAACCATTCTTCTCATTAGTCATGACCAGAGATAGGTGTTTGATTCTAATGCATATGCTGCTCTTCAATGGTAATTCTGCAGCATTATCCCAGGACCTTCCTGACTGTGAAAGGTTGTTTAAAATTTAAACATTTGTCTGACAGTTTACAGATAATTATATGCCTGAGAAGAATACAATCATTGATGCTTTAACAAATGGCAGCTGATGTTTAAGCAGTACATACCAAGCAAACAAGCATGTTATAGCATGATGCTGGACTTATTGGGTGAGATCCACTAGTTATGTCCCCAGCTTGAGGGAATATACTTCAAAGGAGTCCAGTCTTTAATAAATCCTTCAGGTTGGGGTTGTGTGGCTTGGCTATGTATGATGGCGGCCACATTTTAAGTGCACTCCTGGCCATTCCGACCATCTGTAGTGCTCCACCCTACCATCTGCATCGATCCGACAGGAGATACTTGCAGTGACTCGTAAACACCGTTGGTTGCCCCTAAGTCCATTTCTTCTTTCTGCCACAGCTGGAGCCCTGCCGGACTCTTTGTGGACCTTGTGCTGTGGCCTGGTGACCGGATGCAATGCTACTTGGACCCAGTGGAGAATTAGTGTGGGGCTCGGGCCTGAGTGGAGCCTGTCGCTGTCCCTGAGAGGACTGTGGGAGCGATGACTTGGGGCCTGGGGGCTCGTAGGTCCTTTCCTCCCCTGCTGGACCATGATTTGGTCACCCTGCCCTGACTCATGAGGCTCCTGAGGCCTGGCCTGTAGCAGGTCAAACTGATGGGCTATACCCAGAGGGGTGAAGCGGGGGTGCCTCTTCCTCCACTGTGGCAGCACCTTTCCTGCCCACCTTCCTGGACCTGGCACTTCCCTCCTGGGCCTTGGTAGGGCCCTACGGACTATCCAAGCCTGACTTATCCTTGGTGCCAAATGGATGTCGACGTTGGAGACCTCCAAGGGACCGCATTGCCCTGCTGCTGTGTTCTAGAGTCGGACCTGCTGAGGGGTAGTGTATTGGCTGTACAGGGGCTGATGGAATCAGCCGCACTCTGTGTCTGGACGGTGGACCCATCCTGCTTCAAAGCCTCGGCCCTCGACTCCACTCTATACAACTGCCAGCTGGGGCCCTTGGCTACTCGTGCCGCTCCTGGCATCTGGTTGCAAGTGGGCCGAGTGGGGACCCCCAGCCCGCATTCCCAAATCTTTTGTCCTCTGACTTCTGCCCTGGGAGGGCTGAACCTTGCTCCATGGGGAAAGATAAGGGAGCTGCCACACATGCAAAAACAGTGATGGTCAGGTTTACAGCGACTCTGGATCCAAGTGAGGAGCAACAAGGGGCATCCTCGTCCTCCAACCGATAATCAGTGGATCCCACAGATCTTTTCACCAAACTGCAGGCTATCCAGGCATTCCGGTAGGTGGTCAAGACCAGGTTAGGGGAGTTAAAGGTCAATTTGTCTCTTACCTGGCAGAACCTTCAGAACATGGCCATAGGGTGACCGCGGCGGAGGAAAGGATCTCCACGGTAGAGGATGATGTGTCCCCACTCAAGACTAAAGTCGCTAAGCTACTCACCCTGACCACCTCCCTGGAAAATGTCGTGAAGATTTTGACAACAACTTCCACTTCATGGGGTTCCTGGAAAGTTTGGAATCTTCTGACCCTGTAGACTTCCTCCATAACTGGCTACAATCCTGACTGCCTAAAGGCTCCATCTCGCAGTGATTGTGATCAAGAGGGCCCACCAGTCACTGGCCTAACACCCACCACTGTGGGCGTCTCTGCGCCCATGGTTGATTGCTTGGATGCTTAGGTACGGGACAGAGATTCCATCTTACGCGAGGCCCAAAAGGTATGGACCCTGACATTCCAAGCGTCACTAGATTCTGATTTATCCGGATAACACTTGTGAGCAATTCCAGCCCTTTAATAAGGTGAAACAGAAATATGTGCTTATTTTTTCATCACCACTCAAGGTTCTGCATGTGGGTGGATCCCATTTCTTCGATACCCCAGAGGAGGCATGGGAATGGGTGACTGAGCAGCCACTCTTGATTCACCGATGGGAAGACTCCCAGGCCACTCCCAAGACCAAGGCATTCATGAGGCCCCGGCCCAGGGATGCTCAGCAGACTCCCCCACTTCTTCTGGTGCATATATCCAAGCAACCAGCTCATTGGCACTCCCGCTTTCCTCGTGGGGAGCTCCGCCTTAAGGAGGGGCGAATGGAGAGAAGGGAAAACTACTTGGTGACTCTAGCGGTGGAAAGCGGGGTGACCCTGAGTGAAAATCCTTTACTAATGTGTAATCGAACGGCAACGGCAAGGTTTATGATTACCCGCCCATCACAGGAAGGCCACCATGGAGGGCACATCAATGACTGCCACTTTTCATTTTGATTTGAATGTTTAGGTAGGGGGTTGGACAACAGATGCTTCAGTGGGAGGACATTTGGGGTGGGGTGGAGTAGGGGGATTGGGGAAAGGTTGTCTTCTTGGTTGTATTGCTTTTTTTAGTTTGTTTAGCCCACCTGCTGACCACAACACCACTGTTGTCCACATGACCACACCCTATGTCCGTTTCTCAGTGGGACACTATGCTCCCAGGCCCGTGCCCATACTGAGCACCCTTTGGAGCTGAGGTGGGGCATAGTTACTACCTTGTCAACATGGAGGTCTACAAAGCACTCTCTTGGAATGTTAATGGTCTCCTGTACTGCATTAAACAGACTACAGTCCAATTGTATGCTAAGCACCTCCATCCATCGATTCTGTTGCTGCAGGAGACACACCTTCTGGGCTTCTCTGGAAGCAGTTTGGGTATGACTAGAGGGTGGCGATTCTTCTGCACAAATCCTTTCCCCTATCAGTTATCCACACAATTGCTGACCCACTGTGCAGGTACGTGGGGTGGAGGGTCTGCTGGAGGGGCACCCCTGCAATATCCTCAGCATTTACATCCCACAACTCTTACCCACCACAACCTGTGAGTCCCTTACGGGCATCCTGTTGGCCTTCCCAGTGGGCTTTACACTTAAAGGAGGTGACTTCAATGCTGCCCCTGACCCTTCTTCTGATACTACTGGTGTCTTCACCTACCATTGTTTCACGTGTTCCCAACAGCTTTGGGGGTGCCTGTAGTCCTTTTGTCTCTGTGATATAAAGTGGATCTGGCACCCATGAGAAGGGCATACCTCCACACATCTGTGTCTCACAAGACAATCTCATATATAAATCTCCTTGTGGTCTCCACGACCGACGTGCAGTATGTTACCCAAGTGGTTATCCTTCCTAGGGTTATCTCAGACCACTATCCAATAGAACTATGCCTTGGTGATCCTGGCCATATGGTGTGCCCCTTTTGGAACCTGAACATCTGGTCTCTCCAGGATGAAAGCTGTGGTTGGTGGACTCTATGTGCATTCTTTGGGCTGCAGGGAAGTCAAGAGACTTGTGTGACTGGTCGAGAGAGCCAAGAAGCAAACAATCACCCCAGAACAGTGCCCTGAGCCCAAGCACCATTGCTTTTTTCCTGACTAGGTCCACCCTTAGGCAGACAGCCCTGGAGGACGCCAGGCAATGTTGGTGAGCTTCAACCCAGTAGATGCACGATGCTAGGGACAAGTCTAGTAGGATCCTATACTGGCTAGCCACCAGTGATGTGACTAGCAGAATTGTACCTGAGGTCCGGGATGCCCGTTGGCTCCTTCAGGTAAACTCAGTCGCCATAGCGGCAATGTTTGCTGACTTCTACCATGGACTGTCCAAGCCCTCCCTTGGAGTATACTCTGCCTCTCTTGTGTGATATACCACTCCTGCGGCTCTCACTCAGCGAGCAGGCAGCCCTGGCTGAGCCACTCATGGGGGATGAGATTCAGGAAGCCATATTCGAGCTGTCTTCAGGAAAACACCTGGTCATGGAGGCTTTCTGTTAGAATATTGCTGTAGGTTGTGCTACATCCTGGTGCCTAATCTATTCAAACTCTACACAGAGGTGGTGCAGAGGGGCGATTAACTAAATGCAGTGACTATTGTGCTGATTCCAAAACCCAGCCAAACCTCGCCTCAGTACAGTTCCAATCACCCTATCTCCCGTTATTAACACTGAGCATATATTTTCACGAAAATGCTTGCACTAGGATCTGGCAGGTGATGTCTAGCTTGGTCCAACGGGACCAGTGCGGACTCATGCCTAAGTGGAACACTTGTTACTCCATATGCCGCTAGCAAGTCACCCTAGTGTGAGAGCTGGAGTTGCCTGAATCCTGCACCCTTCTGCTAATTGATTTTGAGAAGGCCTTTGATTCAGTAGATTGGGGCTGTATGAGGACTGTGCTGATTCGAATGGGCTTCGATCCCTGAATTTGTCATTACATTGACCTCCTGTACTCCCACCTTACAGTCAATGGGGTGCCCTCTGACCCTTTTTCCTATCAGCAGAGGTACCCGTTAGGGGTGTCTCCTGTCATCCCTTTTGTTTGGCCTTGAGATTGAACTCCTTGCCTGATTGGTGTGTTGCGCTGCAATGCTCAATTGCATGGATGGAGCTGGGAGGACCAAAGGAAGACAGGATTGCGTTATGCGCTGATGATATTCTCTTGTTCCCGGCTGACCCCGCCTGTACAAATCCGAGATGCCGCTGCATCCTGGAGATTTATGATGAGGCCTCTGGCCTGCGGGTCAGTTTGAATAATTAGCTGCTAGTGTTGATTTGGGGCACACCACAGTGACACAGTGGCAGGCCTTTATACCTGTAAAAACACCTAAGCTTCAATCAAATATCTGGGGATTCATATTTCCCTTGTCCCTTAACTGACATGGATCCTTAATCTGCTTCTTACCCGGGCGAAGGCAGACCTGCAGCATTGGGCGCTCCTCCGGCTAAACCTTTTAGATTGTGTGGCCAACTTTAAAATGATGGTTCTCCCACCCTGACTGAACATATTCCAAAATTTCACTCTGCACATCCCTGACCGGTAGTTCAGAAACTTCACAGTGGTTTTCTGCACCTTCCTCTGGTTGAGCCATCTGCCCCGTATTGCGCTAACCAAGTGTCAGATGGCAGTGTATGACACAGGGTTGGTCAATGCGAACCTTCAAAAGTACAATGAGGCCACACAAATCCTGGTGATCCCTTGAGGGTGGGACAATCCTGCATAGCGGGCTTAACTTGCATTGGTAAATTTGGATAAGGTGATGGGGTTTGTAGGATAATGGATTCTGACTGCATGATTACCCCTACATTTTGCCTGGTGTTTTGCTGGTTTTCGACTTAGTTTGACTGGGATCCTGCTAATCAGGACCCCTGTCTACTGCTTTCTCCATAAATTGGTTGTTCATGTACTTTAGTTACACTCCAGATTGGATTCTGGGGTACACTTATAAGTCCCTAGTATATGGTATACTATGTACCTAGGGCATAGGTACCCCAGAGAACTCTCAGGGGCTGCAGCATGTAATATGCCACCCCTGGGAGACCATTCAAAATGATACAACAGGTCTACTACAGCAGCCTGTGTAAGGTGGTGCATGTACCCCTTACTTAGATATAGGTTCACTATATCTATCCTATATCACTGCACATATAAACCTATCAGTCACCCCTATGGCAGGCCTTATCAATCCTGAAGGCAGGGTGCTAGGTTTTATGTGAGAGGGTGCCCATGCATGAGCAGAGCCCCTCTGCCGCTTTTGGAACCTAAAGTCCGATGTTGTTTGTGATACAGCCAACCATATATACTTAAGTACATTATAACCTTGCGGTAAATGCTAACTTTAAAACGGCTGTATAGAAACATGTTGTGTTTGGTGTCAAACACCTTGGAATTATACCTCCACACCAGTAACTGGTGTGGGAGGTATGATTCCACCCTACTAGAGGGAGAAATTTGACAGCACCAGTACACCTGGTACCAACTTCACAGACCCTGGCATCACAAAATTGATGCTGCCAGCCACAGACACTAGTCTGCCCTCCTGCTGCTGGACGAAACTCTGGCAGGGGAAGGCTGGACAATAGGTTTCCTGTCACAGGGAGGTGTGACCACCTCTCAGACAGGCTTTAGTGTATTGGGGCTGGGTGGGTGCACTCTGAGAGTGCTTTGATGTCTGCACTGGGGGCACTTTTCGTGTCCCTGTGCATAGTCCAGCTCAAACCGGTTGCAGGAGCTATCAGCCCCTGCTCTGGCACAAAACTGGACAAAGGACATGGGTGTAGCCACCACTCTGTCCTGACCCTCTCATAGGTGGGTCCTCAGAGTTTGTCCCACCCCTTCCTTGGGTATAAAGTAGGAACCCCTGGCTACAGGACTTTAGATTTACCTGGACGAAACTCTGCTACGGAAACCAAGTACTTCAACTATCTACACTATGTTGGATGTATCTCCCTTGGAGTAAAGGAGTTACTCCCCTGCAAGGCCCGCACCTGAAACGCATCTGACCGGTTTGCATCTATGCAGCTCCTGAAGGACTCCGAAGATTTTGCAATACAGGAGGTGGGTTCCCCAAGGTTGACTAGTGCTCTCAGCAAACCTGAGACCCGCAGCCCTCGTGGGGACCGTGCATCCCGTACCCCTGGACACCGTGCACATTTGCAGCAGCATATGCTTTGGCAATCCCTGAGGCTGTGCTTTGGGCTACTTGTAGTCCAGACCCCAATCAGTGTTTCCACTGAAGATTACCTATCTACACTCCACGAGTGTTCCATGGGCTGGTATTTTTTGATTCCTCTCAAGGTCCCTTCGTGATCCCTGGTCCGTCGACCTGTGGGTCCCTGCGAAGGCAACTTTAACTTTCAGTGGGCTTCCCTGGTTGCTCCAGATGTGCCCTGACTCTCCATTGCTTGGGAGTCCCCAGGACCTTGCTGGTCTACACCGAAGCATCTTTTCTGTGACCGCATGGGTTACAGTTGCCAAGGCTTGTTGGTCTCCAATCTGGACACTGACCCCCCAGCACTCGACATCCTTCATGGGACAGCTCACCTACAGACTTTGGTCATCATCGACGTCTCCTGGTCCCTGTGGCTGCAGAGTCAAGCTTCACCTTTTCTCACCTGAAACACCCGACATCTGTGGGCATTCGTCTACCGAGCCCCTGGTCACCCTGAAGTGACCCAGACTCTGTCCCCTCTTCTTTCAGGTTCTTCTCAGCTCCGATCCAGGCTTGGATCGCACCGGACACTTCTCATCTTCCCGGCAGCAGCACTTTGCAGCATCACGCCATTGAAAACGACGAAGATTCCCGACACTATTTGACACCTATGCACCCAGCTTCCCTGGGTTAGGTAACACAAGTACTCTGGTGCTCACATGGGTGCTGGCCTTAGATCCTTCTAAGTTTGAGAGGGTTTGCTCAAAGTCCTCTCCTAAGTGTTCTTAATCTTTAAAATTCCAACCGCGACTTTCCCACAGGATTGTACGGAGCTCGCGGCTGTATTCTCACACTGCATGCATCCCCCGTGGGTCCCCTGTGTCACTACCTTGGGTGGTTCCTTGGGGTCCCAGCGTTTCTACGTGCTCTAGGCACTGTGTCTAGTCAAGTTGTGGTTGTTATACCACTTTCTTAATATATGGTATAGTCTCCCTCTGGGGCCCACTGTGTATTGTGCTATTTACTGTTGTTCTAGTGCTTTAATATTGTGTATCTTGTTCTCATAAAGAGGTTAGTAGAGAGTGTTTAGTAATAAATACATATATTTGATATATACCTTGTGTGGTTCTCCTTTCATTTGGTCATTCAGGAGGTTATAATCTGGTAAACCAAGCTGCTTTCCATTCCTTCTAGACTTAGCCTGAAGGCTGCTCTCCATATCTACCACTAGGATAGCTTTCAATAAAGGTTGTTTTTAACCTAATCATCAATAAGGGTCGTTTGGAGTGGTGCAAGGTGCCCACTATAACTAATGAACAGCATATACCAGGCCAACTTCTCACAGGGTTGCTCTATGGGGACCTTGTACTCTCCCACCTCCCTGAAGTGACTCACACCGATTTCCAGGCCTGGTGAGCAGTATCCCGAGCAGTGGGTTGGCATATCAAACTCATTCAGCAGACACTGCTGGTGCATGGCTGCCTGCTCCCCTACGTATCCAAACTCTGAGGCTTCCATGCAAGGGATCACATAGGTATTGCAACCCTAGGCTACATCTGGGAGGAACATCACATTAAGTCCTTCTGGGGGACTTCAGGCACAATACACCTTTTCTAGAACCCAATTTCATTAATACCCTACAAATCAGGCACACTCTCGTTGTTTATAGGGATGACCTTGGCACGCTTCCCTAGTATAGCGTACTGGAAGCGCAGTTGCTTATGGGTGCGGTGGGGAGGCGTCCTGTATTTATCGATCCAAGACTAACAATGCCTCTCATGTGCTGGCCCCTCTATGGAGGAAATGGGAAGACTGTTTGGCTCCTCTGGATGATGTTGACTTGCAGTTCTCCAATATGGCCCCGGCGAGATAGTGATGTCTCTCAAATTCGTCTTATTTAGTTGAATTACCTTTACTGCACGTATATTACACCCTTGAAGCTGTGGCAGGCCCAGTAGTTGCATTCTAATACTTGCTTTTGTTGTCCTTCTCCGAATGCAGATTTTTTCCATATGGCTTGGCTTGTCCCCCGATTACGCACTATTGGGAGAAAATAGCACTGTCCTCATCCTGGGTACTGGGATACACACTAACGCTGATACCAAAAGAGCTTCTACTGGGGATTCTGGAAGATCTTGGTAATTATAGGGGTGGGGAGGTACGTTATATATTTTAGTTTTAATTTAAATGAAATAACTTGGTATTTATTTTTAAATGTAGTGATTTGTTTGTAGATAAGTAAGTGAATGTTTTTCTGCGTTTTTGTATTTAAATTTCATGGTTTACAAAGTTTGCATATTTTGAATACATCATATGGTATTTGTTTTTGTATCTCCTCTAAAGTTTTTGCCATAATTACTTAATGACATATTTTTAGTTAATTATTAAGACTTGTTATAATATTTGTTAGTCTTCTGAAGTACAAATCTTTACCTACTCTTGCTTAAACTGAAGTGTGAATAGTAAGGGCCTTATTTCGAGTTTGGCGGTCCTCCTGTTGGGCCTCCACCGTCAGGTCGAAAGAAGGACTGCCAAGCCTGTTATAAACCGGCCCACCGGATTATGAGGGTAATCACGGGTGGGTGGTGCTGTGGCGGTCTCACAGCGGCGTCTGTATAAGGCTCTTAGGAGAGCCTTAACCGCAGACTGTCACTGTGACAGCGCATGTGTCATGTTCCTGCATGCCACACCGTGCAGGAACGGGGGTGCAATTACAGGGGGGCACACCATGTGCCCTCCAGGTATTGCACCCCATCGCCGAGATCTGGCTGGGGGCCCTTTCTTGCATATCCACCACCCTTATCATGGTGGGCTCACCGCCATGAAAAGGGCAGTGGATATGTAGGTTGTAATATGCTTGGCACTGCCGGCATCAGCACCGCTAGCATATTGAGGCTAGTTGAAGACCACCAGAACAGCGGGATCCTTGATCTTGGTGGAGTCGGTGGTCTCATGGTGGTCTGCATTTCTCAGAATGCTGCAGGTGTACCCGCAGTGGTGGCAGTGATGGGACCACGAGTACAGAAGTACTGAGGACCGCAGTACTCGAAATAAGGCCCTAAATCTAACCCCTCCAAAGTCCAACACTTTCCCTGCTGTTGATTATACTGGAATGGGAATAGTAAATCTAACCCTTCGGAAGTTCAATGCCTTCCCTAGTGTTGCTGAGACTGGAGTGAGAATAGTAAATCTAACTTCTCCAAAGTACAACGCTTTTCTCTACTGTTGCTTAGAGTGGAGTGGTAATAGTAAATCTGAATTCCAATGTTTTCCCCAGTGTTACTTAGAGTGGAGTGTGAATAGTAAATCTAACCCCGCTTAAGTCCAATGCTTTCCCTACCGTTGCTTAGACTGGATTGGGAATAGTTAATTTAACCCCTCTGAAGTCCAAAACTTTCTCTACTGTTGTATAAACTGCAATAGAAATAGTAAATCTAACCCTTCTGAGTTCTAACACTTCCCAACTGTTGCTTATACTGGAGTGGGAATAGTAAATGTAACCTCTCCACAGTCCATTTTTTAGGTCTTTTTTGGTTTAGAATTGCCTTTTGTTTTGGGTAACATTTTTATATATTTTTTT
Organism: Triturus cristatus; assembly: GCF_964204655.1. NCBI lineage: Eukaryota > Metazoa > Chordata > Amphibia > Caudata > Salamandridae > Triturus > Triturus cristatus. The sequence continues at coordinate 652,069,966 of NC_140590.1, read as the reverse complement.
ACATTCACTAGGTTAGTTACGATTTTTAGGTCTCGCATACGCAGCGCGCATGCGCTGCTTAGGAAGAGACCTCTTGGAATTGATTCGCTTTTTCGGGCAAAAACGTGCACGCGTTGCATTGCTTTCAATGGCAACGCGTGCACCTTTGGCGATTCCCTTGCGGGAGCGAGCTTTGGTGACATATGTTTGTAATTATCTGGTGTACCTGCTCGTCCCGCAAGGGAAACGTTGTGTGTGTGTGCGCGTGCGCACCACCACACGCCTACGCCCATCCTTATCTTGTCTTTGTTGCCTTGCATTCTGCCGAGTCCCCTGGCCAAGTCACCCAAAGATGCTTACCAAATGAGCTTGTGCCATGCGTGCATGGCTTTTGGCATAGACTAACTGGTTCAGCAGTTTAAACGTCCTCAGGAGGGCATGAAGGCGCGGGAAGAAGGCATTTTCAAAGAGTCAAGTCCAAAGTTTTTGTTTCCATTAGAAAAAAAGTTTTTTAGCAAGCGAATGCATGCTATCTCACTGTTTTCCTTGCTTCCTTCTCTCTCACACTCTCATCTCCGTATCTTCCACTTTGACACTCCTTTATCCCTAGACTCTCTCGCCGCTCTCCTGTCTCTGTTGTTCCTTGCTTCTCAGTTGGTTTAGTTCTCTAGGCTTCCTCTCCCTTTGCTGTCTCTCTTGCTGTCCTGTTGCTTCCCTCTCGCCAGCTCACCGTCTTGGGTTACTCTGGGTTGCCTTCCCCGTCTGGCTCAGACTTCCAGCATTGCCTCCCCTCCCTCCAGACTCTGGCTCATCTGCCCTCGTTTTCTTCCCCAGCCCCAATACTTGCTTCTTGCTACCCCACTATCTCCGCTTCATATTCTGTTTTGCTGTCCTGCTTTCCCCGATGTTCTCACAACTTTTTCTTCCACGCGCTGCTGCTCTTGCTTCTTTCTCCACCCTTTCTCTCTCTCTGTCTCTCTCCCTTGAGTTTCTGGCTGTCGCTCTATCTTACATTCACACAGTTTCTTTCCGCTTCCATTCGTTTCTTCTCTTCTCTGTTTTTTTTATGTCCACCGCCTTGGTTGGCCTTCGCAAGACGCTTACAACCGACGAGCAGGAATTGGGTCTGTCAGAGTTGAATTCGGAGAAAGAAAACACAGCCCATTGTGCTTGCATGTGCTCGCTGCGTGTACACACTTCTGCCCACTTACATTACAGCACGTGGGTGGGTGTATGTGGCGGAACACATGCATTTAGCCTTTTGACACTTGTAATACGATGAATGGTATTTTTACCACTTTGTGATGGAGTATCCTTTCCTCTAAACACAGCCCTATGTTTGGAAAGCAGAGACGTACTGTTCTCTTTTGGTAAGCATTTCGACCGAATACTGCCCAAATTGAGTGGCAGCATCCTGCCTTTCCACCCTCGTCTACTTAAACCTTCGGACTAAACACTTGACTGTGGTCTTACACCCTAGCGCACTGAAGCAGCTCTGTACTGTGTATATGCCATTTTATCAAAACAAAGTAAATAATTAAGTGTACCTAAATGTAAGAGAGTAGCCAAAAAAGTAAAATGCCTCCTACTTTGAACCAAAGCAAGTGAGCCGAACCCTCCCTAGAAACGCTCCCTTGTCTCTTCCATCCAAGCATCTATCCTTTCACCCTCCCATTCAACCTCTATCTATCATTTCACCTTTACATTCTATCACCCATGCATTCTTTCATCAATCATTCAGTCTTTCATCATTCTTTCCATCCACTGGCTGTTCCATCCACCCATCTGTTCACACATCTATCATCTATGTATTCATCCATCCATTCATACAGCCGCCCATCATTTGACTGACCCATTCGTCAATAAAGCCTTTCATCCATCAATTGACATTTTGTCCATCATTACAGCCTCTCAGATTTCTATCCACTTTACCATCCATCCTCTATGATTTCCATTTACACTGCCATCCATCCATCTCAGATTTGCATTTACTCTGCCATCCACCCATCCATTCACCCATTCCCTCCATCCATCATCCACTCATCAGTCCATCTTCTCAGATTTCCATTTACTCTACTGTCCTTTCACCCACCCACCCATCCTCTCAGATTTTTCTTTAACCTGCCACCCTTTTGGCCCACCCATCCATCCGCACACATTTCTATTTAATCTGCCACCTTTTCATCCACCTTTCCATCCACTCAGATTTCCTCTTACTCCGCTATCCATCTGTCCATCCATCCACATTCTCAGATTTGTATTTACTCTGCAATCCTTTAACCCATCCATCCATCATCCACCCTCTCAGATTTCCAATTACTCAGCCATCTTTTCACCCACCCATCCATTCATTCTTTCATCCACCCATCCTTTCACCCAATCATTCATTCATCCTTTCACCCACCCATCCTTCTTTTCACCCACACATCCTTTCACCCACTCATCCATCCATCCTTTCACCCACCCATTCTTTCATCCATTCATCTATTCATCCTTTCAGCAGCAGGAGACCCAAACACGTACCAGTACCTCACTCTCATAGGTGACAATAGTCACTAGACCCCCCAACAATTATCTGCACCCCGCCGTAGCATGACACCTGTAGCAGAAGACAGCGCTCCGTACCCCGCCCTAACAGAAAACCCCGCAACAGGTACCAGCACCACACCCAACAAGCATTAGCATAGCCAATAGGTCTCGCCTTTAGGACCTTATAAGTATTTAGTTATGCAGCACAATATCCTTGGTACAACAACATTAACTGTTGCATGGCTAAACACTTATAAGGTCCTAAAGGCGAGACCTATTGGCTATGCCAATGCTTGTTTATGTATATAGTTGTTAGTTGATTTTTTTGTTTCTCGTGTTATTGTTTTGAACATTTCTAAATTTATTAAAATAATAATCAATGTTAAAAAATATTTCTAAATGTAGTTTATAATATAATATAGATACATTTAATTGAATATGCTTATTTTTATATTTTAACTAAGGTAAATATTTTGTATATTGTTAAAGTGTAGTTAATTATTTTACCTCTAATATGTAAATAAAAATATTTAAAATATTGTTAATTGTTGATATTCTTACAAATTATATTTTGACACAATATTTTTGTATTTTAGATTATAAGTGTAGGATCACTATATTTTTGCTAACAATGTTATTGCCACAATATTTTTGTCTCACAATATTATGCCAATGATCCAATTAACCATTATAATCAATGGGGTGACCCAACAAAAAGTCAAAGGACCTGGGTTATAAATAGTACAAAGGAACAATGGTCCTAGACCAATACCTCACAGAGAAATATATCTCAACATTTGTCATTTAACAATTCTGAGCTTATAGTATTCAGCTCATGGTTATACAAAACCAATGCAACTTAATGAAAGTAAGATGTGCAATAACCAATTTCATTCAAAACAATATGTATTTATTTGGTTCAAAAGCCAAGTGAGAAAGGAAAGGAAGAAAGGGTTGCTCCAAGGGAACGTGCAAAAAAGGAGGTGTTGGATAGAGTAGAGTATACATATAAATTACAATACTCTACATGTGACTGATAACAAATAAGCAATCTTAATGGCCTGGCCAACCACAATATAATTGCACTTTGTAACACATAATTAACAAAAGTTCAAGGGATATATCTCCTTGAGTTGCACGGACGGGGTTTAGGGGGCAATTAGGTCCAGGCCAAGTGGGAGGGTTGCGTCGACATTTCGATCTGACTTTACGGCATGAGAGGGAATTTGTAAACCTCAGTCATGTGGATCTTCCTCAGGACATGGGACTAGAAGGGGGCAACCCCAACTCAGAGTTAAGCGGGAGTGGGCCACCCAATGAATTGGTGTGGTGCGACTCCCCAGGTATCTAATCAATCGAGGCATTAATTCCCGCAAGAAGGCGCGGTAAGTGTAACAATACTGAGCTCAGTAATACATTAAATCAGTTGGACCGAGCAATCGGTTCAGCCCGCGGCAAAATTAATTAGCTGACAGCGCTGTGTATGCTCCCGTATTCCAGACATGGCTTTTTAGAGGGCGGGGCGACATGCATCATTGAGTCGCCCCGCGAAGCAAGACCGTGGCTGAGGCCTGGGCCCCACCGGATGAACAGACGTGGCGCAGCAAACTCCAGTGCCTTGATACAGCGCATTGGCCTCGGCACCGGCGAGGGAGGAGTGTTTGCGGCAACCTTGGAGCTACGAGCGTTGCAACGGTGAGCATGCCGAACACCCATTAGTGGCAGAAGGGGCCTGCCAATAGCCTAAATGCTTGATCCAGAGGGCCTAATGATCCGGAATGAGCCCGGCACCCCGCCAATCCAGAGTCTAGGTGGGGGCCACCTACGGCACCGTAGTCCTCCCCTCCTCTCCCTCATCCTGCAACAGTGAAAGGGGCCCTGGCCCAGACCCCCACTCCCCTTCCGGTAGGCATTGGATATCGCCGTAAGGGTCAGGAGGCCCTCGACAAGACTTGTACGGGCGAGGCCTTCACAGGGTAGAGACAGTGGGCACTCTACGGCGGAGCGCCCCGGAGGGGGCAAAGAAGTGTACTGAGGGCCTGGTAGATGCCACGCTGTTCTGGGGGTCCAGACCTCCCTAGAACAAAGGATGGATGCGATTACAACAGAGTTGATGCTCCTAAGGGCAGATTTAATGAAGAATCGGGAACGTGTGAAGCAAATGGAAATCACCACCTCCAGCCTCGTAGATGACACTTCCCAGCTGCGCACCTACCGCAATAACATGCGCATTATGGGGGTTCCGGAAAAAGCGGAAGGACAGGCTACGGGCCTCTTCATAGAAGATCTCATACTCACTCACCTCCAGCCAAAGGGATGGTCCAAATTCTTTGTGGTAGAACGGGCCCACAGAGTGCCAGGAGGGAGGCTGTGGGCGCCACCTCGGCCGATCCTGGCAAGAATTATGAACTTTCACGACCGAGATGTCATCCTCAAAATGCCAGAGTCGCCCCGCCTCTTTGATTTGAAAACTCGGAAATGTTATTCTTTCCAGACTTTACCCTTGTGGTGCAGAAGCAAAGAAGATCGTTTCTCATGGCAAAAAAGAGCTTACAAGAAAAGAGAATCAAGTACGCAATGTTGTTCCCAGCCCAGCTCAGGGTGGAGGCGGAGAATAAAGTCTGGTTCTTTGACTGTCCAGAGGATGTGGCAGACTGGTTGGAAGCCCGAAGATGAGCGGAGTGAAAGGCAAAGCATGGATGATTCAGCTCACCTGACCCCTGAACTGTCCACATCACTGACTGTCAGATGGGTCGCAATATATGTCGAGGGGTGGCACTATGTGCGGGGAGGGGGCAATGGGATCCTTGGTGCCAGATGGCTGATCGTCTGATAAGCTAGAGGGGTTCTATAATGAAGTTTCACTGTTCAACGAACCAGGAACCTGGGGATGGAACCAGCCATTTCTAATGCAGGGAGGGAGCACGGGGGCACTGCCTTTTCTTCCCCACCCCAAGTTAACTGTAGTTAGTAACGTTTTTGGGCAACAGGCACTCTGCAAGTTTAGTTAATGGGCAGTTTAAGGCCCAGAGTGCAAGGGAGCAGGGTAGGGGTAGTTGGGAGGGTACAGAAGTACTGTTATTGTTAATTGACATATCGACTGAACTATCTTTTATACTGGTGCAAACGAATGCCAGTGTCACTTATTATGCCGGGTATACACCAGGAGGGACACTTTAAACTATTAAGGTCAAACGTCAATGGGTTGGGGGACAAGCTGAAGCGCTACATAGTCCTGCAGCACATTAGACGGCATTCCCCAGAGGTGGTTCTACTGTAGGAGTCACATCTAGTGGATAACACCTGCAAAGCATTAGACAGAGGGGGCTATGAACTCATTGCACATTCTGGCTTTACCACCGGCTCGAGAGGAGCGGGAATCATGATAAAAAACTCCTTCCAGTTTTCCATACACCGAACAAGGGATAGATGATCTGGCATCATCTGGGATGATTTGCAGCAGTTTCGAGTCAGTCGGAGGGCTCGACTCTCAACCAGGTGATGGTTTACGTCCCACCTGGACTCCAGAAACGTACGTTCCAGGAGCTGGGGTCACTGTTGCTTGCACTCCCGGTGGGCCGACTTGTGGTGGGGGGTGACTTTAATTCAGTAATATCGGGATTCCTAGACAGGCATCCTCCACTGGACATTGGCGCACACGTGATGTGGCTCCCGGATTTCATAGGGGCAATGGGCTTGGTGGACGCATGGAGGACATTCCATCCAGACACTATCCACCACACCTTCTACTCAGGGGCTCACAACAGTCTCTCCCGCATTGACTTCCTGCTGGTCCCGGCAACCCAGATAGCTGAGATGCATGACACTAGACACAAGGCAAGGGGAATATCGGGCCATTCTCAGGTCTGGACTCAGGTGATCCTGGGCAGGAAGCGAGAGGGGAGAATTGTACCTATCAGCCCATGGTACCTTCGTAACCCACTAGTTAGGGATTCTTTAGTACACACAATCGACAACTACTTTCCCGAAAACGTAGGCACGGTTACCTCTCCCCAGACCATCTGGGAGGCCTTTAAGACAGTGGTGAGAGGGCAGGCACTTTCCTCGATAGCCGGTATTCGTAAAGAAAAATGCAAAACTCTTGATCAGGTGGAGAGCGAGATTCTCCGTCTGGAAGGGACAGGCAGGGAAGAAGCCACGGAAGAGACTCTCCATACCCTGAAACTCAAAAGAGATGAATACAAGAGCATTGCTACTGACCTGGCTAAGGGAATGGGGAGGGACAAAGAAGGTAGGATTTACGATCTGGGGGACAAAGATGGAAAGCTATTAGCCTGGCTGGATAAGAGAGACTTGGTGAACTGGCTGGTCCCGAAACTAGAGGAGGAGGGTGGGCAAGTAGTGACAGACACTCGGGCGATTGCTAACGAGTTTGCAAACTACTTTGAAACAGTATATCGTTCTAACTCCGCCCTCTCAGTGGAGGATTCTGCGGAGATGCTTAGGGATCTCCATATGCCTACCCTGGCAGCTGAAGACAGGGACATGCTGGAAAGCGCCCTCACGGATGACTAATTGGCAAAGGCGATTAGAGACCTCCGATCCGGAAAAGCCATGGGCCCCAATGGCCTACCAATAGAACTGTACAAACTAAAACCAGATGTCATTGCCCCACACCTGCGAGCAATGTTTGAAGATAGTTGGGAAAAGGGCCTGCTGCCGATAGACCGAGAGTGGCCACACTAGTAACTATTCACAAAGAGGGTAAACCTAAGGACAAATGCTCTTAATACAGGCCCATCTCCCTGCTGAACGCAGAACCCAAGATCTTGGCTAAAACGCTAGTGAATCGACTTTTCCAGGTAATTAGCAACCTAGTACACCAAGATCAATCAGGCTTTAGGCCACACAGAAATACGGCTTTAAATCTTTGCCGTCTTCATGGGGTGCTAGGTAGACTGGACACAATCCAGGAGTCAGCAGTGGTGGTATCCCTAGATGCCACCATGGTATTTGACACGATAGAGTGGTCCTACTTATTTGTTGTCTTAACTAAATTAGGGTTTGGGATAAGAAGGTCACACTGTGGGAGACAGAACAGCTGGGCACCTTAGGCACCACGAAGGGGGTTCGACAAGTGGGAGAGCAACAGTTGGAGACCTATGGGACAGGGGAGAGATGGTCACGTTTGCTGCCCTGCAACAGAACTATGAGTTAGCTGGCATGTAGTACTTCCGTTATTTGCAGGTTAAGCATACGCTCTCATCCAATATACCCAGGAGCACCACCCTGCCAGACTCTTCACTACTAGAGGACAGACTGCTAGATCGATATATGCCTGACAGAGCAATATCCCTGACATACAAAAAAATGGTTAATAACACCCCAAACCCCCTCACATCCCTCAGGCAGCACTGGGAGAGAGATGGATCAGAAATAGACGACGAGGAATGGCAGGAAGCAGTGGCGTCCCCAGAGAGGTGGCAATCTCGTCTAGGCTCCGTCTAGTGCAGTTGAAAATCCTCCATAGAGTATATATCATCGGGCGTGCCATAGTTAAAATGGGTAAAGTGGAAGACGGAAACTGTAGACCAAGGTGTGGACTGTTGGGCTCCTTCATGCATATAATATGGGAGTGTAAACATATCCAATCTTATTGGGCAAAAATCCTCGATTGCATGAACAAAGTGCTGGGGGCTACCTTGCGACTGGAAGCTAAGTGATGCCTACTGAACATTTGGGAACCCACCGATCTCAGCACTAAAGATAGAATCTGGGTTATGCTGGGACAGATGGTGGCCAAGCGGAATATAGCACAAATGTGGGGGGTGGGGGCACCACCCAAGGTAGGCTCTTGGAAGAAAGACATGGACTGGTGCATGTTTCGTGAAAAAACTGTCTATGTAGCACGGGGATGCCCTAAAAATTGGTCCTCCATTTGAAGTAAATGGAATGTGTATAGAGGCAATATCTGTGTTCCCCCCATTGATCTAGACATAGAAGATCCAAGTGTTCTGTAGTAATTGTTAATTATCGAAATGTACCTATATAACCCGCCATCATGACAAGAATTGATTCAATGTTTCTGCCTTCTTGGTTGTATCCTGTAAAGTCGACTCGATTGTTAATAAAAAGAATTACAAAAAAAAAAAAAGACTATCTCACACATCTCCCACAATATTTGCTTTGGCCGTGGACCCACTGTTACAGAAAATAAATTTGAAATCAGAAATCGAGGGTGTGAAATTAAATACGGAAACCAAAGACGTAGCTTTATGCACAGGCAATATCTTACGTTTGCCTGCAAACCTTGAAAATTCCCTGACAGCAATGATCAGATTAACTCAAAAAATTCTCTAAGGTTCCAGGATTTAAACTAATTTATTCAAAATATTTCTAAATCCATAGCTCAAGGAAACCCTGCAAAATCACCAGTTCTAGCAGACATAATGAAATTGTGTGGTTCCTCCTTGTCTTTTGCCACTTTATAATACTAAGGTATTACAATTCCATCAACAATAGATACATTTTATACGTCTAATGAATTTGTCTTAGCCTTTTTTTGTAAGAAATATGGATGTTTTGTGATGTATATCTTATTTATGAAATGAATTTGTATTTATCCCCATATTGGATTGCAAACATTTTATGATGTGCATATCCCCCAGACACCCTATTTAAGGATTGATGCTATTGGGGAAAATAGCTAATCTCATGGCTATACAGCCATCATAAAAAAAACGTATCCCAAGACTCCTTTTTTGTTTACAGATCTTAATACTTATATTCTCTAAAGAAGACATACAGGTAATCTAGGCAAAACTAGTAGCATGTGCATGGAGAGGGAAAATTCTCTGAATTTCAAAGACAACATATTCAAATGGGAATACAAAGGATTCTCTACATGAACGACAGTACATTACTGAAATGTGAAAGTAAGGAAAGGAGATGTGCCTTTGCACCCATCACCAAAGTTTCCCATATTATATAACCTATAATTTACTACGAGGTATCAGAACAAGCTTAGGACAGACTGAAACAACACCAGAGGGTGTTTATGATTAAGGTGCCCTAGAACCATGGACCCACACCTACAAAAATAGCAACGGTAACAAAATGACCACTCTAAATACACCCATATCACATACCGGACTGGACTAAGAGGTTATTGTTGTCAAAGAGATATACTGGCAGAGATGTTGAGGAAAAGACACAATGGACCTGCAAAAAAATACAAACACTGTAGAAATGTCAATCAAAACAAAAGCAGCCATCAAAGAGACATTCAGTCCATTCTGCCAACTATTGGGTAATAACTTGGATTACCCACTCACCACTATGACAGGCAAACTTCTCATCCACATGCTTCCAACAGCTAGGTTCACCATTGCATGTAGATGGAAATTTCCCTCACCTCCCATTAATTGAGGTGGTCAAAATTTTGGACTACATACGCTATAGAAAAAAATAATTGTCCATGACAGAATGGATACATTTTAAAGGATTTGTGCACCTTTACACACATATACAAAACATCAGGCGCGGCCGGTACAGGTAAGAGCGGTGGGGCAGGTTGGGGCACAGGAGGGAATCGACATACGAGGGGATAGGGAAAATAAAAGAAAGAAATAAAACTTCTAACCTTACGCGCTCACCCAATCGCCGACTCAGCGATGCGGCGAGCGCAAGGTAAGTGGTTTTATTTGTTTATTTTATTTTCCCTATCCCCTCGTATGTCGATTTCCCCCCCTGCCCCAACCTACCCCACCACTCTTACCTGTACCGGCTGTGCCTGGAAAACATGAGGGCAGATACAGGGTAGTACCAGGTCACATGTCTGCAGTTCTCCAGAGATCATGTACCTGCATGCCAAGCTCATCCTCAGAAATGTCTGTTTCAGATACAGAAATTAATGATTAGACAATTATGCATAATAAAGTGGTTTTTTCACAATATCTATGGTTTAATATGTCACATATAACAAGAGAGATAGTAATATATTTTATGTAGAAAAAAATCATGAGAAAATCAATTGTTTTAAAATGAAAACCGAGGATGGTCCTCGTTGTACCATTACCACATGACAGTGAATTACTAATCTACTGTAAAGTTTCCTCTAAATAAAGTTTGTGGAGCAAAAAAGAAAATGCATTACTTTTTTTAAAAATGCAGGAGCAGTGGGGAGCAAAGGACAAGAAAATAGGTGGCCTGGAAGCAGTGTCCAGTTTGCAGCGGGCAGAGAACAATAATTGAAAGAAGCAGAAGGAAGGTGGGCGCAACAGACAGGGAAGCGAGCAGCCCGGTAGCAGTATGGAGGTTGTAGAGACCTCACACCAGTAAAACAAGCATTAGCTAAGCCAATAAGTCTCGTCTACGGGAGAGCTCTCGGCTTTGTCTATGTCTTTTAACATAGGTTTTAGCCATGTGTAGCAGGCCTGTTGTGCAGCAAGGTGGGAAGTAGGAAAAAATGCTCTTTGACGTGGCAAGTGCTGTGCATGAACGACATAGAAACAAAAATAGAAATGATGTGCCCTAGCCGGTCCATTATATTGAAATGATACCCGATGCACTGGAAGCAGGAGGTTAAGATGAAAGATATTTCCAATTGGAAAAATAACAGACATGCTCCTGTTAAACCAACACTTGTTTTTTACAGCCAAGTTATTCATTTGGAGCTGAAGAATTCTGTCAAAAAACACTTGGTTCCGTTTAATGATGCCATTGAGATCGGCATACAATCCTTAACATGAAGGGCTGAACATTTTCAATGGCCGCAGTAGGCCTAAAAACTAAGTAAGGTCAGAGGTAGCAATATTATTTGGATAATTTTCAGGCAGAATATTTTACAGACACGTCGGTTAGGAAATTAAATCCTCTTTGACATTAGGGAATGTGTAACCATTCTAAATCCAGCATGTCTTTTTTAAGGCAACATACCTTAGCCGGTCAATAAAATGCACTTCCTGTGCATTTTACAGGCTCAATCTCTGTAATGCGAAACAGAAAGAAATCAGGGTAGTGGAAAGAAGTGTAAATTCTGAAGAGGTATTAATTCTTCACCAATAACGCCCGGAAAAGATTGATTCAGCAGCAACCACTGCAGTTCCTATTTACACTAGAAAACTGGTATGTGCGTTTAAACAGAACGTTACATTGTTAGACAGTGACGTTTGCAAGAATATGCTGTAAGTGCAGTCAGGTTTTCGTGTTTTGAGAACAGCTTAACAAGACCCCGGTTTTGAAGAAATGCGGCGTTTTGAAATAATGCGGCAGTTGATTGCAGCTTGGGAAGTGCCTACTGCATTGATCAGTGGGTAACATGAAGGTCGCGGGTTCGAATCCTGTCAGTGCCCTTTTCATCGGGCTTAATGTTGAATTGAAGTGGGTGGTACAATCAGAAGCCACGACTGTGTGTTACTAAGGTATACATTGAGCCACTCTCTTTTTCGAGTTTTTCTTTTTATGCAAGGTAGAATACAATATTCGAAAATTCAACTGTTTTACAGACCTACTGAAAAGATGTTGATAAAGATACAAAATGAGTTTAGCGTATAGCTCCTCCTTTCAGCGCCTACATAAATTCAAATTCCGTATGTAAAGTGTGCTCTGAGAGGGCAGCTGGTGTTTGAATGTTGCTTTTGCTTATGCAATTACCAAGTGACCGGTTGAATATGGTTCCTGCTGGGTTCCTTTGCGGCATGTGGGATCTTGGATGTTTTATGTCCTGTACAAATAGATGGTCATGGAAATTCTTTATTTTCAAAGTAAGGTTTCAAAGACCTCATGTCATGTGGATAAAGTAGGTTGTGTATTGTGTAACCATCGAAGTACTAGGTTGTGTGTGTGTCCGTCATAGAAGGCACACCGTTGAGCAGCAGAAATGTAAACTGGAGGTTTTCTTTATGACCGAGTATGTGGTAAATAAATGAGGGACTGTGTATTACAAGAGGCTGATTCTTGATGCGTGCTCGATAATTAGTAAGTCATTTACCCAGGCCTTTAAGTGACAATGTATTTCTCCTCTCTAGTGTATTTTTGATAGGAATTATAAAAATATTTATAGAATGAAAGCATGTTACAGCATTTGATGATTTAAATGTTCATTAGTCATTCGCAGTAATGTTTTATGCATTCCAGTTATATTCTGTGCATTCAAACCACGTACAAAACTTTCTTTGCCCTTAACCCTTTCGCTGCGGTGGGAATTCCGCCGCAGCGCTGGGGGGGGTTTGGGGCCAGCGCGGTGGCGCGGTGCTCATGACGGAACCACTCCATCATGAGCCGCGGTTGAGCTGTGCTCATGACGGAGTGGTTCCGTCATGACTCCGCCCACTGCGCTAATTACCCGCACAGGCGGGGAATTAGCGCGGCGTGGGCGGCGCAGCCCCCAACGGCCGCAGCATGACGGAACCACTCCGTCATGAGCACACGGCGACCATGGCTCATGACGGAGTGGTTCCGTCATGAGTGGGGAAGGGGTAAAGTATTCAGCAACCCTGTTGTATGCTATGCATTCAAGATACTTACAGCGCTTTGATTCTGCACCCCTGTCATAACATTTGTATCCAAGTCATTTACAGCGCTTTCTAGTAAAGTATTGTGCATTTCTGTCATATGCGATGCATCCAAGTCATTTATACTCTGAAGCTACAGACCCTGCCACACGTGATGCACCTCTGAGAAGCATACACACTGAGTGTCAGCACTGGGCCTAGCTTAAAAAACATAAAAATAGAAAAGTTTCTGACGCTAGGCTCTGCTGGTACACAGCATGTATATTGCTCAGAGGTGCGTGGCACTGGCAGGGTCTAGCTTCAGAAACATTTCTATCTACATGTTGTTATATGATGTCCCTTTATTAATGTAATAACTGCACTTTCACAATTGCTTTATTAACCTTCTTGCTTCTCAAATTTCCTTGAAAATGCACCATTTACACACTCTTTTTTCAACATTTTTCCGAACCCCCCTTAAGATGTTCAGGCTCGCTCGCTCCGCTCGCTCGCCATGATGCACTCTGACAGAAAGTTTATGCATCACCATTTTCAAAAGTCACCAGCCGCCACTGCAATTAGGGTTAACAGGGGCGTAAGACAGGGGTGCGTTCTAGCTCCGACTTTATTTTCCTTATACGTTAACGACATCCGTGATTATCTATTGGGATGTGATCATGATTACCCCAGGCTAGGAGGGCTGCCTGTACCGGCACTCCTCTTTGCTGATGATACGATTTTAATTTCCCAAACACCAAAGGGTCTACAAAATGTAATAAACTCATTTGGGAAATATTGTAAAGCCAAGGGGTTAGAAATAAATCCCAGTAAAACAAAATATATGTCAATTAACCCACACAAAACTTTTAAGAAAAATGTAACTGCGGACAATCAAATAATCGAGTTTGTGCATGATTTTAATTATTTGGGTATTACCTTGGATTCAAAATTGACCTGGAGGCCCCAGATAGAAAAAAGTAGAACTATACTCCTCCAGAACACATTCCCATTAATCAGGAAAATCGAAGGTAGTACATCCAAAGCAATTTCACCCGCTCTTGAAGTGTATAAATATAAAGCACAATCGGCTTCATTGTACGGGGCAGAGCTGTGTGGTCCCGTGGTAAATGGAACATTCAAGGTGGGTGAAAATAAGTTTCTTAGAAAAATATTAAGTTTGCCCACACGAACACCATTGACTCCTGTATTGATGGATTTAAATTTTAATTGTGTGGATGACCAGGCTAACCTTAGACCATTGTTATTTTGGGTTTGCTTATGGAGTACAGAGGAGCTTATTTACTATAGGGAGGGTCTTGTGGAAATTCTCGGTCTAAATGAAGGTGTAGGTTTGCCTTGGTTAAAGCACATTCACGATTGGTTTCTTAAATTGGGATTAAGGCATTACTGGAATGAGCCGTCCGACTTGACATTTGCCTCAAAAAAACTTTTAAAGGAAACCTACTGGTCTTTTATACATGACTCTGTGTCCCATTCTCCTAGGGTTGGGTCATTAACCACATGGTTCCTCCAAATGAAAATAGCTTGGAATTTTGAACCCTTAATGGATGAGAGACAGCCACAATTAGCTAAGTCCTTAGACCTTAAATATCGCTATGGTATCCTACAAATAAAGGCATATACAGTAAAATAGGCGCTGGGCAAGGACGAGGAGGACAGGTGTGTTTCGTGTGATTTAGGTGCAATGGAGAACGAGACACATCTGCTGTTCTTCAGTCCGGCCTATTCATGCTGTAGGAATAAATGGATAAAATCTATTTGCCGGTTGCTTGGTACTAGATCATGCCTTGAAGCAGAAAGACTACTACGTTCTGACACAAAGCAGACTGTGTTTTTTTGTGTTAGTCAATATTTGTTTGGTGTAAGCTTGATAAGGAAAAGGGAAGGTCTGAAACTCTAGGCTGAGGAAATGAATGGGAAATTACTATGAAGTTGGCACGTGCACTTTACTAGAACTAAACGAAATATATACTTACTTGTATATTGCGTGATAAATCTGTTTTATGAAAATATCCTTTTTTAAAGAAATGTTTTTACCGGTTTTTAATTGTTCACATATGTATTTTATTTTGTCTTTTTAGAATGTCCTGAAAGAGTTGTTCCTAAAATCTGTTTTTTTAATTAATATTTTTTAATAATCTAATACTTAAGAAACTCGCGATACCGCTAGAACATCGCTAAATTGGTTGGTTAAATTTAGGTCGACTTCATAATGAAATATGCAGCATTTTATTGCATTTTACTTCCCATATGATGTACTGTGGAAATAATTGTACTAATTTGCGAAATCTTTTATGGTTATTTTTAACCTAAATAAAGAATAAATAAATACAAATACAGGGGAATCACAGGTTAGGACACTGCCACTCTTACCTTCCAGCACTCAGAGGATCTGAACCTATTGCCAACCCTTGTCTTGATTGTTTCATTGACTGAATGTTGTGGTTGGTCATGTTGGAAACTGGAACTTTATGAAAGCAATGTTTGAATAGTGTTGCTATTACTCGCAATGGTGGGCTTTTGCTGTGCTGGTCTCCATATACCACTTGTGCAAAGCTTCCTGCTTACTAGAAAACTAAGGATAAACTAAAATATTTCTCAATTGATCTCCAGAAAGGCTGGTGATCATTGAGTGTTAACAAGTTTCAACTTGTAATTCATAACTTTCTGCAACCGTGCCAGTGAAAGGAAGGTGTGCCCATGTCCCTGAACCTGACAGGTGCCCCTCGAGTTGTACTGAGTTGAGGAGTGCAGAAGAGAGCTTCCATGCTAAGTGCTTTACCACCCCTTGCACCGAACAAGGTGGTGATAACATGTTGCGTCCCACCACTAACATGTATCTGACTGGCTTATAGCAACCCGTCCATAATAAAAGAATGATTGACATACAGATGGCACAACCTGTTTCATGCACAAGCCGTCTGAGATTATTTTCATTTCTAAAAGCCCCAAGAAATGTAAGCTATTCCCCTTTAAAGCTGACATGAATGTGAACCACAAAAGCATTCCACATAGTGTGGGAACGAGACGGAGCGACGAGATGGAATAACATTGCTTCGATGGCGTATTTTGAAGATGGCTGAATTGCATGAAAGTTGATCTCTGGATAGGGTTTGGGGGGTTTCTGAAACCACAACAGACATATACTTAAAAGCGATTAAACCACTCTCCGAAAGGGAAATGGCTTGTCTGGGAACCACACATGGGCATCCTTTGCCTCTGTGTTTGATGCTGTGGAGTGGTTAACAAGGCACCGTAGACTCAGAAAAAAACTATCTTCTGTGTGTTTTCCCATGGAAGCCGAGCTGTGACGTGGGCGAAGGAAACAAATTGTGGAAGCGAAGGCAGACAGAACCATGGCTTAAGAGCAAAGTTGCACTAGCGGGCGTACCACAGAAACATTTCAACCCATAACTACCGCTTTTCGGTGCCAAGCTTTGGCCGCTTCTCTGAACACGCACATTTTTCACGAAAACTATGTTTTTTTGCTCTGTGCCGTTTCTGAGCCTTTTAAATGGGTTCCATCCCATAAGAATATCCCTCTATTTTACATGTATTGCGTAGAAACGGCCCACAGCGCAACTTCGACGTGTTTTTGTGTTTTTAAATTGTAGTTCGTAAGCTTGCTTGTATGCCACCCACTGTTTGTACTGTCAGGGGCAGGGGAAGCAGCATGGACCCCAGCGTGGCATTGCTTTTCGAACGTCAGTGTTCGTGCCCCCTAATCCTTCTAAGGGGTTCTTCTCCTATATGAACAACACACCTGTTTGTGTCTCTGGAGCGCGTAAAATAACTTGAAAGGGAGTGACCGCATTAGGGAAACATACTAAAAGAGACCGTGATAACAATATACACCATCAACACATGGCTTCTCGTTGCCTAGGGTTCTGATTGAGCAAGGTGCGAGGAAGGTGTAACGTAGATGCAGCTGAAAAAACAGTCTTTACCACTACAAATCACAAATCAAAAAATGACTTTGTGTGAAAAGATGTTCAGATGGCAGATGGCATGTGAAGTGCAATGAAGACTCCACTCTCCATACCCTGCTACTACGGTATTATCAGTCAAGCACCCATAGACACAGCTTAGTGAAGTTACTACTGTATACCTGTGCCGATAACACAACACGAAACATGGGTCTGGGTGCATCTCCATGACGATGTGTGGTACATACTGATGCTTAAATAAGAATAAAGCAGAAGGCAAAACTTGGTGCACGGGCTACAACTATAGCTCTGAGCATTCCAACGACTGGCTGTAAAGCAACACCTGCACAGCAGTCCACACTACACCAACATCACTCCTATGTGACACCCAATTCATGAATGACCCAGAAGTCATGTGTCAAAAATACTGTTATGCAATGGAATCCAGAAACGTCTAGCGCCACCAACACAAATATGGCTCCCAGAACAGAACAGGCAAACCTCAGTGAAGGTGGGCACAATTTCTCTGGAAACTGTTGGTCCCCGTTCCATTTAGAAGGAGGAGCCACATTTGAATTCACTCCACACATCAATCAGAACTCATCACATAGGGTCTTCCCACGACACTCCCGCTTAAGAAAACTCATCATCTTGGTTAGACAGGCGTGCTGCTCATAACACCACATGCCACCTACAAAACAGACCACACTGCAACGTGCACCTGAAAGTATCAATCACCACACATCTTTAACCATGCAAAATCAATTCATGGAGGATCTTATTTGACAGCAAAAATGGGTTGTATGAAACTACCAAATTAACGCTGAGTCCAAATGTAGAAGGGCCATGGAGAAAAGAGGGCAGATCACATAAAAAGATGACATCAGGATATGGAAAAAACGTAGCGCAAGCAACAATGCTGCCAACTGGCAGGCACTGCACACATCCCTTTACTGAACAACTAGAAATCCATTAAGACGGCAACGAAAGTGACCAGAGCGTATGAAGCAGGCGTGCAACGCCTGGTGTGGGTCAGTCCGAGCTGAGACTGCTTCCCGGGCACACACACAGACAGTTTTTGAGCTGCTGTAGGCTGGCTGATCTGGCGTCTGTCTTATCGTAGCTGCACCCGAATGCTTCACAGGTCTTTAAAAGTCCATTTACATTTTAACCCCTTCCCTGCTCATGACGGAACCACTCCTTCATGAGCCACGGTTGCGCTGTGCTCATGACGGAGTGGTTCCGTCATGCTGCGGCCGTTGGCCGCCGCTCCGCCCACGCGGCGCTAATTCCCCGCCTGTGCGGGAGATTAGCGCAGTGGGCGGAGACGTGACGGAACCACTCCGTCATGAGCACAGCTCAACCGTGGCTCGTGACGGAGCGGTTCCGTCACGAGCACAGCGCCACCGCGCTGCCCCCAAACCCACCCCAGCGCCGCGGCGGAATTCCTGCCGCGGCGAAGGGCTTAAGGAGGCTTTGTTGTTTTTTCACCCCTTATTAGAGCCCCTGCATCCACTCTGCCTATTGCTGGAAGAATTAGCCCCCACTCCCTCCCACGAAATTTTATATTAGCCCCCCCCAAAAAAAAATTGGCTGTAGTTGTGCCTCTGGTATGAAGACACCACATATTTTAGTTGTACCACAGAAAACCGCAATTACACTAGCTCTAATTCTAGTGAGCAACAAGCTGCTGCCTCCAAGAAGACTGGCCCCCAAAACTATATGTAAATGGATAAAAGGCTATTTTAAGTATATTTAACAGGCTCATCGTGCAGACAAGGTAGGAACACATTTGAGGCTGATCTCACATTTAATCAGATCCCTGGTCCTAGCAGAATTCACAAGGGAAACCTTCTGCTGGAATGTAATGCCAACATCAATCCACTCATTTGGTATCAAAGAGCTATTTCAGATACAACCAGATGAGACTGCCCATCAAGGTTCACCTTGTACAGAGACTGGGGCAGATGTGGGAGACTGGGAGTAAGCCATCCATCAAGTGACATGACAGGATAGGAAGATGTAGCTTTCACGCACACAAATTGAAGGAGTTGCCAGGGCTGGCATTAAATGAACAGCATAATCAAGGGTAGGAAATTGGATCACACTGCGTTGACGCCCAGCACAGTTCACCCCTCAGCATTATGGTAAATGCAGTTCACTTTAAATGCTTACTTGAATTTTTGATGAAGTGTTTCACCAAAGTAGGTGCAGGTTAGTAGAGATAAAAAAATAAAATCATCTGGGGTTGCTGAGAAAGCTGCAACAATCCTTTCAAGTCTCAGTTCCTCTCACTGGCCCACAGGTGCATCTCCAAAAGCTCGTAAGCTCAATGGGTCAAGGGAGCCTTTTCAAACAGAAGGGGAATGGGAGCACACTGCTTCATCTCCCAGCACAATTCACCCCTTAACATTATGGTAAATGCAGGGTACATGTGGCACACTATGGTTTTCCTTATACACTAAAGAGAGAAGCTCACTTGTGCTTAGGCGCAGAAGGTGGGAGAGAAGATCAACAAAATCCCTAGTCTAGCCCCTAGCAAAACCCAAAATGGATACTCTAGTAGGGAGTGGCTCAGCATAAGTTCAAGTGTGTCAGCTCACACCTGCACCCTGCCGCGCTGTTGTCTAGAGAAGTGGCATGGGCCAGCTGAAAACACTGTGAGTTGAACAGGGTTTCCCAGTGTACTTTGTAAAATGAATTGAAGAAAATAGTAATTCAACTAAAGAGTTATTCAAAATAGTGAAGGAACTTTCCAAGCCAGCTGGAATTTCCCAATCATTGACTCCTTCAGAAGTTAACTGCGAGAAAGTTAGCAACTTTTTCTATGCTAAAGTTTCCCAAATCTACTCTACATTTAAAACTCAACCTACACTGGAGGATATTTATTGGGAAGCTTTGGAACCCCACCCTGAAGTACCCTCTCATTTAGGAAATTGTGCTCCTTTTACGGAAGAGCAAACAGTGAAGGTAATGACAGAGGTAAAAAGTAAAAAGTGTCCACACTTTATCTACTCCCAGTTTACAACAGTACCCATACTTAACGCAAGTTTTTAGCCAATCGCTAGAAGCAGCTATGTTTCCGGATGCATGGAAAAAAGCTATCGTATTCCCATTGGCAAAAAAAGTAGGTATGGACGTCTCTAACCTTTCGAACTATTAAAAAATCTCCCAACTTCCCTACATGTCCAAGGTTCTAGAGAAACTGATTATCAGGCAACTTGTTGACTTTTTAGAGACAAATGATCTCTTAGATCCTTCAAAGACATTTTTCAGGGCAATGTATAGTACAGAGGCTACATTACTAGCAGTGTTGGATAATATTAGATTGCTGGTGGGCCAGGGTAATGCTGCCGTCCTGATCCTTATGAACTTGTTGGCGGCTTTCGACACTATCTCATAGCCTCCTGATGAAAACATTATATGAAAAAGGACTCCATTCTAAAACGCTTCAATGGTTTAGCTCCTTTCTAAAAAAACAGAACTCAGAGAGTGCAGTTGGGTTCCTTTTCTTCCAACTCAAAAACAATCAACTGTGGAGTTCTGCAGGGACCATCGTTGAGCCCAGCCCTCTTTAAAGTGGATGCCAGTGTCGTGTAGTTCCTATATATCCTATACAGGATCTGCGCGTTCGGAAACATAAACTGTGGGTTTGGTGGCAGACTGGTTCCGAGCACCCCCTCCGGATATGTTAGCCTCTTTGCAATAGATGGCTCACAGTGACACTAGAATCTCCTCTTATCGGGAAGAGAATAGTTTCTGGCAACCTCAGAACATGACTACCCTGATCCCCAGAATTGTGGAAACAATATACTATTTTTCGCTCAGCCACTCGTGCTCACTTAATTGGTCTCAGAGATACACAGAATTAACAGTCTGGGCATTTCGATAAGAATTTACTGAACAGTTGTAATTCTAGTGTAGAATAGATTTGCTGTAACAACCATCAGACAGTAGCAAAGATATAGGGTTAGCTGTACTACGAAAGTAAAGGGATGGTATAGTTCTACCATCTTGCAGTAATCATGAATATATACAAGTACATAAAACACATGATAAGAAAGTGCGTACTCCTAAGATGCCTCCCTAACTAGATGTACCTAAATGTACCTAGCATCGGTGTAGGTGTTATTTGCTATGCGCTATGCGGTACGCCAAGAATCCCTCTAAGGTCTAGTCAACCCCATTACCTGAGTAAGGAGAGAATATGGGACCCCGTCCTGGTCTCGAGTTGGACACCCCGTGAGGGATGTTAGACCACTGCTAGCTGGAGCGTCTGCATGCAGGAACCTCAGCGTCTCTGGTCAGTGTGTCAGCCGGGAAGTCATGGTCTCCTCTGTCTGAGCAAGATATGATGTATATATATCCACAGGTCTCTACGGGGGTCCTACCTTGCTGTGTTACTGTGTTGGCCTAAAGGATGACGTCGGGTTTGAACTTTAACATAGATATTATACAGGAGATGTTCATCCTGCAGTGAGTCCTGCTGTGCTTCCAAGAAGCCTTATGCATAATGTATGAGTATCGAACTAGGGAAAAACCTGTGTTCTGAATGCAGTGTCGTATCTAGGTAATAGGTTAGTCCCTATCAACCATTATGTATGAAATGTAGGGAGGGATACGGGTGAAAAGTTGCAGTGTTACCTGCGCCTATATAGGGTACCTATATGGATTATAACACCATATGGTGGCAAGATGTGTAAAATGGCACAGACGATGGGTAGGCATGCTAACAAAAGAGGAGTGGGCACAAATGGGTGCAGGATGTCTTGAATGTCATAGAGCTAGGCAGTGCCTCTTATGAGTGGGCAGGAAACAGACCTGAAAAAGAGTAGGAACCATTACCTGTGACTCTGCTTCCATAGAGAGTGAGGTCCTCAGCACATGTGTGACATACACAGTGTTGGCCACGTGTCGCTGGAGTATAGTGGTGTTGGTGAAGATGCACGGTCCTATATGTCTGCAGGAGAACAGTGAACTGGCCCAAGGGGTTCATGTGATTGCTGCCGGGGGCACATGCTGTGGACAGCAATAGTGAAAGCACAGCTGCGTGCTAGCCTGTCTAAACACCTGCGCCTCAAAAGCAGTTCTTTCAATTGAGAAACTTCAGAAAGTTGTCAGGTCAGTCATTGGGACTCAAGCACTGCTAGGTAATCCTTGGCACAAGTATTGCCGTATCCATTGAGCCACAGGAGCCAGGTACTACTGCAAGCTCAGTTGATCGCCAGGTGACTTCTTTGTCGTCTTTCTCACAGTAAAAGACTGATAGCACAATGAATCTTAATGTCCAGTCGGCAATCAGTGGCATGTCTTTTTGAAAATAAATAATTATTTAATTTCTGCTAAGTCAAAAGTTATTAAGTATGGCATTAACAGCACACAACTACTATTTTGTTCACTTCTGTTGCACCTCTCTGGGTTAATTTGGTTCTGTAATCATTTAACCGAGGGGTACCTCAGTGAGTGTGTAATAGAGATCTGCCACAGAACACCATCTGGGTCATTCGGAGACTGTAAAACTTTGCAGCAACAGAAATGCTCAGCTTAGGTCTGCCATACAGGGTCCAGGCATGGACCGACAATATCTCACAGCAGAACTCACTCTTAGTACCCTTGTGGTTAGAGCGGCATAAGTCAACAAATGCTGCAGCAGATATGGACAGAGTCAGTGGACCTTAGGGTCTTGTCTTCCGTGGTGGGGATGTCAGGAGCTGGCACAGTTATCAGAATCAGGCAACTAGAGGCTGTAGCCTTAAGGGAACCATGTGGTCCGGCCAACCTCGCAAAGGAGGACACAAGGCAAGAACAGAGGTGCAAAGATACAATCGGCCTCTGCACTTGCCAGCACGTTGGGTTTCAAAGTAGTTTGTGGCAGAATGTAGAGCAGCTGGGTTTGAACACAGAGTACTGGCCTGGAAATGAACCAGGTTCCTGGCACATCAGGTACTCTATCCCTTTCTCCTTTCAGGTTACAGCAGCATCTCTTTTCCTTAGTCCTGCAGTTTATTTCCCGTCCTCCATGGGTGCCAGACACATTCCTGGCTTTTGATTCAGTGAATTCTCTGCGCTTGTGTGCAGTACTTCTTTAAGAACAAAGGTGCACTCTATTCTATCAGGCTGACAGAGCCATATTATCATTAGAAACAACAGCAGTTGTGCCCAAGCCAAATAGCTACTCAAGTTGTTCCCAACTTGCTCCCTCACAATGCAATGCTCATTACCTCACCTATTACATCGCTCATGACATGTTCTATGATATTATTGATATTTGTGATTTCATTGATATTTGCTCCCCCAGTTTCTTCTTCCAAGCGCAGGGACAGGCCTGTTGGCGTAATCTGGAGCTTTATAAGTCAGATTGTTTTTATTTATTTTATTACATCTCTGATGACATCTGAAATTACATCATTGCTGACAACACTGTGCATGACAGGGATGCAAGTTATAGTTACGTTAGGGATGAATTCTAGTTACTTGAGAAAACTGTAACTGGTGAATTACAGTAGTTTTGTTAGTTTAAAATGGTATATTTTAAGCGACATTTTAACCTAACTATAACCTTCCTTTGATTTGATTTGATTTGATTTGACCAAGATTTATAGAGCACAACATGCCCGAAGGAGTCAAGTCGCTGTAATCAAGGCAGTCCGATTCAACCCAAAGCAGCTTACACAGATTACAAAAAATGCAACTGAGTTTCCCTATATAGTAAAAATCAGTTCTTTAGGTCCTTTCTACAGGGCTAATACACTTTAATCGAAGTCAGAGAGAGAGGGAGCAAGTGCAATAGTCTGGCTGCTGAGACTGACAAAGCTCTGCCTCCCCATCTCTTCTTCCGGACTCTGTGAAGAGTGACCAAATTAAGACAAGATGAACAAAGATTTCTTCCTGGAATGTACATTGATTCCCACTGGGCTACCCTGATTAAGAGCCTGGTGTACTATACAGAGGGCCTTGAACATGATGCACTTTTTTATAGGCAGCCAATGCAGATCCCAGCTTAATACAAGTCTGTGGCCGACACCAGTGCAGTTTCATTACCATGATGTTTCTGGAATCTGACATGCGATGTGTCCAGCCATCCCTGTTTATCTACAAAGTCCATCAAATCATAGCTAAGATACCTCTCTAAGATCTCAGCAGGTAATGAAAGTAACAAGATAAATCAATAAGTTCTTGAAGTCGTGGTTGGGTTTCTTAAGAAGTGGACTCAAAAGCACTTCCTTCCACACCTGCGGGTAGCATCCAGTAGAAATAGCTTTATTCATGAGAGATGAAAGAGGATGCGCAACTGCAGATGCCATCATGTGCAGAATATTGGGTCTTCACGGTTCAAGGGGTGTTAAGGGGGTGCTGCTCAACAGTATAGGGTGTAAAGAATACAAAGACTGAAAGCAGATTAGCATTTTTTTCTTAAGAGTATTAAGAGGTGCTGACTGAGGCTCACTATTTAGGGACCGCAGCTTATTGCTTTTTAATTTCGATGCTTTAAGCTCATTATAGATGTTAGTGATCTTAAGTTGGAAGACATCAGCTAACTGATTGCATAGCTCTTGCAAGCCTTCGGGTTCTGCAGCAGATGGGAGAGTGGATAGTTGTGGCACTACTTTAAAAAGTTGTTTAAAAGATTTTGCTGGTTCAATTTTGTTGGTACAATATATGGATTTTTCTTCCTTAAGGGCCAGTTTATATTCCCTGATCTTGAGCATATGAACAGCTTTTTTTGCTCCTCGTAATTTTTCCTCCAAACTCGCTCTTGATGGCAACAAGCCTGCCTAACCATCCTCAGCCTATCAGTGAAGAGTGAAGGAAAATCCCTCCTCAGTTTGACTTCCCGTAGGGGAGCTTCCATATCAGCGGCTGCACGCAGCCAAGCTGCTAAATCCTCTGTTCCCTTTTCCTCATCCTCCTGAACTTTAAAGGGCTTTTCTGCCTGGACCATTAGGAAGAGATTCTGCAGACACTCGCTTCCAGTTACTATGGATTTTGCTATTGGAGAGTGTCTTTCTCACAAATGACAGAGGAAGCACAAGTAGAAAAGAGACTGCTCCATGATTTGACCAACTGAGGGGAAGTACGGTCTGGAATAACACCCGCGGATATTTAGAAAATATACCATCTAAGGTATGCCCAGCAGCATGAGTGGGAACCATAACCAGCTAAGGCACCCCCCAGGCAGGCCAGAGTCTCTTTCAGAGCCACTTAGTATCTATCAGCGCTGTCTTCAAGGTGGAAGTTAAAGTCACCCAAAACGGTGATACCATTATGCACCTACGAGGGTTCCATGAGATTTGATAATTCGGTCGGAAAAGGAATTCCAGGCCCAGGGGGCCTATAGATTAATATCTCGGAGAAAGAGCTGTTCATGAATAATTTGAGCTTAAAATGAAAAGCTTCACAGGGGCTAATACCTATGCTAGATTCTAAGTGGCACTGATACTAGGCTTTAGAAATCACTGCTAGTCCCCCTCCTGGCGTGCTCACTCTATCCAATCTAAGATAAGAGAAATCTGGAGGAATCGCATTAACTAGGTCAGCGCCTGAAGCTTCATTGGCCCCTGATTCCATGATGAATTCCCAGTTCGGGTCGTGAACAGCCAGTAAGTCAGCGAGTTCCACTTTATGTTTTACAATTGACATTGCATTAATTAGGAACCATTTGAACTTATGCTCAGGTTTCCCAACTTCATCAGAAGTCGATGCAGTTGTTCTACTGTTATCAAATTTATGGCGTGCACTAACTGGCACCTAGAAGGCCTTAAAACCACAGGTGCTGCACCTACAAGATCTTAGATAGTACATATCGGCGAAACAAAAGGCCCACAAGAAGCAGGTTTACCTTCCTTTCTTAGCTTCAGTAGTTGAACTCTAGAGTACCTGATAAAAGGGGAAATGTCGTGGTAGAAAGGACCAGGGATCAGGGCCCTGGACGCAGTCCGGACATGGATGGGCCCAGACGGGCTTTAACCTGTGTTTTTTCAGTGTATATACAGGTAAGTTTAATTTGCACCCTCGTCATTGTCATTAATTATGTCATTTGAGATACCATCAGTGATGTTATCAATGATGTCATAGAACATGTCCTGAGTTATAGTTAAGTCAGTTACCTATAACTGGTCAATTTCAGTGTTTTTATGAGTTTAACATTTTGGGCCCGATTCACAGAACTAACTTAAGACAAAATCCTAAACTTACTACCATTTTGGTATTCACAGAAGGCACTTACTCATTTTGGTATTCACAGAAGGCACTTACTCATTTCGGTATTCACAGAAGTTAGGAGTCCTAACTTTAGGACTCTTAAATGCCTTCTGTGAATACCACAAGTCTTAAAATTAGGATTTTCTCAGTTTAGTAGTAGTATAGTTAGGACTCCTAACTTTAGGACTCCTAAATGCCTTCTGTGAATACCGAAAGCCTTAAAATTAGGATTTTTCTCAGTTTAGTAGTAGTATAGTTAGGACTCCTAACTTTAGGACTCCTAAATGCCTTCTGTGAATACCGAAAGTCTTAAAATTAGGATTTTTCTCAATTTAGTAGTAGTAAAGTTAGGACTCCTAACTTTAGGACTCCTAAACTGAGAAAAATCCTAATTTTAAGACTTTCGGTATTCACAGAAGGCATTTAGGAGCCCTAAAGTTAGGACTCCTAACTTCTGTGAATACCGAAGTGAGTAAGTGTCTTCTTTGAATACCAAAATGAGTAAGTGCCTGCTGTGAATACGAAAATGGTAGTAAGTTTAGGATATTGTCTTGAGTTAGTTCTGTGAATCGGGCCCCTAATGTTTAAGCTGATATTTTCACCTAGGTATAACATAACTTTAATTTGAGCTTTTCTCAGTTAATTTCAAAGTTGTTTTGTATAAAGTAAGACAATACAACAATACTTAACTATAACTTCACTTTAACCTTTGTTTTTTACAGTAAAATTCTTATGTTTCTTTAAAGTAAAGTAAGATTTCATTACCATATGTGACTATGCTAACCTTTCTCCTCTTGCCACCTTCTGCAGCTAGGCCCTCCACCCTACCGCCTGTGCAAGTAGTCACCCCATGAACCCAACCATTCATATATCTATACATTTTGAATCTTAATTTATTAAAAACTACTGAATTAATTTATACCAAATAAAAAAAGACAGCCTTCAGTGCAAACATCAAGCTTTCTGGCAAAATTGGTGTCATTCTGTTAATCTTTTTTGGCTCTAGCCGCATCAAAAGTTCCTATGGAAATTGTATGGGGAAATAGTGTTTTGGAACTCCTCTTTTTTCTTGGCCCCCACTTGAAGGATCATCCTGAAACGTTCAAGAAAGGAGCTGACGTGGATGAGCTTTTTTTTGGAAAGTTTTGTGAACATCATCAATTTCCTATGGAAATATTGTCCTAACTATAACTAGAGAGAGAGGGAGCAAGTGCAATAGTCTGGCTGCTGAGACTGACAAAGCTCTGCCTCCCCATCTCTTCTTCCGGACTCTGTGAAGAGTGACCAAATTAAGACAAGATGAACAAAGATTTCTCCCTGGAATGTACATTGATTCCCACTGGGCTACCCTGATTAAGAGCCTGGTGTACTATACAGAGGGCCTTGAACATGATGCACTTTTTTATAGGCAGCCAATGCAGATCCCAGCTTAATACAAGTCTGTGGCCGACACCAGTGCAGTTTCATTTCCATGATGTTTCTGGAATCTGACATGCGATGTGTCCAGCCATCCCTGTTTATCTACAAAGTCCATCAAATCATAGCTAAGATACCTCTCTAAGATCTCAGCAGGTAATGAAAGTAACAAGATAAATCAATAAGTTCTTGAAGTCGTGGTTGGGTTTCTTAAGAAGTGGACTCAAAAGCACTTCCTTCCACACCTGCGGGTAGCATCCAGTAGAAATAGCTTTATTCATGAGAGATGAAAGAGGATGCGCAACTACAGATGCCATCATGTGCAGAATATTGGGTCTTCACGGTTCAAGGGGCGAGCCCGACTTGGTGTTAAGGGGGTGCTGCTCAACAGTATAGGGTGTAAAGAATACAAAGACTGAAAGCAGATTAGCATTTTTTTCTTAAGAGTATTAAGAGGTGCTGACTGAGGCTCACTATTTAGGGACCGCAGCTTATTGCTTTTTAATTTCGATGCTTTAACCTCATTATAGATGTTAGTGATCTTAAGTTGGAAGACATCAGCTAACTGATTGCATAGCTCTTGCAAGCCTTCGGGTTCTGCAGCAGATGGGAGAGTGGATAGTTGTGGCACTACTTTAAAAAGTTGTTTAAAAGATTTTGCTGGTTCAATTTTGTTGGTACAATATATGGATTTTTCTTCCTTAAGGGCCAGTTTATATTCCCTGATCTTGAGCATATGAACAGCTTTTTTTGCTCCTCGTAATTTTTCCTCCAAACTCGCTCTTGATGGCAACAAGCCTGCCTAACCATCCTCAGCCTATCAGTGAAGAGTGAAGGAAAATCCCTCCTCAGTTTGACTTCCCGTAGGGGAGCTTCCATATCAGCGGCTGCACGCAGCCAAGCTGCTAAATCCTCTGTTCCCTTTTCCTCATCCTCCTGAACTTTAAAGGGCTTTTCTGCCTGGACCATTAGGAAGAGATTCTGCAGACACTCGCTTCCAGTTACTATGGATTTTGCTATTGGAGAGTGTCTTTCTCACAAATGACAGAGGAAGCACAAGTAGAAAAGAGACTGCTCCATGATTTGACCAACTGAGGGGAAGTACGGTCTGGAATAACACCCGCGGATATTTAGAAAATATACCATCTAAGGTATGCCCAGCAGCATGAGTTGGAACCATAACCAGCTAAGGCACCCCCCAGGCAGGCCAGAGTCTCTTTCAGAGCCACTTAGTATCTATCAGCGCTGTCTTCAAGGTGGAAGTTAAAGTCACCCAAAACGGTGATACCATTATGCACCTACGAGGGTTCCATGAGATTTGATAATTCGGTCGGAAAAGGAATTCCAGGCCCAGGGGGCCTATAGATTAATATCTCGGAGAAAGAGCTGTTCATGAATAATTTGAGCTTAAAATGAAAAGCTTCACAGGGGCTAATACCTATGCTAGATTCTAAGTGGCACTGATACTAGGCTTTAGAAATCACTGCTAGTCCCCCTCCTGGCGTGCTCACTCTATCCAATCTAAGATAAGAGAAATCTGGAGGAATCGCATTAACTAGGTCAGCGCCTGAAGCTTCATTGGCCCCTGATTCCATGATGAATTCCCAGTTCGGGTCGTGAACAGCCAGTAAGTCAGCGAGTTCCACTTTATGTTTTACAATTGACATTGCATTAATTAGGAACCATTTGAACTTATGCTCAGGTTTCCCAACTTCATCAGAAGTCGATGCAGTTGTTCTACTGTTATCAAATTTATGGCGTGCACTAACTGGCACCTAGAAGGCCTTAAAACCACAGGTGCTGCACCTACAAGATCTTAGATAGTACATATCGGCGAAACAAAAGGCCCACAAGAAGCAGGTTTACCTTCCTTTCTTAGCTTCAGTAGTTGAACTCTAGAGTACCTGATAAAAGGGGAAATGTCGTGGTAGAAAGGACCAGGGATCAGGGCCCTGGACGCAGTCCGGACATGGATGGGCCCAGACGGGCTTTAACCTGTGTTTTTTCAGTGTATATACAGGTAAGTTTAATTTGCACCCTCGTCATTGTCATTAATTATGTCATTTGAGATACCATCAGTGATGTTATCAATGATGTCATAGAACATGTCCTGAGTTATAGTTAAGTCAGTTACCTATAACTGGTCAATTTCAGTGTTTTTAAGAGTTTAACATTTTGGGCCCGATTCACAGAACTAACTTAAGACAAAATCCTAAACTTACTACCATTTTGGTATTCACAGAAGGCACTTACTCATTTTGGTATTCACAGAAGGCACTTACTCATTTCGGTATTCACAGAAGTTAGGAGTCCTAACTTTAGGACTCTTAAATGCCTTCTGTGAATACCACAAGTCTTAAAATTAGGATTTTCTCAGTTTAGTAGTAGTATAGTTAGGACTCCTAACTTTAGGACTCCTAAATGCCTTCTGTGAATACCGAAAGCCTTAAAATTAGGATTTTTCTCAGTTTAGTAGTAGTATAGTTAGGACTCCTAACTTTAGGACTCCTAAATGCCTTCTGTGAATACCGAAAGTCTTAAAATTAGGATTTTTCTCAATTTAGTAGTAGTAAAGTTAGGACTCCTAACTTTAGGACTCCTAAACTGAGAAAAATCCTAATTTTAAGACTTTCGGTATTCACAGAAGGCATTTAGGAGCCCTAAAGTTAGGACTCCTAACTTCTGTGAATACCGAAGTGAGTAAGTGTCTTCTTTGAATACCAAAATGAGTAAGTGCCTGCTGTGAATACGAAAATGGTAGTAAGTTTAGGATATTGTCTTGAGTTAGTTCTGTGAATCGGGCCCCTAATGTTTAAGCTGATATTTTCACCTAGGTATAACATAACTTTAATTTGAGCTTTTCTCAGTTAATTTCAAAGTTGTTTTGTATAAAGTAAGACAATACAACAATACTTAACTATAACTTCACTTTAACCTTTGTTTTTTACAGTAAAATTCTTATGTTTCTTTAAAGTAAAGTAAGATTTCATTACCATATGTGACTATGCTAACCTTTCTCCTCTTGCCACCTTCTGCAGCTAGGCCCTCCACCCTACCGCCTGTGCAAGTAGTCACCCCATGAACCCAACCATTCATATATCTATACATTTTGAATCTTAATTTATTAAAAACTACTGAATTAATTTATACCAAATAAAAAAAGACAGCCTTCAGTGCAAACATCAAGCTTTCTGGCAAAATTGGTGTCATTCTGTTAATCTTTTTTGGCTCTAGCCGCATCAAAAGTTCCTATGGAAATTGTATGGGGAAATAGTGTTTTGGAACTCCTCTTTTTTCTTGGCCCCCACTTGAAGGATCATCCTGAAACGTTCAAGAAAGGAGCTGACGTGGATGAGCTTTTTTTTGGAAAGTTTTGTGAACATCATCAATTTCCTATGGAAATATTGTCCTAACTATAACTACCCAGAATACTTCCCAGCTTGATGGGCATGCACTGTGGGGTG
Source organism: Triturus cristatus (assembly GCF_964204655.1). Taxonomy (NCBI): domain Eukaryota; kingdom Metazoa; phylum Chordata; class Amphibia; order Caudata; family Salamandridae; genus Triturus; species Triturus cristatus. Next base: position 652,038,976 of record NC_140590.1, on the reverse strand, counting down.
TGGCATGGAACTCATCTTTCCAGGTATACCACTTTCAAGGGTGAGGGAGTGCACTGTAGGATGTGGCGTGGGTCTGGTCTCTAAGGTCACACCTCTTCCCCAGGAAATGGGCCTACATTGTAGGGTATGGCAAGGGACTGCCTTTCCAGTCGATCTGCTTCCCAGAGTTATGAGCATGCGCTCTAGGGTGTGGGAGTGGCCTCTCCTCTCAGATCACTTCTCAGGGTGTTTGGCATGAGCTGTAGAATGTGGCAAAATACTGTCTTGCTTCCAGGGCAGTGGGCATGCAGGGACTGCCCCGTATGGTGTGACCACTTCCCAGTGCAATGATGTGGGTGACAGTATGTGGTAAGGGACTAGTGTCTCTGGGTTGACTACTTCCCAGGTCAACATGCATGTAATGTAGGGTCCAGTCAAGCACTAATCTCTCTTCAAAGTATATTCTAGTTCATCAACAAACTGCTCTGATCATATACTGAACTTTTAGCTTTCATACCATCCTGCGGGACACTCGCGGGAGCCATTGTCTTTCCGAGCTCATGTGCAAGACTCCCATGGGCTCAATAATTACATTAAAAAAGCCAATATTTCAATATGGCACAGAGAGGATGCTTCTATGAGCCCCCTTCGAGTGGCAGGAGGTCAAGGTGCCCCTACCCTACCCACTTTTTGCTTTTAATATTTAGGAGACAGGGACCCAGAACCAGAGTCCTGTAATTATGGGTGCAACATTTCTCCTCATGTTGTGACTAGTTAATCAAAGAGCAAGCTCCCCCGTGACTCACAAGAGCATCTTGCTCCCGCTGGAGCAAGGTGGTCAACAGGAAAAAAAGACCCATCAGACAATCAGATCGCTCTATTATTTGAAGTTGCATACCAGCAGGACTACAACAGGAGTCTCGCATGCCCAACCGTCCTGATTTACATACATTCTGAACCTTAATTTCTCCAACACTACTAAACATATTTTCACCAAACCAGAATAGCACACTTTCTTGGCAAAGATCTAGCTTTATGCCAAGTTTGATGTAACTCTGTCCAGCCGTTTTTGATGTAACGCTGTTCAAACATTCCTATGGAAATTGCATGGATAAATGATGTTTTACAACCCCCATTTCTTAGTCACTGCTTGATTGATCACCCCGAAACATTCCAGGAAGGAGTTGAGATGGATATATATATACTTTTGGTTTGTAAAGTTTTGTGAAGATTCATTAAATGGTGCCAAAGTTGTTATAACTATAACTTGTAGCCTTGCCATGCCTTGCTTATGACCTCCCATAATACATCACTTATGTTATGTTCAATTACATGATTGAGAGCACGGTTAGGGAGCAGTGAATGTACTTAATCTGCAGGAGCAGAAAGGAAGGCTGCTCCTGCCAGGCAGGAGCACATTCACATATGCCGGCTCTCACCTGCACGCAGAATGGGTGCTGGCAAGGGAGTCAGCAGCACTGTGGGGGCATTTCCCCTTAAGCTCCCAACATTTCAGAGTTGCTAGGTGCCCCAGGTGGACCCGGGACAACCATACAAAAAAGGGAATGGCCGGCTTCTGCCAGCTTTCAGGATAGGCTTCCCCCTGTGGCTCCAAACATATCAAAAGGTGTGGGTGCCACAGGTGGGACCACGGCACCCAAAAAAGAAAAATAATAGGAAAGTCCTGACAGAATGCCAAAATAGAAACTGAAGCGGCTTTGCCATTCATTAAATATTCACTCTTCTTGAGAGGAGCATCGCATAGTTCCCTATGAGGGCTTAGTTGTGGCTTTTTTTGTTTGTGTTGATTCCCCAAAGAGGGACAAAGGCATCCTTGTGGATCTAATATACACAGCAGTATCCAGGACTGTTTCGGGACTCTCGCTCTGGGTAGATGTTAGGGTATGGTTCCAAAATATCATATCCAAAATATCGCCTAACAGAAAAATTGTGTACTAAATAGCATTAAACAAAATAAGCCCATTGGAGTTAATAAAAGAACATCCAGTGGGACAACATTTTTGCTGACGATATTATAAAATGCACCCAGATTTTCAAAGAAAGGGCATGGTGGAATGGGCAGGCAACCCATCTTCTTTGTGATGTGTTACAGTGGGCATGCCTTTGACCACAGTCCTATGATTAAAAATGCTTGATTCCTACTGTTATACCTTCTGTCTAGGTCATTGGTTGGTCTTTGTGAATCACAAATTTAAAAAATCTTTTTTTTTTAGTGTGGACACCCTTTTGTGGTTATATCATATGACAGATAAGCATGATCAATAGTTCAGCGCCAATTTGTCTCCTTCACTAGATCCTAATTATGCATTAAAAAGCACATAGTTTTCTGCGGGAGATTATGCAAGGATACTATTCAAAATGTAATCCTCAATTCCACCACAGCGACTTGTACTATTCCAGAACTGTTCTTTACTGTAGAATTCAAGTGTATTTCTTCCTTTCGATATATCCAAAAAACGGCATAAGAAAAAACACCCAACACAGTGTTTTGAGGAATTTCCTCATTTTCATGGCTGTGACCATAAATATACAATATTCTTAAAATTGATACAAAAGCATGTGTCAAAGAATAGAGCAAGTGTTTGTAATAACCACAAAACTCTTTGTATTTAACTTATAATCACAACACTCCTTCAAATGAAAATTTAGTCTTGTCTAAAGATAAGGATTCCTCTTCCTCTAATTATTCACAATCATAGTGGAAGAAACAACATGGACAGTGGTGTTCAACACCATGCTTCAAAGTTAATAGAGTGATCACTTTACATTGAAATATATATTTTTTAAATTAATAACAGACAGACACCATCAGATCGTAGACTAAGAAGTGTAAAAAAGGAGAAACCGCAGGCCTTTTCCATCTATGCACTCAGGATCTGGAAGAGGATGACAGTATCCTTTATAGGTGTCCCAACACTCTTCCAATTTAGGAAAGAGTTAAAAACCCACCTCTTTAAAGACCACTACATCACTATTCATTAACCATCAACAAACCAGTTACATCTCCTATGACTCTTTGACTTTGTGCTTGTGTTCGACTCAATACAGTTGCCTTTTGGCTATGTTCATGCTTTAGAAATTGAATATACATACATGCACACATACATACAGACATACATATATAACCTAGTGTCTTGTTGGCAATAAAGAGATCAGGTATCTTTGCTTTTAAAAGAAAAGTGTCTGTCATGGAGTTATAAAGGTCTTTTATTGAATAATTTTTTGCAGAGGTGCATTCAGGGTTGCAGAATTCTGAGTGTATTTTGTGGAACTCCTTAGTGGGCATTTGACTCTGGGTATCCTGTTTGAGCAGCTCACTGTTTTAGCTTCCTAGATGGCAGATTGAAGACCCTGCTGAGTCTTTGTAGCCAGAGTTTGTCAATTTTGTTTTTAAATATGGTTAAGGCTCCAAGTTTACAGTTTTTACTGATTTTAACAGATAAATACAGACAGGAAATAATGTGTTGCCTTTATGTACTTATTTTTAATAGCAGAAACATACAGAAAATTGGGCTTCTTTTGAGTGTCTCTCCCTGCTGTTATCCGTGAGCACCAGGTCAACAGCTGACAGATTCACAGCATGGGGAGTTAAAACACTGGTTGAGATTTCCTTGAATCAATGCATATCTCATTATATGTTTGTTGTGTAGTGCTAACATGTTCATATAGGTGTATTGCTCTGTTTTATTCAGCTATTTAATGTGTATAAATTCAACTGGAATCAAAGTAGAATTGCTTATTTATCTGTCAAATAAATGAGGAAAAATTAAAGTTCCGACTTAATTTATTCACAAAACACAAAATAAATATGGATAAATAACAATAAGATGGCCAAAAAATAAATACGGACAAATACAGACTGAAATGTTAACAATATGACCCACTGATGCTGTAGAACTGTCAGTTGTGGTTTAATTTTCTTCATTTCTTCAATGATGCAGAGCATCTTGCGATGTGTTTTTATAGTTTGGAAGCTTGTTGAATGCTTTCTTAAACCAGCTGTATAGCTGTTTGACATTTGTTCTTGGTCCAGAGTTGAAAGCAAATTTAGGTAAAATTTGAGTTTAACAATGTTATTTTTTTCCCCATTATATCTATGTGGTGGAAGACGGTGTTGTCATGCCATTAAGATTTGATGTAATGTAATGGACCAAAGAGATAAAATGGTGATAGGTTTATTTCCTTTCACTGTGATGATTGAAGATGTTCAGAAAGAAGCAGGGGCATCTTGCTAGAAATAATTCACATCCTGCCAGGAATAAGTCATATAATTTTATGATTATAAGGTTTTATTTGAATGTCAGTGCTAAGTCTCCTCTGGTTTTTCACTGAAAAGTGTATAAAGGGCTTCAATATCCTGTTGAGGTTGTCATTATTTTGTCTATTCTTGCTCATTGAGCATGTGTGAATCAGCAAACAGTTTAAAGTGGAAGTCTGCTGTGGAAGGGCATACATGAGGCAAGTAAAGGTGGTATTTGTATTGAACATGGTAAGTCAGGATAGGAAAGCGAAATGAGAAGAGAGTTGTAGAGCAGCCAATGGTCCCTGTAGTGTATACTGATTCCTAGTCAAGAAGACTAAGAAGTGATTTGATTGGTTTAATTGTGTAAGGTGAGTGTGGGAGGTGTTGTGAGTTCGTTTTTTTAATCAACTTTAGGACTGGCTGCAAATATAGCAATCTTAATAGTCCGGAGTGAACATACCTGTAAATTCCCCTTGACAAACGAATGTAAACTGTAAATTACTTTAATTTCCAAAAGAATAGCAAGCAGAAAATAACAATACTCTATGTTAGACCATTAGCATCAGGGCAAAACAACAACACCCACCAGCAATAACCTTTCAAACCATACTCAACTGTTATACTTCATTCTGAGGTAGCCAACAATGGAGGATTTATCCTCGCTACTCCCACTAATTTCAGTTGTCTTGTAGCTGCCTTAGTTCATTAAACATATGTCACAAATGGGCCGTAATGTTTTCAAAGGAAGCCATCCGGTCTCTTAATAAGGAAGTTAATTTCATCATAGCATAGAGGTTCCATACTTTTGTGCACCATATTGTCATTCTAGGCAGACCCAGAGCTTTCCACTTTTGTGCCACTGTCAGCCAAGCTGCCAACCGCATGTGAGTGATTAGTTTGCTGCTCACTGAGGAGAGTGGTACAGTCCCTTTTCATCAACATGACCTAATAAGAATATTCTTGGATCTAGCAGTAGCATAATGTTGGTAATGTCTTTTAATCAGATTGCATACCTCATTCCAAAAGACTTTAATTTGTACACAGTCTCACTAAAATGTACAAAATAAACATATGACTCCCTCTCCCTGCATTCTCTCCAATAGCCATCTGATCACCTATAGATTTCTTGAAAATGAACTAAGGTCGGGTGTCATCATAATATAATTTTTAAAGGAATTGGCTTTGTATTTATGTACATATCAATGACTTTCTAGCAGTTGGCCTATCAATATCCAATCACTTTAAAATAATTTACAGTTCAGATCTTCTGACCATTGTTGTGTATACCTTGTGGTATGGATTGGGGTAATCTTATTTAATACTTTGCAGAGTCATGAAAAAATATGGGCTGCATCCCCAAACAAGCACATTCTCTTTGATTGTCAATCATTTTCTCCTCACTCTCTTCCACACCAATGGACTCTGCGCCCAATGTAGAAGTTGTGTCAAGTGATATACGTCCGTAGGTCACAATTTTAATTCATTTGCACATTGTTCTCAGCCCTTAAGTTTTTCCCCATCATAGAGTGATCCTAATGTTAGTTCTCCTTCTTCAAACCAGCCTCATAAAGATGTGATATTTTGAGGTCAGATGGCCCTAGTCAAATAGTATAGGGTTATTAGTTTTGTAAATCTCAGTTGTCCTTCTATATTATGTGTATTTGGGGTGTGTGGGGCGCAGCAAACTGAAGAGTGGTTTTTACATACCTCCTACTCTAAACTGCACCAAAGCTTTAAACGGATAGAGAAGCCCCTTTCTTCAGATCCTCAAGCCCAGACTTGCAGTAGTTGGGTAGCTAATACATATGTTTCTAAGTTTAGACGCCTAAGGAGTTTTGTATAATAATGATTTCCCCTAGCAAGGTGATTTATTAAACCAGATAACTTGATAACTTTTTTTCCATAGTCTTGGGGAAAATAATATAGGTAAAGTCCTACATCTATGGAGCAGCCTTCACATGAAAGTCATTTTGAGACAATGTATCCCCCATCCAAAAAAGTTCAAGCTTCCCCAACCTGTATAAATCCTTATACAAAGTTTCCAACAAAAGGGGTATAGGATTATACTACTATTGGATGGATCTTTCAATTTAGGAGGTAATATCACTCCGAGATAGGCTATTCCTTTGTCTGACCAGTCAAAGCTGTGACACTTTGCTATCTCTCTTTTATTTTCTATTGACCGTTCCACACCCATTCCTGTACATTTCTGGTAATTGATTTCAAATCCAGCAAGTTCATTAAATCTTTCTAGTACCAGCAAGTGCAGGAGGTGCTGAGGCTGGGTGTGTCAGCGAACAGACCATATCATCTGTAAACAAGACCTGTTTCATCTGTACTGTTTTTGTGAGGATGCCCTTCATATCAAGGTTTGCTTGTACCTTCTGGAAAGAAAGCACCATTGAAAGAGCAAAAATCAAAGGTGAAATCCCTGCCTTGTACCGATAGGAAGTGCTATTGGATGGAAAGGATGAGATCGAATTTCCCATTATCAAACCATCAAAGTGGCCAAAAGCAGTGTCCTAAAGTGCTACATTTCCTAATTCTGTTTTAGCTAGATTCTCCCATCAGTATGCCCATTCAACTCCATCAAATGCCTTCTTCGCCTCTAGCGGCATTGTCTGAGTTAGCCTTGTCTATAAGAATCAGGAATAGACTAACCATCTCCTGTCTATCAGTTTTTGATAAAACCAGGCTGAAATGGTGAGCTGAAATGTAGCCAGAGATTCTTTATCTTTATCTTTATCCTCATTGCTAGGATTTTTGTAAAAATCTTGACATCTATATTCACAAGGGCTATTGGCCTATATGACCCACTCTCCTGAGAGTTTTTTCTGGCTGCAGTATCAGTGTCAATAATACCTCTTTGATGGTTGGTGGTGTAACAGACTGTGTTTCTGCAAAGTAATGAAATGCTTTTGTCTTCAGAGAGGACAAAATGTGCACACATACCTTGTAAATGGAATTAGGAAAGCTGTCTGGGCCCGGAACCTTATTAGTAGGTAATGCTTTTATCGCTTGTTGAACATCTTCCACTGATATCAGAGCTTCTAATTCTTTTTTCTGTTCCAATGCAATTTCTGGGAATTCTACGTGTTCTTGTGTTCTTGAATTACCTGGTTCTGCCCATATAAAGTGCGATAAAAATGTGAAATGTGCTATCTCTAACCTCGTGTATAGGATTTCTAGTTTAGTGATGGTGAATCCTATAGGCCAACAGCTGATCTGGTCTGTCGCCTTTTTCATTATATTCCTGCTTTTTCATCTAATAATTTATTGGCTGCATCCTTCCATTTCTTCTCTACCCTTATTTCATTTTCTAAATCTTGTTTCTTATCCTGAGCCATTCTAACAAAAGTGTCAGTAAAATTTATTAATTCACCCCGAATTACAGTTTTTGCTGGATCCCAAACCACTAACCATCTCTGGTCAACATTAATTATATAGAGCATTTTTTAGGGCAAACTCCATTCCTCATCTGGGCATGTAAACGCCCCCCAGTAGCCCCCTGAATCTAAAAAAATAAGACATATCATGTCACCAAGAGTTGCTTACATATCAATGGTCTCAACTGTTATTGCACAGTAACAGCTATGAAGCATCAGTGTCTCCTACAGTCTCTTGTGACCTTTCTTGGTTCGTTTTTTGAAAGCTCTCAGCATTGCATGTTCCTAGATCGTTATCATCTCCATGTGGGTCTCTGATCTTCATTTAGTTTTCAGGTCCTCTTGGTCCACAGTCAAGTTGAGAATTGCCTTTCCTTCTTTCCTAGTGGTCACTGATACTATTTTATTATTAAGGCAAAAATGCAATATGAAGGGATATCCCTATTGGTGTGGCACTTGTTTAGCCTTTAAATGGTCTGTTACAATCTTTAAAGCTTTCCTTTTGGCCAAGGTCATGGCTGAAACATCCTAGAAAAAGGCTATTGTCAATCCTCTGAACACAGTTGGGTCCTTTGGGCTAGCCACATTTAGTATTTCCTCCTTCTTTTTGTAATGGTGGATTCTTGACAGTACGCCTGGCGTCAATTTATTCTTTGTTTGCAACTGACTGACAACTATGTGTGCGCAATCTAGTTCTATCAATAGTGTTATGGGGTCTTCCAATAGCCAACAAAACAAATAGTTTACATGTTGTTCAAGCTCCTTATCCCCAGTGGTTTCTAGAATTCCTCTAAATTTTATGTTATTTCATCGTCATCTTATTTCAGAGTCATCCAGTTTCCCCATTTAAAACTGGCATTGTCTTTTCCAGCTCTCCAACTCTGATCTCTATTTGACCTGGGCCCCTTCCGTGGTTGTGACCTCAAGTAGATCCACTCTGTCTTCTACTGTTTGGACAGAGTGGTCTATTTCTTAAATGGATTTGATGAGGAGGCAATAAAGTTCTTTTAAAAAATTGTCAATTCAATGATGAATATCCCCTTTTGAGGTCAGAGACATGATATCATTGCTTAATTTGAGCTGGTGGTTTAATGTGCTTGACATCGGCACTTATGACAACTGCCATGTGGTGGTGCTGTCAGTGCAAAACAACAGTTGTTTATTAATTCATAACTAACTCAATTCATAATTAACACATCTATCTCCAAGTTCAGGAGGAAGAGACGAGGTGGAACCCGTTTCTCTGTCATTGCCCCTAACCTTTGGAACTCCTTTCCCACTGAAATAAGATCAGCATCCTGCTACCTAGAATTGAGGAAAGCATTGAAAACCTAGTTATTCAGGCAAGCATACTCCAAACTTCTCCTAGATAATAGTATTGCTCCCTTGTACCACCACTGTTCCCCCTCAGCACCATAAGACCATTTTGGTGACCGTGTACTTTACAGGTTTCACTAACATAACATAACATAACATTCAAAATAAATTAAAAACAATGAATACCTGCCACCCAAGCCATTTTTATAGCTTTGTGAGCCTCAAACAGTCTGAATTGTCACACCTGTAGCAGAGTGTTGGTCAATAGATGTGTAGGTATTGTAATTGGCATCTCTGGCATTGGCAAATGGTCTTCCAAGATGCAGTGGCCTCCTGACACGGGCTATGGAATGTATGTTTTTTTTTAAATGAAGCACTGTGTCATGTCCCCTTCTGAAGTCTGTTCCAGTCTATCTTGACTTGCCATGATATTTTTATCTATTACTACTGCCCATAGTTGTTGGCCATTCTGACTTTTTTTTTATATGTTGGATTTTTGCTGTTTTTGCTTTCCTTAAAGTCATTTTGAATTTACTGTTCCGTCTCACATGCGGTGTTGTAATCGAACTGAGGGCTTGATCATGAGTTCTGCTTCTAAAGGGGATGTATATTGCACTGGGACGCAGTCACATAAAGTTCAGAATGTTTGCTGTTTCTTTGGTTTCTTGACTGCCAGGCAACTTTTTTCTGTGATTCCATATTGGACCAAGGCTTCTTCAACAGTAGTTCTAGAAGTTGGGGAGATCCCCATCTCAAATTATATTTGATTTATATTGCTGATTCTGATCCATTAAATTGACAACAAGGGTAGTTGTTGAAACTTTCAGCCTACTTTTAGGCTGTTTCGTAGATTGTTTCACCAGGGGTCCCACTTGCGGGTTTGCTCAGATTCACCTGTTATCTTATGGCCTGCTCAGGGGACTGCCACTAACCTCCATCCAGCTCTATCTGGGAGCAAATATGAATCTCTGATACTTCCTCAGGTTGTCTGCTTCTATAGTGTGGGTTCTCTCTGTCCCGTCAGCTCCGGCACAGCGTTGCAGGTACCATCTTGGATTTCATGCACACAGGACCGCCAGTGGTAATTTCACTGCTAAGCAAGCAAATAAAGAAGGCGTGGGCACCACCAACAATGGTGCTCCACTTTCTTCTTTGAATCTGTTTAAGATGCTTCAGCTCCTATAATTGCTGAAGTTAGGTGCAGGGGAGGCCATCTGATCATTGGAGCTGGGCGAGGACATATCTACATGAGTCCTAGTGTTAGCCACACCCCATAATTTAGTTTCTGATGGGCTAGAGTGTTTGGTATTTGGTTTGGTAGGTGCGCCTATTTGTTGGTTTGGGGGAAAAGTTTAAAAAAGGAGAAAGAGAGTCTTGGGGAGGAGAAAGTACCAAAAGAATATGTCTTATTCCTCTTCCTCAGCGTATACATAATTGGTCTGTGTGTTAGGGAAGGTGATAGTGGGTTGATAGGTGGATGGGAGCGCCAAAGATGTTATTCATGTAATTGACTTGGCTTTGTTGACATGTTTTTAAGAGGAGGTGTAACAGACTTCCTATAGATGAGGAGGTGTGAAGGTTGGTAAAATAGGTGTAATAAGGGGTTAATGACTTTGGAGCAAGGGGTCTAGACAAACGTAGATATCTGATTAGGCACAGGTACAAAGGGAGAGGAAGCAAATATTTTTCTGGGTAACACAACAGGGGATATTATGAGATTAGGCACAGGTATGGCTTTGATGGTCGACCTGACAGGGTGAACAGGTTTGTCCCACAGGAGAAGGCTAGTTAGATGAATTTGCAGTGACAGGGTGTTGCGAGAAGTCCACTCTTTGATGTCCACTCAATTTCTTTGCAAGGAATATTGCATGTGACTTTTATCTAATGATATGTTTGTATAGAGCCCCTCTAAGAGTACATAGTCTTGATTTAGCAACTGAAGGCATTAGCAAGGAGAGTACTGAGTGGATCCCATTATTCACACCACTTGAAGGTGCATCAGTGCTACATATCTGACTGTATGTCAACAGTGCATTCAATGGGCGATTTCCACTCTCCTCAGCTTGTGGACACTTCTAAGTGATCTGTGAGGGAGGTGTAAAGGTGTATCTCTGTGTCCCTGTCTCCCCCCATGGGCAGTAAAATCACCCTTTGATTAGCTTGCTTCCTCTTTCTGGTAGTACTAGATTCCCCCATCTTGCCCATATCATGACTCCTACGGACCTTCCTGGTTTCTGTCCTTGCCTGGCTTCTCTAAACTTTGAGCCACACTCCCTTTTCCTGAAGGGAGAGATGTTTACCTGTGGCCCTCGGTCCCGTCCTCTGTGGTTGGATTCTCCTGAACTTAGGTTGACACACTGCTTCATCCTGGTTTCACCTGTGTAGCCATCCTGCACACTACCTGCATTATGATTTTACAGAGTCTTTCTGGTATCTGTCCTTGATTCATCTCTCAGTCTGCTCTGCTCTTCTTTTTGTGGCCACTGTTCTTTGTTGCTGTCTGTTGCTCTAGGTGGTCTCTATGCCTCATCTTGATGTTGCTGCTGCAGTGATCTTCCACTTGCTTGCCTAGTAACTACAGCAGAGCTGCATGCATAAACATGGTGCCTAACTCACTTGCCTCACACAACCATGTACTTCAACCTAACTACCTCTTCAGTTTTGGAGCTTTTTGGGGAAAAAGTTAATGGTTCTCAAATTTTCATGTCTTGGAGGACGTTCTATAGCTCATGACTTCCTTGGAGCCATGCAGCTGTGAGGAAAAGGGTGTGGTGACTTAGGGTGGGTGGTAAACTCCGCTCTGCCCTGCCGGCAGAGTTTGCAAGGTTTTGCCCACTCCACGTTCCACTTGGAGCGCGGAGTTTGGTAAAAACTCTGCCAGCTGCTGAGTGGTGGAGTTTTTCTCATGCGTGGCTCACCAACATTGAGTTGGCTTGCATGGGCAAGAGAAAATGAGAGCTAGACTGCCTCCTGGTGAGATGTTTGAACACGGGAGGTCAAGGCAGATCACTGCTACTCACATTGAGAAAGTTGTCGCTCGTATTACAAAAGCTACCACTCAAGTAGAAAATCTACTCGAGTGGCAGAAAGAAGCAGCGCTCTCTGGTGCACTGTGTGGTGCCACTCGCGGAACTCTGTGGAATCTCGCTGAGTTTTTAAGTAACTCCGGAGAATTCCAAAGAGTAAAACTCTGCAAGTTCCGCCCCCCCCCTATTGTTGAGGCAAAGCACCAACTGCATACTTGACGCACCTTTAACTCACCTGTACAGCATGTTTGGTCCTATGTTCTTATGTTTTTGTTACAGTAGTCGTTACATAGTTTAGCACTGAAATGGTGTTCCACACGTATAGTGAGCAGAGGAAAAAGGGAAAGGATAATCTCTGTCTCGTGGTCCTGGCCCATTTGTGTGGTGTCGAGAGGCATTGGAATCTTCTTTGTCCTCTTTTCTGGTTGGGGGACAAGGACTGGCCTTGGGTGGACTGCTACTCAGTACCCAAAAAGTATTTGGGTGCCAAGGGCTCCTCTTTCGCACACACAGACTTCTAAAAAGCAAACCAGGCTGAGAGGTCCTTCTTCAACTGTAGTGAATATTCCCCTAGCCACCAAACACTGGACATTGAATTTGATCCTGTTATTTCCCATCAATTACCATCAGCATTCAACTGGTGGTCACTGTACAATTAAAAAGAAAAAATATTATATTGTAATTGCATTGTAATTGCATTTTTATAGTGCTTACTCCCCCTGCCGAGGCATCGAATCGCTTTTTTGTTGAGTAGCACGCTACTCCGGAACCCATAAAGGATTAGTGGTGAATTAGTATAGCAAAAATATGAAAGTAATTTGAGTGGTAGATATGTTAGTCAGTTATTCTGATTGAGAAGGATAGTGAATAGTGGAGGGATAGAAGAGGGAAAAAGGTTTGAAATGAACAGCAAAATGTACATAAAAAATGTTTGTGCATGCTATTCTCCATTTTTTGTACCACAGAAGTGCATATCAGGTCAAAACACATCGGTGTGACTGTTACTTGCGTCAGTGGCCCCTGTTTAGGAGGTGGTCAGTATATTCCGACCCAATGCTAAACACTTCTTTACGCATGAATCGGAGTTGGTTGGTATTTAACGCATCCAATAATTATCGATGTGTTAAATACCTCAACTGTCATTAACTCTGCAGGTCAAATCTACCGAAATATAATGAGGGAATATCATACAGTATTTACCGTACCATGCAGATTTTGGCACGTCTAACACCAAAATTCATATGTTATTCCCTCCAACTCGTAATAGGTGTCATTTATCGCACCTGATAAATAACGTACCCCACGGTATCGTTATTTATCACATGCGATAAATAACACCTAAACTCTTAATGAAGGCCAGTGTGTTTTTGTGTTCACTTTATGAACGGGGTAAAATATTCCTTCAAGTATCCACTAATCACTTACACTAACAGAGCAAAAGTCTCCACAACATCCAATACAAAAAGCACATTTAGAGTTAAACAGCAATTGAAAAACTTTCGATTTTTGAATGGAGGGCTAAATCTGGAGGAAAATCCATCAGCAGAATCCCCTTCACCATAGGAAATTTCACTGGTAGATTTTCTTACAGATTTACCACTTTTGACTAAAAATTATAATCCCTGATCATAGTCAGGACGCATTTTGCAGGTATATATTTTGCACCTGCAAATCTGCAATATCACAGTGTTCACAAATTAGCCACTAAGCAATAGTACACAATTACGCAGAAATTAGATTAACATAAAAGCAATGCATACTATTGAACATTCCTGAACGCCCAAACAACACATTTGTGCAATTTGCACCCAGACGTTTTATCAGGTTTGTCATGCAGTAAATCGTGGGTGCAGGCACTTGCAAATTGTGGTCAGACACTAATCCCGCTTTGGTTGCAAAAGCGATTTTTATCTCAAAACAAGATTTATAAGCCTGTCATGATCAGGGTGAGAGGATTTTCAGTTACCAGCCATCTCTAGATCAAAAATCAAATCACTGTAATGACAGATAATATTATTACTAAAGCCAGTGCTTAATTTGAGACTGTGGTTTCCATTGCTCGGCACCAGCACTTAATTGTCACCACCCCGGCACCTATGAGAGTCTGCCACATGGTGGCACTGTTTGTCTAATTTAGAGATGATCACAACAACAGCCAGTATGTCTTGAAAATGATTAATACCTGCTGTCAAAGCCATTCTTATGGTTTTGGGGGCCTTGAATAGAAAATTGTCACAACTGTATGAGTGTGACGGCTAGATGTTGCGTTGTTACTGTAGTTGGCAGTGCTGACAGTGGCAATAGGAAGTGCAGGTGGAAATGACCTCCTAATGAAGTCCCTGGCACTTATCCTATTTTTTTTTTACAAATTAAGTACTGATTAAAACTGAATGTGAGTACATTCACGAACCTAAATAGGAATAAAAGCCGCCTTAACTGCCTTGTTTGGTATGTAGTATTAACTTTTTCCTATACAGCACTACGTTCCAATTGGTTTCTAGGAGCTATCATTGCAAAGGCCAGATCACAGACATTGCTTCAATGATTGAGCAAATGGTGGGCTGGTGACCGACCAGGCGACTTTGCACCTGCAGTTCCACTGATTGGCTCATGCAATATGTCATTTCAGTCGGTGTAAATGTTGTTCCTGCAATTAATGTCAAATTTAATGTCATTTTGCAGTAGTCAGCAAGTGCAAAGATCAGAGTAAAACTGATCACCTGTCTAAAATTGCTGCAGCACCGGTACTATCCTCCTTCTTGTGTTATTAACCAAGTCAACGTTCATCATCAGCACTTACATAGCGCTTTAAGTCATGGGCATGTATGCGCTGCACAATTCACTAATCCTAGACCAATGTAACACTGTAAGGAGTTTGACAGAAGCCCAGCAAGCACATTACCCTAGTCAGCTGTAATGGACATCCTTACTGAACGCGATTAACATGTATTTACTCTGTAAATCAAGCAGACAACACCAGCACGTCACTGTCTTCTCCAAGACCTGCTATTCACTCTTTCATAGAATTACATTTTAGCTCCAAAGTGCGTGCAGGCTAGCTAAAACGCCTTGCTAAAACAAGAGTTTTTTTCCTGAACAGGATGTGATGGTAAGAAAAAAGGTGAAAATACCTTTCCCTCACACAGGAAGAGTTCATGTGATTTTTTCTCGTTAGACACTTGTAAAGCATCATTGCTTTCTCTTTGCAACCGTCTTGTGTTATATCCCTTTAAGAGGTCATTCGTATACCACAGCATTACTGGGGCGTTTTATATCTTGAGCAGCTGAAGACAGCAGTGTGGAAAGCTGCCGGAAAATGTCTGTTTTAAGTCCTGAAATAACAAGACTCGAGCGCAGGATAACAAGTTCCACTCAAAAAACCAAAGTGCTCTAACAACAATAGGATTTCTAAAGATAAAACATGACATTTCTTGTTAATTGGCCGTGTCTTTCCACTTTTGATCTAAGTCGGTGGTCATGTTTCCATGTCTTCAAGTTGTATTTTACTGCCTGAGCCCAGCAATCCGGGGCTGAAGGGAAAGAGGAAGTAAGCCAGAGAAGAGGATGCCGCCAAAATCAGTAACAAAAGAAAGCACCGTGGGGCTTATTCACAACACATTTTGCAAACGTGCATGCTCAACAAGCATTGGCAAAGGTCTCGCCTATGCAAAAGCTATTGGCTCTGCCAATGTATTTTATTCATGCTCTACACCAACGTGTCTGCTGTTAAGCATGGCTTAAGGTTAGTGGTGTAAAGGAGAGTGGAGTGTTGTGGGATGGAATGGAGTGTCATGGTGTGGAGTGTATTGGCTTAGAGGGAGTGGTGCAGAGTACAGTGGTATAGAGTGGTGCAGAGTACAGTGGAGTGGCACAGACGGGCAGATTTACAATAACTGGCGCATCCCTGCACTTTAGCAGGGATGCGCCAGTTATTTTGCGTGACTCAAAACCCCTTTGCCCCACCATGGATGCGCCGCATTTACAAAGCGGCGGACCGTGACGCAAGGATAGACAGATGCGTGACGCATCTGTTGGCGTAAGGGTGACGCAGTGCTGGAGTTGTGTTGCAATCATGACACAACTCCAGCACTGCTCAGGGGTGCCCTATACCTAATATGCTGTATCACTCCTTACGCCTGCTTCAAGCAGGCGTAAGGATTTGACGCAGCAGGGACGTAAAAGTGACTCTGTGAAATCTTGTAGATTTCACTGTGTCACATTTGCGGGGCTTCCTTGCGACAGAACGCCCACCCTGCATACATTATACCTGACGCAGGTATAATGTAGCGCAGGACATTACAACGTGACGCCTCTCACTAGATGCGTCATGTTGTAAATATGACGCATAGTGGCGCATTGTTTACGCCACCGCTGCATCACAAAAGTGATGCAACAGCGGTGTAAAAGTATCGAAAGGGGCTTGTAAATCGGCCCCAGAATGCGTTGGTTTTGAGTAAAGTGGTATAGAGTGCATTGGCACAGAGTGCAGTGGTAAGAGAAGAGTGGCACAAAGTGCAGTAGTGTATGGTGGAGCAGAGTATAGTGGAGTGGCGTAGAGTGCAGTGGCATAGAGTGAAGTGGCGCAGAGTGAATTGTTTCAGAGTAGAGTGAAGTGACGTAGAGTGGAGGGGTGCACAGTAGAGTGGAGTGGTGCATGCAGAGTGCAGCAGCATAGAGTGCAGTTTTACTGATAAAAGTATGCTGCACACAACCAATAATGTGTGGAAATGTCATCATCTAGTGAATTGATTTGTTTTGAACGTATTGAAATATTTGTTTCCACCACACTTCAGAATGACCCAAAACTTTGCTTCATTTATGCTTTCCTAATTCTGATATATGCTGAAATATCTTCGCAGTTCATTTACAGACATATACATTTTATTTTGTGCTAGAAAAAATAACATTGTACAGCCTTGCTCCAGCACACAACTAGTAGCCAGAATGATTGTCAGATAAATCGTCTCACTTTTAAGTCAGAGATAGAAAAGTAAACACCAAGCTCCTTGGAAGACATAGCCTGACTTTTGACTTCTGTCTTTGAATGTACAGCAAATGTGACAAGAACAAGATTTGAAGGCATGCTCACAGAAATTGAGCACTAGTTGAAAAACACAGTAAATAGGGTATGCTCTACAGGATGGACAAACTCAAGATGGACACCCTAAAACAAATTAAGCCAGCAAATATAAAACAAACAAATGTGAGTTACAAACCACAAAGCCAATGGTAAGCAATACCCAGGGAAGCTTTCTGAATCTCCTCAAGATGTATTTAGAAACCAGACAGTTCTGCTGTCTGGTAGGCTTCGACATAAAAGTGGTACCTCTGAAAGTAAATAGGGAATACTGATTCACAGCGTTAAGATCTGTGGATTTATCCAGGCTTAATTGGCATGAAAGATGACATTGCAAATGGGGCCAAGTTAACATGAGGACAAAAGCTGACATCTCAGTTTAGTAAAGGCAAAAATGTCAAAGTGCATGAAAGGTACAGAAGAAAATACGAACAACACAAAAAATTCCCAGCAATCACTGAAGAAAATGCCTAGCACC
The DNA here is from genome assembly GCF_964204655.1 of Triturus cristatus. NCBI lineage: Eukaryota > Metazoa > Chordata > Amphibia > Caudata > Salamandridae > Triturus > Triturus cristatus. The sequence goes on along the minus strand of NC_140590.1, from coordinate 652,021,449 downwards.
ACACCTGACTAGTGCAGCTGAGTACAGCTGCATAGCTCATGGGCCACTATACCTGGTAGACACAGGGCATCCACACAAATCAGTAGTCCATGGTCACCTACATGTAGATACCACAGCAAGGCAGTGAAACCAATTAAGAGAAAAGCAGTGATATTTTAAGTAATAGCTAATAAGTGGTTGCAGCCATGAAGGCCACCAGGTAAGTGGGAGCAAACAAGATGCCAGACTTCAGCAAAGATTAAATGCTGATGTTTCGGATGATATATAGGTGTCATGTAAAATTGCGGGCCCATTTCTGCAAAAAAAAGAAGAGACACTTTCAGAAAACATTGGTAAACAGCAATAATGTGCCCAAACACAATACAATCAAACTGCGATTCCCCTAAAAATCAGCAACCACTAGATGAAGCTACCAGTAATGAGCCTACTCGTTGAGAGATGAGCACAGAGTACAGATACTAATATTGCATCAGAATCTGCTAGTGACATGATGGATTAGGAAGATACTGTAGAAGACACATTTACATGGGAATACATTGTGAAAATCTCAAGAACTGAGATGGACCCACAATGTAGAAACACACCTGGATAGCCCATGGCTTTATTCTTGTGCAAAAAAGGGGAGAGCATAGAGTCAAATAACTAGGGTGAAGGTAGATTGGGAGTTATTTCACAGTGGTGATAAGGCACCCTGAGTTGCAACCATTCTCTCCATGGCATATTCATGGCTCATGGCGATGCAACCATTGATCATTAAATACATGTCATCATCAAGACCAGGACAACTAAGGCACATGTTTAACATGTGGTGACTTGTGATACAGAGACAGGTCTATACAAAATGAAATTCACAGTTGCAAGGACATGTGGGGTAAGTGTTAAGACTGGTTGGGAGGTTACTTTGGTGTATCCAATGAGACCGGGAGACATTGTTTACAACGAATGCGCTACAATGCATTCCATTACAACGTGGTCGTTACAATGACCGCCTTGTTACAATGCGAACCATTACATTGCAAGTCGTTACAATGACTTGCAGTAGGGGGCAGAAGGTGTTGGACTGACAATCCAACACCTTCCCTGCTGTTGCTCAAACTGGAGTAGGAATAGTAATTTATACTATTCCTAAATCCAGTGCGCCCCCTACAGCAAGTCGCTGTAATAACTTTAGATGTAATTGTTCGCGTTGTAACAACGCGGTCAATGTAACGACCGCATTGTAATGGAATGCGTTGTAGTGCATTCGTTGTAAAGAGATATATTCAATGGGACCACATATTAGGGAGCCATTTTTTACGGTGAGTTATGTAACTGGTGCAAGGTGGAAATGTCAGGTAAAGTATGACACTTTGTTCTTGTCTTTTCCAGATTCACAATCATGCAATGTCAAGTGAAGATCTGTCTCAGCCACACTAGACAACAGTGCAGCTGTAGAGAAGGAAAGTAGGCTCATATTGATTCATCACTACATTCCTATAATGCAGTTTGACATGCCATAGTCATTGAGAAGGGCACCCCTAGAAGGACTCTTAGTATCCAGCTGATGCACAGACGAACACACAGGTACTATTCCATTCCCTGACATATTACATTTAATTGGAATAAATATTTTATGCAATTTTCCATCGTCAGACATTTTTAAAAGTAAATACATACTTCCAAGGCACAACATGCTGATTTCTGCAAAAATAGAATAGATCTGTAATGACAACATATGTATACCACGCACATTCCTAAGGTATGACTTTGATTCTGTAAAAATGAAATGGAAAAGCTTTGGCAATTGATCGTCTGATGTCAGTCTTCTTATGATCTTGCTTTTTACATCTCCAAAGTTCCACACTCTAACATCTTCCTTACTGACCCCATTGTCCTAGGTACCACCTTGTCTTCTGCATGCCATGCTTGCCGTCTCTACCTCTACAGCCACAAATAAGCTCATCCTCTGTCCAACCGCCACTGTACAGTTCTATCTTCCTTCTCCACATTTTCCAACTGCCCTCTACTATCTGGAACCTATACGTTTCAGGTCTGCAATTGTTATACGTCTTTTCACAAAGCCATCAGCTGACTCCTCCAATCTGCCCAACTACTACCACCCTGTCTCTCCTTTTCTAAAATGCTTGAAATCTTAGCGCTCAATCAATGTATTCACCATATTTCGAATCACAACACATGTATCTATTTCCAGTCCAGTTATCAGGCGCCTGTACCCCACAGAGACAGATCTGACACATGTAACTGTATCTTATCAGTACACCCCAGTGACTGCGCCTTCTTCTTAATTCACCACCACATCACTGCCATGTTTGATGCAATTTACTACTCTACTTTGCTGACAATTCCTATTGACCTAGGATTGACAGCAACAGAATTCAACTGTGTTTACCACTCTTTATCTCTCTCTAGTTGTTCATCACATTCCACACTTCTGCCCCTACCAGCAGACAAGGAGAGTGCTCGGATAGGTTTTACATCAAAAGAGGCGTAAGGCAGGGCTGTATTTTAGCTCCCCTACTGTTCACTCTCTATATAAATTCAGTAGGCCAGTATCTTAATAGAAACGATCACGATTACCCCACTATAAATGGGAAACCCATACCCATATTACTTTACGCGGACGACGCCGCAATTATGTCACAGACCCGCATGGGCCTCCAAAGTGCAGTAAATGACTTTACAGAATTCATGTCACACCGAGGTTTAAAAATTAATGCATCAAAGACTTTTACCATGTCTTGTGGCCTGGGAATAGGGAAAAGAAAATGCTCCATTTTTATTAATGGAAGCAAGCTTGAAAGTGTTGATAGGTTCCCCTATTTGGGCATCACCTTCGAGAAGAAGGGCTCCTGGCGGGCTGCCGCCCAAGCTAGAGGAGTTGCCTTTTCTAAAGCTATAGGGGCACTTATTAATTTCTCGAAAAAATTAGGGGGACGGCCGATCATCCCCTTATCACAGATCTACCGTGCCAAGTGCGTTTCTAAATGCACATATGGATTAGGGATTTGGGGCATTGACCAGGCAGACCCCATACAACGCTCTGAGAACTGTTTTCTACGATACCTTTTGGCAACACCACCCGGCACTTCTGTTTTTGTTATGCATAAAGAACTTGGTTTTACATATATTATGGACATGATAAAATCTGCACCCGTTATATTATGGCACAAAGTGTGGACTACCCCTGAAACACACCTCAACAGGGAAATCATTATGGACTGTCTCAGCCAGAGCAATGTGGATCGATTCAAATGGCTGAACTACGTCAGAAAGATGCTACACGACATGGGACACCCAGAATTTGTCACTGATCCAGCCACCCTAAATAACATCCCTAGAGTCACTCTAAAACGCTTGGCCATTAGCCACCTGGCAAACCGACGCTGGATCACTCAAAATGACAAGTATACTGTACAGGAACATCAACTCTGCACTACTGTGGAAGGGATGCAACTTTATCTTTCTGTAATTCCTTCTCCTTTCTCCCGCATGCTCGTGACCCGGTTCCGCACTGACACTTTTTTCAGACTGTTGACATTCCCTAATCAGAACTGTTGGTCGAGAAACTTGGAGAAATGCCCATGTGATGGCCTGTCATCTCAGTCCAACATCCACTGCATCCTTTTTTGTAAATTTTACCAACTGCCAAGGGTTGCTTATCTGAAACCGCTGCTCAAATCCTGGGGACTTCGTTCCTGTAGGGCAGCCTATCTTAAAATGAAAGCTTTAGACAGCCCTCTAGCTACCGCAGTGGTTTCTTTTTACTTAAAAAAGATTTTAATGACCAGGGCTTCTATGCACCCATAAAAGAACACATTGCTTTTATGCTCATTTACTGAATTTGATATGTCTACTATCACTCTTTTAAACTTTTATTTCATTTTATGATGTGATAATGTGATTTTACTGTACTTTTATGATAATGCTTTTGCATGTCGAATAAAGAATTTTGACTTGACTTGACTACTACTCTACTTTGCTGACAATTCCTATTGACCTAGGATTGACAGCAACAGAATTCAACTGTGTTTACCACTCTTTATCTCTCTCTAGTTGTTCATCACATTCCACACTTCTGCCCCTACCAGGAGGCCTTTCCTCCTCCCTGGACTTTGATTCATTATACACCATCTCCCTTAGCAAAATGACTCCACCTTCAGCTGCTTCTGTCAACTGTTTCGGGAAGGCACCACTAGTTTTATTATTCACATCTTTATCCGTTCATCTTCAAGCTCAAACATTAAACTGCCTCAGAGTCATTCAATACAATAAGGTTTTCTGATCACTCATGCTCATCTAAGTCTGTGTGTTATTTGACAAGGCTACATTTCCGTATTCAATTCCCACCTAGTACCAGACCTAGCCCTACCCATAATTTGAAATTCAGTGCTAGTCCGTGGATCTAGTCCTTTGTCTGTCTCCACAGCATCCGCCTGGTCCCAGGTCTTGAACATCAGAAAGATCTGCTCTCACCTCCATTTCAAAGAGCCAGGCACTTCATTACAAGCCTGTAAATCAATAAACTTGATGACATCCTCCTGTTCAATCCCACAGCACTCTTACTCCCTCCCGGAAAAAAACAAATAACTATGAACACAAACTCTTCAGTCTCCGTAGATCACTCACCTACTGCAACTCTCACCAAATCTGCAGCTAAATACAAAAAGGTCCTATCTGAGCTCCTGACCTTGCTATCAAGGCTATGCATGACTCTTCCCCTCCAGATCTCTGCCAAAACCTTGTAAATCACTCACAAACTTGGTGCTCTACCTGCCACCATCCACTAGTCATGCCTGAACGCTCCTGCACCTCTTCCCGGTTGATAACCATCAGTCCATTTAGACCCTTTCTCTTGAATGCACTCCCTGATGAACCATGGTTAAAACCCTCCCTGCATGCATTTCATGCAGCCCGCAGAACTCGTCCGTATTGTCTCAAGCATCAATTAACAAGGCTGACAACCAGCCCTTCCAAGTGCACCCCATCCGGACAGTCCTAGAAATCTCATAGAAACAGGTACCAAGTGTAATATGATGTTGTGTTATCTCATTCACTACGCATCACGTCTCATCAACATCCATAGACGTATGCAACCTAACTACTGGAGTTGTTGTGTGCCATATGCGCTTCTTTTAGAACTTCTCATACTCCTGACAAACACACAGCTACTCAAATTCACATTAAAATTGGCATACAGGCATTGCAAGAAGCTCAGTTGCATCAGTTTGCCCTTTCCCCCACCCATGGGATCCTGCAAACAACAACCATCATTGTCCAAGAATCTGAAAAAGGCACAATAAAAAGGAGTTTCCCCAGTCTTCATTGCTGAATGAGGCGTATTTATTTATTTGTTTATTTATTTATTTATTTATTTATTCTGGAAAAGTACGCAAACACGGTCCAGTGGCTTTATGGTGTTTCACACGAGAACAAGAACTACATTCTCATAACAATTCTTTATAACAATTATCAAAACACAGCACCAAAGGAAACAGAGCAGGCGGGTCTCATCAGGGAAGCCAGATCAAAAATTCTTCCTACTTAAGCTTTGGAAGGCTCGTATATATATATGTATGTATGTATATATATATTCACTGAAAAAACAATAGGTTTCACACATGTTATAGTTAGCTGGACATTTTACTGATAAAAAACCAATGAAATTCCCCCGTTATAGTTAGTGCAGGCAACTATAACTCACGTGACCGCAATCCTCTGCTGATGCTAATACTGTATTTAGACACTTATTTGCCCATGTCTTCTTCCATTAAATTTTAGCTATACATATATTACAAATATTTTTTTTTCATAAAGACACATATGTCATCAGCAGAGGATTGCGGTCACGTGAGTTATAGTTGCCTGCACTAACTATAACGGGGGAATTTCATTGGTTTTTTATCAGTAAAATGTCCAGCTAACTATAACATGTGTGAAACCTATGGTTTTTTCAGTGAATTTGCAAGGTTTTTTAAATGCTAATTCCTAACTATAACGTGTGTGAAACCTATGGTTTTTTCAGTGAATTTGTACGTTTTTTTAAATGCTAAGTTACTTTACGCCATTCGTGGCGTGCGCGCCCACTTAACGCAGTTAGTGCCGTGCACGCAGGGTGGGCACGCGGTGCGCTACGCGCACCGCGTGCCCACGTTACGCTGGATGGGCCATGTACGCACGATGCGCTTCGCGCACCGTGCGCACATGGAGGACATATTATGCGCTTCGTTGTGAAAGGTAATGTTTGATTTTTTGTAGTGCAATGGTGAAATAATATACCATGCACAAATGCACACGGGGTGTGGAAACTATGGATATTTTTTTTTTGTTCAGTTTTTTTACCGTACGCGTACGGTAAGCGTAATCGGCGATTTTTCGACAAAAAATTAAAATTGAATTTTTGCCCTTGGGGGTTCTTTGAGGACGCCCCCATCAAGGCTAGGTGGTTGGGAGCAGTCTAAACAGCCCCTTCATATGTTTTTTGCCTTTGTTTTTCTTCCACTCCCTCAGAGTGCGAGATAGAAAATGGCGGACGCCGCTTCCTGGTTTCGACCGATTCGAATGTTTACTAAGATCGAACAGCCAATCAGAATCGCGCTCGCACACGGCACCGTACGCGTACGGTAAGCTTACGGTAAGCGCACCGTAAGCGCACCGTAAGCTGCCACAGATATATATATTGGTTTAAAGGCTATTTTCTCAGGATCTACTGAACAGATTTACACAAAACCTACAAAAGGCACTTCCTTGACCTGTAGACTACCTCTCTGCCAAATTTCAAGTAACTCTGTTCAGCCGTTCGGTCTGTAGCTGTGTCTAAAGGTCCTATGGAAAAATGCATGGGAAAAACGCGTTTTGGGACCCCCCTTTTATCTCAGCCCCCGCTTGACGAATCCCCCCGAGACTTTCAGGGTAGGAGCGGAGCATAGCGACCCACCTATTTTGAAAATTTCGCGAGGATTCGTCAACCGGCGCCAAAGTTATTCCAAATAGAATGTTGCGGATTTCCTATGGAAACGTGGTCCTAACTATAACTATCTACTGGCGACCGCCAGTAGATAATATGTGTATATATATATATATGTATATAATATATATATATATATATACACATATATATATTCACTGAAAAAACCATAAGTTTCAGGGACGTTATAGTTAGTTGGACATTTTACTCGTACAAAACCAGAGAAATTCCCCCGTTATAGTTAGTTCAGCTAACTATAACTCACGACCCCGCAATGCACTGCTGATGACGTCACATATTACATCATTCATGACATGGTCAGTGGCATCACTGATGATATCACTGATGACATCACTGATGACATCTCAAATAACATCACTGATGACATCACTGATAACATCATCCAGTGACTATGTTTTTCTTTAAAGTTTAAATATGTATTATATATCTGACAAGGTGTATTGAAGAATGAGTGGGTGTATAAGTGTCTGGATGGAGGATTTAGCAGGTGCGTGACTGACTGTTTAAGTGAGTGATTAAACGTGTCTTACTAAATGCATGGGTTAGTGACTAAACTGCTTGAATGTCTGTATCAGTCTGTCTGTTGTTGTATAAGCTGCTGCATGGGTTGGTCAGTAGCTACATGAGTGTCTATATGGGTTATCGATTGGCTGCCTGAGTATTTGTATGGGTGCCTGGGTGTATGTGTGCTTGGGTGGGAGGTGTGTGAGTCTGTGCATAGATGTTTGAGTGGTTGATTCACTGTGTGTATGGGTTCAAGAGTGCATGTGGAAACAGCTGTATGGGTGGGTAAGTGTGTTTATGGGTGTGTTGGTGAGTGAATGGATGTCTCAATGGTACATGTCCAAGTAACTACATATGTAAAAGGCAGTGTTTTTCAAAGTTGAAGTATATCAATGACTATACGTGAGAGTCAGTGATTGTGAGAGTGGCTATATGGATGAGTGTGTACTTGTATCAGTGATTGTAAAATAGAGTAAGTATGCATTTATTTCTGTTTGAATAAGTGAAGTGGTGTGTGTATAACTGTATAGGTCAGTAAATGGAAGTGTAATTGATTCATTGTATGACTGACTAGGTGTGAGAGTAACTGGATGAGTGGTGGTGTGTGAGTGTCTGTATAGGTTTATTAGTGTATATGATAGTGTTCTATTGATGAGTGACTGCATGTATGAGTGATTGTATGGGTGAATGAGTGGATATGTTTGGAGACCTAGGAATCAGTGAGTGCGTATGTAGTAACTGGTATTGGTGTGTCGATGGTTTCGAAAATTGTAGTCTATTTTACAGTGGGTGTATCAAAGGTTATTTTAGAGTGTGAGGCGGTGGATCAGATTTTCACTTGATGATGTCATCAGTGATGTCATTTGAGATGTCACCAGTGATGTCATCAGTGATGTCACTGACCATGTGATGAATGATGTAATATGTGACATCATCAGCAGTGCATTGCGGGGGCGCGAGTTATAGTAAGCTAAACTAACTATAACGGGGGAATTTATCTGGTGTTGTATGAGTGAAATGTCCAATTAAATATAACGTCTCTGAAACCTATGGTTTTTTCAGGGAATTTCTAAGGTTTTTTAAATGCTAATTTCTAACTATAATGTGCCTGAAACCTATGGTTTGTTCAGTGAATTTCAATGGTTTTTTAAATGCTTATTTCGAATTATAATGTTCATTAAAGCTATGTTTTTTTCAGTAATTTAGAATTTTTTCTAATAATATTTTGTAACTTTAATATCCCAAAAATAGTTTTTGTATTTTTTTGGGCTATTAAAATAATATAATGTCTTCTGTTTTCTTAAATATTAATATATATATTTATTTTGGGAGAAAAAGTGGAGCCGCGCACCCATTGTGTACTTATCTCGCTGAGTGTGCGGATTCAAACCGCCATATTGGTAAAGTCGTGAAGGAGAGCCCACTTTGCTTACGCTTACAGGGAGGGAACTACAACGCTACCTGTCCCAGGTCTTCCCTGTAGTAATCTGCTGATCACAGGTCTAGTTGTCAGCATGCCACAGCTGCTCCCTCACAGCTGCTTTACACCCACACCACACCCATGCAGAACAGGCGTCACAGGACATGTGACCCTGCCAATAAATAAGTCCGGGGGCACGTGCTCAACGTCCTTTCCACTCTCTATCTTGGTGTATCTGTGTGCTTATTATGTTGGTGGCAGCCGAGGCACTTTGGCTGTCACTGGCCTCCCGCAACGTCGCGATGAGTTGAGGTGCACAGAGATGTTGGAAGACGAAGCACTTTGCCGGACACTGGCCTCCTGCCACGTGACGATGACTTGATGTGCACAGAGTTGGTGGCAGTCGAGGCATTTTGGCTGACACGGGCCTCCCGCCACATGGCGATGACTTGAGCTGCACTGAGTTAGTGCCACCAGAGCTGAGCGGGTGTGGCCTCCATATGCTATCCTGGCCATCAAGACCCGATTTGAATTGTGAGCTCAGCTGGACCACGTGTACGCCAAAAGCAGCTGGCTGTACAGACATGACTCCTCGGTGCGGTGCAGCAGGATGTGCTGGGGGCCTATGCTGTGGAATCCAGCGATGGCTGAGGAAGTTGCTCCGGCACGTGGTGGGCCCTCTTGGAGACACACCGGTGGTGGCAGGTGAGCATTGAGGTATGGGTGTGTAGGGTCGGGCAGTCATCGCTGGGCAGTGGACTGGTCTGGGGACCAGGGCTAGGATGCTTGCAAAAGATGTAAGAATCATGCACACCGCCTGAGAAGTTTGCGATAACATTAGTGTACAGGCCCCGGTGGTCCAATTTTGCCTGCACATTGTTGGAATGCGTGTGGTTTCTTTTGCGGTGATTGGGTGCAGTGTAGGCAGGGGGCACAAATAGTACATGTGTGCAGTCAGTTGCCCCCAACACGTGCAGGAAGGCTGCTATGGCGTGGCTCTCTTGCTTGGTCTCCAGTTGTTTCTGCGCAGTTTAGGTGAAGTGAACATGCATGTGTATCAAGCTGAAATGAACCCTGATGCTTACAGGTGTGATAAATCCTGCATAATGAGACCGTAACAGAAGTTTGTGTGGTTGTAACGTTCCTTTTCTTTCCTACAAAGGTTATGACCACACAAGCTTCTGTTACGGTCATTTTGTACAGGATTGATCATACCTGTAAGCATTCCGGTTTGTCCAAGTGCAATACATTGTACTATATTACGTTTGTGACCATACTAACGCTTGACCATTATCTTCATTTATCCAACAGGTGTCCGAATATGGACTTTTGGGATTTCCAGGATGATCTACAGTTATTTCTATCCAAAATTGATGTTCCCCGTTGGCAATGTCACTCGTTGTTTGATGTTTTTGTGTTGTTAATTTATGTTTTTCAAATAAAGTACTGTTTTTCCACTACTGTTGACTACTAGACTTCATGACCTGGTGCACCCCCATTTCAGTGACTACAATCTTGGATTTGGAGTACAGAGGCGTCAAGCAATGGCTGGGGGTTGGGGTTGGTTGTGCAGGAATACTACGAATTGGGACAAGCAGGTGGTGCGGATAAAGGGGTCCTAAGTTGCTTTTGTAGATATGCATCCAAGACGTGTGAGAAAGTTTAATAGGGCTGGCTGTGAGACTCCTCCAACTCTCGCAGTTGTTAGTTGGAAGATACCAGAGGCCAACAGGTGTAGCACAGCCAGCAGCTTTGTCTGTGTAACGATGTTGATTGTCCGCTGTGTTGGTACCGTCAGCCTGTGGGCAATGTGGCAGTGTACACCAACTTGAGAATGGGGCGATAATTGTTTCACCACTTTTGCTGCGCTAAGCTGCCGACAACTCTGCAATAAGTCCCAACTGTTGGGTTATAGGGTGACTCTAAAATGAGCACTTGTGTTTATTAGGACTTTGTTGTAGCTACATGCGAATCACAAGAAAAAAGATGAAAAAACAAGAAAAGTGGGCAGGGTACAAACACCTTGATCCCCTAGGCCTGCTCAGGGGATCCCACGAAAAGCTCAGGGCCAAAAAATTATTAGTATGGTTTTTTTTTTTAAAGCGGCTGGGTGAGCAAATCTGAATGAATTTTTTAAAAAAAACTATGGGGTGTATCCGCTGAGTTATCGGCACTTTACTGCAGCAAAAGAATTATCATCCCATTCTCTACCTGGTGAAAACTGCTGATATCGACAGTTTTCCAGTGATGGCTTCCTCAAAAAAACATCACCACCGATGAGAGTGATAACTAACGCTAATAGGCGTCCCGTGCAAAAAAAAACATGAAAACACCACGTCCCGATATTTTCAACAACCAGCGAAATCTGCGATCCAAAAACAGACGATAAGCCACGTTAGCAATAGGAATTTAATATCTGCATTTTACTGGTGTAAAGCAGGACGATAGCTGAATGTTGGGAGATGTGGGAACCAAGTATGTGTAAAGGAGGCAAGTCACAATCAATCAATAACATTGCACACAATACCAAGTGTAGCGGTAATGTGCTGGACAGACCTCACTATGCAGAGCACAGACCTCTCCATGTGTACATATACTTCTGGTGCTTGTACTGTTGGGGACAGTGGACGCAACCATGTCACCTCAGGCAGTGGGGAAGATCTTGGTCATGTAGCTGTGTCGCCCCCACCTGTAAGCGGAACTGGAAGCAGAGTGGGCTGATCCAATGTACGCCACTCCAGCATAGAAGTGTGAATAAATAGGCCAGGGCTCTGGGCGTGGTTCACTTCTGGAAAGGCCAATGCGTCTGCCAGAGCGGCGGCCCTCACCCTGCCACGAGGCCGCTGCCGTGACCGCCAGTCTCCTCGATACAGGCCCCCTGCAAACCCAGTGGCACAGCACCACAGAGTTATGTCTGTACAGACTACTGCCTTCGATGTACACTGCGGACAGCAGGGCTCACAATTCAGATAGAGTCGCAATTGCAGATGATGCAGTCCAGTAGACATTGCTCCCAGTACGGCCCACCCAGACCACGCATCATTGCTGGTTGCGCACACGCTGAGTGCTTCAGGTGCCACTATCACAGTGCACCACAAGTCATCGCCACATAACCTTATTAAGGCAGAATTCATTAGGCAAAAGACATTGCTCCCAGTACAGCCCGCCCGGACCACGCATCATCGCAGGCTGCGCGTACGCTGAGTGCTTCAGGTGCCACTAACTCAGTGCACCACAAGTCATCGCCACGTAGCCTTATTAAGGCAGAATTAATTAGGTAAAAAAACATTGCTACCAGTGCTGCCAACCCGGACCATGCATCATCGCTGGCTGTGCACACGCTGAGTGCTTCAGGCTAACTCCTTGCAACTCAAGTGAACGTCACATGGCTGTTGTCCCTTGCTGACCACTGCCTCCGGCCTACACTGTGTTTAGCAGGGCTGATAATTCAGATAGAGTCGCGATTGCAGATGACGCAGTCCAGTAGGCAACAGACATTGCATCCAGTGTGGCCCGCCCAGACCACGCATCATCGCTGGCTGTGCACACGCTGAGTGCTTCAGGTACCACTAACTCTGTGTAGCTCAAGTCAACACCACTTGGCTGTCGGCCCTTGCTGACCGCTGCCTCCGGCCTACACTGCGCTCAGCAGGGCTCACAATTCAAGATTAGTGCCAATGCAAATTGTGTAAGAGAGTATAATCGGTTAAGAAGACCAAATGCTGCCAATCTGTGCAGCTCAAGTCAACGTCACATGGCTGTGGGCCCTTGCTGAACGCTGCCTCCGGCCTACACTGCGGTCAGCAGGGCTCACAATTAAAATTGAGTCTTGATTCATCAATTGCAGAGTCCAGTGATGGAGCAGGGGCATGCACAAAGACATCGGAGGGCAGGGGGAAGGAGAATAGGGGCAGCAAGCTAAGCACAGAGTTTAAGCAGGAGGTCAATGATGGGGCATAGAATTGGGCAATGGAGGGCAGGAGGAGTGGACTGGTACATCATACTAAATTGAGGGCAGTGGCAGCACATCAGACCATGCATGGCAGGAAGGAGGAGGCTAGTCCATGGATTCACACAACAGAGGATAGGGAGGAGGGGGATGGGGCAGCAAGCTAACTGTTCAGAGAAGGCGGGTATTAGGAACTTTATTGTTTTTAAAACATGTGTCTGTGCGATCTACTTCAAATATGAACAAGTATGCAGCATAATCTCACTTTGTTCAGGAAGAAGAGGACGTTTGTGACTGTGACTCCGGGCTCACTTGGCAGAAACACCCCCTGACCCTCCACCCCCTATCGCAAAATGTGATGCCCATGAAAAGGGTAGGTGAAGACAGTGTTATATAGAACATAGTCCTGAGAGCACGATTGAAAATGAAACCTAGATATAGTGTATGGTATAAACTATGAACCAAAAAGTGTGATATAAGATGAACCGGGCGTGAAATATAATATGTAATACATTGTGCGCAATGACAGATTCATTGGAGCACAGGCACCAGCGCGTGCTATGCGATATGCGCCTTGGAGTGTAATATGCACAGGGCAGTGTTGTGTAACCTAACTAGTCTCTAAAGTTGTAATATAAAATATGTGCTGGGGAGTGTAACGTTGCATATGCACTGTGACAAAGATATGGATCCCAGATTGTAATATGTATGGCATAGCACTGTGCGTTATAACATAGGCATCGAGGAAGGCACGTTAGATGGGGCAATATAACCCGTGCGAAGACAAGTGTGGCATGACATATTCACGGTGTGGTGTTACAGTGCACATGGGCTAGAGAGTGTCATAGCATATGCACTAGCTAGTGGAATACAACACAGAGGTGTGTGGCACTCAGCAGGCAATGGTGGGTGTAACACAGCATTGGGCTCTGCCAGGAGCGCGCTGTGACTCTCAAGTGATGTTCGTCCCCTTTCCAGAGAGTAAAATAAAAAGTATTACACATCCGGCAGTGGATGTGTGTTTTATTAACCGTGAGGGGGGTTTCTTGCATAGTTTTGGTCGAATTATTGTCGAATCCCCTTTGAATGGCTTGGTGTGCATGTGTATTAAATGTGCCCGTCAATAGCTACCCATGTTTGTATAAATAAACGACAAGGGTGTCTACCGGGATTAGGCACGGTAGGGCATCAGACATGTCAGAGCTTCACTAGTGGTGTAAATACATTCCACGTGGATTCATTGTATGCATAGTCGCCTTTTAATGAATATCACGCAAATCGTCATGGTGATAGGTACGTACGGTTTGTCCAGCATGTCCTAGGTGTGTCTATAAATATATATTTTTTAAAAATAATAAGAAACAGTGGCCGGCCCTGGGGATTGGGGTCAAAAAAATATAATTAGGAGACAGGCCCTGGGGGATGGGGTCATCAGGGCCAATAAATTAGAATAAGAAGGGGAACCACACAGCCCCCCTTCTTAAAAAAATAAAATAAATAAAAGACTGGCATCGTGCCGGAGGCCACGCCCCCTCCTTGCAGCACTCTGCAAACGCGCCCCCTGGCGAGTTGTAAGTTGGGGAATTAATTCCTCTTCAATAATGAGGGTCCCTGAGGGCCAACTAGCCCAACAGGCATCTCCAGTATGCGCCAGGGAGCTGCGCTGCAGACAGGTGTTCTGAGGCCAAGCCCCTTTTTACACCTCTCTGCAACGCAGCTCTGTGGCGCTTACTGGAGGTACCTAGTGGTCTAGTTTGACCCTAGGGACCCTTAGGATTCAAGGGGACTTAATCTCTCAACTTAGAACAGCCACAGGGCGCGTTTACACAGTGGTGAAGGGAGGGGACGGGGCCTGAGGTGACGTGTGCAAACACGCACTATGGCACATTTTAAATTGGGGATATAATTTCCCTTCAATACTGAGGGCCCCTGGGGGCTAACTAGCCCACCAAGTGCTTCCAGTAAGCGCCACTGAGCTGCATTGCAGAGAGGTGACCCAGGCCGTGCCACTTTTTACACCTCTCTGCAACGCAGCTCTGTGGCACTTACTGGAGGTACCTAGTGGGCTAGTTGGACCCTAGGGACCCTCAGGATTCAAATGAACTTAATCTCCCAACTAAAAACGGACACAGGGCGTGTTTACACAGTGGTGAAGGGAGGGGACGGGGCCTAAATTAACGTGTGCAAAACCGCCCTGTGGCCTGTTTTAAGAGGTAGTTTTAATCCCCCTGCCCTATTATATACTAGGGGCTTACAGAGGAGGTCATGCTAATCACAGGGGAACCCCAACGCATAATGTTCCCTAGTGTATGTAGGTGTTTTCACTGTATTCTAAGTGTCTTTTAACATAGCACTGGCTCTAGGACTGGTTAGTCAGACTCAGTTACCACCAGTATCCGTCTGAAAAAGTTGAGGGTACAGGATGATTTTGAAACAAGGCTTCTTTCTGCTCTTCTTTTTGCTCTTTCTGCACGTTATCCTTCTTCCTGCACTTTTCTTCGTCTTTGAGGACTTCTGTTGCTTCTTTCTGCACTTCTTTTTTTTCTTTCTCTGCATTTTTTCTTCTTTCTTCACTTGTTCTATCTCTGTAGGCATAGTTCTAAATTAGCATTTAAAAAACCTTTGAAATTCACAGAAAAAAACATAGGTTTCAGGCACGTTATAGTTAGGAATTAGCATTTAAAAAAACCTCAGATATTCACTGAAAAAACCATAGGTTTCAGGGGTGTTATAGTTAGCTGGACTTTTCACTTGTACAAAACCATTGAAATTCCCCCGTTATAGTTAGTTCAGCTAACTATAACTCGCGCGCCCGCAATGCACTGCTGATGACGTCACATATTACATTACTCATGACATGGTCAGTGACATCACTCATGACATCACTGATGACATCTCAAATGACATCACTGATGACATCACTGATGACATCATCCTTGTGACAGAGTGGCAGACCTCCTCTCACCCTAATATAACCTTTGATACACACATTCAAAAATAGAGACTAAAATTTTCAAAACAATGGACATACCAATACCAGTTACAACAACCTCTTCAGTAATTCTAAGATCCACATATACATCCACTCATTCACCAACAGTCCTATACAGTCACTCATACATGTACTCACTCATCATATGTACTCATACACCTATACATCCTGTTACACAATGCCACTCATTCATAGAGTTACTCACACACATAGTCACTCATGCTAATAAAGAATCAAACATACATTTACTTGCATATACAGTTATACACACACCACCACACTTACTTCTACGGAAACTTACACATACTTAGTCTTTTAAACAATCACTTATAGAAACACATACTTATTCATACAGGAACTCTTTCAATCTCTCACTCTCACATATACTCACTTATATACACCAATAGTCACATATACTAGTTTAAAACATATGTAGTTACTCATAAAGACACTATTGGGACAGTCATTCACTCACTAACACACCCATACACACACTCATCCACCCATACAGTCCTGCACACATGCTGTCTTCAACACATACAAACAGTGAGTCACTCATTCATGCACCTATGCACTACGTAATACCGCCCACCGAACCATGCAGACATTCAGACTGATACTCAAAAAACCAACTAATAACCTATATAGACACCCATGTAGCTACTCACCAACCCATGAAGCCACTTATACACAAAGTGAGAGACTGATACAGATATTTACATATTTAAACATTACTCACTAAGCCATGTATTCACTATGATACACTTAATCAGTCAGTTACACAATCAATTTTTCAAAAACAAATCATCCATTTAGACACTTATATACCCATTTATTCTTCCATCGACCTTGAAATATACATATATAAAACATATTTAATTTTCTGAAAAACACACATTCACTGGATGATGTCATCAGTGATTCCATCAGTGATGTCATTTGAGATGTCATCAGTGATGTCACTGACCATGTCATGAATGATGTAATATGTGACGTCATCAGCAGTGCATTGCGGGCGCGTGAGTTATAGTTAGCTGAACTAACTATAACGGAGGAATTTCAATGGTTTTGTACAAGTGAAAAGTCCAGCTAACTATAACACCCCTGAAACCTATGGTTTTTCAGTGAATATCTGAGGTTTTTTAAATGCTAATTCCTAACTATAACGTGCCTGAAACCTATGTTTTTTTCTGTGAATATATATATATATATATATATATAGTTCCACAAGTTGCCCCTAGAGCAAGGATGCACTCGAACAGCAGCTTGCTTGTGAAAGCCTTTATTTCAACAAAAACTGCAACCTGCATTCCAATTAAAGTTCCAGCCTGATGCATTTCAGAGCTCCTTGCTCCTTTCTCAAAGGCTCAACACTGAGTTTCACAAGCTGACACACCTTTGAATGATTAGTTACCCGCCCTCTAATGAGCATTGCCTCCTGGGATCTGTAGTGTGTGCCAAAAAATACCTGCCCAAATGGGTGCTGTGTCTCTCAGGTTGTTGCAGATTTTCAGCCCTCCAATGGGCCTCAGAGTGCAAGTTCGTTTTTCAATTTAAAATGCTGCTGTTCCACTTTTAGGTTCTGGCATGATTCCAACCTCATGGCCCCCTTAAATGTCTAACGGGGGAATTTCAATTGTTTTGTACAAGTGAAAAGTCCAGCTAACTATGACACCCCTGAAACCTATGGTTTTTTCAGTGAATATCTGAGGTTTTTTAAATGCTAATTCCTAACTATAACGTGCCTGAAACCTATGTTTTTTTCTGTGAATATATATATATATATATATATAACCGTCAAATTGCCGAAGCTTTGGGAACGCACACTCGTCGAACTGAACCATCTGGCTTTCTCTTGAGGGCATATCCTTGCACCACTGCTCCGTAGTAGACCTGACGCGTTTCTAGGCTCTTGCCTTTCATCAGAGGTCGTTCAAACACAGGTGAGAGGGGAGTGTCTGGTTTTCTTTATTTATTGAAATACATGCCCCGCCCTCGTGGAATCAGCTAAGTGCTTGCGGTGCATGTTGGGAATCGAAGTCCATCCAGACAATGAAACCTTGGTAGGTCCCTTTCACCATTGCATTTAAACCTAATTATTCACCCATAGTGGGCCCCAGAGTGGAGTACAAGTTCCATTAGCCCCAGTTCGTCGAGCCGCAAACGGGTCCGGACAAGTTCCAACCCACGGCTTCCCTTGAGTAAAGAGGATGGTGCTGCTCCCCGCGGCACGGCGACCGCGAAAAATGTAACCGTCAAATTGCCGAAGCTTTGGGAACGCACACTCGTCGAACTGAACCATCTGGCTTTCTCTTGAGGGCATATCCTTGCACCACTGCTCCGTAGTAGACCTGACGCGTTTCTAGGCTCTTGCCTTTCATCAGAGGTCGTTCAAACACAGGTGAGAGGGGAGTGTCTGGTTTTCTTTATTTATTGAAATACATGCCCCGCCCTCGTGGAATCAGCTAAGTGCTTGCGGTGCATGTTGGGAATCGAAGTCCATCCAGACAATGAAACCTTGGTAGGTCCCTTTCACCATTGCATTTAAACCTAATTATTCACCCATAGTGGGCCCCAGAGTGGAGTACAAGTTCCATTAGCCCCAGTTCGTCGAGCCGCAAACGGGTCCGGACAAGTTCCAACCCACGGCTTCCCTTGAGTAAAGAGGATGGTGCTGCTCCCCGCGGCACGGCGACCGCGAAAAATGTAACCGTCAAATTGCCGAAGCTTTGGGAACGCACACTCGTCGAACTGAACCATCTGGCTTTCTCTTGAGGGCATATCCTTGCACCACTGCTCCGTAGTAGACCTGACGCGTTTCTAGGCTCTTGCCTTTCATCAGAGGTCGTTCAAACACAGGTGAGAGGGGAGTGTCTGGTTTTCTTTATTTATTGAAATACATGCCCCGCCCTCGTGGAATCAGCTAAGTGCTTGCGGTGCATGTTGGGAATCGAAGTCCATCCAGACAATGAAACCTTGGTAGGTCCCTTTCACCATTGCATTTAAACCTAATTATTCACCCATAGTGGGCCCCAGAGTGGAGTACAAGTTCCATTAGCCCCAGTTCGTCGAGCCGCAAACGGGTCCGGACAAGTTCCAACCCACGGCTTCCCTTGAGTAAAGAGGATGGTGCTGCTCCCCGCGGCACGGCGACCGCGAAAAATGTAACCGTCAAATTGCCGAAGCTTTGGGAACGCACAGTCGTCGAACTGAACCATCTGGCTTTCTCTTGAGGGCATATCCTTGCACCACTGCTCCGTAGTAGACCTGACGCGTTTCTAGGCTCTTGCCTTTCATCAGAGGTCGTTCAAACACAGGTGAGAGGGGAGTGTCTGGTTTTCTTTATTTATTGAAATACATGCCCCGCCCTCGTGGAATCAGCTAAGTGCTTGCGGTGCATGTTGGGAATCGAAGTCCATCCAGACAATGAAACCTTGGTAGGTCCCTTTCACCATTGCATTTAAACCTAATTATTCACCCATAGTGGGCCCCAGAGTGGAGTACAAGTTCCATTAGCCCCAGTTCGTCGAGCCGCAAACGGGTCCGGACAAGTTCCAACCCACGGCTTCCCTTGAGTAAAGAGGATGGTGCTGCTCCCCGCGGCACGGCGACCGCGAAAAATGTAACCGTCAAATTGACGAAGCTTTGGGAACGCACACTCGTCGAACTGAACCATCTGGCTTTCTCTTGAGGGCATATCCTTGCACCACTGCTCCGTAGTAGACCTGACGCGTTTCTAGGCTCTTGCCTTTCATCAGAGGTCGTTCAAACACAGGTGAGAGGGGAGTGTCTGGTTTTCTTTATTTATTGAAATACATGCCCCGCCCTCGTGGAATCAGCTAAGTGCTTGCGGTGCATGTTGGGAATCGAAGTCCATCCAGACAATGAAACCTTGGTAGGTCCCTTTCACCATTGCATTTAAACCTAATTATTCACCCATAGTGGGCCCCAGAGTGGAGTACAAGTTCCATTAGCCCCAGTTTGTCGAGCCGCAAACGGGTCCGGACAAGTTCCAACCCTCGGCTTCCCTTGAGTAAAGAGGATGGTGCTGCTCCCCGCGGCACGGCGACCGCGAAAAATGTAACCGTCAAATTGCCGAAGCTTTGGGAACGCACACTCGTCGAACTGAACCATCTGGCTGTCTCTTGAGGGCATATCCTTGCACCACTGCTCCGTAGTAGACCTGACGCATTTCTAGGCTCTTGCCTTTCATCAGAGGTCGTTCAAACACAGGTGAGAGGGGAGTGTCTGGTTTTCTTTATTTATTGAAATACATGCCCCGCCCTCGTGGAATCAGCTAAGTGCTTGCGGTGCATGTTGGGAATCGAAGTCCATCCAGACAATGAAACCTTGGTAGGTCCCTTTCACCATTGCATTTAAACCTAATTATTCACCCATAGTGGGCCCCAGAGTGGAGTACAAGTTCCATTAGCCCCAGTTCGTCGAGCCGCAAACGGGTCCGGACAAGTTCCAACCCACGGCTTCCCTTGAGTAAAGAGGATGGTGCTGCTCCCCGCGGCACGGCGACCGCGAAAAATGTAACCGTCAAATTGCCGAAGCTTTGGGAACGCACACTCGTCGAACTGAACCATCTGGCTTTCTCTTGAGGGCATATCCTTGCACCACTGCTCCGTAGTAGACCTGACGCGTTTCTAGGCTCTTGCCTTTCATCAGAGGTCGTTCAAACACAGGTGAGAGGGGAGTGTCTGGTTTTATTTATTTATTGAAATACATGCCCCGCCCTCGTGGAATCAGCTAAGTGCTTGCGGTGCATGTTGGGAATCGAAGTCCATCCAGACAATGAAACCTTGGTAGGTCCCTTTCACCATTGCATTTAAACCTAATTATTCACCCATAGTGGGCCCCAGAGTGGAGTACAAGTTCCATTAGCCCCAGTTCGTCGAGCCGCAAACGGGTCCGGACAAGTTCCAGTGTGTTTGAACGACCTCTGATGAAAGGCAAGAGCCTAGAAACGCGTCAGGTCTACTACGGAGCAGTGGTGCAAGGATATGCCCTCAAGAGAAAGCCAGATGGTTCAGTTCGACGAGTGTGCGTTCCCAAAGCTTCGGCAATTTGACGGTTACATTTTTCGCGGTCGCCGTGCCGCGGGGAGCAGCACCATCCTCTTTACTCAAGGGAAGCCGTGGGTTGGAACTTGTCCGGACCCGTTTGCGGCTCGACGAACTGGGGCTAATGGAACTTGTACTCCACTCTGGGGCCCACTATGGGTGAATAATTAGGTTTAAATGCAATGGTGAAAGGGACCTACCAAGGTTTCATTGTCTGGATGGACTTCGATTCCCAACATGCACCGCAAGCACTTAGCTGATTCCACGAGGGCGGGGCATGTATTTCAATAAATAAAGAAAACCAGACACTCCCCTCTCACCTGTGTTTGAACGACCTCTGATGAAAGGCAAGAGCCTAGAAACGCGTCAGGTCTACTACGGAGCAGTGGTGCAAGGATATGCCCTCAAGAGAAAGCCAGATGGTTCAGTTCGACGAGTGTGCGTTCCCAAAGCTTCGGCAATTTGACGGTTACATTTTTCGCGGTCGCCGTGCCGCGGGGAGCAGCACCATCCTCTTTACTCAAGGGAAGCCGTGGGTTGGAACTTGTCCGGACCCGTTTGCGGCTCGACGAACTGGGGCTAATGGAACTTGTACTCCACTCTGGGGCCCACTATGGGTGAATAATTAGGTTTAAATGCAATGGTGAAAGGGACCTACCAAGGTTTCATTGTCTGGATGGACTTCGATTCCCAACATGCACCGCAAGCACTTAGCTGATTCCACGAGGGCGGGGCATGTATTTCAATAAATAAAGAAAACCAGACACTCCCCTCTCACCTGTGTTTGAACGACCTCTGATGAAAGGCAAGAGCCTAGAAACGCGTCAGGTCTACTACGGAGCAGTGGTGCAAGGATATGCCCTCAAGAGAAAGCCAGATGGTTCAGTTCGACGAGTGTGCGTTCCCAAAGCTTCGGCAATTTGACGGTTACATTTTTCGCGGTCGCCGTGCCGCGGGGAGCAGCACCATCCTCTTTACTCAAGGGAAGCCGTGGGTTGGAACTTGTCCGGACCCGTTTGCGGCTCGACGAACTGGGGCTAATGGAACTTGTACTCCACTCTGGGGCCCACTATGGGTGAATAATTAGGTTTAAATGCAATGGTGAAAGGGACCTACCAAGGTTTCATTGTCTGGATGGACTTCGATTCCCAACATGCACCGCAAGCACTTAGCTGATTCCACGAGGGCGGGGCATGTATTTCAATAAATAAAGAAAACCAGACACTCCCCTCTCACCTGTGTTTGAACGACCTCTGATGAAAGGCAAGAGCCTAGAAACGCGTCAGGTCTACTACGGAGCAGTGGTGCAAGGATATGCCCTCAAGAGAAAGCCAGATGGTTCAGTTCGACGAGTGTGGGTTCCCAAAGCTTCGGCAATTTGACGGTTACATTTTTCGCGGTCGCCGTGCCGCGGGGAGCAGCACCATCCTCTTTACTCAAGGGAAGCCGTGGGTTGGAACTTGTCCGGACCCGTTTGCGGCTCGACGAACTGGGGCTAATGGAACTTGTACTCCACTCTGGGGCCCACTATGGGTGAATAATTAGGTTTAAATGCAATGGTGAAAGGGACCTACCAAGGTTTCATTGTCTGGATGGACTTCGATTCCCAACATGCACCGCAAGCACTTAGCTGATTCCACGAGGGCGGGGCATGTATTTCAATAAATAAAGAAAACCAGACACTCCCCTCTCACCTGTGTTTGAACGACCTCTGATGAAAGGCAAGAGCCTAGAAACGCGTCAGGTCTACTACGGAGCAGTGGTGCAAGGATATGCCCTCAAGAGAAAGCCAGATGGTTCAGTTCGACGAGTGTGCGTTCCCAAAGCTTCGGCAATTTGACGGTTACATTTTTCGCGGTCGCCGTGCCGCGGGGAGCAGCACCATCCTCTTTACTCAAGGGAAGCCGTGGGTTGGAACTTGTCCGGACCCGTTTGCGGCTCGACGAACTGGGGCTAATGGAACTTGTACTCCACTCTGGGGCCCACTATGGGTGAATAATTAGGTTTAAATGCAATGGTGAAAGGGACCTACCAAGGTTTCATTGTCTGGATGGACTTCGATTCCCAACATGCACCGCAAGCACTTAGCTGATTCCACGAGGGCGGGGCATGTATTTCAATAAATAAAGAAAACCAGACACTCCCCTCTCACCTGTGTTTGAACGACCTCTGATGAAAGGCAAGAGCCTAGAAACGCGTCAGGTCTACTACGGAGCAGTGGTGCAAGGATATGCCCTCAAGAGAAAGCCAGATGGTTCAGTTCGACGAGTGTGCGTTCCCAAAGCTTCGGCAATTTGACGGTTACATTTTTCGCGGTCGCCGTGCCGCGGGGAGCAGCACCATCCTCTTTACTCAAGGGAAGCCGTGGGTTGGAACTTGTCCGGACCCGTTTGCGGCTCGACGAACTGGGGCTAATGGAACTTGTACTCCACTCTGGGGCCCACTATGGGTGAATAATTAGGTTTAAATGCAATGGTGAAAGGGACCTACCAAGGTTTCATTGTCTGGATGGACTTCGATTCCCAACATGCACCGCAAGCACTTAGCTGATTCCACGAGGGCGGGGCATGTATTTCAATAAATAAAGAAAACCAGACACTCCCCTCTCACCTGTGTTTGAACGACCTCTGATGAAAGGCAAGAGCCTAGAAACGCGTCAGGTCTACTACGGAGCAGTGGTGCAAGGATATGCCCTCAAGAGAAAGCCAGATGGTTCAGTTCGACGAGTGTGCGTTCCCAAAGCTTCGGCAATTTGACGGTTACATTTTTCGCGGTCGCCGTGCCGCGGGGAGCAGCACCATCCTCTTTACTCAAGGGAAGCCGTGGGTTGGAACTTGTCCGGACCCGTTTGCGGCTCGACGAACTGGGGCTAATGGAACTTGTACTCCACTCTGGGGCCCACTATGGGTGAATAATTAGGTTTAAATGCAATGGTGAAAGGGACCTACCAAGGTTTCATTGTCTGGATGGACTTCGATTCCCAACATGCACCGCAAACACTTAGCTGATTCCACTAGGGCGGGGCATGTATTTCAATAAATAAAGAAAACCAGACACTCCCCTCTCACCTGTGTTTGAACGACCTCTGATGAAAGGCAAGAGCCTAGAAACGCGTCAGGTCTACTACGGAGCAGTGGTGCAAGGATATGCCCTCAAGAGAAAGCCAGATGGTTCAGTTCGACGAGTGTGCGTTCCCAAAGCTTCGGCAATTTGACGGTTACATTTTTCGCGGTCGCCGTGCCGCGGGGAGCAGCACCATCCTCTTTACTCAAGGGAAGCCGTGGGTTGGAACTTGTCCGGACCCGTTTGCGGCTCGACGAACTGGGGCTAATGGAACTTGTACTCCACTCTGGGGCCCACTATGGGTGAATAATTAGGTTTAAATGCAATGGTGAAAGGGACCTACCAAGGTTTCATTGTCTGGATGGACTTCGATTCCCAACATGCACCGCAAGCACTTAGCTGATTCCACGAGGGCGGGGCATGTATTTCAATAAATAAAGAAAACCAGACACTCCCCTCTCACCTGTGTTTGAACGACCTCTGATGAAAGGCAAGAGCCTAGAAACGCGTCAGGTCTACTACGGAGCAGTGGTGCAAGGATATGCCCTCAAGAGAAAGCCAGATGGTTCAGTTCGACGAGTGTGCGTTCCCAAAGCTTCGGCAATTTGACGGTTACATTTTTCGCGGTCGCCGTGCCGCGGGGAGCAGCACCATCCTCTTTACTCAAGGGAAGCCGTGGGTTGGAACTTGTCCGGACCCGTTTGCGGCTCGACGAACTGGGGCTAATGGAACTTGTACTCCACTCTGGGGCCCACTATGGGTGAATAATTAGGTTTAAATGCAATGGTGAAAGGGACCTACCAAGGTTTCATTGTCTGGATGGACTTCGATTCCCAACATGCACCGCAAGCACTTAGCTGATTCCACGAGGGCGGGGCATGTATTTCAATAAATAAAGAAAACCAGACACTCCCCTCTCACCTGTGTTTGAACGACCTCTGATGAAAGGCAAGAGCCTAGAAACGCGTCAGGTCTACTACGGAGCAGTGGTGCAAGGATATGCCCTCAAGAGAAAGCCAGATGGTTCAGTTCGACGAGTGTGCGTTCCCAAAGCTTCGGCAATTTGACGGTTACATTTTTCGCGGTCGCCGTGCCGCGGGGAGCAGCACCATCCTCTTTACTCAAGGGAAGCCGTGGGTTGGAACTTGTCCGGACCCGTTTGCGGCTCGACGAACTGGGGCTAATGGAACTTGTACTCCACTCTGGGGCCCACTATGGGTGAATAATTAGGTTTAAATGCAATGGTGAAAGGGACCTACCAAGGTTTCATTGTCTGGATGGACTTCGATTCCCAACATGCACCGCAAGCACTTAGCTGATTCCACGAGGGCGGGGCATGTATTTCAATAAATAAAGAAAACCAGACACTCCCCTCTCACCTGTGTTTGAACGACCTCTGATGAAAGGCAAGAGCCTAGAAACGCGTCAGGTCTACTACGGAGCAGTGGTGCAAGGATATGCCCTCAAGAGAAAGCCAGATGGTTCAGTTCGACGAGTGTGCGTTCCCAAAGCTTCGGCAATTTGACGGTTACATTTTTCGCGGTCGCCGTGCCGCGGGGAGCAGCACCATCCTCTTTACTCAAGGGAAGCCGTGGGTTGGAACTTGTCCGGACCCGTTTGCGGCTCGACGAACTGGGGCTAATGGAACTTGTACTCCACTCTGGGGCCCACTATGGGTGAATAATTAGGTTTAAATGCAATGGTGAAAGGGACCTACCAAGGTTTCATTGTCTGGATGGACTTCGATTCCCAACATGCACCGCAAACACCTAGCTGATTCCACTAGGGCGGGGCATGTATTTCAATAAATAAAGAAAACCAGACACTCCCCTCTCACCTGTGTTTGAACGACCTCTGATGAAAGGCAAGAGCCTAGAAACGCGTCAGGTCTACTACGGAGCAGTGGTGCAAGGATATGCCCTCAAGAGAAAGCCAGATGGTTCAGTTCGACGAGTGTGCGTTCCCAAAGCTTCGGCAATTTGACGGTTACATTTTTCGCGGTCGCCGTGCCGCGGGGAGCAGCACCATCCTCTTTACTCAAGGGAAGCCGTGGGTTGGAACTTGTCCGGACCCGTTTGCGGCTCGACGAACTGGGGCTAATGGAACTTGTACTCCACTCTGGGGCCCACTATGGGTGAATAATTAGGTTTAAATGCAATGGTGAAAGGGACCTACCAAGGTTTCATTGTCTGGATGGACTTCGATTCCCAACATGCACCGCAAGCACTTAGCTGATTCCACGAGGGCGGGGCATGTATTTCAATAAATAAAGAAAACCAGACACTCCCCTCTCACCTGTGTTTGAACGACCTCTGATGAAAGGCAAGAGCCTAGAAACGCGTCAGGTCTACTACGGAGCAGTGGTGCAAGGATATGCCCTCAAGAGAAAGCCAGATGGTTCAGTTCGACGAGTGTGCGTTCCCAAAGCTTCGGCAATTTGACGGTTACATTTTTCGCGGTCGCCGTGCCGCGGGGAGCAGCACCATCCTCTTTACTCAAGGGAAGCCGTGGGTTGGAACTTGTCCGGACCCGTTTGCGGCTCGACGAACTGGGGCTAATGGAACTTGTACTCCACTCTGGGGCCCACTATGGGTGAATAATTAGGTTTAAATGCAATGGTGAAAGGGACCTACCAAGGTTTCATTGTCTGGATGGACTTCGATTCCCAACATGCACCGCAAGCACTTAGCTGATTCCACGAGGGCGGGGCATGTATTTCAATAAATAAAGAAAACCAGACACTCCCCTCTCACCTGTGTTTGAACGACCTCTGATGAAAGGCAAGAGCCTAGAAACGCGTCAGGTCTACTACGGAGCAGTGGTGCAAGGATATGCCCTCAAGAGAAAGCCAGATGGTTCAGTTCGACGAGTGTGCGTTCCCAAAGCTTCGGCAATTTGACGGTTACATTTTTCGCGGTCGCCGTGCCGCGGGGAGCAGCACCATCCTCTTTACTCAAGGGAAGCCGTGGGTTGGAACTTGTCCGGACCCGCTCTCGGCTCGACGAACTGGGGCTAATGGAACTTGTACTCCACTCAGGGGCCCACTATGGGTGAATAATTAGGTTTAAATGCAATGGTGAAAGGGACCTACCAAGGTTTCATTGTCTGGATGGACTTCGATTCCCAACATGCACCGCAAGCACTTAGCTGATTCCACGAGGGCGGGGCATGTATTTCAATAAATAAAGAAAACCAGACACTCCCCTCTCACCTGTGTTTGAACGACCTCTGATGAAAGGCAAGAGCCTAGAAACGCGTCAGGTCTACTACGGAGCAGTGGTGCAAGGATATGCCCTCAAGAGAAAGCCAGATGGTTCAGTTCGACGAGTGTGCGTTCCCAAAGCTTCGGCAATTTGACGGTTACATTTTTCGCGGTCGCCGTGCCGCGGGGAGCAGCACCATCCTCTTTACTCAAGGGAAGCCGTGGGTTGGAACTTGTCCGGACCCGTTTGCGGCTCGACGAACTGGGGCTAATGGAACTTGTACTCCACTCTGGGGCCCACTATGGGTGAATAATTAGGTTTAAATGCAATGGTGAAAGGGACCTACCAAGGTTTCATTGTCTGGATGGACTTCGATTCCCAACATGCACCGCAAGCACTTAGCTGATTCCACGAGGGCGGGGCATGTATTTCAATAAATAAAGAAAACCAGACACTCCCCTCTCACCTGTGTTTGAACGACCTCTGATGAAAGGCAAGAGCCTAGAAACGCGTCAGGTCTACTACGGAGCAGTGGTGCAAGGATATGCCCTCAAGAGAAAGCCAGATGGTTCAGTTCGACGAGTGTGCGTTCCCAAAGCTTCGGCAATTTGACGGTTACATTTTTCGCGGTCGCCGTGCCGCGGGGAGCAGCACCATCCTCTTTACTCAAGGGAAGCCGTGGGTTGGAACTTGTCCGGACCCGTTTGCGGCTCGACGAACTGGGGCTAATGGAACTTGTACTCCACTCTGGGGCCCACTATGGGTGAATAATTAGGTTTAAATGCAATGGTGAAAGGGACCTACCAAGGTTTCATTGTCTGGATGGACTTCGATTCCCAACATGCACCGCAAGCACTTAGCTGATTCCACGAGGGCGGGGCATGTATTTCAATAAATAAAGAAAACCAGACACTCCCCTCTCACCTGTGTTTGAACGACCTCTGATGAAAGGCAAGAGCCTAGAAACGCGTCAGGTCTACTACGGAGCAGTGGTGCAAGGATATGCCCTCAAGAGAAAGCCAGATGGTTCAGTTCGACGAGTGTGCGTTCCCAAAGCTTCGGCAATTTGACGGTTACATTTTTCGCGGTCGCCGTGCCGCGGGGAGCAGCACCATCCTCTTTACTCAAGGGAAGCCGTGGGTTGGAACTTGTCCGGACCCGCTTGCGGCTCGACGAACTGGGGCTAACGGAACTTGTACTCCACTCAGGGGCCCACTATGGGTGAATAATTAGGTTTAAATGCAATGGTGAAAGGGACCTACCAAGGTTTCATTGTCTGGATGGACTTCGATTCCCAACATGCACCGCAAGCACTTAGCTGATTCCACGAGGGCGGGGCATGTATTTCAATAAATAAAGAAAACCAGACACTCCCCTCTCACCTGTGTTTGAACGACCTCTGATGAAAGGCAAGAGCCTAGAAACGCGTCAGGTCTACTACGGAGCAGTGGTGCAAGGATATGCCCTCAAGAGAAAGCCAGATGGTTCAGTTTGACGAGTGTGCGTTCCCAAAGCTTCGGCAATTTGACGGTTACATTTTTCGCGGTCGCCGTGCCGCGGGGAGCAGCACCATCCTCTTTACTCAAGGGAAGCCGTGGGTTGGAACTTGTCCGGACCCGTTTGCGGCTCGACGAACTGGGGCTAATGGAACTTGTACTCCACTCTGGGGCCCACTATGGGTGAATAATTAGGTTTAAATGCAATGGTGAAAGGGACCTACCAAGGTTTCATTGTCTGGATGGACTTCGATTCCCAACATGCACCGCAAGCACTTAGCTGATTCCACGAGGGCGGGGCATGTATTTCAATAAATAAAGAAAACCAGACACTCCCCTCTCACCTGTGTTTGAACGACCTCTGATGAAAGGCAAGAGCCTAGAAACGCGTCAGGTCTACTACGGAGCAGTGGTGCAAGGATATGCCCTCAAGAGAAAGCCAGATGGTTCAGTTCGACGAGTGTGCGTTCCCAAAGCTTCGGCAATTTGACGGTTACATTTTTCGCGGTCGCCGTGCCGCGGGGAGCAGCACCATCCTCTTTACTCAAGGGAAGCCGTGGGTTGGAACTTGTCCGGACCCGTTTGCGGCTCGACGAACTGGGGCTAATGGAACTTGTACTCCACTCTGGGGCCCACTATGGGTGAATAATTAGGTTTAAATGCAATGGTGAAAGGGACCTACCAAGGTTTCATTGTCTGGATGGACTTCGATTCCCAACATGCACCGCAAGCACTTAGCTGATTCCACGAGGGCGGGGCATGTATTTCAATAAATAAAGAAAACCAGACACTCCCCTCTCACCTGTGTTTGAACGACCTCTGATGAAAGGCAAGAGCCTAGAAACGCGTCAGGTCTACTACGGAGCAGTGGTGCAAGGATATGCCCTCAAGAGAAAGCCAGATGGTTCAGTTCGACGAGTGTGCGTTCCCAAAGCTTCGGCAATTTGACGGTTACATTTTTCGCGGTCGCCGTGCCGCGGGGAGCAGCACCATCCTCTTTACCCAAGGGAAGCCGTGGGTTGGAACTTGTCCGGACCCGTTTGCGGCTCGACGAACTGGGGCTAATGGAACTTGTACTCCACTCTGGGGCCCACTATGGGTGAATAATTAGGTTTAAATGCAATGGTGAAAGGGACCTACCAAGGTTTCATTGTCTGGATGGACTTCGATTCCCAAAATGCACCGCAAGCACTTAGCTGATTCCACGAGGGCGGGGCATGTATTTCAATAAATAAAGAAAACCAGACACTCCCCTCTCACCTGTGTTTGAACGACCTCTGATGAAAGGCAAGAGCCTAGAAACGCGTCAGGTCTACTACGGAGCAGTGGTGCAAGGATATGCCCTCAAGAGAAAGCCAGATGGTTCAGTTCGACGAGTGTGCGTTCCCAAAGCTTCGGCAATTTGACGGTTACATTTTTCGCGGTCGCCGTGCCGCGGGGAGCAGCACCATCCTCTTTACTCAAGGGAAGCCGTGGGTTGGAACTTGTCCGGACCCGTTTGCGGCTCGACGAACTGGGGCTAATGGAACTTGTACTCCACTCTGGGGCCCACTATGGGTGAATAATTAGGTTTAAATGCAATGGTGAAAGGGACCTACCAAGGTTTCATTGTCTGGATGGACTTCGATTCCCAACATGCACCGCAAGCACTTAGCTGATTCCACGAGGGCGGGGCATGTATTTCAATAAATAAAGAAAACCAGACACTCCCCTCTCACCTGTGTTTGAACGACCTCTGATGAAAGGCAAGAGCCTAGAAACGTGTCAGGTCTACTACGGAGCAGTGGTGCAAGGATATGCCCTCAAGAGAAAGCCAGATGGTTCAGTTCGACGAGTGTGCGTTCCCAAAGCTTCGGCAATTTGACGGTTACATTTTTCGCGGTCGCCGTGCCGCGGGGAGCAGCACCATCCTCTTTACTCAAGGGAAGCCGTGGGTTGGAACTTGTCCGGACCCGTTTGCGGCTCGACGAACTGGGGCTAATGGAACTTGTACTCCACTCTGGGGCCCACTATGGGTGAATAATTAGGTTTAAATGCAATGGTGAAAGGGACCTACCAAGGTTTCATTGTCTGGATGGACTTCGATTCCCAACATGCACCGCAAGCACTTAGCTGATTCCACGAGGGCGGGGCATGTATTTCAATAAATAAAGAAAACCAGACACTCCCCTCTCACCTGTGTTTGAACGACCTCTGATGAAAGGCAAGAGCCTAGAAACGCGTCAGGTCTACTACGGAGCAGTGGTGCAAGGATATGACCTCAAGAGAAAGCCAGATGGTTCAGTTCGACGAGTGTGCGTTCCCAAAGCTTCGGCAATTTGACGGTTACATTTTTCGCGGTCGCCGTGCCGCGGGGAGCAGCACCATCCTCTTTACTCAAGGGAAGCCGTGGGTTGGAACTTGTCCGGACCCGTTTGCGGCTCGACGAACTGGGGCTAATGGAACTTGTACTCCACTCTGGGGCCCACTATGGGTGAATAATTAGGTTTAAATGCAATGGTGAAAGGGACCTACCAAGGTTTCATTGTCTGGATGGACTTCGATTCCCAACATGCACCGCAAGCACTTAGCTGATTCCACGAGGGCGGGGCATGTATTTCAATAAATAAAGAAAACCAGACACTCCCCTCTCACCTGTGTTTGAACGACCTCTGATGAAAGGCAAGAGCCTAGAAACGCGTCAGGTCTACTACGGAGCAGTGGTGCAAGGATATGCCCTCAAGAGAAAGCCAGATGGTTCAGTTCGACGAGTGTGCGTTCCCAAAGCTTCGGCAATTTGACGGTTACATTTTTCGCGGTCGCCGTGCCGCGGGGAGCAGCACCATCCTCTTTACTCAAGGGAAGCCGTGGGTTGGAACTTGTCCGGACCCGTTTGCGGCTCGACGAACTGGGGCTAATGGAACTTGTACTCCACTCTGGGGCCCACTATGGGTGAATAATTAGGTTTAAATGCAATGGTGAAAGGGACCTACCAAGGTTTCATTGTCTGGATGGACTTCGATTCCCAACATGCACCGCAAGCACTTAGCTGATTCCACGAGGGCGGGGCATGTATTTCAATAAATAAAGAAAACCAGACACTCCCCTCTCACCTGTGTTTGAACGACCTCTGATGAAAGGCAAGAGCCTAGAAACGCGTCAGGTCTACTACGGAGCAGTGGTGCAAGGATATGCCCTCAAGAGAAAGCCAGATGGTTCAGTTCGACGAGTGTGCGTTCCCAAAGCTTCGGCAATTTGACGGTTATATATATATATATATATATATATATATATATATATATACACACATATATTACAAAGCTCCAGGTACCTACAGGTAAGGACGCACTCAACCAGCAGTTTGCCAGAAGCATTTATTTGGGTAAGAATGAACTCCGCGGTCCAGCTTGATTACAGTTCTCGTGTCGCTAGTAATAGCCTGATGCGTTTCTGAGCTTCTGCTCTCTTCGGAGGCACGACAATGAGTTTGTGCTGCTTTAGACACTCCCACACAAATAATTAATTAAGTGCCCTCCAATGATCTTCTCAGATGAGTTAAATGCAATGTTTGCTGTATCTTATAGTCCGTGTCTAAAGTTCTGACTTCCATGATGGGTGCACATTAATTCTGCTGTAGCATTTAAAAGCCCCCTAATGGGCCTCGGACTGCGTGTCATCCATAAATCCCTCACCTGCTGTTCCACTCTTAGGGCTCGGCAAGATTCTGGGTCCCGTGACCCCCTGTCATCATGGGGTGGTGCAGTCCTTCGTGGCTGGGCTGCCGCGTTTACATCAAAGCTCCAGGTACCCACAGGTAAGGACACACTCAACCAGCAGTTTGCCAGAAGCATTTATTGATGCCTCATAATTTACAGCTTACAAATACATACATTTAGGTGCCGATCACGATCCGGCAAAAACCGGGTACGAACCGTCGGACGGAGCATAATCTCCGCCCGACGCGTACCCGGTCGTCAATTTTTACAAACAAGGAATTACGATTCGCACGGGTACACCATTACCGTACGATTCGTAAAAAAGCCCGACCGAACAAAAAACACCTACCAATGCGATCCGGGAAAGCGCCGACCTGACGTCGGGACGCTCGCAGCCAGCCATTCACGACCCAGGAATCACGATTCGCACCGACGTCACCCCGCACGGTGAATATTTTGCGGCAGCCAAAAACTGCCGGGAAATCAGGACGACGCGAACAAGGACCACCAGTACGCGACGGACAGACGACGCCGCGAACAAGGAGGACCAGTACGTGACGGACACACAGGACGACGCCACCAAGGAGGACCCGTACGCGACAGGACGACGCGATCAAGGAGGACCCGTACGCGACAGGACGACGCGAGCAAGGAGTACCAGTACGCGACGGACAGACATGGACCCGAACCTACGAGTCATCCCTGCCCTCATAGCAGTACACCTCCTCTACAGGTTACGACGCAGACGCCGCAGAAGGTCAGAATAACTAAGGGAGGGGGGAAAGTGGGGTGGGGTGGGGGTGGCACGACCAGGGCAGGCCACAAAACAACCACATAAGTTACACACCACACATGGCCTGGACATACCTGACTCCCATGCCCTGGTCACCACGAGGGGGTGGGGGCGTGTCCTGATAAGCCAGCGACCGCCACAACGGAAGTCCGTCACCACGCGAACCGGCAACACAACCAGACAGGTACGTCCCGTACCCACGCCTGAAGAGCGTGGGTACGAGTCGGACCACGCCCACACACGTCACCCCAACAATGGCGGGACGGATCGCACCCACGTGGCAAAGGCCTGGGTACGGGCCGCACAAACATCACATAGCGCGGGGACGGATATGTACGGACCCTACCCCCACCCCGTATGCAAGGAGCGTACCCCCCATGCCAACAGTGTCAGTACGACCCGTACCCCCCCCGCGGACGTACGGAGCGTACCCCCACCCCAACAGTGTAAGTTCGACCCGTACCCTCACCCGCGTATGCATGGAGCGTACCCCCCATGCCAACAGTGTAAGTACGACTCGAACCCCCACCCACGAATGCAAGGAGCGTACCCCCCAGCCCAACAGTGTAAGTACGACCCGTACCCCCACCCGCGTATGCAAGGAGCGTACCCCCCATGGCAACAGTGTCAGTACGACCCGTACCCCCACCCGCGGACGTACGGAGCGTACCCCCACCCCAACAGTGTAAGTTCGACCCGTACCCTCACCCGCGTATGCATGGAGCGTACCCCCCATGCCAACAGTGTAAGTACGACTCGAACCCCCACCCACGAATGCAAGGAGCGTACCCCCCAGCCCAACAGTGTAAGTACGACCCGTACCCCCACCCGCGTATGCAAGGAGCGTACCCCCCATGGCAACAGTGTCAGTACGACCCGTACCCCCACCCGCGGACGTACGGAGCGTACCCCCACCCCAACAGTGTAAGTTCGACCCGTACCCTCACCCGCGTATGCATGGAGCGTACCCCCCATGCCAACAGTGTAAGTACGACTCGAACCCCCACCCACGAATGCAAGGAGCGTACCCCCCAGCCCAACAGTGTAAGTACGACCCGTACCCCCACCCGCAAATGCAAGGAGCGTACCCCCCAGCCCAACAGTGTAAGTACGACCCGTACCCCCACCTGCGAATGCAAGGAGCGTACCCCCACCCCAACAGTGTAAGTTCGACCCGTACCCTCACCCGCGTACGCATGGAGCGTACCCCCCATGCCAACATTGTAAGTACGACTCGAACCCCCACCCACGAATGCAAGGAGCGTACCCCCCAGCCCAACAGTGTAAGTACGACCCGTACCCCCACCCGCAAATGCAAGGAGCGTACCCCCCATGCCAACAGTGTAAGTACGACCCGTACCCACACCCGCGGACGTACGGAGCGTACCCCCACCACACCAGTGTCAGTAGACTCGTACCCTCACCTCGAATGCATTGAGCGTACCCCCACCGTGTATGTGCAAAGCGCACATATCCTGAAATCTGAGGTGTGTGTGCAGAGTCCACCCAGCAGTGCCCTGAGACAGGAGGGGTGGGTGTGGAGTCCTCCCAGCAGTGCCCTAAGACAGGAGGGGTGGGTGCCTATCACTCCCAGCAGTGCCCTGAGACAGGAGGGGTGGGTGTGGAGTCCTCCCAGCAGTGCCCTGACACAGGAGGGGTGGGTGTGGAGTCCTCCCAGCAGTGCCCTGAGACAGGAGGGGTGGGTGCAGAGTCCTCCCAGCAGTGCCCTGAGACAGGAGGGGTGGGTGTGGAGTCCTCCCAGCAGTGCCCTGACACAGGAGGGGTGGGTGTGGAGTCCTCCCAGCAGTGCCCTGAGACAGGAGGGGTGGGTGCAGAGTCCTCCCAGCAGTGCCCTGAGACAGGAGGGGTGGGTGCCTATCACTCCCAGCAGTGCCCTGAGACAGGAGGGGTGTGTGCAGAGTCCTCCCAGCAGTGCCCTGACACAGGAGGGGTGGGTGCCCATCACTCCCAGCAGTGCCCTGAGACAGGAGGGGTGTAACACATGTGTGTGAGGCCAGAATCATCCACATGCATACTGGCTACAAGGGAACATGTCCCCATGAACCCATGTCAACAGACTCCACACACAAGTACAGTGATCACCAAGGATGCCACGATTGTTGCAGGTGGAGACATGGCCCTGCATGCATGGCCAAAGTAGAAGGGCTCCGTCACACACACAGCTCATGTAGACACAGCTCTGCGCTAAACATTGGGAACACCCTGCAGGGAAGAAAGCTGGGTACACAGAGGAAGGAATACACCCTGGGACAAGTGCACCATGCAGTAACTGCTTACATGAACAAAGAAAGTTAGCCAACACCTTGTGATGGCACACAGATCACAGGGTCCCACCAATGAGCAGTACACTACTACATATCCCACACACCCAAACCCTTACACACCACCCAAAACCATGTAGCAGCCCCACCAACACCAATACCAGCATAGCAGTAGTGTGATAATGAAAACAAAATTAAGCTTTATTCAGCATGAGCACAATGTCCGTGGATCGCAGGCAGTTCAATCTTCACAAAGCCCATAGGGCAGTCAATGATTCTCAGCTGGATGGGGGACACAGTGGGATGCATGTCCCCTACCTTGCCTGCACAGTCAAATGGCATCGTCTTCCACACTGGTGAGGGCATCAGGGGGGGGGGGAAGCAACAGGCACCGCAGGGACATCAGGGCAAAGGGGCGGCGTTGTGGGTGCAGGGATGGAGGACTCCACCACAGGGGGTGGGTCAGTGCCAAAGGCGGAGGCCAGGATGGCACTACACACCTTTGCAAGGTCCTCCAGGGAGTCCCCTGCACCCGAAGGGACCTCAGGCCCCAAGGAGGGGGGGGGTCAGAGGGATGGGTCGCAGCGCCACCGGGGGAGGGTGGAGACAGGGGGGGAGACTCAACCACCCTGACCGTGGACCTCCTTGACCGCTTGCGTGGTGGTGTAACTGTGGGGCTCAGGGACAGAGCGGCCATGAAGGAGTCCTTGGGGGAGATGTGGCCAGGAGAGCTGAGGGGAGGGGATTTGGAGGGAGTGGACTGGGTGGAATGCGGACTCCCACTATGGCTGCGTGTCACACGTTTGTCCCCCGACCCAGTGGGTGTGCCTACCTCACCCTGTGTGTGCATGTCAGGAGGAGTGCGGTGGACCTTCCCTGCTGGTGTGGTGCCCGTGTCCGTTGATGTGGGTGCATGCCGACGTCTGGGTGTACGTGTGACAGGCATGGGAGTGGGAAGTGTGGATGGGGCAGGGGTAGGTGGGGGGAGGTCGCGCTGCAGGAGACCCACTGCTGCAGTCAGTGTGGAGTCGATGGACCTCAGCAAGTTGCGTTGGTCAGCCTGCGATGAATGAATGCCCTCCAAGAAAGCCTCGATGTTGGTGAGGGTTTTGCCGTGGGCATGGAGGACATTAAGGATCGCAGCCTGACCAACCTGCAGTTGCCGCTGGATGTCCACAGACTCTGCATTGGCGGCAGCAGTGGAGACAGGGGCAGGGGGTGCGGTGCCTGGCAGGAAGGAGACATGCTGTGACCGGGCACGCTGGGAAGGGACACGAGCAAGTGGGAGGCGGCTGATGGAAACTGAGGGGGCGGTGCGAGGTGTTGTTCCGCTGTCAGCTGCTGGTGCAGCCTCCGCCCACTCGGAGACATCGTCCCCGGACCTGTCAGCTTCGTAGTCTGATGTGCCAGTCGACAGGTCCTCGGCCACACTCTCCTCCGCCTCTGTCCCACTCGATGTGCCAGACCCGATGTCACGGCTGGCACTGGTGCTCGGTCCCTCCGCCTGGTCTGTGTCCATGTCTCCCTCTGTGTCCCCCGACGATGCTGTGGGCAGGGTGGAGAGACAGAAAATAATCAGACACCTGTACACATCTGTCACATGAGTCCAATCTACATAGGTAACATTGCATGG
The DNA here is from genome assembly GCF_964204655.1 of Triturus cristatus. Classification (NCBI taxonomy): domain Eukaryota; kingdom Metazoa; phylum Chordata; class Amphibia; order Caudata; family Salamandridae; genus Triturus; species Triturus cristatus. The sequence goes on along the minus strand of NC_140590.1, from coordinate 651,984,365 downwards.
CCTGAAAAGGAAGATCCCTAACATCTACTGAACAGGGTACCGATGTAGGGCATGAAACACACAGTTGGTTGAGCCACCATGCCACTGAAATACCATGGAGAGCATGAGACAATAGCTAAACACAGGAAAAGGAGTCTGACATAGCACCCAGGCCCTGGGGACAATCCAGCACTGCATCTGCACCACACAGCGTTGGCGAAAATACCGATGACCAGGGACCATATCCATGAACTTGAGACACATGCTGCATAGGTAATGCTGAAAACATGCACAACATGACTCGGTCACTGCACATTGCGTGTGTGTCCAGACACATCACATACTGCCCAGACCCAGCAAGTGGTAATCAGGATTTAACACATAGGCATTGCCCGCCCCAACAAGACCCTACACGAGGCAAATTGTTGAGACACAGGTGGCACCAACATCTCATAGTCTGGGTGATACACACAGGGGCAGGCAAAAAGCAAGATTGGACGCCAAACAGCCAAGGTGCGCCTGTACAAATAATGAGGTACCAGTGCCCATCCTCAGATGAGTATAACAAGACACACAGGCACTGGCAACTGTGAGTATGAAGAAGGACAATCAGGTCAGGCTGCACAGTGGACACCTGTACAAAATAGCACGTCTATATACATGGTGACAGGGGACAATGGCACAGAGCACAATTTACGCTGTAGACACTGACAGTGGCCACGTTTATGATGACACATACACCACTGAGGAAAAGGTGCCCCAGGGGACAGTAGTGGGCACGCAACTACATGCTACTGAATGGTAATGACTGCAACACACGTCACCATCCCTGCACCATGTGTATCGCACACTCATGCACATCATGTCACAGGCCACTACATGGGACATGCGCGCTGTAAGGCATGACACATGAGAGACCAACTCCCATGTCTGGAGTCAGCATCAGTGCCAACTGACATGGAACCCACATGCAGTTAACTTGACAGTGCACAGGCAAGGTCCCACAACCTGTTACACACCACCCCCACACATGATGCTACAGTCATTGTTCCCGTGGACAAAGCGCCAGCCTACATTACCCTGTGAAGGAGTGACTACACACAGACCAGGGAACACATTGCAAGGAGGGGAAGTGTGGCAGGGGCACAGCGCTATACTGGGGCAAACAGGATCTGCACAGCACCTTTAAACCCTGCCAGTGAATTCATGCTACTGTGCCCTTACAAATGCCGGTGACACACAACAAACACACATGTACCTACCCCCTTCCGGCTGCTGCATCGCCTGTAAGCGCCTCTCCAGGTCTGGAAAGACCACCGGCAGCACACGCCTGTGGAGGTGGCTCAGACGGCGGCGGCCGCGGTTCTTGTGGCTCTCAGGTGAGTCCCCCAGCAGGAGCCGTGCAATCCTCCGCGTCCAGCACCGGATATCCTGCCAGCGTTTCCTCACCTGGGGCAGGCTCCGCCTCCGACCATCCACACCCCTCACGGCACTGACGGCGGTCAGCCAGATCTGCTCCTTGGCAGTGGCGCCTACCTGTGAGGAGGAACAAGTGACACCACATCAATACACCAGCCACATGTCACAGAGAGACATATGGGTACAAATTAGCTGGTTACAACAAGGCATGTCATGCAGCCAACGCATTGCACCTTTGTCATAGGGACATCATCCCCTGGTGAGGGAAAAAGCACTACGTGCCACAGTGGGTACACAGGTGGAATGATGGCAATGTCACAATCAATGATCAAGGCTCACACTGTGCATCACACCCACCCCTCCTGTCTCAGGGCACTGCTGTGAGTGATAGGCCCCCACCCCTCCTGTCTCAGGGCACTGCTGTGAGTGATAGTCCCCCACCCCTCCTGTCTCAGGGCACTGCTGGGAGACATCAGGCACCCCCCCCCTGGGACCCCCCCGACAGTACATGGCATGTGTGTTACACCTGGACGCAATGGCAGAAGTCACAGTCACCACATAGGGACAGTCTGTGGCAGTGGCCTATGCACTCACCTGATACCCTGGTCGCCCATACAGCATTGAGTACTGTGGGAGGATCACATCCAGCAGAGCCATGTTCTCCTCCAGGGTGAATGGCTGTGTCCTCTCCACAGCCCTTGACATGGTTCCAGGGAATCAGTAGCAGCAGCTGGGTCGACGAATGCAAAGATGTGCAGGCAAGTGCTCCCTCATGGGACCTGGCTGCCTTATATGTGCCCTTCTGCCCAGTCTCATGCACAGGAGTACAGAGAGATTGGTCACTCACATTTGCATCCTATGTTTCCACCAATCCCTTCAAACCTAGCAGTCTGTGGGTTCTCTATCGGTTTCATTCTCCTGCATGATGTCAGCCCCACAAACACATTGCAACAAAGTAGACAAATTCCAACTGACTTCTGCTGTGCACCTTCCAGTACAATTTCGAATTTTGAACTTGGTCTCCATGACAACCAGCATGCATGTAGGCCTTAATACTTGTCCCCTATGTAATTTGGAGCATCACACACAGGTACGGTGCGTGTGGGGGCCCTAGGGCACCCCAAATGCATGGCAACGGCCTGTACATGCATGCCTACGCTCTCCATCACTATGGGTCTGCACGCGTATGCGTACCCGTAGTGGTACGGACCGTACACTCACATCTACGCTCTCTATCACTATGGGTCTGCACGCGTATGCGTACTCGTAGTGATAGTGAGCGTAGATGTGAGTGTACAGTCCGTACCACTACGGGTACGCATACGCGTGCAGACCCATAGTGATAGTGAGCGTAGATGTGAGTGTACGGTCCGTACCACTACGGGTACGCATACGCGTGCAGACCCATAGTGATAGTGAGCGTAGATGTGAGTGTACGGTCCGTACCACTACGGGTACGCATACGCGTGCAGACCCATAGTGATAGTGAGCGTAGATGTGAGTGTACGGTCCGTACCACTACGGGTACGCATACGCGTGCAGACCCATAGTGATAGTGAGCGTAGATGTGAGTGTACGGTCCGTACCACTACGGGTACGCATACGCGTGCAGACCCATAGTGATAGGGCCGTACACACGCATCTACGCTCACTATCACTATGGGTCTGCACGCGTATGCGTACCCGTAGTGGTACGGACCGTACACTCGCATCTACGCTCTCCATCACTATGGGTCTGCACGCGTATGCGTACCCGTAGTGGTACGGACCGTACACTCGCATCTACGCTCGCCATCACGATGGGTACACATACGGCAGCACTCCCACAGTGATTTGGGAACATGCACAGGCCCTCTCAGCAGCAGTACGGCGGATTTTACACATCACTGTGGTGATAGGCGACACACATGTAGGAATAGGGCGGACATACTTGTCCATGGATGGACATACTTGTCCAGGAATGGACATCAAGGCATCGTCTGTGCATTACCACATGTGTGGGGCACAGGTGTCACAGGCTGTGATGTGGAACATGCCTCCTGAGTGGAGAAGGCACCAGATGTATGATGAGATGTGTACATGTGTACTGTGTGAGGGTGCAATGTGTGCCAGGCATGCCCTTGACTCCTTTGACATGTGTGCATGTGGGACTGCGCACTTGGGGTGAGCGTCACTGGCATGGCACGGACACCAACACACGGAAGTGTCCCATGATGCCCGGTACAGGGGTCATGACACATGACTTGTCACTACCCACAGTGCACAATGTGACTATGCCATATATGTGTCCGGGATTTACATCAGGTTGAGGTTGTAGCACCCTCAAAAGCTGCAGCCGTTGCAGCAACCAACATGTGGCTGTGTGTAGATTGTCATTGCACACTGTTCCCAACACCATGCCACATGTGTTATCGGATGTGAGGTGCACATGTATGCAAGGGACACGGAGTAGCGTGACAAGGCCATGTCAGCAAACTCACAAGGAATGTGTGGTGAGTCATGACATGTGCACCTTCATGGCAAGGTGTGTGGGCTGGACTAGTGTAATGTCATGTGACCTGTGGCTCAAGTGTTCCGCTGCCAGTCTCTGCAATCGGCATCACACTTCTGCTGATGTGTGGGTGTATGTCACTCCTGTCTTGCGTCGGGCAGTGCACTTGCACTGGGACACAGCTATTTCCATGGCGTGGCATGGGGAGGTTCTCAATCACCGTGTGTAGCTGGGTCTTGGAAGGAGTGTCACCTTGCATCCATACGTGTCCTGGGCATGTAGCACATGCCTGACTCCCTATGTGGCATGTGTGTATTGCCAGATTTACATGTGCTCAGTAGACATGAGTTGTTCTCGTAGTGCACTCACTCTTCCCTGTCACTTCCAAATTACTGCAGAGCGCCACCTGTTGCCCGAAGAATTCCAGACTTGGCCACCATGCAGGAGAATGACAGGATACGGCTCTACCGCTTCACCCAACCGTTGATTCTGGAGCTGACGGCGAGACTGGCACCACACCTGCAACCGCAGCACAGGTATCCTACGGCACTGACACCCCAGCTGAAGGTAATGGCTGCCCTACATTTCCTTGCCACGGGTACCTTCCAAAATACCATAGCTCATGTTGGTGGCATGTCCCAGAGCATGTTCAGCGGTGTGCTGCATGATTTCTTGGAGGCCATGTTGATTCACCTGGATGACTTCATCAAGTTCCCAACCCCTGAACAGATGACTGAGGTCAAGCGTGGTTTCTATGCCCTGGGAGGGATGCCCCATGTCATTGGGTCCATAGATGGGACACATGTAGGTTTGGTACCACCACACGCACGGGAGGTGGCGTACCGCTATCGGAAGCACTACCACTCCATCAATGCCCTTGTGGTGTGTCTGTCCAACATGGTGATTTCACATGTCTGTGCTCGTTTCCCAGGATCAGCACACGATGCCTACATCATGAGGCGTAGCGGGCTGCCTGATATGATGATGCAGCTGCGCAACGAACGGGCATGTGTTGTTGGTGGGTACAGTCTGTCTGTCCTGTATTCTGTTTGGCCGAGCAGCACTACCGCTTCGCCAGTTCTAACGATATCCATGTGCTTTCCATTTAGGGGACGCTGGCTATCCCAACATGCCTTGGCTGCTGACACCTCTCCGCAACCCCATCACGCCGGCCCAGCTCCGCTACAACACCGCCCATGGCCGGACAAGGCGAGTGATAGAGAGGACGTTTGGCATGCTGAAGATCCGATTCCGGTGCCTCCACAAGACCGGCGGCGCACTCCCATATGCCCCGGCAAAGGTTTGCAAGATCTTCATGGTCTGCTGCATGCTGCACAACATGGCAGTTGAAAGAGCTGTGCCACTCATCCTGAATCAACATGACGAGGACCATCCACCCGTGGAGTACGAAGGGCTTGGCAATGGGGCTAGTGATGTGGAGGATGTGGAGCCGCAAGAGGACATCCGGACTCGGCTCATACGCGACTTCTTTGCTTAGTGGTGAGTACCAGGGTCTGAGTGTGCACGCATTGGTCCCCGTGTGGCATGCGTTGTGATGTGTGTCTCCACCTGCATGTATGGCACGTGTGTCAGAGGTGTGTGTGGGTGTGTCACTGGAGTGATGGTGGCAGTGATGGTAGTATTTCCCCAGTCATAATTGTGACCTAGCATGTTGTCATCCATACATGTGTCGAGTACATGCACATGCAAGTGGCTGTGCTTTTTGTGGCTGACTTCTTGTGTGTCTCTCTTCCCCAGGTACCTGCGCATGCCGTTTGCTGGTTGCATTGTTGTGGCACTGCTATTCCTCATGGACATGACATCGTGGGCTGACTCAGCGTTACAGGCACGGACACGTTTGGAAGTCTCCATGGGGTAAGGGATGCATCTGGGGTGTATTGGGTGTGGCAGTTGTTCACGATGTGTGCACACTGCCCCGGTCGGGGTTTGGTTCCTCTGCAGACATGTGGCATCCCCATGGGACACGACATGCAGCTGGGTACACCTGAATAGATGGCCTGCCTGGTTGTCAGTCATCAGTGATGGGATAGTGGATTGTGATGAAGGCATCAATGTGTGTGACACTGCCCTCGGACACATACGGTTAACATTGTCTTGACATGGCGTGGGACTTCCACATCAGCGGATGTATGGTGTATGGCAGTCTCTCCGTGAGCAGCTGTGGGTATTAACTGTTAGCCGACACTTGTGTGCCAGTTCCATGGCTATCACGCATTTGTGCTGCAGAAGGGGGGTGCCAGTGTTGGAGCCACATGTTACTCCACATGATGTGTTCATGTGTACTTCAAGTTGCCTCTGCAATCCCAAAAACATGACTATTAAAGGTGTCCCTATGCCTCCAAGGTGCCTCTTCTCAGTCAATGCTGGTGTGTTGGCACGGTGCATCCTGCATGTCTGGCATGGTATTCCCTGATTGTGGCTATGTGTCAATGTGTCGAGTGGCAAGATGCAAGCTGTGTGTGTGCTGAGACTGTGTATTGGGCATGATGTCCATGACTGTGTGGGTATTGTGACATGTGCCATCCCCATGCATCCAACGTTGTCCATGACCCCATTCTCTGCATCCACCGGACTCAAGCTTGCAGGACATGGTTCTGCCACCTGTCTACACATACCTGGGTGCCCCCCAGGACACGGGCCAGGATCCCTGACCTCTGCGCATGACTGTTGCTGTACTCAATGTGTCTGTCAGCACGGTTGTTCGGCCACCCCCTCAGCTGGTTCTGACCATCACGGGTGTGTATGGTGCTCCATGTCTGTCTTGCCTAAAAAACTGTGACCCATGTGTCCTGTGCCAGACTCAGGCCCCAGGGTGTGGATGGTTGAAGTGAACAGATGACTCAGGCATGTTTAGACTGTACAAGACACATGTTAGGTAATAATGCTACCAGCAGGCATCTACTCTTAATAGTGTGATTTATTATTGGGGGGGGGGGGGGGGGGGACAAAGTGAGGGGCTTTCCGGGATTAGGGAATCCAAAGTTCAGTAGGGGAGTTGGTGTCCTTGCCATTGGAAATCCTCAGAGTCCATGCCACAGTCTTTGTCAACATTGGTCAGCCAGTGACCAGCAGGGCCATGTGGCAGAGAATGTCTCTTGATGCTGTGATGCTGTTGCTCCAGTGGGCCAGGTGCCAGGCCAGGTGTCCTGGGAGATGGTGATGTAGCAGCCACCCTCACGGTCCTTTCCGTGGACGACCCGGCTTCCTGCGGGGAACCTCAGCAGCAGGCCGTGACGACGTCTGGGATGCTCCGTCGGATGTTTCCTCCTCCTCCTCATGATCCCTCCCTGTGGGTGGTGATGTTCTCCGCCTTCTGGCACAGGGAGGGTCGGCCATGGTGTCGGCCATCCGACGGAGTTCAGCGTGAATCCCCTGGGACGCCGTCACTTGCTCAGCCTGTCTGTCCTCCATCCTCCGTTGGTGTAGCTGTAGACAGGCTATTAGCTCCGCATGTTGCTGGGCCTGCTGGACCTTGATCCCCTCGAGGACAGACACAACCTGGGCCATGCCCGTGGTGTCCTGCCGGTATGAGTCCAGGATGTTACGGACATGGGAAAATACCGGATCCCCAGCCAACTGGTCAGGCTCGCGCCTCCGCCGTCCTCCACTCCCACCACCCCTGCCCACTTGCGTCTGGCTTGCACTTGTGGGCACATCGGGTCTCCGGGACACCTGAGGGGTGGCATTGGCGTTGTCGCCTGCCTCCTCCTGGGTGCCCGGGACACCGTGTCCCTCCTGGCGAGCCTGGCTGCATTGTGGTGTTGGGGCAGGGATCCTGGGTGTCTCCTGGGATGTGGCAGGAGTGGGGGTGGTGGTTGGCACGGTTGTACCTGACGCAGGTGCTGCAGGTGGTTGGACACCAGAGGGGCCAGGTCGGTCGGGGTCGTCCGCAGAGTGGTGAGAGTGGTCGCTGCCGGTGGGATCGGTCTCCTGCAGATCCGGGTCCTGTGAGTGTTCCCCCCCAGTGTTGGGGGGTGCGGCACGACGTTGACCTGTGTGTGAGAGAGAAAATGTTAATTTGGATCCATGCAACATCCAGGTTTCATCCGTTACAAAGTTGGCACATTTCCTCTTGGAATTAGGATCTGTCTTGCATTCCACTCACAGTGCACTTGTGCATGTGTGTGTCCCTTGGGCACCAATTTGGCACCTTTAACTATGTGTGGCACAGTCTTACTTGCTGCGTCAAGTGTGACTGCAGTCAGCAGTGGAGTGTGCATGTGTGCCGAGCTATGCATTTGCGCCTTCCTTGTAGCACTGTACATGTGCACATGGAGTGGATCCACACACTTATATGATGCAGGTGGCTGTCCTTGTGCTCGTGTACAGGTTGTGACATGGCCCTGCGTTTTGCCATGATGAAGAGGGGGGGTTCTGGCACTGGCCACCCTTGTCTACATGCACGCAGTCCACCTGCTGACGAGCAGACATTCCCACACACCAAAGGACTGATTTGCTCTCCCTGTGTCTCCCTCCTTCTCTGTCCCCCTCTCCCTCCCTCTCTGTCCCCCTCTCCCTCCCTCTGTGTGTCAGCCTCCTCCCTGTGTCCATCTTCCTGTGTCTCCCTCCCTCTCTGTCCCCCTCTCCCTCCCTCTCTGTCCCCCTCTCCCTCCCTCTGTGTGTCAGCCTCCTCCCTGTGTCCATCTTCCTGTGTCTCCCTCCCTCTCTGTCCCCCTCTCCCTCCCTCTCTGTCCCCCTCTCCCTCCCTCTGTGTGTCAGCCTCCTCCCTGTGTCCATCTTCCTGTGTCTCCCTCCCTCTCTGTCCCCCTCTCCCTCCCTCTCTGTCCCCCTCTCCCTCCCTCTGTGTGTCAGCCTCCTCCCTCTGTCCATCTTCCTGTGTCTCCCTCCCTCTCTGTCCCCCTCTCCCTCCCTCTCTGTCCCCCTCTCCCTCCCTCTGTGTGTCAGCCTCCTCCCTCTGTCCATCTTCCTGTGTCTCCCTCCCTCTCTGTCCCCCTCTCCCTCCCTCTCTGTCCCCCTCTCCCTCCCTCTGTGTGTCAGCCTCCTCCCTCTGTCCATCTTCCTGTGTCTCCCTCCCTCTCTGTCCCCCTCTCCCTCCCTCTCTGTCCCCTTCTCCCTCCCTCTGTGTGTCAGCCTCCTCCCTCTGTCCATCTTCCTGTGTCTCCCTCCCTCTCTGTCCCCCTCTCCCTCCCTCTCTGTCCCCCTCTCCCTCCCTCTGTGTGTCAGCCTCCTCCCTGTGTCCATCTTCCTGTGTCTCCCTCCCTCTCTGTCCCCCTCTCCCTCCCTCTCTGTCCCCCTCTCCCTCCCTCTCTGTCCCCCTCTCCCTCCCTCCGTGTGTCACCCTCTGTCACCTTGGCCCAGCTTCCTGGGCACACACTGTTAGCAGATCTTTGAGTGGCCCTTGGCCTGTTGATGTGAGTTTGTTTCTGATCTCCAGGCACCCATTTTGTCTGCTGTGTGTCTGTGCGCTGCTGCTGTGGTGGTGTGTGCTGCCACTCTCTCACACTGTTGGCTGTTCATTAGCTGCTGGCATGTGCAAAACAGTGCCTTCACCCCCATGTGTTGATGCAAGGCGTCCGCCATTTGCTGGCAAGTCATTCCTGTGTTGGGACACAGTGTTTGTCTGGCTGTGACCTAGGCCATATGGGCAGAGGGCATTGTTGTCTGCTTTGGAGTCGCACTATGTGATTCTTGGTGCCCAGCCTCCCGCCATCCGGGTTACCGTGTCATGTGTTGTTGTCTTCTGTGGCCTGCGACTTGACATTGTCCAGCTGGGTGCATGGGGCATGGTGGCAGCAGTGGCATGTGCCTGCTCATGGAGTGTGGTTGAGTAATGCGATGGCTTGTGGTGGTTGCGTGCCTGTTATTAATTTTGGTTGTGGTTGCAGTTCCCCCCATGTGAGGTGCGTTGTTTGTGTACTCACCCGGGTCTCGGAGTCCTTCTACTCCTTCAACTGCCTCCACCGGCAGTATGGCCATCACCCTCTCCTCCCAGGGATGGTACTGTACGGCTCTGCGGGAGGGCCCTCCTCCGGTGGCGTTGGCCTGGTCGTGTTCCTCCTGTCTCTTGGCTCTGACCCTCCTCCGCAGATCGTACCACCTGTTCTGGCAATCCTGCTTGGTCCTCCTGGTGTCCGCAACAGCATTCACAGCATCGACGATGGTCTGCCACATGGCTGTTTTGGCTGTCTGGCTGGTGCTTCTGACCAATGTTCCAAAGATCTGTGGCTCGACTCTGAGGATTTGATCAACAAGGACCTCCAACTCTCGGTGACTGAACTTTGGATTCTTGGTAGTGGGCATGGTGAGGGGTGTGGGTGGGGATGGTGTGGGTGTGGGGGGGGTGTGGATGTTGGGGGGGGGTGTGGATGGTTGTGTGTGTGTGTGAATGTGATGAGAGGGTGTTTGTGAGGGTGGTCGTGTGAAGGTGTGCAAGTGTAAGATGTGGTGTCGCTTGTAGTCTGGTTCTGTGGTGTCTGGCAGCAGTGGGTCTGTTGCAAAGGCTCATGGTTTGTGTGTGTGGGCCCTTTTCATTGGTCCATGGGTGGGTGTGGCAGTGTTTGAATTTTGGGTGGGTGTGTTATAAGGAGTGGTGGTGTATTGGGCCTCTGTTTGTTTTTGACAGTTGCAGGTCAGTGATTGTGTTATTTTAGTGGTTGTTGGCCATGTTTAGTGGCTGTGTGCCTTTCGAATGGTGTATTGTTGTGTTGTTTTGTTTTGTCCTTGTTGTGTACGTGCGTTTTGAGCGTGTGTACGGTGTGTACATGGGCCATTTGGTTGTACGATTATGTCCTTGTGTGTGGCTTTGTACGACTCGTACATGCGGTTGTGATGTTGGGGCATGGGGTGCGCTCCGTACTTAGGAGGTTGTGTTGGGGGTGCGCCAGGAACGTACTGGGGTGGGGGTACGACTGGAACGTACTGGGGTGTGGGTAGACGGGGCTATGACACGTCCTGGGGTGGGGGTGTGGCTCGCACGTACTGGGGTGTAGGTACACGGGGGGTACGACACGTACTGGGGTGGGGGTACGACTGGAACGTACTGGGGTGTGGGTAGACGGGGCTATGACACGTCCTGGGGTGGGGGTGTGGCTCGCACGTACTGGGGTGTAGGTACACGGGGGTACGACACGTACTGGGGTGGGGGTACGACTGGAACGTACTGGGGTGTGGGTAGACGGGGCTATGACACGTCCTGGGGTGGGGGTGTGGCTCGCACGTACTGGGGTGTAGGTACACGGGGGGTACGACACGTACTGGGGTGGGGGTACGACTGGAACGTACTGGGGTGTGGGTAGACGGGGCTATGACACGTCCTGGGGTGGGGGTGTGGCTCGCACGTACTGGGGTGTAGGTACACGGGGGGTACGACACGTACTGGGGTGGGGGTACGACTGGAACGTACTGGGGTGTGGGTAGACGGGGCTATGACACGTCCTGGGGTGGGGGTGTGGCTCGCACGTACTGGGGTGTAGGTACACGGGGGGTACGACACGTACTGGGGTGGGGGTACGACTGGAACGTACTGGGGTGTGGGTAGACGGGGCTATGACACGTCCTGGGGTGGGGGTGTGGCTCGCACGTACTGGGGTGTAGGTACACGGGGGGTACGACACGTACTGGGGTGGGGGTACGACTGGAACGTACTGGGGTGTGGGTAGACGGGGCTATGACACGTCCTGGGGTGGGGGTGTGGCTCGCACGTACTGGGGTGTAGGTACACGGGGGTACGACACGTACAGGGGTGGGGGGGTGTACATGGACGGTGGTACGACACGTACTGGGGTGGGGGGGTGTACATTGACGGTGGTACAACACGTACTGGGGTGGGGGTACGACTGGAACGTACTGGGGTGTGGGTAGACGGGGCTATGACACGTCCTGGGGTGGGGGTGTGGCTCGCACGTACTGGGGTGTAGGTACACGGGGGTACGACACGTACAGGGGTGGGGGGGTGTACATGGACGGTGGTACGACACGTACTGGGGTGGGGGGGTGTACATTGACGGTGGTACGACACGTACTGGGGTGGGGGTACGACTGGAACGTACTGGGGTGTGGGTAGACGGGGCTATGACACGTCCTGGGGTGGGGGTGTGGCTCGCACGTACTGGGGTGTAGGTACACGGGGGGTACGACACGTACTGGGGTGGGGGTACGACTGGAACGTACTGGGGTGTGGGTAGACGGGGCTATGACACGTCCTGGGGTGGGGGTGTGGCTCGCACGTACTGGGGTGTAGGTACACGGGGGTACGACACGTACAGGGGTGGGGGGGTGTACATGGACGGTGGTACGACACGTACTGGGGTGGGGGTACGACTGGAACGTACTGGGGTGTGGGTAGACGGGGCTATGACACGTCCTGGGGTGGGGGTGTGGCTCGCACGTACTGGGGTGTAGGTACACGGGGGGTACGACACGTACTGGGGTGGGGGGGTGTCCATGGACGATGGTACAACACGTACTGGGGTGGGGGGGTGTACATTGACGGTGGTACGACACGTCCTGGGGTGGGGGTTCGACTGGAACGTACTGGGGTGTACCTAGACGGGTGGGGGTATACATATACGGGGGGTACGTGTCGGACGTACGGGGGCTGGGGGGAGTGTTGGGCGCGTATGCGGGCACATGTCTCCATGGTTGCTGTAAGAGTTCGGTGCGGACGGTGTTTTTTCCATACGGTTGTAACCTCGGACGCACGGGATGGATCGTGATTCCTAGGTCGGACTTGGTTTTTCACGTTTGTAAGGTAAATCGTCCGAGGACGTGTCGGACACATTTTCCGACCCGGGGACGTGTGGGGAATGATTCCCAGTGCGGTTCGTATGGACTTTTTACCATGCGAATCGTGATTGCCAGTTCGTACGGCACTTGTACGATTCGTACGGTAAAAAGACCCGATACGGGTCGCACGGGGGAATTTTTTACCGGATCGTGATCGGCACCTTAGTGTTTTGTTCACACTAGCTAAAATACAATAGCAGAGAAAAGCGTGACCAATTGGGTATAGTACCAAAAGTGGGTCAATGTTGACATTTCATTGTTATTCATATATACGCTTGATTCTCACTTGACTTAGTGATGTTCGACATAATACACAAATGCGTTACATTTTTATATATGTCAGACCTTGTGAGAATGATTCCTATAGCAGTAATACATGACATACATGGCTCCTAGGTAACCAATTTATATCATAGGTATACATCTTTTTTTAGAGCACGATTGAAATGGTACAACCTGATGTTCCTATTTTGTATTCTACATAGATTTACCTTGCACTTTGTGCTTAGAAATAGAACTTAATGCAACAGAACATGAACAGAGTGCAGGAGCAGCCACTCACCTTTGCTAAATGTGCACCTGTAAGAAGAAAATCCTAACTTTACTGCTACTAAATGCCTTCTGTGACTACGAAAAGTAGTACGTTTAGGATTTTGTCTCAGATTACTTCTGTGAATCGGGCCCATAATCAGATGCATAGTTATGGCTTGCAAACCTGGTTTGCACAGCAAAGTTGCCAGCGTTGTTCATGCCCAAACACGTAGGGCCCTGATGTATATGTTGGTGGTGACGGAGTTCCCTTTCTGCCAACATTCTTATCTGCCCACCCGATTTAGATTTGGGCGGACCATAGGTTTGACGACAGTGGAGACTACCCTGTCTCCACAGTGCTCAAACCCGTCCAACGGCATGCCAAATAAGGGCCATCAGAGTGATGAATACAGGCCCCAGCTAGGCCCGCAGGACACAAGGGTTCGCTCTCCTGTAATGGAATCTATAAGGAAGTTGGCACGGAAACTGCAAAGTACAAAGAGAGCATTTATTAACCCTTAAGGGTGGTCCTACAATCCACACAACACTCTTCAGTATTGCATAGAGTAGCACAAAGAACTTACGTACATGGTCCCCTTTTATACACAATAGAGGGGCTCATAAGTGGGTGGATACAACATGAGGCCGAAGAACATTACCATTTATGGTCATTTTCAATACTGAATCAATATGTGGGCGGAGCTAACACACTCCTTGAGCCCGCGAAAACATGGTCAAGCAAGGCTAACTGATAACAGATGTGGTCAAGTCTGGGCATGTGCCAGATGGACAAAGGAGCTATTTATAGACTGTTACTAGGCAGATTACAAGAGCAACTAACACAGAGGTTGGACTCTTCTCGTGGGGAACACGTGGAAGCATAACAATACAAAATGGAGTCCAAACTTCGGTCAACATAACGGAGAAAACATGATCTAGAGAAGGGAATTAATGTCTTTAGTAAATGCTTAATCACATCGTCGTTTCAATTTACAACAGACGACCCTTTCAGCATTTACTGAAGACATCCGGTTTGTTAGGATAATCATCATGTATGTCAATTGTCATCATTTCTTCAACTTCTTTAGCTAAACGTTTTTGGTGAGCAACATCGGCAATAGCTTTCTTATCAGGGATACAGAATGATACACATAATGAGCAGAGCAAGGGACCACATTGAACGCAGATACAGCACGAAAACAGAACCGCTACAATAATGCAGAGACCAGTTAGAACCTTCCATCCCCAGGCAGTAATTAACGCCCAAAACCATCCAGAAAAGGACCAAGTGCCGTTTTCTGTATGGATCTCAGCTGCAATTTTATGCAGTTTATTGATGGCATTATAAACTGATGGCGTATGATCAGGGATAAACACACAACAGCTACTTCCAATAATTTTACATGCTCCTCCTCTGTCAGCTAGCATAACGTCTAATACCATACGATTCTGCAATGCAACAATTCTAGTAATTTGCAATTCCTCCGTAAGATTCCCAAGAGCAGCAGCAGTCTGATTTGTCACAGCTTCTACCACTCTTGTTAATCTTCGGATCTTCCTACTGTTCAGGGCAGCTCCAACAAAGAAAAACAGTCCTAAGTTAAAATCAATATACTGCTGCAGACTGGTATCAGTCTGATCTACATCGTCAATTGATAAAGTACGTTTATACCTATTTACAGTCACATTATTCAATAATTTCAAATCCTTATGATAAGATGCGGGTGCTAGGAATACAGGAGGTAATAGAAATGATACATAGCATACCCCAGACCACCCAGCCGGCAGACGGTAATAACCTTTATTTCCACACACAAAGTACGTATTATGGGAGGCCAAAAAGGTACTATTGTTCAACCCATCAATGTTCAGAACAGTAATACAATCACTAACACCAACAGGGATAAAACCCACACTCTGGACACACAGATCCGCTTGAGCTTGTGCTACTTGGATCACAAATTTGTCCTTTCCCACAGTGTCTCTTGTGTTCGTGAAGATGTAGGGAATGGATTCATTGTCTGGTCGGTACTCTTCCCACTCCCAAATTGTCCCATTCGCTTGTGGATACCCATTTTTGTCTTGATGGCATTCTTTATTGAGTCTGAAGAGCAATCGTCCCACTGTCGGTTTCCGAGTGGCAAAAAGCAAAGTATACCATGCTCTACAAGAGCCATTATGAGAGAAAGGAAGTGGTATAAATGGCGTTCCTCCTTTCTTCTGATGAGCTGGCATCATCCCACATATCCAACAGTTCGTAGCATTCGTAGCAACGTGGGTATGATGCAGCATCTGGATAAAAGTGTTGTTCAAGTAAGATTGTCGATGCTTCAACTCTTGATACGGTAATGTATAAAAGTAGTGCTCCTCAGGCACCGGAGTTGTCAACACAAGAATCTTCCGAGCGGGAGTTACATCCTCCACGAACCATGTGGTTATCCCAACAATGGCTACTGTCAACATGAACCCTAATGCACAAAGGATTTTCTTTTTCTCCATATCAAAGTAAAAATAAAACCCAATATCTTCCTGAAACTAAAAGTCTGTCAGAACTCTTCCCCTTGGGCAGCGGTTGATTTCTTCACCAGCGGGCCAAGACGGGTGTCGCTACACTAATGCAGGGCTGATCCCCCCCCCTTGCCTCATCGGCTCTCCGTTTCACTAACCCAAGGGCCGTTCTGACAGTATGTCCCGGTACTGGAAAACTCACTTCCTTGGTCGAAGATGATATCGCCTTCCTCCAGGAGTCGCGTGGTCCGGAAAGAGCTCCTCAGTGGCGTTTGGCTCCGCAGCACGGCCTGTCTCTGCAGCCAAGATTTCTCGTTGATCGGTCAGCACGGCAGGTTCCACCAATCCGGGCGGCACCTTCCTACAGTGCAGGGAATGGATCCAATTCTTTCTGTTGGAGACTCGCACAGCCGTCCTCGTTGCGAGGAGGACCTGCTCAGGACCCACCCATCTCGGTTCCAAGCTGTTTGTTCTGTCAAATATTTTCACCATCACGTGGTCCCCAGGCCGGAGACCATGTCCTTCACCGGTAGACCGATCAGGGAGCGCCTCTCGGACCTGTTGATGAATAGAAACCAAGTTATCCGTTAACTGTGCCAGATAATCGTTCATCATTACACAAGGTACATCATACACAGCCTTAGGTTTTGGTGGACCCCAAATATTCATTGGGCGTCCGAAAACAATCTCATACGGTGTAAGGCCAGTTCGAGAGTGCGGTACCGATCTAATTGACAATAACGCCAGTGGCAAAGCGTCTGGCCAAGTCAAAGACGTCGAAGCTTGAATTTTAGCGATCTTAAGCTTCAGTGTACCATTATACTTCTCGACTAGTCCTGCAGACTGAGGGTGTAATACCGCGTGAAACTTCTGGGTGATGCCCAGGCCCTTCAAGACGTACTTTATAACATCCGCTACAAAGTGAGGCCCATTATCACTCCACAGAAGTCTACAGACGCCATATCGAGGGAAGAACTCTTTCAGCAGCAACTTCGCAGTAGTCATTGCAGTATTGTCTTTCGTAGGGTACGCTTCAACCCATTTGCTGAAAGCGCAGACCACTACTAGAACATACTTCAGATTATTACAGCGCTCAAGCTGGATGTAATCCATCTGCAAAACCTCGAAGGGTGCAGTAGGTGTCACAAATCCTCCTGCCGGAGTTCGAGTACCCTTTCCTGGGTTATACCTCAGGCAGATCATACAGGTCTGCACCACCCTCTTCGCTGTGCTAGCAATCTCTGGATGCTCCCAGACTTGGGTAAGCAATTTCACAATTGCGGAAGCTCCAACATGTGCTAGCCCATGTGCCATCTGAACCATAGGTTGTACAAAAGCTGTGGGTAATTTCCATCTATCCATCTGCTTATTTCTCCAGCAGCCCTCGTCATCCAGTTCTCCCTCACTAGCCCATTGTTCCCGCTCTTTGTCAGAAGCGGTCCTCTGCATTTCCCGCACTTCCTCCTTCGCATCATGCCATCTTTCCACCTGTGACTTTACTACATACATGGCAGTAGTACCGGGCTGCATCGCAGTCTCCCGTGCTACTCGATCCGCTAACGCATTCCCTTCTCCAACTTTATCAACTACTTTCCTATGGGCGCTACACTTAACGATGGCAATTTTCTTTGGGTATGTCAATGCGGTCAAAAGATTGTGAACTAACTCTCCATGCATTATCTGTACTCCATGTGACGTTAAAAACCCTCTCTCCTTCCAGAGTAGGCCGAAGTCATGCGCTACTCCGAAGGCATAGCGGCTATCTGTATAAACATTCACACATAGTCCTGTACTGAGCTCACATGCTCGTGTTAGTGCTATCAGTTCCGCTGCTTGGGCTGATTTCTGTGGTATGCGTGCTGTCTCCACTATCGTTTGCAATGTGGTAATCGCATACGCTGCTGAAGTCGTACCATCTGGTAGCTTCAGACAGGATCCATCCACCCACAGTTCTCCATCTACATCTGGAAAGGGCGTATCCTGGAGATCAATACGACCCTTTGTTTGTTCCTCAGTCACGAGAATACAATCATGCGCTTTCCGCGCCTCAGGCTGGGTTTCGGGGTATGGCAACAATGTTGCCGGGTTTAACGTTACGCACCTTTTTAACGTAATATGAGGAGCCAAAAGCGTCAACTCATATCCCGTTAAACGGGCACTGGTCAAATGCTGCGTCTTTGTTTGATTAAGCAGGGCATCGACAGCATGGGGGACTAATACCAACAGCTTATGAGATAACACAATTCCCTCACTTTGGCGTATTGACACAGCTGTCGCCGCAACCGAGCGAAAACACCCTGGTAATGCTCGGGCGACAGGATCAAGTACAGCCGAAAAATATGCACAAGGGCGCTGCTTATCGCCGTGCATCTGTACTAAAACTGACAATGCACATCCATCTTTCTCATGCACATACAACGAAAAGGGTTTTGCATAATCAGGGGTCCCTAACACTGGTGCTGAACAAAGGGCCTGTCGGAGTTGCTGAAAAGCAGTATCACACTCATCTGACCAAGGGATTGGGATAGGCGTGTCCTTTGTCAAGAGGGCTAACAATGGCTTAGCTATGTGCGAAAACCCCAATATCCACTGTCTACAAAAAGAAACAAGGCCCAAAAATGCACGCACATCCTTCTGTGTGGACGGTCTCGGTGTGTCCAAAATTACTTGGATACGATCCGGTGTGAGTGCACGTCCCTCCTTAGACAAAAGGTGACCCAAATAAGTCACCTTTGGTCTACAGAATTGCAATTTCTTCCTAGATACCTTATGATTGTGGGATGCTAAAAAGGAGAGTAAGGATAACGTACTTTTCTCACACAACTCCAGGGTGTCAGCCGCCAGCAAGAGGTCATCGACATATTGAATGAGGGCGACCCCCTCGAGCAGAACAAAAGAATCCAATTGTCTTTTCAAAGCCTGACTATAAATGCTAGGGCTTTCTGTGTAGCCCTGGGGAATCCTACAAAAACGATAAGATCTATTATTTAATGTAAACCCAAAAAGATATCGGCTATCAGGGTGAATGGGAATGGAAAAGAAGGCATTCTTCAAATCGATCACAGAGAACATAGTCGCCATAGGTGGTACCAAAGTAAGCAACGTTGTGATATCGGAAACCACTGGGTACTGAGGTATCACGATCTTGTTCACCTCTCTCAAATCAATTATAAACCGATAAACTCTGGCATCCGTATCCTTTTTCAGTATGGGAAGAATCGGACTATTACAAATGTTGTAGGGGACTTCCCCCACTACTCCTACCGCCATCAAATCCTGCACTATCTGCACGAGAGCCTCCTCACCCTCCTGGGAAATACGGTACTGTGGGAGGCGTGGTAACACCGCCCCCTCCTGGACACTAATGTGGACCGGTGGAATCACCATTTGTCCCACATCAGTATCCGAAGTTGCCCACAAAGCACGAGGGAGGGTAGCTAACAGCGCATCCTCTGACATCGCACACATCCGTTCAGATCGGGGGTAATTGTCATTCAATATTACCCGCACACCAGCAGGGGAGCAGCGGATCGTAGCCCTAAAATGCTTTAACATATCAAGACCCATAATGTTGTCCGGTGTGTACGGGGCAAGCAGAAACGGACAGAGTGCAGAAAAAGAATCAACCTTAAACATGAGGGGCTGCGAAAGAGGGCTTCGGGAGAGTGTACCGTCAAACCCTACCGATGTGACCATTAAGCCGGATGGGGGAGCCCCCGGAACCAATTGCTTAGACAGTGCACTACGTGTCGCTCCTGTATCCACTAGGAACTGATCAGTAGAGCCCAAAACCTCAGCCGATACATAAGGGCCCTTCTGATCGACCGGCACCTCAACTGATTCTAACCCCCATCCAACGCATTCCTATGCATGCTGAGAGTCATGGTACCCCGACCGGTCAATCCCCGACGCTTGGTACTGATGTTGGCGATCGAAAACATTTGATCTGTCTCGGTGCTGCCCAGCAGAGTCAAAACGAGCCTGTTCGTTAGAATTCCCTCGAAAGTTCGAGAAACCCCCTCTACCTCGCGGGCCACCGTGGGTATGCCCCTGACGCGATGCATGCAACACCGGGCAGTCCCTAGCCCAATGACCCGATTGCTTACAATACGCACATTGGTTCCTATTCAAATCAGATCGGCCCGAGGGAGGACCATAAGATCCTCCCCTACCTCTATTACTACCCCGTCGGGGCGGGCCATAGACTTGTGCCAACATCACCTTTGTTTTCAAATCTTTCGATTTCTTTTCTTCCTTGCCCTTTGCTTCTTGCTCCTGACGCTCATAATACTGGGCGATAGTCAGGAGGGCCGTCGGTGTAGCGGAGGACCAAGAACTTTCACTCGCTTTTAGACGGGCCGCAACTGCCGGCAGCAGATTAGCCACATATTTATCCGCAAAAAGGTGGCGGCCCGTATCGTCAGTAAGCGACTGGCCACTAAAATCATGAAACGTCTCCTCAAAGCGCGTAAAGAAGTCCGCAACTGACTCGTCAACTTTCTGTTTACATGCAGCTAACATATTCCAGTCAATCTTTTTAGGGGGGATAATTGTCTTCAACTTAGCCACAATAGCAGCAGGGAGATCTAAAATACTCTGGGGCGGTTTCTGCGCGGGCTTCCGCTCCCTATCCTCATCCTCAAGGTCAGACCACCGGGCCTTAAAGGCAACTATATCATCTACCTTTCGGACAGATCGCCACATATCCGGTGGTAGAATAAGGCCAAAGAACAGGTCTATATCTGCTAAAGTCATAACGCAAGAATTCAAGGCCCCCTCGACTTCTTCATAGAAGGCCGCTGGATTCTTGCGGGGGTCAGGCAGCGCATTCTTTAATGCCATAACATCAGCTCTATGCCATGGAGTATAAACCCAATTATACACAAAATATCCCTTAGCATCGGCGGAGGTAATGTCCGAGCTAGTCCCCGCTCCTTTAGGAGGAACATACAAAGGCGCCGCCTCGCGCATTGGCTTAGCATGCACTAGATCGCTCTTATCTGATTGAGAGGTGGATGAGTGGCCTCCTGCGGTACACGAATCCGACTGCGTCTCCTCCCCTGCTCGTTGGCGCGCTTTTTCTTTATGGGCCAGCACCGCGTCCCGCAAGGCGAATAGCCGCCGAGCCGTATCAGGAGCCTTAGAGGGAGAAAAAACACCATCATGCAATGCTTTAGCATCCGATGTCACTTCTTCAGGCTCAAAGACACTAGAATATTTCCGAAAAGCAGCAATCACTTCCTCAGCGAAATGGCTCAAAAAATACAATCTCTCTCTATCCTGCCACGACCCCCACGTATGGAACAATTCATCCACGGACACCTTACCCTTAAGTGCACGGAAGGAAATTTGCCGAAGCTCAGCCATATGCTCAGCCGATAACATGGACCGCGTATCTACCTTTCCCGGACCCGGGACAGAATCTTGTGGCCTCGGAGCAGATGCGCCAACATAAGGGGGCGGAGAGCGATCTAGTAAATAAAAATCATCATCAAGATTATTAAGGACAGGATAAAGTGGCTGCCGAACAGCATATTGACCCGAGACTTGCAGCCTACGTTCTTTCTCTTGCCTCTCCGTTTGTTCTTTGTCCTCCCGACGCCTCGCTTCCTGTGCCCGCACATGATCATTCTTCCGTTGTTCTTTATCGAACAGCGCTTTCTCACGCTTCTCTCGCTCACGCACCTCCTTCACCCACAACCGCACACACTCAAACATATCCTGACGAGCACGCCGCTTACACATACACTGTTCCACATACTCAATCTTACGTATATCAAACGATCCATACAAAGGCCATCGTAACTCAGGATCTTTTTTAGTATATTTCCTCCATACTGTGCTGTACATTATGGAAGAAAGACCATGCTTCACATACATATCCCTATTAGGAGTCCCCCTGGGGGAGCTGGAGCAGATTCCTCGAGGTTCAACCGGTTTCCAAAACAGCAACACCACTTAAGGAGTGCGCTGAAAGCAGGCATGCTCAGAAATAATGCAAAATATGCAATATTATAGAGAAAATGGCACTTAATCGTTGCGCCGTTCAAAGTTACACAGCTCCGGAGAAATCTCTCCACATTACCTGCCTATATGTGTTGCAACGCATATATTTTCACAAAGACAAATACAAAATATGACTAGTCATCACAAATCAAACACAAATAGCCAGATCAGGCTTCAAAAACTCGGAGCAAGTACCGTACACCGGTTCTTACCAATCAAGAGTCCAGATTCCAACTGCCAAGCTCCACAATCGCCCAAACGGCTTTCACGGCAAGACCGACAGAAGAGGTCTCAGTCGAGGACCGGCGCCACCCAGACGGTCAGCTCGGAAGGGAAGGAAGAAAAAACCTCGGGATGCCAGGGCTAAGACGCCGCTGGCAGTGATCACGTCCCCGGCCAAATTCCTCACCTTCGTCGCGACCAGTCCTTCGAGCATCCGAGTCGCCGATGAGCCCCACGTGACGGGCGCCAATTGATGAATACAGGCCCCAGCTAGGCCCGCAGGACACAAGGGTTCGCTCTCCTGTAATGGAATCTATAAGGAAGTTGGCACGGAAACTGCAAAGTACAAAGACAGCATTTATTAACCCTTAAGGGTGGTCCTACAATCCACACAACACTCTTCAGTATTGCATAGAGTAGCACAAAGAACTTACGTACATGGTCCCCTTTTATACACAATAGAGGGGCTCATAAGTGGGTGGATACAACATGAGGCCGAAGAACATTACCATTTATGGTCATTTTCAATACTGAATCAATATGTGGGCGGAGCTAACACACTCCTTGAGCCCGCGAAAACATGGTCAAGCAAGGCTAACTGATAACAGATGTGGTCAAGTCTGGGCATGTGCCAGATGGACAAAGGAGCTATTTATAGACTGTTACTAGGCAGATTACAAGAGCAACTAACACAGAGGTTGGACTCTTCTCGTGGGGAACACGTGGAAGCATAACAATACAAAATGGAGTCCAAACTTCGGTCAACATAACGGAGAAAACATGATCTAGAGAAGGGAATTAATGTCTTTAGTAAATGCTTAATCACATCGTCGTTTCAATTTACAACAAGAGGTTTGTCTATATGTCCACCCACCTAAATTAGATGGGCGGATAAGCACACGTTTTTCAATGCCCATTACTGTCAGGAAAAATCTGGTGGTAAGGGGCAATGTAAATGCTCAATGCCCCACTTGCCATGGGAGGAAACTCTCATTGTGAAGAGCTCTGCATTGTGGACGGAGCCATCCGTCAAACTTACAATGCATTTCCGGGAACTGTCATGACAATGATTGCTGAAAATGCAAGAGATGTCCTCAGGGGCAGTGAGCATCTCTAAATATAGTGGGCAGAGTACCCTCGGAATGGTGGGAGAAAAGTATTTCACAAAGGCAACAGTAATTACTACATCCGCTGATATAAATCATCCCTATACTGATATGCAGAGGTATGTAACTTTAAGCATACTAAAGTTGCAACCATGGTACAGAAGTGTACCAGATAATAACATTGACAAATTGTAGCAGTACAGGTGCTTGAACAATACATTGCTATGCCAGTAGTCTGGTAATTCAGTGCTATGCGCCCTGGACAGATGTAGTTTTCTACTCTCCCAAGTTTGTCCCCTAACATCAACCTCAAGATAGTTTGTTTTCACGTAATTGCTCAGTTTACTCACGAGCTGGTGGAGACCTACAGGATTCAGCCATATATGGTTACATCATCTGATGTCAGCAGTTCAAAAATAGGACACCCCTCTCAGCTTCACAGGGAAACTACCCACAAAGGCCATTGCAGCTTGAAGGTTGACCTACGATATATCCTACGATTTAGCATACCATCTTCCATGTTCTTCATTTGGAACCATGTACTGGAGCACTGCCATGGGATCAGTTGCAAAAATGTTGTTAATATCCCCTTGAGTTTTGGCCAGATGGTGCCCTTGGTCCCTTCTTCCAAGGCTGCACCAAAGTCCATAAAACAACAAGACAGAGTTGGAACTGGTTCCTCCAGAGTCAAGTTCCTATGTCTTTTGCTTTGGCTTTGCAGAGACAGCCAAGATAAGGCATTAGGTGTTAGTCCGAAGGGTCACTGTGACAGTTGTTGACCCATTTTGGATAAATGACTCTCACGCTACGAATCTAAGATAGTGCCATACAGTAGACACTATTTACATAAATGCATGAGTTGCCGCTGCCACCATCAAGGGTTTTCTTTTACCCTGCAGCGAGGGTTTTAGATTGCCTCATCCCATTTATCTTGCTACCCACTTTCGCCTCCGTCTAGTTTTTCATCTAGAAGGTTTGCTGCAAGGATTCGTGAGAGAGTTGTCCCATTCTATTTCAAATACAGTGATTGAGGATTCCACCTGAAAACAGCCATGAATCTTGCAGTCATCACCACGAAACTAAAGACTGTGTGACTTCTCAACTGGATTTATCATTTCAAACCATAAGGTGTGTCTTGTTCACATTGAGAAGAAGCTATGCGCCTCCAGAAATACCCTCTTCCTCTGAGCTAGGATGAAATAGTCGAAACTTTTCATTCTCATGCTAAGGAGGACACCCAACCCCCATACATGATTTTGGGGTCCTGCCTCTGCCTGTTGCCGATGCATCAGGCTTTCATACCTGGAGATGGCTTTTTGGAGCACAACTACCACTCTTACTAGCGCTTCTGCAGATGCAAATTTTTTGTAGATTCACAGTGCACTCCCCATGAGCCTTCCCTCATTACTGACTCATTTTCCCCACTAGGGAGTCACATGTCCCTCCCAGAGTCTCCTATTGCATGCATTACTCACCGCCCTCGCTGATAGCAATCCTGACCTTTTCCGGGCTGTCTTCATAGCTGCAACTTACCCTCCGCTACCATCATTCCTGTTTTTTTTTTGCAGTTTTATAAAGCACAAACTTGAAATGAAGGTATTGAAGCGCATTACATGAGCACCAGTTACATTACACAAGAACAAGTTCTCTTTGCTAAGATAGCGTCCTGTGCATAGGCGGAGAGAAATTTCACGCCCTTGCTGATGGTAGTGAATTAAATGGGGCAGCATGGGTTCCTTTTGTGTTCACTGGTCAGTACCTGGATGAGCAGGGACTTGCCCTGAAAACAAACATCCCGGGACATCCCCCAGCTCACCTAAATCACCAATAGCTTAGCTGCCTCACAGATGATGGTTTTGTTGATGTGTGTCAGCAGGGATCAGAGGGTGTAGGGAGGGTAAGGAAGAGAGCTAAAGAGGTGTGAAAAACATTGCCTGTCATATGATAATGAAGGACTTAAACCACTTTAAACTGGAAAATCAGACAAAAACGAACAGGCAGGGACAGGGACAAGGCTGGAGAAAGGTGAGACGGGTGGTGCTGTTGACAAAACTTTAATGCTCACAGCTTCATGCGCCCCTCAGAAAATTGGCTACCTAGCTCGCCCATGCTAAAGGCCAGCCCAGCATGTTCATTTTATTTTTTAGGTTAGGCACGAGCACTTTGAGTATTTTTCCCAGAATCACACGATGTTGAACTGATCCCGAGACTCAAAACTGCTTCCCCATCTCCAAAGTGGGCAGCTCTGGCCATTACACCACCTCCTCGCTCCAGTTAAAGTACTACTACTGTTTAGTTGGTATTATTTGAGGATGATCACCTCTAACTGTGTTACTCATACAGATTCTCTACTGCTATGGTTTTTATCAGTGTCAACCTGATGTGGTCAGTTGAGCCTAAAGGTCATCTTGGTCTAGGTTAATAAAACATGCAGTCTTAAGTGGGCTGTGGGTTTACTTGTCAAGAGTAAAGTAAAATGCACTAAGCACTAATGTTATACAATAGAGAGCAATACCAGAAAAAGGCCATATACACTATATTGTTATATATAGAGAAATATCTATATTTATTAAATGCAATACAGTTATCTATTTCACACAAAATGTCATATGCGTGTGCGATGGGTGGGGGAGTGGGGTGGGGGGTGGTGTTATGTTTTTTTAAGGGAGGGGACTGCTTTGGTTCTGCATGTCTCTTTTGTAGTCTGTATACGATACTTCATGAGAAAAATGTCAAAACTGGTATGTTGTCTTTTGATATGGTTGAAGTCTCTGGGTCACAGAGCTTCGCTGGATGTGTCTTTGACGAATAAAATTTGTTTACAAAAAAAATGTCATATGCGTATATTAAAAACAATTTCACACATTCTCCATATCAATCATATATTTCATTATATAATTACATTCACACATAAGACTTCACTTTTTATCAGTACAGTCAGTTTAAAAACCAAATCCTTATACAATTAAAAATCATATATAAAAACAAATTTAAAGAATGTTTTTAGATTGCAAAAAATACTGTTGACGCAGCGTTTTGGTGGTACTTAGGATTGTTCACCCCACCTTCTTCAGGACACAATACAATATATCATGCCCAATTTGTAAAAGACAAAAATCAGATTCAGTTCCCTGTTTCATTGTCAAGCAATCATCATGTTTATCAAATCAGCTCAATAGTGTTCTAGTACAAATCATTCCTTTTTTGCGTAACCAACCACTTAATACTCAATACTTGCAAATAAATATGCTTCCTGGGAGCAGTGATATCTCCCAACCCCATCCCATGCTTATATTCAGCATGTTAAGAGCAGAGATAACTCCCCAATTGATGCCACCTTTTAGCATGGGTGAGGAGACAAAAGACACACAATTGATGGATGGAATGCAGAACAAATCAAAACATTCACCCCTAATCAAGAGATCTTGGTTAAATCCATCATTCTTTTGCTCACCATGCCACTGGCCATATGCAAATCAGTCTTGACCCTGTGCCTCATGGGAACAGTCCAGCCCGAACTGCCAAGCCAGGTACTCTCTGGACTGAAAACAAGCATCCTAGGACCGGTTTCGGGGTTTCACCCCTCATCGGCCAGGATAGCTTATATTTCATTGTTATACACTGAGATAGTCTTGTCCAACTAATGGATCCATGTGGTTGTATAATTACCTTATAAGACATTTTGGGCACTATGGATTCTTCCATGCTGTAATGGCTGGATCGATCTCTGTAGTTAAAACTGTAGGTATTGGGGCTCCTTCCTAGAACAATAAAAATTGAGCACCACAACTCCTTAATCATTTTAGATGGAACTTAAGATTCATAACATTAATTACTCAAAAGTGTCACTTACTGCTAGAGTGTAGGGATGGGTTAATTCATTAGAGGAATACCACAACTTTCAGATCCCAATTTTATAACCCAAAATTAAACCTGTTTTATTTAGTAAACCAAACCTACTTCCTGATGCAAGTAACCTGGTGCAAGGGACACACATGAGAACAAGGGGAGACATCACTTACACTGGAACGCAGTAAGAGACAGCATGAAGAAAAATACACCACAACAAGAGAGAGGGACAAACTGGTGACATGTTGCAAGCCACAACATTCTGCTACTCCACACTTGGCTCCAACAAACCATTTGGAGCGTGGGACCATTCCTTTCGGATGTTTTCCTTATGAATATCTTGCATTGACTCTGCGTTGGCACCCTTAAAGGACTTAAAGCTGCATGGGGGCTGATTACCATAGGTTTGATTTTTTGGGACTTTTAAGATCTGGTTTATCGCCTGCCTCATATAATAAGAATAATGTCTGAAATGAAACTATATACACAGTTATGTCTGTCTATGTATATATGTATTAATCAATGCTTTAGATAAGCACTTTTCATCCATTGGTCTGCTCAACTGTCACTAACTTTCACTTCTGCACGACACAGCATGGAGCACGAGGCAATGGATCAGCACACTTCAACCATGGGCTCTCTTGCACTGTGAGTGGTGGCATTTGCCTCATCAAATGCACACATCCACATGACAGGGCAAGTGGACTAATTCTATACTAATGATTTTTTCTTTCCTTTGTTTCTTTTTGTTTTTTTATTCATCGTAGAGTATTTTTACCCTGTCGTCAGGTTACAGTAATTCAAATACCTTAGAGACTTTTCTCCGCACCAAATAGAAACCTATAAATGTTCTAAATACACCTGTCAGATAGGATCCGTTCGTACTCTTCTGTTCAAATTATAAGTGATGGTTATTTTTATTTATTTAGAAATGCATTTTTTTCTATTGCAAGTCTCTAGTGGCCAAGTTAAAAATGAAAACAAATGATGTAACCATAGCATTAGCTTGTCAATTCCAGAACTATTGGTTTTTCCACTACTTTCTCGTTTTGCCTGTATTAATGCCCAGGCTAGAGTGATCAATAAGCTACAAACAATTCAAAATGCTGCAGCCCGTCTTTTATCAGGAACCCCGAAATATAAACCTATCTCAGATTCAATAAAAAACTTGCACTGGCTCAAAATCCACAACAGGATCAAATTTAAAACACTCTGTATTACATATAAAGCTCTGCACAATCAAGGCCCTGACTTCCTGAAGGTCCATCTTCGGCCATGTTCATCTATTAGATCTCTCCGATCTAACAACCTCAATCTTTTGCAAGTACCTCGAACCAAAACAGTCTCCTGGGGCGATAGGCGCTTTCTGGTGGCCGCACCCAGGCTCTGGAACTCGGTACCAATTAACATCAGAGAAAGTTCATCTCTGATGTTATTTCGCAGAAAATTGAAGACCTGGCTCTTTGGTCAATAATTACTCTTCTTAGCTCTGTGGGTTCTTCACACTGTTTTTCTCAGCGCCGAGACGCCTATGGGCATTTGTTCGCGCTTTATAAATTTCAAAAATAAATAAATAAATAAATAAATTGGAGGGAGATAAGGTCTCTTTTTACTGGGAATGTAGGAGGCGGTTTTGCAGTTTGGTCGTCCTTAATGGAAGGTTCTTTGTTGAGTGCCTGTCTATGTGATTCTGTTTCAAGCTAGCATCAAAAACCTCCCTATTTTCTTGGGATGATTTATTGCAAAATTAGGATTACTCTTTTGATGGAAAAGCTAAAAGAGTTTGGTAATACCTCCTTAATTGACTCATTAAATGTTTTGTAGAGTTATGTTTATGCAAATGCAAACAATTCAGATTAAACACGTGTTAAATCAAAATCAAGAGAATCAGGTCTACCTAAGCTGGTAGAAAGGAGAGGACAAGATTAGTCTCCACTACTACATTGTTTCAGCAGTGCCCCTGCCAGGCAAAGCCCCAGAACTGGCTGCTGTGGCTTGTAGCAGCCTTTGGTAGGACTCTGTTTCTCAAGCCTCAGTGCCAGTGGATGCACATGGTGAGACTGTCAAACCCTCTGCCCCCGAGGCTGGGTACACCATTCAGGATGTATGGATTAAATATTTCCACCTATGGTGTTGCAGAGGAGTTTCATCCACAAGACCTGAAAAGGCGTCCAGTGGCTAGTGGGCGAAATATATTTGTCCAACCCCTGTGTGCTTAGACATTGTGGTGTTGCTCTGGAAGTTGTGTTTTCTCTTGATTCAAGATACCTGCACAAATGGATCATCATTACTTGTCACTCGGGGTCCAAAAATAAATCCATGTGACAGCAAGAGGGACCGCCCACCTTCCTTCAGAGCATGGACGTTCCTCAGTGGTGCTGGAAGAGAGTCTGGAGGAACTTTTCACCAGTTCAGATTCCTGGCCAGTCAGGGAGTTGAGAGCGGGGTGGGGAAGAAATTGGATCGAGTTTCACAAGAGTGTGCCACAGCTGCAGTCAATTTTAAGGGATTTGCACATACTCAAATTAGCCACTTTCGTTCAATTCTGGGCCCTATTTGGCCAGAGTATCCTTCTGAGAGGTTAAGGGCCTGAAACAGAGGTTGGCAGACTGGTTACTCAGTCACAAAGGTGACAGATATCTCATCCACCTTATGACAAGAGCATGACATCTTATACCCGTCACCTTTGTGAGGCAGTAACCCATCCGCCAAACTATAAATATCCTCCCTGTGTTCGGTTTACAGGTTGGTATTTGATCTTTCCTTTTAAACTTGAAATGCCCATGTGGAAAGCTTTGTTTGCAAATGGTAATGTACAGAAAACTACCATGATAGCGCCCCTTGATTACACCTGCGAAGTTGCAAAGCTTTTTATTTTTTACAACCTTCGTTAAGGTCAATGGAAGACTTTGTGAAGGTTGCAAAGTTCTTCACTGTAGCATCTACTTGAGGAAAAAACTATCCTTTAGGACAATTTATGCTATTAAATAGTGAATAAACATCCGTGCATCATTTATTTCACAAAAACATACAGTGGTTTTTATCAGTGCCATTGTACCATAGAAACACTGGGAAACATAAGTCTGCAGAGATACATGTGGCACACGTTTGTCACTGTGCCTACTCACTAAAGTTCCTCACACGTTAAACTTGCAGGGATATTCAGCATTGATTTTGCTGGTTGGCTGGGTCAGATAAGAGTGGCAATTATCACGACATGTAGTGAATATGATTTTGCAATGCACAATGAAACTATACTTGAGTGAAAGTTAAACGGAACACTGTGCAAACTTTGAAGATGAAGCTTTTTCAAAATGTTATTATTGAAATAAACGGTGCCCGATCTACCAGTATCTTCAGCAACCACATCTCAGAGTAGTGACCCCAGCTTGGAGACACTATTCAAAACGCACCTAGTGACGAAAACATTTGGGAAGGGAACATTCAAGGGAACATTCAAGAAGAATGTGTCATTTATACCACAAACCACAGCGGTTGGGATTACATCAATTGTATTTGTACTTATTCTAACATTTAAATGACACTTCTCTGCACTTTTCAGATTACTGCTGCTTACAGTTGTGACAGAAGCTGAGCGACTCTTTAATGTGCAGCTAGCCTTTCTATCCGCCACGTGACAGCGTCCTAGCCTCTCTTACCCCAGCGCACGTACCACCGATCGACCACGTCTCTGTATTACAAAGATGGCGGACCTCCTCCTGCCTGTATCCGGGCGCACTTCTGCAGCAGATACGTTTCCAGCGGTCCCTGAGAGCGGCTCTCCATCTTCTACATGTAGCGAGCAAACTTAATTTCTCCCTTTGTAGCCGAGGCCTTTCAAGTTCCCATTTGATCGTTCTCCCACGATTAGGATAATTTAATCCTGCTCCTCTGAAGGAAACGAAGGAACACATATATGCATTCATTTTTCCCAAAGTGATAAGACATCTGCAAACACTTTACCACTCATTACAGCGCCTTCGCTGGGTGACGCTTTGAAGAAGGAATTAAGACATTCTGTATGAAGAGAAGTCCTCAGAAAAAGGATCCCAAAAAACAAGGAGGGAGCGCAGTTGAATTCATCTGCGTGAGGCGGACTCGGAGCTAAAATAGATGCACAAGGCCGGAAAAGTTCAAATGAAGATGATGAGAATGTCTCTGTGTGTGACGTGGGGTTCATCACAGGACCACTGACATTCGTCTTGATGGGCTCATACCTGCCAACTTGAACAACAAGCATTGAAAATGCAATAGGTCTCGCCTTTGATTACGTTTTTGATAATCAAGATTATTGGCATTTATACCCAGATTCCCCATCATCACTTGGGCCTCAAGGGGACTGAATTCAGGGAGGGAAGTGGGAGAGGTAATGTGTATATTGGGGGCGTGCCGAAGCTGCAGGTATTTGTGGAACTGATAGGCGTGGAGAGAGTAGTGCTGTTGCAAATCCCTGAAGGCCCTGATATGGTCCTCGACCCACACGTCCCCAAGAAATGAGATCCGAATGCGGTCTCATTGACGAAAGTCCCGGAGGGCTGAAGTCTCACTCAGCCAGGTACCGTGCCACAGAGGCGTTTGTTGGGTAAGTTTTCCATCCCATTTCGTGTGGTGCAAGGCAGTGCGCCAGGCCAATAGGACAGCCCTAGTGATAGGGGGAAGGACTCATGGTATGGGAGCCCCGTACGAGTAGGCCAAGAGTAGCGGAAAGTCCATCGACCGGAGCTCGACCCAGTATGCCGGGTCGGACCAGCCGCCGACAAACCAGTCGTGCACCACTAAAAGTCTTGTGGCCAAATAGTAAGGGTGGAGATTGGTCACACCCCTGCCCCCATCATAGGGAGGTATTCGACACACCATTTACTGTGGTTTTCAGCTCATTTTCCCTGCCACCATGTGACATCGGCTCCTCAGTGGTTGACAATGTGATGGGAGCCCATCGTGTGTCACACTGTGGCACCGTGTGAGTTGGCAGGTCTGTGGGCTAATCCCACTGAAATGCCAACAGGGAGAGGGCAGAGTGAGTACACTGTCAAACTCTGCAAGTCCCTCACTACTGCAATATTACTTGATGTCCAGATCGTAGGTTGAGTGCTGTGGACTCTGGTTCGTATTGATAGAGAGGTGTGACTGGCGGCAGCAACTTGATAGGGGCACTGAGGATGGCACCAGGGCAACTGTGATGATGAAGAGGGATGTACTCCAGGCACAAGAGGTGGTTATGCCCTGCAGCAAGATGAAAGAGAAACATGTTACACGTAGCATTGTCAACCTATGAACATTTTCTGTCAGAGAAATGATGGGCACAGCCCTTGGAGGAACATCTATTATGCCACATAGTCAGAGTTAAGTAAAATATATAGGTCTGAAGTGGAAATGATAATGACATGGATCATTAGCAACGACAAACGTCGCTTGATATGGATTGAATGGCGCCATACAGATGTGGCCATCAGTGCAGGGAATAGAGCTGGTGTTTCCAAGGGATGTCAGACTCAGGTAGAGATCTTTGCAAGGATATGTGGTTAGTTCAGGGAAATACCAGGAAGGATAACAAAGAGGAGAGTAAGTGAAGGGTGGGAGAAAGCAATTTGGCTTAGGCCCTATCCAGCCCTTTCAGTTCCAAACAGAGAAGACCACACAGGAAGACGCCCCTCTTACCTGTTCTTTTTTTATATCATCTTAATTGATTTTTCACAGGTTATGCATAGTACAATCTGCCAGCTTTATTATACAGAACAGTACAGTGACATTCACATACTTGACACTTAGAGGCCTATTAGGATGGCGGGCGGACTTTAGTCTGCCCCCCACCCTAGCAGTGCTGGGCCCTGCCGCCAGTGGTGCTGCGGTCCCGCACCTGCAATTAGGATGTCACCGCCACAGTGGCAGTGGCATCTTCCATACCCAGCATTGTGGCGGGCGGTGCTCACAGCACTGCCCACCACAATGCTGGGAATGCACTATGTGCATTGTCATGCACAAGGTGACAGGCACCACGAGGCGCCTGCCACCATGTCCATGACAATGCGCACCCACACCCCTCAAAGACCCTGGGGGCCCGCAACGGGCCCCCAAAGCCAAAACCGCCTGCCTTTCCATGGCGGAGTCTCCGCCATGGAAAGGCAATTCCCCGCCATCATCCTAATATGCAGGCACTGCCACCATATTCCTGGACTTTTCCGCCTGGTAGGCAATCGGACGGATTTCCTACCAGTGGAAAAACGGCAGACGGTCTTCCCGTCCGCCAGGGTCCCCCCGCCATCGTAATGTGGCGGGGGAAAAGTCAAGCGGGCGGAGTTTAGCAGGCGGATCGCCACCGACATACGGGCGGTGGCGATCCGCCCGCTATGTTAATGACCCCCTTAGTGGGGCACCAGGTTGCATTGCATGCTGGTGGCAAAAAAGAAAAGTGAACCGTATCTAACATTTTGTATGTGCCTACGTATGTTAACCACTGTGTAACCATCAAATAAAGCAACAGACTTTCTTCGTCTCAATATTTTCACACCAACGAATTCAATAAACACAGAACTATTCGATCTCAACCAACCCACATGCACGATGTGGTTCGGGTCATATGTGGGCTAGGGTGACTGCTTATGTGTGTACTCTATAAGGACAGTGGGAGCAGCGAGAAAGGGGGGAGATGCCGCACGCACCACACCATTGTGTGTTCACAAAAGCGGTAGATATTGCCTAGTTAGGCCAGGTCATGCCTGGGGAGGGGCCCAGCTAGCACGCATCTATGTATAAGCGTGTTGTTACTTATGCCTAGAGCAGGAAACCATCTTATCCCTGTGAGGACCTAGGTGTATTCAATTTGCCTTCTACAAACGACAAGTATTCCTGCCATTGCATGGGGTTAGTTTGCATAGGGTCACGGGGTGCCATCAGTGTTTGCATCGTGTGCTCAGCTACCAGCGCCCTGAGGAGATCCAGCAACCAAATGCGCATATTGGAAGCAGCACTCGATTTCCAGAACATAGCTATTCTCCACTTTGCTAATGCCAAGGCTAAGTCAAGGAATTTATTAAGGTTTTTCCATGCTGCAGTGCGCTTGATGATGCCAAGTAGAAAGTGTAAGCCTTGCACAGGTACTGTAGTGTCGGTTGCTTCCCCTAGTGCCGCCGCAATCTCATTACGCTGCTCGGCGCTTGCTAACGCGCCGAGCAGCCCTCCTGAGACCCCCTTGACACAGCCGATCTTAGCGCTGAGACAGGGAAACCCCTCTAACCGCCATCGCGGCTCTAAGGCGTAGACACGCCCACAAACGAAGCCACGCCCACTCCTAGCACTATATAACCGCTGACTGAAAGCGTTCTCATTATTATTTGTTGACCTCTGAGGCGGAAGCCGGAGGATTGTACTTAGCTCTGTTTTAAAATTTACCTGTATTTTCACTGTTTTTAAAACGAACTCACCCTCACTGGAAGCGCTTGCTAACACGCCGAGCAGCCCTCCTGAGACCCCCTGACACAGCCGATCTTAGCGCTGAGACAGGGAAACCCCTCTAACCGCCATCGCGGCTCGAAGGCGTAGACACGCCCACAAACGAGGCCACGCCCTCCTCCCTCGCCTCAAATGTGTCGGCCATACCAGCGCAGCGGACGAGCGCAGCGGGAGCGCCGTTTGCGTGCCGAAGGCGCGCCTAAGGCAAGCCCGTCTGCGCCCGTCCGCGCACGACCGGGCTTAGGGCCAGAACCCATGCTGGACCCAGCTCCCACAAGGGTAAGCTATTCCCGTCGAGACCTTCTTAGTCTCAGACCCACCAAAGACAGCACTTGCAACTATGTACACGATCTAAACGGACCCTTTACTAGCTGCAGTGTCTGCAACTTAGTCCAGTTACAACTCCCCAAACCTCCAGTCCCACCCCCGGGCCTTAAAATATCCACACTAAATGGCAGGTCGCTACCCATGCATGCCCTGCTCATCAATCACCTCATAGCAGACCACGACCTGGATATACTGTTCCTTACAGAAACGTGGATTACCGACCATTCGAATTCGGATGTAGTCATGGCTCTACCCCCGGGCTTCCTTATCCAGTCCCAACCACGCCCCACCGGCAGAGGAGGCGGATTAGCCATCATCTACCGGGATCACCTCTCTTGCAGATCTAGCGATGCTCAAATCCTTGACTCCGAAAGCTGTCTCTTTACCATCCAGTTAGCCCCGACTAGTACCCTGTCTGGCCTACTGGTATATCGCCCCCCTGGCCATTTTGGCCCCTTTGCGGTCGCTCTCCTGGAATCCGTATCATCCTTGGCCCATCTTACTTCCAATTTCTCGATCTTAGGAGACCTAAACATACACTTCGACGACCCGCTTGACATAGGGGCATCCGACTTGATCAATGACCTTGCAGCCTACGGCCTCCATCTTGCCAACTCCGGAGCCACACATAATAAGGGACATTTGTTAGACCCAGTGTTCACTAACATCCATCCCCTTCAAATTAAAGAGTCTCTCCCACTCCCGTGGACGGACCATTTTTTGGTCACTATCCACTTACCAGGGGCATTCAGGAAACCCCACAAACCAGCCACCTTTACCAGGGATAGGGCATGGGCCAGACTCTCGGCGGAGGACTGGTCCAGAGCCCTAAACTCAACAACCCCCAGTCTCCCGGATGACCCGACCACTGCGGACAATCAGTTTAGGGAGTGGATTTCCACCTCCCTTGTCTCCATCCTCCCCATAAAAACTCGTGAGGAAAAAAACGGGAAAATGGGCTCTGCCCCTTGGTACACCCCTGAACTCAGATCTCTCCGCAAAGAGTGCAAAAAAGCAGAGCGATTGTGGAGAAAGGACTGGCTCCATGCCAGTAAGGACGCCTACCGCAGCTCGGTAAGAATCTATAAATCCACCTTGAAACTTGCCAAAGCCGCCTACTATGACGCCAGAATAAAAAATTCCACCAACTCGGCGAGGGAATCCTACCTCATAGCCAAAGAACTACTTAAAATACCAGTGCCACCCTCATCGCACCCACCGCCTCCGGACAGAAGTAAGGAACTGGCTACCTACTTCGATTCCAAAATTGCCCGGATACTAGCCTCCCTCCCACCTACCAGACCATCCAACCCCACGGACAAAGAGGCGGCCACTAACCCTATGGGTAACAGCCTACACCCTCAGCTGTCCACATTCAGAGCAATATCTCTGAACGAAGTAGTCTCTACACTGGCCACGATGAAAAGCGGCTCTCCCCTCGACCCGGCCCCTGTAAGATTCTTAAAAACTGTGTCCCCTAGCATAGCTCCCACTATCATGGAACTAATCAACATCTCTCTTTCGCAAGGCTCCGTTCCTCCGAACTGGAAGAGCGCTGTTGTCAAGGCTCTTCTCAAAAAACCACAACTGGACCCTGATGACATGGCCAACTACAGACCAATCTCGCTTCTCCCATGCATTAGCAAGATGGCTGAGAAATTGGTTAATGTGCAACTATCCCAGTACCTCGAGGCCAACAAACTCCTGCGTCAGTCTCAAACTGGATTCCGCCCCGGCCATGGCACGGACACCGCACTCCTCGCTGTCATCGAGGAGGCAAGGTGCATTCTGGATTCAGGAGGATCAGTGGCAGTGATCCTCCTGGACCTCAGTGCAGCCTTTGATACGGTGGATCACCGTGTCCTTCTCCATCGTCTGGCCAGGGCAGGAATCGCGGGCGCTGCGCTCGCCTGGATTGACTCTTTTCTATCAGGCCGCTCATTCCAGGTTTGGGACGGCAACTCACACTCTGCCCCTCTACCACTCTCTAGCGGAGTCCCCCAGGGGTCTTCGCTTAGTCCCACCCTGTTTAATGTTTACATGGCCCCCCTCGAGGATGTCGTTACCCCTTACGGGATAAAAATAGTGAGCTATGCGGACGACACGCAACTGGTCGTCTCATTATCCCACCTCGACAACCACCCAGACAACCTTTTGAACTGCCTCCAGGACATTTACATCTGGATGAGCGAGTCCTCTCTTAAGCTCAATGGAGCGAAAACTGAAATCATGCTCATGGGCAAGAAATGGACATCCATTCCCCCGTCGGTCTGGCCAGACGTTTTCGGTGAGGTGCCTACCCCGAAAAAAGAAATTAAGACACTGGGAGTCTGGCTTGAACCTGAGCTGACCATGAAGACCCAGGCAGCCAAAACAGCAGGAATCTGTTTTGGACTCATGCGATCCATCCGCAAGATCCTTCCACTCCTTCCTCCCCTATCCAGAAAACTACTGGTTCAAGGTCTCATTCTTGCCCGCCTGGACTACAGCAACGCCGTCTACCTCGGTGCTCCCGAATCCACCTTGGCAAAACTCCAACGCACTCAAAATGCGGCGGCGCGGCTCATTATGAATCTCCCCCCCAGAGCTTCGGCCAGGCCTGCCCTCAAGGCCCTACACTGGCTTCCTGTGCGCCAGAGGGTAGAATTCAAGGCCCTGTGCACTGCCCACAAACTCATCAACGGTGTAGGCCCAGCTGTCCTGAAAGACATGGTCACCCCCTACAAAGCTCCCAGACTCCTGCGCTCGGACAACGAACGCCTGGCCACTGTCCCTAGATTCAGGAAGGTACGCACCGGTGGGCGACGCTTTGCGGTCAAAGCGTCCTCAGGATGGAACTCACTTCCCCGCAGCCTGCGTCTGGAATCCTGCCACCTCCTCTTTCGTAAACGATTGAAAACCCTCCTTTTCCCCAAATAGTATCCCTCCCCCTCCCCTCAGGTCTCCACTGATTTCATAGCGCGGGGATGCCTCCGGGTCACCAGGCGCTTTATAAATCGCTAAAATAAATAAATAAATTACAGTAGGCACTAGGGCAAGGGCATGCCAAGACCATGTGGAGGAACTTTGCGTTTGACCCCAAGCAGCGAGGGCATATGTCGACAGATGTAGGGTACATACGAGCCAGGATGTGTGGTGTTAAATAGGTATGATGTAAATAATTAAACTGTGTGTATTTCAGCCTAGCTTTCATGGATATAATTTTGGGGTATCTTATACACTGCGCCCACTGTTTATCACTCATGGTAACTGACAGCTCGGAATCCCAATATGCCCGAAGCGTTGCCAGTAGGAGGATAGAACCAGGCCTAAGGGAGCTATATATCGCTGTTACCACATGTCTACCCTTCCCATGTGTAAGCAAGGTCTGCAGCAACTGCGATGTGTCTGGTTCTGTCTCGACATACCCCCATGTTTGGTGGAATTGCCGCACTAGCAACGCATAAAGCATGAATGTACCCTGCGTGATTCCGAAGTCCGCTATCAACTTCTCTAGGCTCTGGAACTGTGTATCCACAAATAAGTTGCCCCAGGTATCCAATCCCACCACCGCCTAGGACTCTAATTTAGATGGTCGTGGAATGCGAACGAACCCCGTAAAATCTCAAGTGGTATTATGGGTGCATATGGTGTTGCTTGGCTTTTAGGCATCACAAACCATAGTCAGCTACGTCTAGGTGCCGTCATTAGCAGATTACCCTGCTTCTTTTGCATCGGAGTGGTGGAGCCCGATAGCCATTCTATTATGGCCGTACGTCTTAAGAGTATTGCCCAGCTGGGCATCTCTGTCACCTGGGCACTCGCTAGGCATCTCATTGGCCATTGGAGCTCCGCAGCAGCATAATAATATTCATAATTTGGTGCCCCAAATCCTTCGTCTGTGAGTGGCAGGTACAGTTTATGGAGTGCCACCTGTCTGGTACCTCGCTCAATAACAAACTGAGGAGAAATGTCTCATCCTGTTCTTAGTCTTGCCTGTGGGTTAGTGTATAATATACACACCCAGCGTAAGTATTTAGGCCCAATGCTGAATTTACCCAGCACTTCCAGCAGATACTGCCACCCACAGGTGTCAAACGCCTTTTCAATATCCAAGGTTGCTAACGAGGGGGTGTCAGCCTCCGCACGGGCTCATCCAGTAACTTGAACTGATAACGCAAGTTCAATCCAGTACTCCTACCCAGAATAAAGCCGTTTTGATGCTCGTGTATCAAGAGGGATGCCATTTCTATTAGCCTATTGGCCAGCACTTTCTCCAATATTTTATAGTCGGCATTTAATAATGACAGGGGCTGATATGATGTTGTTTGCAGTGGGTCCCTACCCGGTTTAGGTAGCACCACCAATAATGCTTCTCGCAAGGATGCTGGGAGCTCTCCTCTTTCATAAGCATCCTTATATACGTTCGACAACTGGGGCACGAGTTGTTCAAAACAAGTGGAGTAAAACTCAGAAGGCCAGCCGTCAGTGCCCAGGGACTTAACCGCCGCTAACTGCTTAATGGCGTCCAGTATACCTTTGTCTCTGATAGGTTCCTCTAGCAAGTCATGCTGGGGTTTTTGTGACCTGCAGAAGTTGCACTGGTTCCAAAAAGCGTTGAATGTGGCGGAGGTTATTAGTGGCTTGCGCTCTATACAAAGTTGTATAGTATTTGTAGAATAAGTAATTAATTGCTGCCTGTGTGTTTACTAATACACCCTCGTTATTGTATATCGCTGTGATTGGAGGTTGGGAAGCATCAGTTTTCAAGAGCCAATCTAACATTTTGCCTGTTTTATCACCCTCTGTGTGTTGTCGGGCTAGATAGTGTTTGTAATCCAGTGCATATAGACTGTCTGAAGTCTCCTTATATGCTAGTTGCGCCTTGGCCAGCAGAGGAGTCACCTGGGGGTCTGTAGGCGTTAGACTTTCACATCTGTGGATTTCCGCCTCGTGTCTTTGTAAATCTGTCGTCAGTGCCATGCGTGAGCTATATGTCGTTTTGATGGCATGTCCTCGAGTGACTGTTTGAAACGCGTCCCATTCTACTCCCCTATTCAAGGCGGTGCCTATATTCTCCTGAAAGTATGTGGTGATCGTCTGTGATACTGCAGTGCAGAATGTCGTGTCCCTAAGCGCAGCTAATGGGAGCCGCCAGGTCGGGGTCCTAGCTTTACGAGAGGTGCTGCTGAAGTGGTTTGTGATCCGATAGCGCTCGTGCTAAGTATTCTGTGTGCGTTACCCTAGCCAGGGTTTCCATGGAGCAGTATATTGCGTCAATCCGCTTGTGCAGATCATGTATCAAGGAGTAGTGGGAATATGTATGTGTTTCAGGGTGCTGACTGCGCCACTTGTCTTTTAGCTGTATGTGTTCTACTCTGCCTCTCAGGTGTCTTAAAATCTAAATGGATTGTGCTCCAGGAGCGGCAGGCGTGAGCCGTCCAGGTTAAGGTCATATGTACAGTTATAATCCCCTCCCCATAGTGCTGGTGCTGTAGGGTCAGATAACAGGGATGGCGTAAGTGATTGTAAAAACTGCGCTTGCCCAGTGTTCGGGGTGTATAGAGAGATTAGTGCCAATGGAGACCCATTCAGCAGGCCCTCCAGAGA
The DNA here is from genome assembly GCF_964204655.1 of Triturus cristatus. Classification (NCBI taxonomy): domain Eukaryota; kingdom Metazoa; phylum Chordata; class Amphibia; order Caudata; family Salamandridae; genus Triturus; species Triturus cristatus. Next base: position 651,944,123 of record NC_140590.1, on the reverse strand, counting down.
CACATAGCGGCCCTGAGGGTCAATTCAAGTGTACACCACTTTCAGATGTGTGCCTGGTACCACCCATATAAGGGTGCCTCTAACATATCCAGAGTATGTGGTGCCTATGGCCGTACCCCTCCAACACTTGTGCAGTGAAGCTAATGTTTGTGTGGTGAGGTGTGTCTCCTGTATTAGTGCAATTGAGACCCTGTGGAGTACGCAAATATTGGTATATTTTATGCCTTTTAACACATCCTGCCAGCCCACACACGTTCCAGGTCAAAAGCGTGTAATCGTTGTTGGCCATCCAATCCCTAAAAATAGAAGAGATAAAGGATCCCTCAACGTGCCACCCACCGCATATTCGCCCAGCCCACAGCTTCATCCCCTGCCAGCCACCGCCCACTGTATACCACGCAATTCAGTTGCTTCACATGCCATGCATAGTAGGAAATAGAGATACCCTTAAAACAATAATAACAATCCCCTATTGCCCCATCCAAGGCCGGCTTGCCAACGGGCAATTGGCCACATGCACTGAAATACCATCAAAATGTTGTAAAACAATTGCTATCTCACCCACTTAACGTTGTTTGGGGGCGCAGCTGTAATCTATCCCAACCTGACTTTGGCTGCCATTTATTAATCAATACCCATATGTCTCATTACTCAGACCCCTATATTTGAAGAAGAGGAAACATTAACAGTTGAGGCGACCCCCTCATTAGTGTCTAGTGATCTGGTCCCAAGCTGTTTGTAATCAGAACAAGCATTTGCAATGCAATAGGTCTCGCATTTGCGCAACTTTGAGCTTTTGGCATTGTAAATGACAATGCCTGTTATTTACGTTTTGGTTTTTAAAACATAAATAAAAGGCATTGCCATTTACTTTTTTTTTTTTTTTTTATATATTTTTATTGATAAATTTTTTCCCCACATTTTATTTCCCCCCCCTCCCCCATTACATGGACAAGGCACAATAAGTTTCATAAGGCAGCCACATACTCAACTACATATTCAAAAGAAAAATGGAAAGTGAAATATTACAATATACATACTACATACAGATCCTATCATAATATATACGGATACAAATAATATATGTTAACATTCCATAATACATACATTCCTCAAAATACCTTATTCAGTTCCAGCCTTCCATTGAATCAAAGGACCCCAGATTTGTATACCCAGCTTTTTACCCTTTCTCCCTTTCCTAGAGTAAATAGCTGTTTCCAATTTTTGTATTGACAAAGTTTTTCCTAGCCATTGATGATACGTAGGAGGATTTGGATCTAACCAAGTTGAGGCCACAAGCAGTCTAAAAATCGACATTGCTACAAACAGAAAATATTTACAATTAATTTGTCCGTTGGGGGATATTCCCAACAAAATAGTTGCTGAGTCCAACTCTATTGTTGTGTCTAAGGCATTCCGGAAAAAATTCCCGATATCTTGTTTTATCTTATCTAAGTGTGGACAAGTAGAGAAAATATGTAACAAATTGGCCTCCATACTGCCACATCTAAAACACGAAATGCCCGACACAGCCCCCCATTGAGCAATTTTCCATGGCGTATAATACAGGTGATACAGGCTCTTGTAGTGCTGGGCCTGAAGAGACGCTGAGCATAGTAATTTACATCCCATCTCAAGTGATTCAGAGAAAGTATCTCTTTCTCTAGCTATATCTAAATCTGAGGACCATTTAATTATCCATTTGTCAAGATCATCCTTTTTTAACTTTGTCATTTCTAAATAAAATCTTTTTATAGTACAGTCATTACCTTTTTGTATGAGATCCATCATTATACTCCTCCCAAAGCCTAGAGCTCCCCCTTTTTTATTTAATATACAACTCCTTATTTGAAGGTATTTAAAGAAATGATTTGTGTTTAACATATACTTGTTTTTCAAATCTATAAATTGTAAGATGCCATTATCATCCCACATATCACCAATCATTCTTATACCTTGACTCTCCCATTCCTCATATACCATTCCTGAGAACACAGCCCTAGGAAATGAGGGATTATTTTTGAGTCTAGTATATACACTATATTTCCCTATTCCAACTTTTTTGGAAAATCCTTTCCATATGCTGTAGGCCGCCATAATTATCTTGAAACGTGTTCTTTTAAAGTAACTTCCATCAGTAAATCTTAAAAAAATATTTTCAGCATTTGTACCCAGAGCTAAACCATATATAGCCAGCGAGCCTGTCTTATCCCATCCATCCATCTCAGCCCCCCCAATTAAACCAGCCATTCCTTGTATTGCTGCAGCCCAATAATATACCTTTAGATCCGGCAGTGACCACCCCCCTCTCTCCCTGGGAAGGGACATATACCTCAATGCCCTCCGGGTTTTACCTCTAGCCCAAATAAAACGATTTACCATACTTTCGCAAATTTTAAACCACTTATTTTCAATTAGAAGAGGGATTGCCCTAAAAAGATACAACAGTTTGGGTAAGATCAGCATTTTAATAATATTAACTCGCCCAACTAATGATAAATGTAAGTTCTCATAACGATCCAAATCTTTTCTTGCCTTTTCGATTACTGGGGCAATATTATTATCCACCAAACTATCTAAATTAGACATAATATTAATTCCGAGGTATTTCCCTGCCGGCACTACTCTTCTATCTTCACAAGGTGTAAAAGAGTTTTTAATAATCTGGGTTTTAGACGCGTTCAATGAGTACCCTGAGACTTGTCCAAATCTTAAGGCCTCGGCCTCTACAAATGTAGTTGCTTCCGTTGGGCAAGGTGTTATCACCGCAACGTCGTCAGCATAGGCTAATATCTTGCATGGCCCAAGAACTGTATTGACTGGGGTGATCTCTGGTGCTAATTCTATCTTCCGTATTAAGGGATCCATATAGATGGCAAATAGCAAGGGAGAGAAAGGACATCCCTGGCGAGTTCCTCTCTTGATTTTAAATTGACCAGTTATACCCCCGTTTATCCTTAATGCTGCACCTGGATCCATATATAGAGTCTGAATTGCTTTCAAATAGCCTCCTCTAATCCCAACTCTAGCTAGGGTCTGCCACAAATACTGCCAGGAGACCCGATCAAATGCTTTTTCCGCATCCAAAAGCATAACTGCCATCGGGTCTCCTGCTACTTCCGCCACATCAAATAAAGTTATAACTTTTCTAATATGGTGAGTTGTCCCTCTACCAGGAATAAACCCATGTTGGTTATCACTAACCAGGTTACTTATAATTCTTGCAAATCTTGCAGCCAGTGCCTTTGAATACATTTTGGTGTCATTATTCATCAATGTTATTGGGCGGTACGACCCTGGTTCATTCGGGGGCTTTTCTTTTTTTAAAATTAATACTATATCTGCCCCGCTCCAGGATTTGGGAATGGATACCCCACTTTGTGCAGCTTGAAACATTTGAGTTAAATTATTACCTAAACATCCCCAGAAAGTTTTATAAAACTCGATCGGTAGCTGATCAGGTCCAGCAGCCTTCCCCGAGGGTAGAGCAGTCATTGCTTCTTTAATCTCAGTTTCGTCCAATACGGTCTCTAATTCCTCTGCATCTTCAGGGGATATAGTTTTTACCTCAATGTTCTGGAGATATTCATTTATTCTATCGATACTACTGGGATCTTTCTCATCATATAAAGATTGGTAAAACTTCCTAAAGACCTCCCGAATTTCTTCTGGATCTGAATGTAGTTGTCCCTTTTCATCCTTTATTTCCTTAATCGTCCCTGCCGCCGCTATCTGTCTGGTTCGTATAGCAAGGACTCGCCCTATTTTCTCACTGAACTCGTAACATCTCTCCCTTCTGATTGTATATTGCTTTGCGGCTCTATTAGCAAGTTCTTCCTCTGCCTCACTTTTCACCTTCAGTAATTCTATTACGAATTGTTCAGTCGGCTCTCCCCTTATTACACAGTTATTAAGTTGTTCTTCTGCCTCCAGTACTTTTCCCTCTTTCTCCTTATATCGCAGTCTTTCTGTTTTCCTCTTGAAGGCGCTATAACTGCACGTTTCACCGCGTGCTCCTGCCTTAAAGGCATCCCATACTATGCCAACTGCAGCAGTGCCTCTATTATATTCAAAGAATTCAGTAATCCATTTAGACATATGTTTTATATAGTCATCATCTAAAAGCAATCCCCTTTCGAATGTCCACTCCCTTCTTATTATTGTTCCCCCACTCCGCTTTATCGTTAGGATTAGGGGATTGTGGTCACTAAGTATCCGAGGAAGTCTATCAATTTCCACTATACTAATTAAATCATTGGAAACCAGGAAGTAATCCAGCCTAACGCATATCTGATGCGGTGCTGAATAATATGTATAACCGAGTTGTTTCGATCTGATTGACCCCCAGACATCTCGCAATGTATTATTTTCTAAAAGATCAGTAAGGGCCTTGTAGACCTTTTTTTTCCTCCCCTTATACTGTCTTATTGAGCCTGATCCTAGACCCTCCGCTCCGTCAATATTTAAGTCTCCACCTATAATAACTCGAGGGGCCCAGTCTGCCAACTCAGAATCCAAAAATTGCAGAATTTCTGGATCGTCCTGTGTAGAACCATATGCTGCAACTAATGTTGTCCACACCCCCCCTAATAGTACCTCAACCATCGCCCATCTCCCCCAATTATCTCTTAACTTTCTCCTTGTTACTACATTTTTATCCCTCGATAGAATCGCTACCCCTCTGTGTTTAACTCCTTGTTTAGAAGCAACTATTAATTGAAACCCCAGCTGATTAAGATATATCCCATGGGTACTCATTACATGTGTCTCCTGAAGAAACACAAAATCTACGTTCATTTGCCGTAGCCGTATTCCTATCTTCTGCCTTTTCGTTACATCATTTAGGCCGCATACATTCCATGTCACTAATCTAATAGACATTTTTCATTTTTTTTTTTTTTTTTCCCCAGCCAGTTCTCTTCAGACCCTATCTGCTTGCTTTTATTTAATGTTCTAGAAACGATATACAATACTAGGCCTAGCACACTGCATAAATAGACTTCCCTGTTAATTTCAATATTGTCTTCCACATCTTCAGTGTCACTACCCATATCATACAGTTGATACAAATTACTTTTGTCAAATCCTCTTAAGTGTCTTGTACCTTTGTGCCCTGTCCATTTCCCTGCCCATCCCCAACCCCACCCCAGACTGCCCACCCTCAGAGTCCCACCCCCCCTACAGGCAAATAGGTCCAACGGACCTATGTCTGGCCGACTTTTGCCTCCTGGATGTCAAACCCGTAAACCCCCCTAACTTTCCCTTCATCTTACTGTGCTCAGTGTATGTCCAACAAATACCACCCCTATTCGTGCTCAACCTCTACCCCAATTCTTCTTATATTAATACCAATCTTTACTTATTGAAGCAGAAAAAGCTACAACTCAAGAAAACCATCCGATAAAGAGGAGTAAAACATCAAATAAATTTTTCATAGACCTTGAGCAAACAGTTTCCTCTATTATTTTAAATAAGTCCTCATATGTAGCTTTCGTCCCCAAAAATTACTTTACACAGTCTCTATTTTCCATATTATATTTATCTTCGTTTCTTTTGGGGAATATCCCTAAGAGCTACTGCATGATCATTATTCTCAACATTCTCCTTGTGCCTTGTTTTCCGTTGGTCTTGCAGAAAGTTAAGATATTCTTGTGCAAGTATCTCAGAGTAGAAAATTTTAAAGTTCCCATTTACTCCAATCTTCAAACGAGCGGGATACAGAAGGTAAGCCTCACAACCTATGTTTTGAAATGGGGTAATGAGCTGCCTCATCCTCCACCTTCTTTCCACAGTGGTGTGGCAAAAGTCAGGACGTGCAACGAACTCTACGCCGTTGTATTTGCATTTAGCTTGGGGCTTTGCTTTGTTAATTATCTCTTCTCGCAGAAGAAAATTCCCCACGTATAGAAGTATTGTGCGAGGCTTACTCTGCGCTGCTTTCTGGATCAGAGGAAAACGATGCGCCCTTTGTATTTCATGGTCAAGATCCCATGTAGACAACTCTGGGAGGGCACCCTTTATTAAGTCAACAACATACCCCCGAACATCACTTCCTTCTTTCCCTTCCTGTATTCCAATCAGGCGAACATTGTTGCGTCTTTGTCTGTTCTCAAATTCCTCGAGTTTCCATAGCATGTCGGCCGTAGTCTTGTCTTGTTCTTTTCTGTCATCCTTCACTTTGACCATATCATCTTCTAATTTCCCGGTTCTAGTCTCTACTTCAGAGACTCTCTCAGCCATCTCCTCATACAACCTGCTGACCTTACGCAAGGAGGATTGTATTTTCCTATTCGCCTGTTTAGCCCTGCGCTTTGCTTTTTGGCTCTCAATGCGAGCCTCACTCTGCATTTGTTTTAATGTTGTAAATAAGACTTCAAAATTAGACATACCACCATCCGCTCCACGGTCCGCAGAGTCCAGAGTTTCACCATTTACAAACTCATCTGCCGGTATTCCAGAATTCTCTGCCATCTTATCCAAATTTAGTTTTTTTACTACTGTTTTCATATTGCCTCTGTGTTCCTTTGACAATCTCTGTTGTCTAGATTTCCCTTTTCGTTTGCTTGACTTCCTTTTTTTGCTCTTAGTTTTAATTTTTTCCACAGATCTGATACTGCCCTCAGGATTTGTCTTTGATCTAGAAGAGACGTCTTTTTGCAATGTTTTTTGAACTGAATCCTTATATTCTTTATCAATAGGCTCTATCTCACTACTAATAGGAGTTGAGGAGTTTTCAGAGTCAGTCCCTGATACAGTCTCATTACTTCCCGTGTCAGTATTCACTGTTTCATCATCTGAACTCTCCGTCTCTGACTCCGTGTCTGTCATTGATCCCAGACTTCCATTCATACTTTCCTCATCATCCGCCTCGTCATTACCAGTGAAAAAAACCTCATCACTGGGAGAGGCAGGAAGTGCATCAGGTAATTTGCGTGTGCTTGCATCCCTCTTATTAATTGAATCCAAGTTAATATCTTTATCAACCCTTAGCTCTGTTTCAATTAAGTTAGTTGCAGCCTCAGAATTACTTTTTTCCACAACAGTATCCTCCACCAGGCTTTGTTCTGCGCCTGGCCCTTTAACTCCAGATACCACTGGTGCCAAATGAATTGTGGCTTTCTCCTTTAAGAGCTTGGGTCCGCCCACTTCCACAGCAGTAGAAAAGTCTCCGCCTTCTGCTGCCTCTGTAACTTCAGTTAGAGGCTGTACCTCGAGCATGCAGGTACCATCCCCATCTGCTCCTGCCTGTTCAAACGGTTCCCTCTCCACAGCAGGCTGCAACATCCTGCACAGGCTCACCAACGTGGGGACTCTCACTCCCTGTGGCAGATTCAACTGCAAAGTTGTTTGGTCAGTCGTTACTGGTGTTGCTGCGGGCAAAAAAGTCTCAACTATGGTCATCTGGCGGAGTGCAGTTTCCTTTCCAAGTACCTCCCCAGCGGTGAGTTTTGCTTCCTCTCTTCTCCTTACAATAGCTGACACTGGGACAGTCACATTCTTTTTTTTCCCTCCTTCCTCTTTTTCACGTATTTTCTTTAATTTATTTTCCTTTGCCGCTTCTCGCCTTTGCTGCGCTTTAGATCGTGCTTTCCCTCTTAAATTAAGCGCTGGGGCCCCGAGGATATCCATATCCTCCTCCACCTCAGAGTCACGGCTCCAATCGTCTCGGTCACGATTCTTCCTTGAGTAAAGTGCAGGTTTTGTAGCCATAGATTTTGAAGCAACTTTCCAATAGCGACTTTCAGGTAGGGGCGAATGGGAAATCAAAGCTGAACAGTGTTTGTGCAGATATTTCTGCAGAGCCCACTTTTTCTCTTGTGGAAAGTCACATATCAAAAAAAGCAAGCCAGTGAGTTCTCTCAGCATCGCTTTTTATCAGTATCGAGCGCTCTTTTCTCCCAGTAAGAAAGGCAAATTTTCCACAGCAGATTAGATTAAATCAACTTAGCTTGGTAGTAGATCAGTGAATCTGCAAATCTGTAAGTCTGCAATCTAAGCAATCTAAGCATATGAGCACGTAGTACACCTCATCTTCCCAGTCAGGAGGGTTACAGGGTGCGACCATCCACTACGGCGTCACGGCGGCCATCTTGCCCCCATCGATCTATGCCATTTACAATGCTAATAGCTTAAACTCTCGCAAATGCGAGACCTATTGCATTGCAAATGCTTTTTTATATTTATAACCTCGCATTCTATTACAGTAAACCCTGTCTTCTAGGAGATGGCTTTACAGATCACACCATATTGGCAGGGTACTACTATTCAAGGCCTGGGCTTTCATGTTACTATTTTACCTAGAGGGAGAAAGAGGGATGATGCTAGGTTGTACCCCCCTTAGGATGAATTTCAACATTTTAATAGCCAGATCGTAGTTTTATGCCTCATCAGTTTCATTACTTTCTGATGCCCCCATATCTGCAATATGGCCCTCCATTCACAGTAACTGTTTTGCACCTCAAGTCCAGGTTTCTTTCACAATGAGGCATTTTCTTCACAAGATGTACTTCTTCTAGAAATGGTGCATGTCACAGAGGGCATGTAGCTACTGCACTGGATAGCGAAGCAAAGCCTCTACACGGCCGCGGTAGTCGCAGAGAATGGAAATGGAGGAAAAGTAGAAGAGGGAAAGGAGGCGGAAGACAAAAGAGATATAGCCATAGAACGGAGTTAAGGGAAATAAAGGTTAGGAGGAGAAGCAAGGTGAAAGAGGAGAGAAATGTGGGCGGAGGAAGACAAGAGATAGGGGAGGAGAATGCAGACAGTATAAGAGAGAGGAAGAGAAATAGCAAGAGAGGGAAACGGAAGACCGAGTGAAAACAGGAAGCAGAAAGAAGAGAGCAGAAGTAGGGGAGACATTGAAAGACATTGAAAGAAAGTGGCATCCACGAATAAAGAGAGAGAAGTATAATCGGAATTAAAAATAGAGGGCAGAGGAAAAAGGGGATGGAAAAAAAGAAGGCAGGGCGACAGGTGGAAAAAAATCGGAAACAAAATGATGCAGAAAAAGGTTATCCTTCCCCAGAGTATTTGAGATCAGACCCCTCACGCATCAACCTGCTGCACTACACAGGATGGATGGATGGGACCTGCTGCACCACACAGGATGGATAGATGGGACCTGCTGCACCACACAGGATGGATAGATGGGACCTGCTGCACCACACAGGATGGATAGATGGGACATGCTGCACCACACAGGATGGATAGATGGGACACCACACAGGATGGATAGATGGGACCTGCTGCACCACACAGGATGGATAGATGGGACACCACACAGGATGGATAGATGGGACCTGCTGCACCACACAGGATGGATGGATGGGCCCTGCTCGCACCAGCTGTCCAACATTCATGGCAGTTCCCTGCAAGGTTTCTAGCAATGGACTCAAGGCAATGCCTGCATTTAGGCGAACTCGTTGGAAGCTGAAAGAAGATGAAGCCTAAAGTTTCCAATATGGTCTCTCTGCCCAGTATCTGCCTTACTTCTGTGTTACTGCCCCAGGAAGAGAGAAGTCGCCACTAGTCACCTCGGTGCTAAAGAAAATCATAATGCCACCTCCACTGCATGAATGTAAATAACAACCACAAGGGCCTGTGAGGATGTCCAAGAAGCTGAAGATTTGTGTGATTCCTGCGTGAGTGAGATGCGTGTGTTACCGGACTTTCTGAAAATGTGTTGTTGTAATTCCTGCTTGATTTTGCTCTGCTGTGGCAGGCACTGCCGTCTACAAATCGGCCTTGTTCCAGAATGAGGGTTTACTGGACCACGAGTGTAGTTGATGATGTTTTATTCCTCCCACAGTAAACTGCGCGGTCCCAATGTGAAGGTCAGGGCCAGTCCAGACTTGTCCTCCAAGGGGCTGAATTTCACATGTTAGGGAACTAGGGATGTCGGTTGTATAGTAGTCCACAAAAGCTGCAAGTGGAAACTTAGCGGAGATGCAAGTGCAACACCTGAGTCACACATACATGGCACACTTCCGTCCCTGTTGGCCCTGAAGTCTAGCAACCATATCCACACATTGATCAACTACATGAGTCTCCCTTGTAATACTGCTATTATATTTTGGTGTTCTTTTTAGAAAAACAAACTGAGTTCTATGTCTGGCTAATACAGCCTTGTCCTTTACTTGCCAAAGTGACGATTTCCTTCACATTTGTTGATGAGTTATTTCTGCTGCTGCTGAATGTCTTCTTTGTGTTTAATGAAAACCGAAATTTCAGTTTCTGTCGTTTTTCACCAACTACAATGGCACCACAAAAAGAAGACCTGAGGCGATGGAGCAGGCCTCAGCCTTCGTATATTAGAAATACTTGCTAATAGTTTCATTTATCACTTATACAATGGATTACTTGTGAGAACGCTCTTCTGGTGTGTCAGCTTCCTCGGATTGTCTGCAGTACTGAATATTCACTCTTTGAGGTCCCCCCATCCCTCCGCAACACCCCCTCCCCCTCCCCCGGTGCGGCCTAAGCAGCTATTTGCTATTTCTAGAAGAACGCTGCGCCATTTATAAATGATCGACCTTGCCTGTGGCAAATATATGGAACCACATATATTCAGGACATTAAGCCTGTTTTAACATGTACGATATTGGGAGTTTCTTGAAGGTGAAGCAAATTTAAAACTTCATTATAAAACTACATCCTATCAGAACACGAAAACCGGAAGCTAAATAAAACAAGCGGCCGCGAAAGTGAAAGTAATCGCGGTCAAGCGCGGCGCGCGCCCGTGCACATGCACTGTAGCTCTAGGCTGGCCTGGTAGCACTTTTTGGAGCCCTCTCAATAAGTCTCGCCAGTCTAGCGCATGCGCTGCGTCAGGCGAGACCTAAAAAGGATATTCAGGACGTCCCCCAAGTTCTCTGGCCACCTGGTGGTTGGGCACGAGATCTCTGCCCCAGAACTCTGCATATTTCGAGGCATCACCCAAGTTTGTTTGGCGTCTGTGGGGTCATCTCCGGGCCTTCTCCTCGCAACTCTGCACATTGTGAATCTGTTAGGGATAACTGGCAGTCCTGCCCTTCGTCCGAGTCAGATCTGGTAGGGAATATCTGACTAAATATCGACAGACAGAAAATCAACCTACAAAAATATCGACACAGAAATATCGAAGTCAAAAATATCGAAGTCCTATCTACATAAAGGTAAGTACAAAAATATTGGGAAAAAATATTGTTGTCAAAAATACCGATCGTTTTTTAAAATGTATTAATAATAATGTAAAAATAAGTAAATACTACATATAATTAAAAAGAATTATAGATATAAATATGAAACATATTAAAAAAAAAACTAATACATATAATATTACAATGAATGAAACATCTACATATAAATTAATATATATACTTACTCCACATATTGCAACATAAGGGAAAGCGTTGGATAGCGTAAGGGTAAAAATTACTATTCCAACTCAAGAGAGTACAACAGTAGGGAAAGCGCAGGATAGAGTAGGAGTAAAAATTACTATTCCAACTCCAGAGAGTGCAACAGTAGGGAAAGAGTTGGATAGCGTAGGGGTAAGAATTACCATTCCAACTCCAGAAAGTGCAACAGTAGCGAAAGCGCTGGATAGCGTAGAGGTACAAATTGCTATTCCAACTCCAGAGAGTGCAACAGTAGGGAAAGCGCTGGATAGTGTAGGGGTTAAATTAACATAACTATCAATTAAATTTTTTTTTATAAAAAAATAACATATTAATAATAAATTTACAAAAGAATTATTAATAAATACCTATAAATTAAAATTATTATTTAATTAAATAATATTAAATTACATCCCACACTATTCCCCTTTAACACACAACACACTACACATACAACAAAACACAATTAATTTAACTATCAATTAATCAATAACAATTAATACATTATGTATAATTAATATAGTTATACATTAACTAATTAATACATATTAATTACTAAATAATAATTAGTCACCAATTAATTATTAAATAACAATAAATTAATTAACAATAACAACAAATGAAATTATTAATAAAAATGAATTACCAATTAATAATTAATTAACAATTAATTAATAATAAATACCAATAAATAAATACCAATAAATAAAAACAATATCATTAATTAATTTAATTTAATTACATCCCAACCTATGCCCCCAAAACCCACAACCCACTACACATAAAAAAATCACATATTTAATTTAATTATCAATTAATCACTTAATAAAAAATTAATCACCAATTACTTAATTAACGATAATTATAATTAATATAATTAACTAATTAATAAAAATGAATTCCCAATTAATAATTAATTAACAATAATTAATAATCAATACCAATGAATAAAAACATATTAATTAATTAATTATGATTAAATTATTTCCCACCATATTCCCCAATAAACCCACAATCCGCTCTGATACTAAAACGCTAAATTTACTTTAACAAAGTTAAAAATTTCTAAACATTTATTTTAAAATGTATTAAAATACATTAAATAATGTTTAACATACATATAGAATACATACTAAAATACATAACACTAAATATTTTTTTGATATTATTTTATTTTTTTTTTTTTTTTTTTTGAAACCGTTTATTGCAATCTCAAGTATATACAAGTATGGGCCTACAACCTTCCGGCCGGCCGCTAGAGTGACAGGAGCACCTGACAAACTTACAACAGGGCACCTGGCGTTACAGAGAAGCAAATCAGGAGACATCAACGACGTGGGCCACATGACTCTAAGCCCACAATACGGTTTCATTTTATACACACGCAACAACATAGAAAAACACACCCGCAAGGCAACCCGCAATCGAAGGTAATCACACGTGCTCCTCGAATGAGGGACCCCGACCATCCACAGGAATCTGAAGAGGGGGAAGGGAAACAAGTCCAGGATTGGGGGAACTCTGTGCCCGGGACTGGGGGAGGGGGTCAACTAGGGGGACGGAGCCGGTGAGGCAGCAGGCAGCAGTGGTGGCTCGCAAATACCCCCGCGGTAGGCGTTCCAGGGGCCCCATATTTTCACCCACGCCCCAGGCTTGCCCCTCGCCACATACACCACCTTTTCTCGGAACATGCACCAATCCATATGTTCTTTCCAGGCCGACACCGCCAGGGGCCGCTGGGATCCCCACAGTTGAGCGATGTCACGCTTGGCTATCATATATCCCAGAGTCACCCATCGCGTCTGCGGAACCGAGTAATCAGTTGGTTCCCACACATTCAGCAAGCATCTCCTCGCTTCAGGCAACAGTGCGACATGTGTAACCAGACGCAGGACCTCATGCACACCACGCCAGAATCGCTCCACCTTCGGGCATTCCCACAAAATATGCAAAAAAGTCGCCAAAGCACCACACCCACGCTTACACAACCCATCCTCAGCATAACCCATACGCAGAAGCCTTGGCCCCGTCATGTAAACCCGGTGGAGTATCTTAAGCTGGACGAAGCGAAGGCGAGCCGGTATGGCCACCTCCTTCGGAGAGGCCACCGCGGAAATCCAGTCTTCGTCGTCCAACTCCAGCCCGTCGGCAACCCACGCCTCACGGAGGCCGGTCAGCAGGCCCGAGCGGTCATTAATCAATTTTTTGTAAATGAGGGAGATCGTGCTATCCGGAACGTGGCCATCCAGCACTCTATCCTCCAGGGGGGAAGACTCCGGGATGGAGGCGGCGTCTGGGAAAACGGAGCCCAGCGCATGACGGACCTGCAAGTATCGAAAGTATTCACTGCCCTGCAGCTGAAACTCCGTCTGCAGCGTCTCGAATGTTTTAAATCCCCCTCTCGTCCAGAGGTCCCCCACTTTACTGATGCCAATCGTGTCCCACTTCTCGAAGCCCTTCGAGGTCCACAGGGAGCCCAACCGCTGAGGCGCATACAACGGCGACGCCCGGGTCAAACGGTCCTTCCACCCCATAGCTGCATTGGCCGCGTGCCACACCCGCACCATGACACGCGTGGGCCCCGTCAAGCGGGGATCCGGCGCGCCAGAGTAGAGTGCTCGATTGTAGTCGCCACCGGGCAGGAGCATCTTGTCCATTTCAAATGCCGGGTTCAAGGCGGGCCCATAGAGGCCGTGATTAATTGCAGCTAGCTGGGAGGCCCAGTAATACCGCTTAATGTCCGGGAGGGCAATCCCCCCGTCATACCACGGGAGCGTCAACTTCGCCAGGGCTATACGCGGCCTCCCGTCCCAGAACAGGCGGCGCTGTAGACTCTCCACCTCACGGAAGTAGCGCGCCGGGACTAGGTCCATAGTGTTCTGGAGAGCGTACAGGAAGCGCGGCAACGACATCATCTTGAACAATGCCGCCCGGCCGAGCGGCGAAAGCGGCAGGTGCCGCCAGCGCGCGACGTCCTCTTTCAAGCGCTGGAGGGGGGGAAGCAAGTTTCGCTCGTAGCGGGCCGCCGGGTCCAGCGTGATATAGACACCCAGGTACCGAAACCCCTGCGAGGCAATCTGGATCGGACATCCCCGCGGGAGGACGGGAGCCTCCCCGGAAAGCACATAGACACACGATTTAGCCCAGTTGATGACGAGGCCTGAGTTATGGCCAAAGGAGCGCAGGACATCAACCAGGACAATCAGTGATTTGCGCGGGGAGGCTAGGTACAAAAGGATATCGTCAGCGTAGAGGGACACGCGGTCCTCATACTCAGGGGTCCAACGGAGACCACGGATGGAAGGGTGCCACCGTAGCCACTCCGCCAGGGGTTCCAAGGCCAATGCAAACAGGAGCGGCGACAAGGGACAACCCTGTCGCGTGCCCCGTCCCAGCGCGAACGGGGCCGAGACTCGCCCATTCACTACCACCTGCGCTAACGGGCCCGAGTACAACAATTTGACCCAGCTGATGAATCCCGGCCCAAATCCGAACTTCGCCAGCATCGCCCAGATGTATGGCCATTCGAGCGTGTCAAACGCCATGGTGGTGTCTAAGGACGCCAAGATGGCCGGCTCCCGCACAAACGGAACACGCGCGAGCACCCCGTGCAAGCGCCGCAGATTGAGGGCCGTGTTGCGATGGGGGATAAAGCCAGACTGGTCTTGGTGGACCAAATCGCCCACCACGCCGACCATCCGGTTGGCAAGCACCTTGGCAAGGATTTTGGGCTCCGCATTCAAGAGCGAGATAGGCCGATAGGAGGTAACCCGGTCTCGGGGTTTCCCCTCCTTGTGGATCACCACGATTGTAGCCAGACGTTGGTCCGGCGGGAGGGAACCCCGCGAGTGGGCCGCAAGGAACATCGCGCGGATGTGGGGTGCCAGTACGTCCGGTCGCAGCTTATACAACTCGATAGGGATGCCGTTCGGGCCCATGGCCTTGCCAGATGCAACCGAGCGTATAGCGAGGGCAATTTCGTCCGAGGTAGGAGCAGCATCCAAAGACTCCCTGTCCTCCACCGAAAGGGAGGGCAACGCGATATCTCGAAGCAGGGCATGAGAATCCGCCTCCGAGCAGGGAGAGACCGGGGAATACACCTCGCGGAAATAATCCGCGAAGCAAGAGACAATGTCTTCTGGCTCGGTGACACGTACACCATCCATCCTCTCAATCAGCGGAACCACACGACTCGCTCTCTCCTTTTTGTCCAACCACGCAATCAATTTACCAGCCTTATCACCCACATCATACAGTCGCCCCTGTTGCTCTCTGCTGAGGCCCCTGGCTGCCTCCGTGACGAGGGCCCTATAGGCCGCTTGCTTAAGGTGCAAAACATGCAGTGCAGCATCCGTCACCCCACTCCCCAAATCACCCTCCAGTTCAGTAATTTCGGCCTCCACTCGGGTCACCTCCTCCTGCTCGCGCCTCCGGGCATGGGATATGAAGGAGAGGGCCTCCCCCCTAATAACTGTCTTAAAGGCCTCCCAAAGGGAGATAGCCGAAGGGACAGACCCCACATTCTCCTCGAAATACCGCTGCAAGGATTTAATCAGGTCAGCGCGAATAGTGGGGTCGCGCAGATACCAGGCATTGATTGGAGCTACCCTGCCCTCCCCCCTCGGGAGGACACCAAAGTGCAACAGGAGCGGGGAGTGATCTGAAATACCCCGCGCCAGATGGCGCACCTCTCCCACCCTCCCAGCATAGGCCGCAGGGACAAGGATATGATCAAGCCGCGAGAGGCTACCATGGGCACCCGAATGGAAGGTGTATTGCAGCTGCGTGGGATGTTTTAAGCGCCAGCAGTCCACCAACCCCAATGTATCTAAAAGGCCGGACAGCCATGCCTGCGCCCGGGGGAGGTCCCTAGGGGGGTGACGATCCATAGTCCCAGAAACCACCGCATTGAAATCCCCCCCAACCACCAGAAGCCCCCCCGGAAGGTCAAGGAGGAGGCGCCCCAGGTCCGCAAAAGTGGTAGACTGTAGCCCCGGTGGGACATACACTGAAACAAAGACAACCACTTTGCCCTCCATTCTCCCCACCAAGGCAGTGTAGCGTCCCCTCTCATCATGGCGCACCTCATCTATTTCCAGCGGGAGCGAGTTCTTAACCATAATGCCCACCCCCCGCGAGCCAGACGTGAAGCCCGAGTGGGCCACCAAACGATAGCCACGCCGATTCATGGCAAAGAAGGAATTACCAATAAGGTGTGTCTCCTGCAGAAAGACCACATCTGGCGAAATTCGTTTCAGATACTGCAGGACCACACCTCGTTTAATCCTGTCCCCCAGTCCGTTAACGTTCCAAGACAACAAACTCAAGTCCCTACCCCCCATCACATACAGAAGCCATCACTCGTCCCCCCGAGAGCACATCAAAAACACCAATACAGTAAAGGGTTTGCCTTGCGGTAAAAACGAACAACACCCCACCCCAACCCACCCGTCCCAACAGAACTCCCCCCTCCCTGCACCCCTGCATGAGCCCGAACAGCCCCCCCAAAGTGCAGTGTGCCTGTCGCCCCATAGATGAAAACACTAACTAGTCCCCCAGAGGAGGAGGGAAAGCCCCCAAGAGACCCCGTACGACCTCCACGGGAGGAGAACTTACACAATCAGTCAATGATGACAACAATGTTGTCCAGAGCAAGGCCTACTATTAGTCCCTCAGTCCTGATCCGGCAAGCCCTCCCCACCAACCGCGCCCCCCCCACCCCCCCGGCCCCGATCCCCGGGCAAAGTGTCCAACCAGTCCCCGGCCGCCTCGGGACGATCAAAAAAGTGCGTGCGGCCATCCACCTCTACCCTCAACTTCGCTGGAAAAAGCATCGCATACTTGAGGTTCAGGTCCCGTAGGCGACGTTTGACTCCGAGAAAACTCAGTCTCTGCTTCTGGACCGCCGGAGTAAAATCAGGATAGAAGTTTACATCCATATTGTCGAGTCTAACCGGTCCTTGTTGCCTAGAAGTCTGCAGGATAGCGTCTCTGTCCCTAAAGTTGAAGATCCGGGCAATGAGAGGCCTCGGAGGGGCTCCGATCTTAGGTCTCCCTCCGGGGACCCTGTGGGCACGTTCCACTGCGAAGAGTTTACTCAGCCCCCGGGGCTGGAGACGGGTGAGGATCAGGTCTTCCACAAACAGATCCGCCGCCTCCTCCTCACGTCCCTCCGGCACCCCGACAATGCGAACATTGTTCCTCCGGGCCCGACCCTCGGAATCTTCCAGTCGACGATCCATCAGGGCGCTCGCCTGGCCCAGTCGGCGCACCTCCTTTTGGAGGGCCGCCACGTCCGTTGTGAGGCCCGAGGTGGTGTGGGCCAAAGAGTCGACCCGGTCATTCGTCTTGGACAGATCGGCCCTCACCAGGCCCACATCCACGAGGACCGAGTCAATCTTTTGCGCCAGAGTGTCAAAGCGCTGGTCGACTGAGGCCTTCATCTCGGCGATGGCGCCCATGACGTCCCGGAGGGTCAGATCCGCGGGCAAAGCAGGAGCATCAGTCGGGCCAACAGGGGACCTACGCGGCGCCTCTGGAGATCCCTTCTGGAGGGTGTAGCGGTCCATGCTGTTAGACTGAGGGGCTGCGCCACGGCGGGTCGATTTCACCTTTGCCCGATCGCCATCTTGTTTCGTGGACATGGCTCCAGTCCCCAAATCGTGCCAATCTCCTTGAAAGGGGCTGACAGACCGGTTCACGGGCTCCGGGGGAGGGCGACCACAGCTCCGAAGGGCAGATCACAGCTGGCGGGCCGGCAGGGCACCCCGATGAAGTCACACCACCGCACGCCGCCTCGCGACCCTACCTCGCTTGGCAGCAAGGAGGGCGCGGAAGCGAAAGTGAAAGTGCGGGGTACGCGAATCGCCCAGCCTCGCCCGCCGCTGTTGTTCACTTTGTCTCCGGATCGCCCCACAACTCCAATTCGGGGGGCCGGCGTGGAGAAGGCCGCAAACCTCAATCGATGCTCCCGCCGGTGTCCGAGGTCCGATTTGGAAACGGAAAACGGATGGCACCTCAGCTCGGTCTCACGAACACAGTCCCCTCGTCAAGGACAGGATATAGTCAGGATTTATGCAGGAGGTCGCGGAGGTCCTCGGGAGCCTCGCACCTACGCGGCCATCTTGGTTGCGCGCTAGGCTCCTCCCCCTTTTTGATATTATTGATAACAATATTTTTGCTTACGATATTACTTACTTTGATATTACTTACTTCGATATTTTAAAAAACGATATTACTTACCTTGGGGTCGATATTCTGGTCAACGATATTCTTGACTTCGATATTCTGTCCCTACCATATTAAAAACTCGATACAAATGTAGGTCGATATTTAAAATTCGATATTTTGACTAACCACCCTGGTAGGACCTGTGGTTTTGTTTAAGTGTTCAGCCGTCTTTAAAGCCTGTGCCCGTTCCGCTGCCACTTGCTTCTTGGTAGGCCGTTGTATCTTGTTGTTTCTCCCACACCCTCTATGTGCGCCTACTAGCTTCCAGGTTGATCGTGAGTCTGCTAGGGTGGTGAGAGGAGGATGTGCGAGTCCATTTTGGTCTATCCAAGACCAAGCTTCTTCTGGAGTAGAGCAATATACATTGGATTCTTTGTGATGAATGCGCAGCTTGGCTGAATATTGCAGCGCATATTATATCTGGTGCTCCCTTAGGCTTCACTTAACCTCCATATAGAAGGATTTACGGCGTTGAACAGTAAGGGTGTAATCAGGGTATATATGTACAGCTGCGTTCTCCACCTGCCAAGGACCCCTGGACCTAGTCACTTGGAGGATATGGACTCTGTCTCGATAGTTAAACAACCTTGCCACCACTGGTCGTGGCAGGTTACCTGGGCATGGAGGGCCACCCGGAACCCTATGCACCCTTTCAATTGAAAATAACACCCTGCAGGATTTCTTTGGAGATCCAGTTTTCAAGATACAGATCCATGGCTGGTCCCTCTATTTGTTCTGGAAACCCCACAATGCGAATATTGTTCCTGCGGGAGCGACCTTCTTGGTCCTCCAGCCGACTCACCAAGTACTCCACCTCTTGCTGTAGTGATCTAAGTTGGTCTGTAGCTGTAGACACAGTGGGTCGCAGGGCGTCAGTGCACATTCCGACTCCAACATTCTGGCCTTGAGTTTCTTGTGATCCTCTCTCAAAAAACCCATATCAACGCATGGTGTATCGATTTTGGGCCCTAACATGGTCTTAATGGCCAGTATTGCTGCCGTCAGTTCATCAAACCGATGTGAGTGATCTGGTGGGGCAGTTGCATTGGGCACACCTTGCTGCGCAATGTTTCCTCCATCCGCAGCAGGCATCATCATTTCAACCTGCTGGGGTTGCGATTTGTCCGATTGTGGCTTTCCCATTATATGTGGGGGCGCTGGTTAGGCCTTCGAGCAATGGAGGCACAGGCTGTTTCCTGTATGGTTGGTCTTTATGAGTCGTTGGGTATTTGTCCTCCCACACCTCGCAGGATGTCATACTGTGGCACCCCCGCTCCATTGATCATTTTACGCCTAGTGATACAATCCCTGTGTTCTAATGCCCCCAGGGGGTGGGGGGAGAAAGCATGCGTGGAGTCTTAGAACATATTGGAGGCGATTACATTTCACTCCCTGCACATTGGTCTGCTCTTTGTTCACGTTTTTTGTGTGCACTCACGGTGTGGGGAATGGCAGGTCACCCACGATGTGACCCCAATAGGTGTGGCAGGTAATGTTCTCAGTGTGTCATAGGTCCCAAGCTTCTTGCTCCCTCACAAGGTCACCACTTCCTCCATCTACGAGCACCCCAGTGGTGGCACTTGTATTGTCTATGGGAACAGCGACAGCTCAAGGGCCCTCTTGCAATCCCTATGCATGTTGCAAGTGGTGAGAGGAGTTGGCCTAACGGCTAGGGCGGTCGACCTCGAATCTGTTGAGCTGGGTTCGAGTCTCGTCAATGATGCTGAACATCCTGTGATTCTGGGCAAATTACTTAGGGCCATATGTAGGTAAATGTAAAAAAAACGATTTCTTAATACCCAATTTTACCGATTCGGTAGTAAGAAATCGGTATTTCCGATGTACGTAAAGATTCGGTATAAATTACCGAATCTGTAAAAATCGTTAAGAAATACCGAATTGGAATGAATCCAATAAAAAAAACTAATCCCCATTACAGAATAGTAAATACCGATTCGGTAACTACCAAATCGGTAAATACCGATTCGGTAATTTGAAAAATCGCAATTTGTGGAATCAGCCAATCCTGTGCATCCTCATTACCTCCCAAACAGGAAGTGGCCACACCCATGCAGCTGCACTGAACCTGGAGCTGACTGTGAGGCAGGGAGCAGAGGAGAGAAGCCAGGTGCAACTCCGCAGACTTTGACATCCAATTGCCATCCAAATGGAAAACCAGGAGAGGGAGAATGAGGCACCAGAGGGGAAAATAAAGCAGAAATTCAATGGAAGAGAGCTGGAGGTTCTCATTGAAGATGTCATCAAGGACCATAACCGCTCATTTGGGAAACAGTCCCTGCAGTTGTCAGAGTCCCAAAAAAGAAAGACCTGGCTTGCTATCCAGGACAAAATTAATGCCATTGGAGTTATCCACCACTCCATTGATGACCTCAAGAAAAGGTGGTATGACCTGAGGAAGGCTGCAAAGGCGAGGCTTGCAGAGAGGCGGAAGCAGGCCGAGTGCACAGGTGGAGGGAGGAATACAGCCCCTGCACCAACTGCTCTGGATCTGCTGGTTGAGTCCACCCTCCAGCCGGAGAGTGTGAGTGGGGTCGGCGATGCAGAGAGCTCAGTCAAATCTGCCAACAAACAAGGTAAGATGCATTCACAGCATGCTGTGCACCCCCCACCCTACCCCCAATCCCCAGAGAGGCATAGGGACTCCCACTCCAGTTCATGTTTTACCCCTAACCTGCAATGCATCATGGGAGATGTAGTCAGAAGTAACACATGTCAGAACAGTCAGTCCAGCAAACCCAAAGGCATGTGACTGCAATTAGCAGGCAGAGGACAGTCAGTGTGATTGGAAGGCATTATGGTGCCGATTACGATCCGGTAAAAACCGGGTACGAACCGTCGGGCGAAGCGTTTTCCCCGTCCGACTCGTACCCGGTCATAAAACTTTACAAACATGGAATTACGATTCGCACGGAAACACCATTTCCGTACGAATCGTAAAAAACACCGACCGACGAAAATATACATACGAATGTGATCCGGGAATGCTGCGACGTGACGTCGGGACGCTTTCAGGCAGCGTTTCACGACCCAGGAATTACGATTCGAACCGACAGCAGTCCGGACGGCAATATTTTCACGGCACCCAAAAAGTGCCGGAAAAGCGAAGTACGGCGCGAATCGACCAGAGTAGGTGGCCCGGTACGCGCCGACCCCCCCCCAGCCCCCGTACGTATGCGCCGACCCCCCCCCAGCCCCCGTACGTACGCACCGACCCCCCCCAGCCCCCGTACGTATGCGCCGAACCCCCGTGTATGTACACCCGTGTACGTGTCGAACCCCCCCGTGTACGTTCGAGTCGAACCCCCCGTGTACGTTCGAGTCGAACCCCCCCGTGTACGTTCGAGTCGAACCCCCCCGTGTACGTTCGAGTCGAACCCCCCCGTGTACGTTCGAGTCGAACCCCCCCGTGTATGTACACCCGTGTACGTTCGAGTCGTACCCCCACCCGTGTACGTTCGAGTCGAACCCCCCGTGTACGTTCGAGTCGAATCCCCCCGTGTACGTTCGAGTCGAACCCCCCCGTGTATGTACACCCGTGTACGTTCGAGTCGTACCCCCACCCGTGTATGTACGGTGCGTACCCCCAGCGCTACCCCCACCCGTATACGTTCGGGGGGTACGCACCGTACATACACGGGTGGGGGTACGACTCGAACGTACACGGGTGTACATACACGGAGGGTTCGACTCGAACGTACACGGGGGGTTCGACTCGAACGTACACGGGTGTACATACACGGGGGGGTTCGACTCGAACGTACACGGGGGGGGTTCGACTCGAACGTACACGGGGGGTTCGACTCGAACGTACACGGGGGGTTCGACTCGAATGTACACGGGTGTACATACACGGGGGGGGTTCGACTCGAACGTACACGGGGGTTCGACTCGAACGTACACGGGGGGTTCGACTCGAACGTACACGGGTGGGGGTACGACTCGAACGTACATGGGTGTACATACACGGGGGGGTTCGACTCGAACGTACACGGGGGTTCGACTCGAACGTACACAGGGGGGTTCGACTCGAACGTACACGGGGGTTCGACTCGAACGTACACGGGGGTTCGACACGTACACGGGTGTACATACAGGGGGGTTCGGCGCGTACGTACGGGGGCTGGGGGGGGTCGGCGCGTACGTACGGGGGCTGGGGGGGGTCGGCGCGTACGTACGGGGGCTGGGGGGGGTCGGCGCGTATGTACGGGGGCTGGGGGGGTCGGCGCGTACGTACGGGGGCTGGGGGGGTCAGCGCGTACGTACGGGGGCTGGGGGGGTCGGCGCGTATGCGGGCACGTCTCCATGGTTGCTATGGGAGTTCGGTGCGGACGGTGTTTTTTCCATACGGTTGTAACCTCGGACGCACGGGATGGATCGTGATTCCTCGGTCGGACTTCACCTTTCACATTTGTACGGTAAATCGTACGAGGACGTGTCGGACACATTTTCCGACCCGAGGACGTGTGGGGAATGATTCCCAATGCGGTTCGTATGGCCTTTTTACCATGCGAATCGTGATTGCCAGTTCGTACGGCACTTGTACGATTCGTACGGTGAAAAGACCGGATACGAGTCGCACGGGGAAATTTTTTACCGGATCGTAATCGGCACCTAAATGTATTACTATGCAAATGCTGCCATAAAAGTGAGCATATGTACATTCTGTCTCCACAGGCGAGCCATCTCGCAGGGCAGCAGAGGGGAGCAGAGGAAGGGCACATAGGCCAGAGAGGAGAGAGGAGGAGGACCAGTCGCCTGCAGGGCACACCACCCCACCACCACCACAACACCCACCATCAACGCCACCACCATCACCATCACTACAGCTACCATCAACGCCACCACCACCATCACCAATGCCACAATCAACGCCACCACCACCGCCAGGCAGGAGGCATGCAATGGCCACCCCAGCCGATGGAGGTGTCCGAGGAGGACAGCACGGGTGGACAACAGTCTACAGTGGCTGAGGTTGACACCAGGGCAGGATCACAGTCCCCCATAGAGTGCACCCACACATCTTCCAGGCGCCGCAGGGCAAGGGCAGCCAGTCCTCAGGTCCAGGCCGAAGATGACAGTGTGTTTGCTGGCCTTGAAGGCAACATGCTGAAGGTCCAGCTCCTGGAAAGGAGAGCAATCAGTTCAGTGCAGCGGGAGATGGCACACATGAATGCCCACATGCAGCGCATTGAGAAGGGCATCGGTGCCATGAACAACACCATGGCTAAGGGCATGAATGATGTGGCGGAGGCTATGAAGCTGCTGTGCAGCAAGTTAGACGAGGACCATCTTTCAAGGCGCAGGGAGCAGCAGAAGCTGAACAATTACACCAAGGCAGTGAACCGCCTGTCCACTGAAACCTCTCTTATGTGCAGACGCTCTGTGGCAAGAGGAGATGGCACACTGCAGTCGTGATGTGGCTAGGGGGCTGGTCACAGTGACCACTGCACTTGAAGTGCTCCAGACAGACAAGGTGGCCACAACAGGTGATGGGGGTGAAAGTGAGGAGGCCACTAGCCGTAGTAGCATCACGCCCCCTCTCACAGAGTCTAGGAGGCGCAGTGAACGCCACAGCGCTGGCTCTGGACAAACCGGCAGTGCGGACAGTGGGGCAAGGGAACGTGGCAGTGCAGCGCGTGGGCGAAAGAAGTAGAGGCAGCCATGCTATGGTTGTACTGACATGGGTGAAGTAACCCATGTTTGTGTGGACACTGCTTTTGATCTTGGTGGTGTGCTATGGTCATTAAACACCATCACTAAAATACAGTAACTGGCTATGTCTCCTTACTCACTCAGAAGTAGTTGCGTGTTATCTCAGCCCGTCTGTGTCTCCCATCCGGTGCTGCTGCCACACTTGCTGCGCTGTGCTCTGGCTGTGGACAGTCCCCACCCTCGTCCTCAGAGTCAGTTAGTTCCACTGCTGTTCCTTTCTTTGTGGCAAGGTTATGCAGCTTTGCACATGTTGCTATTATTTTGCAGCAGGTGATGGGGCGGTACTGATATGCACCTCCACTTTTGTGGAGGCAACGGAACCTGCTTTTTAGTAGTCCAAAGGTGCGCTCCACAACGTTGCGCGTGCTTTTATGTGCCACATTGTATCTCCTCTCGCTTGGGGTGGATGGATTGAGAAATGGAGTCAGGATAAATGACCGCATGGCATATGTGCTGTCACCTATATGGGAAAGAAAGTGCCATTAATCTGAGTCACCAATATATTCATTCAAGGTATACATCAGGGTGTGTCACATTGATTTACCTAGCAGGTAACCTTCACCAAATTCTCCCCCAGTCAGACGTGTGTATATCCCACTGTTGCGGAATATGTAGGAGTCATGGGTGCTCCCAGGGAATTTTGCCACGATGTCAGTGATGATGTTTGCTGCATCGCAGATGACCTGCTCATTGATGGAGTGGGTGGATTTTCTGTTGCGGTAGATGTACTTGGTGGCTGCAGGTGGGCAGATAGGTATGTGTGTCCCATCAATGCACCCTATGACATGCGGGAACTGTGCCTTTTGGTAGAAGTCTGTTTTTGTTTTCTGAAGTTCGGCCTGTGTGTTGGGGAAGCGTATGTAGTGATGCATCCTTTGCATCATCACATCCAGGAAATTGTTAAGGAACTGAGAAAGGCAGCTCTGCAACATTCCACCTGCTGCAGCTATCACCCCCTGGTAACTTCCTGATGCTAATAGGTGGAGGCAACAGAGCACCTGGACATGTGGTGGTATGGTGTGTGCCCTTGGTGTAGGATGCTCCAGGAGTGGGTGCCGGTCCCGTATCAGGTCCAGGATAGTTTGGGGGTGTAGCCTGTACCTTTCATGTATTTCTGCCTCAGTGAGTTGGAATAGTGTGATGCGCCTTCTTTATATGCGATCCTCCCTTCTCCAGATCCTCATTCCTGCTGCCCGTAGTCGTAGCTGCCTTGCAATAATGTAGAGGGCCGCCATTGTGTTTAGACTGTTGCATTTTGGGGCTGTTTAAATGCTGTGCACATGATTACCACCTGCTTTGAGTCAGTGGTAATTACCGACTTTTAAATACCGAATTTCATGAAATTCGGTATTACCGATTTTTGGTACATCTCTTTTACCGATTCTTATTTACCGATTCGGTATTTGGGGTTTTTGGTATCTCCGAGTCGGTAATAAGGAATCGATAACTGATTTTGCTTATTTTACAGATTCCTTATTACCGAATCCATTCGGTATTACGTACATTGCAATTGGCTAAATACCGGTCGGTAACGGTGATATCTACCGAATTTCCCCGCTACCGACCGGTATTTAGCCACCTACATCGGGCCCTTAATCTCCCCGTGCCTAACAAAAATGAATGTGTGTCCTAATGTAACGTAACTGGTGCTATGTAAAGCGCTCTGAAACCCGTTTTGGGTCAAGATCGCGCTATATAAAATTCTACCAAAAAAAAAAAGAAAAAAAGTGCTTGTGATTAACTTAGGGCTTCTGCCTCGCTAATGACCCCTAGGGTGCAGTGTGGATCGCTGGGACTCCGCAACGAATGGTGCTCTGGGTGTGTGGGGAGACGCAGCTTCGCTGTCAACAAGCCCTCACTGTGGGAGCGGTCAGACCCTTCGACAATGCACCTTCTTATTTTCTCGCAGTAGGCCGCCCCGCGCCCACTGTGCAGTTCATGGGTGCAGCCAGGCCCCGGCTCCCGTCTAAGAGGGGGGAGAGTCTCGGTGAACGGCCGATGCACCCAGGGCCACCGGCTGCTGGATTTTCGAGTCAGGGAGAGGGGGAAGCAAAGGTGTAGTTTGGGCCCAGGCACCCGCAAGTTCGGTCAGATGCTGGCTGCAAAGATTACATCGACGGTGGGTCTGGGCACTCACAGCGCTCACCTCCGATGTTTGTGTTCGGCTCTGCGCTCACCTCTGACAGTCGTAGGTGGCTCCGGGTAGGAGCACCGTTCCTCTCGCTGCTTTCGCCAATGTTCCTCACAGCTTCCCCCTCCTTCCGATGGCACAGCGCCGCGCCTCGAGCATCGCTCTTAATCCGCCTCCGCTCCACAATTGGGGGTCAATATATGTGCAAGGGGCTTCCTCTGCACGTTAAGCCCCAAATAAGTGGCTCATAGCTGTAAAATACAGGATAAATTGGCTGGCCGCGCATGGAGCTCAATAAAGTGTGTTCGCAATCGCTGCCATCTTGGTCATGCACCTCTTACCTGTTCTTAACGTTGATGCTTGGGCTGATGTGCTTGAAGAAACGGTTAAGGAGAAAAAAGAGAGAGGGGAAAAGGCTGGAAGCAGAAAGGTAAACTCAGACTAAACTGGAGAAAGGACTCTGTGTAGTTTAAACAGTGACAGAAAAAAGAGAAAGAGACAGGCTTGGGCAGGTCCAACCGTGCTGCATTGTGGCCAAAATTATGGTGCATGATGCAGTTGGTGCTTGTCGAGGAATAACAACCATAGTAAAACACACACACAAAGAAGTCTAATATGCTGCCCAGCAGCCATGCACATGAAATAATGCCACAGAATGCATGCAGTACAACAATACCTGCAGCCTTAATACAGTATCTGTTGTTGGTCAGGATATCGGGGACAGAAACATTGTACTGCAAAAATGTCACAGTGGGATATGTATATTGGTGAGGATAGCTTTGCTATTAGTAACTTCACATCTATGTACCTTGAAGATATATATATATATGGTGTTAGCCAGTAGGTAGTTATAGTTAGGACCTAGTTTCCATAGGTAATATTGATTGGGAAAGTTTGGGGGTGATCCATGCAGTGGGGACTGAGAATTTGGGAACCTTTAGCCACCCCTACAGCCCGAACCGCTGAAGGGACGTACATCAAATTTGTCAGGGAGGCAGATGTCGGTTCAAGGAAGTTCCTTTTGCTTATTTGGAGTAAATCCATTCGGTAGTTTTTGGGGAATTTAAATTAAAAATTATGGTGATATCTCTAGTCGTGGATATTTCAAAGCGGTTTTGCTCTGATTTACTGGACGAAACCTGCATAGAAAGTTAAGGCCGCCATTTTATCCACGGGAATGGTCCCATGGGATGAAAATCTGTGTGAAAGCCCATATAAGGGGTCAGGGTGGAGATACTCTGATCCCATGGTTGAAAAATGGAGGTGTTAGTGACAGAAGTTATATGTCCAAAACTGATTTTTTAATAGCGTGCAATATTCATGACGACGCGATCGCCAGCGCGGCCCCGTGTATCATTGTGGGGACATCGCAAAAATTAACGTTGTCGCGAATATTGGTGAAAATATAAAAAAAATTCTATGAATCATTAGTATGCATTGTTATAGAGATATTGATGAATGTTTTTATAGAGTTATTTATATAGTGAGTTATCTACTGTGATGGTTAGAATTAATTACACCCAAAGGTGTCAGAGCGCTTCACAATAGAACCAAGTACGTTACATGAGGAGAATATAACATATTTACATGTTACAGAAACAAATGAGAAACAAAAAAAGGTCAAATAAAACAATAGACGGCAATCACACAAAAAACACAATAGGATGCAGATTGAACAGGCATACATTACTAATTTACAATAATGAAAGAACATCCTTGAGGGACATGAAAAGGGGTGTATTAGTTCTGGACGTGTCTTTGGAAGAGAAGAGATTTGAGGTCAGTTTTGAAGGTCCAGGTAGAGGTGGTGGTACCGAGTAGTGGAGGAAGCAAGTTCCAGATTCTCACCGCATTGCCTGAGAAAGATTGAGCCATTGATCTTTCCCTTTTGAAGGTGGGGGGGGGGGGCTCAAGCAGTTCATTTTCCGCATTACGAGATGGTCTAGAGCCTCCAGAAACTTTCAGTTTATTCGCCAGGTATCGAGGGGAGGACGTGTGCAAGGCTTTGTGGGTGATACAGGCAGTCTTGTAGATTGATCTTGCCTCGATGGGAAGTCATCGAAGAGAAGACAAAATGACTGTGATGTGGTCACTTATTTTGGCCCCAAATATAAAAGAAGCCGCTGAATGGAGAACGGATTTAGGAGGAGAAAGGTGGAATTTGGGGAGGCCAACAAGAAGAGAATTACAATAGTCCAATCTAGAGAGAACCAGAGATTGGACCAACGTTTTTAGGTCTTGCTCCGGAAAGAAACGTTGAATCCCCCGGAGAAGGCGAAGTTGGTATCGTGCATTCTTTGCAATGGAATTGATGTGGGAGAGTAGATTGAGCCTTTTGTCAAGTATGACACCAAGGAATTTTGTGCTGTCGACAACGATAGGTTTATTGTTGAGTGAATTCAGCTGATCCATCCAAGATTGAACAGGAGGAGGAGAGAGTGAGGTCAAGAGGAGGAGGAATTCAGTTTTGGAAGGATTCAGAATGAGTTGATGAGCTAACATTCAGTTTTGAATAGAGTTGAGAGTAGAGTTAAGGATTGAGATATCATGTGCGGAATACACCTTAAGGTAGATTTGAGTGTCATCTGCATAGAGATGGTAAAGGATCCCAGATTTACAGTGGGTGCTAGGATAGAACCTTGAATGATGCCTTGACCTACCGCCAATGAAGACAAAGACTGTTTGATATTTTGATCATTTGGAATCTGTTCGAGAGGAATGAGGCAAACCATTTAGGCACTGTGCCTTCCAAACCCATTCTCTGTTGAAGAGTGGTAAGGAGATTGTTGTGATTAACAGTGTCAAAGGCTGCAGAGAGGTCTAGAAGAATCAGAAGACTAGACTCCCTTAAATGGAGTATACGCAGCGCATCGTCGATCACTTGCAGCAGGGCTGTTTCAGTGCTGCAGTTTGGAATGAAGCTAGACTGGAAATCATCAAGAAGATTATTATCCTTAATATGTAGGGAAAGTTGTTTCACTACACATCTTTCTGTGATTTTTGCAAGAAAAGGGAAATTAGTAATGGGGCGGAAGTTGTTGAGGTCATTCGCATCAGCGGAGGGTTTTTTAAGAAGTGGGGTAACCTGTCCTGTTTTAAGAGCAACAGGAAGGGAGCTTTGGCTGAGGAAGAAGTTAACCAGCAAAAACCAAAGGAAATGATGGACGGCGTGTTGAACATTGCAAGCACTCACCCCCAGTCAACTGATCTGGGTTTAATCCATCACCGTTCTTTAGCCCACTCTGTCATCCCAGTTCAGACATGGCCATATGCAAATCAGTCTGACCCTGTGCCTCAAGGGAACAGTCCAGCCCAAACTGCCAAGCCATGGCTTCCCTGGAATGGAAACAAGCTTCCTAGGACCGGTTTCTGGCATTTCAGCCGTCTTCAGCCAGGCTTGCTTGAATCCAGTGGCAAAGTGAGCAAGGGACTCACGTCTGAGCATACCCTGCCAACTTATGGCGAACAAAGCAAAAACAAAAGGAAACGATGGACGGAGTGTTGAACATTGCAAGCACTCACCCCCAGTCAACTGATCTGGGTTTAATCCATCACCGTTCTTTAGCCCACTCTGCCACCCCAGTTCAGACATGGCCATATGTAAATCAGTCTGACCCTGTGCCTCATGGGAACAGTCCAGCCCAAACTGCCAAGCCATGTCTTCCCTGGACCGGAAAACAAGCTTCCTAGGACCGGTTTCTGGCATTTCAGCCGTCTTCAGCCAGGCTTGCTTGAATCCAGTGGCAAAGTGAGCAAGGGACTCACGTCTGACCATAACCTGCCAACTTATGGCGAACAAAGCAAAACCAAAGGAAATGATGGACGGAGTGTTGAACATTGCAAGCACTCACCCCCAGTCAACTGATCTGGGTTTAATCCATCACCGTTCTTTAGCCCACTCTGTACATTTAACCGTATCATTCTCCATGCCTGGGCACTTGGCTGGTGTGCATACTATAGTGTTGAGCAGGAGGGAGCAGCGTTATCTGATTGAATCAATCAATCAATCAATCAATCAATCAAAGAATTTTAAAGCGCGCTTCTCACCCGTAGGGTCTCAAGGCGCTGGGGGAACGGGGATCCGCTACTGCTCGAAGAGCCAGGTCTTGAGCTGTTTCCTGAAGGAGAGATGGTTCTGGGTCAGTCGTAGGTGGGTGGGGAGGGAGTTCCATGTCTTGGCCGCCAGGTAGGAGAAGGATCTTCCTCCGGCGGTGGTCTTGCGTATGCGTGGGACGGTGGCGAGGGCGAGGCTGGCGGAGCGGAGGTGGCGGGTGGGTGTGTAGAATGTGAGGCGGTTGTTGAGGTATGGGGGTCCCATGTCGTGGAGAGCCTTCTGTGCGTGGGTGAGGAGTCTGAACGTGATCCTCTTGCTGATGGGGAGCCAGTGCAGGTCTCTCAGCTGGGGAGAGATGTGGCTGAAGCAGGGGGTGTCCAGGATAAGTCGTGCAGAGGCGTTCTATATGCGCTGGAGTCTTTTCTGTAGTTTGGCTGTGGTTCCAGCGTAGAGGGTGTTTCCGTAGTCCAGTCGGCTGGTGATGAGGGCCTGGGTGACCGTCTTCCTGGTGTCGGTGGGGATCCACCGGAAGATCTTTCGGAGCATGCGCAGGGTGTTGAAGCAGGATGATGAGACGGCATTGACTTGCTTGGTCATCGTGAGGGAGGAGTCCAGGATGAAGCCCAGGTTGCGAGCATGGTCCGTTGGCTTTGGAGCGGAGCCCAAGGCAGGGGGCCACCAGGAGTCGTCCCAGGCAGAGGGGGATGTTCTCAGGATGAGGACTTCCGTCTTATCTGAGTTCAGTTTCAGCCGGCTGAGCTTCATCCATTCCGCGACGTCTTTCATTCCTTCCTGGAGGTTGGCTCTGGCTGTGGCGGGGTCGTTGGTGAGGGAGAGGATCAGCTGGGTGTCGTCGGCGTAGGAGATGATGTTGAGGTTGTGTTGGCGTGCGATGGCTGCGAGGGGGCTCATGTAGACGTTGAAGAGGGTGGGGCTGAGTGAGGATCCTTGCGGGACGCCGCAGATGACTTCGGTGGCCACGGACCGGAACGGGGGAAGGCGGACTCTCTGGGTTCTGCCGGCGAGGAACGAGATGATCCATTCCAAGGCCTTTCCTTGGATTCCGATGTTGCCGAGGCGCTGTATCAGGGTGCGGTGGCATACGGTGTCGAAGGCTGCCGAGAGGTCCAGGAGGATGAGGGCAGCTGTTTCCCCGTTGTCGAGCAGGGACCTGATGTCGTCGGTGGCTGCGATGAGGGCGGTCTCTTTGCTGTGGTTTGCTCGGAAGCCGGACTGCGAGGGGTCGAGGGATCCGTTGGTCTCGAGGAAGGCGGAGAGTTGTTTGTTGACGATCTCCTTGATGACTTTGGCCGGAAAGGGGAGGAGCGAGATGGGGCGGAAGTTCTTGATGTCCGTGGGGTCCGCGGTGGGTTTCTTCAGGAGGGCGCTGAGCTCGCCGTGTTTCCAGCTCTCTGGGAAGGTGGCGGATGCGAAGGAGCTGTTGATGATGTTCCGGAGTTGGGGTGCAATGATGGAGTCGGCTTTGTTGAAGATGTGGTGTGGGCAGGGGTGGGTTGGGGAGCCGGAGTGGATGGTGTTCATCGTGTGGGTGGTATCGTCGCTGCTGACTGTCAACCAGGTGCGGAGGGTGGTGGTGGGGGGCGCCGGATAGGTAGTAGGGTGCGCGGTCTGTGCGCCGAAACTGTTGTGTATGTCGGCAATCTTGCGGTGAAAGAACGAGGCGAGTGAGTCGCAGAGGTCCTGCGAGGGTGTGATGTCGTTGTTTCCGGCGCTGGGGTTGGAGAGCTCTTTGACGATGCTGAAGAGTTCCTTGCTGTTGTGTGCGTTGTTGTCTAGTCGTTCCTTGAATGCTGTCCTCTTGGTGGTGTGGATCAGCTGGTGGTGTTTGTGGGAGGCGTGCTTGAGGGCGGTCATGTTGTCAGTAGTCGGGTTTTTTCGCCAGGCTTTCTCGAAGGCACGGCAGTTCTTCTTGGAGTTCTTGAGGTCGTCGTTGAATCAGGAGGCTTTCTTGCTGCCGGCCCTGCTGGGATGGTTTTTCAGAGGTGCGAGGTCATCAGCGCAGTTGGTGATCCACTGTGTGAGGTTGTTGGCTGCTTGGTTGGGGTCCGTTGAGCTGGCGGGATGGTTCTGGCTCAGTGATGTGGTGAGCTGGTCGGTGGTGATCTTGTTCCAGCTCCTGCGGGGAGCCTGTTGCGGGTGGTGGTGAGTTGTGGTTCTTCTGAAGCTGAAGTGGACGCAGCTGTGGTCTGTCCAGTGGAGTCCGGTGGCGTGGCTGAAGGAGATGTACTTGCTGGAGGAGAAGACTGGGTCCAGCGTAGTGGGTGGGGGTGTTCACCAGTTGCTTGAGCTGAGGTTGGCGAGGTTGTCCAGCAGGGTTGTGTTGTTGTTGTTGTTCTCCAGGTGGAAGTTGAGGTCTCCTAGGAGGATGTAGTCTGAGGAGGTAAGGGCGTGCGGGCTGACAAAGTCTGCGATGGCTTCGCTGAATTGTGTGTGTGGTCCCGGGGGTCTGTAGACGAGGGTGCCTCTGAGGGTGGTCTTGGGGTCAGTGTGTATCTGGAAGTGAAGGTGTTCGGCGGCGGTGAGGGTGTCATCGGAGTTGCTCGTGATTCGGATGGTGTTTCTGTGGACGATGGCGATGCCTCCTCCGGCTTGGTTGACGCGGTCCTTCCGGGCGATCTTGTAGCCATCCGGGATGGCTATGGCGATGTCGGGAGCTGAGGAGGCGTTCATCCATGTTTCTGTGAGGAAGGCGACGTCTGGTGATGTTGTGTCGAGAAGGTTCCAGAGTTCGACGGCGTGTCTGTGGATGGAGCGGGTGTTGAAAAGGAGGGGTGTGATTGCAGTAGTGCGCGTATTGCGCTTCAGTACAGTAGTAATAAAGTTCTACGTCTGGCGCATTCATCCCCTCCCTGATTGAATGATAGTGTGAGCACCTCCCACGCCACTAGCATTTGCCGACCTCCCCAGGCCAGTCAAACAGGCTGGATCATAGCTTTGGAGGAACAATTGGCTTGGGAATAATGTTGAACAAATTAAAAAGTAGGAAGAACAGCCATTTTGGCGACAGCAGTACGACCAGCCGTAGAGAGGGAGGCCAATCCAAGTTAACACCATCACCTCCAGCCACATCAATGCTCTGCTCTAATTTTCACACTGTAGGAGGCCTCCACGGACCCAAATTCCAAGGTATTTCACAAACCCAGAAGCCTATTTCAGGGGGAATTTGGAGAGGAACTAATTTGTAGCAGAAGTTTGTTCAAAGAGCATAAACTTTCACAATTTATCGTCACCCCATTCAAGCAGTTGAACCTAAGGAACTCCCTGGTCTTGGGAGATTTGCTATTCTGCTGTTCTCAGATAGATACACTGCGACATAGTCTGTGATGTTGACAGAGAGACTTTATAGAATTGGTTCATCAAACTGAGACCGCCTGGGGCCCTATCCCTAGGCTTGCTGAGTATCACCTTTATATTCTCATCTACAGTAAAAGGGGCATCCAGGTACACCCTGTGGGTATCTTTCAGTCACGCAAATCTGAGATTTCCAGCAGAGCACGGTCTGAGGCTGACTGTCATAGGTTAGTGTAGTATTCAATGACAGTCTTCTCGACATTCAGAGTGCCAGAATGGGTGACATCATTTGAGTCTTTGAGTTCCATGATGTCAAGGCTTCCTTTAAGTTTATTTGGCAAGCATACCAAGGTTCTCCCCGACCAGCCACCTTCATCATAGTGTTGAGCGATGGCCTCACAACAGGTCAGTGGCCTCCCTGAATTCCTCCAGCTCAGCACTGATGTCAGCCAGAAGCTGCAAGGCGAAGAATTCAAGCTCTATGTAGACATGCAGTTCTCTTTCCAAAACGTCCAGTCCGCGCTGCAGGGTTTGAAGGATACCCGACTTCTTTACAATGCAAGAGCCACAAATAATGACCTTAATGGCCTCCCATAATTCACTAGCCTAGGTCATGGAAGCACTGAAGCAAATTAATTCCAGAGGGTTAGATTTTATTGAGTCACGAAACCCTGGATCCTGAAGCACGTTGGTCAGCAAGCGCTAAGAAAACACATGTTCACTGATCCCCGGCAGAGTGATCTCTAGGAGGACCCATGAGTGATTAGAAAAGGTTCTGGGCAGGTGAGTAGCCTACATCACCAAGGTACGTGCGGCGTTTGCTACCAGTTAATAATCTGTTCTAGACTAAGTATGGTTGTGATGCACGTCTTTCTTCTCTTTGACCTCCCCTGGTGCACCCACCAAACGTCAGTCATATCAACATCGGCAATAATCGCACATGGCTGTCAAGTCGCCTGCTGCTGGGACCAGCTGCTATAGTTCAGTCTATCCAGGAGGGGATTTAGGCACATTGAAATCCCGCATATAACCGTTTTGGGGCTTAATTTAACCACCCATTTCCAGATATCAGCTAAAAATTCAAGCCCGTCCTACATTTGGTCTGTACACAAATAATTAAAGAGGCAATGTCAGATAGGGTGTCATGAAGAAGTATATTTCTATTGAAGATGGCTTGTAGCATGCACCAGTGAGTATATATTCCAATAACAATGCAGCTTGGTGGGATTAAGCCGAGTATGGGGCGACGTGTGTTTCTATTAGACATGTTGCTTGCATCCTGTTCCTGGTGGCTGGTGTGAGGTGGAGCTCCTGGAGTAAGCCACTCTACTCTGTGCATATTTAAGTAGCTGAACATCTCTCATGCCTTGCATGCATCACCATCTCCTCGAATATTCCATGTTAGCAATCTACAAATCGGAGCACAACCTTCTGCCTGGTAAGTTCTCTGAGGGTTAGTCAGGGAAGTGCACGGAGCTAGCTTGTCAGCACCATATTTCGCGTCAGGAAAATACGTGATCCAAGTGACATGTTGTAAAATGAGCTAAGAGAAACAACAAACAATAACCTTAGACTAACAAAAAACACCCACTCCAAGCGCCTGAGCAACCCACCCAACACAGAAACACAACAAACATCATGAACATCTGGCTGCCGGTTGGTTGAGAGAGTCAACTGTAAACTGGGTCATAGGGACTCGCCAGCTCTTCCACCAGCATGCCAGCATAAAGAAGCAATATGCTGAGGTGTGTAGAGGATCATACTGGGAGAGGGGGGTCAGGTTTAAAGTAGCAACCCACCCTGGCAAAGAGGGGTTGGCTGTATTGTGTCACAAAGAGTCAAGTGTAAGATGACAGGTGCCATTGCACATATCAAGATGTAGAGGCATGGTCCGGAGAGAGCCAGGATGGCACCTCAATCCACAGAGGCGGCGGATGGTCACAGGCAAAAGAAGATGTACAGATGATCACCTGCAGCAGTCAAATCCAGTTGCTGAGTCAGAGTCACCATGTGGGCCGGAAAGTAGGAGAGCAACAGGGAGCAAGGCATCAGGTGTGTTTCCACCACAGGCTAATAGTTGTTGCATTGGGTGTTTTCCGAACTTCCACACTCACCAGTGGCATCCTGTCATGATGTCAAAGTATGATTGCAGCAGAATCTATCGCCTGTGACTCGGATCTTTGCTGGGTAGATCAATGCATACGGTATGCTAGCCTTTTGCAAGGTACTCTTAATTGACTCTTGTCATGCCTCCTGGATCGCCATGGTGAAGTCAGAATGGATCGAAACACAGTTACCCTGGTATGACACGCGTGCCATCTCTCTGGTAAGTCTGAGGACACTATCTTGGTCTTTAAAGTGTAACAGGTGAGCTATGATGGGGCGTGGTTGGGCCATATGGTGGGAAGCACAGTCCCAGAGAGTGATGTGTCCTCTTCACTCTATCACATTGGTATGGTGGCTTTTCTCCAGATAGTGGGCAGTCAATTTTGTTGTGGATCTTCCACATTGGATAGTGCTTCGATGTTCATTGATCCAAACCTTACTTTTCAAGGTAGTCACTTCTGCATATCGCAATTTAGAAGGACATGTTATCGGTGACATGGAGTTTTTGGAGTTAAAGCTGGTGTGCCTCTGTCAGGGCCATGTGTGCTGGAGTTCTAAGTCGATTGCATCTTGTAGTCTTCTGAGAGTGCGCACATTGCAATTCCTACAAAGAAAAGCCCCCGTAATGGGGAGGGAGTGACCACAGGTGTTTGTGATTAATTAGGTCCTGTCTGTAGGATGCAGTCTAGTATGCACCAAGATGTCCCACATATTTTTGTTCTCTTAAAGGCATGCAATGGTCGATTAATGGTAATTTTTCCTGAATTCAGGATGCACACATTTTGGTACATTATTCTTTTGATATCACTGGAAGTGAAGATCGTGTCACAGCTGAGAATGTCCTGTTGTTTTTTCATTCGCTTACACAAGAACATTTCTGTGGGAGTTCCTTGCTCTAATTTTTGCCCTGTTTATTGTTTTCGTGGGCTTGTGAGTCATATGAGTATGTTTTGCTACAATGTCTGCACATTCTAAGAATTGTCACACAGGGCCGTTGGATGATAGCTGTCCTATCTAAAGGGGTTATTGCAATCAGTAGGTTTGTGATATGTAGTTGTGCAAATAAAGATAGAACAGGCTGCAAGAGGCAAAGCCAGTACTGTCAGGTTCTTTTGAGCACAACTGTTTGAATATAAGTGGGTGCCTCGCGCTTGAGTGATCAGGTGCCTGCAATAGAAAGAGGACTGTGGGTTTCTCAGTGAGTAGTGCATGCTCGTTCTTAATTCTCCTCAGCTCCCGCTCCATGCCATGTAAGGCACAAGGAGGCCGCTGTCCCCGGGACATATGCTGCAAAGTAAAAAAATCATTAGCACAAAGGAAAAAGATATGTGAGGGAGAGCTTCTATGGAGCTTAAGACTCACAATTTGCTTAGAGGCACTCATAGGGCCCGATTCACAGAACTAATCTGAGACAAAACCCTAAACGTACTACTTTTGGTATTCACAGAAGGCATTTAGTAGTAGTAAAGTTATGCTTTTGTTTTAAGACTGTCTTAAATCTGTCTTAAGTCTGTCCTAAGTTTGTCTTAAGTTTGTCTTAGGTCTGTCTTAAGTCTGTCTGAAGTCAAACTTAAGACAAAATCCTAACTTTACTACCACTAAATGCCTTCTGTGAATACCAAAAGTAGTAAGTTTAGGATTTTGTCTCAGATTAGTTCTGTGAATCAGCCCCATAATTCATATAACCATTGTTATAAGCATTTTCTAATAAGTAAACCATAAAACCGGCACCAAACAATGGCAAACAAGGAGAGAGGTACCTAGCAGTGGCTGCTGGAGCAGCAAAGAAACCATCCGCGGCCCGTGCAGGCAAGAGCGGTGAGCCGGGTTGGGGGAGGAGTCGACAGACGACAACGAGGGAAAATTAAATAAAGAATTCATTTTCCCTCATTGTCTGTCGAAACCCCCTCCCCCCACCGGTCCCCACCCGGCCCAACCACTCTTACCTGCACAGGCCACGGCTGAAAGAAACAAGAAGGGCTCTGGTGGCAGCAGGTCCTATAGGGCTATGAGGGCCCTGATTGGTGGTTTGGGTACTGTTGATATTGCGTTGAGTCATGGTAAAAGAAGTTTAGTTTTTCTAACTGTAATTTAATTGGCTGCTGTGTTTTCGGCAGTATAGTAAGAAAACCATAATCTGAGCCTCCAGTCCTAATATAGAATCCGGAAAGTGATGTATAACTCACAAAGGATAGGGAAACCACTATGCAATACATTGTCACAAAGACAGAAGTGGCAAACAATCACAATCGTACAGACTGCACATATCCTATGCGAGAAGGAATGCCTGGTCAGGCCTTAACTAAATTCCACAGTGCTTTCCTATTCAAATCACTGCTGCTGGGGCCCAAAGTTAAGAACAACAGTAGAGCAGTAGTAAAAATAGAAAACAGTCGCTAAGCCCCGTTTGAGAAATTCCGCAATGCATATGTTGGCGGCAGTACTTGCAGAGGCAGAGTTCTCAAAGTTCTATATAACATAAAATTATTCCACATTTCAACTGCATTAAGAACAATAAAATATTAAACATAGGATGACTAGAACTAGAGTTTGCTTCATTTTGTTTTCATTAAAGAAGAGGCATATTAGGGTAAGATCTGCTTTTTGGTTTTATTAAAATGATTATTCATGGATCACTCTTTCTATGCTAAATTTATTTATTTATTTACTTTATTTAAAAAGTTTTATATAGCGCTGGCTAAACCCAGAGGGATCAGAGCGCTTTACATGAGGAGGTACCATTGATTCCAAAACATAGTTACATAGTTACAACAGTTTCAGGTTCGTAGTTACTGGGGAAACAAGAATTACAAAGGCATGGCTCAGGTAAGGGGAAGGAAAAGCAGGCAGGGAGAGAGGTTCAGGGAGGAGAGGAAGAGAGTAGAAGAGGAGGAAAAAGAGTAAAGTAGGAGAGAGGAGAGGGAGGGGGTAGGAAACACAAAGGAGCGACGAGAAAAGACACAGAGTCTGACGATCGGATGGGTAGGTGACGGTCAAAGGGGGAACGAGAGCCAAACTCCTCAGTAGCTGCGTAGTGCAACTCCACCGGTTATCAGCCAAAGGTTAGCTCGGGCGCCGAAGCACATCAGAGGGTTAAAGAATCAGCCTAGAGGAGATCATCAAAAAGGTTTCAGAGAGTGCCTATCAAGGTGTGAGGTGCTGGGTTCCCAGTAATAATGGGAACATACCTAAAACCTCCGCTATGTGGGAATCCCTTAACACTGTGGACTCTCTCAGAGGGGTATCTGAGACTCCAGGGCATAGATGCTGAATCCCTCCCCAACAAGGGGAGAGGAGTGCTTCGGCAAGGGGCACATTCATGAAGGCCGTTATTGACAGTAGGGCGGAGGTGGAGGACATATAGAGCAGAATGGGGGAAATGAGAGTAGGTACGCTGGTTTTACGCCTACTAACTAACGTAGAAGAAAGTGGGAAAAAGCCAAGAAATTAATATGTGTAGTCAGCCAAACAGGACATAGCTAAATCAAAAACCAGTTATCTTCAAGTTCTAAAAGGGAGGGCTAGCAGTAAAAAAGCAAGTTAAAGGGTGAAAGAGCGTAGGCAGAATAAAGGAGTTCGCAGAAACATAGGAAACAAATGATTGCGGAGGGAAAGGGAAGATGTGGCCCGGGGTGAAAAGTAAGTATAGGCAGTCTCAACAGGGACGGTCGCAAAAACAACAGTTGATGGACAGAATGCCGAACAATGTCATACATTCACCCCAGTACAGAGATCTGGGTCTAAAGCCATCGTTTTTTTGCTCACCATGCCGTTCCAGTTTGAACCCAGCCATATGCAAATCAGTCTTGACCCTGTGCCTCATGGGAACAGTCCAGCCCGAACTGCCAAGCCAGGTCCTCTCTGGACTGGAAACAAGCATCCTAGGACCGGTTTCGGGGTTTCACCCCTCTTCAGCCAGGATAGCTTGATTCCAGTGGCATGGAGAGCACGGGACGGTCACCTGGGGTGCTGGAAAGACCCAGGGGAGTCAGCGCGCAAACAAGGGTATTGGTAGGAACAAAATTATACAGAGTACACAAAAGATAGATGCAGTGTTGCACAAAATACACCATAGTATTAAACATGCCGATAATCAGGGGGGGATTGAACATGACATAAGAAGAGTGGGGGGAGCAGAGGTATCAGCAATGTTCTTAGGCGAAGCGTCGTTCAATGGAGAGGAGGGAAGATCAAAAAGTAGTCCTGGTGGAGACCAGTGGGGCCGGAGGCACGGACCAGGTTGCAAGATGGCAGAGGGGGATGGGATTGACCAGCGGAGATGGTCAGAAAATGATGGGGTGTAAGAGCGACGTAGTGCCAAAGTCCAAATTAGTAGTTCTTACCTCCGCTCGGAACCTCCAAGTAGTCCCAGCCATCTTACGGGAGGCAAGCCGGGCAGGATGGCAGTGGGAAAAGCAGCGGCGGTGGGGGGGGGGGGGGGGGGGGAAGAGAGCATCAGCCCGGATTCTTCAGTGGTCATCCTGAGAGATAGATTCAGAAGGCAACGGCGGAGTTGCGATAGAATCCGTCGAAGGGCGGCGAGGAGGTTGACAGGAAGGGCAATGAGCGAGGAGCAGGGCTCATAGAAAGGGGAGGAAGAGAGAGATGGCTGAGCAGAGTGGGGCCGCAGCTCCAGCCTCGGGGTTTCGGCGAAAAAGGCTCATCACTGCGAAATCGATGTGCTCCCCCCAGCAGCTCTGCCAGTGTTGAAGCACTGTTGAGATGTTCCATGTCGGAGGCGTGCTAATGTGGACAATAAAAATTCTAGCAGTCCAGTCGGTAGTGGCATCAGGGGAGGACCTCACTCCGAGGGTCCACTTTGTCTGCATGAATGGCGGTGCGAGGGAGCACATCTCCGTCCAAGGGTGAGCTCAAGGCACCAGGATCACTGAGGCATGAGCTCGTAAGAGGAAGCTCAGCAAATGTGCGGACCAGAGCTCAGTATCCAAGCCCCGGGAGCACTGCGCAAAGGTCAATAAAGGAGCACCACTGACCGAGCCGAGCTCGGGTCAGCTGCAGCGGGAGGAGGTCACCACCTCCCCAGGACCAAAACACATCTCCGCTGTCTCCTCAGGCCAGGTGTAGATTCCAGAGCAGATGAACGAAGAACAGCAAGGGGGCAGTTAAACCAGAAGTCGCGGCGACAAGGCATCACATCCGCACCGGAAGAGCCCGGCGGCTCCGCTTCCATTTATTGCAGAATAAAATAGGATTGTCACTGCCTACGACTTTCTTTGTATAGCGGAAACCTGACATTTGACCTTCGTATTTCAATAAAAAAAAATTGATTTTAAATATAATCTTAATTCACTCTAGAATATTTTGAGGCTAGTCAAGGGTAATATAGCATCATGCCTCAGATATCACCTGAGTCCCTTGGTCAACAGAACACTAATAATGTGTCATTGATCTGCAATACGACTCACATTACAGTGCTGGTTTAGTCTCTCCCCGTACTCTTGGCCCAGAGGAGAAAAATGAAGTCAAAAGCAATGTGAATAATCTTATCTGACACTACCCACCTCACACCTACAATGTTACTCTATGCTACTTCATCACAGAAGTGCTAATCAATCCTGTAAATCTGTCAAACTTACTACTGGGCAGTTTATGTTTGCTTTGTCTACCAGATCCAGCTACTATGGTTTACATTACTTCTTCTCCTCTTACACTCCCTAGGTCTTCAGCCACTAATGGGGCTCACTAATTACTGCATATCATTACACCCCCTCACCTCCATTCACTCACACCTCATGTCTCTATCGCCTTTCAAATCACCACCATCCTCATCATCTACACTTCCACTGACTGTCAAGCAATCCTTGGAGTACACAGACTTTAAACCTAATAAATTCTCCATATTTTTCTATGGAATTCCCACTCTGTCTGTAATAAGTGTTTGTTCATCAAAGACCACTCGAACTCTTGCAACTCCCAGTACATTTCTCTATTCTCTCTGAAACCTAAGATCCCAAAGTTTCTGTCCCTCTAGCTGCTTAGCACGATACGCCACATTCTCCTACACACCGCGCAATAATCGTAAAGGTGGTAAAATGGGCATTCTTCTCCATAAGCTTCTTATGACCTTACCCACTCTAGCATCTACTTAACTCCTACCCTTTTCATCATCATTTTTTCTAGTTAATTGTCCATTCAAACCAATCATCTGACCCTCTGTGACCCTACAGCCTATTTAATCTTCCTTTGAAAGACTGGATTCTTTGCTTGAATCTTTTGAATCCACTCCTTCTGTCATCATCCTTGGGGATTTTAACTTCCATTTCTGCACCCATTTCCAGAATATGCTACTTGTTATCAGCTGTTCTCTGATTGGCTCCTAATCAATATACACAATGAACACCCACATACAAACTGGTGAAAGACATGATCTTAATATTTGTTTCCAGAACATTTACTCCTCTCATTCTGACATTACCATTTGACATATTCTCGAAATCATCTTTTCTGCCTTCCCTCTCATTGCCACCACCTCTCCATTTCTAAAACCAAACATTTTCCAGGCACCCTTTCAGGTATCTGAAACTAAAGTCCATCTCACACCGCTACAAGTAACTACGGGGCATATTATCAAGCACGGCATTAAAATTATCGCCGCTTTAGCGGCAGAAAACTGCCGCTAAAGCGGCGATAATGGGCTTGATAATATGCCGCACAGAATTCCAATAGAAGCCCATGTTGACACCAGAACATGGGCTTCTATGGGAATTCTCAAGGGCATATTATCAAGCCCATTAATGCCGCTTTAGCGGCAATTTTCTGCCGTTAAAGCGGCGATAATTTTAACGCCGTGTCTTGATAATATGCCCCTACATCTTTTGGTATGTTTAATAATGCTCATGAACATGTTTGAATAACACTAACCTTTCCCAACTTTTTCTTCATCCACCTCAAGCTAACAACCCTGAATCTTACCATGTATTCAGTCCATGAAAACCAACATGCAAGTGTTCCTTGGTAAATACATTTTAAAATGATTCGCTTTTGTTTGGATAATAACTGAAGGAGTAGCAGCCCATCCCTCAAAATGGCAAAATAGTAGCCCCAATTCGATTCGATAAAGGTCCGCAGGCACAATACTATTCCCTTCAATTCACTGATACTTTCAACTGCAGGGGACTTCAGGAAAAGTACTGCAACTGCATGGCCTATCTGAGTGGCAACCAGAAATAAATAAGTGGAAAATACCTAAAACTGAATGGGGAGAAAACTGAGTGCTTTTAGTTGATCACAAGGTTATAAGATATGCACCAATACTCAGAAACCTTTAAGTGCATGTCCAGATGTGCACCATGATTCATTAATAATTAATGCATGGTCAGGGTACTTTTCCCCCTGAAATATCCAGGCAATTTTACCAACTGATACCCACTTTTCTTTACAGCGCACTCAAGGATTCTGAAATGGCCGTAGGTATTTATTTATTTATTTAGAGTTTTATAGAGCGCAAACCAGACCTGTGAGGGTATCAGAGCGCTTTACAGGATAGGTAGGAGGTAAACAAGGGACTTTGTGGGGGGAGGATACAGTTAGGATAAAACCAGGGAGATACATTGTACAAAGAGGCAGGCAATTTTAATCCCTGGATATCTGTGGGACAAAAGACAGGAGGAAAAATGTAAAACAAGAGTGACAGTGTGGGTGAGTATCATCCAAGAAGACCATGGATACTGCCGAGATAGTGGGTGGAACCGGGACACTGAGGTGCAAGCAATGCAGCGTTAGGGGAGGAATTTGCCCATGAGGAAAGTTTTGGCGTCTTTTTTGAAGCGAGCCAGAGAGGGAAGTTTTCTGATGGCGGGCGGGAGAGAGTTCCAGATTCTGGGAGCGGCCCCGGAGAAAGCCCGATTGTACATTTTTTTCCTTCCGCAGGCGTGCCGGTTGCATCAAAAGGTCTCTGGAAGATCGGGAATTTCTGGCTCCTCCGGATATCACGAGTTTCTGGGCCAGAGATGCCGGGGAACTGGAGTATAGAGCCTTGTGGGTGATGGAAAGCCAGCTTAAGTTGGATTCTGGCCTCGAGAGGAAGCCATTTTAGAGCTTTCAAGTGGGGAGAGATGTGGTCGAATTTCTTTGATCCAGTTAAGAGTCTGGTGGCGGCGTTGAGGTAAGCTTTCAGTGGGGCCAACACGCTCTTGGGTAGACCTGTGAGGGTGGAGCATCCATATTCTATTGTCATTTTTAGGTCCGGAGTGTCGAGGAAGGGTTTCAAGTTTCTTAGGTAGCTCAGGTGAAATCTGGCGGTTT
The DNA here is from genome assembly GCF_964204655.1 of Triturus cristatus. Lineage (NCBI taxonomy): Eukaryota > Metazoa > Chordata > Amphibia > Caudata > Salamandridae > Triturus > Triturus cristatus. The sequence continues at coordinate 651,899,914 of NC_140590.1, read as the reverse complement.
TAGCCATCGAATTGATATGGCCACGCATATTCAAGCTGCCTTCAAGGGTTATTCCAAGTGATTTGGCAGAGTCTACAATGATAGGGATGCAGTTTAACGCTGTGATAGCCTTGAGCCATTCTGTAATGTCTGGGTTGTTTTTGTTTGATGAGATGAGAAGAAATTCCGTTTTTTTAGCGTTGAGTTTGAGCTGGTTAGAGGTGAGCCAGTGTACAGGCCTCATTCAGGGAGAAAATGTCCTCGGGAGAAGAGATTTTAATGTAGATCTGTGTGTCATCGGCATACAGGTGGTAGGCAATATTGGTGGTACGAAGCACCTCTGTGAGCGGGTCATGGTAAAGGTTGAAGAGGGTTGGGGACAGGGTAGATCCTTGGGGAACTCCAACCGTGCTCGGTTCCTATGTTGAAGACAATGCCAGTGCTTGCATTAGAATATCTGTTTAAGGATTACTGCTAATTAGGAGGTATATCCACTAAGGGTTTTCACTATTTATCTGAATGACGCGTTCTGTTAAGTGTGAACCAGAGATGAAGCCCCTTTAATGTCATCATTGAAATGCTTAAGATGGTGCTGAGGTGTTGGAGAGTGTGAGTCAGATAAGAACTACAGGGAGAATAGGTAGTGGTGAGGGACCCCTCTCATTTTTTATAGTACAGTATAGTGGTCAACCTAGTACAGTGGTCTTCAAACGTTTTAAAAAGCTACGCCCTCCTGTGAAAAAAAAAACAGTCATCAGGACCCCCCACCCCCAGAATTATTCACAATTATTAAAATAAATTTGCATTGTGTTCTGTTACCCCTTTTGAAAATGCAATCAAATACATGATTGCCAAACATACTATTTTGGTCCCCCAGGCCCTACTACTGTGTAAATGTATACACAGTTTGGTTATCTGAAATAGGGGGGGGGGGAGGTTTGGGGTATATTTGGAGTCCTTTTCCCTTTGACACCTGCTACCAGCCAGGATAGAAATGGCAAAAGATGTTAGTGATGGCCCATTACAAAGTAGCTTACTGCCACTCTTTTTTTCCCTTAAAATAAAGCACTGTTGTCAGCACGATGCTTCTCTTGGCCAGAGACTGGCGCCCCCTGATATCAATTAAGGACCCTCAGGAAGGGACCGCACCTCAGCTTGAAGCACCTGACCGAGTACTTCACCAACAGTACTGCCACATGCGGGTTTGGCAAATACCAAGGCTGCCTACTTGTATGACCCTCACCCTACATCTCCTTTTTTCTGAGCCCACTCTTCATGGTTGTTTTCACTGTTTTCCAGTTTTTGTCAGATATTGAAAAATAAGCCCAGGTCTCCAAAATACGTGCCAGTGCCCACCACCTGCAGCCACATGGAAAGGAAGAGATGAGGCCAGTTGATGAGATACTGAACTTTATTCCTGGCCCAGTAGAAATGTGATCACCAGCACCCTCACCAGCAATGTAGCTATATGTTTACAGAAATCAGTCACGGAATCATCACACACCAGAACACATTTTTTTAAATGCATGATGTTGCAACAACCCAACATATGCCAACCCCTTATTGAAAGCAAAGCAAAGAAGAACAATTACAGCACAACATAATGCAGAGGAACAACATAAGAATATTGTATGATAAAAAGTTACACTGTAAAATGATTAACAATAACATGGTCCTAATGTCAACCTGCCAAACGCATGGAAATTAATTAACGTGCAGAGCGTGGAACCTCCTTGGAACAGGGAACATCTTCACCTTCTCCAGTATTTACATTTCCCAGATGCTTATGTACAACATAAACTTTGTCCTCTGGAGCCCAAATAATTCTATCCTTATATTAAATACGGCCCTCACTGGTGCGTATCACATGGGATATCACGCACACAACATGCACTGGTGAGAAGTACTTGGATTAACCCTTCACCACATGTCCTGGTTTTCTTACTCTGATCCAACATTCTTCTTTCACATCCACACTATTACCACAACATTTGCCCCAACGACGGGCTCGCACCTTTTTTCCTGGCATCTACAACCTTTCCCTGTAAAACTTGGAACCAGGAACATGTCATCTTAACAAAACAACATGTGTGACTTCCGTTGTGACATTATGGGGCCGATTCCGATCCTGTATTTTCTTTTCCCGTACGACGCGTATCCGTATTTTTTTCCGTACGAATCGTACAAGTCACGTCCGACCCGTGAAGTATGATTCGGACGGGAAAAAGTACATACGGATCGGCCCGATCCGTACGATTCGTAGCGAGAAAACTTGCGCGAGACGGACCCGGACACTTTTCCGTGCGAACCTTAAAAAGACAGTCCGGGCGTACAAGTACGATCCGGACCAGCTTTCCGATTTACGATTCGTACGGAAAACGTCCCGTACACGGGGAATGACTTGTACAAATGCAATGTCGGTGTACGACCGTACATAGCAATGGCGGCGTACGCACCGTACATACGCAATGTCGGTGTACGCACCGTACATAGCAATGGCGGTGTACGCACTGTACATACGCGATGTCGGTGTACGCACCGTACATAGCAATGGCGGTGTACGCACCGTAAATAGCAATGGCGGGGTACGCACCGTACATACGCAATGTCGGTGTACGCACCGTACATAGCAATGGCGGTGTACACACCGTACATAGCGATGGCGGTGTACGCACCGTACATACGCAATGTCGGTGTACGCACCATACAGAGCAATGGCGGTGTACGTACCGTACATAGCAATGGCGGTGTACGCACCGTACATAGGCAATGGCCGTGTATGCAACGTACATACACAACGCATGGGGGGTGTGTGCCTGTACGACTCGTACCCCTGTACCGTACTGAACCACGGACACTGTAAAACAGCACAAGGAGGGTCTAATCGACTCGCACAACACCACAAAACACGTCTACAGTGCACTAAAGATGGAAATGACTGACCTGGACACATCCAAACAGGCAAACAGAGGGGCAAACTCTCACCCACCCCTTATAACACACCCACCCAAAATTCAAACTGAGGCCCACCCACAAATGGACCAATAAAAAGGGCCCACACACACAAACCATGAGCCTTTGCAACAGACTCACTGCAGCTAGAGAGCACACACTAACAACTGCACCCATCCACCTTAACATATACACCGTCACACAACCTCCTTCACACATACCCCCTCTACACATTCACACCCACACCGTCACATTCAGATCCACACACCCACAACCATCCACACCCTCACCCCACACCATGCCCACAGACAAGAATCCAAAGTTCACAAGGGAGGAGCTGGAGATCCTTGTCAATTAAGTCATCAGAGTCGAGCCACAGCTGTTTGGAACATTGGCCAGACAGACCAGCATAGCTAAAAAATTACGCCTGTGGCAGAGAGTCGTCGATAGGGTGAATGCTGTGGCACCCATCAGAAGGACCAGGAATGAATGCCAAACCAGGTGGTACGATCTGCGGAGGGCGGTCAAGCGCAAAATGAATGAGGACTATGCCCAGAGCAACATCACTGGAGGTGGTGCGCCCCGCAGACCAGTACATTACCAACCCTGGGAGGAGAAGGTGATGGCCCTGCTTCAGCCGGTGGGAGTACATGGACTGCAAGGACTTCCAGAGCCTGGTGAGTACACAAACAACTTACGTAACATGGGGGTAATGGCATCCACACCCCAACTACACAAAATGCACGCAACTACCCCCAAGCCCTCACCGGCCACAACCACACTCAAAAATAACGCTAATGCCACTAACATGTGTATGCTCCATTGAGAAAGCAATGCCATGCTATGTCTCATGCTACACGAAGCAGCAACTCAAGAATGGATGTCCGGTATGTTGGGAGGGTGGGTGGCACAAAACACATTGTTGAACTCCAAATCAGACACAATTGCCCTCATCCCATATGGCCCAGGTACATACCCATGCACCATGCGCAATGCACAGGGATTGGGAAAGTACTGACAAGATAGCTCACACTCGGCCTGGGTGTAGGCAGCACAAGGCCCTCCTGTGACCAGTGCAAACACAAACACCAAGACAACAAGGTCAGATATCTAGGACAGGAACTCACACTCACTGTCATGGCAGCATGCTCCATGGGGGGACAGCTACATCACCTGGGAGCCCCACTGCCAAATCACACTACACCCACCAGCAGGCCCTGTCACACACACCCCTTACACAAGCAATGGATTTACCCACTGTCACAATGGACATGTAACACAACAACACCAATACATAGCCAAAGAAGCCTCCAAGCCAAAAATCTACATGTCAAAGACTCTGGAGAACATATCAAACTGTCCCCCGCAACATACCCCTCCACAAGTGAACATTGAGGAGAATGCTAGGCACATACAACTACCTGGAGGAACAGTGCCAACTAGAATGTGTATGATACATGCATGTTGCATGAAACAGCATTAACATTGTCTGTCTCTCACACACGGGGCAACGTGATGAATCTACTCCCAAGATTCACAGTCCCTGGCCCGGGAGGAGCCTGATCCCACTGGCAGCGACACCTCTCAACATTCCGTGGATGACCCCGACCGACCTGGACCCGCTGGTGTCCAAGCCCCTGCAGAACCTGGTTCAGGACCCTCCGTGCCAACTACCACCCCCATTCCTGCCACATCCCAGGAGACACCGAGGAGCCCTTCCCGCAGTGAACAACTGAGCCAGTCTGACCGGGAGAGACAAGGAGCGCCGGGCACCCAGGAGGAGGCAGACAACACTGCCACTGCCATCCCTCAGGGGTCCCGTAGACCTGATGTGCCCACAACGGCAGGCCAGGCTCGTGTGGGCAGGGATGGTGGGAGTGGAGGCAGGCGGAGGCGAGAACCTGACCAGCCAGCTATGTCACACATACACAACATCATGGAGGCAAACCGGCATGACACCAGGGAGTTCAGCCAGGTAGTGCTGACCCTCACAGAGATCAAGAACCAGCAGGCCGAGCAACACGCCAGTCAACAAGAACACCAAGGACGGATGGAGGCAAGGCTGGCTGAGCTCCTGGCGGTGCAAAGGGACATAAGCCATTCACTCCGTCGGATCGCCGACAACATGGGCAACCCTCCCTGTGCCACCAGGCGAAGACCACCACCAGCCACAGGGAGGGAGGAGGAGGAGGATTCATCCGACGGAGCGTCCCAAGCATCGTCAAGGCCTGCATCTGAGGGTCCCCGGAGGAAGGTGGGTCATCCACGGAAAAGACCGTGAGAGGCAGCGGACCATCCACATCTCCCAGGTCACCTGGCCTGGCACCTGGCCTTCATGTGCGACAGCATCACCTCATTAAATGACATCATCTGCCACATGGACCTGCTGGTCACAGTCTGACTAATGATGCCAAACACTGTGGTCTGGACTCTGATGACTTCAAATGGCAAGGATCCCATCTCCCCCTGTGAACTTTGGATTCTATTGTCCCTGCATTGCACCTTTTTCAGTGCACAAATCACGCCACAGAACTATAATTAAATAATTAATACGTGAAATTGTATGTTGCAGTCATTTAGCATGAGTCCACAATATACTTGTGGGGATATGTCAAAGTATGCCTGAGTGTGGAAATAACTCCAGACATCCATACACCTGGATCTGAGTCCGGTCGAGGACACACATGTGTCTCAATGTATCACCAAATACAGACATGGAGCCCAATACTCACCCATGATGGCCTCAAGCTGCTGAGGGGGGGCTTGCAATACTTCTCAGACAGACCAATTTGGAAGAGTATCATGAAGGTGTACAGGTCATGGGTCATGTTGATGTTCCCAGGGAGGGAGTCCCAGGTCTGTTTGGCGAGGTGGGAGAACTATCTCCTGCATGCAGTGTTTATGTGATGAATGGTGGCCAGGGTAAGGTGGCCTGCACGGAGTTGGGCCAACGGGGGGTTGGATGACAGACGTCCAAGGTTTGCTTTGGGTCTGGGGTTGTGGACTGCCTCATGAGTGTGGTTGAGGAGTCTGAAGGTGATCCTGCAGCAGACAGTGAGCCATTCTAGCTATCTCAGGTGGACGGTGATGTGGCTGGGGCTGGGGATGTTGAAGATGAGGTGTGCGGATGCACCCTGGATGTGAACAACTTCTCCTGCAGTCATGCTGTTGTTCTACGTAGAGGCCGGTGCTGTAGTTGAGCCGGCTGGTGTCGTTGACCTGGGGGATGGTCTGTCTTGCCTTGTAGTGGATCTATCTGTGGATCATTTGCAGCATGTGGAGGGTGTTGCAGCATGAGGTACAGATGGTGGTGAGTTGCATGGTAATTGTCAGCGATGGGTCCATGATGAACACCAGCTTGTGTGCGTCGCCACTGGGTGCTGGTACGGTGCCCAGACCAGTGGGACACAAGGAGTTGACACAGCCGTAAGGGGTCACTTCTCAGATGATTACCTCAGTCCTGTCCAAGTCCAGCCTCAGGTGGCTGATGTTCAGCCATTCGTCAATGGATCTCATGCCTTCTTGAAGGTTGGATCTGGCAATGGCTGGCTCTTTGGTGAGTTTGAGTAGCAGCAGGGTGTCAATGGCATACGAGATGATGATGATGGTGATGGTGGAGAGGGGGGTCATGGAGACACTGAAGATCGTCACGCTGAGAGAAGAGCCCTGGGGCATGTGCCACATGACCCCAGTGTACTACATGCTGCAGGGTGGAGGCAGACTCCCTGGGCCTTGCTGGTGAGCTACTTTCTGATTGAATCCTGGGCCCTCCTCTGGATACCAGTGTTGGAGATGTGTGAGCTGACAGTGTGGTAGCACATGGTGTACAATGCCGTTGAGAGGTCAAGGGGGGTGGGCTCACCATTGTTGAGCAGGGCAAAGTTGTCGTTGGTGGTGGCAATGATGACGGTTGCAGTGGTGTGATTACTGTGAAAGGTGGTCTGGTGCCGGTTGCCTGGAGCTGGTTGCGTGGAGGAAATATGTCAGTTGCTTGTTGAGTGTCTTCCGGATGACATTTGCTGGGTAGGGAAGCAGGGTGATGTAACAGGAGATCCTGCGGTACTGCCGTCCATTGTTTAAGAAGGGCCTGGGTCTCTGCATGCCTCCAGCACCCATGGAATGTGGCCAACTCAAAGGAAACATTCAGGACGCGCTGGACGTGGGCTTCAAGGATGGGGAATAATGTGGTTGAGATGTTGTGTGGGAATGGGCCTGATGGAGAGCCAGAGTGGATGGTGCACATGAGCCAGGTGGTGTACTTGCTGCTGACGGGAGTCCAGAACCTGAGGGGGGTTTTTCCTGCGGATAATAGTGCTGTCTGCCTCTGTGTGCCAAGGCTGTTGTGTATGGCCATGAGCTAGCAGTGGTACAAAGTTGCAAGGGATGTGATCTGCCTTGTAAGGGTGGGGTGTCTTGGACGGAGATCTGCTGTCAGTTCACTCACAATGCTGATGAGCTCCTTGATGTCGTGTGTTTTGGTGTCTCAGCACTATCTGAAGGATCTCCACTTGTCCTTGCTGATGATATGGTGATGGCTGTGTGTGGTCTTTTCCAGGGCTGTAAGGTCAATGATGGCTCTTTGTGTTGCAAGGTGTGCACAAGAGTCCGGCTAGGTCTGTAGGAGCCTAGTAGGTCTGCCTAGTCCCAGGTGTCTTAACTATTGTGCTTCACAGGAAAGTCCGTCAATGTTGCAAGATTGTTGGATCAGTTGCTGATCCAGTGCGTGAGGTTTCAGGGTGTTGCGTTGGTGTTGTTTTGAGTGTCCCACACAGCTTGTCTGTGGTGACTTACATCAAGCATCTTTGGGGGATCGTTAGCAGGGTGTGGGGCAGTGTGTTGCTTGTCGGAGACGTCGATGAAAATGTTGATGGACCAATGATGGATGGTGGTGTGGTTCTCCGCCAGCAAGAAGTTACTGTCCCCCAGCCACATGTAGCCTGTGGAGGGGAGGGCGTGTGTGCAGATGTACGTGTTGATGGCTTAGCGCAATTGTGGATGTAGGCCTGGATATCTGTAGATGAGTGTTACTCTGAGGGTTGCCAGGGAGTTGCTGCAAACCCGGATTTGTGACTCTGAGGGTGTACTTGTGAATCAATCGCAATTCATCCTCTGGGATTGTTGGTGCCGTCCCTGCGGGTGATCTTGTATCCGTCTGAGATGGCAATGAAGAAGTCGTGTGCTTATGTCCAGGTTACTGTCATGAAGGTGAGGTGTGGCCCTGTTGTGTTGAGGAGGTAACAGAGTCCAATGGCGTGCTGGTGAACGGAGCGGGTGTGGAGTAGGAGGCACATGACCTGGTTGTTCTGACAGGGTCTGGTAGGCGGGGCAGCGCTGTGTAGGCAGTTGGAGTTGCACACTCAGCATGCGAAGGTGTCGTGTGTGCGCTTAGGGGTTGCCTGATAGCAGGCGGATGATTGTCTGGAGGACATTGCTTGGAGGTTGGCTGCAGCATGAGCCTGTTGTGTGACGTGGGTCATGCAAAGACCAGAGGCTCGGGCACTGTACACGTTGCGGGCGCACACGGTCCTGCCTTTGGCACGGCGTTGGTGCAACAGTGGCACAGACAAGCTGCTGGCTGCATTAAGAATGGGTGGAGTGGGGAAGGGAGGAGCATTTTGGAGGTGAGTGGGTTGCAAAATCAGGGCACTCGGCGGGACGGTGCCGCAGGTGACACAGCAGCAGGCGGAACGGCTGAGAAACTAGGCAAAAAGTAGCACACAAAGACAAGGAGGTCAGAAAGGCACAGTGCAACAGGTGTATGTAAAGGAAGGAGTGTCAGGTAACTCATGGGTCACTACGAGAAAATGTATGGCCAATCACCAAAAATGACGGGCACAGGGTCAGGCAACAAAATGCGGAGCTGCGCACAGGAGACACACCATCAGCATGTGTTCACGTCCCGCTGTGTGGAGCAACCTGCACAAATACATACACAACCAGGGACTTCATGCACAATAGATATTATTAGCGATGAAGAACTGCATGCATGTTGCAGAAGTAGACATACACATATGCTCACTATTTGACAAGTATGCCATGGATGACGCATGCAAACTGGCAAGAGAGCTGTAGTGACAGAGATGAGGCACTTTGGAATGTGCTGAGCACCTTTATTCCACATACACACACAAAGGGAAATGCATCCATGTGAACAGACTCACAGGTCAGTTGACAGAACATGTGGGACATACGCTGGGCCCCCCTTCACGACACGGATGATGTCAATCCCAAAGAACTGGCACACAATTCAAGGGGATGAGCCAAATAAATCCTGCTGCACACTGAGAGGCTGCAATTCCCCCTAGAGCCTGTTGTTGTGATGTCCCACACTATGTCCACCCGTGCCATCTGCAATGTTTCAGAGGCAAGGTTTACACACATTGATGCCTTCATCAGACGCCACACTCCACTACAGATGACAGTGAAGAAGGGTGACTATCATGTCATGGGAGTGATGCTACATGTTATATGCTCCATGGTGAGAAGACATGTATGCATGGTACCACAACATGCACAGAAGCAGGCCCACACATTCCCAACCCATACCACCACCCAAAAGCCTTGCTGCTATCCTTACCCAAACTGACATTTCCACATGTCCGTGCATGGAATGCTGATTCAGCACACGTTGCAATCCTCATGAGGAATAGCAGGAGGACAAAGATGACACGAGCAGACAACAGGCGCAGAAACCTGGGAATGACAGACACACAAGAAGTCACCTAAAACAATTCTCGACGCACACATGGACATTTACAAAACATGAACAATGTTGGACATTTCAAAGAAAGTCTCTCCGCAAAACTGTGTGGCATGACATCATCACTCGAGTGACATATCAGAACTCACATCAAAGTCACTTTGCATTCAGTCATCTGGACACACACATTGCAACACATGCCACTCAATGCTACAAGCTTGCACATTCATACCCAGTGACTCACCATTATGAGAAGAAGTTGGGTATGAGCTGACTCCGGATATAATCCTCCTCCTCCTCTTCATCACTTGCCTCGTGACCAAGCCCTTGATCCTCCACGGGTGGATGTTCCTGCTCATCCGGATCCAGGATGAGTGGCAATGCCTTCTCAACTGCCATGTTTTGCAGCATGCAGCACACAAGGAAGATTCGGCAGACCTTCTCCGGGGCATAAGGGAGGGACCCGCCTGTCTTGTCCAGGCACCGGAATCGGCTCTTCAGGAGGCCAAACGTCCTCTCAATCACTCGCCTTGTCTGCCCGTGTGCATTGTTGTACCTGTGATCTGCAGCTGTTCTTGGATTGCGGAGAGGTGTCATTAGCCATGGCATGTTGGGATATCCAGAGTCCCCTACATGGAAACATCATGAAAAAAAGTGGGTCAGGAGATGCCGTAAGAGCAAAAGATACCGCAACACACAGGACAAACAGAGTATACCCCCCAAAAGACATACTCGTTCGTTGTGCAGGCGCAGCATCATTTGTGGCACCCTGCTACGCCTCATGATGTAGACATCGTGTGCTGATCCTGGAAAACGTGCACAGACATGGGAAATCAGCATGTTAGCAAGACACACCACAAGGGCATTTATCGAGTGGTAATGTTTTCTATTGCGACAGGCTTGTTCCTCTGCCTGTGGTGGTACCAAAGCCACATGTGTACCATCAATGGACCCAATGACATGGGGCATCCCTCCCAGGGCATAGAAATCACCCTTGACATCTGTCAACTCCTCAGGAGTAGGAAATGTGATGAATTCATCAAGGTGCTCCAACATGGCTGCTAAAACATCACGCAGGACACGGCTGAACATTGTCTGTGACATGCCACCAACATCAGCTATGGTGAATTGAAACGTACCTGTGACAAAAAAATGTAGGGCTGCCATCACCTTCACCTTTGGGGTCAGTGCAGTAGGATACCTGTGTCGCGGTTGGAGGTGTGGTGCCAGCCTGTCAGTCAAGTCCTCAATCAACTGTTGAGTGAATCTGTAACGTCGGATGCAGGCACCTCATGGCACCCAAGTCTGGCATTGGTCTTGGGACAGGCGATGCCCTGCAAGACATTGTTTGTAACAATGAAGTTTGAGAATCTGCCAATATCAATGTCAATGAACATAGCACATGCTACACTGCTCATACACATCAGGTAACTATGGAGTCGGGTGTGTGCAATACATACAGGACACATATGCCAGTTTGCTGGCACTCCTACAAAAAGCCAGATACACCTGTTGATTATCAAGTCTACATGACATGCCCTGGAATGAGTTGGTGGCCAGTCTGATTGAAGAGCCACAGATATCACCGGAGTGACACACAACCACATAGCTGCATTGGAAGGATGTCATCTCATCCACACAGCTGACTGCAAGGCACACGCACAAGTCACAAGGAATGTCAAATGTACATATCAAACACATTGCGATGAAGGGGTACACATGACAAGAGAAAGACACAGCCATTGAGACAACGCAGACATGTATGACTGGGAAAATATGATGTCCGATGCACACAGACCCTACAGCGGTGGGAATCCACATGTGGCATGGTGTGCGTAGATGTGTCCCATGCCCATCTCCACACAGACCCATGTTGGATGCACCAACAGCAGATGCAGTTGACAGAACACTGACATCAAGCTCATGGGAACACATGACACACACCTGACATAGTCACAAAGGGGCATGCAGATCGTGACATGCCAGTTGATAGAGTGTCCCTGTCCCTGGCATCAGGATACAGTTGCGGGTGGTGATGACTGTGCCATCCCACTGCTGCTGTGCATGACACAATTGGACTACAGACACATGTGGCAAGTGGCAAGGTGATGTGTGCCACATAGTGCCCCATCACACATGACATGTGTCCACAGGTCATCACAAATCAATTGTGCAACTAGATGAGATGTGCAATATCACTGGCTGCCACACCTAGGGCCTGCACATAACAGTATGCAATGACAAGTACGTGATGGACATCCTTGTGCGACTCGTAGCCCTCCATTCCTGGCATGTGTGCGCTTGTATTACCATTGTAAGCGTGTGAAATGCATACCTGTAGGTGTCTAACGCACTGTAGTACTAGTGAGTACCCGTACGTGTGATCTAGTGCATACCCGTACGTGTCTAACGCACTGTACTAATGGTGCGTACCCGTACATGTGAACTAGTGCATACCCGTACGTGTCTAACACACTGTACTACTGGTGCGTACCCGTAGGTGTCTAACACACTGTAGTACTAGTGCGTACCCGTATGTGTGAACTAGTTCATACCCATACGTGTCTAACACACTGTACTACTGGTGCGTACCCGTAGGTGTGAACAAGTGCATACCCGTACGTGTCTAACGCACTGTACTACTGGTTCGTACCCTTAGGTGTCTAATGCACTGTAGTAATAGTGCGTACCCGTACGTGTGAACTAGTGCATACCCGTAGGTGTCTAACGCACTGTACTACTAGTGCGAACCCGTACGTGTGAACTAGTGCGTACCCATACGTGTGAACTAGTGCAACTAGATGAGATGACCTGTGCAATATCACTGGCTGCCACACCTAGGGCCTGCACATAACAGTATGCAATGACAAGTACGTGATGACATCCTTGTGCGACTCGTAGCCCTCCATTCCTGGCATGTGTGCGCCTGTATTACCATTGTAAGCATGTGAAATGCATACCCGTCTGTGTCTAACGCACTGTAGTACTAGTGAGTACCCGTATGTGTGAACTAGTGCGTACCTGTACGTGTCTAACGCACTGTACTACTGGTGCATACCCGTACGTGTGAACTAGTGCATACCCGTACGTGTCTAACGCACTGTACTAATGGTGCGTACCTGTACGTGTGAACTAGGGCATACCCGTACGTGTCTAACGCACTGTACTACTGGTGCGTACCCGTAGGTGTCTAATGCACTGTAGTACTAGTTCGTACCCGTACGTGTGAACTAGTGCGTACCCATACGTGTCTAACACACTGTACTACTGGTGCGTACCCGTAGGTGTGAACTAGTGCGTACCCGTACGTGTCTAACGCACTGTACTACTGGTGCGTACCTGTAGGTGTCTAACGCACTGTAGTACTAGTGCGTACCCATACGTGTGAACTAGTGCATACCCATAGGTGTCTAACGCACTGTACTACTAGTGTGTACCCGTACGTGTGAAACGCACTGTACACCCGCTATCATCGCGTGTGTACGCTTTGTTTCACCATTGCACTTGTGCCGTAGGGGTACGTGTGAAACGCACCGTACACCTGCTATCATTGCGTGTGTACGCTTCGTTTCACCATTGCACTTGTGCCGTAGGGTTACGTGTGAAACGCACCGTACACCCGCTATCATCGCGTATGTACGCTTCGTTTCACCATTGCACTTGTGCCCTAGGGGTACGTGTGAAATGCACCGTACCTGTGTGTGGATTTCTAAATTACATAGGGGACACATAAGGGACAAGTTGTAGGCCCTAAATGCATGCTGGTTGTCATGGAGACAGAGTTTTCAGTTGAAAAGTGTCGATCATGTGTCCTGGAACGGTCAGTTGGCCACAAAATACAATGTTGCAAAGTGGTTGTTGACTTGACATGATGCTCAAAATTTGAACGATGCGAATGCTGTCATTGGTGTATGTTTAAAGTCATTGGTGTATGTTTAAAGGGATTGGAGTAAACGTAGGATGCAAATGAGTCTGACCAATCACTATGTACTCCTCTAAATGAATGCCCCTCAGCAAGACAGATATAAGGCAGCCAGAACCCATGAGAGGGCACTTGCCTGCACAACTTTCCTGTCGACCACACTGCTGCTGTCTCTGCTTCCTCTGGACCATGTCACGTACTGTGGAGAGGGCCCAGCCATTCACCCTGGAGGAGAATCAGGCCTTGCTGGACGTCCTCCTCCCACAGTACACCAAGCTTTATGGGAGACCAGGGGAGCAGGTGAGTGCTGAGTCCACTAACTTTGCCTATGCACCTGTTGTATGAGTGTCAATATTGTGTCCAGGTGGGACAGACATGCAATGTTGTTTAGAGTGGGTCCCAGGGGCAGGGCATGATGTAGTTCATGTGTGCACTCCTCACTTGCATTGTGCTTACTGTGACTTTCACTGCATAGTGCATGACACTTTCAGCCTGGCAAATCCTTGGTGTTTTTTTTTCCTATTGTCCTGAGGTGATTCAGTGTTCCCCCCGGTGTGACAGGTGACTGTACCCACAGATATGTATGAGTTGAGTGGCCCTGTGGTGAGAGTGTCCAAATGATGTGTATGACCTCATGGACAGTGATGTGTGTGAATGTTCCTTGTCATGTAGGTGAGTGTCTATGTGAAGTGTTGCACCACAGCTGCATGGAGGAGGCAACAGTTCAACCCATCTGATGTGACAAGTAAGCCGTGCTGTGTGTCTGGCTTGCAGAGCTAGCATGACACCTGTGACACCCCACTGGCAAGTGGCACATGTGCAGAGTGAGGGTTGTATCCGTTGTTGTCAATGACAGGCGAGTGATCTGTGCTTGGGTGTGCCTGTCTAGTATGTTGATGGTGCGTCAGTGGAGTGGGACATGTGACTGCTTGGCACGTGCTGCCCTTCAGCCTGCTGTTGCATGTGCTGCACAGTGTGTGGCATGATCAGTAAGTGTGTCGCACCCCTCATGGCAACATGTTGACTTTCAATGCCATGTAGTGCATTGGGGCTTGCACACAGGCCAATTTCTTATTGTGTATGATGTAATTCCTGTCTGCATCCTATGCCCTGTGCAACATTTCAATGATGTTCAAATGTGTATCTCTGGGACATGGAGCAGGTGTATTGAAGTTGTGTCACTTTGTCATCCTGACAGGTAACTGCCTATGAGAAGGGCGTGATCTGGAAAGACATCGTCAGGGCTGTGAGATCTGAGGGAGATTGTTGTCGCCAGCTGCCCCTGGTGCGCAAGAGGTGGCAGGACATCCAGTGCTGGACCCGGCGGATCGCCCGGGTCCAGCTGGGGCTCGACAGTCCGTGCCCCCATGGCAGCCGACGACGCCTGACCCTCCACATGAAACGTGTCCTGGCGGTGCTATTCCCTGAGCTAGGTAGGCAGTTACAGGAGAGACTGCAGCAAGGAGGGGGTAGGTACATGGCTGTTTGTCGTGTTATGTGTCGCCAGCTTTTGGAAGTGCTTTGTAGCCTGGATACACTCCCAGAGTTAATATGTGCAGTGCATTTTCTGTTCCCCAATGTCACATGGTGCTCTTTTTCATCCCTTCCCCTCCTTGACATGTGTCCCCTGGTGTGTGTGTAATCACATTTGCACATGGTCATCTAGGGTGCCAGTAAATCTAAGTGCACATTGCTTTTGGCATCATGTGGGAGGGTGGTCTGTGACTTGTATTGGTACCTTGCCTGTGCCATGACCTGTTCACTATGTTGGGGGTCCATATTTGTTGTCACTGATGATGATTCTCAACATAGGAGTGTGAGCTTTAAAATGAACACCCTTGCAGCATGCATGACCAATGTTGTGGCCTCAGGCATGATGTGCATGAGTGGGAGATATGCATATTGCCATGACGGTTGAACATGGTACAGTTAGCTCATTCCAGGACCACGGAGCAGTGTGCCCACTACAGTCCCCTGAGACACCCTGGCCTCCTAATCACGTGTGTCATCCAACACTGTGCACATTCTCTGTGTGTTCGACATAGGTCTGCCTCTGTGGCATTGTTCCCTGGCCTAGTTAGTATTTAGCAAATGTGTGCTACATGTGTCCACTGGAAAGGGATACACCATTTTCCTTGTGCATACTCACACTGGGCAGTGCCTGTGTGGCTATTCACAGCAATCTGTTGATGGTTGTGTGTCACAAATATGTGTTGCCAGTTCTACGAGGTGATGTTGTGTAAATGAAGCTATTTTTCAAGCACAGTTATTGTAACCCTGAATAAGAGGTGTCACTTCTTGATCTGTATCAATCATATTGACTCAGGCATGGGGTGGGGTGTGCAGGAGAGGCATACATGTGCAACCCTGATTTTTCATTTCCAGGTCTGACTTGTGTGTGATACTTGGCTGTACAAAGAATCACCGTGCAGTGCCCCTGTGATGCTGGCCAGTGCTTAATTTACCTGCTCTGCAGCCTGTGTCAGTTTTTTATAAACATGATTCCTGCTCATACATTTTTAGCACCTGTGTGTGGTTCAGATGCAACGCTGTTTGGACTTTGTGTGATGACATCTTTGTGTACATTCTGGCTTGCCATGAGGGTGTCCCAACTGTACAGCTAGGCTTTTTTTCTACCCAATTGCAGGCCCATTAGCTAATGCATTGTCTTGGGTGTGGACATGTGTGCCACTCCAGATGACAGGCAGTAGGTCATATGTGTAGCCAACTGTGTAATCAGGTGACGGATGGCCATGTGACAACTGACATAAATCAAGTTGTTACTCTTACAAAATTGTACCTTGGCATTCACAGCACTTGTCAACAGTTCTTCATGTTTTAAATGTGGGAATTTGATGATTTGTGTTGAGAACACTGATGTGCCTGCATGGAAAAAGTCGCCCAAGGAAGTGCACACCAAAATACATTTCCACTTTCATGGAACACACTGACACATTTTCTAAGAAGCCACTGTTAGAAGTAAATGGTGTTGCAGACTCTCCATATACATGTTCCCACAGTGCTCTTGATTTTGTGAGACTCCTTTGTTGTTTGCGATACAAACTGACGAGTCTCAAGACATCCAGACCTCCATGGGCCCATGTATATGTACTGTCTGCAACACCATTAATTTCTAACTGTGGCTTCTTTGAAAAGGTGCTAGCTTCTTCAATGACAGTGTAAATGTACTTTTGTGTGCACTGCCTTGTGCGACATATTTCATGCAGGCACATGAGTGTTCTTTTCACGAAATGGCGAATTGGCACATTCAAAACATGTAGATTGTGTAAAGTATTGTGAGTCCCAAGGTAGCGACATTTTTTTGTTTTTGTGTTCCAAGGTACTTACAGGTCTCTGAGTGTGGTGACACCTTGAGTATTGAGGTGGGTCAGTTTACAATGGGTGCACCACTACTGTTTCTTTCAGATTAAACAAGAGGTGGCATGACTTCATTGTATTGTTGTGCTCACCGGTTCACAGACACTAGCTTCTCAGTGTATTTCTCAGTCACGTTGTGGCCTTTTGTTGTCTTTTTTTCCTGGTGTCCAAGTGGCATAGTGGGTCTACAAACTGGGCAGTACAGGGCTTACATCTGTGCGGAGTTATCTAGCTGTTACTCATGATGCAGTGCCTGATATGCACTGTGACCAATTGTTCTTGTGCTCATGTGTCAGATGTATACAGGTGACTGATGCATTTCGGTTTCTTCTCCTTGCCCACAGCATCATCATCCACAACCGAGGGAGACACCTGCATGGACCTGGAGGAGGGACCCAGCGGCAGTGCCACCAGTGCTGTGGAATCAGAAGCACCCAGTGGCACGGAGGGCGAGGGGAGTCAGTCGGAGGACCTGTCTGGACATGATACCAGCTACGACACTGACGGGTCCGAGGCTGACCTCCCTGAGGAGGCGGAGGCTGCAACACCAACTGGCAGCATCCCCACATCTGTCCCGCCTCCTCCATTACCATCTCCGCCCTCCCAGTTGCTCCCGTCCCTTCTGTCCACGCAGAGTCCCACCATGTCTCCTTCGTCCCAGGCACGGCACCCCCTGCCCCTGTCACCCCTGCTGCCCTCAGTGAAGAGTCTGTGGACATACTGCGGCAGTTGCAGGTTGGGCAGGCATCCGTGCTGACTGTCCTCCATGGACACACTAAACTGCTCACACAGATGGTGTCGTTCATGGAGGGCATGTCAGCAACGATGTCGGACCAACGCAGGTTTCTGCGGTCCATGGACTCATCCCTGACGGCAGCAGTTTCTCTCCTGCAGCGCTCCGTCCCCCCCCTACCCCGGACCCATCCACACTGCCCTCTCCCATGCCTGCCCAACGCACACCCAGACAGTCACGGGCACGCACCCCACCAGACACATCCAGCACACCCCCAAGTAAGGCACAGCGCACACCTCCTGGCACGCACACTCAGGGGGATGTAGGCACACCCACAACGGCTGGGGGCAGACGACATACACGCAGCCGCAGTCCGCAGTCCTCACAACCCTGTTCCTCCAAAACCACTCCCCTTAGCTCCCCTGCCAAACTGTCACCTAAGGAGACCTGCATGTTTGGGCTAGGCCTCGCCCCCACTGAGCCATCACCCCACAAGCAGGCGAGGAAGTCCCCGGGCACGGGAGTTGAGTCCCCCACCATGTCCACCCCCTCCACCAAGAGCGCTGCACCCCATCCCTCGGCCACCACACCCTCCGTTGGCCCTGGGGTATCTTCAGGTGCAGGGGTTAGGATGGAGGCCCTAGCAGCAGTGTGCAGTGCCGTGTTCACCTCCACCTTTGTCGCTGCCCCACCCCCCCCTGTGGTGGAGATGTCCACCCCTGCACCCACCACACCTACCCCTCCCCCTCATGTGCCTGCGGTGCCTGGTCCTGTCACAGATGATGCCCCCCCCGGTCGGCAAACCTTGAGGTTCCTTAGTGCAGGCAAGGTAGGGGTGGACACGGTCCCCTACGTCCACCCTTGGACTTGAGAATTGGACTGGCCATTGGCCTTTGTACATAGTATCTTTTACATTAATTTATTTTTGGTGCTGAATAAAGCCTTTTCTTTTACTTTCAACACTATTGCATTTCAGGTACTTGATGTTGGTGATGAGGCTCCGGGAGTTGGTGTTCTGGTATTGTGTTAGGGTTCTGAGAAATGTTTTTGTATGATGGTCATGAGGTGGACCATGGTATCTGTGTGCCATCACAATGTCCCTGCAAAGATTCATTGGTAGTGTGTGTTCGTTTAGTTTGGAGACATTGCCCCAAGGAGTGTTCCTTCCTCTGTGGCACCTGACATCTTCCCTGCAAACAGTTGCACAATTGTGCTGATCTGTGTCCACATTTCCTTTGTTGGTGACGGATCCCTTCAACAATGGCCATGCCTGCTCACCGATGTCTCCTGCTGAATCGTCTGTGCCATCCTTGCTAGTCACTGTACTGTTACATGTGTGCAATCACGGCCTACCACAAAAATGGTACTTGTTATGCAGGGTATTTGAGCACATGACTCACAATTGTGGGCATTGTATGTGGTGGAATTGAACCCTATTCCTTCCATGAGAGACAACATCTTGGTGGCTGGACCAGCACCTGTACATTCCTATCAGTCCTGGGATGTGCGTGACAGTGTGTGTTCCCTTTGGCTAGCTTAGTTTTGTATGCAGTTACATGACTATACAGTCTGTTGGCATGAAATCAGGATTTGTATTGTGCTGCATCCACCATGGGTGGGTATGCATGTGTTATATGTCCTCACACCCACATGTGGTATGTCATGCAGTATGTGACAGACATCCATCGTCCTGGGAGTGGGAGCCTGCTGTCAGTGATGTGTTGTAATGGCACTAAAATCGTAGTCCAAAGTTAGGGATGCGTCCATACCACCATGTAGGTGTGGTCATCTGATGATGGTGTACACCCCCCCATATCTCTGTCCACTGCTAGGAGTCATATGCACCTACCCCTCATATCCCTGTCCACTGCTAGGAGTCATATGCACCCACCCCTCATTTTGCAGGCCACTGCTAGGAGTCATGTGCACCCACCCCTCATATCTCTGTCCACTGCTAGGAGTCATATGCACCCACCCCTCATATTTCAGGCCACTGCTAGGAGTCATAGGCACCCACCCCTCATATATCTGTCCACTGCTAGGAGCCATATGCACCCACCCCTCATATCTCTGTCCACTGCTAGGAGTCATATGCACCCACCCCTCATATTGCAGGCCACTGCTAGGAGTCATATGCACCCACCCCTCATATTGCAGGCCACTGCTAGGAGTCATATGCACCCACCCCTCATATTGCAGGCCACTGCTAGGAGTCATATGCACCCACCCCTCATATCTCTGTCCACTGCTAGGAGTCATATGCACCCACCCCTCATATTGCAGGCCACTGCTAGGAGTCATATGCACCCATCCCTCATATTGCAGGCCACTGCTAGGAGTCATGTGCACCCACCCCTCATATCTCTGTCCACTGCTAGGAGTCATATGCACCCACCCCTCATATTGCAGGCCACTGCTAGGAGTCATATGCACCCACCTTTCATATCTCTGTCCACTGCTAGGAGTCATATGCACCCACCCCTCATATCTCTGTCCACTGCTAGGAGTCATATGCACCCACCCCTCATATTGCAGGCCACTGCTAGGAGCCATATGCACCCACCCCTCATATTGCAGGCCACTGCTAGGAGTCATATGCAGCCACCCCTCATATGTGTGGACACTGCTAGGAGTCATATGCACCCACCCCTCATATCTCTGTCCACTGCTAGGAGTCATATGCACCCACCCCTCATATTGCAGGCCACTGCTAGGAGCCATATGCACCCACCCCTCATATTGCAGGCCACTGCTAGGAGTCTTATGCACCCACCCCTCATATGTGTGGACACTGCTAGGAGTCATATGCACCCACCCCTCATATGTGTGGACACTGCTGGGTGTCCTCTGCACCCACCCACGCACCCCCTTGGAGCAGTACACTGCTGGCCTGGACCTACACACACCAATATGAAGGTAACATGCTGGGCCAGTCCTCTACGCCCACATTCCTGGCGTGTGTACGCCTCGTATTAACGAGGTACGTGTGACACTCACCGTACCCACGCATTCATTGCGTGTGTACGGTCCGTATCACTGTTCTAATGGTGCCGTAGGGGTACGTGTGGTACGCACCGTACCCACGCATTCATTGTGTGTGTGTACGGTCCGTATCACTGTTCTAATGGTGCCGTAGGGGTACGTGTGGTACGCACCGTACCCACGCATTCATTACGTGTGTACGGTCCGTATCTCTGTTCTACTGTGCCGTAGGAGTACATGTGGTACGCACTGTACCCACGCATTCATTGCGTGTGTACGGTCCGTATCTCTGTTCTAATGGTGCCATAGGGGTACGTGTGGTATGCACCGTACCCACGCATTCATTGCATGTGTACGGTCCGTATCTCTGTTCTACTGTGCTGTAGGGGTACGTGTGGTACGCACCATACCCATGCATTCATTGCGTGTGTACGGTCCGTATCTCTGTTCTAATGGTGCCGTAGGGGTACGTGTGGCACGCACTGTACCCACGCATTCATTGCGTGTGTACGGTCCGTATCTCTGTTCTAATGGTGCCGCAGGGGTACGTGTGGTACTCACCATACCCACGCATTCATTGTGTGTGTACGGTCCGTATCACTGTTCTAATGGTGCCGTAGGGGTACGTGTGGTAAGCACCGTACCCACGCATTCATTGCATGTGTATGGTCCGTATCTCTGTTCTACTGTGCCGTAGTGGTACGTGTGGTATGCACCGTACCCATGCATTCATTGCGTGTGTACGGTCCGTATCTCTGTTCTACTGGTGCCGTAGGGGTACGTGTGGTACGCACCGTACACGTCCACTTCCGTTGTTGCGGTACTCAGGGGTTGCTGGACACGCCCCCAAGTGACCAGACCCTGGTGGTAATGTATGGGCTCCATATTATAGGTTTGGATTTGGGTATGGGGTATGTTTCCTGCCCCTGACCCCCACCCTGGCCCCTGGGTGTTGTTCTCACCTTCTGCAGCGTGTGCGTCGGTTCCGGTGCACCAGGTCGTAGGCTAGGAGGACCGGGATGACACGTACGATGGGGTTCATGGCGTGTACGTCGCGTACCTGGGCTCCGTTGCGTGGCGGTTCGCGTCGAACTCTGCTTTTCCGGCTGTGTTTGACTCCGGTAAAAAAAGAGCCGTACGGAGGGACGTAGGGACGAATCGTACTTGCTGGGCGGGAAACCACTGCCTGAATACGTCCGGACGTCGCGTACAAGCTGTTCCGGATCAGAATCGTAGGTATTTTTTCCACGTACGGTCTTTTGTACGATTCGTACGGAAATGGTCTTTCTGTACGAATCGTACTTCCTAGGTTGTAGGGACAGTTGTACAGAGTAAACGCTCCGTACAACGATTCGTACTGCCTTTTTACAGGATTGGAATCGGCCCCTAGGTGTTGAATGTATCGCCCACATGTCCCTAAGCACACACTTCCAATCTAAATTGTTGACAATCACAAACTGCAGTTGGTCTTTCATGGCACAGAGGAATCTTTTCACTGAAGCCTTGCTTCTGGGATGATGGAATAAAGTGCGGGCGTGCATTATATCATATTTGGATAGAATCCTCTCCAGATCTTCTGAAACAAGCTGCATACTATTGTCCATCCTCAATTCATTGGGATAACCTTTTCTACTGAAAATGCTTTGCAAGAATTTAATGACGGAATATGTTTCAATGTTAACAGAAGCGACCTCTAGCCACTTACACATATGTATTCTATTAATACCAAGGCATATTTAGGTACCTCCCAGGAATTAAAGCGGACCTGGAATATCCAAGCCCAATTTAGACCAGGGAGACCAGTCAGTTTTTACCGGAGTAAATGGAGATGTTTAAGTAATCTGGCTCTTGTCACTTATAATGCAAATTTCACAATTGCATGCAATACACTCCACTGATTTGTCCATGTGAGGCCACCAAAAATCTTCCCTTACTCTATGTTTCATTTCCTACTTGCCCAGATATCCCTCATGAGCCAATTGTAATATCGTCTGTCTTACTTTAACAGGTGCAATCAACTTGCCTATCTTACACGGCAACCTCCTTTACATGTCAACTCTGATATTAAATGCATTTAAAGTACAATTTCTGTGCCTACATTTTTCACACTAGGCAACCTGCAACCACCCAATTCTTAACTTGTGTCTAGATAGTATCCAGTTCAAGGGCATCCCTCTACTGTTGCTCTCAAACAGCACTCTTTGTCACTGACAAAATACGATTGGCCTCACACACTACTGCTTCACTCCCTTCCCACATGTCATCATTGGTTTCTACTAGACTTCTAGGCAGATAATCAGCAATTACATTTTTCTTGCCAGGCATGTACTCTACACAATAATGATAATTCTGTAAATGGTACTGACATTTAGTGACCGTGGGCATAGCTCTTCCACCCCCTTTTGTGCTCAATAAATCCACCAGTGGTTGTGATATGTCTGTAGAATTATGGGAACACCCCACACAAATGTTTTGAAGTGCTGAGTACCCCACAAATATATTGTTTCCTTCTCAATGATAGAGTATGTCATTTCAGACCCATGTAATGCTCTAGAAGTGAATGCAATCACCGCCTCCCTACCATCTCTTCTCTTTTGCAATGACACAGCCCCAAGGTCTTTATTACTTCCATCAGTAATGATAATTTTGGTATCATGCGGGTCACAAGGTTTCAAAGGCAGTGCATGTATAATGTCATACTTGATTTTGTCAACAGCACTCTGCCACTCCTTACCCCAAACATATGGACTTCCTTTCTTGAGCAAAGCTCTCCATGGCACTGTTTTGTTGTGCAAAATGAGGAACAAGTTTAGAATAATACTCTACTAAGCCCAAATAAGATTTAAAAGAGGGGGGCGTGGCTTGGCTGTGAGGCGAAATGGCTGCCTGAAACCGCAGCTCCGCCGATCGAGCAAATTAATCCGGCGATTATCCGACGAAATTGTGCCTGGTCTCGGTCCTCTCGCCCCCGCTTGAACACCTGGTGTGGGGGCCCGGCCGGAGGGAATCCCTGCCGCGGCGAGTGCGTCTGCAGTGACTATCGGCCTGCCGAGCGAGCACCGGAGGCGGGGCCTGCGACCCTCCTGGAAGCCGGGGACTGGCGTGGGACTGATGCCCAGAGCGGCGCGGTGCAGCTCGTGGGCGTGAAGCTGATCTCCCCGGGCCTGATCGCGCGCTGCCTCACTGCCTTTCCCCCCTCGGGGGACGCTGGGATCCGGAGGCGGATCGCCCTGGGCTGAGGTTCGCTGCTGGCGGAGCTGGAGTTCGGCGCTGGGAGGGCGCTCTGTGCCCCCGCGCTTGGAGGAGCCTGGCGGCCATTACGGAGGTCGTGGCGCGTGGGCCTGAGCTGTCGACCGGAGAGAGGCCCTGTGGGACACCGTGAACTGGGCGCGGACTGCCAATCCACCCGACGAGGTAACCCGTGCTGTGCTCGTGGGGCGCTTCGGCTCTCCTCTGAGCGCTAGGTTCGGCGCTGTGCCTTGGGACCGGGGACGGAGGTCGACCGTCGCGCCTGGACCAGCGAGGATACGGCTGCCTACGAGGGAGCTCCCGGTGGCGGCGGTCTGCCTGCAGCTGTGGATTGGGGAGAAGTGCCTGCTGCCTGGTCACTGAGAATAAGCTTTAGTGGGCCGCAACCCCTCGAGGTCCGGTGCATGTGCCTGTTGTGACGGGCGGCGTTTGTGCCTTGGAGACACTGAGTGCGACGCCATTTTGCCGGACTGGAGCGCTGCTGACGCCATGCGGTGCTGCTGCGAAGCCCTGACCTGGGAGCCTAACAGTACAGTGGTCACGCTGAGGGCGGCCTGCGGCTGGTGAACTGTGCCGCAACTGGACCGGCGAAGCGTACTGATCCGTGGAAGGACATACTCTGCCGCGCGGGACTGCGGCTGCTGGAGACAACCAGTCGGGTAGCGGTTTGGGGACGGCGGCGGGTCCGTTCCATAGTCAGCACTGCGAGACAGCAATGGGCAAGCCTGATACCCGCCAACCGCGCCTGACATTCGACAAAGCCAAGCAAAAAACGCCGGATCCGGACACTCGAGACTCCGACGCGGCGAAGGATGCCCAGGGCGGCTCTCAAGACGTGGACATTAAATCAATGTTTCAAGACCTAAAGACGAGCCTGCAGGGAATAGATGGCAAGATGGACGCGCTAGCGGCGCGCATGGATGGCATTACGACGCGAATGGACAAGCAGGAGGGCAGAGTGGAAGGGCTGGAAACCCGTGTCGCGGAGACGGAGGAGAACCAGACGGCGCTGGCCACGCAAATGAAGGGTATGGAAAAAGTCCTGGCACTCATACAGCAAAAGAACGAGGATTTGGAGGCTCGCTCAAGGCGCAACAACATCCGCGTCACGGGGGTGGCGGAATCGACGGACATCACCAACATGGAGCAATATGTCGAGCAGATGTTGAAAGACTTGTTCGGGACAGGCCTCTCGCAGATGTTCCTAGTTGAAAGGGCACATAGGACACTGGGACCTAGGCCTAAGCCGGGAGCACCGTCCAGACCCATTATCGCGCGCATCTTGAATTACAGGGATCGGGACACGATATTGCGCATGGCACGCGACATGAAGGACGTACAATACAAGGGCAACCACATCGCGCTGTACCCGGACTTCACGCTACAGGTTCAGATGGCCCGCAGGGAATTCATGCCGGCGAAGAAAATCTTTCAACAAACGGGCACAAAATACTCATTGATCTACCCTGCCAAGCTCCGGGTGCATGGCCCGGGGAAACCTTCTTTCTTCGTGGATGCGAAGGCAGCCTTGCAGTACGCGAAGCAATTGGCCAGAGACCAGAAGAACCACCCGCCTGCGGAGGGACCAGATCTCCAGGACAGGCTAAGTGATGTGGAATGATTGTATCCGATGGGGTTTTCTGATGTTTCACTGTGACCTGCCTGTATGGGCTAGACTGGAGACTGGTGTCTGCTGGGGACATTGGGAAGTTCCTCCAGATGGCTGGGCTGCTATTAATATGACCTCTTGAACTTGGGGGTGGGGGTCCTCGAGTTGGCACAACCAACTGGCGCTCGATCGCCCTGTCAAAAGTATGGGGTTAGTAGGTGGCCAACCTGCGCGCCTCAGGGGATGATTCCCATTTACGGGCTACTATCGATGGCCTTAGTGACTGACTGTGGGGTGGGGTGGGTAATTGGGGGGGAAGTTGCACAACCTGATTGGGGGGTTGGCGCGGGTGGGGTTTCTGGTTTTGGGAGTTGGGAGGATGTTATGGTTAGTTCTGAGGTTTGTAGCGACGATCGAGAAGAAGCACATCGCTGTGATTTATCGTTTAATATAAAGTACACACTGCAATGTTTTCCATCAAGGTGCATGGGGTGCTGCGTTCACTCCTGTGCCTGGCTGCTAGCCGTGCGGCAGGTGTTTGACCATTGTGTTTGCGGGTGGGGCGAAAGTGGCGAGCTGAGTGGACATGGCCTGCTGCTAGCTTATAGTTTTTTGAGGTACCTGTCGCCGTGCAGAGAGTGAGGTGCCTAACTTGGAGTGTGCGTGGTATGAATGACGGCTGCAAGGCCAGGCTGGTGCAGGCCTACCTACTTAGGAAAGACATAGACATCTGCCTCCTGCAGGAAACCCATCTAACTGCTACTGCGACACAGCTGCTCCGGCGACACCGATGGGCAGAGCTAGTACATGCGGCATACTCCAATTACTCCAGAGGTGTGGCGATATTAATCAGGAGAGGGCTTCCATGGACCACACATGAGACGATTAGGGATGCGGATGGCAGATATATCATATTGGTGGGGGCGCTGCATGGCATGAGAGTGGTGCTGGTGAATGTCTATGGCCCCAATGACGACAATCCCGACTTCTATGGAGAGTTATGGCATAAGGTACAGACCCGGGGGCCGGCGGCAGTGCTGTGGGGGGGGTGACTACGACGT
This sequence comes from Triturus cristatus, assembly GCF_964204655.1. Lineage (NCBI taxonomy): Eukaryota > Metazoa > Chordata > Amphibia > Caudata > Salamandridae > Triturus > Triturus cristatus. The sequence continues at coordinate 651,873,349 of NC_140590.1, read as the reverse complement.
GGTGCTCTCTGACACGATGGATAGGCAGGGCGCGGCCAGGGACCATCATCCTAGAGCGGCGGAGACGCTCGGAGATATTATACAAGATGCGGGGCTGGTGGATTCCTGGAGGGTGCTGCACCCCGGGGATCGCGCGGGTACGTGCATAACTGCGCATAGGGCTGCTTGGTCCAGGCTGGACTACTGGCTGTTATCCAGGGATCTGCACACCTCGGTATTGGAGGTAGAGCACCTGCCGAGGTCACTCTCTGATCATGCTCCGGTGTTGTTGTCACTGGCTACCCCCTCCAAATATGCTACACCCTTTAGCTGGCGGTTCCCCTCCCGGGCACTGCGCGACCAGGTATTTCAGCAGGGTCTCCGCGAAAAACTCGAGGAGTACTTTGAGCTTAATGAGGGATCTGTGGAGTCCCCGGGTATACTGTGGGAGGCCTGCAAGGTGGTCGCCAGAGGGTACTGCATGTCCCTAAAGTCGGGAGTTCTTAGAACCATACGGCGCACGCTTAGCTCCTTGGAGGCGGAACTCGCGCGGATTGAGTCCACGTTACTTGCGGCGCCTTCTGATGGCGTGCGGGCTACATTCCGATCGACACTGACTAGATATCAGGAGGAAGCTGACCGTGAGGTCGCGTATTTATCTAAGGACTGTCAGGCCAGACGGTATGGAGAGGGGGACCGCGCGGGCCGCACGCTGGCGAACTTGTTGCGAGCACCGCGTGGGGCGGATCATATCCTGGAATTACAGAGGGAAGACGGTGGGGTGGTGCGGGAGCCGCCGGATATACTTGCCACTATGACAGATTTTTATAGAGAATTATATACTTCCAAGGTGGATCCGGACGACACTGTTCTCCGTGAGTACTTAGATACTATAGCGCTGGCGTGGTTCAATGATAGAGCCAGACAGTACATGGACCTCCCGTTTGCGCCGGACGACATAAGGGCAGTGATCGCTGGTTTACCCCCATGCAAGGCGCCAGGCCCTGATGGGCTGACGGCGGCCTTCTACAAGGAATATGCTGACATCCTGGTTCCGCGCTTGCACAAAGTGTTCGAGGAGGCGGTGGAAACGGGTATCCTTCCCCAGTCAATGCGTGAAGCATTGATCATCACGCTGCTGAAGCCAGAAAAAGACCCCACTAACCCGGACTCTTACCGCCCACTTTCCCTGATAAACCTTGACGCTAAAATATATGCGAAATTGCTCTCTGACCGCCTAAAATTCATGCTGCCACAGATAGCGCTGTCTGATCAGTCGGGCTTTGTCATGGGGAGATCCACCTCCCAGAACCTGAGGGTGCTTTTTGGGCTCCTACACTACCTGGACCCCAGGGTGCAGGCGACGGCGGCGTTGTTGGACGCGACCAAAGCGTTTGACTCCCTGGAGTGGAAATTTTTGCGGACACTGTTCACCCGAATGGGCTTTAGCCTGCCCTTTGCTAGGCGTATCGGCGTACTGTATAATGGCCCTACGGCAAGAGTGCGGGTGAATGGTCAAACGGCTGCGCCCATACGCATAACCAGAGGGACTCGACAGGGCTGCCCGCTTTCGCCGTTACTCTTTGCCATCGCCACGGAGCCCCTGGCGGCTCGGTTGAGGCAGCACCACACCCAGCGCAGCATAGGCTTCACGTCACGTGGCCTATTGATATCGATGTATGCTGATGACCTTACCATATATATGATGAACCCGTCAGAGAACTTTGATCCGTTGATGAGAGAGGTGATACGCTCTAGTGGCCTAACTGGCATAGAAATCAACTGGTCGAAGTCAGTGATGTTGCCGCTGACGGACGGCACATCTGCATGTCACACGGAATTCCCGATTGAGTGGGCCACTGACGAGGTCAAGTACCTAGGCATTCAGATCAGTCGCTCAATTCAGGAAGTGTGGCTGTCTAACTTCGGGGTGGCCATGGAGTGGCTGGAGACTAAGGTGAAGAGATGGAAGGCGCTGCCGCTTTCCATGTTGGGCCGCATCGCTATCGCGAAAATGGTCGTTGTGCCCAAGTTCCTTTATCTATTTGTAAACATCCCTTTACCGCTAACTAAGGCATTCTTCCGTCGCCTCCGCTCAGCCGTGATCGAACTGGTCTGGGCGGGCAGGCAGCCTCGAGTGGCTTGGAACCTCCTCACACTTCCCTTCCGTCAAGGGGGCCTGGCAGCCCCGGACTTTGAGCTGTATGCGTATAGCGCGCAGGCACAATACCTACACTATTGGCATCACCCAATTCCTTACCAGCCACACGTGGCGATAGAGATGGACGTGGCGGCGCCCTGTCCGCTACGGACAGCGGTGTACCAGAAATATAAACGACCTAGGGAAGACATTGACACCGTGGAAATGGTGCGTTGGGCCTGGGCGGGCATTGCCGGACGCGCGGGCATCTCCGATCTCTACGCCCCGAGCATGCCTCTGGAGGGAAATCCCCTGCTGGGTCCGCTGACGGACGCGGCGGTGGCGCGCCGGGCCAGTGCGTGTGGGCTGAAGGTGGCAGGTGACCTGTATCCGGATGATACTTTCATTACACTGCCTGACATGGCCGCGGCCTCTGACCCGACGGCATCGGAGCTGCTGCTCTACTATCAATTACGGTCGGCCTGTAAACAGAGGTACCCTACGTTCCCGGAGGCCCCGCCGTCGCTGGCGGCCTTAGAGGACGTGCTGTCCAACTCCTCCTCGCGGAAATTAATAACACGCATATACAGGTCTACACAACGCGCGACGCCTGTTGCGCATGTGGACTCCAGGACATTGTGGGAGGGGGAAACGGGCGTGCGCATCACGGAACAACAGTGGGAATTCTGCTGCGCCCAGCTTGAGCAATTGTCGCCTAACTATAGGCTGCGGCTGGTACATTTCAACTACTTACACAGGACGTACCGTACACCTATACAACTTTTTAAGATGGGCCTGCAGGCTGATACGAAGTGTTGGAGATGTGGCGCGGGGGACGCTACGTTCTTCCATCTTGTATGGACATGTGGACCCAGTGACGGGTTCTGGGATGCCATTTTCAAAGCTGTCGGTGAAATTGTGGGTATGCGCATTGCTCCGGACCCACTGGTGGCCCTCCTGGGCTTTGTTAAGAATATACCCCCGGCGTCGCGTCGTCTTGTGGCCCTTCTCTTACTGCTCGCCAAGCGTCAACTGGCAGTAAACTGGAAGAAGCAGGCCCCGCCGGCCGTTGCGGGATGGGTTAGATCCGCGATATACTGCAAGGACCAACTCACTGCCTATTGGGATCAGTTGCCGCAGCGCTCACGACCGGTGGATATATGGCAGCCGTTAGTGGACTGGCTGGCGAGGAGGGATGCGACTGGCGAGGACTGAGGCCATGAGCGAGTGGACTGGTGGTTTGATATGGGCGCGCTTTGGGTCTGCATGTGGAGGCTGACTGGCGATGGGGATGCGCTGCCCTGACCGCTGCTGCTCTGGTGGCTGGGCTGCGATATGACTGGATGGGCTGCCTGGTGTTTCCGCGGCTGCGGCACCGCGTGGGTAACGTGTTGGAGATTGCAGAAGTACTGATGATTAGCGTGTGCTACTGTTCCTCGACTGTCGCTTTCTGGTTGTTTGTTGCTATAAATCGTGTATATTCTTATTTTGGATATATTGTTCAGATGTACGAGGTGGATAAGCTTTGGCGGCGCGCCGCCACGTCACTATGCTGCCTGCCTCCGGGTTGTTGGCTAAATAGCGGTGTACATTTTGAAGTGACAATAAAGGTTTTTTAAAAAAAAAAAAAAAAAAAAAAAAAAAAAATAAGATTTAAAAGATACGGGGCTTCCTCGATGGCCTTAGAATTTGTATTTTAGGTGCTATGCATTTAGCCCTAATGTGGTGGCCAACACCGCTTGTCTCTCTTTCAACACGGAAAAAACTCTAGCTAATCTCTCACTATGCTCACACTACTACCAAACACCAAAATGTCATCTTGGAAGTAGAGAACTCCCTTTTCTCCTTGAAACATCAACCTCAGAAGTCTTTAAAAAACAGATGAAGATGACGCAAGCCAAAAGGCATGAATTAAAATCAAAACACGCGGAGTGACGTATGAGGTGGGATGTTCTCAATCATCAGTCAGCATAATCTGGTGATATGTAGTCGACAAATCTAGGATGGTAAGTACAACACCCCCTTTCAATATGCACAGCAGTTCATTAATGTTAGGCCGAGATTTGCGATCAACCCAAATAATGATTCAAACTACGTAAATCCAAACATAACCTCAATATATGATCACTCTTGTGAGCAAGAACAATTGGACATAATCACTCAGTATCTTTAATAGGTTCTTAATTATTTTGATGCAGAAACAATTTACCTCACCTTGCAACTCATCCCTCCGGCATAGTGGTACCTTACCAACTTTGTGCACAATGGGTTTGGCATTGTCTTTCAACACAATATTGTGCTGAAACCCCTGCTGCTTGCCATGCCTATTATTAAACTCTTTAAGAAATTTTCCAATCCAATGCAGATCAGAAGGCACATTCTTGCAGTTTTCCCATTAGATTTTGGTTAATTGAGATTTAGATATAACTCTTTCATAATAATTAGGTTCCAAGATTATATCTAATTCTCATTGGTAAATTCACCCTAATAAATGTGAACTATATTGGACTACCTATATGGCAGCGGCCACCATTTCATCTTGAAATTCAAGTTTTCATTCTAAGCCACCATCAGCTTCTATCTGCCTATCCCCATAAGTGAATATCTTTACATTAGATGGGTTTAGTTCAAGAGATTGAAATTTCTTGCATATTTCAGGACCGATCCTGAATGAATATGCCATTACTAGGACTACAACACCATTAAGACGAAGGTCACATGTGGGAGGTTTTCTCCTTATGTTAAATACTTGATTCTTGTCATTCTTGCTTTTAACCATACTTATGCTCCCTGGTGTCTCACAATTTGTCCCACTTAGTACTACATCACCATCATCTTCACAATGACGATTGTATAATCAGAATTATTATTTTCCATTCACTGTGCATGCAATTTTAAGTAAAGTGAAGCTTTCAACAGATGGGAGATGAATGTGCATTAATCCACCAAATCTCCCCTCGAAATTGTACATTGTCATCTACTAATAATGTCATGCAAATTGCTATGCAAGTCTACCAGGTTTTAGAATTCAGAGCCTTCATTTAGGATTTTACATTTCAATTCTCTATGGATTACATATTCTGATAGTTCGAGCTCGCACGGTCCAATTGGTGAATGATTCTAAAATCCCCACACTGCCACATTTTACACTCTTTACCACTGAAGACCGATTTTAAGATATAATATTGAGATAGCAAATACTGCAGTGCAAAAATATAGCAGACAAAATATCGAAAGCAAAAATATTGAGTGTACCTACTTGCAAAGTAAGTTACAAGAATACTGCAATTGACCACGAGAATGCTGCGGACAAAAATATAAAAAATATGTTACATTGTTAACATCCGTTTCTACAAATATGACCTCTTCAACAGACAACATTTGTTTCGCGGAGCAACGCTTTCTCAAGGCATACAACACAAGAGCAAAAAAACCTGCTGTGTCAATAATTCAGATGTATCAGAAGCATTGGGGGATTTTTGTCATCTCACTTATCCACATCAACCACTATATACTGATCGGAAATGTAACTCGAATGATGGGCCCATAAGTCATTATCACAGTTAATAATATCAAAGGTCCTCTGATGAATCTTTGGTAGAGCTAAAAGGGACTAAATAATGAAAGACGGGATGCTATTTCTCCACGAGGACCTACAATGAAGAAATATGCTAAACATTAGTCATTATAAACATGTCCAAATAACTTTGAACCTGTACAGGCAGGCGTCAGGACGGGGCAGGTCTTCCAGAGCCGACACCCGAGCACATACCCCAGTAAGGTGCGGGCACCCTACGCCTTCAGCCGATGGAGCATTGATCTCCGATTTTTTAGGTCATGGTTAAGTGGGCATATTTGACCATTAAGACACAGCCATAGCGTGAAGCATTGTAGGCGCTGCCCAGCGTTGACCGTCTAGAGGGCCAATGTTACTCCTCTACTAACACTATTTCCTTCGTGCACTACACCACTGTCACATTGTTCTTTGGCCCTGATGAAACGCCAGGGATCTTAATGACCATTGAGGCGTGAAACGTGTCGACCTTGTAGTTACCTGGGCACATTACGCCTTCACTGGTAACCCCCAACCTACGGGTTTTTTACTCTGTCAAGGGTATCTCTTCATTAAAATTCTGTTTTGTTTGATAACCCTTAGACAGTTTTAACATACTGCATGCACACTATCACCTTTCACTTAGGACTTTGTTCCCACAGCCACATGCACCATACGGCAGTTCTCAAAAGATCTCTGGCAAAGTGACCCTTTGGGGGACCTGTAGGGCATTGCACTGTCGGCCCGACGAGGAGCAACTGCCCAGTGATGAAGCATGACATCCTTCGGGGTGTGTGAGGGCTACAAGAGACAACTTTTGCCCCCCCCACTAAGTCCTTGACCTCGCACTCTCTCTTTCCCAACTTCCCTTTAGTGAGTGCATGTTTACTTACACCACTCACCCTGGAACAGTGTCCCCTCTTTGTTGTCTTCATGGTTAGTTTGGAGCACGGGCACTGCACCAGCTCCTGGTCCCCCCTCTCTCCTTTTTGATATTGAGACACAGAATGTACCACGTCAGACAATCCTTTGCAATAATCCAATACCAAATCATCAGTAATGTTCATTAGTTGATTTGCTCGGACTGTCAGCTGTCTCACAGCCCTGCCCATCACAATCTTGTGTAGGGACAGTCCTGTTCTTTTGTATGGTATACTTATCAAGCTCATTAACACCAATGGCAGTGCATCAGGCCATATCAGTGTTGTGGATGCAGAAACCTTAGCCAATCTGGCTGGAACTGGCTGTGCTGCTGGACGATTTAAAACCTGATATCCTCTTTTTAACTGAAACTTGGCTCCACAATGAGTCTGACCCTGTTCTCGTGCAAACCATCCCCCCTGACTATGCTATAAATCGGATTGATCGGAAAACTGGTAGAGGAGGGGGTTTAGCCATCATCTATAAAAACACCTTTCTATGCCGTATTACTGCAGATCCGTTATTAAACTGCGAAAGTCTGGCATTCTCCGTAGTGATTTCTCCTACTAGCACTTTTTCTGATATTTTGTTGTACCGCCCCCCTGGGAATGCTAGACAATCTCTCGATGCGCTGCCTTCCGCAGTAGCGGACTTAGCCCTGGGACCAGCTAATTTTACCATACTAGGGGATTTTAACGTACTTAGATATTTCATCTGATAAAACGGCTATGGAGCTGATTGAGAATCTGTCAGCTCTCCAGCTCATGGAGAAAGTATTGAATCCCACCCACTCCAAAGGTCATCTTCTGGACCCAGTCTTTAGTAATTGTAGTGAACTTACTAGTGGGCTTCCCATCCCTCTTCCCTGGACTGACCATTTCTTAATCCCGCTAAAATTGGAAATCCCTGGTCCCGCTCGCTCCCCCAATGTGATCCCGGTGTGTGAGCGAAACTGGTCTAAACTCCCTATTGACCAGTGGAAATCTGTCCTGGAAATCAACAGGCCATCCTGGGATGAAAATTTTAATCTGGGAAATGCGAATAAGAGATTCAATTCCTGAATACAAGGTTCCCTAGATACAGTTCTTCCTAAGAAACTAACGTATATAATTAATGGGACAAAAACTGCGCCTTGGTTTATTCATAATTTGAGAGAACTTAAACAGCGTTGCAGACGGCTTGAAAGAAAGTGGAGGTTGGATTACTCTGATATTAGTAAAACGGAATACAGGGAATCCATCAGATGCTACAAATCGGAAATTAAAACCACCCAAGCAACTTTTTACAACAGAAAACTGAATTAGCTACTAACTCTCCCAAAGAAATTTTCAAAATTGCTAGAGCCCTTACTAAACTGCCCCAAAAGCATCCTAGGTTGCAGGACCCTTTGACACACTGCAACACTCTGGCAGAGGTTTTTCATAAAAAAATCCAAACTATCTATCAGGCCTTTTCGCCCCCTCAATTTACTATCCCCATTACCACCTCTGCTGAGCTGTCTGTAGGGCCCCATATCTCGCTAGCACAATTCCCTCTCCTCAACTCTGCCATGTTGGGTTTAATCATGGCACACATAAAATCAGGTTCCCCCACAGACCCTGGCCCCCCCAGGCTCTCACCTTAGTAGCCAACACTATTCGCCCTTTAATTTTGGATCTGGTGAATTCTTCCATCTCCTCAGGAACAGTCCCATTAGCTTGGAAATGTGCTATGGTCAAAGCCCTTTTAAAAAAACCTAATCTGCATTAGGACAATTTTGCCAATTATCGCACCATCTCTCTCCTACCTTGGGTGAGTAAGATTCTAGAGAGACACGTAAATAACACTATGGTAGCCTTTCTGGAAACTCATAACTTACTCCATCCGTCCCAGACGGGGTTTCGGCCCCAATTGGGCACGGAAACTGCTCTCCTTGCGGTGATAGAAGAAACAAAAAGGATTTTGGATCAGGGGGGCATGGCAGCCATTATCCTTCTTGACCTTAGCGCCGCCTTCGACACTGTTAACCATACTGCCTTGCTCCTCAGACTTAAGAATGTGGGAGTATCAGGTATGGCAATACAGTGGCTTCAATCATTTCTCAGTGACCGCTCATTTAGGGTCTTTGAGGGAGATGTGGTCTCCAATGAGTTTTCCCTTAATTGCGGAGTTCCTCAGGGCTCGGCCCTTAGTCCCACGCTTTTCAATATATACTTGAGACCCCTGGCAGAGATCGTCCAACCATTTGGCATAAAACTTGTTTCTTACGCGGATGACACCCAGCTTGTGGTGGCACTTAACCACTCTAAAGGGCCATCTGGCACTCTAAGCAGTTGTTTAGAGGAGGTTTCCAAATGGATGGAACGTTCGTGCCTTAAACTTAACGGGGACAAAACAGAGCTTATGCTCCTGGGCAATTCCCCTGTCTTCGACCCGGCATCTCTTTGGCCGGATTGCCTAGGCCCCGCTCCGGCCCCCAAAGAGCAAATCAAGAGCCTGGGCATCTGAATTGACCACTCCCTTACATTTAGTCAACAGGCAGCGAAACTCTCTGCAACTTGCTTTGGGCTACTAAGAATGCTTCATAAGATTCAGCCCCTTCTTCCCTTCCATGCCAGAAGGATCATGGTACAAGCCCTGATCCTTTCTCGCCTGGATTATGGGAATGTATTATATCTGGGAGCTCCGCAGTACACCATCGATAAGCTCCAAGGTATTCAGAATTCTGCCGCTCGTAGATTGCTTCAAATTCCCCGTTGGCACTCTGCAAACAAGCACTAAAGAGCCTGCATTGGCTGCCAATCAGGGAAAGGATCCAGTTTAAAGCTATGTGCCTGGTCCACAAAGCCTTCTGGAAGAATAGTCCTTCCATTCTTCATTCCTTGATCACCCCCTACCACCCGAAGAGAGACCTCCGGTCATCTGTATCCCTCCTTGCCTGTCAACCTAGAATAAGGAGGGCCAGATGTGGGGGTTGGTCCTTCGCGTATAATGGCGCCATTGGCTGGAATGCCCTCCCGCTTCAATTACAGAAAGAATCTAATTTTTTGTCATTTCGCAAGCTCTTGAAAACCTGGTTGTTTTAGCTTTCTCCTCTGCCTTTGTTTTCTGCATGTTCTCTGTCCGCAGCGCTGGGAGGCCTTCGGGTAGCTATTGCGCTTTACAAATTTTATTTCATTCATTCATTCATCTATATTTTATTGTGCCATTCATCTGTTTAACCACACCTGAAGCCTCAGGATGGAGGGCACAGTGCACCTTCTGCTGAATCTGTAATACTGCACAATTCATTTGAATTATTTCATTGTTAAAATGTGTTCCCCTTTCAGATTCCAAAGAGACTGGAAAACCGAATCTGGGTATTATCTTTCTAAGAAGCAATGTAACAACTGTTAAACTGTCATTACGTCTTGTTGGATAAGCTTCAACCCAACGAGAAAACAGACAAACAACCACAAGAACATATTTTAGGCACTGGCAAGGAGGCATTTCGATGAAATCTAGTTGCATCCTTGTAAATTACCCTGCAGCTTTGCCAATTCGTCCCATACTAAGCACTGTCTTTCTCCCTGCATTTTGTTGCTGATAAACAATACATCTTTGACAGAGACTTTCTGCAATAACCCTAAATGTAGGGTTAAACCAGGCTTGGCGAAACAATATGATCATTGCATCTCTACCTATGTGTGTTGGACCATGATAAACCCTTGCCATCTGTGATAACAGACTGTCTGGCATTACTGGTCTCCCATCTGTGTAGATCCACACTTTATCATCTTATCTGCTTGTAAAACCTGATTTGATCCACCCATTTTTTTCCTGAATCTCTTACTTCTTCCTGCAGTTCTCTCACCTTATCCCATGTTTCAACAGATGAGAACATCAATCTGCTTTCTGTTTGGCCAATTTGTTCATTTTGTTGTTCCACATTAATTGAATATGGATTCAAAGCACAAAATCATGCAATTTCATCAGCATATTGGTTACCCAATGTGATATACTCACAACCAGACCTATGTGCTGAACAATTTACCACCCCCAATTTATGCCGGCAATTGTAGTGCCATCAGTAATTCTTTTACACACTCTCCTTTTCGTATTGGTGAACCCAAAGAGGTCAAATATCCACATTGAGACCACAACTTCCAAAAATCGTGGACACCCACAAAGCCATACAGGCTATCAGTGTATATTGTTACTCTCATTTGTCTTGCTAAGCTACATGCTTTGGTAGAAGCCACCAGCTCAACCACTTGTGTAGAACTCACCCTCTTCAGCCATGATGCTTCAATCACATTTGCCACTGTGCAAACTGCAGATGCAGCTCTCAAACATCCTTCTGAACCTCTCCTTCTGATCCTCTCAGACACGATCCATCAACTAACAAAACAACATCAGACTCAGTCAATGGAGTGTCTTTGATATCAGGTCTTGGTTTGGTACACAACTCAGTCACAACCAGGTAATCATGATCAACTTCATCTAAAACCACTTCCCAGCCTGGTGTCTGTAACAATGTACCCGGATTCAAAGTCGTACATCTTGCTATTGTTACATATTTTGTTAACCGACTGCTCGTAAGATGCTGTGTGTAAGTTTGTGTTAACAAATTCTCAACTGAATGTAGTACATACATTTTCATGGCATGTCCCATTACAATTGACTCACTCTGTTCAAGTCTCACACAAGTAGCAGCAACTGCTTTTAAATATCCTGGCAATGCTGCAGCGACTGGATCCAGGGTAGCAGAAAAATATGCCACTAGCCTTCATGCTGTTCCATGACTTTGAGTTAGAACTGACAGTGCACAACCATCACGTTCGTTACAGAATAATTTAAACTCTTTGTCAAAATCTGGCATTCCTATTGCTGGTACTTGACATAAGCTGTCTTGCAATTCCAAAAATGTTTCCATGCCTTCCACATCAAAATGTATTGGGTCTGTCACATCTTTGTGTTTCAATCTCTGTAATGGCTTGGCCATCAGTTAAAATTTCATAATCCGCTGCCTGCAATATTCAACCATTCCCAAAAACATTTGAACTTCTTTTTGTGTTTTTTGGGCGGATTCATTCGCATTATTGCATTGATCCGATCTTGAGAAACTTTCCTAATTCCCTTTTCAATTATATGGCCTAGATAAAGAATGTCTTTTTACAGAATTGTAATTTCTCCGGTGACACCTTACGCCCACCTACTGCCAAATGGTTCAGTAGAGCAATAGTATCTGTCACACAGTCTTCTCTTGTTTTTGATGCCACCAAAAGGTCATCAATATATTGGACCAGAACTGAGACTTTAGGCATTATCAATGATTACAAACATTTCTTCAATATCTGATTGAAGATTGAGGGGTCTCTTTGTACCCTTGAGAAACTCGGCACCATGCCAAAACATGGTTCCTGAACCGGAATGCAAATAAATATTGGCTATCCGGATGTAAGGGTCTCAAGAAAAATGCTTGACACAGATGAGTTACTGAAAACCACTCTGCATCACATGGGATGTGATATAGGATCACAGCTGGATTTGATACAATTGGACAACAAGGTATAACAATTTTGTTTACCTTCCTGTACGATCCTATATTTCCCATTCGGTTTGTGAATTCCTATTATAGGCGAATTGCATGGACTTCCAAGGATTTCTTTTAGTATTCCTTGCTCAATCAGCATTTTAATCACTGGTGTCCCTTCTGCAATTGTCTCCGGATTCATTTTGTACTGCGGTATTTTGGGAAATTCTGCATTGGGATTTATTGCTATTTGAATAGGTGCAACTCCTTTCATTAATCCAATATCTTTCCCTGTAAAATCCCACACATCAGACAACACCGTATTTCTCAACTCAACAGGCAAGTCACTTGCTGTAAACAAAGGATACAGTTCATTCACTTCTGTTTCCTGTCTTAACATTTTGAAAATCACATCCTCGTCCTTTGTGTGAAATGCTATTCCATCTGGAGTACAATAAATGGACTAGTGCATTTTACACAATAAGTCCCTTCCTAACAGACTAACTGGACTAGTGCACACACAACAAATTTGTGTAATTCTTGAACATTTCCAATGTGAACTTTCATCGGTTTTGTCCCTGGTGTTTTCATTAATTTTTCTGAAATTCCTACAACTTGGATACTTTCTCCTGAGAGGGGTAGGTTTGGGATTTCCACAGTTCTCACAGTGGAATGGGTAGCACCAGAGGGACCTGACTGATCTACCTCTAGAGATGCGCCAAGAGGCACTCTTCCTCCCCCCTCAGGCACCGTCATTGTGATGTATCTGAATCATTTTCTTCTGACTGCATCAAATATTGTGAAGCCACCGGCACATTTGAATTTACTTGACCATTTGTATGAAAACCCACATTCGCATTGTACCTTTGCATTTGACCATTCACATCCTGATTTGGCACAGGAGCTTGTGGTATTTTCAAACCCTGTCCTCTATTATTTGCCACCTGCATTTTTGAATTTTGAATTTGAATCTGATTAATCTGCGCTTGATTTATCTGTGCCTGATAACCCTGATTCTGCATTTGCATTTGGTCACAATTTCCTGCCTGTTCTGCATTATTTAACAGACCCTTACACTCGCGACACCAGTCCCCAAATATACAAGGATACTTCTTTTTCAATTCCTCTTTATCTTTGAAATGACCTCAACCTCTTCCTTAACCCATCGGTATCATTTGCATCACAGTGTTACCATTTGAAACTACACCTTTCATCCCAGTAGTAGTCTGACCATGTCCTTGAAAATCATCTGACGAACCAGTACTCAAATATCTCCCTTTCTTTGCTGCTTTCATCTGAGCCAACATTAATTTATCTTTCAATTTCCTGTGTCTCATTTCTATGTCATCTTCACAATACTTCGCATAACGAAGTATTTTGTCAGTCGAGTTACTCTGTCAACAAATGATATCATAGCACTTATTTCAGGTCTCAATCCATACACAAACTTATACACAAAGTGTCCCATATCATTCTCTGTGATATTATCCATACCACTGTACTGTTTAAATACCTGATGAAGCCTCTCATAATATGCATGCACTGATTCTTTCAATTATTGAGTAGTTCTCTCAATTTTCAACCAATCTGTTTCTTTCAGAGAAATCTTCCCCTTCAAATACGTAATGACCTGATTATCCACTTCGCTCAGGCCGGAATTCCCCCGCTGTGCAGAAGAATTCCACACGTGCGCGGTTCGGACAGCCCCCGGCCGTCCTCCGCACACGCCCACCGTGACGTCAGATGGCCGGGGGCCGTCCGACGCATCAAAGAGGTCATATTTTTCCATAACCTCTCTTGAAGGTGCTCCTGTTTTTGGATCTCTTGGATATTTTTTTGGGGCCAATTTACAGCAATTTTACACTTAACCGACAAATCTGCTGGGACTAAAATGTCAAAAAGACCTTCCAAATCGACCCACAAATCCTTTGAAACCTTCATAAATCTTTCTACCTGTCTGTACCATTCAACAGGCTTTTCTCTCAAGCTAGGGAAATCATTCGTAAATGACAATTTGTCCCATCTTGACCATGGAATGTGGACAAAACCACCTCCTGGTACCTCTCTCATTAGGTATGCTGTAACTGCATCCTCTGGTTATGACTCTTTTTCTGCTTCCCTTACAGGGTATAATGGTAAAGCAGCTTTCGCTGTCGCACTCCCTTCATCCTACATTTTTGCCCATCTTCCTTTCCATCTGTCTAACTCTCCCCAACGTCTTAATGTGGAAATCAATTCCTTAATCTGTAATCATCTCCCTGATACATTCAAATTTTCCAAATATTTGTCTGTGAAATCCAACCTGTATGTCTTTTGTAAATCTTTAGACTTTTCAATATCAACTCAATACATTTGTGCAACTTCAGCAAAAGTCTCATGCAAGCTTCTTGCTTTTCTCGTAAGAAATTGATGCCTATTCAAAATCAAACCGGACCATTAGAAGTATTTCTTTATGCTCATTAAATGAACCAATAGATCGATCTCAGTAATCTGCGGCTGTAAAGTGTATCAATTGGAAATCATTCTGGTAATCCCCTAAAAGCAGTGCACCCTTTGAGTCTGTTTAGACTTTATTAAAAAACTATTATTGCTCAAAAAATCCAAGTTCCAACTTTTCACTAGTGATGGATTTTGCTGAAAGATGGGTCTCCGTGGAATTCCATATGTGCGATTCAGCTAACTAACAATTGATAACCAAAGAACTTTGGGGTGTTTAAATGCATTAGGGTACAAGACAAATTCTGCTCAGATCAGAAGAATGTCCTTGGTTCTTTGTATCTTAGATGTGAAGCTTGCATGGTCCCACGTACTTTGGATTGCCGCTTGTGCGGTGGTTGGGAGGTAGTGCCGTGGTAGAGCAAAAGAAACAAATATAAAAATGAGCAGTGGGTATCTGTGGGGATTGAGCAACCATGGGTGGTTGGCTGGCAACACGGCATTGGCCAACCTCTCTGCAACACTGCCCATGGCTGTGTGCAGAACGGGGTTGGCTGCCCAAAGAATTTGGATACACGACTTGGCCGATGACCAGGCCCTGGGGCATACCCCTGAGGCACGGAGGGCTGGCCGCAAATAGGATTTTGGGCACAGGACCCTGAAACCAATAGCGGCTGGATGATATGCCTGGCAATATCTGTCGAGCCGGGGCAGCGGCTAGTGTACAGGAGCTCGGCGGAGTCTGTCAGATCCTTGTGCAGCCCAGCCCGAGGAGTAGTATACCAGGGGCTGCTGATTTATGTGGATTGGTTTAGAGCAGACAGCCCAAAGCACAAAATATTAGAGGTTGTGCTCAGCTCCCTGCTCCCACGACTTGGGACTTATTCACTACAGTGAATAGGTTCTGGTGAACCTAGAAGAATACTTTGATAAGCTGAACTCCTGGAGCGAAGGCTATAAGTGGCATTTCTCCGGCTCCTGCCTCTGTGTGGTGCAACATGGGCAAGGACAATGTGGCTGGCACTGCATCCACAAACACTATTACTCAATATACTAAGCCGCAACACCCCACTCAGAGAATAACGAGGCAAACGGGCCCCAATAATGAAGAAGAGGTGCACCAACAAGCAAAACCCTCCCATGCGGAGTTACTGGCAGCGATACAAAGTTCCAGGACAGCATTGGAGCAACAGATACAGACAGTGTTGAGAGATGTGGATTTACTAATAGCAGATCTGATAAAAGTGGCAGATAATATCACAACTGCGGAATGCAATATTGTGGACCTGCAGGGGGAGGTGGCCACCCTCAAGCACCAGATAGCTCAGATGACTACGGCCATGAGAACATTGGAACAGCAAGTGGAGGATACGGAGAGCAGGTCCAAACAAAACAATGTCAGCGTCCAGCGGTTCCCTGAATGGGTGGCGAAAGGATCGGCTGAACGCTTCCTGGAGAATTGGGTCCATACTGAGCTACAACCTCAGGGGCTCTCTGATTTATTTGTGGCAGAAAGGTCTCATAGGGCACTGGCGTTGCTGCGAGTACAGCCAAGGGCTATCTTGGCCAAAATCTTCAACTGTCGGGATAGGGACATCATGCTACGGGGTCACAGGAGTATCCAGCCCTACACTACGGTAATGCTAAGATCACCATATACCCGGACTACCCTAAACACGTGTAAACTTATGCAAATCCTTTATAGGGGTAAAACACAAGCTGTGGGCACTCCACTCCAGTATATACTCCTGTACCCAGCGAAACTGAAAGTACTAACACAGGGGAAGGCACACTTCTTTGAAACACCTGAGGAAGTTTGGGAATTGTTGGAAATAAGAGAAGACGCACTGCCCCCACACGAACCATGCAGCCAACCAAAAAGATGAGGAACGCGAACCAGGAGATTGTCTCATCAGTGCCGTTCATCTAGTAATGACCCTAACACAGATCTGCTGGAAAGCAAAGGGTCACGGTCTGAGACGACGGAACCATGCAAATTGAAGAGGTGGTGTCCCAGGAAATAAACAGGGAGAAGATACTCAGCGGGGCACAGATGGGACTGGTGATTCGACGTTGAGCTCCACTCCGGACTTTATACCGGACATGATAATGACGCTGGAATCAGGAGGTGGTGATGTATGAATGACTGGAGGTGTTGGCGAATGGTTTGGTTTGCCCTGGAGTGTTGTTGCAGGCTGATCGACATTGGTGTCCCCTGCATATTTTACTTGGGGTATAATTGCAGTGTGGCAACTTCATTTATGCTGTAATTGCTGTATCAAGTTAATGACAGTTGAGACGAGTCAGTTACATATGTATTATGTGGTTTAAACAGGGAAGTGTGATTGGCCAGGTAGCTGGCTGTCGAAGTTTATTTTCTGGTCCCCGTTTGACTGAATGGGTCACTGTGTATGTCCTTACACCAGCTGGAGGTGGACATTAATAGTCATAAAGTTTCACTATAAATGCCCGTGGGTAGGGGGTTGTTTGGGTTTAGAGTTATGTGTTTCATTTAGACATTAGTCATCGGATAGATGAGGCAGACAGCAGATTGGGGCAGGACGGGCGAAGTTTGACACTAGATACTCGGATGGGGAACAGACCTTAAATCCTGACTTGGAATGTCGGGGGATTGGGAACGTATGTTAAGAGGTACAGAGTGCTGTCCTTTTCAAAAAAGGCACAAAGTCTCTCTAGCATGTTTGCAGGAAACACACCTGAACAACTCCGGTGCCACAGGCTTGGCCAGGAAGTGGCATGGCCAAGTGTACCATTCTTCCTATTCCACTTACGCAAGGGGCACATTAATATGGATGGCACCTGGGATCCCATTTACAATAACATACTCTGAAGTAGATGTGGGTGGTGGTTTGTCTACATAAGGGCGGAGCTCGATGGCCGAGACTTGATTATCCTAAACATATATGCACCAAAAACAGGTGGCCCCATGTTTTATCATGACATACGAGACTTGATTGTGCATGACATAGATCTGCACCTTTTGTGGCTAGGGGACTTTAACTGCGTATTGGACCCTAACCTAGATAAAACACCTCCCAGATGAGGCACAAAACCACAGATGATGAAAGCTCTACAAGGGGTAATGCACGACCTGAACATTTATGATGTCTGGAGACTGGGCCACCCAACCCAGAGGATTTTCACATGCCACCTAGCTATGCATGGTACCATAGTAGGCTGGACAGGATACTGATGGCTAGCATCCCTACAATAGAGGATATTGTGGTGACGCACATGGTGTGGTTTCTATCCGACCATGCCAGGACAGCTGTTTTGTAAGGTGGGGTCACCGGCGCAAGGGAATCGTTACTGGAGGATGTCGGCAGACATCCTAGAGGACCCTGAAGGGAGGAAGGTACTGTTAAGGGCATTAACTGACTACATGGCATTTAACTTGGGGACTACGACCAGTAGGGCTACTGAGTGGGAAGCGTTGAAAGCAGTGCTATGGGGGACATGCCTGGGGCTGATGTGCAGTGTCCATAGGCACCTCCAGAGACAACTCACTGAAGAGGAGAGAGATTTGGCTGATCTGCAGTCAGGCAGACTCTTAAACCCGGAGGATTGTCACAGGGAACAAACACTGCGAAGGCTAATCAATGACACTTGGGACAGACTAGGCAAATATACTCTCAAACACTATAGACAACGCTTACATAGGGAAGGGGATAAAACAGGCCAGTTTTTGGCCTGGATACTACAGAGGGAGCGTTCCCCATCCCTAACTACATGTATGGTATCTATTGATGGCACCAGAATCAATACCAGGACCGGTATGATAAACGTCTTTCCACAGTATTTACAGCGGGTATACACAGCTGACCCCACTGTTACCCAGGGACACTACATTCCATTTCTGGAGGGCTTGCCCCTCCCGACACTGGAATTGTTGAGCACAGAGGAGTTAGATGCTCAAATAACCCTGGAGGAACTTATGGAGTCGCTGCAGGCGCTTCCGAAGGCTAAGGGGCCGGGTTGGAACGGGTTCCCATACGAGCTTTACCAGGCTTTCTCAGCAACAGTGGCTCAGGGTCTCTTGCAGGTCCTGAAAGAGGCCCAACAGAAAGGTGTCCTTCCTTCATTGATGTGGGAAGGGAAGATTTTCATGCCGTTGAAACCTGGAGGTGACAAATCAAACCCTGCTGCATATAGGCCACTCACCGTGATCAACACCGATATCAAGGTACCATGCAAACTATTGGCCAATCGATTAGCACCTCGCATGCAGCGTTTAAACCATCAGTGTGGCTTCATACTGGCCAGCACACTGATATGAATTTGCGATGTTTGACCCACATACTCCACAAAGTCAAGCATAGGAATGAGATAGGGATGAGGAACTAGCGTTAGTATTGATAGGTCTAGAAAACGCTTTTAATACAGTGGATTGGGACTACTTGTTGGAGGTCCTGAAAGCTGTGGGGGGTAGGTTTTCAATTTCGTCGTTGAGTTCAGTTGCTCTACGTGACACCGAGTGCGAAGGTATGAGTTGGACTAAACCGTTCTGACACACAGTGGATGAGGCGAGGAACGCAGCAGTGATGCCCCATGTCGCCTTTATTATTCGCCTTAGCAGTAGAAGCCTTAGCGATCTGGGCACAACGTGTGTTGGTTGACTGTGGTATCAGATCGGGGTGCACTAACCACGTGATCTCACTGTATGCGGATGATACCCTATTTCACATAGCCTCCCAAAAGGGATGCACAACCTAAGCTGTTAAAACTTTTGGAGGACTTCGGAGACTTGTCGGGCCTTAGGCTTAATCGAGCCAAATCTCTAATATTTCCCTCGATGAAATTGGCCGCCCTACCTATAGATCAACTCCCGAGGCTTTGCCTGCGCTGGGAATTGGCCCACTTTCGTTACTTGGGCATACAAGTGTCACATGTTGATGCCCAGGTACTCCATTTAAATTGGGATCTTGTTACAGATTCCCTGTAGAAGTCAATTGCTTTCTGGAATACTCTACCATTGTCCATGACGGGCATAATTACGGTATCTAAGATGGTGGTGCTACCCCAATGACTGTACATGTTGCAGAACTTACAATGCCCCATACCTAAGACATTTCCGCACTTATCTTGTTGCAATGGGCTGGTCGACGTAGTTGAGTGGCAATAAGCACGCTCTCCCAGCGGTATGACCTGCATTATTACACTGCACTTCTGCAGCACATGGCCAGGTGGTTTGATGACGGAGGTAACTAGGAGCAACGCCTGTTAGTGGAAATGGTGACAGTAGATCAACTGCCTGTGACCCTAATGGAGGGAATGGGAGTTGGCAGGGACCTACCATACATAGTGCGCCACACTATACACATATGGAAACAGTCTGTCGAAGTAGTACTGAAACATGCCCTCTCCCATCGTGATCTCCCAGTATGGATACTAGCCCAGGTCTGACAAATGATGGAGCATATGTCCTTTCAAGCCTTGCAGGAGGGTAGGTGGGAGATCTTGAGAGACCTATACCCAGGTGAGTTCTTCATTACATATGAGCAGGCCCGGGAAGTTTTTACGCTAGGACAAGGACAATATTTACACTATGTGGTACTGGCTGATATTGTCAGGGCACCCTGGCCCACATACCCAGCTACCCCACAGACCACACATACACTAGACATACTACTATCCTGTGGTGCTGGACGCCACTTCATAACCCACCTATACAGGGCCATGAGACAGGATTCGTCAGGTCCATTACTTAAAGCACGTGTGGCTTGGGATATGTTTCTTGGAACCCCATTGGTGGACAGTGAGTGGACAGCCATTGCAGGGCTCACACGCACAGTGTCTTGCAATGCCCAATTTAAACTGATTCATTATCATATTCTTCATAGAACATATGTGACCCTAATGACGTCGCACCACATAAACCCAACCAGACCTGATGACTGTCGAAGATGTGGTGCCAGTAGTGCAATCTTTCTATACTTAGCATGGTGGTGCCCTGAGGTTAAGGGCTACTGGGCACAGGTGGTGTCGGAATTGCATAGGATCACATGCATCCATATCGAGAGCACGCCACTATCATGTTTATAGGGCCGCACTAAAAGACCTAAGAAGCAATTGGCCTTAGTGTTAGCTTGATGTAGGGTGGTCATTACTTGGATGGGACAGCACTTCCTCAAAGTGGAATACTGGCGGCGAGATATAATAAAATGGGCCCTGGCTGAAAGAGTCGCATATAAAAAAATTGAATAGGAGGGATGATAAATTGGTGGACAACTTGAGTGATTGGAGGGAGTTGAGCGCTGCTGTATTACAGCCGGCTGTACACACTGACCCCACAGAGTGCATTAGTTATGATGAGAATGTAGGAGAGGATGTGGGTGACTGAATAGGGATGTCCCTTATGGAGAACCTTATAAAAATGCACTGTGAAGTACGTTTGTGACGGCCCCCTGAAGCGCTCTTACTGAATTCAATAATGATATAATACGTCCTAAGTCAATGTGTTGCCCCTGTCTGCTGATATTTTACAATATTATACTGCTGCTAACTGTTTTGAAAAGGAAAAATTAAGGTCTTAAAAAAGAAAGTACAACATCGAAAGTTAGTGCTCAGAGGCTCCAGAATTGTGGTACCTGTCACTTTTTAGAAGAGGGTGGTTGCTTTGGCACACCAGAGACAGCAAAGTGTAGCCAAGGCAAAAAAAAGGTTGAGGAAGAAACTATGGTTCCCCAGAACAGAACTACTAGTTGAAGACTTTATTATGAACAGTAGGTAATGTCAGCTGAATAGTGGAGGGGGCACCCTGCTTCAGTGGAAACAGAAAAGCACTGTTTAAACCACTGAGCAAAAGTCAGTGCTTATTTTTTTGCATTTCCTGATGGGCAACAAGCACTATTGTTGATGGAAATGTGCACTAAATACCCAGTTGTAGCGCTAGTAGCATCTATTGCATTTGAGCATGTCAATCGTAGCTTGATGAGAAAATTCCAACGTAGGGAATACCACAAGAACTCCACAATAACATCTTCTCCCTGGTTTACAGACCACCAGGACCCTACACCAAGATCGCCAGTCTCATCACGGACTTCATCGCAACTCTTATCATCAATGCAAGCACTTTCATCCAACTCAAAGACCTTAACTTTCACCAGGAGAACCACACCGACCCAAACTCTATGGCCCTTTTAGAAAACTTCGGAAATCTCTGCCCGCCCCAGCACATTCCCAAATCCACCCACTCCAATAAACACCTATTGGACCCAATTTACACCTCAATTAGCAACATCAAAGTGGACAAGCCAGCAACTATAACGTGGATAGACCATGCCCTTGTCAGTTTCACCATACCCATCCAAAACCACCACAGCCCTATCACCACCGGACCTGCTCACCGCAGCTGGGAAAACCATCACAGAAAAGGACTGAGCTTCTGCTCTCTCGGTACACCGGCCCAAGCACACCAGCAACTTGCTGAAAGCCATCAAGAACCTCAACAGCTTGATCACTGCATGTTCCGACACCTTGGCTCCCCTCAAGTGCAACCCAACAGCAAAAGCCCAACCACAGGCCAAGTGGTTCATAGAGGTACTCAGGCTGACGAAACGCCGCTGCAAGCAACTGAAGAGCAAGTGGAGAACAAGTCAAGACACCACGGATAAAGACATTCTAAAGTGTGGAGCGATCTAGTGAGCCATCCAGGACTCACGTCAGTGACGCTAACGGCACATGCACACCAAACGCGAGGTATGGCTGAGGGGATAACATAAAGGGGCAGGGGCCACTCGAGGTATTTGCCTAGTCCCTACCAGTCAGCCTGGCGATCACTTTTATTATATCAGGCTGTATGCTCATGGCCAAGTTGGCTGAGTACTACTCACATCCACCAGCACACTGCCTGCCATATCTGATTAAACCCACTTAAATGGCATGGTGTGATTTTAATTAAGATAACATATCACGGTTCATTTCTTATGCACAGAAATCCAGAATGACTTTTAACTTGTTCGGAAAAGAAGAGAGAGATGATAACGGCGCCCAAGCTCATCTGAAGCCCAGACAATTACATGACATGATTAAAACGGAATCAGATAAGTTCTATCGTCCAAGGCCTTTCAGGGTTTATTAGAAATTACAATAGTCTCCTACATGAAAACGGCTTTGAAATCTCAAAGGGAAAAGTACGCATAAAAGAAAGGGCTTTTTTCAGGCCTCCGCATTAAATTGGACGCAGAGATGACAGAATTTAAAAGGGCTGTCAAAATAACCAATTTGCATCATGAATGCAAAAGCGCTTCTCTTTGAAGGCCCCATCAGCAACTCGCAAAGGCGTCTAATGGCGCGAGAGTTCAAAGCGGCACGTGAAACCCCGTCGGAATTCGAAGAAGGCGCCGGTCACTGGCGGCGCCCCGGTGTTTCTGACCCCGCGTCACCACGCTCTCTTCCAATTGGTGAGCAGATAGGACGCTCACCCCTGACCTCAGTCCCACTGTATATATTGCTGGGGGAGATATACGGCATCGCCCAATATTGCTAAAACAACCCCAGCGTGCTATAGAGGAACCCTGAAGAGAGGGGAGAAAAAAAATCCACCCTGCAGTTATTCCGCAGCATCAAAGACAATGAAATTTCCGCGGAGGCACTTTCAGAAGCTCAAAATGCTTTCTCCGATAGCTGCTCGTTAAGAGCTTTCCAAAGGGCCTTTTATTCTTTCAAAGGCAGACATCGAAATGTTTAATCAATCGCTGGCGCTGCATGCTCATGAAGTTGCTTTCCATCTTTCGGAACTCTTTTTATTTCCCCGACATGAATGTCAACATAAGAGTTCTTGAATAATTGTTCGGCAGACCGCATGAAATCAGGAGCTTCAAAGCCCCCTGCCTTTTGATATACATATATATGTACACATATATATTTATTTCTTTTTTTATACTAGATTCTCTTCTGAAGCAGAATCTTCAATCGGGTGCGTTGTTCAACACAAGACTCGTATGAAAATCAAATGTGTAATTGTAATGTTATCTTTCTTTGCGATGTGACAGCGAACAGCAGCGCGAAGAATAACATTGTGCACCGCTGGAATTGAGGTTATGAACTTCATAGCTCGTTGAAGCCAACAATAACTTGATGCATCCTTTTGTGTCGACGTAATGCATGGCTTCAAGTTTTGCCTTGTATGCTTCTGAGACTCATGAGGTTTACTTGAGGGATGTGTGAACCAGAGAGGTGAGGCCTAGAAGAGACCATGCAGGGTCCCACAAGTCCTCCTGGCCTTGCACGCTCCAGACACCGTCTACCCATGTCCCGATGGAGCTCAAGAACTGCACCTTTCCTCTTTTAGCGTCTCAGGCGGCCCCCTTTCACCACTGCCTAAAACAAAAGCAAAGTTCCCAGCCAAACTCCATTCCTCCCTATACCGTGCTCAGTTAGTAAGTGCAATGCCATGAGCCAATGCTTAACAGAGAAAAGAAACCAGGGCAGGCATCAAGAAAGGAAACACCCTACCTGCTATTCAACATGTAACATATTCAAATGGCCCACCTTCAAACTGTTCACACTCACAGACTTCACTGACATCCCCATGGCCCTCAAAACCCTGAACAACAAAGATCACATTACCCCAAATCCCACTCCAGATAAGATTTCAATACCTCCTCATCAGAGTTCCTCGTCCCAGTCATAACGATTGAGGTGGCCCCGGCTGAATATGCGATGTTACATCGCATGCGCTACAACGCATACGATTACAACTTGGTAGTAACAAGGACCGTGTTGCTACAACGCAAACCATTACATCGCAAGTCGACTTGCTGTAGGGGACGCACTGGATTTAGGAATAGTATAATTTACTATTCCAACTCCAGTGCGTGCAACAGTAGGGAAGGTATTGGAATAGTAAATTATACTATTCCTTAGTTTAGCGCACCCCTACAGCAAGTCGTAGAAACGACTTGCGATGTAATGGCTTGCGTTGTAACTATGCGGTTGTTGTAATGACTGCGTTGTAATTGCATGCGTTGTAGCACATGCGATGTAAACGCTGTTTTCCCTCAGCTCCAGTCAGTAGTTTTACACATCAGTTCGATCTAAATGTTAGTCCTACTGTTATTTCTGATTTACCCATTAGACCCTTTCCTCCAGCTGATACATCCTACTGGTTTCTCTCGCAAGCCCGACCTTAAGGTTTGGTAAGATTTTTTTTAAAGAAGTTAATTTGACATTGTATTTATGTCACTGAGCATGGCTGGGGGTATATCTGGTGAAACAACATCTAGTGGTGCTGGAACAATTTTCAGAATTGGGATGCTACTATCAATGTTACATTACTGAAATCACAGGGATTGTGAAAAATCCAAGGGTCACACAAAGAACTTGTGTAGCAAATAAGGCAAGCCCATTGAGAAAGAGATTGGTATGGGTGTGGTATGTAGCGCACACTGCCACAAATACATTACTAAAGCATGGTATCATTGTCATTTATTGACAGCACATTTTCCATCAAAATGACTTCTAAATTTGCACAAATGTGCAGTTTTATTGATAAAACTATATAGTACACAAACTGTAATGCTTTTGAAAATTAGTTTTTGGTGAATATTTATAATTTGTGTATCACCAAGCAAATTATGTGGATTTGTTTTGATCCTATCAAAATCTTCGTTTCCATCACACTTCAGATTTACAAAAATATAGTTTTCATTTGTGCTTTCCTAATTGCTGATATTTCCGAAGTATTTGTACAGTTCATTACAGGAATTTGAGTTGTGTTAATATCACTACCTGAACCTGTGGTGTATCACCTATTGGGTCGCCAGTGACACAGGGGAAATTGTTCTAAGTATCTGAGGAAATAGGATCACAACTTCACTGGTGGTTGGATAAGTTAAAACTAAAAAATAAATATATTTCCAAAATCTAATCAATATCTGGTAATACTATCAGATGCTCGTTTACAGGGGTGAGGAACAGCTCTCGGAGGATTGGAAGAGAAGGGGCAATGGTCTGCAGTAGAGCGACCTCCTTACTCAAACTAGAAGCCGTTATGGGCATATGCTCTCCAAGCAATTGCACGTCATCTAGAGAATTTTACCGTATTTATCAGGGTGACAACCAGGTAGCAGAGTCTTATTTGAGCAGGCAAGGGGCACAAGGAGCGGGTTCTAGTCAGAATTCCCAAACAGATTGTTTCTTCAGCAATAAACATCTGTTAACTCTCAGAACAATGTTTATAGCATGGGTAGAGAACAGTCAAGTGGATGGACTAAGCCCCAATCTCCCAACATCAATCTCATTCCATGTAAGCTCTCATTCATTTCAGGTGATAGCAGCAACATTCGGGATTTCATGCCTGGAATTATCTGCATTCCTGAATAATTGTCTTCTGCCTCACTTTTGATGGAAACCTTCCACCAGAATCATTGTGCAGTGGATGTGATGTTGCGCTTGTGGCCGTAAGGCACTCTTTTGGCATTTCTCCCAATTCCCGCCTTACGAAAGTTTTGCAGAAAATCTGGAATGTGAGAAGGTAGAGGTAATTCTGATTGCCCCATATGGCCTCATCTTCTGTGCTTTTCGCTGATCGATCAGTAGGCGAAGGGGCAGCATCTTTAACTCCCTTTACATTTTCTGACCCTTCAATTTCAAACCTTGACACTAACACAACTGAGATCTCTGTGTCTCGTATTATTGATCCTGTTGGATGATCCTCTTTTCTATTAATTTGTTCTTGATGTTTAGTTATTATTTCATTTTCCATTGTTGTTATCTTTGCCCCTTCTTTTCTCAGAGTGGGTTCTGCGATTAATGTACCAGAGGCCGAATATTGATCTGTGCCTTCCTCTGAGTTTAATTGCACAAAATCCATAGTGTCACCAGAGCCCATGTACTCATCCTTGGGTCTACTCATATCATTATTTGGATCACTAAGATGTTTGTCATGCTTGTTGTATTTGTCGTTATTTCCAGGTTTACTCAAGCACTCTTTTGATAGAGGGCTAAAAATAGTGGAGATTCTAGGTTGAGAAGTTATCGGTTGCCCTGTATTTTTTGCGTCAGCTTTTAGGTTTTTGATTGTTTGGAGTCTTTGTGCTTTCTTAAAGATCTCTGTGTCTCACATCATAAAAAAATGAGTGGCTAGTTGTGAGAAGTTGGCCTGGTATATGATGTTCACTAATTAAAGTGACCACCCTGTACCATGCCAAGCAACCCTTATGGTGTGGTTGTAAGTCAACCTTTCCGGACCAGCTGCCCTAGTGGTAGCATAGGCTAAAGCAGTCTTTCGGGCTAAACTCGTTTAGGCATGTAAAGCAAGCTGTTTTACCATATGTAACCCCCCTTTATACCAATGAAAGGACACCACACAGATATATATTCAAAATATATATGTATTTATTACTCAAAGTATCCCCTAGACTCTTTATGAGCACAGGAGCACAAATCGTTACACAAGCAAGTATCACAATATACAGAAGTTGCACTTTATATGGATAGGCCCTGGTGGCCGCTCAAACCATATACTAAAATAGTGGTATAAGTACCACGAACAGGAAAGGGAGAAGGCCTAGGGCCTCTAGAATCGCTGGGCCTACAAGGAGCTAACTTTAGTTAGTGACCAGGAGGTCCACGGGTCACGTGTGCAGTGAGGAAAGTTACACGCGGGCTCCCATAGGTTTTCAATGGGTGCGTAAATGTTCAAAAGTTACTGCTAGAAGGGTCTTCTGGTTGGACTACAAATTCAAGACTTCAAAGCTAGACACTAGAGATGTTACTCTACACTTGTGCACTGGAGTGCCAGCTTTACCTCACCCACAGGAAGCGGGTGCATAGGTCTCGAAGTGCGTCGGGTTTCGTCTATCTGTTCAATGGAGCCTGATGACAAAGATGCTGCAGGCGGTCGGTCCAGAAGAGATGCGGTGGAACCAAGGATGGATCGGAAGTGTAGAAGACCTGTAAGCAGAGGGGACAGTGTTCACAGTCACTAGCCAGTGACCGGCGTGGCACCAGGTAGGTACCAGGCGATGTTGGGTGCAAACAGGTGAAGAGGTGTAGCTTGTCTCTGCAGCCACGTGGTCCCTGAAGGTCGACGACGTCCAGGAGTCGGTTCACAAGCTGTCCCACGCAGACTCTCGCTGTCGAGGACTCAGAAGAAGCAAACAAGCCTTGGTAAAAGCAGGAGTCGCAGGAATCGAAGAAAGCTGTTAGCTCTGACCAGCAAGGTCAGAGGGGCTGCTCCTTTGGAGGGAAGCAGGGGCCAGTCTGGAGCAACCAGACCAGCATCGTAGTTTTCAAAAAGGTTCGCCAAGATGGCCACTAGCCAACGGGCCAGGGACCGGGTAGGCACGTCGAGTCGCAAAGTGCAGAGGGGCCCCACGCAGATCGTGGAGATGCTGGAGGGCTCACCTTTGGTGCAGATGCTGCTCGGATATTGGGCTTCTCAGGATCCAAAGCACAACTCGGAGGGAGCCTCTGTTGTTGCGCTTGCAGCTTGTTGAGTGTCTTCCAAGATGGCTGGCTCCACGTGTCTCGGTGCCTCCACGGGTTCCTTCTTTGCAGGGACTGTGGATCGGGCTGTGAGAGGTCTGGAGGTTTAGTTCTTGTCGGTCTCTGGGCTCGGGCTCCGGCGGGAGGCGGCGGCAAAGCAGACGACGATTCGCTGGTTGGTGCTTGCGTTAGCAAGATGGTCACTCCCTGACCATAGGGGAGATTTCCTTCAGTCTTCTGTGCAGCAGAACGTCGAAGTTCCCATCTTCTTCTTAGTTTCAAGTTGATTCCAGGATGTCTGAAGTCTTAGGACACAGCTCCTACCTTTAAGCGGATTCTAGGGGCCGGACTACCTGCTAGGTCCCTCCCTAAGGGTGGGACCAGGAAGGGGGGTGGTTACACCCCCAATCCTTTGTACAGCTCGCCCCAGGTCTGGGGCTGGTGTGCCCCAGGACCGGTTTGAACTGGCATATGCACTGAGGCTCCTTGTGAGCCTCAGGCATGTCTGATTCTATTCAAGCCCTACCTGACCAATACACAAAATCCTGTCTGGGGTGGTGCTCGCACCTCCCCTGGCAGGAAACCCTTTGTCCACGTCTCCCAAGCTGGAAGGACTCCCAGCAGCAGGAGGGCAGACTTGTGTCGGTGGTGGCAGCATCCATTTTGTGGAGCTGAGGCTATGTCTGATTTTACCCGGGTTTCAGGATCTGTACATGTCGTGTCCCTCTAGAAGGGTGGAATGCTAACCCCATCACCAGAATTGGTGAGGGGTTAGTATTCCAATTCGTATGACACCTTACTCGACATGTTTTGATAAAGCCAAACCAAAGATAGCATTTAACCGCGAGGTTCATAATGCACTTAAGAGTATATGGTATGGCGATATCTGGAAACGGTAGAAGGAAGTTGTTCCGACTACTGCAGACAGGCTCAGCTCATGCCAGAGCATCATCTCACATGAAACCAAGCACTCTGCCTTCAGGATTGTTAAGGCCTGCCATAGGAGTGACTTATAGGTTAACATGTGTCCCATTTAAGGTTAGGTATAGGTATACTACACCTAAGTAAGAGGTGGATACACCAACTTACCCCAGCTGAGTGATCAGCCAGTTGTGTCAAATTGTTAGGCCAGGCCAGGGGTGGCACAATACATGCTTCAGCCCCTGGTAGGCCTTAGATACACCATTGCCCTGGGTACCTAGTGTACACTGGTACAGGGGCTCACAGGGTGATCCATTTCCAATGGGTTATGCACCTACAGTGCATAGTGTCAATTTATCAGAGAGAACAGCAGGCTGGAGGTCTGATTAGCAGGCCCACAGCCTCAATATGTCAAAAACCAGTGAAGCAAAAAGCAAAAATTTGGGGTGACCATAGGATAGCAGACCCTACTCTCCTACACTAGTCCTCCAGGAGATTTGCAATTAAAATTCAGGCTTGTAGGAAGCTATCAATACCTGTAACTTATTCAGACAATTGGTCAACATTTTGAAATTTCGTACCAAGATAAGGGGTGTAAAGCAAAATCTTGCAACCGGTTCCACATATTAGATTTTTTAAGGGATGTTTTTATTGAGATGATCTCCTAGACCATGTCAGCCCAATGTGTGGACTTTAGAGGTTTCAGATTGGCATCCGGAGATTATTTCCAAGGTCTTTCCACTAGTTTTCAAAGTTTTAAAAAGCTTCAGCTTAAAAAAGGTTGGTAGTGCATACTCCAGCTGCGAGCTGAGATTAAAGGTTTAGAGGAGACACAATTTGAACCCTTGGATAAGGCAGATATTTCATAGTTATCAGCAAAAGTGGCTTATATGATAGCCATAACATTGGCTAAAAGATAAGGAAAGCTGGGCTCTTTGGGGAACAAATATTACCTGTCTAAAATTCCTTTCACATAAGATAGTGTTGAGATTGGATTGCAAGTTTAGGCATAAAGTCCAAATATATTTTAATTGTTCACAGGATATTGTGCTACCTATACTTGAGGAGGAGTCAGAAACTATTATTCTGTGAACATCAGACATTTAAAGGGGAATTATTAATCTATTTACAAAGAACAAACAGCTTTCATTCTTTCAATGCTCTTTTTGTAGCATACTGTGCTGCAATATAGGGGAAGAAGGTCACATTGAGTAAATGGGTCAAGCACATTATCCCACAGCCTTATATCTCAGCCAGTTGTGTAGTGTTTGGGCTTTTGTAAGGTCTTCCTGCCAGTTGGGTCTCCATGTCTTGTGCTGAATCAGCTGGGGTTTCCCTGCAGGAAATAAGTAGGCCAGCCCCTTGGCCAAACCTCACACTTTTGTGTCGCACTACAGGTTGGAGCTAACTAAAGATGGCTCATTACATTTTGCTACAGATGTGCAACAAGCTGCTATTAAGAACTCCGTGGAGTTGCAAAAAAACTCAGCGAGATTCTGTGTAATTCCACCAATGGGTGAAAAATATGCAGCTCGCACTGCAATTTAGGGCCGGTATCGTGAGGAGCATTGAAAATCAGCACGAATGGCATTATACATTGCGCAAGAGCGCGCGGCCGTTCATGCGACTCCAGCTCACATATCCCAGAGCCTCGTAGGAGAAAAATTCCACCACACTGCAAGTGGCAGAATTTGGCCAGAACTCTGCATTAAAGAGTAAAGCATAGTGGCCAAAATTCCACCAATTCCATGGGCAGAACAGAACATTCCGCCCACCTCTGGTAATTGTATGCATGTAAAAAAAAGAAACGTTTAGATCGAACCGACATGTAAAAGGGTTGTCTGGAGCCGAGGCCACCTCAATCGTTATGACTGTGACGGGGAGCACGTAATTCTGAGCAATCAAAATTACCTGTAAGTAATCTGTTCTCTTCTCTCCATAACATAATACACGTCACTTGCAAATAATTTGCAAATATTTTTTCCAGATAAACTGAAAACACAACAGATTTGGTGCTATTGGAAACATCTAACATGCAGCCAAATGACTTTGCCAACTAGCAGCCAAGTAACATCCATCTTTTGTTGCACAGATAACAGAAAAAAGAGCTGCCAATCAACTGCAAGGCCCAACCTATATCAACACCTCTCTATGTCATCATCAATCAGCCTTCTGCCAGTGCTCCAGCATGAAGATAGAAACCATCGGAGCGTGGATAATGCCCTTCACCTGATAGGCAGTGGACACCTTTGCCTCTGACTTTTCCTCAATCCAACGGCAAGTGACTGCTGTCAGCATCCTGTCAACGCCAATGGGGTCAGAAGGCAACACTCAACACTGTGAGACCGAGTCAAGATTACAGTTTATAGTGGGGAGAGGCAGGCCAGGGAGATCGGCAGCACCGCACGTGCACTGTGGCACTATTGGACTGACATTCAGATACCATCGCTGGAGTGTACGCGGTGTTTCACTCCATTCTCAGCACAATAAGGAATAGCATGATGGTGGGCCTGTTTCCATGAACGCTGTCCATCGTTCTGCCACAGTTTCTAGACCCTAAAGCTACTAGGAAGAGAGGAGATGTGAAGTGGGCTATTTTTATTCAAAGCCGTATACAATTATGTTTGCATTTTAATGCACGTGGGCAGATGCTGGCTATGTGAACATGATTGAAAACATTTTATTAAAGCCAAGCTGTGTACAAACGCAGCTAATGTTACTTCAAGCATAACGTAGACACACCCATATATGAGTATTGCACTTTTATTACGAAGATAACCACCTACAAAATCAAGCCCCCACAGTTGATAAGGGCGCCATAGCCTTCTGTAGGGTGTAGTGTACCAGAGTACAGGAACTGTTGGGCAAACACTACGTTGTGCTGCTTTAATGAATCTGGAAAATAGCATGGGCTCGTTAAAGATGTGCATTTTCCAAATGCACAACAATTGCACTGTACAGTGTGGACCAAACTAGTGGCGTGGGTGTCTCTCCAAATAGACTCAAATAAGCAAGATGAACACCTTCCTATCCTAATGGATACCAGTGACTTGGTGAGCAGGGTCGGACTGGCCTAATCTGCAATCAGGCAGTGCCCGATGGGCTGGGCTGGCAGATCAGCGTGTGGGCTGGTTATTTAGTAGTTTCTTTTGTGGATGTGGGCCGGTTTTTACTGTAGATTTCCCTGATATTACCACTCTTTTATCTATCTGGGGGCCATTTGTATTATACCATTAGTCAACACAGCTCTAAATGAAGTTTTTTTTACAAGCAATGGCATCAGCTGGGAAGTGAAGCCCAGATATTTTGGGGGCATTATAAATATGAAGTTTTCTTGTTGCATGTAGCCAGGAAATAAAGTCAATCAATCAATCAATCAATTATTCTTTATTCGGGTATAAAAATATCCATAAAAGAGCATGACATAGGCAATCGAGATTCCATGACAGATTAGAATCAACATACACATTATTACAAACGGTAAAATATACCCATTTGCTACGAGAAGCAAAAAAAGATACAAAATATTAACAAATTAAAAACGGGACACTATATGCTGACCCGGGCAAATCTAACAGCATAAAATTTCACCATTAAGCAATCGTGAACAAGAGCTCTAAAACTGCTAGCAAAACTAAAAAATTAAAAACATTCATCATACGCTTAGCTAAAAAAGGAAACTGCGAGCCTAGACTATGTAGTGTCCTTATACACTTCTGTGCCCCATACAACCGGGGGGCTAGTCCTCTCCTCTGGTATTCCTTAGTTTTACAGCCAATCTTAGAAAATGTACTGTGCTAAACAGCGTAAAAGGGTCGGGGGAGAGTTTCAAAAATAAGAGTGCCACCTTTGCCTGGTTAATTTTGGAACGTCTTAAAATAGTTTTTAAAAACAAAGACCTAGGGCGAGCATAAAAGGGACACAATAGGACAAAATGAAGAGTGTCTTGCGGAGATCTCTGATCGCAGCCGCAACGTCCCTTTGTGTTAATGTCTGTTACAAACCCAGCAGGGACAGATAAAATATGGTGCAAAAGATTTAGTCTAAATCTAGTCATTAAAAATCTATTGTGTCTATTATATATGTTAGAAAGATAAAATTCCATTCCCAGGAGTGATTTTGTTAACAGGTGGGCTCTTACTGTGACTTTCAGACCTTCTCTGTCCTCTCTTTCCCGGGCTATGCGCCGCAAAAATTCAGCCTCTATGACACCCTTGTCTCTGGAGGAAAGTGTGGAAGGTTCATCGAAATAATTGGCGTAACCCAACCGGCTCAGGGTGTCCCTTACATATTTAAGCCAGGGTATCCGATGACCTTTATCCCCCGCAATACAGTCCTCAAGTATGTGTCTGCTTAGACTTGCCTCTGGATTCGGCCATATTTTTATCCAGCAGGTGATGGGTTTAAGACTTAACCTCTCTCTAATATAGGTGATGCCAAGCTCCTCATGAACTATATGGGAAGGTGTGCTTTGGGGCACTTGCAGAAGCCTTCTGAGGAACTTGTTTTCCTCTGTTTGAATTTGTGATGTGTCTATAAAGCCCCAAACCTCACTCCCATACATAGTCTTGGCACAGCAAACCGAACTGTACAGATGCAGAATTTCATTTGGTGACCAACGACCTAATCTTGTAGCATAGTTCATGATTCAGCCCACCGTGCTAATTTGTTGGCTACATTTGTCCTAAATCAGTGTTTTAAAATTAAGATGTTTATCAAATAAAATCCCTAGGTAGTTAAAAACTTTTACTTTTTCTAATTTATGGGCCTCAATTGTAAAAATGAATTTCTTTGGAGGACTTTTCCCTGCTTCCATGACATATGATTTGGAGAGGTTGGGTAATAAGTCTAAGTCCACCATGAAACTAACAAATCCATTGATGAGAGACTGTAGACCCCTTCCTGTGCGAGCCAGGAGGATCGCGTCATCAGCATATAGGAGGACGGGTATACTTCTCCTCCCAATGCGTGGACAGTCTACCCCCAAAGCTCCGAGCGCCTTATCTAAGCCATTTATGTATAGCGTAAATAGAAAGGGCGCCAGGATGCATCCTTGCCTCACCCCCCCCAAGCACGGGAAGTCTTCAGATAGATCCCCCTCATCGCTAACCTGTGCCGTTGTATTCTGTTGAAGCATTCTTAAAATATATATCAGCCCTGGGTCCACGCCCATAAGCCCTAGAATTTCCCACAATTTCCTTCTATTTACTCGATCGAATGCTGCTGAGAGGTCCATAAATGCCAAGTACACCGTGCCCTCCCGAGCCTGGGTATACTGGGCCACCAAATGGTAAAGGTTAAGGCACTGGTCTGTCGTGGAACGACCATTTCGAAACCCATACTGTATATCTGTAATGATCTCATTTTCGTCTGCCCAGACCATTAGACGGTTGAGGATGACCCTGCCCAAGACTTTCGCCGATACGTCAATAAGTGATATCGGACGATAGCATTGCGGGTCACTCCTATTTCCCTTTATTTCTGTATTTGTCAGGAATCTGTACATCATATGGTGTTGTTGTAAGTAATGGTAGTATTCCATACTGTATACCCAAACATGATAAGGGAGGAAGTAAATGGGGGGAAGAGGGTATTTTCCTATGTTTAGTAATGAGAGTGTGTGTGACCTTGGAGTCTGCAAATAAAAGTATGTTTATGCGACATTTCTCGAACCCTAATTCTCTCAGAAAAGAACAGTTGAATGGAATTGTACCAAATTTGGCATAAAGTGAAACCTTTACTTCGAAAGTGTGCTCTGTTTGGACATGAAAAAGTTAACCCTCAGAGAAGTTAGTGATATCTTCACAGTTGGTATCTTGATGCGCTCTGTTTGGCCAGTTTAAAGGGGATTGGTCATTTCTTATTGTCTCGCCACAACATGTTGTGGCAGCCATCACAGGATTGAGCGACTGAGTGCGGAAAATGAATCACAAAAATTTGTAAGAGGCAGGATACGCACACCCAGACCCCAGGGGTATGTGGGAGGTTCCCATAGGGACCGCCCTTGATTGGCTGGCCACAAAATGTAAATCAACACTCATGACGTGTTAAATGACATCATTGATAACATCACTCATTACAGAGAACAACATTTTTCAAATGATTAATAAATACCATGGTCTGAAGAAAAAGTAAGAAAAAATAGTCAAGGGGTTGGGGAATAAGCAAGTGTGACGGGTTGGGTGTGTATGTCATAAGTGATGTTATATCAGAGGTCATAAGCTGTGCATGATGGGGCACAAGTTGTAGTTAGGTATGGTTAGCTGACTAAGCCACAACGGGCGTATTTCTGTGGTTTTTTGGGTTTTCAAGTGTTAGCTATTGTCTGACTTCAACACCTAACTATAAACATTAACCTTTGTTTTTGATATATATATATATATATATATATATATATATATATATATATATATATATATTCACTGAAAAAACCATGGGTTTCACACACGTTATAGTTAGGAATTAGCATTTAAAAAACCTTAGAAATTCAATGAAAAAAACCAAAGGTTTCACACATGTTATAGTTAGCTGGATATTTCACTCGTAAAAAACCATTGAAATTCCCCCGTTATAGTTAGTTCAGCTAACTATAACTCGCGCGCCCGCAATGCACTACTGATGACGTCACATATTACATCACTCATGACATGGTCACTGACATCACTCATGACATCACTGATGACATCTCAAATGACATCACTGATGACATCATCCAGTGATTGTGTGTTTTTCTGAAAATTAAATATGTTTTATATTTATGTATATCTCAAGGTCAATGGAAGAATAAATGGGTATATAATTGTCTAAATGGATGCTTTTTTTTAAAAAAAATTTTTGTGTAACTGACTGATTAAGTGTATCATAGTGAATACATGGCTTACTGAGTAATCTTTAAATATGAAAATATCTGTATCAGTTTCTTACTTTGTGTATAAGTGGCTGCATGGGTTGGTGAGTAGCTACATGAGTGTCTATATAGGTTATTAGTTGGTTTTTTATCAGTATGAGTGTCTGAGTTTCTGTATGGTTCGGTGGGGGGTATTACTTAGTGCATAGGTGCATGAATGAGTGACTCACTGTTTGTATGTGTTGAATACAGCATGTGTGCAGGACTGTATGGGTGGATGAGTGTGTGCATGGGTGTGTTAGTGAGTGAATGACTGTCTCTATAGTGTCTTTATGAGTAACTACATATGTTTTAAACTAGTATATGTGACTATTGGTGTATATAAGTGAGTATATGTGAGAGTGAGAGATTGGAAGAGTTCCTGTATGAATAAGTATGTGTTTCTATAAGTTATTGTTTAAAAGAGTAAGTATATGTAAGTTTCTGTAGAAGTAAGTGTGGTGGTGTGTGTATAACTGTATATGCAAGTAAATGGATGTTTGATTCTTTATTAGCATGAGTGACTATGTGTGTGAGTAACTCTATGGATGAGTGGCGTTGTGTAACAGGATGTATAGGTGTATGAATACATATGATGAGTGAGTACATGTATGAGTGACTGTAGAGGACTGTTGGTGAATGACTGTATGTGTATGTGGTTCTTAGAATTACTGATTAGGTTGTTGTAACTGATATTGATATGTTCATTATTTTGAACATTTTAGTTTCTATTTTTGAATGTGTGTTTCAATGGTTATATTAGGGGAAGAGGAGGTCTGCCACTCTATCACAAGGATGATGTCATCAGTGATGTCATCAGTGATGTCATTTGAGATGTCATCAGTGATGTCATGAGTGATGTCAGTGACCATGTCATGAGTGATGTAATATGTGACGTCATCAGTAGTGCATTGCGGGCGCGCGAGTTATAGTTAGCTGAACTAACTATAACGGGGGAATTTCAATGGTTTTTTACGAGTGAAATGTCCAGCTAACTATAACATGTGTGAAACCTTTGGTTTTTTCATTGAATTTCTAAGGTTTTTTAAATGCTAATTCCTAACTATAACGTGTGTGAAACCCATGGTTTTTTCAGTGAATTTGCAAGGTTTTTTAAATGCTAATTCCTAACTATAACGTGAGTGAAACCCATGGTTTTTTCAGTGAATTTGCAAGGTTTTTTAAATGCTAATTTTTTTTTTTTTCTACATATTTTTATTTTAATTTTCTATCCTTTTTTAAAGACTATGGTTAAATTTTAAAAATTCTACAATATGTTTTTATTTTACCATTTTTTTAAAATAAACAGGTAAAATTTATTAGTATAACATATATATATTTTTTTTTTAACGTGCGCGTACGGTAAGCGCACGTCTTGCTTTAATTACGTTAGATTTCTACGCTGTTTGCGTTCATTTACGCAATTTGCGTAGACGCACGTCACGCGCGCACAGCGCGTAACGCGTACGCTGCACACGCACGTTACGCGGAAGTGAAGGGGCGTGCCTGTTTTGCGCATGCGCGTGTGCGCGTGTCTTTTTTACGCGCATGCGTACTTTTGCCGTAAGCGCACCGTTAGCGCACCGTAAGCGTACGGTGGGTCATGTGATCATGAAACACAACTTTTGATTGGTTGAAACTACTTTCAGTTCTAGAACTCTCCTACACCACACCCATTCCCCTCATTTCTGCTTGTGATCCCTTAGGAGAAGGAGCTGGGTTGTCTTTGTGATACGATGGCAGAACAGCAGAGCCCTTCTGAGAGTGAGGCTAGCAGCACTACCTTGAGGCAGAGAACGAGGAAACAAAAGACCTCTTTCATATGGGAGTATTTTTCTTTTCCAGAGGGCCAGCAAAAGGTAAATGCACCCTTAGTGACTTGTAAGCTGTGTAAGCGTGTACTTTCAAGAGGGAATCCCAACAAGAAGTATTCCTTCGGGAATCACACCATGTTGAGACACCTTAAGGATGTACACAGAAGGACACATGCTCGACATACTGAAGGTAACCCTTCAGTAAGTCAACCAAGCACATCCACAGCAGCTCAGCCTGGACCATCATCTGCAGGGCCGAGTCCATCTTCGGCAGGTCAGGTGAGCCCTTCATCTGTGGGGGGAGCATCTCCTTTTTCTGGTCCTCAGGAAATTAACCCTCGGTTTCTGAGGGTTGAAATACGGTGCGCCACTTGTCATGATCTAATTTGTTATAGGAAGACCAGTATTTCCCTAGTGAACAATAAAATAGATCAGCACATTTGTCGTACCGTCTAATATTCCCATTCTTTCTTTCCTCTGTCCCTGCATGAACACAACGGCTCTTTTAAGAGCCAACCTTACCTTTCAACTTTTTTTTATATATTTTTTAAAACTTTTTTTTTATTTCTTTTTTACCGTACGCGTACGGTACGTGTAATTATTATTTTTTTTTAAAAAACACTAAAAATCAATTATCACATTACAAGGTCCTTGAGAGACTACAATGAAAAACTGAAAATGTGATTGTGGAGAAGTGGAAAAAAGGGACCATGAAATTTTTGACTTACCATACCCACTCAAAAAAATATTTATTAATTTAAATTTTTTTTTAATTGCTTTAAAAATGGTTCTAGTTTTCGAAAATTTTCTATCTCAATCTGAAAAAAAAGAAAAAAGTATTAATATTTAATAAAACATTTTATAATACAGTACACATATTTACATAATAATTCTTTTGAATCCCTAGCACACGTGAGTAGGTATTTATAACATAATTTAGAAATTAAGAAGTATGAACATTTAGTAAGTAATTGCAGAGGACATGAGTCAGATCTTCATTCTTTCTTTAATATAGACGTGTTCTTTAGAAACTCCACAGCCGTCTGACACATGTTGTTCAATAATGTCATTCAAGATGGTATAGTTCTTAGTAGTGCCCTCGGGTATATTGAGATTCTTAATTTCCGTCTCCACTATGTCTATGTCCTTTTGTAGTTGCAAAACTTTCCTCTCACAGTTTTCTATCAAGATGCACATAAGTTTGTTAGAGTTACTGTTGAGTTCCTTTTCCCACTCTATCAGTAGGTCAGGCTCTAGATCCTCGTAGGTCGGGATGATCTGTGACCTCAGACCCCTTGGTATTCTCTTTAACTTAATGTACTGTTTTAAAGTGGCAGCATCCCACCACCGTGATGATTCGTTTTTCTTCAGTCTCTCAAGTTTTATAAATTTATCCCTTAGACCCTCTTTCTTGGAATTCGAACCCCCTTGTATTAATGTGTTCAGAGGGGCATTGTTAGCGATGTTGTTGAAAAGGTCCTCTGCCTCCTTGTCCCTATTGGGTCTCTCTCTGATGTTGGAAGTCATTATGCCTAATGGGCTGCCACCTATCTGGAAAAGGTTAAATCGGTAACTATGTGGTATTGGCGAAAGGTGTACTGGCGCCTCATCTGATTGGCACTTGTGTTTCGTACGCTATTCTATGACGGTGCTACTGGGTGTAGAGGAACCACAAACTCTACAAAGAAAACCAACAATAATTCTTTTGAATCCCTAGCACACGTGAGTAGGTATTTATAACATAATTTAGAAATTAAGAAGTATGAACATTTAGTAAGTAATTGCAGAGGACATGAGTCAGATCTTCATTCTTTCTTTAATATAGACGTGTTCTTTAGAAACTCCACAGCCGTCTGACACATGTTGTTCAATAATGTCATTCAAGATGGTATAGTTCTTAGTAGTGCCCTCGGGTATATTGAGATTCTTAATTTCCGTCTCCACTATGTCTATGTCCTTTTGTAGTTGCAAAACTTTCCTCTCACAGTTTTCTATCAAGATGCACATAAGTTTGTTAGAGTTACTGTTGAGTTCCTTTTCCCACTCTATCAGTAGGTCAGGCTCTAGATCCTCGTAGGTCGGGATGATCTGTGACCTCAGACCCCTTGGTATTCTCTTTAACTTAATGTACTGTTTTAAAGTGGCAGCATCCCACCACCGTGATGATTCGTTTTTCTTCAGTCTCTCAAGTTTTATAAATTTATCCCTTAGACCCTCTTTCTTGGAATTCGAACCCCCTTGTATTAATGTGTTCAGAGGGGCATTGTTAGCGATGTTGTTGAAAAGGTCCTCTGCCTCCTTGTCCCTATTGGGTCTCTCTCTGATGTTGGAAGTCATTATGCCTAATGGGCT
The DNA here is from genome assembly GCF_964204655.1 of Triturus cristatus. Taxonomy (NCBI): domain Eukaryota; kingdom Metazoa; phylum Chordata; class Amphibia; order Caudata; family Salamandridae; genus Triturus; species Triturus cristatus. The sequence goes on along the minus strand of NC_140590.1, from coordinate 651,833,401 downwards.
GCCACCTATCTGGAAAAGGTTAAATCGGTAACTATGTGGTATTGGCGAAAGGTGTACTGGCGCCTCATCTGATTGGCACTTGTGTTTCGTACGCTATTCTATGACGGTGCTACTGGGTGTAGAGGAACCACAAACTCTACAAAGAAAACCAACAATAATTCTTTTGAATCCCTAGCACACGTGAGTAGGTATTTATAACATAATTTAGAAATTAAGAAGTATGAACATTTAGTAAGTAATTGCAGAGGACATGAGTCAGATCTTCATTCTTTCTTTAATATAGACGTGTTCTTTAGAAACTCCACAGCCGTCTGACACATGTTGTTCAATAATGTCATTCAAGATGGTATAGTTCTTAGTAGTGCCCTCGGGTATATTGAGATTCTTAATTTCCGTCTCCACTATGTCTATGTCCTTTTGTAGTTGCAAAACTTTCCTCTCACAGTTTTCTATCAAGATGCACATAAGTTTGTTAGAGTTACTGTTGAGTTCCTTTTCCCACTCTATCAGTAGGTCAGGCTCTAGATCCTCGTAGGTCGGGATGATCTGTGACCTCAGACCCCTTGGTATTCTCTTTAACTTAATGTACTGTTTTAAAGTGGCAGCATCCCACCACCGTGATGATTCGTTTTTCTTCAGTCTCTCAAGTTTTATAAATTTATCCCTTAGACCCTCTTTCTTGGAATTCGAACCCCCTTGTATTAATGTGTTCAGAGGGGCATTGTTAGCGATGTTGTTGAAAAGGTCCTCTGCCTCCTTGTCCCTATTGGGTCTCTCTCTGATGTTGGAAGTCATTATGCCTAATGGGCTGCCACCTATCTGGAAAAGGTTAAATCGGTAACTATGTGGTATTGGCGAAAGGTGTACTGGCGCCTCATCTGATTGGCACTTGTGTTTCGTACGCTATTCTATGACGGTGCTACTGGGTGTAGAGGAACCACAAACTCTACAAAGAAAACCAACAATAATTCTTTTGAATCCCTAGCACACGTGAGTAGGTATTTATAACATAATTTAGAAATTAAGAAGTATGAACATTTAGTAAGTAATTGCAGAGGACATGAGTCAGATCTTCATTCTTTCTTTAATATAGACGTGTTCTTTAGAAACTCCACAGCCGTCTGACACATGTTGTTCAATAATGTCATTCAAGATGGTATAGTTCTTAGTAGTGCCCTCGGGTATATTGAGATTCTTAATTTCCGTCTCCACTATGTCTATGTCCTTTTGTAGTTGCAAAACTTTCCTCTCACAGTTTTCTATCAAGATGCACATAAGTTTGTTAGAGTTACTGTTGAGTTCCTTTTCCCACTCTATCAGTAGGTCAGGCTCTAGATCCTCGTAGGTCGGGATGATCTGTGACCTCAGACCCCTTGGTATTCTCTTTAACTTAATGTACTGTTTTAAAGTGGCAGCATCCCACCACCGTGATGATTCGTTTTTCTTCAGTCTCTCAAGTTTTATAAATTTATCCCTTAGACCCTCTTTCTTGGAATTCGAACCCCCTTGTATTAATGTGTTCAGAGGGGCATTGTTAGCGATGTTGTTGAAAAGGTCCTCTGCCTCCTTGTCCCTATTGGGTCTCTCTCTGATGTTGGAAGTCATTATGCCTAATGGGCTGCCACCTATCTGGAAAAGGTTAAATCGGTAACTATGTGGTATTGGCGAAAGGTGTACTGGCGCCTCATCTGATTGGCACTTGTGTTTCGTACGCTATTCTATGACGGTGCTACTGGGTGTAGAGGAACCACAAACTCTACAAAGAAAACCAACAATAATTCTTTTGAATCCCTAGCACACGTGAGTAGGTATTTATAACATAATTTAGAAATTAAGAAGTATGAACATTTAGTAAGTAATTGCAGAGGACATGAGTCAGATCTTCATTCTTTCTTTAATATAGACGTGTTCTTTAGAAACTCCACAGCCGTCTGACACATGTTGTTCAATAATGTCATTCAAGATGGTATAGTTCTTAGTAGTGCCCTCGGGTATATTGAGATTCTTAATTTCCGTCTCCACTATGTCTATGTCCTTTTGTAGTTGCAAAACTTTCCTCTCACAGTTTTCTATCAAGATGCACATAAGTTTGTTAGAGTTACTGTTGAGTTCCTTTTCCCACTCTATCAGTAGGTCAGGCTCTAGATCCTCGTAGGTCGGGATGATCTGTGACCTCAGACCCCTTGGTATTCTCTTTAACTTAATGTACTGTTTTAAAGTGGCAGCATCCCACCACCGTGATGATTCGTTTTTCTTCAGTCTCTCAAGTTTTATAAATTTATCCCTTAGACCCTCTTTCTTGGAATTCGAACCCCCTTGTATTAATGTGTTCAGAGGGGCATTGTTAGCGATGTTGTTGAAAAGGTCCTCTGCCTCCTTGTCCCTATTGGGTCTCTCTCTGATGTTGGAAGTCATTATGCCTAATGGGCTGCCACCTATCTGGAAAAGGTTAAATCGGTAACTATGTGGTATTGGCGAAAGGTGTACTGGCGCCTCATCTGATTGGCACTTGTGTTTCGTACGCTATTCTATGACGGTGCTACTGGGTGTAGAGGAACCACAAACTCTACAAAGAAAACCAACAATAATTCTTTTGAATCCCTAGCACACGTGAGTAGGTATTTATAACATAATTTAGAAATTAAGAAGTATGAACATTTAGTAAGTAATTGCAGAGGACATGAGTCAGATCTTCATTCTTTCTTTAATATAGACGTGTTCTTTAGAAACTCCACAGCCGTCTGACACATGTTGTTCAATAATGTCATTCAAGATGGTATAGTTCTTAGTAGTGCCCTCGGGTATATTGAGATTCTTAATTTCCGTCTCCACTATGTCTATGTCCTTTTGTAGTTGCAAAACTTTCCTCTCACAGTTTTCTATCAAGATGCACATAAGTTTGTTAGAGTTACTGTTGAGTTCCTTTTCCCACTCTATCAGTAGGTCAGGCTCTAGATCCTCGTAGGTCGGGATGATCTGTGACCTCAGACCCCTTGGTATTCTCTTTAACTTAATGTACTGTTTTAAAGTGGCAGCATCCCACCACCGTGATGATTCGTTTTTCTTCAGTCTCTCTAGTTTTATAAATTTATCCCTTAGACCCTCTTTCTTGGAATTCGAATCCCCTTGTATTAATGTGTTCAGAGGGGCATTGTTAGCGATGTTGTTGAAAAGGTCCTCTGCCTCCTTGTCCCTATTGGGTCTCTCTCTGATGTTGGAAGTCATTATGCCTAATGGGCTGCCACCTATCTGGAAAAGGTTAAATCGGTAACTATGTGGTATTGGCGAAAGGTGTACTGGCGCCTCATCTGATTGGCACTTGTGTTTCGTACGCTATTCTATGACGGTGCTACTGGGTGTAGAGGAACCACAAACTCTACAAAGAAAACCAACAATAATTCTTTTGAATCCCTAGCACACGTGAGTAGGTATTTATAACATAATTTAGAAATTAAGAAGTATGAACATTTAGTAAGTAATTGCAGAGGACATGAGTCAGATCTTCATTCTTTCTTTAATATAGACGTGTTCTTTAGAAACTCCACAGCCGTCTGACACATGTTGTTCAATAATGTCATTCAAGATGGTATAGTTCTTAGTAGTGCCCTCGGGTATATTGAGATTCTTAATTTCCGTCTCCACTATGTCTATGTCCTTTTGTAGTTGCAAAACTTTCCTCTCACAGTTTTCTATCAAGATGCACATAAGTTTGTTAGAGTTACTGTTGAGTTCCTTTTCCCACTCTATCAGTAGGTCAGGCTCTAGATCCTCGTAGGTCGGGATGATCTGTGACCTCAGACCCCTTGGTATTCTCTTTAACTTAATGTACTGTTTTAAAGTGGCAGCATCCCACCACCGTGATGATTCGTTTTTCTTCAGTCTCTCAAGTTTTATAAATGTATCCCTTAGACCCTCTTTCTTGGAATTCGAACCCCCTTGTATTAATGTGTTCAGAGGGGCATTGTTAGCGATGTTGTTGAAAAGGTCCTCTGCCTCCTTGTCCCTATTGGGTCTCTCTCTGATGTTGGAAGTCATTATGCCTAATGGGCTGCCACCTATCTGGAAAAGGTTAAATCGGTAACTATGTGGTATTGGCGAAAGGTGTACTGGCGCCTCATCTGATTGGCACTTGTGTTTCGTACGCTATTCTATGACGGTGCTACTGGGTGTAGAGGAACCACAAACTCTACAAAGAAAACCAACAATAATTCTTTTGAATCCCTAGCACACGTGAGTAGGTATTTATAACATAATTTAGAAATTAAGAAGTATGAACATTTAGTAAGTAATTGCAGAGGACATGAGTCAGATCTTCATTCTTTCTTTAATATAGACGTGTTCTTTAGAAACTCCACAGCCGTCTGACACATGTTGTTCAATAATGTCATTCAAGATGGTATAGTTCTTAGTAGTGCCCTCGGGTATATTGAGATTCTTAATTTCCGTCTCCACTATGTCTATGTCCTTTTGTAGTTGCAAAACTTTCCTCTCACAGTTTTCTATCAAGATGCACATAAGTTTGTTAGAGTTACTGTTGAGTTCCTTTTCCCACTCTATCAGTAGGTCAGGCTCTAGATCCTCGTAGGTCGGGATGATCTGTGACCTCAGACCCCTTGGTATTCTCTTTAACTTAATGTACTGTTTTAAAGTGGCAGCATCCCACCACCGTGATGATTCGTTTTTCTTCAGTCTCTCAAGTTTTATAAATTTATCCCTTAGACCCTCTTTCTTGGAATTCGAACCCCCTTGTATTAATGTGTTCAGAGGGGCATTGTTAGCGATGTTGTTGAAAAGGTCCTCTGCCTCCTTGTCCCTATTGGGTCTCTCTCTGATGTTGGAAGTCATTATGCCTAATGGGCTGCCACCTATCTGGAAAAGGTTAAATCGGTAACTATGTGGTATTGGCGAAAGGTGTACTGGCGCCTCATCTGATTGGCACTTGTGTTTCGTACGCTATTCTATGACGGTGCTACTGGGTGTAGAGGAACCACAAACTCTACAAAGAAAACCAACAATAATTCTTTTGAATCCCTAGCACACGTGAGTAGGTATTTATAACATAATTTAGAAATTAAGAAGTATGAACATTTAGTAAGTAATTGCAGAGGACATGAGTCAGATCTTCATTCTTTCTTTAATATAGACGTGTTCTTTAGAAACTCCACAGCCGTCTGACACATGTTGTTCAATAATGTCATTCAAGATGGTATAGTTCTTAGTAGTGCCCTCGGGTATATTGAGATTCTTAATTTCCGTCTCCACTATGTCTATGTCCTTTTGTAGTTGCAAAACTTTCCTCTCACAGTTTTCTATCAAGATGCACATAAGTTTGTTAGAGTTACTGTTGAGTTCCTTTTCCCACTCTATCAGTAGGTCAGGCTCTAGATCCTCGTAGGTCGGGATGATCTGTGACCTCAGACCCCTTGGTATTCTCTTTAACTTAATGTACTGTTTTAAAGTGGCAGCATCCCACCACCGTGATGATTTGTTTTTCTTCAGTCTCTCAAGTTTTATAAATTTATCCCTTAGACCCTCTTTCTTGGAATTCGAACCCCCTTGTATTAATGTGTTCAGAGGGGCATTGTTAGCGATGTTGTTGAAAAGGTCCTCTGCCTCCTTGTCCCTATTGGGTCTCTCTCTGATGTTGGAAGTCATTATGCCTAATGGGCTGCCACCTATCTGGAAAAGGTTAAATCGGTAACTATGTGGTATTGGCGAAAGGTGTACTGGCGCCTCATCTGATTGGCACTTGTGTTTCGTACGCTATTCTATGACGGTGCTACTGGGTGTAGAGGAACCACAAACTCTACAAAGAAAACCAACAATAATTCTTTTGAATCCCTAGCACACGTGAGTAGGTATTTATAACATAATTTAGAAATTAAGAAGTATGAACATTTAGTAAGTAATTGCAGAGGACATGAGTCAGATCTTCATTCTTTCTTTAATATAGACGTGTTCTTTAGAAACTCCACAGCCGTCTGACACATGTTGTTCAATAATGTCATTCAAGATGGTATAGTTCTTAGTAGTGCCCTCGGGTATATTGAGATTCTTAATTTCCGTCTCCACTATGTCTATGTCCTTTTGTAGTTGCAAAACTTTCCTCTCACAGTTTTCTATCAAGATGCACATAAGTTTGTTAGAGTTACTGTTGAGTTCCTTTTCCCACTCTATCAGTAGGTCAGGCTCTAGATCCTCGTAGGTCGGGATGATCTGTGACCTCAGACCCCTTGGTATTCTCTTTAACTTAATGTACTGTTTTAAAGTGGCAGCATCCCACCACCGTGATGATTCGTTTTTCTTCAGTCTCTCAAGTTTTATAAATTTATCCCTTAGACCCTCTTTCTTGGAATTCGAACCCCCTTGTATTAATGTGTTCAGAGGGGCATTGTTAGCGATGTTGTTGAAAAGGTCCTCTGCCTCCTTGTCCCTATTGGGTCTCTCTCTGATGTTGGAAGTCATTATGCCTAATGGGCTGCCACCTATCTGGAAAAGGTTAAATCGGTAACTATGTGGTATTGGCGAAAGGTGTACTGGCGCCTCATCTGATTGGCACTTGTGTTTCGTACGCTATTCTATGACGGTGCTACTGGGTGTAGAGGAACCACAAACTCTACAAAGAAAACCAACAATAATTCTTTTGAATCCCTAGCACACGTGAGTAGGTATTTATAACATAATTTAGAAATTAAGAAGTATGAACATTTAGTAAGTAATTGCAGAGGACATGAGTCAGATCTTCATTCTTTCTTTAATATAGACGTGTTCTTTAGAAACTCCACAGCCGTCTGACACATGTTGTTCAATAATGTCATTCAAGATGGTATAGTTCTTAGTAGTGCCCTCGGGTATATTGAGATTCTTAATTTCCGTCTCCACTATGTCTATGTCCTTTTGTAGTTGCAAAACTTTCCTCTCACAGTTTTCTATCAAGATGCACATAAGTTTGTTAGAGTTACTGTTGAGTTCCTTTTCCCACTCTATCAGTAGGTCAGGCTCTAGATCCTCGTAGGTCGGGATGATCTGTGACCTCAGACCCCTTGGTATTCTCTTTAACTTAATGTACTGTTTTAAAGTGGCAGCATCCCACCACCATGATGATTCGTTTTTCTTCAGTCTCTCAAGTTTTATAAATGTATCCCTTAGACCCTCTTTCTTGGAATTCGAACCCCCTTGTATTAATGTGTTCAGAGGGGCATTGTTAGCGATGTTGTTGAAAAGGTCCTCTGCCTCCTTGTCCCTATTGGGTCTCTCTCTGATGTTGGAAGTCATTATGCCTAATGGGCTGCCACCTATCTGGAAAAGGTTAAATCGGTAACTATGTGGTATTGGCGAAAGGTGTACTGGCGCCTCATCTGATTGGCACTTGTGTTTCGTACGCTATTCTATGACGGTGCTACTGGGTGTAGAGGAACCACAAACTCTACAAAGAAAACCAACAATAATTCTTTTGAATCCCTAGCACACGTGAGTAGGTATTTATAACATAATTTAGAAATTAAGAAGTATGAACATTTAGTAAGTAATTGCAGAGGACATGAGTCAGATCTTCATTCTTTCTTTAATATAGACGTGTTCTTTAGAAACTCCACAGCCGTCTGACACATGTTGTTCAATAATGTCATTCAAGATGGTATAGTTCTTAGTAGTGCCCTCGGGTATATTGAGATTCTTAATTTCCGTCTCCACTATGTCTATGTCCTTTTGTAGTTGCAAAACTTTCCTCTCACAGTTTTCTATCAAGATGCACATAAGTTTGTTAGAGTTACTGTTGAGTTCCTTTTCCCACTCTATCAGTAGGTCAGGCTCTAGATCCTCGTAGGTCGGGATGATCTGTGACCTCAGACCCCTTGGTATTCTCTTTAACTTAATGTACTGTTTTAAAGTGGCAGCATCCCACCACCGTGATGATTCGTTTTTCTTCAGTCTCTCAAGTTTTATAAATTTATCCCTTAGACCCTCTTTCTTGGAATTCGAACCCCCTTGTATTAATGTGTTCAGAGGGGCATTGTTAGCGATGTTGTTGAAAAGGTCCTCTGCCTCCTTGTCCCTATTGGGTCTCTCTCTGATGTTGGAAGTCATTATGCCTAATGGGCTGCCACCTATCTGGAAAAGGTTAAATCGGTAACTATGTGGTATTGGCGAAAGGTGTACTGGCGCCTCATCTGATTGGCACTTGTGTTTCGTACGCTATTCTATGACGGTGCTACTGGGTGTAGAGGAACCACAAACTCTACAAAGAAAACCAACAATAATTCTTTTGAATCCCTAGCACACGTGAGTAGGTATTTATAACATAATTTAGAAATTAAGAAGTATGAACATTTAGTAAGTAATTGCAGAGGACATGAGTCAGATCTTCATTCTTTCTTTAATATAGACGTGTTCTTTAGAAACTCCACAGCCGTCTGACACATGTTGTTCAATAATGTCATTCAAGATGGTATAGTTCTTAGTAGTGCCCTCGGGTATATTGAGATTCTTAATTTCCGTCTCCACTATGTCTATGTCCTTTTGTAGTTGCAAAACTTTCCTCTCACAGTTTTCTATCAAGATGCACATAAGTTTGTTAGAGTTACTGTTGAGTTCCTTTTCCCACTCTATCAGTAGGTCAGGCTCTAGATCCTCGTAGGTCGGGATGATCTGTGACCTCAGACCCCTTGGTATTCTCTTTAACTTAATGTACTGTTTTAAAGTGGCAGCATCCCACCACCGTGATGATTCGTTTTTCTTCAGTCTCTCAAGTTTTATAAATTTATCCCTTAGACCCTCTTTCTTGGAATTCGAACCCCCTTGTATTAATGTGTTCAGAGGGGCATTGTTAGCGATGTTGTTGAAAAGGTCCTCTGCCTCCTTGTCCCTATTGGGTCTCTCTCTGATGTTGGAAGTCATTATGCCTAATGGGCTGCCACCTATCTGGAAAAGGTTAAATCGGTAACTATGTGGTATTGGCGAAAGGTGTACTGGCGCCTCATCTGATTGGCACTTGTGTTTCGTACGCTATTCTATGACGGTGCTACTGGGTGTAGAGGAACCACAAACTCTACAAAGAAAACCAACAATAATTCTTTTGAATCCCTAGCACACGTGAGTAGGTATTTATAACATAATTTAGAAATTAAGAAGTATGAACATTTAGTAAGTAATTGCAGAGGACATGAGTCAGATCTTCATTCTTTCTTTAATATAGACGTGTTCTTTAGAAACTCCACAGCCGTCTGACACATGTTGTTCAATAATGTCATTCAAGATGGTATAGTTCTTAGTAGTGCCCTCGGGTATATTGAGATTCTTAATTTCCGTCTCCACTATGTCTATGTCCTTTTGTAGTTGCAAAACTTTCCTCTCACAGTTTTCTATCAAGATGCACATAAGTTTGTTAGAGTTACTGTTGAGTTCCTTTTCCCACTCTATCAGTAGGTCAGGCTCTAGATCCTCGTAGGTCGGGATGATCTGTGACCTCAGACCCCTTGGTATTCTCTTTAACTTAATGTACTGTTTTAAAGTGGCAGCATCCCACCACCGTGATGATTCGTTTTTCTTCAGTCTCTCAAGTTTTATAAATTTATCCCTTAGACCCTCTTTCTTGGAATTCGAACCCCCTTGTATTAATGTGTTCAGAGGGGCATTGTTAGCGATGTTGTTGAAAAGGTCCTCTGCCTCCTTGTCCCTATTGGGTCTCTCTCTGATGTTGGAAGTCATTATGCCTAATGGGCTGCCACCTATCTGGAAAAGGTTAAATCGGTAACTATGTGGTATTGGCGAAAGGTGTACTGGCGCCTCATCTGATTGGCACTTGTGTTTCGTACGCTATTCTATGACGGTGCTACTGGGTGTAGAGGAACCACAAACTCTACAAAGAAAACCAACAATAATTCTTTTGAATCCCTAGCACACGTGAGTAGGTATTTATAACATAATTTAGAAATTAAGAAGTATGAACATTTAGTAAGTAATTGCAGAGGACATGAGTCAGATCTTCATTCTTTCTTTAATATAGACGTGTTCTTTAGAAACTCCACAGCCGTCTGACACATGTTGTTCAATAATGTCATTCAAGATGGTATAGTTCTTAGTAGTGCCCTCGGGTATATTGAGATTCTTAATTTCCGTCTCCACTATGTCTATGTCCTTTTGTAGTTGCAAAACTTTCCTCTCACAGTTTTCTATCAAGATGCACATAAGTTTGTTAGAGTTACTGTTGAGTTCCTTTTCCCACTCTATCAGTAGGTCAGGCTCTAGATCCTCGTAGGTCGGGATGATCTGTGACCTCAGACCCCTTGGTATTCTCTTTAACTTAATGTACTGTTTTAAAGTGGCAGCATCCCACCACCGTGATGATTCGTTTTTCTTCAGTCTCTCAAGTTTTATAAATTTATCCCTTAGACCCTCTTTCTTGGAATTCGAACCCCCTTGTATTAATGTGTTCAGAGGGGCATTGTTAGCGATGTTGTTGAAAAGGTCCTCTGCCTCCTTGTCCCTATTGGGTCTCTCTCTGATGTTGGAAGTCAGTATGCCTAATGGGCTGCCACCTATCTGGAAAAGGTTAAATCGGTAACTATGTGGTATTGGCGAAAGGTGTACTGGCGCCTCATCTGATTGGCACTTGTGTTTCGTACGCTATTCTATGACGGTGCTACTGGGTGTAGAGGAACCACAAACTCTACAAAGAAAACCAACAATAATTCTTTTGAATCCCTAGCACACGTGAGTAGGTATTTATAACATAATTTAGAAATTAAGAAGTATGAACATTTAGTAAGTAATTGCAGAGGACATGAGTCAGATCTTCATTCTTTCTTTAATATAGACGTGTTCTTTAGAAACTCCACAGCCGTCTGACACATGTTGTTCAATAATGTCATTCAAGATGGTATAGTTCTTAGTAGTGCCCTCGGGTATATTGAGATTCTTAATTTCCGTCTCCACTATGTCTATGTCCTTTTGTAGTTGCAAAACTTTCCTCTCACAGTTTTCTATCAAGATGCACATAAGTTTGTTAGAGTTACTGTTGAGTTCCTTTTCCCACTCTATCAGTAGGTCAGGCTCTAGATCCTCGTAGGTCGGGATGATCTGTGACCTCAGACCCCTTGGTATTCTCTTTAACTTAATGTACTGTTTTAAAGTGGCAGCATCCCACCACCGTGATGATTCGTTTTTCTTCAGTCTCTCAAGTTTTATAAATTTATCCCTTAGACCCTCTTTCTTGGAATTCGAACCCCCTTGTATTAATGTGTTCAGAGGGGCATTGTTAGCGATGTTGTTGAAAAGGTCCTCTGCCTCCTTGTCCCTATTGGGTCTCTCTCTGATGTTGGAAGTCATTATGCCTAATGGGCTGCCACCTATCTGGAAAAGGTTAAATCGGTAACTATGTGGTATTGGCGAAAGGTGTACTGGCGCCTCATCTGATTGGCACTTGTGTTTCGTACGCTATTCTATGACGGTGCTACTGGGTGTAGAGGAACCACAAACTCTACAAAGAAAACCAACAATAATTCTTTTGAATCCCTAGCACACGTGAGTAGGTATTTATAACATAATTTAGAAATTAAGAAGTATGAACATTTAGTAAGTAATTGCAGAGGACATGAGTCAGATCTTCATTCTTTCTTTAATATAGACGTGTTCTTTAGAAACTCCACAGCCGTCTGACACATGTTGTTCAATAATGTCATTCAAGATGGTATAGTTCTTAGTAGTGCCCTCGGGTATATTGAGATTCTTAATTTCCGTCTCCACTATGTCTATGTCCTTTTGTAGTTGCAAAACTTTCCTCTCACAGTTTTCTATCAAGATGCACATAAGTTTGTTAGAGTTACTGTTGAGTTCCTTTTCCCACTCTATCAGTAGGTCAGGCTCTAGATCCTCGTAGGTCGGGATGATCTGTGACCTCAGACCCCTTGGTATTCTCTTTAACTTAATGTACTGTTTTAAAGTGGCAGCATCCCACCACCGTGATGATTCGTTTTTCTTCAGTCTCTCAAGTTTTATAAATTTATCCCTTAGACCCTCTTTCTTGGAATTCGAACCCCCTTGTATTAATGTGTTCAGAGGGGCATTGTTAGCGATGTTGTTGAAAAGGTCCTCTGCCTCCTTGTCCCTATTGGGTCTCTCTCTGATGTTGGAAGTCAGTATGCCTAATGGGCTGCCACCTATCTGGAAAAGGTTAAATCGGTAACTATGTGGTATTGGCGAAAGGTGTACTGGCGCCTCATCTGATTGGCACTTGTGTTTCGTACGCTATTCTATGACGGTGCTACTGGGTGTAGAGGAACCACAAACTCTACAAAGAAAACCAACAATAATTCTTTTGAATCCCTAGCACACGTGAGTAGGTATTTATAACATAATTTAGAAATTAAGAAGTATGAACATTTAGTAAGTAATTGCAGAGGACATGAGTCAGATCTTCATTCTTTCTTTAATATAGACGTGTTCTTTAGAAACTCCACAGCCGTCTGACACATGTTGTTCAATAATGTCATTCAAGATGGTATAGTTCTTAGTAGTGCCCTCGGGTATATTGAGATTCTTAATTTCCGTCTCCACTATGTCTATGTCCTTTTGTAGTTGCAAAACTTTCCTCTCACAGTTTTCTATCAAGATGCACATAAGTTTGTTAGAGTTACTGTTGAGTTCCTTTTCCCACTCTATCAGTAGGTCAGGCTCTAGATCCTCGTAGGTCGGGATGATCTGTGACCTCAGACCCCTTGGTATTCTCTTTAACTTAATGTACTGTTTTAAAGTGGCAGCATCCCACCACCGTGATGATTCGTTTTTCTTCAGTCTCTCAAGTTTTATAAATTTATCCCTTAGACCCTCTTTCTTGGAATTCGAACCCCCTTGTATTAATGTGTTCAGAGGGGCATTGTTAGCGATGTTGTTGAAAAGGTCCTCTGCCTCCTTGTCCCTATTGGGTCTCTCTCTGATGTTGGAAGTCATTATGCCTAATGGGCTGCCACCTATCTGGAAAAGGTTAAATCGGTAACTATGTGGTATTGGCGAAAGGTGTACTGGCGCCTCATCTGATTGGCACTTGTGTTTCGTACGCTATTCTATGACGGTGCTACTGGGTGTAGAGGAACCACAAACTCTACAAAGAAAACCAACAATAATTCTTTTGAATCCCTAGCACATGTGAGTAGGTATTTATAACATAATTTAGAAATTAAGAAGTATGAACATTTAGTAAGTAATTGCAGAGGACATGAGTCAGATCTTCATTCTTTCTTTAATATAGACGTGTTCTTTAGAAACTCCACAGCCGTCTGACACATGTTGTTCAATAATGTCATTCAAGATGGTATAGTTCTTAGTAGTGCCCTCGGGTATATTGAGATTCTTAATTTCCGTCTCCACTATGTCTATGTCCTTTTGTAGTTGCAAAACTTTCCTCTCACAGTTTTCTATCAAGATGCACATAAGTTTGTTAGAGTTACTGTTGAGTTCCTTTTCCCACTCTATCAGTAGGTCAGGCTCTAGATCCTCGTAGGTCGGGATGATCTGTGACCTCAGACCCCTTGGTATTCTCTTTAACTTAATGTACTGTTTTAAAGTGGCAGCATCCCACCACCGTGATGATTCGTTTTTCTTCAGTCTCTCAAGTTTTATAAATTTATCCCTTAGACCCTCTTTCTTGGAATTCGAACCCCCTTGTATTAATGTGTTCAGAGGGGCATTGTTAGCGATGTTGTTGAAAAGGTCCTCTGCCTCCTTGTCCCTATTGGGTCTCTCTCTGATGTTGGAAGTCATTATGCCTAATGGGCTGCCACCTATCTGGAAAAGGTTAAATCGGTAACTATGTGGTATTGGCGAAAGGTGTACTGGCGCCTCATCTGATTGGCACTTGTGTTTCGTACGCTATTCTATGACGGTGCTACTGGGTGTAGAGGAACCACAAACTCTACAAAGAAAACCAACAATAATTCTTTTGAATCCCTAGCACACGTGAGTAGGTATTTATAACATAATTTAGAAATTAAGAAGTATGAACATTTAGTAAGTAATTGCAGAGGACATGAGTCAGATCTTCATTCTTTCTTTAATATAGACGTGTTCTTTAGAAACTCCACAGCCGTCTGACACATGTTGTTCAATAATGTCATTCAAGATGGTATAGTTCTTAGTAGTGCCCTCGGGTATATTGAGATTCTTAATTTCCGTCTCCACTATGTCTATGTCCTTTTGTAGTTGCAAAACTTTCCTCTCACAGTTTTCTATCAAGATGCACATAAGTTTGTTAGAGTTACTGTTGAGTTCCTTTTCCCACTCTATCAGTAGGTCAGGCTCTAGATCCTCGTAGGTCGGGATGATCTGTGACCTCAGACCCCTTGGTATTCTCTTTAACTTAATGTACTGTTTTAAAGTGGCAGCATCCCACCACCGTGATGATTCGTTTTTCTTCAGTCTCTCAAGTTTTATAAATTTATCCCTTAGACCCTCTTTCTTGGAATTCGAACCCCCTTGTATTAATGTGTTCAGAGGGGCATTGTTAGCGATGTTGTTGAAAAGGTCCTCTGCCTCCTTGTCCCTATTGGGTCTCTCTCTGATGTTGGAAGTCATTATGCCTAATGGGCTGCCACCTATCTGGAAAAGGTTAAATCGGTAACTATGTGGTATTGGCGAAAGGTGTACTGGCGCCTCATCTGATTGGCACTTGTGTTTCGTACGCTATTCTATGACGGTGCTACTGGGTGTAGAGGAACCACAAACTCTACAAAGAAAACCAACAATAATTCTTTTGAATCCCTAGCACACGTGAGTAGGTATTTATAACATAATTTAGAAATTAAGAAGTATGAACATTTAGTAAGTAATTGCAGAGGACATGAGTCAGATCTTCATTCTTTCTTTAATATAGACGTGTTCTTTAGAAACTCCACAGCCGTCTGACACATGTTGTTCAATAATGTCATTCAAGATGGTATAGTTCTTAGTAGTGCCCTCGGGTATATTGAGATTCTTAATTTCCGTCTCCACTATGTCTATGTCCTTTTGTAGTTGCAAAACTTTCCTCTCACAGTTTTCTATCAAGATGCACAT
This sequence comes from Triturus cristatus, assembly GCF_964204655.1. NCBI lineage: Eukaryota > Metazoa > Chordata > Amphibia > Caudata > Salamandridae > Triturus > Triturus cristatus. The sequence continues at coordinate 651,818,356 of NC_140590.1, read as the reverse complement.
AAGTTTGTTAGAGTTACTGTTGAGTTCCTTTTCCCACTCTATCAGTAGGTCAGGCTCTAGATCCTCGTAGGTCGGGATGATCTGTGACCTCAGACCCCTTGGTATTCTCTTTAACTTAATGTACTGTTTTAAAGTGGCAGCATCCCACCACCGTGATGATTCGTTTTTCTTCAGTCTCTCAAGTTTTATAAATTTATCCCTTAGACCCTCTTTCTTGGAATTCGAACCCCCTTGTATTAATGTGTTCAGAGGGGCATTGTTAGCGATGTTGTTGAAAAGGTCCTCTGCCTCCTTGTCCCTATTGGGTCTCTCTCTGATGTTGGAAGTCATTATGCCTAATGGGCTGCCACCTATCTGGAAAAGGTTAAATCGGTAACTATGTGGTATTGGCGAAAGGTGTACTGGCGCCTCATCTGATTGGCACTTGTGTTTCGTACGCTATTCTATGACGGTGCTACTGGGTGTAGAGGAACCACAAACTCTACAAAGAAAACCAACAATAATTCTTTTGAATCCCTAGCACACGTGAGTAGGTATTTATAACATAATTTAGAAATTAAGAAGTATGAACATTTAGTAAGTAATTGCAGAGGACATGAGTCAGATCTTCATTCTTTCTTTAATATAGACGTGTTCTTTAGAAACTCCACAGCCGTCTGACACATGTTGTTCAATAATGTCATTCAAGATGGTATAGTTCTTAGTAGTGCCCTCGGGTATATTGAGATTCTTAATTTCCGTCTCCACTATGTCTATGTCCTTTTGTAGTTGCAAAACTTTCCTCTCACAGTTTTCTATCAAGATGCACATAAGTTTGTTAGAGTTACTGTTGAGTTCCTTTTCCCACTCTATCAGTAGGTCAGGCTCTAGATCCTCGTAGGTCGGGATGATCTGTGACCTCAGACCCCTTGGTATTCTCTTTAACTTAATGTACTGTTTTAAAGTGGCAGCATCCCACCACCGTGATGATTCGTTTTTCTTCAGTCTCTCAAGTTTTATAAATTTATCCCTTAGACCCTCTTTCTTGGAATTCGAACCCCCTTGTATTAATGTGTTCAGAGGGGAATTGTTAGCGATGTTGTTGAAAAGGTCCTCTGCCTCCTTGTCCCTATTGGGTCTCTCTCTGATGTTGGAAGTCATTATGCCTAATGGGCTGCCACCTATCTGGAAAAGGTTAAATCGGTAACTATGTGGTATTGGCGAAAGGTGTACTGGCGCCTCATCTGATTGGCACTTGTGTTTCGTACGCTATTCTATGACGGTGCTACTGGGTGTAGAGGAACCACAAACTCTACAAAGAAAACCAACAATAATTCTTTTGAATCCCTAGCACACGTGAGTAGGTATTTATAACATAATTTAGAAATTAAGAAGTATGAACATTTAGTAAGTAATTGCAGAGGACATGAGTCAGATCTTCATTCTTTCTTTAATATAGACGTGTTCTTTAGAAACTCCACAGCCGTCTGACACATGTTGTTCAATAATGTCATTCAAGATGGTATAGTTCTTAGTAGTGCCCTCGGGTATATTGAGATTCTTAATTTCCGTCTCCACTATGTCTATGTCCTTTTGTAGTTGCAAAACTTTCCTCTCACAGTTTTCTATCAAGATGCACATAAGTTTGTTAGAGTTACTGTTGAGTTCCTTTTCCCACTCTATCAGTAGGTCAGGCTCTAGATCCTCGTAGGTCGGGATGATCTGTGACCTCAGACCCCTTGGTATTCTCTTTAACTTAATGTATTGTTTTAAAGTGGCAGCATCCCACCACCGTGATGATTCGTTTTTCTTCAGTCTCTCAAGTTTTATAAATTTATCCCTTAGACCAACATCAGAGAGAGACCCAATAGGGACAAGGAGGCAGAGGACCTTTTCAACAACATCGCTAACAATGCCCCTCTGAACACATTAATACAAGGGGGTTCGAATTCCAAGAAAGAGGGTCTAAGGGATAAATTTATAAAACTTGAGAGACTGAAGAAAAACGAATCATCACGGTGGTGGGATGCTGCCACTTTAAAACAGTACATTAAGTTAAAGAGAATACCAAGGGGTCTGAGGTCACAGATCATCCCGACCTACGAGGATCTAGAGCCTGACCTACTGATAGAGTGGGAAAAGGAACTCAACAGTAACTCTAACAAACTTATGTGCATCTTGATAGAAAACTGTGAGAGGAAAGTTTTGCAACTACAAAAGGACATAGACATAGTGGAGACGGAAATTAAGAATCTCAATATACCCGAGGGCACTACTAAGAACTATACCATCTTGAATGACATTATTGAACAACATGTGTCAGACGGCTGTGGAGTTTCTAAAGAACACGTCTATATTAAAGAAAGAATGAAGATCTGACTCATGTCCTCTGCAATTACTTACTAAATGTTCATACTTCTTAATTTCTAAATTATGTTATAAATACCTACTCACGTGTGCTAGGGATTCAAAAGAATTATTGTTGGTTTTCTTTGTAGAGTTTGTGGTTCCTCTACACCCAGTAGCACCGTCATAGAATAGCGTACGAAACACAAGTGCCAATCAGATGAGGCGCCAGTACACCTTTCGCCAATACCACATAGTTACCGATTTAACCTTTTCCAGATAGGTGGCAGCCCATTAGGCATAATGACTTCCAACATCAGAGAGAGACCCAATAGGGACAAGGAGGCAGAGGACCTTTTCAACAACATCGCTAACAATGCCCCTCTGAACACATTAATACAAGGGGGTTCGAATTCCAAGAAAGAGGGTCTAAGGGATAAATTTATAAAACTTGAGAGACTGAAGAAAAACGAATCATCACGGTGGTGGGATGCTGCCACTTTAAAACAGTACATTAAGTTAAAGAGAATACCAAGGGGTCTGAGGTCACAGATCATCCCGACCTACGAGGATCTAGAGCCTGACCTACTGATAGAGTGGGAAAAGGAACTCAACAGTAACTCTAACAAACTTATGTGCATCTTGATAGAAAACTGTGAGAGGAAAGTTTTGCAACTACAAAAGGACATAGACATAGTGGAGACGGAAATTAAGAATCTCAATATACCCGAGGGCACTACTAAGAACTATACCATCTTGAATGACATTATTGAACAACATGTGTCAGACGGCTGTGGAGTTTCTAAAGAACACGTCTATATTAAAGAAAGAATGAAGATCTGACTCATGTCCTCTGCAATTACTTACTAAATGTTCATACTTCTTAATTTCTAAATTATGTTATAAATACCTACTCACGTGTGCTAGGGATTCAAAAGAATTATTGTTGGTTTTCTTTGTAGAGTTTGTGGTTCCTCTACACCCAGTAGCACCGTCATAGAATAGCGTACGAAACACAAGTGCCAATCAGATGAGGCGCCAGTACACCTTTCGCCAATACCACATAGTTACCGATTTAACCTTTTCCAGATAGGTGGCAGCCCATTAGGCATAATGACTTCCAACATCAGAGAGAGACCCAATAGGGACAAGGAGGCAGAGGACCTTTTCAACAACATCGCTAACAATGCCCCTCTGAACACATTAATACAAGGGGGTTCGAATTCCAAGAAAGAGGGTCTAAGGGATACATTTATAAAACTTGAGAGACTGAAGAAAAACGAATCATCACGGTGGTGGGATGCTGCCACTTTAAAACAGTACATTAAGTTAAAGAGAATACCAAGGGGTCTGAGGTCACAGATCATCCCGACCTACGAGGATCTAGAGCCTGACCTACTGATAGAGTGGGAAAAGGAACTCAACAGTAACTCTAACAAACTTATGTGCATCTTGATAGAAAACTGTGAGAGGAAAGTTTTGCAACTACAAAAGGACATAGACATAGTGGAGACGGAAATTAAGAATCTCAATATACCCGAGGGCACTACTAAGAACTATACCATCTTGAATGACATTATTGAACAACATGTGTCAGACGGCTGTGGAGTTTCTAAAGAACACGTCTATATTAAAGAAAGAATGAAGATCTGACTCATGTCCTCTGCAATTACTTACTAAATGTTCATACTTCTTAATTTCTAAATTATGTTATAAATACCTACTCACGTGTGCTAGGGATTCAAAAGAATTATTGTTGGTTTTCTTTGTAGAGTTTGTGGTTCCTCTACACCCAGTAGCACCGTCATAGAATAGCGTACGAAACACAAGTGCCAATCAGATGAGGCGCCAGTACACCTTTCGCCAATACCACATAGTTACCGATTTAACCTTTTCCAGATAGGTGGCAGCCCATTAGGCATAATGACTTCCAACATCAGAGAGAGACCCAATAGGGACAAGGAGGCAGAGGACCTTTTCAACAACATCGCTAACAATGCCCCTCTGAACACATTAATACAAGGGGGTTCGAATTCCAAGAAAGAGGGTCTAAGGGATAAATTTATAAAACTTGAGAGACTGAAGAAAAACGAATCATCACGGTGGTGGGATGCTGCCACTTTAAAACAGTACATTAAGTTAAAGAGAATACCAAGGGGTCTGAGGTCACAGATCATCCCGACCTACGAGGATCTAGAGCCTGACCTACTGATAGAGTGGGAAAAGGAACTCAACAGTAACTCTAACAAACTTATGTGCATCTTGATAGAAAACTGTGAGAGGAAAGTTTTGCAACTACAAAAGGACATAGACATAGTGGAGACGGAAATTAAGAATCTCAATATACCCGAGGGCACTACTAAGAACTATACCATCTTGAATGACATTATTGAACAACATGTGTCAGACGGCTGTGGAGTTTCTAAAGAACACGTCTATATTAAAGAAAGAATGAAGATCTGACTCATGTCCTCTGCAATTACTTACTAAATGTTCATACTTCTTAATTTCTAAATTATGTTATAAATACCTACTCACGTGTGCTAGGGATTCAAAAGAATTATTGTTGGTTTTCTTTGTAGAGTTTGTGGTTCCTCTACACCCAGTAGCACCGTCATAGAATAGCGTACGAAACACAAGTGCCAATCAGATGAGGCGCCAGTACACCTTTCGCCAATACCACATAGTTACCGATTTAACCTTTTCCAGATAGGTGGCAGCCCATTAGGCATAATGACTTCCAACATCAGAGAGAGACCCAATAGGGACAAGGAGGCAGAGGACCTTTTCAACAACATCGCTAACAATGCCCCTCTGAACACATTAATACAAGGGGGTTCGAATTCCAAGAAAGAGGGTCTAAGGGATACATTTATAAAACTTGAGAGACTGAAGAAAAACGAATCATCACGGTGGTGGGATGCTGCCACTTTAAAACAGTACATTAAGTTAAAGAGAATACCAAGGGGTCTGAGGTCACAGATCATCCCGACCTACGAGGATCTAGAGCCTGACCTACTGATAGAGTGGGAAAAGGAACTCAACAGTAACTCTAACAAACTTATGTGCATCTTGATAGAAAACTGTGAGAGGAAAGTTTTGCAACTACAAAAGGACATAGACATAGTGGAGACGGAAATTAAGAATCTCAATATACCCGAGGGCACTACTAAGAACTATACCATCTTGAATGACATTATTGAACAACATGTGTCAGACGGCTGTGGAGTTTCTAAAGAACACGTCTATATTAAAGAAAGAATGAAGATCTGACTCATGTCCTCTGCAATTACTTACTAAATGTTCATACTTCTTAATTTCTAAATTATGTTATAAATACCTACTCACGTGTGCTAGGGATTCAAAAGAATTATTGTTGGTTTTCTTTGTAGAGTTTGTGGTTCCTCTACACCCAGTAGCACCGTCATAGAATAGCGTACGAAACACAAGTGCCAATCAGATGAGGCGCCAGTACACCTTTCGCCAATACCACATAGTTACCGATTTAACCTTTTCCAGATAGGTGGCAGCCCATTAGGCATAATGACTTCCAACATCAGAGAGAGACCCAATAGGGACAAGGAGGCAGAGGACCTTTTCAACAACATCGCTAACAATGCCCCTCTGAACACATTAATACAAGGGGGTTCGAATTCCAAGAAAGAGGGTCTAAGGGATAAATTTATAAAACTTGAGAGACTGAAGAAAAACGAATCATCACGGTGGTGGGATGCTGCCACTTTAAAACAGTACATTAAGTTAAAGAGAATACCAAGGGGTCTGAGGTCACAGATCATCCCGACCTACGAGGATCTAGAGCCTGACCTACTGATAGAGTGGGAAAAGGAACTCAACAGTAACTCTAACAAACTTATGTGCATCTTGATAGAAAACTGTGAGAGGAAAGTTTTGCAACTACAAAAGGACATAGACATAGTGGAGACGGAAATTAAGAATCTCAATATACCCGAGGGCACTACTAAGAACTATACCATCTTGAATGACATTATTGAACAACATGTGTCAGACGGCTGTGGAGTTTCTAAAGAACACGTCTATATTAAAGAAAGAATGAAGATCTGACTCATGTCCTCTGCAATTACTTACTAAATGTTCATACTTCTTAATTTCTAAATTATGTTATAAATACCTACTCACGTGTGCTAGGGATTCAAAAGAATTATTGTTGGTTTTCTTTGTAGAGTTTGTGGTTCCTCTACACCCAGTAGCACCGTCATAGAATAGCGTACGAAACACAAGTGCCAATCAGATGAGGCGCCAGTACACCTTTCGCCAATACCACATAGTTACCGATTTAACACATATTTACATATTTTTCAAAAAAAAAATTTGCCTTTTTTTTGCTGTTTTCAGAATATATTGCATTTCACTATAAATTGTGAAAGCAATTGCATTCATCATTTAACAGCGGGCAAAAAAAAAATTAACAATCTCAAAGATTGTTTTAAAAAAGCCCACAAACTCTTTTTGCATAAACGTAACTTTATAGAAATGCATAATATTCTTCAAAAATTTCATCTAATATCAATACTTATTTCTTTAAAATACCGTCTGATATTTTTGTTTCAGAAGTATAATCACAAAAATATATCTCAAATAACTCCACAATACATCTGGTTCCATTTCCTTTAGGCCAAATAGTAATTTTAAAATTCTTTTTTGATTAAATTTCCAATGGTAATCCAATAAAAATCTAAAGTTTAAATTGTACAGATCTCACCGATTTTCTGTAACATTTTGGTTTCCGAAAGATTTATTAATAATTAAATAAGTCCACAATAGAATTGTTTACCTTTCCGCATGGCCAAATAGTAATTTTAAAAATCTTTTTTGAATACATTTCCAATGGCAATCCAATAACATTCCAAAATTTAAATTGTGCAGATGTTACCGATTTTTTCTAAATTTTTGGTTTTCCAAAGTTTCATTAAAAATTGAAAAAGTCCACATTACAATTGGTTACCTTTCCATTAGGCCAAATGATAATTTGTAAAATCATTTTTTTTGAAAATTCCAATGGTAATCCAATAAAATGGTAAAATTGTTTTGTCCAGATGTTGCCAAATCTCTCTAAAATTTAGGTTTCAGGAAGATTAGATAGGAATTTGCTAAATCAAAAGGCAAACGTTGCTTAAAAATCAATTGGGAATCATTACACAGTGTCCAGCCTTTTTCACATTTAAGATAAACTGTGTAATGACTAGAAGTTACAGTAGGTCCATCATGGAAAATTATTGCAACTGTTACAAAAGTTTTTCCTGAAATTGATAATTGCTGTCCTGTAAACTTCTTTATTAAAGTATCTAATTTTGAACCATCAGCTTTACAGCGTTGCATCATTAAAATTACATACTGTCCGTATTCCTTTAAAATTAACGTTGAAAACATGTCAGATTGACACTCACCGCATTGCATGCTATGATTAGCATCTTTAACTAATTTAGCAAAAGTGACTGTTTTACTTTCTGGCAATGTTAAATAAATAAACCTTTCAGAATCAACATTAGAGCCACATATATTATAGTTTTCACAACTATGTTCCCATTTATAAGACAGACCAAATAAATTTTCAATGGGAACCCCTTCTTCTTCCAATACCTGAAGAAAAAACATCAAGAATTCCAGTGCGTCTTGCTGTACATTTTGAGAAAACTGTGTTCGTCCTGAACATACATCTAAAAGTTTTCTAATTTCAGTAGCACTTTCTATTTGAGTTTTATCATTACTCAGCTTTTGAAAAAGGAGACTCAACTCAGAACAGAATCTTTTTCCCTGATTTACTATTATCTGCTCTTGCACACTATCCAGATAAAATGCAACATTCAGCACTACATTAGCGTAGCAGTTGACACCAGAGCTATTTTCAAAATGACATCCTACAACCTGTTCTTCATTTTCCTTTTTCTTTTTGCTTGCAATTACATCACTCCTCTTTTTTTTCCTCCTCTCTACATCTTCATTACAGATATTCTCATTTCTCCTTTTACGAGAAACTACACGTTTCTCCAACACAGGATACTGACCTAAATGAGGAGCATAGCTTCTTCTTAATCTATTATACTCCTTTACACAATTTGCATCAGCACTAACTTTTGAGTCATCAAATTCTATCATGAATAAACCTGATAATGTTTTCACTCGTGACAAAGCAACATATGCCATACCTTCTTTGAACACAGTTGAACCAATGTTCACAAATGCACAATCTACAGTCAATCCTTGAGACTTGTGAATAGTTACAGCATATGCTAGAGAAAACAGAAACTGCTTCCTACGTACATATAAGTCTTTCACAAGCATGAAACGAACTGAACAACGACAAATGTCTTTAACTTCTTCTATCTGATCAAATTTTATTTTTAAACATTCAATTCCATCTTTTTTCTGATTATTAATAAAACCCACAACTCTTCCCATAGCTCCATTAACTAAACCTTTTTCAACATCCAAATTTCTCCTTAAAAATACTCTACAGTTCATGCAAACATATAGATTTTTTTCTAATCCAGCTGTTTTGGAAATGTTCTTCTCTAGTGAATCCAATTTATTTTTCAGTGTGCCTGTTAATGTGACAGTAATTCTTCCATCCTCAATTTTGTCCACTGCTTCCAATTTCCTGATATCTTCCTTTTCCAATTTCAAAAGCTCCTCATTGAATATTGAGCATTCACGTAGAGTTGGCATTAAGCAGATGACACTTTTCTTTTCTGCAATGTTCTTGTATATGTTCTCTGCAACTATTTCTTCCTTTGGAAATAAATTATGTAGCAGCCGACTCTGTAATGCTTTCGTGCCAGCTTCAGTGAGTAGTCCAATTCTGATATCTTTCAGAATACTTCCATATTCTTCATCGTTTGCTTGCCTCATATTAGTAGTAAGTTCCTTGTACTCAAAGAAGGACCAAATATTTGTATTACAGATGCTTCCCAATGACTTCTTCGTATCTTCATGTGTCACAGTATTAAACACTGGTTGTCCTTTAACTGGAGTAAGTTGCAAAAGATCTCCAAAAACTATGACGTGTTTTCCTCCAAATAACACGTCATAGTCTGTCTTCAGAATTTGCTGCATTCTTAAATGCACAAAGGCAAGCATTAAGTTTGATACCATGCTCACCTCATCAATAATGAGAACTTGCATCTTCTTCAATACTCTTGAAACTTCCAAGCATGCTTCTCCAGTTAGCTTGTTGTATTGTATTTTGTTCTCATGCTCCACTGGTAACATTAGCAAACGATGTAAAGTGATTCCTTTTATGTTATATGCTGCTAACCCAGTTGGAGCAGTAACCACACAAGACAAAGTAGAATCCGTTTTTTGCTGTAGGTAGTTTCTGATGACTTTTATAAGGAAACTTTTTCCAGTTCCAGCTTGTCCGCTTACATACATCCTGATTGGATGAAATGATGTGCATGAGCACTCTTTTTTTTCATGTAGAAATCCGTGATCAATTTTGTTTCTGATCTCTTCATAAATTTGTTGCTGCTCTTCGTTCAGTTGTCTTTCCAAATTTTGTAAGTCTATAAATTCTTCTTGAGCTTGATTCATAGCCGTTTCCACTTCATTCATGGCTATTGATGCTTCATTTTCAACGATTGGTTGTCCTAGGGGATCTTGACTGAGTGTTCCTGAACTTTGGCTGTCCTGAGAACTGTCTCTAGCTATTTCTGCTGCAATTGTAGTTTCCTGTTCAATTTCTTCATTTAACATTTGCAGATAAGTTGAGAATGTACTGCATTGTATGCTGTCTTTGCAAGCATTAAAAGAATCTTCATAGCTTTGAAATTCTCCCAGTAGTTCATCCTCTGTACGCCATGGTTTAAACAGCTGTAAAAGAGCCAAGTAGTAAAATTCCTTTTTGTCAGTAGTGTCGCAACTCAGCTTCCTGTGATTTATCAAACTTCCTTTTGTTTGCTTCACCAAACATCCTTCCTCACCAATGACTTTATATTTTCCATTGTTGATGTCTTCTGTGGCTTTCCGTGAATAAATGTAGTTCTGCAGCACTTCATAGAGACACATGTTCTCCAGATGATGACTTCTCTTGGGATAATATGTGTCCAACATGTTTGATTTCAAAATATCTGTACTTTCTGGGTCATTCTCGGCCAAATATTCAATTTCTCCAACAGATTTCAGTACCCGATTTCTCATTGCTGCAAGGCCTAAACTTGCCCAAATTATTCTTCTTGATTTCAAGTAGAGACTTGCAGAAGATAACCTATCTGAACATTCGTAGGATCCAATTTCTCGATGCGATAACATCTTCAAACTGAAACTGTACAGCTTCTTACTGACAGTTTTCTCGTGAGAAATCTCTTCCCACATTTCCTTCAATTCTGTTTTTTCTGATTTCGTAATGTAAGACGTTACATATCGAGCAACAGCAATGGAATTGTCAGCTACATACTGTATATCCATGTTAGCATTCCACATGGATAAAATGACTGGGTTGTAGTCATTTATATTTTTTGATTCTTCTTTTCTTTTAAGGTTGTAGGTATTCTTAGGTGATTTTCTTGTGATAGTATGTCTCACAGATGACATAAAACTGTTGACTCTTCCTTTTGAAAGAACAGGTCTAGGAAATCCAAATCGACATTTAGTGTAGAATTTATCTTTGCTCTTGTATTTCCGTCGACAGTATTTTCCACACCGATGACTTTGGAAACGTAAAACTTGCTCCTTTAACTTTTTCTCTTCTGTGCTTTTTGGTATAGCACATGTTGCATATTCTTCAATGTAAGATAACACTGCTTCATCAGCATCTGTTCCAAACTTTGGGGCATCCTTGATCCACAACAGCATATGAATATGAGGAGCACCTCTTGCCTGGTACTCTTTTCTCCAAAAGAAATCCACTACTTCTCCTAGAGGTGGATTTTTTTTATTGCAGATGAACGACATCATAGCCTCAAATCTATGATTGAAATATCTGCAAACATTAACCGGATCCAATGAGCACAGTTCTCCTGCTGTCTTGTATTCGATGTTTTTAATGTTTGAATTTGCCTCTCGTAGAAAATCCAGTAAATCATCCCAAGCGTACTCAGCACAGCTTAGGGTAACGAACCATGTTGGTGTTCCTAAATTCCGTAACATGCATTTTAATTCACCATGGCGTCTGTACCAATATTCATTTGTTCCATGCTGACAAGCCATCAGATTGATCAGTTGTGTTTCCAAATGATCATCTCGGTGCTGCACTTTCTCCATAAAATCCTTAGCAGACACATTTTGTAAATGTACTCCACTTTTTAAAATGTGATTTACTGCATAAGACAGTGCAGACAAGTCGCTTTCAAATAAAAGATGGAACAAATAAGGAATACTTTGTCGAAATCTTGGATCTTCTGCATATAGTCTTGTAGTCCGATACTCAGAAGCTGGAATCTGTTCCGGACGTTCATCGTATCGTCCTCCTTTTCCTTTAGGAAACAGCTGGGGAAAACATCGAGCTTCCAAGCTCTCCTCCCATACACTCACGGGAGTTCCTTTTGCTTTCTTCATCTGAAACAGATCAATATTGTCTCCCATAACTTCTTTTGAATGAAGAGGATGTATGCTAAAATGTTCATAAATTTCTTCTTCCTTTGACTTGTCCACTTTTTCAATTTGTCCAGTTGGTGTTTCTGTGTCTTCTTGTAAATCTTCTTCTTCTTCTTCTTCTATATAAATTGATTCATACCATTTGTTATTCCTTTTCAAATACAAATTTGCTCTTTGTACTTTCCGTACATCTACCAGCTCCTGCCAAATCTTCTTATTCTTTGTAGGTACACCATTAACCAGAATAATTAATGGTTCAATTTCCAAAGTATCCACATCAATAGTTTCCATATTTTTTTTCAAATCCAAGGGCAAATACACCACTCTACCTTTTAAACCTCTCAGTAAATCTGAAGGAGGTAATTTACCAGTTTTGGGCTCCATACGTACTATGGTCTGGAACGGATGAACACATTGAATGAGTATGGACTCATATGTATTTAATTCAGAAAGTTCAGCAGGAATAGCATCCAATTCTAAATTATTATGTACAGCTCTGGTCGGCATTCTATTTTCCTCTAACTTGTTGTAACAGTATTTACAAATACGCTGATCTTTACCCAATTCAAAACAATTTTCAAGAAATATATATGTGGCAAAATCCTTCCACTTATAATTATCTTCATTTTCACTCTTTCTGTAGAGATCAACATTCCTAGTTTGTTTTCTATAATGAGTTCTGCGGCAACAAATACAAGTAATATTTGGTCTTTCATTAGAGATTATTGCAAATTTTGTTATGTGATCATTAAATATCTTACTTACAGAGGGTTCTACATTCTCTTCCACTTCTTCCTCATTTACTGTGTCCTTTTCTGCACTGTTTTGTTCAGGACCAAAGTAACAAAACTGAATTTCATCAACAACCTTCTCTACATCTGATACCGATCCACGGAACAGAGCCCTATTCAATTCATCTAACTTTATTGCTGGACTTTTAGCAAAATACAACCGTCTCACAAACTTTCTCATTTCAGTATGATGAACAGCCAGCATCCTAAAATGATGGAAAACACTATTACACACTTTTCTAGATAGACAAGCCAGAGAATGACCCTGCAAACCAGTATTCTCTCTCACTCTGCATGGATCTAGACTTTGAAGCACCTTAATCTTCTGTTTTACACTTTTTTTACTATATTCTCTTAGAAACTCACGAAATTTATCAATAGATTCCTGACGCACAGTGCAAATACTACTACAATTCCAAGTGTACACTGGGGCTTTAGGACGTCTCCCATAGCCTCATCCGCCATCACTTGTACCTCATCTCTTGGAACCATTATCTCCTTCTCCATTATGCAACCATTTTTCACTTCGTAAGCACGACCTCTGGTGTCAACTGCATGCAGCAAACTATTACTTTGAAAATAGCTCTCTTCATTAAAAAAAGGTTCACTACTTGAACTATGCATCCATTTTCCTAAAAACACTTTACAAAAGTTTGTTCTGTTCACTACTCTTTTCCTTTTGCTTCGTGATTTCAGTACATTAACCATTTTATCTAATGTACGCATCCTATTCAAAATTAAAATGAATAGTTTCCTTTTTAATTCTAATGCCTTTGCTGCAATGGCTTCAATTTCTTTTTTTCTCTTATAAAACTTAGCCTTTTGCTTATATTTCTTCACATCCTTTATCAAATTGGACATAACTCTTCTCTGAAACATTTTTCTACGTATCTCTTTAAACGCTGTTTTTCTGTTTAAGTTAATCTTTTTAGTTGCAGAAGGTATATTTGCATTAACTAAATTCTCAATTTTTTCCTATCCTTTTCTATTGAAAACATTCTTTCCAGTACAGACATTTTGTACATTTTTCCTTTTTTTGAATATGTTCTTTAAAAAAATTTTTGTCTGCTTACCAGAAGATTTTTTCTTTTTCCCAACATGAGCATCTCCAACTAACTTAGGTCCTCCAGTTGTCTTCAAATATAGGTTTTTTTTGTGGTCTTTCTTTACTCTGGATTTTGTAGGCATCTTAAATTTTGTTCACTGCTCTTCAGCAATACCTGAAAAAAACTAAAAAAAAAATCCTTTATTTTATTTAAATATATTACTACATTTTTTATGTTCTTTAGAAATCTTAAAATACTATAAACCCCTTTCCTATAAATCAAAATCACAATAACACCTTCACCAATTAAATATCTAAAAACAATTCCTGTGTGCACACAGAGTCATGCTTTGAAATTAGGCAGAAAACGAAATTTCTTTGCCAATTGCAAAGCATACTTTCTACTACTTTTTAGGCAAGTGAAAAGTACTTTTACAGTCTGTCACATTTTGAATCCACTTTTCAGATTCTTAAAAAAGCACATGTCCAAACTGCTTTTTCAGACCAGCACCATGTGTAACCTGGGTGACTGACTACACTCCAGCAAGGGCAACCAGCCTTAGTGATGCTGAATGTATTTGCATTACTGACTGAAACCTCAAACCCCACTCGCTTGTGAATACTGTGCATGATTCCACAGGGTAAGCAGCTGGGTGTGTGCTAAGAGTCTGCTTCTGCACCAAAAAATGGCTCCCCCTTTCCATCTAATGCAACTGTGAAATCACCAGAGCAATACGCAATAAATCTCTGCCTGTAATTCCTATATGCACACAGAGTCATGTTTTCACATTAGTCACAAAACGAAATTTCTTTGCCATTTTGAAAGCACACTTACTACTCTTTTTTTGGCAAGTGATAAACACTTTTACAGTCTGTCACATTTTGAATCCACTTTTCAGATTCTTAAAAAAGCACATGTCCAAACTGCTTTTTCAGACCAGCACCATGTGTAACCTGGGTGACTGCCTACACTCCAGCAAGGGCAACCAGCCTTAGTGATGCTGAATGTATTTGCATTACTGACTGAAACCTCAAACCCCACTCGCTTGTGAATACTGTGCATGATTCCACAGGGTAAGCAGCTGGGTGTGTGCTAAGAGTCTGCTTCTGCACCAAAAAAATGGCTCCCCCTTTCCATCTAATGCAACTGTGAAATCACCAGAGCAATACGCAATAAATCTCTGCCTGTAATTCCTATATGCACACAGAGTCATGTTTTCACATTAGTCACAAAACGAAATTTCTTTGCCATTTTGAAAGCACACTTACTACTCTTTTTTTTGGCAAGTGATAAACACTTTTACAGTCTGTCACATTTTGAATCCACTTTTCAGATTCTTAAAAAAGCACATGTCCAAACTGCTTTTTCAGACCAGCACCATGTGTAACCTGGGTGACTGCCTACACTCCAGCAAGGGCAACCAGCCTTAGTGATGCTGAATGTATTTGCATTACTGACTGAAACCTCAAACCCCACTCGCTTGTGAATACTGTGCATGATTCCACAGGGTAAGCAGCTGGGTGTGTGCTAAGAGTCTGCTTCTGCACCAAAAAATGGCTCCCCCTTTCCATCTAATGCAACTGTGAAATCACCAGAGCAATACGCAATAAATCTCTGCCTGTAATTCCTATATGCACACAGAGTCATGTTTTCACATTAGTCACAAAACGAAATTTCTTTGCCATTTTGAAAGCACACTTACTACTCTTTTTTTTGGCAAGTGATAAACACTTTTACAGTCTGTCACATTTTGAATCCACTTTTCAGATTCTTAAAAAAGCACATGTCCAAACTGCTTTTTCAGACCAGCACCATGTGTAACCTGGGTGACTGCCTACACTCCAGCAAGGGCAACCAGCCTTAGTGATGCTGAATGTATTTGCATTACTGACTGAAACCTCAAACCCCACTCGCTTGTGAATACTGTGCATGATTCCACAGGGTAAGCAGCTGGGTGTATGCTAAGAGTCTGCTTCTGCACCAAAAAATGGCTCCCCCTTTCCATCTAATGCAACTGTGAAATCACCAGAGCAATACGCAATAAATCTCTGCCTGTAATTCCTATATGCACACAGAGTCATGTTTTCACATTAGTCACAAAACGAAATTTCTTTGCCATTTTGAAAGCACACTTACTACTCCTTTTTTTGGCAAGTGATAAACACTTTTACAGTCTGTCACATTTTGAATCCACTTTTCAGATTCTTAAAAAAGCACATGTCCAAACTGCTTTTTCCGACCAGCACCATGTGTAACCTGGGTGACTGCCTACACTCCAGCAAGGGCAACCAGCCTTAGTGATGCTGAATGTATTTGCATTACTGACTGAAACCTCAAACCCCACTCGCTTGTGAATACTGTGCATGATTCCACAGGGTAAGCAGCTGGGTGTGTGCTAAGAGTCTGCTTCTGCACCAAAAAATGGCTCCCCCTTTCCATCTAATGCAACTGTGAAATCACCAGAGCAATATGCAATAAATCTCTGCCTGTAATTCCTATATGCACACAGAGTCATGTTTTCACATTAGTCACAAAACGAAATTTCTTTGCCATTTTGAAAGCACACTTACTACTCTTTTTTTTGGCAAGTGATAAACACTTTTACAGTCTGTCACATTTTGAATCCACTTTTCAGATTCTTAAAAAAGCACATGTCCAAACTGCTTTTTCAGACCAGCACCATGTGTAACCTGGGTGACTGCCTACACTCCAGCAAGGGCAACCAGCCTTAGTGATGCTGAATGTATTTGCATTACTGAGTCAGACCTCAAACCCTTAAAGTATTCTTTATTTTTACCAGTACACCTTAATTTATCGTGAAAACATAGTCCATATTATTTTACATGTTCCTCACATTTAAATTTCTCCCAAAACAGAAAATAATAAACACAACTTCAACAAAAGGAATTCCATTTCTATTATTCATTTCTTAATTTACCATATACATCCCCTCTCAAACTCTAAACTCACCTTTAAAATTAGTTAGCTGTGAAAGAAATGTGGCACTCAAACAGCAGATTATCAGAGCCAGGATCTCTGTTCTTTACACCTCTCTCCTCTCAGCAGAACCAGATAATGGCAAACTTTCCCTCTCTTTTTCCACACATATACATGTTAATTTCAAATCTCAGTGCTTCCCCCTTTTTTTCAAATGTAATCACACATTTCTGTTCGTTGAAAACCAACCCTTTTCCAAAAGTACCCTTCCCCCAACTTGACTTCTGCCTAGTACCCTTCCCCCAACTTGACTTTTGCCTGCTACCATAGCAACAGCTCATGGAACACTGCTGTGTGGAGTTAGGTCAGAAGTTCACCAAACAATGTTTCAATTCCACAGAGCAAGAGTGCTTGACTTTTCAAACCTAACAGCAAATCCATAGTACTGTTCTTTGGTAACACATTTTTCTGTACCAATACAAAACATGCTTCTATTAATTTACACATACAGCCTAGTTTTTATTCTAGAATGGTATGAAACAGCCAATCAGTTCTTTTTTTTATGAAAAAAATATGTATGCCTCCATTTCCAAACTGTCTTTCATTTCTTTTTACCATTCTACTGAATTACACCTCCTGAGTGCATCCAGTTCTCATTTGAAGATGTTCACAGTGTGGATTGTAGGGCACAGCTATGTCTTCTGGAGTGAAAAGTATGCAGAGAAAACAGATATGGTGAGAGACCTTGCTTTGCCAAATGTAGACATTAAATGGATTGGTCAGAGAGGGTTAAAGTGGCACCAATTGATGCCATTGGTGAAATCCTTCATGCAAATCCAACACCCTGACCTCATAATAGTGCACTGTGGTGGCAATGACCTAGGCACTTTGACTGGGGTAGGTCTGGAAATGCTTATGAAGGACACCTTTGCACAACTGTTTTCACTTTTCCCTAAAACTGCCTTTGTGTTTTCTAACATATGCCAAAGGCAAAAATGGAACTGGTCCAATCATTTCTGTCCGCAGATTGACAAAGCAAGAAAGCACGTCAACAAATCTGTTTCTGCTTTCCTCCGTGACTATGGTATGGGTTCCATTTACCACAACAACTTGCGTTACGACATGCAAGACATTTATAGAGGAGATGGTGTGCACTTCAATGATGAAGGGAACAGAGTCTTCCTCTTGAACCTTAGACTCTGCATCGGTACTTACTTGTAGGTACCACTAAAAAATCACTTCATAAACACAACGGCTCTTTTTAGAGCCCCCTAATATCTAAACTCTTAAATCTGCATTTCATTTCTTTTATTTTATTTTTTTTCTACCGTACGCGTACGTTGAGCTTACCGTACGCGTACCCCGCGATTTTTTTTAAAATCAATAAATGTTTTCTTTGTACTTTTCTGTCCTTCTTTGACCCCCTTACAAATGTTAGGGGGTTTGTAACTCTCCTCCTTGCCCCCTTTTCAAGATATCACTCTTTTTTTTCTGAGTGAAACACACGAAATGGCGGCCGCCGCTTCCTGGTTTCCACCGATTCGAATGTTTACTAAGATCTAAGAGCCAATCAGAATCGTGCTCGCGCACGCCACCGTACGCGTACGGTAAGCGCACCGTAAGCGCACCGTAAGCTGGCTCAGATATATATATTGATTTAAAGGCTATTTTCTCAGAATCTACTGAACAGATTTACACCAAACCTACAAAAGGCACTTCCTTGACCTGAGGACTACCTCTCTGACAAATTTCTAGTAATTCTGTTCAGCCGTTCGGGCTGTAGCTGTGTCTAAAGGTCCTATGGAAAAATGCATGGGAAAAACGCGTTTTGGGACCCCCCTTTTATCTCAGCCCCCGCTTGACGAATCCCCCCGAGACTTTCAGGGTAGGAGCGGAGCGTAGCGCCCCACCTATTTTGAAAAATTCGCGAGGATTCGTCGACCGGCGCAAAAGTTATTCAAAATAGAATGTTGCGGATTTCCTATGGAAACGTGGTCCTAACTATAACTACCTACTGGCGACCGCCAGTAGGTAATATATATATAGATATACAACGGACCAAGTGCAATTGTGTACAAAGGTGGATACGACACTGAATTTTCTAGTGCCAGATGTAAAGTTTATTTCATTTCGTGCTGTCCCTTGTATATATATATATAAGTACATATTACCTCATATTACCTACTGGCGGTCACCAGAAGGTAGTTATAGTTAGGACCTAGTTTCTGCCAATAACTTTGGCGCCCTTTGACAAATCTTCACGAAAGTTTCAAAATTACTACTACACTTGGTTCGGGTGCTGTGTTGAAAGCTTCAGGGTGATTTGTGTAGTGGAGGCCAAAAAAAAGGGGAGGCCCCAAAACTCTTTTTTCCCATGCAATAATTTCCCATAGGGATTTTGAACACAACTGCAGCCCAAACTGCTGAAGAGAATTACACCAAGTTTGGTAGAAAGGTAGCTCTTGGTCCAGAAGGAGCCCTTTCTGTTATTTGGTGTAACTCTATTCAGTCGTTTTTGAGATATTAAAAAAACACCAAACTTGTATATCTAGGGACGCAAACCCTCCGTGGCTCCCCGCAGGGAATCCGAGAAATCCCGCACCACCAGCAAGGCCCTAATTGGCTGGCTGCAACCTGAGGAAAAAAGTTGCAGATACCATCTTATATATTGGGAAACAGTTCCTGGAGCTGAAATGTAGGCTGCAATTTATATAAAGGGGTCAGGGTACGGGTTCCCTGACCCCATATTTCTGTTACATAAGTTTAAAAAGTAGGTATGATGGGCAAGAAATTGACTGCAAACCTTTTTTGCCGAGTGCGAGATCAGTGACCCCACCGCAGGGCTTAGCGCGGCCCCTTGTGTAATTCCATGACAGTCCAAGCGAGAATTAAAACTATATATATATATATATACATATATATATATATATATATATCAAGTCCAAACGCTGTCTCCCACTTCCTAACGGCGAGGAAGAAAGCACATGGACACCAGCTCGTGCTTCATAGGATTTTAATGAATGTAAGCACCCACACAGCACGCCATTACACGTTTCGGCCACAAGATATGTGATTGATTGATTGATTGAGTCACAGTCCCACACAGACACTCAAACACCCTCTCACAGACCCACACATACACTCACACACCCACTCACAGGCCCACACAGACACTCACACACCCACTCACTGACCCACACAGACCCTCACACATGCAGTCATAAATCCTTTGCGGACCCGTGAATGCACCACAAAGTTACACAGGGCGCCGCTCCTGAGAGATACGAAGGGTTCGCGGATTTGTGGAAAAAAATCAGCCAAATTGGGCTTCTTCTCAGGAAACATGGAAAGGGTTAAAGAAATATTGACCATTTAGAAGTGGTATAACAAAAATGAAAGATGAAAGGAAGCATGCGATTTGTTAACTAAAGCAGCATAAGTAAGAGCACATGGTGATGGGTAGCCATTTTAGCTGCTCTTCTGTATGACAAGAGGTGGTTTGCAGGAGTTCTGACAGGAGGGTTGGAAGGGAAATTGATGTTACCAGACATCGAAATAAAACGGAGAGAACAGCAAAGAGGTTTTACATGTATTTTGATTAGGTTGCAGTAAAAACATATTTAAATAACAAATAGTGAGTGTATGTAAGCTGAAAGAAAATGTGTAGCTTCTAGACACATTGTACTAGAAGGGAAAATAGAAGGGTGTTTAGATGAGAATATTAACTAAATAGTGAGCTATTGTTTTTTATCAGATTTTTTTAATTTTCCTTCTTTTTTACTTTTTAAACAAAAACTTAACAGGGTAGTAAAAGGATAAGGATGGGGAAATGCAAAGAAGCAACTTACTACAGTCTTCAAAAAACATTACATAGTACCTGGAAACACACAAATAAGAAAAAAAACTAACAGCCACACGGGATATTTTTACAGCAACAAGCACGTGGCACTTTGCACAGTGAGTAACCATCTCACACAATTCTTCGCAGGCAGCTGGTATTGTAATCACTGCAGGTGATGATGGTTCTCATAAAAGTGCTGTAGAGGTGAACTGTATTGCTGCACCTGCTTTCTCTCGCATCATCTGGTTGTAGCCCCATTCATGAATTGTTTTTAAGTGCTTCCAGATGGAACCTGTCCCATGTAAATACTTCTTGGCAGTGCCTCAGGATATCTGACTGCCGCAAATATTGCACTTCACATATTTTGCTGTTACCTTCTTTTCCCAAGAAGGTTAATTTAAAGTGCTTCCAGATGCCACTCTCTTTTATTTGAGGTGGTGTATCTTCCGCCTCAGCAGATTGTGGATGTTCATCTTGCACGGAAGATGTAGCTTCAACCATTCTGTAAAAGAAGAGCACCACTGGTTCTCAATCCTCCTTCTAGAGACTTCACTGGAGACCGAACTGTTTTTAGATGTGGTTTTCCATGTACATGAGTGAGGTCCTCCCATCTCCAATCAAAAGACAAAGGATGTGGTTTTCGAATTCAGTGCATAGTTTTGCGGATTCGCAAATCCGGTGCATAGTTTCGCTGATTCACAAAGCTCGTAAAATGGGTAACTGTTGATTAAAAGATATAACGTGTTTTATTATATACTTGTTAATATGTTAACACTGGTGTCAATAATGACAATGGAGGGGTGTACATATTTGAAATAGTTTTATAAATTTTGCAGCAAATCCGTGGTTTTGGAATTACGGATTCATTCCGATCATGTGATCGGGAGTAAAAACCATAGCTTATTAATCCTGTCTATATTTTTGGACCCACGGCGGTACAGCAGGACCGGAAACAATTGCATTTTTATGTTTTTAAGCCTGTTTTAAAGTATGTTTATAAAAAAACAATGTCTGCAGTTTAAAAAAACAAAATTTAAATTAAGATAAATTCTCGCTCACTTTGGTGGTTATTCTGATGGCGGTCTGACTGCCATCTGTTGCTGCAATCTGACCGATGCATTACAATGCATGCAGTCAGAGGCAGCATGTGGAGGGGCAGTCAGACGCTTTCTGATGGGCTCAAGTAGCCCGTCGGACTCTTTGAGGATCAGTAATGCCTAATAGGGGTGGGGCCTGCTCCTGCACCGCCGCAGGGATTATGTCACTTTCTGCCTGCCCTTTCATGGTGGTTCGCCCGCCATGAAAGGCAGGCGAAAGTGACTTTGGGGACCCCTAGCAGGACAAGCTACAATGTAAAATATACACTTTGTGACCGCTGTGAAGGCTTTACATTGTAATAAGGGCAACGGGACCGCCGACTTCTTGTCGGGCAGTCCCGCTTCCGCTACGGTGCCGGTCAGATGAGAGTGCGACCGGCATCGTAATTATGCCCTTAGTATTAAAAATAAACCCTACAAATTAAGTAAAAAATACTAAGTGTACAAGGACATTACAATTTAGAAATGGAATTTGAAAAACCTTAGAATTTCACTGAAAAAAACAAGTGTTACAGGGACATTATAGCTAGGAAATAGAATTAGAATAGCCTTACAAATTCACTGAAGAAACAAATGTTACAAGGACGGTATAGTTAGGCTCAGATTTCACTCGTACAAAATCATTGAATGGCACTCACACACTCACCTACCCATACAAGCACTCAGGCAGCCAATCACACACCCATATAGTCACTCAGACAGCCACACACACACACAGATTCAGACACTCACACACCCACTCAGATGAGCTATGTTAGAAATAGTATCACTCATAAGTAGTACAGAAAGAATAGTAATTTAATTTGTGCAGTAGCTTAGTATATGTCTTTCAGTCTCAGAAACATTTTCGAATCTCTTACACTCAATGGATGATGTCATCAGTGATGTCCTTAGGGATGTCATTTGAGATGTCATCAGTGATGTCATTAGTGATGTCACTGACCATGTCATGAGTGAGGTAATATGTGAGGTCATACGCAGTGCATTGAGGGGGTGTAAGTTATAGCTGGCTCAGATAACTAAAAGTGTAGAATTTCAATGGTTTTGTGCAAGTAAAATCTGAACCTAACTATAACGTCCATGTAGCCTTTGGTTTTTAGTATTAAATCGATTTTTATTAGCAGAGCACTCAATGCAAAAATACATTACAGTATCGCCTACAACCCAACGGGCCAGCAGAGTCAAATTCAATGCAGGGAGGCAAGCATGGAGATCAAAATGCACTCTATCAGTGAAGTACACAGCATGTCGCCTACAACCCATGCAGTGCCGGCCGTGTTGGTAAAGGGGTAAGTGGTAGGTCTGGTGTCCACAAAAAATGGGTAACAGTAGAATCCAGTGTGCTGCGGGGTGTAGAAAAAGCAGCCTACCAAAGCTGGAAACAAACCATTAAGTGCTCATGGGTCTGCTTTTATTGGGAAGAATAAAAGAACATCAACAAAGAGAAACCCCCAATGCCCACCCTCCACCTCCCACCCCTTCTCTCTCCAGTGAGCAGAAAGCAAAAGGGAAACAAACTAGCCTACAGCTAATGTGCGTGGAACCCTACATTGTTGAGGAGGATCTTGAAGCCTTTCAAAGGTAGCTGCAATATGCAGCCACACTGCCCTCGGGTATCAATTTCAAAATCCAAAGATAGTTAGGACAAGACAGTTCACGGAATTCAGTGGATAGAATAGAAATAAAGGGGCCCCAGATCTTAGCATATTCCGTTGCATAGCCAAGGGTGGGCATAGATAGCAGTGCCATGCCAAAAAGATACCATAGTTGATGTAACCATTGCGTGTGCTCCGGGATCCTGTCTGTTCTCCACCCAGTTAACAGAACCCGGTGTGCGGCGTTCAGTGCTAGCACCATCTGCTTATCCCTGAGAGAGTGCAAGGGAAAGGTCAGGGCGTTAGGCAGCCCCAGAAGTGTATAGGCGGGAAGCCTAGGGATGGGGGTGTCAAAGGCACTGTCTATATCATCGAGAACATTCTCCCAATATCTCATGAGCTTTGGACAATTCCACAACAGGTGAAGGAGGGTGCCAGGGTTACCGCAGCCGCGCCACACAGGCCGTGACATTGAGGATTCCATCTGGCTAGGCGGGCCGGGGTGTGATACCAGTAGGATACAATTTTAAATGCAGTTTCAGCATGTCCCATGGAGTGTGCGGTATGGTGGGCTCTGAAAAAAACATCATCCCATTTCTTGTCTGATAATGTGCACCCCAGCTCCGTCTCCCAGCGCTTCTGGCCTACCGAGCGAGTCTTCTCAGTGCTCTGGGAGAGTAATGCGTATATTTCAGAGATGAGCTTGTGATCATCTTTTCTGTAAAGGGGCCACTTCTCGAACGGTCGCATCGGCCTAATGGCCAAAGGTCGCGTTGTGGTGCCAGATACCCAGTGCATCATTTGTGTATGTAAGAAGAGATCCGAGTGGGCAAAGTTATAATCCTCCAGAAGCTATGTAAAAGGAATGAGGCCCTGTACATTCCTGTACAGATGCCCCAGGCGCTTACACCCACCCTCTAGCCACGCCGACCAGCCCCCCTCTCCATCCCAAGAGGGAAATCAGGTTTCGAGAAGATCAGGGTCATCGGAGAAGGGAAGGTAGTAAGATTAGCCCTCGCGGAGACCCTGTCCCAAGCAAGCATAGTAGGGCGGGTAACCGGTGAAGAGTATAGCCCCCAGGCACGGGAGGACCGCGACAGCCAACCCTCTCTCCAGATATGATGGACTGCTATCGTCTGTTCCATGAAGACCCAATACTACTCCGTCATGGGACAATTCCACTCTACAAGGTATCACAAGTTCGCAACAATGAGGCCTGAAAATAGCAAGCGATGTTGGACAGAGCGAGGCCGCGCTCCTTTTTAGTGCACTGCAGCAGGGACTTCTGTAGATGGGAAGAAAGCGGACCCCGGATGAATTGGTCGATCTCGGCTTGTATGAGTTGGAGCATGTGCTTTGGGGGCTGCAAGGGAAGGGTTTGAAAAAGATATAGGGCCCAAGGGAGTACCTCTGTAGTTTTAGCCAGGCTTTTATGAAGAACCAGCCCGAGATATGTGAAACCCTCCTTCACCCAGTCAAAAGCAAAGCGAGTCTGTAAAATGTCAACTGTCGCCGGAGCAGCGATAAGATTAAGCACCAGGGACTTTTGCATGTTTATTTTAAAGCCCGATACCTGGCTAAAAGCTTGTAGATCATCCACTATCGCCGGCAGGGAAGCAAGGGGGTGGGCTACCAAAAAAATGACGCAATCTGCGTAAAGGCTGATGAAGTGACGGTCGGACCCGAACAGAACACCGTGTGCTTACGGGTTGTCTTGGAGTCATTGAGGGAAATGCTCCATATATAAGGCGAAAAGCAAGGGGGAGAGAGGGCAGCCATGCCTGGTCCCTCTCCCCACCGGAAAAGCGCTTGAAAGCTGGCTATTGGCCCAGACAGCTGCCGAAGGAGCACTATGTATGCTTGCCACCCAACTACAGAACCGTACCCATAATCCAAAGCGTTCGAGAGTGGCAAAGAGGTATGGCCAGTGCACACAGTCGAAGGCCTTCTCCGTATCGACCGCCAGGAGTAGCGCCTCCTCCTTAGAGCGGTGTACCTTGTCGATCAAGTGACATACCCGTTTAGTATTGTCCCTGCATTGCCGACCCGGGATGAAGCCAGACTTGTCCGGGTCTATCAAACCGGGCATGAGAGGGTTCAGCCGGTGGGCCAGGATACTGGAGAATAGCTTTGCATCAATATTCAGCAGAGAAATTGTCCGGTAGGAGCTACAAAGCTTCGGGTCTTTCCCCGGTTTAGGGATGACCGAGATAGTCGCCTGCAGCATAGAGGCCGTAAGTGATCCCGTCTCAGCGAAGGAGTTGAATAAGCGAGTGAGCAGCAGGGCCAGTTCGACACAGAAGGTCTTGTAAAAAAGGGCACTAAAGCCACCGGGAACAGGCGCCTTCAGAGGCTTCAGACGGGCGATGGCATAGATCACCTCCTCGATGCGAATGGGAGCCCTAGCCCTTCCGCCTCACCGGGCGGAAGAGGGGTGATTGCCGCTCCCCGGAGGTACTCACCGGGGTCGACCAAGTTAGGGGAGGCAGCAGAATATAGGGACTTATAGAACGATCGGAATGCCACCACGATCCCCGCGTCCTCCGTACCTGATATCCCATTGTCCCCTCGGATCGCTTTAATAGCCTGTGCGGCCCATTGACCCGGGGACAGTGGGCTAACATGCGACCACCTCTATTACAGCCTACGTAGTATTTGTGCTTCAGCCGGATCACGGCATGCTCAGCTCTATCAAGATCTAAACGCTTTAGTTGGAGGCGCTCCTTCTCTAACTGGCGCCACATTCTGGGGGCCCCGGTACGCTTGTGAATGGTTTCCAGCTCCCGTAACCTAGCCTCTAATTCCTCACACTTGGACTGCCGAGTCTTGTTCCCATAAGCCGTATGGCGATGAAGGCCACCCGCAATACCAGTTTAAGTGCCTCCCATACCGAGGACAGTGGTGTATTGCCAACATTGTTAAGCGTCAGATAGTCAGTCAGGCAACACCGGATCTCGTCTACCAACGCCGGTGAACGAAGCAGCGAGTCCATCAGGCGCCACTGTGGAGAAGGTGTCTGCATGAGTGGGAGGTGCAAGGTCAAGGTAATGTTTGCATGGTCCGAGACAGTGCGTGCCTCAATGGTAGAGGCTACAGTACAGGGAGGACCTGGTTTGGCAGTTCGGGCTGGACTGTTCCCATGAGGCACAGGGTCAAGACTGATTTGCATATGGCCAGGTCTAAACTGGGGTGGCATGGTGAGAAAAAGAATGATGGATTTAACCCAGATCTTTTGACTGGGGGTGAATGTTTTGATTTGTTCTGCATTCCGTCCATCAATAGTTCTTTTTGCACAGTACAAGCCCAGGCGCCTCGAGTGACGAGGAAGTAATCTAATCTAGCGTAGGTCTTGTGGGCTGCTGAATAGTAAGAAAAATCTTGTGTGTCTGGGTGTAAGCCCCACCAGGCATC
Organism: Triturus cristatus; assembly: GCF_964204655.1. NCBI lineage: Eukaryota > Metazoa > Chordata > Amphibia > Caudata > Salamandridae > Triturus > Triturus cristatus. Next base: position 651,791,743 of record NC_140590.1, on the reverse strand, counting down.
CACAATTCCCCATCGCTCAGTCATTCACCCCCATTTACTGACAAGGCTACCGCATCTCAAGACCTCAGGCCAGAACGGTCCCGCCCAGTGTCCATGACTAGATTAAGATCGCCACCCACCACCACGGGTGTGTGAAGCACCTCGGCCAGTACGTCTAGCAGGAATGTCTCTTGGTGCTCATTGGGGGAGTAGATCGAGGCAATAGTTATGGAAGTTGACCCAATATGGAACCGCAGCGCTAGGAGGTGCCTCTTGATTTCTGCAACCGGATCCACCATTGACCCCTTAAAACGCTTTGAGAGTAGGATAGCCACCCTGCCCCGCTTGGTTCTCCCAGATGACCAAAACCGCTGGGGAAACTCCCTATGTTGCATACGGTGAGTGTCACTAGGGAGAAGGTGGTTCGCCTGAAGGAGGCACACATCACCCCGAGTCCCTGGGCATTAAAGCTGACCACTTTGATCTCCATCTATGAAAGATGGCCCTATCACAGCAGTAGCTAAGGCGACTGGGAGTGTGCTGTGGAACAGAGATCGTGGAGAGTCCCTGGAACGAGAGCACCAGGGCATAGTTTGATAGAAAAGTCGCAAAAAAAGGGCTCACTGGAGAAAGGACCCCTCCCACCCCAAGAAAAAAAGAGCAAACCATGAAACCACAGAACAATAACCTGAACAAGGTTGTGAAGTCCATCCGAAGATCGGTCAATGAGAGTTGGAGTCAACCAAGGGAGCGAGCACGCTCCTACCAGAGGAAAGAAAAAAAGGGGGGCTCCCACCAGGCCAAGGGTGAGTAACCTTATCCCTTCAGCATTAACTGTCAATCATTAGAGTCCAAGCTATCTCCTGCTGTGCCGGCCAGGTCCGCAGGACAGCAGACTGCTCCTTGGTAATTGTGGCGGAGTCAGGGCGAAGGTGGTCCACACTCCTGACCCCTCGGTGCCCCCGCCCCCGAGATCTCTCTGAGCCCGACTTACGGGCATTCGGCTGGGAGGGTAGGCCGTTGATGGCAAGGTTCAATAGTTTGCAAGCGTCGGCCAGGGAGAAGACCTGATGCAAGTTCCCATCAGTGCGGAAGATGAGTCAGAAAAGGTGGCCCCACGCATAAGAGATGTTCTGAGAGCGCAAATGATCGTGATGGGATGAAAGTCCTGTCTTTTTTGCAGGGTACTGGTGGCCAAATCCTGGTAAAGCTGGAGAGAGTGGTCTCGAAAGCTGAGAGGCTTATTAGAGAGGGCAGCTTTGAGGATTTCTTCCTTCACCGTGAAGTCATGTACACAGACTAGGATGTCTGCGGGGGGATTGTCGATCTTGACGACGGAATCCACTGGCGCATTCCGGATGGTCTGGAAGAGGTCCTGGATGTATCCTACGAGGTCCTCCCCCTCAGCCCTGGTGTGGACTGCACGAATGTGGACGTTATTCCTCCGCGACCTGTTCTCCAGGTCTTCGGCGTGGGCTTGGAGGTCCAACTGTATGTCGCGAAGTTGCAGTACCTCTTGTTGGAGTGCCGCCACTTCCTCGTCCCTGGCGTCGGCGGTGTCCTCCAGGGAAGCCACCCGCTCTCCACGGCGTCAACATTCCGGCGTACCTCACGCAAGTCGGCCTGCAGATCCGTCTTAGTAGCCAGGATATCTTCCCTCTGAGAGGTGAATAGCGACTCCACGAACTCCCTAGTGACCGCGGAATCCGAGCCATTGCCACCTGATGTCGATGTGGATCCTGAGGAATCTCCGGCTGATTTGAGAAGAAGGTCACGAACGGACCGCTCCTTCTTGGCTTTGGCAGTAGCCATAGTGGAAGTTCAAGTTGGGAGTCAACCAAAAAAGGGGGGGTGCAGGCTGCATGCACAAGGAGAGGGCTACTCGGTAACTGAGGTTGCAGGCTCCTGGTAGATGCGTTGCGTGGCCCCAGAGAGACCGCCTGAGGCCACTGGACCCGGGAAAGGTTCAAGGAGAGTGTGGCGTCAGAAACAGGCCCGGGCGCCGGCCATGCGGCGAAGTGAGGGGGACCAATACTCAGCCGAGGTCAATGGCCTGGTGGAAACCCCATTGCTAGGATCCGCTGGGCATGCCGTTGAGATAGGCCAGTGAGCAAGAGTCCCAAGAGCGCCTCCGATTCCTCCCTGGGTGCTTAGTACAACACCAAGCTGTGGCAGGTCAGGCCCCCGGACCTGACACGAAAACCACCACAAGCAGGCCTCTCCAGGGTGCGCCCTCACACCTGCATACCACGTCTTCCTTTGTCCGCGAGCCACCAGGCAGGGAGGGGGCAGCACCGGGCCGTGCCAGGGGGTAGACCTCAGATAGGCTGCAATCAGGCCGCACATAAAGGCCCAGGAAATCATAGGCCCCAGAAGGGCTGCAGGCAGGGTCGAGCGTCGTCGGGTCTCTACGATACACTTGCCTGGCTCTGTGGTGGTCCAGACGGGCTCTCTCCGCCACAGCAGGTCAGAGTCAACATGTTCAGGGAGCCTGCGGGCTCGCGTAGATGTCCGGCCGGCACATGCTCACCAGGGCTGGGGTGTCGTCCCCTGCGCGGCGCTGGAGACAGAGTGCAAATGCGGGGTGTGGAGGCGATCCCCGGGTCCTCTGGTTGCACTCACAGCGAGGTGTCCCCTGCTGGCTCAGAAGGTGAAATAATGCAGCCGCACCACGGCTCCGATACACCCCAGAGAGCCGGGCAGCCGGGTCGGCCTATCCGTCCCCAGGCACCATAGCCACGCACCGATCAGAAGTTGTGTAGAGAGGACCCTTCCGGGCAGGTAAAGCGTCCCGCCTCCCTTCGGTACGTGTGCTGCGCTGAGCGTCTGACCAGGGATCTGGGACCCTGGAGTGCCGTTGTAGATGCTGTAGGCCCGGCGGGAGCGGAGCTCAGGGAATGCATGTCTGCTCACTCCGCCATCACTGCCCCAGGGAAGAACTTCTCAAGACAATGAGAAACCCAATCTTAACAAGATTGTATGTGTCACCACCTTTGGCACACACACCATCAAGTCTGCAACCTGATCACGAAAAAATGGAGTATTGATCCCACAATAGACACACCTCTGTTTGCCTACAAACAAGGAAAAAATTTAAAAGATCATCTTGTCAGGTCATCTACAGACTTAATCACTGACAGGACAAACACATTGATTACTGCATGGGGACTCCCCAAAATGAAAGGACACCACAAATGTGGCAATTGTGTTTCCTACAATTTCACGTTCAATACCAACACATTTGAACATGGTAGCGTAAAACACGATTTACAATCATTCTCTAAATGCAATACAAAGAATGTTGTTTATTGCATATGGTGTCCGTGTGGCCTCCCCTATATTGGACAAACGCAACAACCGGTCAAGGCACGCATTGGCCAACACTGCAGCCGTATACGCAGATCAGTTGAAAACTCCCCACTTGTGTCTCATTACAATGTAAAAGGTCATACTGCTGATGAAATAAAGTGGCAAGTAATTGAGATCGCCACTCCTCCAGAAAGAGGAGGTGACATCCTTCAAATACTACAACGGGATGAATGCCGCTGGATACATAAGGTGAATTCAATAAATGAAGGGCTTAACTCTGCTGAGGAATGGAAAGGATATGTCACTACCCTTCGCTAAACAACTGCATATGATTTAACAATTGTGGCCTGAATACACCTGTATGTCATCTGACATCCGACTATGCTTGCTCCAACAGCTTTATTTTACTTCATATTTGCTGTAACACTTGAACTGTATATATTAGAATCACTCTTATGCAATATGTGTTCACTAACTAAGAATTACAATTGTGAAATGTCTGCCCTTATACAATGTCCACACACCATGAAGTGCCCAGCATGCGAATTTGCATATTATAAACACCGGTGAAATTCGAATTTTGTAAATATATTAAGTGTATATGTCATTTTATCTGCTCTTCCCTATTTAATGCCTTAACAGAGAATTTACCACTGTCATTAGCGCAACAGCCCCACCTTTGTGCCACACATTCTATCTCTTCACCTCCCACTGAGGTCTTTTTCACTCTTTACCGATCACGGAAATGGAGCACTGGATTGCTCGGTGCAGCGGTTTTCCCTAGTTAGGTCTGCCGGTTTCCCTTGGCCAAAAGAGCGGGAAACCCTGTATATAACTCTGGATGAGGATCTCTGTCATTGTACCTGATCAAGCTGACTGACGCTTCTTCTTCTGAATCTACACGCGGAGCGCTGTCCTGCTTTTCCATTCTTCTACCGAGGTAAGAATTGGCACATCCAGGCCGTTTAGCCCTTGCGCTCAGCCCTTAATTCAGTAATCTGAGCCCTTCATTATTTTTAATTTTCAGAAATAATCTCAGTGCATTGTCACTGTTTATCCACAAAGGGATTATACAACGCTACGGCTGTGGCGTATAATTAATTGAGCCCCTCTGGCCCACCTACATACCCCATTGGATTGACAGCCTGTCCTCACATTGAGGTGAGAACCTTGTGAAACTTGTAATTGATTATACATAGCGCATTGTCCAACTATCAGTAATTGCATCATTCTTCTTTACTTTTCTCATAATCACAGTACCCGGACGGGTCCTCGTATGAGTAAACCTTTTTCCTCTTTTCTTCACGTGTGGCACATCATTTTCACAAGGCTGCGCAACCATATATTCAGGTACCTTTTATCCAACGGCCTTATTGTATTTATTTTTCCTATTTTTCACATTTGTGCCAGTATACTTTATGGGCATTATGCTCTCCTTTTATTTCAATCCCATTGAGATGTCCCTTCATCAATAGTCCTGAAGAGACCCCACATTGTTTTGAAGGTCGAAACGCCGTCGACATACAGAAGAAGCAAACCATTTCCCGAGCACATATCACTGTATATAGCTGCTGTTCACATTGAAATATTATGATAATAGTCGACTTGTACAAACTGTGGAAACCTTGTATTTAATATTCACATTGTCACTTAGGTTTAGGTTCCCTTTTTCACTTGGGACACTATGCACAAATGTTGTTTTGATGTATAATGTTTACTCCTAACTTTATTGTTTAAAAAATCCATAAAATATACTACACTGTAATCGGTGTGTTAGTGGTTCCTTCGCGCTCTGCCATTATCTAAACCCTCTATATCGCGATTGTGCTTGTGTATCATAACCTCATAGTATATTATTCCACAGAAACCATTGTTTTTCCTATATAACTATTACCCTGGTTCCTTAGAAAGTAGGGTTCCCCTGTTTTTTCTTGCACTCCTCCATCTTGGCCACGCCCCCTAACCTTTGGTTTTTGAGGAAATATATATGTGTGTGTATGTATGTGTGTGTATATATATATATATATATATATATATATATATATGTATTATCTACTGGCGGTCGGCAGTAGATAGTTATAGTTAGGACCGAGTTCCCATAGGAAATCTGAAAATTCTATTTTGAATAACTTTGGCGCCGGTTGACGAATTATCGCAAAATTTTCAAAACTAATGGGGCGCTCCGCTCAGCTCCTACCCTGAAAGTCTTGGGTGATTCGTCAAGCGGGGGCTGAGAAAAAAGGGGGGTCCCAAAACGCGTTTTCCCCATGCATTTTCCCATAGGACCTTTAGTCGAAGGTACAGCCCGAACAGCTGAACAGAATTACTTGAAATTTGGCAAAGAGGTAGTCCTTAGGTCAGGCATGTGCCTTTTGCATATATGGTGTCAATCTATTCAGTGGTTCCTGAGAAAATTGCAGTTAAAATTACATAAATATCTATAGGCGCACACCGTGCGCGCACGGTGTGCGCACCATAACGTGCGCGAGCATAATTCTGATTGGTGGTTAGATGTCAGTCAACATTCGAATCGGTCGAAATCAGGAAGTGTCGGCCGACATTTTGTGTGTGGCAGTGAAAAAGAAAGGTGGAGAACGTGAAAAGGGGGCAGGGTAGAGAGTTCCTGACCCCCTAGCCTTTGTCAGGGGGTCCCTGAAGGACCCGGAAGGGTGAAAAAAACATTGTATTTTTTTTTTCAAAATTTGCGGGGTGCACGCACGGTGCCCACACCGTGAAAAAACTTTAAAAAAAAAATAATAATTGCAACTGTTTATAAGTTTATAGAAGATATTAACTATGCTGTTCAACTTTATCCAAATACAAAAAAAAAGAGCTGAGCCATTCCATATTACAGGATACAGTCAATCTATAACTATATACATAGAGTAAGTTGCTCCTTCCGGAATTGCTGGGACCCAACAGAGGTGGCGCACGCGCCGGCGGAGCGCGCCGGTGAAGATAATATCCACACGAAAAACAAGTTGAGTAGTGCGCTCTCAGTAAGAAACAGGTAACCAGTGAGGTAAGTAATCCAAGTGTTTAATTCACACTACGCGTTTCGGCGACAAGCCTTGATCACGTGTGAAAGTGTACGTTCCAAGCAGTCATAAATAAAGCATTGAAAGTTAGAGGTCATCACAATCAACAAGGGACTACATGAATATACGTGTTGCGGCCATCTTGGAAAGGTCAAATAACCAAATGTAAAGAGGAAAATGCATCATTGTGAACATAAACATAAACATTGCGTGCTATAATTTAGCAAATATACCGAGATACATTGGCATGTTATAGCAATATATAACAATGTGTTAGCCGCCAACTCGAAATGCCTAAGGGGTTCCACAAAGGCATGAGAGGGTGAGATCCCCTGGAACAGAAATAAGCATAATAATAGGCAAAAAGTACCACTGAAATTTCAAGTGAGACACATCAGGCTAGCATACATAATGTACCACAGTCAATGTGAGGAATAATTGGCAAGTGCAATCAAAGCAACAGGTTAAAATGCCAAAAGGTAAATATCACGATAAGCGCGTGAACTTACAAAAAGGTCCTGGTGTTTGAAATCTACGGGCAAGTGCCCAGACAACCTACTGGTATGCTTAAGTCTCAAGCTGGGTCAATGTAGTGAAGGCGGTCAGAATAATACTGAAATAGAACTACTAACAGACCTCAATCATAAAATACATGTAATGACCATGGGTCAAAAGAACTTATCTTAAACCAGATAACGTGCTCATATGCTTTAACAAGGAACTGCTGGTGAAGAAGATGAGGTGATGAGCTAGTGAATAGTGATAACATGGAGGAAAAGGGTAGGATGCCCGTGCTGGTGAGTATAAGTGAATAAAGTAGCTCATGAAAACGAATAAAGTAGCTCATGAAAATTTAAGATGAGGTGATGAGCTAGTGAAGAGTGATAACATGGAGGAAAAGGGTAAGATGCCCGTGCTGGTGAGTATAAGTGAATAAAGTAGCTCATGAAAATTTATTTTCATGAGCTACTTTATTCGTTTGTATTAACATATATATTTTTTTTGTATTTTTTACAGGAGAGAAGGAAGGAGCCCTTCACTTATACTCACCAGCACGGGCATCCTACCCTTTTCCTCCTTGTTATCACTCTTCACTAGCTCATCACCTCATCTTCTTCACCAGCAGTTCCTTGTTAAAGCATATGAGCACGTAATCTGGTTTAAGATAAGTTCTTTTGACCCATGGTCATTACATGTATTTTATGATTGAGGTCTGTTAGTAGTTCTATTTCAGTATTATTCTGACCGCCTTCACTACATTGACCCAGCTTGAGACTTAAGCATACCAGTAGGTTGTCTGGGCACTTGCCCGTAGATTTCAAACACCAGGACCTTTTTGTAAGTTCACGCGCTTATCGTGATATTTACCTTTTGGCATTTTAACCTGTTGCTTTGATTGCACTTGCCAATTATTCCTCACATTGACTGTGGTACATTATGTATGCTAGCCTGATGTGTCTCACTTGAAATTTCAGTGGTACTTTTTGCCTATTATTATGCTTATTTCTGTTCCAGGGGATCTCACCCTCTCATTCCTTTGTGGAACCCCTTAGGCATTTCGAGTTGGCGGCTAACACTTTACATTGTTATATATTGTTATAACATGCCAATGTATCTCGGTATATTTGCTAAATTATAGCACGCAATGTTTATGTTTATGCATTTTCCTCTTTACATTTGGTTATTTGACCTTTCCAAGATGGCCGCAACACGTATATTCATGAAGTCCCTTGTTGATTGTGTTGACCTCTAACTTTCAATGCTTTATTTATGACTGCTTGGAACGTACACTTTCACACGTGATCAAGGCTTGTCGCCGAAACGCGTAGTGTGAATTAAACACTTGGATTACTTACCTCGCTGGTTACCTGTTTCTTACTGAGAGCGCACTACTCAACTTGTTTTTCGTGTGGAAACTATATACATAGGTAGTTTATTGTAAAATAAATATATAACAAATATAATAATAGATACATAAATTAGCATTTAAAAAACCTTACAAATTAACTTAAAAAAACATAGGTTTCACACACGTTATAGTTAGGAATTAGCATTTAAAAAACCTTGCAAATTCACTTAAAAAACCATAGGTTTCACACATGTTATAGGTAGCTGGACATTTCACTCGTAAAAAACCATTGAAATTCCCCCGTTATAGTTAGTTCAGATAACTATAACTATAATCCAAGATGTCTGCAGTCTCTCCAGAATATGCAATAGTTTGGGACCCTCTAGAAATCATAGTTCATTGACAGCTTCCGCCACGTAGCACATTCTGCTTGAGGCCTTGGCCTTACTCCAGACAGTGCTAGCGTGCCTCGGTGACCACCCACCTTTCTTTTGCTAGAAGGAACTTACCACTAGCGCGATTGGAGTACCACTTCCCTGTGCTCACGCAGCACTAAACGGTAAGCAGCATATTCAGTTCATCTTCCTGACAGTACCCTAAACAAGGCCCCAAAAGGCCACCATCTCAGAGGTGGAAGTCCTGTTTTATCAGGATGCCCTGCATAAAAACCTTGCATGAAGATTGGACACAGGATCTTATGACCATTCCTCAGAAAGAATTCCCTTGCAATCCACCCATCTGACAATTCTTGCATCCAAAATCTTATGTACCTCATATTCATTTTGTGCTTTCAACTGGACTAGCATAGGAGGCTGTGAAGCAGGATGTGTTTTTCATTTAAACAAAGTTATATGAAAATATGGAGGAATATTAATAGTTTGAGGCAATTTCAATTTTAAAGTAACTGGATTCACAATCTGTTCAATCACAAATAGGGCCACGGACTTAGATTGCTATGTAGAATGTTTTCCAATACATTTTATAATTGAGTAGCCACACCACCTCACTTACAACATACTGAGGCAGGATGTTTCATGTGATCAGCATAAACATATAAACTCCTGTAGCTTTTTTCAAAGCTTGCTGTTAGTGTGACCATGACCCTCCAGGTCATTAGGAACACTGTTTGTAGGCTTGGACGTGTATGCTAGCCTCATGCATTCTTAATGTTGTAGTCTTGTCTTGCTTTTACTAGAGTAACAAAGCTGAAATAAATTATTTGTATCTGAAAAGCTATGAACTGAAGTTAGTATGTATTATTTCTTGGAGTGAGAAAGTCACCTTATTTCCTGTGCTGATTTCTGAGTGTCCATTAAGTCAGTTACGAATTCTTGCATAGAAGAAACTACGGTAGACAAGGACTGATCCAAAGGAAATATACGGGGGATGACGGCCATACACACAAAAGAAAAGTGGCATCCCAATAGAGTGTTCTAGGGTATTGTATGTTAACTTCAACTACAACATATTTTCTCCAATCCTACTTTTGTGCCAAGACTTGATCTTTCAAATACCATTCAACACACTGATTCAGTCTCTCAGTCTCACCATCTATCTGAGGGTGGTAGTCAGCGAACAGACATACTTCCATGTCTAGTTCTTTATATGGAGCAGACCAGAATTTTGAAATATACGGAGATCATATATTAGAAATCAGAAACTGTGGAACACCACACAGTCAAATGACAGGTTATGAAAACATATGTGTTAACTCTTTATATGTGGGTAAGTTAGAAAGAGACATAAAATGACCCATTTTAGTCAAATAATCCACAACCATTAGAATTACTATTCAGTCTTAACTATTGGGAAATTCTACAATGATATACACTGACACTGTATGCCAAGGTCTAGATGGAACATGCACATGTCTCAAGAACCCCATTGATTTTCTAAGTGAACTTTTAATTTAGGCACAGTTTCAACATGTTTGTATGTAGCTTTTAACATCAGTAAAGAAAATTGGCCATAAAGAATGTCTTCTTATTCCTGACAGAGTCATAGCCATTCCAAGATGCCCAGATACCTTTGAACCATGAGGCCAAAAAACCCTGGGGCATATCAGTAACAACCGGCGATAATTATCGCTAAGCGCACTTAGCGCTAGGATAATTATCGCCGGCTATTGCTGGATTCTATCGCGGAGATAGCGTGCTATCAGCAATGCATATCTCCAAAGCGAGAGAAATCCACGCCTTAGCTACAAAACAGTGAGATTATCACTGGACAACTGGCGATAATTGCACTGCGACAGGTGATACCTTGCTGATAGGGCAGGGTGGATTTAGCCATGTAATCCACCTCCCCTTGGATTACGTGGCTAAATCAGATTAAAAGCAGGCGTACAGAAACCTGCGTTAAGCGCGGTTAGCGCTTCTTTTATTAACGCTAAGCAGGTTAGCGATTTCCTTGTTAATTGGAGAAATGCCATTTAGCGACATTCCCCACGTAAGTTTGGCAAGGTACGCCCACTTTGCATCTCATTAGAGATGCAAAGCTGGGCGTTATGGAAAAGGGCGCTAAGGCAAGGATTCACGCGATAACGTGCCCTTGCTGATAAGACGATAAAATTATCGTTTCTTTTCGTCCGAAACTGGACGCAAAAGCGGCGATAATTTTATTGCACCGCCTTGATGTTATGCCCCCCTGTTCTCTGAATTGATCTGATGATAAATAGGCAGCATGACTAACACCTTCCTCTTAAAAGTCATGGATTTACTTCTACAATCTTTTATAAAATATCCTAACCTTCCACAATAACAACACACAGCATTAGGAACCATCAATCAATCAGGGAATTCTAAGCACTCTACTCACCCGTGAGGGTCTCAAGGTACGGCGGGGGAGGTAAGCAACTCCGTTCAGTCGAAGAGCCAGGTCTTGAGTGTCCTCCTGAATATATTCAGGGAGGGGAAGTGTCTGATGTTGACCGGGAGCTCGTTCCAGGTCTTGGCCGCAATGTAGGAGAAGGCTCTTCCTCCTGTTCTGGATCAGTGGGAGCGCAGCGTTTTGGCGAGGGCGAGGTTGGTGGATCTGAGGGTTCTTTTGGGTACCTTGGGAAGCCCCTTTCTCTCTCTTCTTGAGATATGGACCCACCCTAACAATGCCTATCTGCATTGGCCCAGAAATATTCATAATTCTGTTAATTTCTACCTTAGGCTAGTGTACTACATTTAGATTAGGGGTGGGCGGAATTTGCGAAATTGCCTTTCACAAAATTTCGCGAAACGCCAAAAAATCTCAGCGAGCACGTGAAATTTCGCGTGCTCGCGGAGATTTTGGACTGATTAATGCGTTACTGATTTTGACCTTCAGTTCGGGCACCTCCTGTATTTATATCTGTAAGTGCTTCCTGTTGAGGTTTACTTTTTGTGACAGGAGCATCGTGCCAGAATGAAATACTGCCCTGCATATTTACCCAAGAGAATGCCACCATTTTGTGCAATATCTGTACTCAACTGGAGTACTTTCTAGTGGCTAATCAGTAAGTGCTAGCTTGTTGGGTAAATGTATAGTGCTTTTCCTACACTACAGCTGCGTAAAGGGCCAGAAGAGTTGTCTCCCTTGACCATGTGTGTCTGTAACTTTGCCACCGCGCCGACGGGTGCCGGGGTCCCTCGAGTGAGCTGTCCATCATAGTGGGGGAAAGGGCGGAAAGACATTGCACACCGCTGGTGTGTGGGCTGGGGCCAAACGGGCAGGGCTTCCAAGCACTTCACATGCCTCTTGTTTATAAAGGGCCAGAGACCGATCAGAGCAGCAGATGAGGAGACAGAATCTTCTGGTGTCAGGAACTTCACGGGGATTGCGCTCGAGAAACTCATGAGTGCACAGAGCTCCATCAAGGATTATAGCAAATTGTTGACGGTAGATATGGGGAGAAAGCACACCTGCCTAGCCTCCACCGTGCTCACGAATCTTTTGTGCTGATTAATGCGTTACTGAATTTGAGCTTCAACTCAGGCACCTGCTTTATTTATATCTGTAAGGGCTTCCTGTTGAGGTTTAATGACAGGAGCATCGTGCCAGAATGAATCCTGCCCTGCATATTTCCGTCCCGCCGTGGATCGCGGCAGTTTCAACATCTTTGCGTTCCTGCCGGAACACGAAAATGACAAAATTTCGCAAGTTCCGCGAGCGGATCGGAAATTGTCGCCCACCCCTGATTTAGATAAGCAATGATCCAAATGTACCACTAACCCTATGAACTTATCACACTTAGGGGCCGATCACGATGTCATTAGGAAAACATGCCGACCGAATCAGTTTCGCAGTGGTTTCCGACTAAATCGCATTTTGGGAGTCGTCCTACCGATTACGATGGTTCTGAAAACCGTTCAGTCGGACTTCCATTGACTTCAATGGGAGCCTGTGTTCCGACCGAATACAAAGGCTCCCATAGAAGAAAGGGGTGGTTGGGGAAAATCGAGCACCCTGTAGCCGGCACCCCAAGGTGCCTGCCACGCTGTGCATGGTTAGAAACGGGGGACCCATGGGACCCCCACGAACTAGATTCGGAGGCCCACAGGTGAAGGGGGACCGGTGACGGGCCCCCTAAGTCAGCTTCCGACAGCCGATCCCTGTTGGAACAACTGATTTGGAAAGGCTATCCAAATTTCACATCCTAATCACTCGTTCATAAGCACGGACCTGTACGAGTTGGCTCCAAATGACTCAGTTACTCCGAATGCCATTGGGAAGTGAGTCGGACTGTCTGAGCGGTTTACGCACATCATGATTGGTCATTCGAAAATGTTTTCGAATCGGTCAGAAACAAGGCTTCTGAATCGGATTCGCACAAATCGAATGCTGTTCGGAGCCTTTCCGAACGACATCGTAATTGAACCCCTAGTAGGAGGATTAACCACCTTTTCCAATACATCTTTTAACTCACTTCAGAGATCTTGATGATAACTGTTGGACTTGGCCCTTTTTGCAGAGTCATCCCTGAACTTTTTGCCTTCCTGTGATATTTTTTCTGACCTGGTGTTGGCTGTTTTATGACTCTGGGCACTTTATCACTGCTGATCAGTGCTAAAGTGCATATGCTCTCCCTATGGTAAATTGATGTATGAATTAGTGACTCCATGATTGGCTGATTGGTTTACTTGTCAGACCCTAGTACAGTGTACTGAGTGTGCCCAGGGCTTGTAAACCAAATGCTGCTGGTGGGCTTGCAGCACTGGTTGTTCCACCCACAGAAGCAGCCTGTAAAGTGTGTCCCCGGTCTGCCATTGCAGAGCCTGTGTGCAGTCTGGTACTGCCGTGTTGATTGGGCAAGTGCATATTAGTCACCCCTATGGTAGGCCCAAGGGCAGGGTGCATTGTAAGTAGAGGTAGGACATGCCCTGGGGTGTGTGGCATGTCCTAATAGTGAATTACAGCCATTTTCGTTTTTCACTATTGCAAGGCTACCTGTTCCCCATAGGCCAGAATGGGCAGTTAGATTATTACATCTTAGAATCCTAACTGACTCAGGGAACATGGTAGAAATTCGAGTTTAGTATTCCTGAACTCACAATGATAAAATACATCCTTTGGTGAAGTTGGTTTTATCATTCTGTGTTTGAAAATACCACTCTTAGAAAGTAGGTATTTTCTTGCCTAGCTATCTAAAGCCTGCCTTTGCTAGGTTGTGTATTCCTTGTCTGGAGTTTGAGTGACAGAGGCTGGGGGATTCCAGGAGACAGGGTGAGTCAGCACAGGGCTGAATAGAGAGATCTGCGTGCAGATGGGTGGGAAGAGTTGAACCTGGGACCTGAATGGGGCTGTGCCTTCCCTCCACAATGCTGGCTCCACCTCCTGTGGTGCATCTGATGTCCCTGGCCTACACTGTGAAAGGAAAGAAGGAGTCTTGTCAACGAAGTGCTCCAGGACTGACCAGAACTGGTTTGGACTAGGCAAAGGCCTCTCTGCCTTCACAGAACAAAGGAAAAATGAGTATAAAAGCGGGGACCCAATCCCCAGAACTTTAGATCACTTTGGGAAACAAGAAGAACCTTTGCTGAGGAGAGGAACCAGAGAAACTGAGGAGGAGACTATCCCTAAGCTGAGTACTGTTTGGGGGATTGGCCTGAAGTGGTTGCCTGACTGCCAAAGAAAGGAGAAAGGAACTTTGTGTGTACTTTAATCAACTTGTGAAGGATCTCCAAGGGCTTGAGATAGAGCTTGCCTCCAGCTGAAGTCTCAGGGACAACAGACTTCACCCACCAGCTCCCCAAGAGTTCTTTTGAAGTGCCTGCAGATGTGTTGGGCTTTCTGAGGAACTGCGTGTCGCAAGGAGCTGGAAGCGCGACTCACGAAGAAGAAGCATGTCGCCACCGCAGCCGCTGTCGTCACATCACTGGAGAAGGGTGTCGCCGCTGCAGCTTCGAATCGCAGAAGCACCTCACATCGCCGGAGAAGCGTGTCACCACCGTAGCCACTGTCGCCGCATCACTGAAGAAGGGTGTCGCCGCTGCAGCTGTCGCATTGCATTGCCGAAGCGTCTCGCATTACCGGAGAAGAGTGTCTCCGTCACATCAGATGCCGTTGCAACACCGGAGAAGCGTGTCGCAGGGCCTGTTGCGGCTCAGAAGAATCGTTGGGTCTCCGCACGGCCGTTAGGCATGCACACATCGTGTCGCAACAAGAAGAAGACACCATTTTGTTTCATTGCACCGGATCTTCATCGCATCACGGCGTTGCGGATCGCACTGCCACGAAAGCGCAGTAAGAAACGGACACATCATCTCCCCACGCCGAGAAGAACCGACTCCTCCCCTACGCATCAGTAGGGACCCGACGCATCACCGTTCTTGGGTGTAGGGAACCGACGCATCACCTTCCCTGCAACACTTTTGTTGTATAGCGTTACGCATCCAAAGGTACATTGAACTTAAAGTGGTGCATTTTACATCTAAAGAGAACAAAGCTAATTCTACCATTTCTAAAGTACAGTATTGTGGATTTTTGTCATTTGTGGTCTTGTGCTAAGTCTATATAAAGATACTTATTTTTATACTACAACTTGTGTGGTGTCCATCTGTAGTGTTGTCACTGGATTACTGTATGTGCTCACAAATGCTTTACACACTGCCTCTGAGATAAGCCTGTCTGCTCGTGCCAAGCTACCAAGAGGGTGAGCAGGGGTTATTTTAGGAGTGTACCCCCTTACCCTGACTAGAAGCAAGGGTCCCTATTTGGTCAAATGTACCTACCTCTGCCAACTAGAGACCCCCAGTTCTAACAATAACCTTTTGGCTTCTGGGGCTAACCAACTTCAACTATCAAGCCAATGAATGTGGTAATAGAACTCAATTATCTGCAAGGCATTGTTTTTAGATTTAGCAAATCATTTCCTAGAGAAAGAGTGGGGGACTTTCTATCAAATCATTTCTGCATCTGATCACAAATCCCAGAATAATTATACAGCAAAGGGTCGACGAATTGAATACTCCAATTGGCCGGATTTCCACTCAAATATGACAGAAGAAATTTCACCTTAGTTTGATCATAAGGGTAAGTCATAAGTTTGCATAGAAAATGTAGCTGATATTGAGAAATAATGCAAATTTCTTTGGCTCTCCAGAAATATCTCTGGAGTGTTAAGGTTATGACTGGAGTGAGTACAGAAGATGAATGTGCACAATACAAGGTAATAATGCTCATGAACCTGAGCCCTTAGAATCAATGGGCAAGTGTCATAGAGGTGTAATGCAGGCCCCGGCAGCCCTTGAAGAGCATAGAGCCCACCCAACTTGGCGACTTGGGCGCTTACCGGCCTCCGCTCGAGAGGCTATTGTGGTGCCCCTGCTGAAGCCGGGAGGGGAGGCTGGCGCGCGCACGGCGTACCGCCCGCTCTCCATGTTGACGGTGGACTACAAAATCCTGAGCAAAATTCTGGCGTCGCGCCTGTTGACTCATATGACCGTCTTGATCCACCCGGATCAGGCGGGCTTTATCCCCCGACATAACACGGCCACGTCAGTGCGACGGTTGTTACGGGTGATGGAGCTGGACCGGGACACATATCCGGATGCCTGTACTCTGTCGGTCGATATTGAAAAGGCCTTCGATAGTGTGGAGTGGCCCTATTTATACCGAGTGCTGCGGGCTTTTGGTCTGGGGGATGGCTTTGTACGCTGGACCACCTTGCTCTATAATGAAGCCACGGCCCGGGTGAAGACGGGGGTTACCATTTCGGCCTCCTACCCGGTGCGGAGGGGAACGAGGCAGGGTTGCTCGCTCTCCCCCTTGTTGTTCGCCCTGGCTATTGAACCGTTGGCGGCGCATGCCCGGCTGGGGCGTTCCTATGCTGGTGTCCACTTGAGGGGGGATGTTCACTATATCTCCCTGTATGCTGACGATCTGCTGATGTTTCTGGCGGATGCCGAGGGAGCGCTGAATGGGGCGACTGCCTTGTTGGAGGCCTTTGGACACCTATCAGGGCTCAAGGTCAACTGGGGCAAGACATGCTTGTTCCCGCTGGGACCGGGCGGCCGGGCCCCCCAGTCACTGGGACTGGTCCGATGGGAGGGGGGCTGCCTGCGGTATCTGGGGGTTAATATCTACCACACCCAGCAGGACTTGCTGGAGGGGAACATTGGCAGAGCCATTCGCGGATTGCGGGGCAGCATGAGTTTCTGGAGTACGCTCCCGCTGTCGTGTGCCGGGAGGGTGGCGCTGTTGAAGATGGTGGCGTTGCCACGACTCCTCTATTACTTTCGCACCCTACCTATATGGGTGCCGGCGTCGTACTTCCAACGGCTTAGGGCGATGTCCACGGGCTTCATTTGGGGCTCCGGGAGAAGGCGGGTGGCGTTGACCACCCTGCGGCGGCCGAGGGCGGAAGGGGGCCTGGCAGTCCCGGACTTCGAGTGGTACTATCTAGCGGCCCAACTCCAGTGGCTTACGCAGGCGGTTGCCAGAGAATACCGGGGCCCGGAGGGCCCACAGGGCAGGCTGATTCCGCGACATGTGCTAGCCTTCATAGTCTTACAGCAGAGGCTGGACCTTGACCTGCTCACGTTGGAAGAGCGTACACTCCGGCTGTATTGGAACCGATGCCAGAGGAGGGCGGCGATAACTCGCCCCTACGCCCCGGAGATTCCTTTGGGGATGTGTACGGCGTTCCCGCATGGAGGCGATTGGTCTGGGCTGGCTGTTTGGGAGGAGTTGGGTGTGCAGATGGTGGGTGACTTATTCCGGGAGGGGGTGCTGCTGCCGTTCCAGGAGTTGCAGGACTCCTACGGGCTCCCACGTGGGGACTTCTTACTTCACGTGGCCCTGGTAGCGAGCCTTCAGCGGCACTGGAATGCGGGGCTCTCGGAGCCACCGGTCGCTGCGGGTTGCCAATATGTAGTGATGGCGGCGGGGACGTCCAAGGCCATTACTTGCCTATACCGCAGGCTGTCGGCGGAAGGCTTACCGCCCCTTGCCGCCTTGAGGGGCAAGTGGGAGTTGGACCTTGAGAAACCGATCCCCGAGACTACCTGGTCCACGCTGGTGCGGCGGGCCTAGAAGGGAACGCGCAATGCCCGGTTCCAGTTGGTGCAATTTTTCACGTTGCAAAGGGCGTATTTGACACCGGTTAAAATATTGCAATTTTTTGGGGGGGCGCACTCACAGTGCCCGCGGTGCGGAAGAGAGGGCGCTGATTTTCGTCACATGTTTTGGTCCTGCGTCCAGCTGGGTGATTATTGGGCAGAGGTCATGGATTGCCTAAATCAGGTGACGGACCGAGTTATTGACCCGGACCTGGGGGCCTGCTTGTTGCTTTGGTTCCCGCACACCCGCCGGACGAAGGTCACTAGCAAGTTTTACGACTTAGGATTGATAATGGCCAAGAGGGAACTGACTATGCACTGGAAGTCCAGGTCGGGGCCTAGCTTCTTGCGATGGAGGGCAGCCTTTGTGCGTTGGGCGGGAGCTGAGGGTGCGCTCCGGTTGCAATTAGCTCTTCGGCGGGATGACGAAAAGGCGTTGGCGACGGCCCGGGCGTGGGAGGCGCTGGTGGTGGAACTTCAGGGGCTGATGGCTGACAACGGGGTAGAGGGGGACACATCTGGCGGACAGGAGGAGGAGGTGAATGGGGAGTAGAAGGGGGGTAGTAGTGATCGCTGGCAACGAGGCTGTGGCTAAGCGCAAGGGAAAGTCACGGATCTCTAGTGGAGGGCGAGTACCCATGTCTGATTTATGGCAGGGAGGGGGCACATCGGGAGCGAGGTGAAAGACAGGAGGCACGCTGACATGGGGTGGGGAGGGAGGGGGGAGGGCCGGTACGGGCCGGAAGCTCATTCTCCCGGTTGTTGGCTGGTAACTTTATGTGTACTAAACATTCTTTGACAGTGGAGGAAGCGGCTTTGTACTGTGCTGTTGCTATGTAAACAATAAAAAAATGTTTCAACAAAAAAAAATAGAGCCCACCCAACCCTTCAGGGGGCCAGCAATGCTTTAAGGTGGCCCCATTCAGCTCAAGCTCAATAAATATCTGTAAGATATGGGAGACTCGGGCCCTTCATCCTATTGTTTCATATTCTGTGATTTAAATAAGCTGACATCATGCTGAATTTAGCTACTGCTTCCAAGATCAGAGTGGTGTCCAAATCAGTCGCTTAGGGTAGATGGCAACCTGGGCTACGCAGTCTATCATGATGCACTAACCTTGGGCGCAAGATCCAATAGGAGCGATGCTTTACCTCTCCAGCCAGTAACTAAAGGTATAAGACAAGGAGGGATAGTGGTAAAGGCAGGGAAAGGAAATGGTACAAGTTAGGAAACAGGGAAACAGGAATCCATCACTATATCTCATCAACTCTGTTGGTCAAGGATGTATCCGATACCACCAAGGCAAGGGATATATTATGTAACTTGTCATTAAGCGTTCTGTGGTTAACTGTTTAGACAATGGCTATACCATAGCAATTTCTCTATGTAATGGACTGCCTAAACTTTGATATGAAACTGGTAATTTCTGACAACTAAACATACAAAAAAGAGTTCCTTCAGTATATTTACAAATGCTAACTCTTTTCCCTATGATTGAAAATAACTACCTTAAGCTTTGTCAATACATACTGTCTTATGGAAGATTATTGATAGTTTCTATTTAACTTTCATAGTACTGTAAAATAACTAACAATGTTACCATTTGCCGAAAGAAACTTAGCGCAAGTGTGCTTGTAGTGCTGCCTTTCTGCACTCTAACTACACCAATGGGTGGATTTAGAGTTTAGCAGAGATGATACTCCGTCGCAACGGAGCTAGAGTACCCTCTCCACCAAATACTCTGTCCGCCTGCTTGATTTAGAAGTGGGCAAACTGCCAGGCTTACACAGATGAAGCAAATTTTACTAAATCAGTGTACGCCTTCCTCTGACGCCATGAGCGAATAGGAGCGCCAGATGTACGCCATTCAATCGTCTGCCCTATTTAGAGGGGGAGGGGGTCAGATGCCTTCTTTTTACAGTCCCTCACCACAAGGTGTATCCTAGCTGTGAGTGGACAGTAAAAAAAGTAAAATTACCCCCACATATGGTAGTAAACTCATTAGGGTCTCATATGTCAAATTCAAACTCCCACTTTGGGAGTTTGTTTTTGAAATATAAAAAACGTTGAAAAAGTTTGATGGTTGGCCATAATGTTTGACAGAGCTATCCGTCAAACGTTTCCTACTTTAACAGGAACCGATGGAGATGTTTGTTGGACTAGTAGACATTTCTAAATTTGGTAGATGGAGAAAAGGCAGTTTGGAAGATGTAAAGTCCTCTGATACACTTCAGCCTCGGCTCCGTACACTAAATCCTAAATCAAGCCCTAAGTAGTAAGCAGTATCTTTAGCCCTGCTCCCTGACATTTTGTCTCTAGTTATATAAAACATACATATAACCTGCTAGGCTGGGTATCATGGATATGACTACATTCAATGTATTATTTGTTTTGGGCAAGTATTTTGTTTCTAGAATGTCAGCCTGTAACTTCCTGCAGAAAGCTGGGAACATTATTTTGTTACATGCATTTGAGGCAGGTATGTTTGAACAAAAAATTAGAGTCCCTTTAGAGATGGAATTTTCCAGGTGGATTTAGGGGCTTTCATAGTGCCACATTTCTCTGAAAAAATAAGGGCTAGTCCTTTTCCTTCATTGGTTATATCCTAAAGATATATCATTAGGGGGGCATGGCCTAGCCACCGACCGAGATGGGCGCGTATGCTGGGAGCTCCGTCTCTGACTCCCTTAGTCGAGAGCGTCATGGCGGCTGGGATTTGTATTAGTCATCCCTAGACACTGCTCCAGGTGTCGGAATCGCTGGAGTATCTGATGATGCCAGAAGTGGCCTGATGGTGTCCCGTGGTGAGGAGCTACACCAGATCGTCCCTTGCAGCGGTGGTGGAGCCTACCTCCGCAATTGAAGCTGGGTGCTCGATTTCTGGCCAGCCAAAGCCAGCGGGTGGTGTCTTGGCCTTCGGGGGATCTGCGCTCGCCAGGTATGCAAATAGTGGTGAGTGGTCGCAGTGGGTGCTGCAGGCAACCTTCCTAGCTACACGGGCACAGTCTCTCCCCCAAAGCCCTGCGGCAACAGGGGCCGTGGGTGGGCTTGGGGTCTGGCCGCCCGGCTGCGCTGTGCTGCCGTGAATGCCCTCCCCCCCGTGGCCGCAAAACTCCCCCCCTTCTGCTGCCTTGCTCCCGTCCAGATCCGGCACATGATGCGGGGGTGGGGGGTTCTTCCCCCACCCTCCGCGTTCTGTTACGAAGCGGAGCACCTCTGATTGTCGGCAACGTGAGAGCCTGTGATGACTTAGTTCATATCATAGTGGCTGTGGTGGGGGCCTAATCACACAGTTTGCGCACCACCTGGGCCCTGATCCTCGCTACTTAGCCACCTTCGACTCCGGTTATGTGCTGCTGCCGGATCCTGGCGAGGTGCGAGCTGTGGATTGCACTTGGTCCCTGTGTTTGCTGCATTAATGCTGCCCTTTCTGACCTGCGGCCCGGGCAAGACCCTGCTTGATCACAAGTGTTGCTAGGATTGATTTGGCTACTACCTCACTTTGGCTTTGAATAACTGGTGCCCCCCCTTGCTAGAATGTTGGGGTCTGAGCCTGGCAGTGCACGGGCTGGTGGCGCAGTTTTATTTACTTTCCGGAGCCCTTGGACACTGCACCCATTATTCGGAGGAGGTTTGGTGCCCTCACGACCACACCTGAGCGCTAGAGTAAGGCATGGGGCACAAAGACCCTCGACAAAGCACGCTGTCCTTTAAAGCAACTGGCGCTAGTTCCACGGCGCAACAACCCAATATGGTGGAGGGAGGTGGTGCGCTTGCTCCTGAGGTACTGGCCCTGAGAACTTGCCGGTGGAGCTTCGGTCGGGTTTTAAAGCCTTGGATACCCAGTTTGATGCCCTGGACAGAAGGCTAGACTCCATGGGGTCCCAGATTGATCTACACGAAGTGCGGCTCAGACAGCGAAGAAATGTGAGCGACTGAAGAAGATCCTCAAGTCTCTTGTCATCAAGAACGAAGACTTAGAAGCCTTGGGTCGAAGAAACAACATTCCCATCATGGGTGTGCCGGAGTCCACCAATATAGGGCACCTTGACAAATTCGTAGAGTCACTCCTCACAGATACGTTTGGAAGTGAGTCCTTCACCACCACTTTTGTAGTGGAACGCGCACGTCCTATTCTGGGTCCTCATCCTAATCCAGGGTGTCTGCCAAGACCGATCATAGCCCGCCTCTTGAATTTCAGGGACAGAGACACTGCCCTAAGACTTGCGAGGGAAAAGAGCCAGCTTGGCTGGCAAGGCTCAAACATCTCCCTATATCCGCATTTCACTGCAATGGTCCAGGACGCACATAGTAAATTTGCAGGGGTGAAGGTGGCCCTACGAAAGATGGGACTGCGATATGAGATGCTTTATCCAGCGCAGCTGAAGGTTGACATTGATGGTCGGTCTCGTATTTTCGATTCACCTCATGACGCTCAAGGGTTTTGCCAAAGGTAGTCCCCGTATGTCAAAAAGAAAGGCGCAGCTTCCCCCAGCACACCCAGGACATACCGAGCTCCGGTGCGAGTACAGACCTTTTTTCCGCTTCATAGAGACCTGCCCCCCACTTCTTCATTGTTTCCACACCTATGGGACCACCTTGACTTGCCTGAACCGTAGTGACATAAACTGATGCCAGTGACACACTTGTAGGCCGCCATAGATGCAAAATGTTTTCAAATTGCTGGCACTTGGTTCCATTAGTAGGGACAGAGGCGGGGTGTTGCCACCCCCTAGTGCAATTGTACATGTATCAGCATATTCACGACCATGGGAATGTTAGTTTTGTTGGAACAATTTCTGCAACAACATCAAGGTTCAGGATGGGTTCTTCCCCCCCATTGTTTATTGAGGGGGTTGGGTGGTGGGAGGGGGGGTTTTGGAATGTTGTGTTCTTGTTTACCACTCTTTTGTTCCATTTACTCATTGTGGCAGGTATGCAGCAATTGCAGGGGCAGAGTTAGCTCTTACTTCGACTTGGTCACATGACGACAGAGGGCAATTTAGCTTTCGATTCCAGATTAGTCTTGACTACATGGAACGTCAGAGGGTTAAATAACGCAAAGAAGTGCAGACAAGTTCTTCCCTACCTGCAGGGCCACCACACAGATGTGGTATTCATGCAGGAAACTCACATGCCTAAGGCAGCATCGACACAATTTGCTAGATCCTGGGGTGCAGACAGATATTTCGCAAGTTACAGTACATATGCCAGAGATACGGCCATTTTAATCCACAAACGCAGCTCTTCCGGTCCCATTCAGATGGCGAGGGCAGATATACAATAATGGGGTGGCAGACAGCATTTGTCTGAATTTACGCGCCCAGTGTAGATGACCCGAATTTTTTCCGCGACTTGCAAACACAACTTCTGTGGCTAGAGGCAGACTACATATAATTGGTGCTGTGATTTTAACCTGTTACTAGAGCCCGCGCGGGATAGTACATCGACTTCCCCTGCCACGAAACCTGAAGCCCGTCGGGTTCTTCTGTCCATATGCGAGATGTTGGGACTGGTAGATGTGTGGAGGCACTGCAGCCCGAAAGACCGCGCTTACACACACCACTCGGTGCACTACAACACACTGATGAGATTGGATTTTTGGTTGGTATCCCCTAATCTAGTCGCTTGGTATGAGGACACTCAACACCTGCCCAGAACTCTATCTGATCATTTTCCAGTAATCATGACACTTAGAGTCCCTCACCCGGAGGGGTGTGAATGGCAATGGCACTTCCCTATCCAAGCTTTACAGAACGAGGTCTTTCGAGCGGAGCTGCAAGAGGCAATAGATGAATATTTTGTATTGAATATCGGCTCAGTCCAAAATTGGTCCACAAAATGGGAGGCCTTTAAGGCCTTTACCAGAGGGGTTTGCATTTCAAAACATGCTGGGATATTGAGAAATCTACGGCGCACACTTACTAACATCAAACAACAATTAATTACACTTGACCAAGACCAGGCCAGTAATCCAGATCACTCCACAGATGTCTGCCGCTTGGCTCTATTGGCAGAGTTTAAGGAGTCTGCTGCCCGTGAAACCCAATATTTAAGTAAATATGACGTGGCACGGCAATATGGTGAAGGTGACAGGCAGGGGCGCATGCTGGCGCGCCTCCTGAGGCCTCCTACAGGGCATGAGTACATCACCAGACTCCGTACGGAGCAGAGCAACATAGTAAATGGAACTTCTGATATCTGCAACTTATTCCTAGATTACTATATGAACCTGTACACATCACAGACAGGGCACAATACTGAAGCTCAAACGGCGTATTTAGACAAAATAGCTTTGGTATGGCTAGACAAATCCCATCAGCAGTTTCTGGCAGAGCCCTTCTCCACAGAAGAAATTATAAGTGCCATTGACGCTGTTAATGTGTCAACTGCCCCTGGACAAGGTGGATTCACTGGCCCTTTTTACAAGACTTATAAAGACACCCTTGCACACCATCTACTGAAAGTGTATGATGAGGCCCTGGAATGGCAACTATTGTCGCCCACGTTACGTGAAGCTGTCATTATTTTGCTCCTTAAACCCGGCAAAGATCCACTATTGTGTGGCTCATATAGACCACTTTCTTTGTTAAATTTAGATTATAAGATATTGGCGAACATGATAGTTCTAAGATTGGCACTTTTAATGGACAAGTTTATTTCCCCCGCACAATCGGGGTTCGTCCCCCATAGATCTACGGCATTAAATTTACACACTATATTTGCAGTCTTACACAGGATAAGACCTGGAGTTCCAGCAGCGGCCATATTGCTTGATGCCGAAAAGGCGTTCGACTCCTAGGAGTGGCCCTTGTTTCTTGCAGTAATGCAATGGATGGGTATGCCGAAAGGACTTGTAAGTCTCATTGCACTACTATATACCGCACCGACAGCCAGGCTCTGGCTTAATGGTACCCTATCTGTACAGTTCCAGTTCTCTCGTGGCACCAGGGAGGGTTGTCCCTTGTCCCCACTTCTCTTCATCATTGCATCAGACCCACTGGTCTGACATTTACAGGAAAAACACTTACACAGGGGGCTCCAATTCAACACTGGCCAGTTGCTTGTTTCCTTATATGCCGATGATGTTGTCTTGTATGTCCGCCACCCTCAGGAGAATCTTGAGCCGCAAATTAGGGAGGTTATCCATTTTGGGTGTTTTTTGGGCCTGGGAATAAAGTGAGGCAAGTCGGAAACATTTCCATTGACACCGGCTACCACTAGGTGGGAATGCCCCTTCCCCTTGATGCAGAGCGAAGAATTCACTAGATATTTGGGTATACGGATACACAGAGCGACGGATCAGATTATATTGTTAAATTATGGCCCTGCACTTAACACTTTAGAACAAAAGGTTGAGCGTTGGATAAAACTGCCCCTCTCATTGACTGGTAGAGCGGCTCTCATTAAAATGGTAGTACTCTTCAAATTCCTGTACTTGGTCCATAACATCCCCATCCCACTCCCCAACAGATTTTTCTGCATGATACGGTCCCATTTGATCAGATTGGTATGGGGGGCGCAGAGCTAGGATAAATTGGGATACTTTAACCCTTCCATATGAGTGGGGTGGCCTGGGAGTCCCTAATTTCCACGTTTATTATTTGGTAGCACAGTGTAGTTTTGATCACGCCTGGTATCATCCAGATGCCAGAATACCTTATTCTAGACCAGAAGCTGACTTGGTACTCCCTACTCCACTCAAGATGATTCTCCTGACAGGGTTCCCCAGAGACCCCCGTGATATACAAACAGTTTCCACCACTAGCTGGGCATGGCTAAAATTGGCTAAGATCACCGGTCATTGCTCCTTATACACCTCTAATTTCCCTGCAATTAATAGTTTATGGCTACCCATCCCAGCCGAAAAACTTGTACAACGGACACTAAATACATATTCCTTAGATACAACTGGGGACTTATTCCTGGGAGGCCACGTTTTCTCAAGCACTGAAGAGGATCGATTTGTTGAAGCTTCCTTCATGGACCACTTCGTCCTCAGGAGAATCCGCAGTGCTCTTAGGGCACAGATCCCGGAATCCCCTTTGGAGCCTAATCCCTTCCCACCATTGTCCCTCCTGATTGCCAATGAATATGGAGCTCACCTCATATCCAAGTTGTATAGAACCATTATGGCGCTGATCCCGAGCAGAGACCATAAGTTACGTGAGTCCAGGGAACACGATTTAGGTCACGAAATAGATGACGATCACTGGGCTTTTTGCTGTACCCTGACTAAAGAAGTATCTATGAATAGTAAACACAAACTCACATTATAAATTTTTATGGTGGGCATACATGTTTCCTGCTAAGATTCATGCTATTGATCCCACAGGTCCACACACTTGTCCAAAATG
Organism: Triturus cristatus; assembly: GCF_964204655.1. Taxonomy (NCBI): domain Eukaryota; kingdom Metazoa; phylum Chordata; class Amphibia; order Caudata; family Salamandridae; genus Triturus; species Triturus cristatus. The sequence goes on along the minus strand of NC_140590.1, from coordinate 651,765,683 downwards.
TGAATCACACCATGCAGACTACGCTCACATGACCTGGACGTGTGTCAAACTGGTCGATTATTGGAAGTCAGTGCATGCAATATTGCCAAACATGGTTACCCTCGAGCTTGCTCCCCGACCGGAGGTGGCATTAATGGGATATTTTCGGAATATTCCCAAAAAAGTCTGGAGATTTGTGGCCATAGCCTTGCTGTTGGCCAAACTTGAATTGGCACTACGATGGGGCAGAAGAATGATTCCAACAACTAACTCTTGGATGAATAGTCTTATATATTGCAATACCATCTCTGATTTATTTGCTACTATATTGCCCCCGACAGCCAGGCCAAAGGATATATGGGGTCCATTGAAAAACTATTCGCTTGAGCAGAGCCAAGTTGATTCCTCACAACCACACAGTGGGATTGTCCCTACCGGAGTGGGTTGAGCTACTGTGATATTGTATTGTGTATTCAGTTACATGAGAAGGATCATGCAGTTTATGGTACCTTATATCAAGGCGATTCCCTTGCTCAATGATTACTGGTTGTTTTGTCTTTACATGTATGCTCACAAATGTTGTATGACCGAAATGCTGCCAATCCTTCTGGTAATTGTCATTCTGCTGCAATGAGTGCCTATTGCATATGTTTGTGAACGATTTCTTCAAATGATAAATAAAGTTGATATATATAAAATAAAATTAGGTTATAATTGTTCTCATTTTCAAAAATGTTGCTGCATATCAGTACAAGTATCAGTGATTAATAAAATATAAAGGGAGGAGGCCACCATTTGGCTGAAATGTAGTAGTTTAATTATTCTAGCTATAAATATTCCAGGACTATGTGTTTTTACACCTATGGCAAACGAAGACAACAGCACTAAAATGTGCTTAGAGTGAAGGCAGTCAAGATTTTGGATTTTAGTGCCAACAGCTGACCTAAAATGTGTTTGAATTATCCAACATGCCTCTTCTTCAGCAGATTAGTTGTCAGTCCATTATAGGCATTCTGTTACACATATGACTTAGTGCAGTTACTTATGGTGCAATAAGTAAGTGAGTGAGTATCATTAGACGTCAGGACCAGACCAACAAGGGAATTCATACTAGACTGGTATTGGATGACGCTGGTTGCTACTTGACTTCCTTCTGAATTGGTTGTGAATCTTTCTCAGCCTGTGGCTGTATGGTGTATAGTGGATGTACCTTTGGGCTCACCCCACAATAGCATGATGTGTGGGGTGTCCACTTTATGCCAGGTTGCCTAGTCTTTTTTTACAGAGCTAGGGATTGTTTCATGCCAGGTGTTGAGAATAGAAGTCCCTCTCTGGCTTTTCTACGTTTGAGAGAAGCCCTCTTTTATTATCTTCTCACCTCAGGGGCTTCGATAATTAAATTTGGTGGCCACTCCATCTCACTCAAAGATATGTCACAGGCTTTGGAAACATAAACACAGACAATTATTTTTAACAGATGTTTGCCTCCTTCTATTTTAAAATATATTATGTACTCCGTCCTTATCAGGTTATCTGTGTGGCCATCAAATGAGTGTATCTTAATATAATCACTTTCCAGAGAAAATATCATATGGAGTTTCAGATCTAGCTGGACTATTGCAATTTCTACAGCACAGTCTAGGACGACTGTGTCCCCTGTCTCATTGGTTAAGAGGACCCTCTTATTGTTAGACTGTTCGTTTTAGCTGTAATGGCCACTACTTTTTTCAGTTTGAAGGATTTTGAGCCTGATCCCCTTCCAACCGTTTCATGGTGCTTGTTTCAGATCAGCATTGCTGTGTGGCCCCCATGTGGAACTGTTTCTCTTAAAGATTGTTCGTCCCTCCTGGTGTCATACTCTTTCCCTCACAGGTTGTTCATCCCTAGAGGTGTAAGACCACACACTTCTATTTTCTCCAGAACATTTTTCTAAACATTGGTTTAGCTCTTAATCCCACAAATAATGAGCACAATGATCTTTAGGGCCGCAATTGTTCTCAGCTAATCTTCATGTCTTACTGTCCCTTAATTCACATCCCTCAGGGGGATCACTGTCGTGTGAAGGCCTTGACAGGCAGATAGAGATCCTGCTCCTAGACTGGGTTGAATCTTTCTCTTTTTATTCTTGTCCTATCCATTACTTTGGGCGCATCTTAAGCCCCTCCTTTCGCTTTGGACTGTGAGATAGAGGTTTTGTTCTCTAAAACGACCTTTCTTCAGGAGGCAATTGTCCTTAAATACAGAGTGCTGATTGGTGGGGTTGGGGGGCAACCAAAAGGGTATCTCATGCAGTTTTGCAGAGATAATGCCCAAAACTCCATTTGCAGTCTGCGGCTTAATATTGTGAGGAAGGGGCTCCAAGCTTGACAGTTGCAGGGGATCCTGTTGCATATTGTTGCAATTAATAATGCTATTAACTTTCTTGGCCAGATGTCACCCAGTTGTCTCTGGGTTAGTGTTACTCTAGTTTAGATGTAAAGTATCTCTCACGGGTATGGGACGTATTTTGCCTTCCAGCATAAGTAAACCCATACTTCCATCTGCTATTACATTAGGTAATACCCCTAGAAACCACTACTGGTGGTTCTGATAAATAGGGCTATTTATATGTACCTGTATAGAATAATGTGTCCTAACGTTTGGCATATGTTCACGCAAGTTACTTTGTGCATTTACTAAGTGGCAAGGTTACCTATAAACAGAATTATACGGTGGGTGAACAGAAAGGTCTATAATGTGGCCTCTTGGATGGCTAAAAATGTTTTAACAAACTAATCAGTTCTTCCAAAGCCCTTTTCCATGTCTGGTTTGACATCATTCAGGATTTTCTAAACACAGGGTTACTCCAGGGGTCTACTTAATGCAAAGAACTTTGTATATCCACAACTCTTGTACTAATCTTGAGTTTGTGTGTGTGTTTGCTATACAATTTTAACAACTTAATTTACTTAAACCCATAGTTATGAGATGCAAAAGGATAAATAGGTTGAAATATCAAATCATACTCATCTCTTTAATTATTTAACAAATTGATTATCAGCGTGGTGTAAATGGTGCACACAGAGCAAAAAAGTGTACACCACTTTTTCAGTGAGAATTATCATGCTATATTATTAAAAACAATGTAATAAATATACATGTATTCAAACAGAATTTTATGTAATGTTCTCAAGTCAGTCTTTGGATTTAATACAGCCAACATAGTTCATAATACATGAGGGAATTCTTGGTAATGTCCTTTTTGTCCTTGATTCAACTAGCCCAGAATATATTCTAGTCCCCAAAAAAGGCAAGGTGAGCCAGTTCCAACATTTTTTCTTGCCTAGAAATAAAATAATGTTTCAGCCACCTCACCCCTGCCTGTGCAGTCAATGTATTTCAGTCCTGACTACAGCTCCCAGAGTCTTATCTGGACGAGGGCTGCATCAGGACAATAAGTTGTTGGTCCTGTTGAATACTGCTATTAGGTCAATCTATCATCTATCAACTTCAATATTCAAGTACAACCTGGGATGGCTCCAGAGTATCTAAGACAAAGGGCCTTATTTAGAGTTTGATGGACAGGATACTCCATCTCAAATTTGATGGATATCCTGTCTGTCGTATTAACTTCCATAGGCCAGCCCTGGCCCTTGCAGGTAAGAGTGGTGGGACCGGGTTGGAGGGGGATTTCGACAGACGATGATGAGGGAAAATTATTTATTTATTTAATTTTCCCTCGCGGTCGTCCGTCGAAATCCCCCCAGCTGGCCCCACCACTCTTACTTGCACGGGCCGCGGCTGCCATAGACTATCATGGACTTGCAATGCAGCATATGGAAGAGTCACTTGTTTGTGATGGTGTATTAAGATCAGTATGCTAATTCCTGATGTGCTCCCTAAGATGTCAGAAAACAGGCAGAGGATAAGGCCTTTCCGGCGGTTGCCAACACATTGTGGAATGATTTACCATTTGAGTAAATAGGTCTCTACCAGCTCTTTCAATTGAGGAAAGCATTAAAGACCTATTTGCGTAGGTAAATTTTATCTTCCATGGAATTGTTCTCAGTGCCATTGTTGACTGCTCAGTGCAGTTGGGGTCTCCTCCCATATGGCGGAGGTGTGTCGCCCCACTGAATAGAAGGAACACCAGAATGATGCTAACTATCGTCATTATCATTTTAGTTTTCCTTTGCAATCAGTGGCTCTCTTGGTGGGGCATGGTAGGCACGGCAGGGGAGAGAAGTTATTTGCACTCCTTAAGTGAGCATGACTGCTTGACCGACCCTCTCGGGCCAGCACAACAGTCATGCTCACTTTGCATCTTTCCACCATCTTTCCACTTTGCATTACGCAGCCTGGTGAGGAACATGCAAAGCCTCTCATTCCAAATGTGAGCGCTGATCCACAGCACTCAGACCAATCACAACGTTGCATTGCAGTGTTGTGATTGGCTCGGGGGAATCTGGGAGCCAGGTGCTTCCTGCTGCTGGCCGGGACAGGAAGAAAGATGAGGACGGAGAACGGAGGAGAGGCGGCTGCCGGATGTTTCAGGTAAGTGGTTTATTTGTAATTTGTTTTAGCCCTTGTCTCCTTCCTCTACACCGCCTCACCATATGAATCTGGTTGCAGCCGCTACTGGCTCAGTGCAACAATTGTTCTGTAAGGTGGATAAAATTGCATTTACTTTTATTAGTCCTGCCATGGTTAGGTTCAGTACTTTAAAGCAGTTATGCATTAATAACCTTGCAAGATGCAAGAGAAACCTGCTCTGACTGACAAACCATCTTTTATACCTACCAGATGGACAGTTCCACTTTTTGAGCTGATTTTTATTGTGTTCAAAACTGTAACACATTTGAAGGGTCACCTTCATCTACAGTCCTTAGGGAAAAGGGATCCATGGTGGGCAACAACAGACATGATGAGCCACCAGTGGCGGCTCGCAGAGGTAACGCTGTGGGGCGGCGAGGCTGAGCGGGGCGGGGCTGGGTGGGGGGAAAGTGGAGTGTGACATACGATGGGAAAGTGGAGAGTAAAGAAATAAATAAATAAAAGCACTTACTTTGCGCTCGCAGCATCGCCGAGTTGCCCCACAGTGTTACCTGTGCGAGCCACCCTCACACCTAGAACGGGGGCTACTGGGCAAAAGATGAAAGGAGTTCGGTCATGTGGCGATTAGCCAATCACCTTCCCCTGGGTGAGCCCTCTACCTCACTGTAAACACATCTTCCTGTAAACAAAATTACTGTTCTCTGCATAGGATACTTTACTAGCCAAAATCAAGCCCTTTTCAGCATGATATGGGAGCAATGGGTAACTGGAGGAGTAGAGATTTTCACTAATCTTTGATAGGCAGCAATATGCTAGCTTTGGGATGAGCTTCCAGAGAGAAGGAGAGGATAGTTAGTGACTCAGTACTGCAAGCAACTCCAAATGTAAGCATTGCGGGACTGCTGGAAATATTAGGCAGGGAATGAGACAGACATTTAATTTGATTTGTTCTTGGGTTTCTGGCAATGAAGAGACTGATTTAGCTGTTTAAAAACCTCTGCATTGACTCTCAGAGAGAAAGTAGTCTGGCACTGAAGAAAATAACATTTGCATCCTACCATGGACAGAAAATCCTGTCTTCTTGACAGAGGATTGTGGAGAGAATTGTGTCCTCAGCTATGTAGCTTTGTCTTTTTCAAATTTAGGAATCAAATGAATTTTATTTGCATAGGTTATTTACAAAAATTACAAATACATCTCAAGGTTATTACAAGTACCTACACAGCAGTACAAGGCCCTCAAAGCCAGAAATTAAAACTGTTAACCCCTGATTTCTAATTTACAATAGCAATAATACTGAAGCTGTATAATTTAAACAGTACAATCTATAAAACTGAGATAGTAAAGATATAAAATGAAAGCCTCACCGTTTTTACAGCACTCTCCTAATTCCTCCATTAATTTAATGACTGCACCCATCAGCCGCATCTCTATCTTGAGTCACTAGAAATGGAAAGCTGCTCCGATGGCCAAGGAAGATAGCATCTTGCTGGCCCCAAAAGTAAAAGTGGTTCTGGTCCAGCCAAAAAGTCTGCTAGTCCAGTTGAATGTCTCTCTTCGAGCTACTGAGTCCAGGATATGCAGAAAAGAGGACAGATAGAACTATAACTACCTGGAAGGTAACCTAACAGATCAGACACAAACTGTTGTTTCGGTGTTGCCTGAGACAGCACATGTGCTGTCGCTTGCAAGGCATTTTGTTTACATCCAGTGGGCTTAGAGGCTGCCCACTGCTAAGTTTTGGTTGGCTTCATTGTCATCCTCATTTGCTTCCTTTTCATATCTTGGCACGTATGGCATTCAAATCTACTTCTTGTGTTTGTCCCTCCCCTGGAGCATGGCCCAAGTAATTCTGTACTTCCATTGCTCCCTTAATTGGGTGCTACTTTTTTTTCTTTTTGTCTAAGTACTAAACTTGAGTACATATCTGTTCTAGCAGTCTCCCTCATGTACGCTTCCTCCATATTGCTTCACCCTCTGTGTTACTTTGGCCCGCACATCCTCCATGTTGCTTTGGTCCCACCCTCCATCCTATTGATGTCTATATTGCTGCATACCACCAGTCCCCCCTTCCTCTCTTTGTTGTCGGTGCGCTTGCTCGCTAACCCGTCCCTTTCATATTGCCTTCAGTCTTCCCCTCCGTCTGTATTGCACCCCCACCTCCCACCCCACATTAAATACATAACAAAGGTTATGACGCTGGCTGTGATGTCCATGTTGCTCCCTCAATACGGTCTACCTTTGTGTTGCCCCTTGCTCTCACTCCCGCACCACCAGCAATAAAAACAAGTGCTATGTCATGGCCAGCAGCGCCTGCATCATAGTGCTTGTTTTTTAGGTCTCGCTGAGCCCCAGCGCTTGCGCTGGCTCGGAGAGACATTTTGTATCTGGGAATTTTCAAGTGCTGCCTGTGGCCTAAAGCTTGAGTGCACGCGAGCGTGCACGCGCGCAGCCGCCAATCACTGATGCGCGCGCATCACTCGCATGCCGTCCCGTCTTAGCGATCGCTTTGATCGCGATCGCTATTACCTTCGCTTTCACGGCGGCGCGGCCGTTACTTTCACGGCCGCGCGGCCAATGCTTGTTTTTCTTGAGCCTCGTGTCGCAAACATCCCATCATGCCCTATACCTCACCCTCAGGCCCTTTCGCCCCCTCCTTACCACAGTCTTGCCCTGCGGTAGACTATTGGTGTCAAAACCTGCAGCTTCCACGTTTGCGATATCATCACAGGCAGGTCCTACAGTTCCATCAACACACACGGCTCCCTCTATCATAGGGTTTGGCGAATCCATGTCTTGTTTGTCCCTATCCCTCGGCCACAGAACTGGAGGATGTGCACCAGCTTCTGCTAGTGGAGCAGCTCTGCCCTCAGGGGTTCACATCTTTCTGCAGCTTGCTCAACAGCAATGTTTCATATAACAAGCATACTTCGTTAAGATGTAGTTCTGGGACTGGAGAGCTGTGTTAAATCTTACTGATATTAACAATTCGCCTCCTTTGTCACTGTAAACCCCACCATCTGCCTTTCAAGGACAATCACGTGTTATATTTGGCATATGGTAGCGCAGCACGTGACTTAACATGGTGCACTGAGGCTAGGAGGTGCTTTGGCAAGGACGTCAGTCAAAGTGACCCCTTGTTGTCAGGCTGAACACAAACGTGTAATTCTATTGTGTCACTCTGCATGGCTTTGATAAGATCGACCACAACATTTTTCTTGCTCATTTGGAGTTAACATATAGGCTCAGAGTTGCTGTTTTTTCCAGTAGTTTACATTCTTATTAGACAACTGCAGCCATCAGTTAGAACTTGATTTATTCGCATCGAAAATCACGATGCCCTCTCCCAAGGCTATTTCCTCTCCCTTGCTCGCTCTAAAACAGAATCCCCCGCCTCACTGGGATTCTCAACAGCATAATTCAAATAAAAGTCACTAAGGACCAATAAATCGTTCGAAATAACTCAATGGGCTCCAAAAAGTGCAAAAATGAATAACAAACAATTGGCTATGTCTTAGTGGTCCAAAAAGTCTCAAACTAAAGTTCAAAAATAAATAATGAACAAGAGGGTTATGCCTTAATGATACTAAAACCAATATTTTCCTCAATGGTCAAATTAATGGGAAACTGTAACCTTTAGCTGCACCCAACCCATTGCCCTTACCCCAACTGCACGCGACACACTGCTGCGCTCCTCACACTGCTGCACGCCTCACACTGCTGCACACCGCACACTGCTACACGCCACACACTGCTGCACGCCACACACTGCGGCACGCCACACACTGCTGCACGCCACACACTGCTGCACGCCGCACACTGCTGCACGCCCCACACTTCTGCATGACGCACACTACCGCATGCTGCACACTGCTACACGCCTCACACTGCTACACGAAACACTGCTGCACGCCTCACACTGCTGCACACCACACACTGCTGCACGCCACACACTGCTGCACACCACACACTGCTGCACGCCGCACACTGCTGCACGCCGCACACTGCTGCACACCGCACACTGCCGCACGCCGCACACTGCTACACGCCACACACTGCTGCACGCCACACAATGCTGCACGCCACACACTGCTGCACACCACACACTGCTGCACGCCGCACACTGCTGCACGCCGCACACTGCTTTTATGCGAGTTTATGCTACTGACATTGTAAATGACAATGCCTTTTATTTGTTTTAAAACCAAAACATAAATAAAAGGCATTGTAATTTTACAATGCCAATAGCTCAAACTCTTATAAATGCGAGACCTATTGCATTGCAAATGCTTGTTTAAACTTTCAGCCATGCTGTACACCATGGCCAAAAAAAAACACTAGACAAGACAACGGCTCTTTTAGGCAACGCTTCTTCAATTTTTAGTCCCTTAGCTCAGCTCCTCCATTGCTCCCCCCCCCCCTTCACCAAAGAGGTTCTGGTTGTATCTTCCAGTCTTTGAACTTCTTTGTAACATTTGTCATTCATCTTATGACTGGAGAGCGCCAGGGTACACTGTTCGGGTGGATATGGAGCATTTATAGGTAATTTATTTATCCTGCTGCTAAGTACGTGTATTGTTTCCCTGGTGTACATTAAAATAGACGACTTTTCCCCCGAGGCATAAATAGTTGCAGAGCTGTTAGCCTTGTGTGTACTTACTTGTGTGTTTTAATATGTATGACTTTTGGGAACGACCTCTTTTTAACAAAGCGCATCAATAAGGTTTGTAGATAGCGCGCACCTATTTCCAGAGGCTTTCATGAATATGTTTGTCGGCGATGTAAAGAGGACGCATTTTAAGTGATGCTCTTGGCATGCCCCAGACCCTTGCGGGGGTTCTAGGTAATCCTTCCCCCTTCCTCGAGATCATGGGCGGCCGCAGGAGGGTTCCCCCTCAGGCCGCGTCAATATTTCCAAGGGTTTCACTTAAAGTTTGCTGCGCGCGCCTGATCACTGTCCGCTTTGATATGAACCTGGCAGGAGAGAATAGACGTCTACCGTGAAGCTGGGTGCACATTTTATTATGAACACAAAATCATTCGCTTTACATTGGAAAAGGCTTATTTTGCACACTCACTTATGCTCAGCTTTGACACACTATTTACATCGGGCGCCGAAACCTGTACTCGTGTCTAAAAACAACGCCGTGCACCAGAAACCCAAAGCGCCCATGCACCGAATAACAGCAACTCAACGAGTACATGTTTGGGAGCCCGATGTAAACATTGTGGCGTGTCAACAGAGGGCAGCATGATGACTGGCTACAGTCTCAAACCCACATGCTCTTCATAAAATGAGACTCAAAAGACTATTTACTTCGGTAAGAATATTTCCATAACATGTCCTATACTCATTCTTTTAAAAAAAAAAAACAAATGTTAAGCTTTCCAATTATAACACATCACTCATAAGTAAGGGGCCTATTTATGAAATAGTCACACAATGCAGCCCAGCAAGTCATCTTGCTGCGGCTCACTGCGTGACAGGGAATGTGCAGGAATTGCGCCCTTTTAAGGCAATACAGCGCATTCCTGCCTTTTCATCTGCACAGGTGCCCTTTCGACAGCCAGGCGCCAACGCAGGCACCCTTGCAATATGGTGCAAGAGTGCCAGTGTTGCATGCAGGATTGTTTCTGTGCAGGAAGGGGTACCTTCCTGCCAGTAGCGGCCCGTGGAGCGAATTCCGTAGGGCGGTGAGGCAGGGGATGGGCAGGGTAGGGGGTAGTAAACACCGGAATATGGATGAACGGAGGTAGGTAAATATTTCAATAAATAAAACTAATTTCGTTGTGCGCGCTGCATCGCAAAATGTGATGCAGCGCGCGCAACGAAATTCATTTTATTTATTTAAATGTTTACCTACCTTCATTCATCCATAATCCGGTGTTTACTACCCCCCACCCTCGCCCCTCCACCGCCCCACCTTACCGCCCCACGGAACTCCCTCCACGGGCCACTACTGCTTCCTGCACAAAAACAATCCAGAGAGGCATTTTCCTCTTTCTATGTTGTAGATTTTCAAACATTTTGCACTGGGTTAGCATCACAAAAGTGTCGCTAACCAGCACAAAATGTTTTTTTCAAAGTACCCTACAAGTAACGCAAAGTAGCACAAAGCATTGCTTTGAATTACTTAGCGTCAAGGGGGCGTTACATGGGTGATACATGGGTGTTCCCATGCAACCACCCATGCCTTTTGACGCAAAACCCTATCTCCAAACAATTGTAGACAGGGTTTTGCACCAAAAGTTAACACCATCTGGAAGGAGACGTTAAGAGGAGTAATATATTATTTTTCCATTCTTTCCCTACTTTGCATGTGTGCTGCACTGTGCAGCACACAAACAAAGTGGAAAAAGCTTTTGAACTTGTCTAGGCATAGTATTTTGTACAGGAAGGATATCCTTCCTGTACAAAACCTATGCTAGACTCAGGCATGCACCTTAGCGCGATGTGTGGCTGGTGCATGGTAGCTGAAATCAGCACCAGCGGTAGGGAGACAGGAGGAGAGAGCCATATATCTGGAGATGTGACGCTATCCTGCTCCCTCCCTGTCATGCAATGCAGCGCAGCATTTTTGGCTGCTGCGCTGTATTTCATGACTTCTTTGAAAATCTCCCCTTATGTGTGCTGCAGAATGCAGAACACATAGAAAGAGGAACTAACGAGGAGAAATAAAGATACTTCTCCTTGTTACACCTTTCCTGGGAAGCAGTGGCATAACATAGGCATCACCAGCCCCCCCAGTGCAAGGTGGCTCCTGAGCTCCAGGGGGCCCCCTCAGCACACTACCCTGGCTTGAGAGCTCTTGATTGAGTTTGAAGGGTGTCCCTCTGTGTACCTTGCAGGGGGGCCCCATCAAGTTTCGCTACACCACTGCTGGAAGACGTATCGTTTTTGGTGCATTTCCAGGCTTACCAGTTCTGGTAAAACTGGAAAAACTGCAAAATTATGGGAGTTACATCGGAACGCCCATTCAACGCCCATGGAACGCATTTGTGTCTGCTATGGACTAGCAAAGGCACCCTTGCGTCATGGTGTTACTGGTAGGATTGTTTTTGTGCAGGAAGGAACACCATTAAATCAGGAAATGCATGAAAATCCCTGGTTGGATACGTGGGAACACCCAGGGTCCATTCATGGATCCTCTTCCTAACGCAGAATAACACAAGGCAGCGACTTGTGCTGCCTTGCTTATTCCAGATTACTATATAACGCAGAGCCAGGCAAGGTGGCTCTGCATGGCATAGTTAATCTGACATAAGGGCTTGCGATGCTGTGTGTAACTCAAGGGCAATGCAAGCCCTTGATAAATCTGCCCCATATTGTAGTGGAGGATTGCATTTTAGGATAGGTAGGTATAAAGCAGGTAAGCTTTCTTAACTCTTTGAACATGAATTTAATGATTCTATACACATATTTCATGTCAGTGTTGCTGTTCAAGAATTTATAATCCACTCTACCATTTTTAAGACCATTCTTCCACCGGAGATACTTCTGTGGCTCATACCACGGGCCAATCGGGTAATCTTGCATTACTCAAACACATACATTATGGGGCCATATTTATCAATCTTTCACGCAATGCAACGCAGCAAGCCACCTTGCTGCGCTGCATGAAAACATTTGGCTGCCTGGCGCCATTGCAGGCACCCTTGAATCATGTAGCAAGGGTGCCTGTGTTGCATGCAGGATTGTTTTTGTGCACGAAGAGGCACCTTCCTGTACAAAAACAATCCTGAGTGGCATTTTTCTCTTTCTATGTGAGCTACAGAATGCAGCACACGTAGAAAGAGGAAAAAACAAGGAGAAATAAAGATATTTCTCCTTGTTAGGTCGCACCATGGAGGAGTAGCATTTTGACACATTCCCAGTTCTATCACTAATGGTAAATCTGGGCGTGCACCAAAATCCATGGGTGGATGCGTGGGAACACCCACGCTCCACCCATGGAACACCTCCCTGCCACAGAGTAACGCATGGTAGGCATTTGCGCTGCCTTGCGTTGCTCTAGATTTTTCAAGTCATGCAGGGCCAGGCAAGGTGGCCTTGCGTGGCTTGATAACTCTCTCACTTAGGTTTGGTGTCGCCTTGCACCCCCTTGCATGGTGCAAGAAAAACACAAAACTTTGATAAATATGCCCCTTTATATCCCTATTACATGCCTTTTCTTGGAGACCAGCAAAGGGGACTAATGTGGCGGTCAAGCTAGCTTCGGTTTAGAGGATGGGGTACTGATAGGTGTTCTTGTACGTTTTATAGCAGTCCCCCCCACAGCAGTCTACTGCCCAGAGGCAGTTCCATTGTTGATGATTCCTGCTTTACTGTCGTTTTTGAGTTACGTACTTTTCCCACGCCATAACCTTGAACGCTCCACAGTTCTTTCAGTCACTTTTTCCGAAGCTCTTGGGATGAGAAAGTCATTCTAGTCCAGTTTACACTGCAGCCTTCAAATGTGCCATCTCAGCTTTTGAACATCCGCCTGCTCCCAAACATGTGGCAATGTGAGCTTGAGGGCGCTTCAGCATCCAAAGGAAATTGAAATCCATGGTAAAGGCAAACACACAATCAAACAACTGAGGAATATTTACATTATGTGGGAAAGGCGGTGTGGCCTACTCCCCCGGCATGACAAGAACTTCTCATTCTCTGCACTGAGGCACGTGGGTGTCCTCGACTGACGCCCCTGGAAGTACGTGGCACGCACAGCACGTCTTGCTGGCTCAGCAACGTGCATTGCAAACCCTTCTCGCAGCTCTGTACACCAAGAGTGGTAAACAAACCCCTCGTGCCATGTCCACTACAGAACTCAGTCTGCTGTGAAAAGGTGCCATTCTGCCTTGTAGAATGCCTGACGTGATACACATTTTGTACACTGAAAATAAAGTAATATTTGATAACTGTGACTATCGGAGCGCGATGGTCTGTGTGACACAGTAACCAGGAGGTAGAAAGTCGAGTCATCTTACTCCAACATGGCTGTCTATGATTTTTAACTGAGATTATGAGACAATTTTGTATTCATAGTGGCGCCACATCCATGTCCAATAAGAACCAATTCACAAACACATTTCAAATCTGCAGATGCAGGGGCGTATGCCTGCATAGGGCACAGATGTCCAGCTGTTACTGGATGCGGTGTATTGCCTGTTACTTACGGAGTTGTGGAGTGAAAATGTATTGCAAGACATTTATCAATGTGAAGTCTTCCCTTCATTCTAGATCTCTGTGAAAATGGAGGATTTCAAGGCACTTCCACGCACTTAGGCTCTGATTATCCGGTGGCCGGATATATGTGTGGGGATACTGTGTGGCCAGAAAGCAATCCAGCTAGTGTGAATGTTTGCCCCCAGAATGGGGAATAACAGGTGTACCCGTAATTATTGGATCCAAATTCACTTGTGGCGTCGCATTCTGGGAACAATTTGGCTTCGATCCATTTACCACCTGCTGTAGGTAGGTGGTAAATGGATTCACGCGGGCGGGTACCGGGCCGGAGGATGGGGAGGACACCAGATGATAGCAGAGGCCGTGGGCAGGCTTCTTCCATGCTGCCCCTGGGACATGGGAGGGGACTGATTGGCGGCTGCGACGAGTCTGTCCCTCATCTGATTTTTCCGATCGGTATATTTGGGTCCAGGGTTCAGGCATTCGAGTACTCTAGGTGCTGACCACGGGGGCGTCCAACCTATAATCAGGCCCTTACAGCAGCACTTGTTTCTGGGTCATAAGAGGATACAGTGTAGAAATGTATATACTTGTGGTAAAGAATTTACACACAAAGTTGCAACTGTGTAGGATGTTCAAATCCTTTACATCAAATGGTCCCTGCCGCTCCTTGCCTTGAAACCGGCGTCTCAGCCCCCAAACAAAAACACACGGATCTCCTCTTTTAGAAATACGATCAGGTTTATCATTCAGTGTTACACTTCCTCTACACATAAGTCAGACCTACGAACGGAAAGTGGTTCAACAACATCAGGAACAAAATGTATGGATTTACTTTATGTTTTGGAATCAACATATCGGGGGTGGGAGCTTATGTCACAAATACAGAGAAGGGTGTGTAAAAAACGACACAGCTTCCAGCCACAGACAGAGCCCAACGTCTTCTGTCTTGAACGACTCTTCATTATTCCCATGGCTGTATCAGTGGTTTGAGGTATGGGCACACATTACTGTGAGAATTCCCAAGCTAAAATGGGACAAAGTAGTTCAATCAATAAAAACTTTATTCGGTTTGGCAATTACAAACCATGAAAGCATTTACATGTAAAAAACAGTGAGATTATTGCAGTTACTGTCATTTCAATATAAAAAAGAGGACGAAAAGCATTTTAAAAAGGAAATATTTAAAAAAAGTAGATTTTTTCCTGCTAATTAAAAATGTGCAAAATTGGGGTCGTGGGTGCCTGTTACTTGCGTATACATTTTGCTATAGTTCAAATTCAAAAAAATTTTGAAATCATACTTTCAGTTTGTCAGAATTCAGTTTAAAGGTTCGTTCTATGTCGCACACAGAATTTTAAGAACTTCAACATATTTGCTACCACTAGTGCTGAGTTTAACATCTGAAGAGCCAGTAGAGCTGGACGACACTGCTTGAGGGCCAACAATTTGAGTAAGGGTATAAGATACAGCTTTCTAGGTACAGTGTAAAAGTTACAAAACATGATTACGTGCAAAGTCGACTGGGGGGAGATATCGTCACAAGGACACGGAGTCAGTTGGATGGCCCAGTCGTTTGCCGACGGAAAGGTGATTAATCTGTGGAACATGTTGAGTCGAAATCTTGTTAGTAAAATTTTTTCGTAGTTACTTAGACTTAGATTCAGGTAGGGCTCCATTTTATCTGTGGTTTGAATGGAGAGGGAGTGCTGGACGGAAGATTTTGTCGTTTCAAGAACCAGGCGTAGATCTGCTGAATGGGTTAGGCACGCGTCTCGGAGGTTCTTTCTTGATATTGAATTCAGATTTTGGGGATTGAGGTAAAAATGTTTGAGTCCCATATCTGAGAAAGACTTTTTAACGTACGATAACCAGGTGATTTTGGATTCGTGGTCCAGGTTCATACAGTCTGTGATAAGTGCCTGTGTTAGTTTTAGTTCTGTTGTAGTCCAAATAGGATGCCAGAGAAGAATTGGTTGCATCCGTATCACATCAGTAATGTGTGGAAGACCCAGTTCACTGTGGATGTTAAAGGTTGAGGTAGACGAAGGGACGGCCAGTAAAAATTTTAAAAATGTATTCTCTACCTTTTGAATAGGATCTACTTTTACGTTGCCCCATATTCCTGCCCCGTAAATCGCCGTACTGACACATCTTGAGTGGTAAATGTCCAGCATTTCCTTTGACGTTCTCTTGCCCAGATTTCTGGCTAGCTTGGTCAGAGCTGTTGTGGCTTTTTGGAATTGGAGTTTTCTATTCTCTATTGAGCTTTTCCAGGTGCCTTTGCTGTCTATTACTACTCCCAAGTATGGATAGGTATTAGTATTTTCTACCTGTATGTTATTTAAGAAGATGTTATTTTTCCCTTTTCGAATTTTGTTACCTGATGTCATTATGAATGTTTTTTTGACATTGATGTTTAAGTTCAGGTTATGCATGAAGGTTGTGTATCTGTCCAGTGCGCGTTGAAGTGCGAGGGGAGTGCGGGCAATTATGACTGCGTCATCCGCATAGAGGAGAGCGGGGATTGGGCGTTTTTGAACATATGGCTGGTCCTGGCTACCCTTCAACAGGGCTGCTTCCAAACCGTTAGTGTACAAATTAAAAAGGAAGGGAGCCAGGACACAGCCTTGCCTCACTCCCCGCTCAACTCCGAATGGTGACGTTAGTTGCGCCCCTGTACCATATCTTACTCTTGTGGTCGCGTTAGAGTAGATTTCCCTAATGAAGTTGACCAATTTAATATCAGCTCCCAGTTCGATCATTATGCTCCACAGCTTGTTATGAGCCACGCAGTCAAAGGCTGCGGAGAGGTCTACGTATGCCATGCAGAGGCTGCCACCCTTTGCCTGGACATACTTCCCTCTCAAAAGTATGAGGTTTAGAACCTGCTCGGTGGTGCCTCTCCCCTCCCTGAAGCCGAATTGCAGATCAGATAGTATGTTGTTTGTTTCCACCCAGTCTTGCAAGCATGCCAGAAGAATTCTCCCTACTATTTTTCCTAGGGAGTCTAATAGGGATATAGGTCTGTAGGACGTTGGGCTATTTCTGTTGCCTTTTTTGAAGATGGGAACTAAGATAGAGTCCGACCAAGAATCAGGCAGTCCTACCTTTCCTATTGCCACTAGGACTTTGAGTAGTAGGGGGGCCCAAAGATCTGTGTTTGATTTGTAGAGGTCCATAGGGACCCCGTCAGGGCCCGGGGCCTTCCCTGATCTACTTGAGTTCAGTGCCAGTTTGACCTCAGAAAAGTTAAATTCCAGGTCTAAGGGGTCAGTCAGATCTATTGGTAAGATGTAAGTCTGACTGCCTATCCCCTCAGGATTTGCAAATATTTCGGAAAAGTGCTTTATCCACTCTTCTTCCGTTATAGTTGTTTCAATTAATCCGCGGTCTTTAGGGCCTGATAAAAATGGGGAATTAACAATCTCCCAAAAGGTAGCCGGGTCGTTGTTATTACAGCTATCATGGAGAGCGATCCAATGTGCCTCTTTTAATTCTTTCTTCCTGGTTTTTAGTGCTAAATTATATACTTTCCTAGCTTGTGAGACCTCTATGGCGTCCCTTGGGGTTTTATGTAGGGTTGTTTTTAGTGTTTTGTGTGCTATAGTGCACTCTGAATTAAACCACCGAAACTTAGGGTTCTTTTTTTTGTTCGTCTTCCCACTGGACTTCGTGGTCAAGGCGTTGTTGACTTCTAATATTATTTTATCATAGTTTATTAAGATCTCACGTGGGGACGATGTGTCCGTTAAGCATACTAGGAAGGCTGGGCGAGCTGCTTTGAGTATAGTTTCAAGAGTAGCTATAGGGTCGATGTGGGTCCATTTTAGTGCATAGCCATTTAGTCGAGGCATTGAAATAAGATCATCATGATAGAATGTTTGGGGCTTTTTTTGGGGAGCAGTAGTTCGAATGGTGATTGATAGTGGAAAGTGGTCACTGAACGCGCAGTCGTGGGTGGTGACCGCGCTAATCAATTCTGGGGGATTATTTCCCACCAAAATGAAGTCAATACATGAAGATGATCCTCTGCCGTTGAAGGTTGGGGCAAAGGCGGCTGGGGGATTAAGCAATTCATTTGCGAAGGCTAGTTGGAGGAGAGTCATGGTCTCGTTCAGGAGCGACCCCTTTTGGCAGTGGGGAAAGTGTGTGATGTTATTGTTTAAATGATCTGTGTAGCCACAGTTGCCTTTGTGTCTGTTCTTACACAATGTGAGGTTAAAGTCTCCTCCCCATATTAGTGTTGGTTCTTTTCCTTTGTTTTGATTAATATGTTTAGATAGGAAATGACGTATTTCTTTTATGGTCTCCATGAATTTTGCGTCTGCGAGATTGTTATATAAATTGACTATCAGGAAGTCTGGCATTTTAGTTATGGTTAATCGTAGTATTTGGTAGTGTGTCTCGTTTTTAAGGGTTTGAGCTTTTAGGGTGGGAATTAAATTTGAAACATAGGTCACAAGGCCGCCCTTTGCTCTGCCCGAGGTTGAAGCCAGGGCTGAGCTAAAAAAAGTTTTGTAACCATTGATGTGGATAGGTGTAATTGCCCAAGTTTCCTGTAAGGAGACGATATCGCTTTCTTTTACGAAGTTTATCCATCCCTCATTGTTGACCTTTGATCTAAGGCCTGAAACATTCCAAAAGGTTATGTTCAGGTCTTGATCCGGCAAGTGGTTGTTATATGAGTTGTTAAAAATTCTCGGGACGTTTAATTTGACTCCGGGAGGATCCTTGGGTGGGCTTGTATTGCCCAGGTTACATTGTCCCTCTGTAGTGAGGGGTGTATTATTAGTCGCACTGTTGGATTTTAAGGTGAGGGGCTCCCCTGTTAGGGCGATGGACGCGGGATGGCAGGGAGTGGAATGAGATGTACTATTTGCCTGTCTTAGATTGGTGATGGAATATTTTTTACCGATAGTGTGGTTCTGATTTGCAATCGTGGCGGTGGGTTTTACTGGTGATGTTAGTTGTCAGTCCACCTCCTCTAGTGATGCAAGTTGTTCGAACCTGTTTTGTAACAGGATACACCCATTCCTTGTGTGGTTGTTTCTTGATTGCATGTGGTAGAAAGAGTCGAGCGGCTCCATTTTGACTAATGTATTTTCTTGTGTTGTTCCCTTATTGATCCTAAGAAGAGACCGCACCAGACCAGGTGATTTAAAGTTTACAACTATACAATCTCCAGTAGTGCTTTTCTGAGAGTCGCCCACCCAGCCCACTCTCCTGACCATCAAGATATGGTTGATGTGGTTAGGGTGGAAAAAGGTGTGTTTGAAGAGCCAATCCGAAACCTTGTTTCTGAGTGAGACCCATGACTCATTTGAGCCTTTGTTTAGGGGTGGAACGCCTGTTAGGACTAATACATAGGGTGCAGCGGCCGATGGTAAATTTAGACATTCTTCATTTGGCACTGGGGGGATTTTTGTCAGGGTTGGTTTGCCTTGATTTTGTGTTCTGTTTGAGTTTGTTACTTTTTCTACTGTGGGATTTATTGTGTTTACTCCCGTGTTGCCCGGGTTATTTGCCAATATAACGGTAGTGTGGGGGGTAGGATTTTTTCCAATTAAGTTATTATGATTGTCTACTATGGGGGGTGGGGACTGTGCCTCCTGGGGAATGGATTGTCTGTTAGTGTCCTGTAGGCAATGCAGATTTGGTCGTGATCTGCCCTCGAGTACCATTTTCTCTAGTTGGGCAAATTTATCTTCAAAGACAGCAAAGAGTGTAGAAATCGTTTCGCTCATTTTCTCCTCTATTACTTGGTTCACAGCTTTTTCGATAGACTTTACGGTTTGTTTAGATGTTGTCGCTATTGTTTTGTTTAAAGTTTCTATTTTAGCGAGGAGATTAAGGTTACTTTCCTCGGTCTGTGTACCTATATTGCGGGAGGTAGGATGGGGTATAATCTTGCCCTCTTTGATAGTGCGTCCTTTTGGAATTGCCCCTCTTCCGCCTAGCTGTTTTGATTTAATTTTTGTTTTTCCCCGAGTTTGAGGTCCTTTGGTTTTTGGAGGAGTAGGTGTTAGTACTACCTCTGTGCACTCCGGGGATTTTAAGGGGGAAGAAACTGGGGGGTCAGGAGAGAATAGCAGGGTAGGTGAGTTATTCATTGGGGAGACGCTTACAACGTCGGGGGGTCTGGGTGTTCTGTTAGTTGGATCTAGCGATAGCCTTCTTTCGGTGGACAGTATTTCCTGGTCAAGTAGTGATTCTGCTCTCAGTAAGTAAGCGTCCAGGGTACCCACGGCGCGCTTACGTTTTTCCATACTTCGACGGGCAAGTATCGGGATATGTACAATCTGTAGTGGCCCTCTCTGTTATGTTGGCAGCCAGGTGTCGCTGAAATGTAACGTACCTTAGCTTCACTGTGGTCTTGTTTGCTGGCGGAAGGGAAATGTCCCTGCCCTGCCTCTGTCTGCCCCTGACGGCCACAGACGGCCCGCCCTTTGCCCGCGGCGACGCGACGCGGGAGGGAGACTGTGAATTTGTACTCCTCCGAGCACGTAGGCAACGCTTCCTGGTTCCGCCTACGGCCGCTGGGGAGCCTGGGAGTTGAGGTCCCTCCACACTGCGGCCGCGATGGTTTGGCAGTGCGGCGGCGGGAGGGAAGAGGGCTCCAGCGCCCGGGTCGGCCACAGGATTGCTCTGGTAGGTGCAAGGTCCGCTTTAAACAGTTCTTGGCTGGCTTGGTCCCCCGCTCCACCGGAGGGAGACTGTGAATTTGTACTCCTCCGAGCACGTAGGCAACGCTTCCTGGTTCCTCCTACGGCCGCTGGGGAGCCTGGGAGTTGAGGTCCCTCCACACTGCGGCCGCGATGGTTTGGCAGTGCGGCGGCGGGAGGGAAGAGGGCTCCAGCGCCCGGGTCGGCCACAGGATTGCTCTGGTAGGTGCAAGGTCCGCTTTAAACAGTTCTTGGCTGGCTTGGTCCCCCCCCAAAGTAGTTATTTTTATCTCTGTTGATACCATGCTAGCCTTATATTAGTAATAGTGGCTATGATTGCGGCCTAAAATATTTGTTAAAACTCCCCTTGCCCTGTTTATCTCTTTTAGTTATACAAATACTTCTTTAGGCTTCACATAGATAGTATTATTTTCTTATTATTTTTCTGGTGTTTGTTTCCGCTTCTTGTTCCAGCTGTTTTGTAAGAAACAAGATCATTCCTGACTGGTCGAGGAATACACCTATAATCTGCCTCATTGTTTCTTCTCTGAATGTTCTTATCTTTGTCTATTCGGAATCACCCACTCTGTCCCCCACACTGTGCCAAGGATTATGTATTAATCACTGGTACTGTATGGGGTGTGTTCGCAATTAGCTCTCTTCACTATGACTGTCAACCACTCGCCGTTTTCGGGCCCATAATCTAACTTCCGAGATATGCATCGGTTCAGTAGGACTAAGATCCACGGAACAAGGGAATTGATGGGGTTTGGGGTTCTCAAGAACGTCTACCTTTTTAGGTCTCGCCTGGCCATCCTTGCCAAGTTTTGTTCCTCTTAAACCAGTAGAGTTTGCTTTACATCTCAAGTAACAAGCATTGGCAGCCAATTGGTCTGCTATTAACCGCTGACCTGTAGCCTTTGCCAGTACTTATATTATTCCTGATTTTTTTTTTCTGAATACACATATTATGTAAAAATAAGCACTGACTAAAAGCCCATATGTATACTGCTTCATGTAAAAGCACATGTTAAAGAAAGTCCTTTTTGCAATTTGGTGTAAATCCGTTCAGTAGTTTTGGAGTTATTAAAGAAAAAAATATATAGATATTTGGACGGAACCTAATTCAGATCTCATGGTGAGATCTGATTGGCTGCCAGCACTTCCACCCAGGTAGTGTTGGCAACCATCTTGGGACTCCAGACTTAGGGCGAGTCCCAAGAAAAAACATAATAGGGAAATAAAAATCTCACAATTTTTATGTCTTGCTTGCCCTCTTCGCAGGTCCTAAATGTACTGAAGGGCAACATGTGGGCCCTGGTAAAGGAAAGGTTGCTTGGTATTATCAGCAGTGGTGTGAACCGAAACGCGAGGTCACTGCTTCAAACTAGCTCCGATAGATCTCTCCATGATGAAGCAGCAGGAGAGGGGGAAAATCACTTAATCTAGTCATGCCTACAAAAATGCATGTGTCCTTGTATAAAGTAACTGGTGCTAATGTAAAGCACTTCAATACCTTTGGGTGGTATTGGGGCTATATAAAACTGCACAAAAAAGAAACTGGTGCTAATGTAAAGCACACCACCACCTTCGGGTGGTGTTGACGCTATGTAAAACTGCACAAAACAAAATAGAATCACAGTGTTAGGCTGGTTAAAAGTATTGAATATGAGGAAATATACTGCATCGCCAGCCACATTAAAAGGACTAATTATACTATGTACAATCAATCAATTAATCAGGGGGTTTTAAAGTGTGGTACTCACCCGTGAGGGTCTCAAGGCGCTTGGAGGGGGGGTGCAACTCCGTGTCAGTCGAAGAGCCAGGTCTTGAGTTTCTTTCTGAAGGTGTTCAGAGTGGGGGCGCGTCTGATGTTGACTGGGAGCTTGTTCCAGGTCTTTGCTGTGAAGTATGAGAAGGCTCTACCACCTGCTCTGGTTCTGCAGATGCATGGGGTCTCTGCTAAGGGCGGTGTCAGCATAGCAGAGGTTCCTTTTGGGTACGTGGAAGGAGACTCTTTCATTCAGGTATTTGGGTCCGATGTTGTGGAGGGATTTGAAGGTGTGGGTTAGTAGCTTGAAAGTTACCCTCTTCTCGATGGGCAGCCAGTGGAGGTCTCGTGGGTGTGGGGTCATGTGTTCGTGTCGAGGGGTTCTGAGGATGATTCTGGCCGCGGGGTTCTAGATGGTTTGGAGCCTGTGTAGCAGGGTTTTGTTGATTCCGGCGTAGAGGGCGTTGCCGTAGTCTAGTCTGCTTGTTATTAGTGCGTGGGTGACGGTCTTTCTGCATTCGTGGGGGTTCCACCTGAAGGTCTTTCAGAGGATGCAGGGGAGTTTAAGCAGGTCGAGGCAACGGCGTTGATCTGGCGGGTCATTGTGAGGGAGCAGTCCAGGATGACGCTAAAGTTCTGGGCGTGGTCCATTGGCATGGGTGGGTGTCCAAAAGCAGGGGGTCACCAGGTGCTGTCCCATGCCATGGTGGAGGGTCCAGGGACGAGGACCTCGGACTTCTCCGAGTTCAGCTTTAGGCAGCTGTCGCTCATCCAGGCTGCGATGTCTTTCATTCCTTCTTGGAAGCTGAGTCTGGTGTCTTCAGGGTTCTTCGTGAGAGAGAGGATAAGCTGGGTGTCATCGGCATAAGATCCTATGCTGAACCCATGCTGTCTGATGATGGTGGCGAGGGGGGCCATGTAGATGTTGAAAAGCGAGTAGCTGAGCGAGGATCCTTGGGGTACTCCAGAGTGGATCTCTGTAGGTTTGGAGAGGAAGGGTGGGAGTCTGATCCTTTGGGTTCTGCCAATGAGGAATTATTGGGTTCAGTCGAGGGCGGTTCCCTGTATGACGGCGTCGTGGAATCTGGCGACGAGAGTGCGGTGGAGGGAAGGAGGGAGATGGGCCGGTAGTTTTGCAGGTCCGTTGGGTCAGCCGAGGGTTTCTTGAGGAGGGCCTTGACTTTTGCCCGCTTCCAGACATCTGGGAAGATGCTGGATTCGAGAGAGGTGTTCATGATCTGGCTTATCTCGGGAGATATGGCGGCGGCGGCTCTGTGGTAGATATGCGGCAGGCAGGAGTCCATGGGAGCTCCTGAGTGGGTGTTCTTCATGGTCTTCGTGGTGTCTTCAGTGGTGGCAGGCTTCCAGGTGGTGATGGCCGGACGGTTGTCGGTGGTGGTGGGGATGGTGGCGTCGGGAGTCTGTTCGCTGAAGGTGTCGTAGAGGGCATTGATTTTCATATGGAAGTAGTAGCTGAGCTTGTTGTAGAGGTCCTGGGATGGAGGGATGTCCGTGGCTTCGCTGGGGAGTTTGGTGAACTGCTATATGACGTTGAAGAGTTCCTTTGCATTGCTGGCATTGGAGCGGATTTGTTCTTGATTAAGGACTTCTTGGTAGTTCTTCTGCGCTGGTGGTATTCATTCATGGTTCCTATAGTTGTTCTGGTATTCTGTGGTTTTGTTGTTCTGCCAGAGTTTCTCGAGGCGTCTGCAGGAGCGTCTGGCTTTTTGGAGGTCGGT
The DNA here is from genome assembly GCF_964204655.1 of Triturus cristatus. NCBI lineage: Eukaryota > Metazoa > Chordata > Amphibia > Caudata > Salamandridae > Triturus > Triturus cristatus. The sequence continues at coordinate 651,741,827 of NC_140590.1, read as the reverse complement.
GGTGAACCAAGCTGCCTTTACAGGGCGTTGATTGACAGGGTGACAGAGGGGTGTGAGCTTGTTGGCGCAGCTGCAGATCCAGCGGTGTAGTTCTTTTGCTGCGAAGTTCGCATCGGTCGTGCCAGAGGTGGGGTCGTGGAGGAGGGTGGCATTGAGGAGTTCCTCTGTGATCTTGCTATAGTTCCTTTTAGGCAGGTGCGGGGCGGGTTTGGGTGCGGTGGTGGTGTTGAAGGTGAAGTGTACGCAGTGGTGATCTGTCCAGATGGGCTGCGTGGTGTGGCTGAAGCAGATGTTAGTCCCTCCTGCAAAGATGAGGTTAGTCCCTCCTGCGAAGATGGGGTTGAGTGTGAGTCCGGCTTTGTGGGTGGGGGTGGTCAAATGCTGCTTCAGTCCCAGGTTGTCAAGGTTGTCGAGGAGGGTGGTGGAGTCAGGGTTCCAGTGGTTGTCGACGTGGAAGTTCAGGTCTCTGATGAGTATGCAGTCTGCAGAGGCGATGGCGTGGGGTGCGACGAGGTAGGATACGGTGGTGGCGGAAGAGGCGCGAGGCCCGGGGGGTCTGTAGATGAGGGTCCTGCATAGCGTGGTTTTGGGGTTGGTTTGGATCTGGAAGTGGAGGTGTTCTGTGTTGGAGAGGGGGTCGCTTGTGCTGGAGGTGGAGAGTCGGAGGGAGATCTTGTGTGCGATGGCGTGTTCTCCTCCTGGACGGTGGGGGCGGTCCTTTCTCTTGATCTTGTATCTATCGGGGATGGCGGTGGCGATGTCGGGGGCGGAGGTGGCCTTGGTCCATGTTTCCGTGAGGAAGGCGACGTCTGGCGAGATGGTGTTGAGCAGGTCCCTGATATCCATGGCATGTCTGTGGAGGGAGCGCACATTGAGGAGGTTGCATGTCTGAACTTCGGTGGTGTGGGTGTCCGTTGAGGGTTCAGCGGGCGTGGGTATGGTATTCTGCATCCTATTTCTAACATCTTACTCTAGCCATTTTAACATATCTCCCTGTGAGCCCTTGCTTCAACATTGCAGCTGTGACATCAGAGTCCTGGAATCTTGTAGTTACCAAGCTCCACTGTGGAATGTATGCTTTTGATTCACTGATCAGTTACTCTGGAGCCAGCACTGTAGCTGAAGCTAGCAGGCTGGGGTGTCAAGTTCTACATGAATAAAGAACCTTTTTTACCATATCTTTGGTGTCTGGAGGAGCTTTACAGTGGGCGGGCTGTTGGTGGTGAAGGATTGTCGGCATTGTCTGCAGGAGAACTGGCCGAGGGTGGTGTTCGGCCTCGATCTCTGGCAGTTGTTGTTTCTTCTGGGATTGAGTGCGAGGAGGTTGGCAGGGTTGTAGTGGAGGATGGCCGGAGAACCAGGGTCCCTGGCGCTGGCCGCGGTCAGGTGGGAGACGGGCTTGCCATTGATGTGCCAACGGCGCGGCCACCTTTAAGTAGGGGAGGAGGGCGGGAAACGCAGCTGGGAGGCGGGTAAGCAGGAGGCAGGAAACCAGCAGCAGCGGGCACAGGCATAGTGGAAAAAGGATGGATAAAATACAGAGAGGGGGCAGAACAGGGTAGAGGTAGAAGGCAGAAAACGGGGCAGAACAGGGCAGAAGTAGATGGCAGAAAAGAGGGCAGAACCGGGAAGAGGCAGAAGGCAGAAAAGAGCGCACAATGGGGCAGAGGCAGAAGGCAGAAAACGGGGCAGAACGGATCAGAGGCAGAAGGCAGAAAATGGGGCAGAACGGGTTGGAAGGCAGAACGGAGAACAGCAGGCAGAGAGAGGCAGAGAGAGGCGCACGGGAAGCGGAGGAAGGCAGAGAAGGTGCTTGAACAGCAGAGCTGCGGGGGAGAGCAGGCAGACCTTAATGACATCAAGCCTCATCCTGGCTCCTTTGAAGAGAATATAAGCTAAACAACAATGGCACACAGAAACACTTCACTGGGGAACGCAGAAAAAAATAAGAAAGTGTCCCGACGGGAAATTTTGAAGAAATAGAGTCCCACCCTGTAAATTGAAATGCAACAAGGTGAGACAGGAACAGTTTAATTATTTCATACAGGAGAAACGTGGCTATGCAATTGCAATGGAAGACACGGGTATGTTAGAAGCTCGACATGCCCTGTGATAATTTATACCTGATTCACTTGAGGTTTGATTTTCCAGCTATAAATACCATTGCCGAACAACCACATATGGTGTAAACACTGCACATGTGCCAAGTAATAGCAGGCGTGCACACAAGCTCCAATCAGCACATCAGCTATACACTTACAGGACATTAAAAGGCAGAACACCATCACTCACTAGAATGAAACAGACTACAATCAGGGTTTAAGGCAGTGACGGGATCGGGGAAAGGGGTGATTTGTGGATGGGGTAAACACCGGGAAGTGCAAGGGAGCAAGCAGAGATGGGAGGGAGGAGGTGGGGGAAACGGAAAGCAGCAATGAAGGAAAAAGTAGGGACGGGGCAGGTGGTGATCTGTGTACGGGGCATGAGGGTGGGTGGGAGGAGACGGAGCTGGTAAAAGCACGAGCACTGTGTAGAGATAATGAAAGAAAAAAGTAGGCACTAAAATGGTCGTAAAGATGGGAATAGTAGATGTTTATAAGTACTTGGTCTATGCCCTGGTTGAGGTATTTAAACACAAGAAGAGGCATGATCATGCATGCAGGGACAAATGGTGACAAAGAATATGAGACAGAGGATGAAGGGAGAAAATGGGAAGCATGTGGGTGAGCTGAAGCCCTTAGATTAAACACAACCAGGGCGGTTCCTGTATAAGAGCATTGGGGGCAGAGCCCCACTCTTCTTGGAGGAAGGAGAAAGAGATTGGAAGACTGGTGTGAGGGGAGGCATTCATACTGCCCAGTCATTTCTAATCCTCCGATGCTTTCTACAATGTTATTCAAGTTTAACATTTTGATGCTTTATTGTATTCCTTCACCTATGTATGCATAATTGCCTTGAAGTGCGCTAGATAATGAAAAATGTCCTAGCTAGCGTAACGGGAAGTTTCAATTCTATTAAGGACTCGGAGGTGAGGATTATGCTCTACTTTCTTCACTTTATTAGTAGCAGCCTTTCAAAGTCACAAACTAACATTCCCATGAACCATAGGGAATAAACACAAAAAAGTCATAGAGTGTCCACACTGCAGAGCGTCCCATCAGTGCACGAATCAGGAGCCTCCAGCCCAACTATAGTCCTCTGTTTGTGGCGACTCTTCCTCTTTCGTCGCTCGGTCAGCCTCCGCATTCACCTCAGGAATCTTGTTTATTCGAGTCTCCTGGAATTATAAAAGAAGGCGTAAGCGATAGAAATGGCTAAGGAAAGAAATCCTGCGGAGAAAGTCCGTCAGAGCATATGCAACAAAGCCACAGAATGTCACGTACTCCAGTATGTTACAAAGACACAGAATGTCACGTAAATTCATTACTTACTCCAGTACGAGGGAGGGAAGACAACGCAGATGTACCCTGGGTGGGATAATCCTCGCCTCCGAGTCCTTAATAGAATTTAAACTTTCCGTTACGCTAGCTAGGAAATTTTTCATTCTATGTCAGGACCGGAGGCGAGGATTATGCGAGTTTAAAGCTTGCTCACAACCAGATAAGCCATATCAATAACCGGTTTAAAGTAAAACCGCTTAAAGGTTGAGTCTCAGGACAAATCCGCTGCATTAAGGATGTCCTCCAGACGAGCTCCCAGGGTAAAAGCCTTGGAGTCCATCGCTCCTCTTGTGGAATGAGCACCGAAAGCTCTGAGGTCTATACCTGCTTCCTGCATGATCCACCGAACCCAACGTTCAATCGTGGGCGAAGATACTGCTTTGTGGGGCTTCTTGAGCGCTATCAGAAGCTGTCGTTCCCCCGGGGGTCTCAACTCCTCTGTCATCTCCTCATAGGCCTTTAGGCATGCAACAACACAGAGCTTAGGAGAATCAGGGAAAGCAGGATAGGAGACTGTGGTAGTTCCACACTTGGTGCGTCTACGAATGGTGAAAGTGACTCCGGTGGGTGAAAAAATCCGACCAGAGACATCTAAAGCTCTGACGTCAGAGACCCTCCTGCAGGAAATTAAACACAGCAGCATGGCCAATTTTGCTGAAAGCCTTATCCTAGATAGAAATCTATTCGGTTGCCAAGATTGTAAAAGGTTCAACACCCTATTGACATCCCATAACTGGGAATGACGCGACTCAGGGGGCAACGACAGGTGTATACCCCTGAGGAGTCTACAAACCAAGGGATGTTCCCCAACCGGGGTACCATCCAGCAGGGAATGGCCCGCCGAGATGGCGGATCTGAAGGTGTTGATGGTTCTACAGGCTAGACCCTCCTCTGCTAGGGAGGCCAGGAAATTTAAGATCGCTGTGACATCTGTTGCCACGGGATTGAAATTCCGTCGCAGACACCAACGACACCATCGTCTCCATGTGGATCGGTAACGTTTGATAGTGCTATCTGCCCAGGCCTTGGCCAAGAAAGACTCAGCCGCTCCCGAAAGGCCCGGGACTGACCATCGTCCCCTGTAATCCACCACACCATTAGAGTCAGGGAGCCCTGTTCGATCAACCGATGAGGACAGCCCTCCGGATTCAGAAGAAGAGTCGGAAACAGGGGGAGTCGGATCGGAAAATCCCAGGAAAGTTCCAGAAGAACTGGAAACCAGACTTGAGATCTCCAAATCGGCGTGATTAGGACAATGGTCGCTCGGTGCCGGCGAACCTGGGCTGAAACCCGGGTTATCATTGCGAACGGGGAAAAGCATAGCCTGTCTCGCCCTTCCAATCCTGAAGGAACGCATCCATGTGCTCCGCTAGAGGATCCGGTCTCCAACTGTAAAATCGTGCAATCTGGTAATCTAGGCGGGATGCGAAGAGGTCGATCGAGAAAGGACCCCAAATGCTCTGGAGATCTGCAAAGACTCGAGGGTGGAGCTTCCAGAGACTTAAGTCGTGGAAGTGGCGAGAATGGAAGTCTGCCACTTGGTTCTCCTGACCAGGCAGATACTCTGCCATGACGAGATCTGTCGATCCAGGCAGTAGTGCCAAAGAGTTGTCGCCCGGTCCGAAAGAGCTCTCGAGCGAGTGCCCCCGATATGGTTTATATACCGAACCGCCGACACATTGTCCATCCTGAGAAGGACTCAGGACCGAACCGACTCTCTGGTCCTTGATGGTGAAGGATCCTGCCAAAAGCTCCAGGCAGTTGATATGTAAACGTTGTTCCGACGGGGACCAGACGCCTCCCGTGGTGAATTCTCCACACCTCGCGCCCCATCCTGATCTGCTCGCGTCTGACTCTATAACGATATTGGGCGCGGAACAAAGATGGCTCGTCCATTCCAAGCCTCCATGTGCAACAGCCACCACTGGAGTTCCTTCCTGGTCTCTGCCGTCAGGGCCACCTTGAAAGAATAAGGGCGACCTCTGCGGAGGTGCTCCGCCTTGAGGCGCTGTAGGGCTCTGTAGTGGAGCGGCCCGGGGAAAATAGCCTGAATGGAGGCGGAGAGAAGCCCAACAATCCGAGCTAGCTGTCGAAGGGAGATCCGAGTAAGCGTTAAGGCTCTCCGCAATTCGTGACGGATTTTTGTCAGTTTCCGCGCAGGAAGACTCAGTGTAGATTCCACTGAATTGATCAGGAATCCGAGAAAGATTACTTTCTGAGAGGGCACTAGAGTAGATTTGCGCTCGTTCACCACAAATCCCGAATTGTGGAGGAGGTCTACCGCGGTTTGTAAGTGTCGCGACAGGGTGAGCGGGTCTTGCGCCATTAGCAGAATGTCGTCCAAATAGACTATGAGTCTCAAGCCGGACGCTCGAAGGCGTTCCACTGCTGGCTTCAAGACCTTGGTAAAACACCAAGGAGCGGAAGACAGACCGAAAGGAAGAGTGGTGAACTCGTAGGTTTTTCGCCGCCATTGAAATTGAAGGAACCTGCGGTGAGGGGGAAAGACAGGCACTGCTAAGTAAGCATCTTTGAGGTCGAGGCACGCTAGCCAGTGTCCCGGCCGCAGGATGTACCGAAGGAGGTGTATGCCCTCCATTTTGAAGTGGCGGTAAACCAGCCACTTGTTGAACTCCCGCAAATTGATGACCGGGCGCTGACCTCCACCCACTTTGTCTACCAAAAAGAGGTTGCTGAGAAACCCTCTTGGGTGCAAGACAGTCTCCTCTATCGCGCCTTTGGACAAAAGTGCCTGAACCTCCTGGTCGACCAATGCCGCCTCTACCTCGGAAAAATGAAGCGGCCTGGGGGGCCTTTCCTGCACCGGTGTTCCCTGGAATTCGATGTGAAACCCCCGTACTGTCTGCAGAACCCAGGCTTCCCCCGTGATAGAAACCCACATTAGGAAAAAATGCGCCAGCCAGCCCCCCACTTTTAGAAGGGAAGAAGGGAGTACACTCACCGGAAGAATTGGAGCCACCGCCTCCTCTGCCACCTCTGTTCTTGCCACGCCTACCCCTGGTGGGATAGAAGTTTCCAAAGCAGGCTTGGTCTTGATATTGCTGGTTGGAGCCTTGCCCTCTGCCCTGATTTGGACGGCCGGACTAGCGGCCCCTACCTCTTCCGGCCCCTCTGAAAACCCGAGGTCGGAAGACCTTTCTGATGGAAAATTGGGCCCGGTCTAGGGAGGTGAAGGTGTTAACGAACCTTCCCAACTCCTTGATGAAGGGTTCCCCGAAGAGGCCCCCTTGGGCTACAGGGCCCGCCTCCGTGTCCGCCAAGTCTCCTAGTTTGGGATCCACCTTAATGAGAAGCGACCTGCGGCGTTCGGTGGAAAGCGCGCAGTTGGCGTTGCCTAGGAACACCACAACACGCTGGGCCCATGAGGAAAGGTGATCAGGGGAGATTAATGAGCCAGAAACCTTGGCCTCTTCGGCCATGTCCAAGATTTTGGTGATGGGCCCCAAAATGTCCAGTAACTTATCCTGGCAGGCTCGCCAGATCGATCTATACCCTTTTTCGGGTCTTTTACAAACTTTTGGAGAAAAGTCGCCATTCTGGGGTCTATCTCAGGAGTCGCCGCCACTTTCCCATCTAAGGTAGGGCGTGGACACTCCGCCCTAAGGCAATTGCGAATGGCCGGTTCCAGCGGTTTCCTAATCCTGCTGGCGACATACTGCGCGACTTTCTCCGAGGGAGCCCAATCAGAGGAGCGTGGGTGCAACACGTCATCTGGGTCTAGCATGTCCGCACACAAATTGGTGCTAGTAGCAGGAGGTTTGGAAGGGAGCCACGGGCGGGAGTGATCGGAGGAAGCATCCCCGTCCCCTTGGTCATCTTGGTCGCCCCCAAGGGAGTGGAAGGCACGGGGGAAAGAGTAGTATCGGGTTTCGCTGGCGTGATGCAGCTAGACAGAAAAGCTTGCTTAAGACGAGCAAAAGGGTCAGAACCCGCCCCCGAATCCCTGGCCCATTTAGACGGAGGGGGATGATCATCCGAGGTAGGCTCGGTGGTGGACAAACCAGAGGCGGACGACTGCGCGGCTTTGGCCAACTTGTCACATGCCTGATCTATTTTTCGGGATAAGCGTTCCTCCAAGGGAGTCATGGCCATTTCCACCACCTTACAAATAGACTCGTCGACCGCCTCGTAAAAATCGTCCCCCCAGGGAAGAGCGCCTAAGGGATCCTCCTCCCACTGCTCCTCATAGACTGACTCGTCATGGGAAGCTTCCATTATTTGCGGGGAACAGTGGAACGTCCACTCTAAGCAAGGAAGATATCTTTAATATGGATGGCTGGGAAGCAGCCAAAGTATGGGCGGGCAAAGCTCGCAATTAGCAGGTATGAAAACCCTGGACCCCACACAGCCCTGGTGCCAAGGATATACAATGGGCAGTCTGCTTAACGAGAGCCCTGCAGTGCTAAAACTGCTGTACAGACTTTGGAGCCCCAAAGCGTTTTTGGCCTACAAGATACTGACCCCAAACAGGAATGCTTCCTGCAAGCTGCCTCAAGGCAGAGACTGACCCACGTAAGCGGGTGTTCTTGGGGCGTCAGGAGATGCTTGAAAATGCCTCTTGGCAAGTTCAGACCCTTAAAAGGGCGTGAAAGCAGACAAAGAACAAGGCTCGCTGATGCGGCGGTGCAGTGCTGGGTTCCGATGCATTGGAATGCCCGGAATCCCAAGTGCGCCCGCCGCGTCACGGGACGTCTCGAGCGCCCCTGGTGGCGTTCTCTCACCACCGCAAGCCGCAAACACTGCCGCTAGGGAGCTCACAGCAACTCCCACGGCTGAGGCGAAACGCCGAGTAGCGGCGTTTCATCAGACAAAGCAACGCGCACAATGCGGAAAGAATAAATAACGAAAGGTACTTGCCGGGAAAGGCACGTGCGGGTGATGCAACCGCTCCGTGAGGAAACGGAAATCGCCCGCTCCGCGCCGCAACGCTGAGCGCTAGCACAGCTAGAAAAACAAAACAGCTCAGGAAAAAGCCAATAAATTGTTTAGAAAAACGTTAACAGGCATAGAAATACTTTTAACGTATAAAGGCAGCAATAACAGTAAACATAAGAAACCCAAGGAAAGGTGTCTTAACTCGGCTGCAAGCAGCGAAGAAAGAGGAAGAGTCGCCACAAACAGAGGACTATAGTTGGGCTGGAGGCTCCTGATTGGTGCACTGATGGGACGCTCTGCAGTGTGTACACTCTATGACTCTTTTGTGTTTATTCCCTATGGTTCATGGGAATGTTAGTTTGTGACTTTGAAAGGCTGCTACTAATAAAATGAAGAAAGTAGAGCATAATCCTCGCCTCCGGTCCTGACATAGAATTGACATGTATGGATACTCATGTTGTGTGAAAACAGAATCTCAATAAAGCTGGTTTTAAAAAAAATCCCATCCTCCGAAAAGGTTTGAATCCCTAAACCTTTGCATGTTTCTTGGACTACAGAAGAAATAATGTGGGTTTTTTTATCACTGGAAATTTGAAGAGCATCCTGAATTATGGAATAAAATCTCTCAGCAACTTCTTCCCAACAGGGACAGTATCTGAGAGTGAACACGGCTTTGACCCACGGATGGGTGGGCAGCAGGGGTAGCTTTGATTCCTTTTCCAATGTTGTGGGATTCGTAGGTGACGCAGGAGTTGCAATAATTACAGGCGACAGAAAGAAACAAGCATACCAGTGTGTAACTGTTGTCCCTTTCATCATGGGTCATGACATGATACAAACAAGCTTGGTTTGGGGCGACCACTCTTCCAGGGCGGTCTCTCTATACTCTGTCGAGGTCTCTTTTACTGTTCTGTTTGATCCATGCTTGTTTCTCTGAATGGGATGTGATGTTTGATCCTGCAATGCACAAAAGTCTTTAGGAGTAGATATAGGAAATAAACCCGCTTGTAAGACATGCATAGCAAGGAAACAATAAAGTTCCATAGTCTGCCAACACATTTCCCTAGGGTGTACACAAATGTGATGGATGGAATGCTTGAGTATAAGAGCATTTAGCAACTTCTGCAAATACTTTACATTCTTAATAGATATCCCAGCAGAAGTGAGGAACCACCTTGCCCACCACCAAATCCCAAAGTTGTGGGCAACTTCAAAGATATTCATGGAGTCTGTTAACACACTCACTGTTCTGTTTATTGTTTAAAACGCAGATGGGAGTCAGTGCAATAAGGTTGTACACTTGCGTTGAATGCAAATGGTACAAATATCACCTTTCAACAATCATCATTTGTAAAGTACACACACAGTAACCAACTACAATCATCCCATAATAATTTTTAAGGCATAAGAAGTTCTTAAAATGACCGAGGTCCCTGTTGGGGGTTAGTGAATCCAGTAGATCAATCTGGGGCTTATTTAGAGGTTCTCTTACCAGAAGACAGTCTTGGGGCTTGCTTTTATCAAAGGTGGGTATCAAACAGTAACAAGATCTTTAACAGGTCAAACATGCAGTGGAGAGATGCTGTGAGTAAGTGGTAAGCAAAGGTGCAGCAATTGAATGAGGGACGGGAACAATAAGGGTGGACCAATCACAATGTTTTATGATGTCTTTTTGAGGTGGGCAGCTGCTATGACAGAGAGCAAGCAGGGAAGGAAACTTAGTGGCTAAGGGATCTAGAGCAGAGGAATCATGTGCAATGGGCCTTTCTTGATCCCAGTGGTTCTGCACCAATACCTGATGAGCACATCCATTGCATTCATTGTATTACAGTGTAAGGGGTTCATCACAGTTGGGAAACCCCACTGTAAGTGTAGACGTTAATGCCGGTTTGATCTACATGAAGGCTTGTTCTCCCTCTTCAGCTAAATTCAAATTCTCATGGATGTCTTTCATATTATGGTAGAAATAGTCGATTTATGTAAGCAACGCCTAGGATCTGAATTACTTCCTACAGTATTGCACCATTCCTAAGAAGGTGTATGCATAAGAGACTCTCTTAGAGCAGGCCAACTTATCGATGGCGTTTATTATAAATCTGCCCATTCTGCAGTTTCACCCCGAAGTTTTGCTGAACCTTATTTTTGTTGGCTATAGACCTTTGTGCACATTACCCCTGCTAACCAGAGGTAAATTATTTGTGCTCCTCCTTTCAACATGATGACATTGGCATACCCCCTGATTGGCATATTTGCCTTACCTCTAAGTCCCCAGTATATGGTACTCACAGGGTGCCCGAGGCCGATAAGTTAAATACCTTGAGAGGAAGTATAAGAGCCAGGAGGCAGCAGCACTCATTGTGCCACCCACTGCAATGACAATGCAAACATGACTGCAGGCCTGCCACTGGTAGCTTAGCTGTGCAGGTATAAACTGAAAATGTGATCTGTCAAAATAACCCCTTTTGGCAGGCTTAAATCCCTCATTTTAAATATTTATTAGTCACCCCTAAATAAGTCTTATTGCCCAATAAGGCTGGGTGCATGATATTTAAAAGTAGTACATGTAAAGAGTAATGTTAAACAGGCCCTTACAGTGACTAGCTCCTCAAATTTATTTTCACCTTAACATGGTTAGCTGTACTATAGCAAAACATTGGGCTATAATGTTAAGTTTAATAAATGTTGTCTCAACCTAGGATACTACTAGAAAAAATATTTCAAGGTCTCTATTTAATAGTCAAACTAAATCCAATATAATGGTAAAGTCAAATCGTGTCTTACTATTACAGAAAATGTACTTTAGAAAGATGACCTTTTGCCTGTCTAAAGCCTCTCTGTACCTTTCTGTAGATATTCAACTCTCACGTGGCAGCTTGATGGCTCACCTGTGGTGAAGAGTGAGCTATTCCCAGGACAGAGACAATGAGCTTTGGGTGTGGGGAGAAGTTGTACTCCACCTGAAAGGATGGCCTGGGGGCTGTTTCTAGACCCTCTGTCAATCAATCAATCAATCAATCAATCAATCAATCAATTATTTGTAAAGTGCATTACTCACCTGTGAGGGTCTCAAGGCGCTGGGGGGGGCTGCTGCTACTGCTCGAAAAGCCAGGTTTTGAGGAGTCTCCTGAAGGTCTGCAGGTCCTGGGTCTGCCTCAGGTGGATGTGGAAGGTGTTCCATGTCTTGGCGGCGAGGTGGGAGGATGATCTGCCGCTGGCAGTCGATCTGTGGATGCATGGAATGGTGGCGAGGGCAAGGTCAGTGGCGTGAAACTGGCGGTTCGGGGTGTAGAAGGTGGGTCGTTTGTTGAGGTATGATGGTCTGGCATTGTGGAGTGCTTTGTGAGCGTGGGTGAGGAGTTTGAAGGTGAGCCTCTTGTCGACAGGGAGCCAGTGCAGGTCTCTCAGGTGGGCTGTGATGTGGCTGTGGCGGGGGATGTCGAGGATGAGGCGTGCGGAGGCGTTCTGTATGCGTTGTAGTCTTTTCTGGAGTTTGGCCGTGATTCCCACATAGGGGGCGTTGCCGTAGTCCAGTCTGCTGCTGACGAGGGCCTGGATGACCGTGCTCCTTGTTCCGGTGGGGATCCATCTGTAGATCTGGCTAAGCCTGTGGAGGGTGTGGAAGCAGGAGGAGGAGATGGCGTGACTTACTGGGTCATTGTTAAAGATGAGTCTAGGATGAATCCCAGGTTGCGTGCGTGGTTGGTGGGTGCTGATGCAGCTCCCAGTGTGGCCGGCCACCAGGAGTCATCCCAGGCAGAGGGGGTGAAGCCGAGGATGAGGACCTCCGTCTTGTCCGAGTTCAGTTTTAAGCAGCTGTTCTTCATCCATTCGGCGACGGCCTTCGTTCCTTCTTGGAGGTTGGTTTTGGCAGTGGTGGGGTCCTTGGTGAGGGAGAGGATCAGCTGGGTGTCGTCGGTGTATGAGACGATGTTGAGGTCGTGCGATCGGACGATGTTGGTGAGCGGTGCCATGTAGACGTTGAAAAGGGTCGGGCTGAGGGATGATCCTTGGGGTGTGCCGCAGATGATCTTGGTGTCTCCCGAACGGAATGGAGGGAGGCAGACACTCTGGGTTCTGCCGGTGAGAAAGGGGGTGATCCAGTCCAGGGCTTTGTCGTGGATCTCTGCGTCGTGGAGGCGTGTGTGTGGAGTGTGGTGGCAGACAGTGTCGAAGGCGGCCGAGAGGTCCAGAAGGATGAGGGCCACGGTTTCGCCGTTGTCCAACAGGGTCCTGATGTCATCGGTGGCGGCAATGAGGGCGGTTTCGGTGCTGTGGTTGCTGCAGAATCCAGATTGGGACGAGTCCAGAGCGTTGTTCTCCTCGAGGAAGCGGGTCAGTTGCCTGTTGACAATTTTCTCGATGACTTTCGCCGGGAACGGGAGCAGGGAGATGGGCCGGAAGTTCTTGAGATCCTTCGGGTCCGCCTTGGGTTTCTTGAGTAAGGCGTTGATCTCGGCGTGCTTCCAGCTCTCCGGGAAGGTGGTGGTCTCAAAGGAGTTGTTGAAGATCTTTTGGAGATGGGGTGCGATGATGGAGCTCGCTTTGTTGAAGATGTGGTGGGGGCAGGGGTCGAATAGTGAGCCGGAGTGGATGGTGTTCATGATTTTGATGGTGTAGTCATCTTTGACGTGGGTCCAGGAGAGCAGGAGGTCAGTGTGGCTGGGAGGCCATGAGTCTGAGGTGACGGCGGCTGTCCGGGGTGTCTGGTTGTTGAAGCTGTCATTGATGTCTGCGATCTTGCGGTGAAAGAAGGTGTCTAGGGAGTCACAGAGGTCTTGCGACGGCAGGATATCATTAGAGTTGGACCTGGGGTTGGAGAGTTCCTTCACGATGTTGAAGAGCTCTTTGCTGTTGTGTGCGTTGTTGTCGATGCCTTCCTTGAAGCGGGTCCTTTTGGTGGTTCTGATGAGTTGGTGGTGCCTGTGGATGGCGTTCTTGAGGGCTGCGTGGTTGTCCGGTGCCAATTCTTCTCGAGTCTTTGGCAAGTCTGCTTGGAAGCCTGGAGGTCGGTGGTGAACCAGATGGCTTTTCTGTCGGTGCGTCTGTTTGAGGGTTTCTTGATTGGGGCGAGAGTATTGGCGCAGTCGTCGATCCATTGCTGGTGGGTCTCGGGTGAGGGTTGCAATTAGCTGGTCTTCGGTGACATTGTTCCATCTGAGGCGGGGGATCCGTTGCGGGTGGTGTTGCATGGTGGGTTTCTCAAAGGTGAAGTGGATGCAGCGGTGGTCGGTCCAGTAGAGTTCGGTGGTATGGCTGAAGGTGATGTGGTTGCTGGCGGAAAAGCTGGGGTTGAGCGTGTGTCGGGCGGAGTGGGTGGGAGTTGTGACGAGCTGTTTGAGTCCGAGGTTGTGAAGGTTGTCGAGCAGAGTGGTGGAGTTTCTGTCGGTGGCGTTCTCGAGGTGGAAGTTCAGGTTTCCGAAAAGGATGTAGTCTGTGGATGCAAGGGCGTGCGTGCTGACGGAGTCAGTGATGGAGCCTCTGAACTGTGGCTGGGGACCGGGGGTCTGTAGATGAGGGTTCCTCTGAGGGTGGTGTTGGGATTGATATGGATCTGGAAGTGCAGGTGTTTGGCAGCACGAAGGGTGTCTTTGGTGCTGGTTGAGATTCTGAGGGTATTCCTGTGGATGATGGCGATTCCTCCTCCTGGTCTGTTGGTGCGGTCCCTGCGGGTGATCTTGTAGCCATCCAGGATGGCTATGGCGATGTCGGGTGCCGAGGAGGGGTTCATCCAGGTCTCCATCAGGAGGGCGACGTCCAGGGAGGATGTGTCGAGTAGGTCCCAGAGTTCGATGGCGTGCTTGTGGATGGAGCGGGTGTTGAGTAGTATGCATCTGAGATGGTTGGGTCCTGCCCCGGTGGGCGGGGCAGTGGCTTGGATGCTGGTGAAGCTGCAGCTCTGGCAGGAGAAGGGTCCGTGGGTGAGTTTCGGGGTGGCCCAGAAGCAGGTGGATGATCGGCCGGCGTTGAGTTCGTGGAGGGTGCTGGCGTCGTAGCGGCGGCGGGCGTTGTGGTGGTCGCGGGGGCCAGGGAGTCTGGCACTGGGCGTGGTCCAGGCGCGGACGGGCGAAGATGCTTGTCTTTGGCGTAGCGTGGCCGCGCAGCAGCTGCCATTAAGAAGGGGAGGCGGGAGTGGGCACGAATGGGCGGGTGAGGGGGCGGAGCCGCAAGGGACGCAGCGGCAGGAAGGGAGAGAGGCAGAAAAGGCTGCAACGCTGGAAAAGAGCTACAGAGAGAAAACGGGCAGATAAGCAAAAACAGCCAAAAGGGAACAGCGAGAGCAGACAGAATACGTACGGCTCACCACTGGGCCACCAGGGATAAGGCGCAGGCAGGAGCCTGCGGGTGGAGGAGGGCCTCAAACTTGCAGCAGCAGCGAGGACAGGGAGCAGGAGCATGGGCACAGTCAAGTGGAGCTGCGCGACGTGGAGAGCGACCTGCCTGGAAACAGGGTCAAGGGTCGCTGGTGCACTTCAAGGTAACCTCCCCTGTCACAGGCAGATGTAGCTCACACATGAGTCTGCTTCCCCTTTTCTCCTTCTATTCAGCCAGGCACCAATCCCAGTGGGAGGCAGACTGCCTGAGAACTGGTTTAGAGTGACCACTGGGATGAGGTTGTGAGCATCCTGTTTGACATTAGAGTGTCAAATTCTACTTGAATGTCACATCCTGCTATACAGGTCTGCTGGGATTTTACATATAACATTTGGGGCGCATTTCAAAGGATCGGAAAGAAAATGCCAAAACTGTTTTAGTGTTTCCACTGTCCAGTTACTGAAAGCTCAGCTTTGATTTTACCAGTCTTCTGTCTCTGAGTTTGTTGGGGATATATGGACTGCCTAAAACTGTATTTTAGTGTTAGATATAGAAGTGTTATGTTTCGTAGAGTACCCCAATTTAGGCTTGAGTAGTCACCTAACCCTTCATCTACATTTACCGTACCATTGCACTACATAACAGGTTTTGGTATTGACTTTCACCTAGTTAATCGTGCGGTTTCCCCCCGAAACCTAGCTTCATTTAATCATGCATGAGGATTCTCAGAATCACAGCAGGATTACCATGTTTTGCATAATAACTATGTATAAGGGTCATCCCTTCCATCATCCTTGACCGACATGACACAGCAAATCCCCTGAGTGTACCTTTTAAGTATATATACACCATATCTTTTCTAGGGCAGGCAGAGGAGAAAGACTTCCATGCTGACACACTGACGGGAGATGCAGAGGTTCCTGCACGCAGACACTTTAGCATGCAGTGGTCTAACATTCCTCACGGGGTGTCCATCTCGAGAACAAGACAGGGTCCTTCATTCTCTCGCACCAGGTAATGGGGTTGGCCTCATCCTAGGGGGATTCTTGGCTATACACCTACATACATGCTAGTTAGGGTTGCATCATAGGAGTACGTATTATTATTGACATGTATTTATATGCTTGCATATATTAATTGTTTTAGCACTATGGTTAAAATCTACCATCCATTTACTCTGTTGGCGCTTAATATCGTTTATACCTGTTTCTGTCTTATGGTTGTTTCAGCACACCTATTTTACACTAGAATGATGCTGGCTCAATAAATACTTATTGAAAACGTCACCACCATTTATTCTGTGTACCTCTCAGAGACAAGGGGGGTCATTACAATGGCGGACAGACTTCAGTCCATCTGCCATTGTCCCGTGGATGGGGACCGCCTGCCAATAAGGCGGCGGTTCCGTAAATCAGGATGCGACCACCACCACAGCGGCCAAAAACGGCATGTTTAACATTGCAGCCGCAATGATAAAAATGCACTGTTTACTTTTCCCTGCACTATGTGACAGGCACCATGCTGTGCCTGCCACATGGTGCAGGGAAATGTAGGGGGGCACCATAGGTGCTCCCCAAGTGCTCATACCAACTGCCCCTGCACATGGGGGGCCTACAACGGGCCCCCAAAGTACATCCCTGACAACCTTTCCATGGTGGTTGAACCACCATTGAAAGGCTGGCAGGGATCCATCATCCTGATGTGGCATTCTGTGGATGTGGCGCGGTCCGACATGCAATCGTAACAATTGCCCCTGTCAGACCCATGGCGGACATGTTTTCCACCTGCCAGGCACACCGCCCGCCATTCTAATCTGGTGGGCGGAAATTGGCCTTACGATGGCGGTGAACCCGCCACCAGCAGCCTACCGGTGGTTGGTTCACCGACATCGTAATAAGCATGAGTGACTGAGCAAAAAGTATTGTACTGTTTCCACGATCCCTGATGGGACAGAGTTGTCATGTTCAGTAGTTGCCAGGAACTATTCTCTTCTTGGTAAGAGGAGTTTACAGTGGCACTGTGAGCTAGCTGGTATACAGGCAAACATATCCGGTGGGGGTGTCTGGAATCAGTCTAGACACCAATCCCACAGTTTATGTTTTCTAAATGCGCAGATCCTATATAGATTTATAGGAACTACGTGACATGGCGCAGTCAACATTGGTTTGGTTCTTATTAACCCTGGGAGTAGTTCGCATAGTAGAGCTTCGCGTAGCTACGCGAAGTACACTTCGCACTACGCGAGATACGCGTAGCACTACGCGAACTGCGTAGTACCCTGTTCGCAATGATTGCTCAGTGCCGGATGCTTGTCCGCACTGTGCAATAATTGCAAATGGCATATTGCACAGTGTAGAGTAGAACAAAGTAATGTAATGTAAGGTGGCTCTTGTATAGCGCTGTCTGTCACTCCGTAAGGAGCATCCTAGTCTAGGGATACACATCGTACTTTTTACTGTAATACCAAGAAAGAAGATAAACAAAAATCTAAACCTCAATTTAAAAAGAAGAATGTAGCTGGCCTTAAAGTTAGAAATGCCAAGGATACTGAGGACTCAACTTCTGAACGGGGAATGGGCTCTGATGATGCTAGACAGCGCAGCAGAAGTAACAATAGCTCTCCAGAACCTGTTGGAATTTCTGGTGACAGCGGCGTTGAATGAACATATCACGGTAGAGACATCTGATACTAGGGTAAGTGTCCCACATCTGTTATATGAAATAAGACTCCAAATAGAGAACCTGACTTATGGCTATGACATCCTTTTGGCTGAAAAAGATTGGCTGCCTGAGATTGTTATGGCGTGCCCAAAGGAAGAAACAGAAATTTTACCAGCTTTTTCCAACCTTGTTCCAGTATCAATAAAATATTCATATGTGCTGGAGTGGGCGGTAGCACTTGCTCCAGTATTATATCGCAACCATGTTGGGTGGGATACTGAGTCACCACACCATGTAATCCCAGTAAAAACTACTCCAACTCCCCAGAGAAAGTACCCAATAAAATAAGAAGCGAAAAAATAAGTTAGGGAGATCTTAGATCAACTCGAATACCAAGGTGTAATAGAGAATTGCACCTCTTCAATGAATAATCCTTTGTTTCCAGTAATGAAGCCTGACAATTCATACCATCTAGTTTTAGACTACAGACATTTGAACACATGCACAAAGACATTTGCAGTTCAGAATGCACACACTGCCACATTAATGAATAACACTGTGCGGAAAAAATACAAAACAACACTAGATATCTCAAATAGATTCTTTTGCCAAAATATAGCACCTGAGAGCAGATATTTGACAGCATTTTCAGTCCTAGGCTCTCAGCATCCTTTTTGTAGAATGCCCCAAGGGTATAGGAATAGCACCGGGTTGTTCTCGGCTAGGGTTACAAAGTTGCTTCAAAATTTTGATGAAGAGGCATTGTCCTATGTAGATGATAGTTATCTGATGGATGATGATTTATTGGATCATTTGACCAGCGTGAGCAACATAATTTGGGGGTTCACCTCAGAGGGCTACAAATTCAAATTAAAAAAATTGAAAATAGTCCACCTCAATGTCCTATTTTTGGGATACAAGTTATCAAGTGAAGGGAAAAGCCTAGCAGCTAATTTTATAGAAAAGTGTGCGCTGCGCCAACCTACAAAGACTCTAAAAAAACTTACCATCCATTTTAGAATTTCTAATTTTTTTGCAGAACATACATTTTGAATTATGCAGAAAAAGTAAAACCTTTCTATGATTTAATCAGACCTAATTTTTCAAAAAGACATTGGACACACAAACACACAGATATCCTACATTCCTTACAAGTTAACATGATAGCTTCTAAACACCTACACACACGTGTAAATACCACAAATCTGGTGATCCGCGTAATTGCGGGTACACTTATCTCACCTTCATTGAAGGTGAAATGGTACCCGTAGCATACAAATCACACCTGTACACAAACGCTGAAATGCGCTTTGCTTCTACAGACAAAATACTGACAGCAGTGCACACTGCTGTAGTGAGACAGAGAGCACTGGCTCAGGTGCAACAAATAATTGTCCTTACTCCGGTACCGGCATTGGAGGCTGTTACAAAAGCGAGCTTTCCAAACGCTAAAGCACTGCATCTGCAATGGATACAATGGGCTAATTCTATCACTGCATCAGATGTAGACTACAAATTTGATTCCCGTTAAAAACAAAAGCATTTCTGCAGTACGAACAAGGATACCCTCTCTCGAATGAAATAATGCCTCTAGATCAGTGTGAACACATTATTTACATGGACAGTTCCGCCCAGCCTGCAATAGGCAGTAAACAACAATACAGCGCTGCTTGTCCAATTGTCAAAGGACGTATGCAGGAAGGCAAGTTCCATCCTAGCAGTACAAAGACGCAGTCTCTGGGAGACTGCACGGCACAGCTGGCAGAATTAAAAGCCCTATTACTGGCACTAATATAAACAGATTGTGAATTCCCCATACTTATAGTGTGCGATTCGTTTTACTGTGCTTAGTCTTACAATGAATATCTCCATTACTGGGTCAGAATGGGTTTGAAAATTCAAAAGATTGCACAATAAAGCATAAATCGCTTTGGGAACAAGTGGCAGAGCTGACAAAAGACTTGCCAGGAGCTCACGTGATACACACGCTGAGTCATCAACGTAATGGCATTCACGTAGAAGGGAATTCATTGGCTGATGAAGCCGCAAAAGGGGCAGTACGAACTGCTGCCGTAGCTGCAATCACTCGTTCTAGTACGAGAATAGACGGAATCACAATTATAGCTGTGATTGCTTCGCACAAAAACAGCACAGCCTTGCCAAAAGGCTTTCCACTCAAGTACTCCTACAAGTTAGATGCAAAAAATATTCCGTATGCTAAAATTCCAGGAGTAAGGGATAGAGTAATACCAAACATGGATCGCAGATTAGGTTTAATTCTAGCTGCACACGAGAGTCTGGGTTCTGCACACGCAGGGATTACCGCAACAGTTTCTCTACTGAAACAACGCTATTGGTGGGCAGGTTTATCAAAACAGATAAAAGCATTTGTCCTTAAGTGCGACATCTGTCAGCAGACAAAGGGTTCCACCGTAGCACGTCCAGCGTAAACACCACTACTAATAGACAGACCTCTCGCTTGTGTCTATTTGGACCACTGGAGCCCCATACAATATGAAGGGGCTTACAAGTACATCTTGGTAGCAGTGGATTCCTGCTCTAGATTCCTGTGGGTTTGGCTCAGCGCTCGGCTGACGCTCAAACTGTTATAAAAGATTTGAGAGTCTTTATGGGGGCATACGCAGTTGGCACATTACATTCTGACCGTGGCCCCGTGTTTAGTTATAGGGCTTACAAGGAAGCCATGGGAAATTTGGGTGTTGCATTGCAGTACTCCTTTCTGTAGCATTCCAAGAGAAATTCAATAGTGGAGAGGAAAAACCAGGACTTAAAGCAATCTTTAACAGCCAGAGTATTAGGTTCGGGTGGTAGTTAGGTCAATCACCTATATGGGGTCCAGAGGGCATTTAATAATAAGCCAAAAAATTCCCTAGGAGGTATCATCCCTTACGAAGTCCTATTTGGGATGAGAATGTGGGTACCTGACCTCGATTGTGGCAGCACAGTGGCGGATGAAGAGCCATTTGACATCAATTAACGTTTGTCTGTTTCACAGGTACTCAATGAATTCTGGGCACTACAAAGCAACGTCCAAGTAAAACGCACCACCACTGGCGAAGTAAAATCAGTCACGGCAAGACCTGCCTGGATCCCAAAGGGCTGAGATCTGGTCAGAGAAAAGATTGTGGACAAGAAAGAATTTGGGCCATCATAGAGAAAGCCTGTACCTTTCCTGGCGGTCAAAGGAACAAGAACAGTACTCCTTCCGCCACTTGCTGGCAAGAAAGAAAAGAGATTAGTCTCCTTTGATCTGATGAAAGCGCCCTATGTGTGGGTGTCCTGAATAGCAGGCATTGTGGACTCCTGGTGAGCCACCGCTCTCTTCTCGCTACCATACAGGAGGTTCAAACAGAAAGACTGATAACATTTCAAGAGTGCTTTATACGTAGTAATGAAGTTACCAACAGATGAAATGGAACTTGGTCCTACTGAAATTGAACATCAAAACACAAATAAAACGCAGATATTAATTCGGCCTGCCACCGACATCTACATCAATATGCCTCTACAGGAGATATCAACCAGTTCAACAAAACATATTGAGTTACCAAAGATAGATCGAACTGCATATGGCTACTTCATCATTTTTGACACCTTCTCTCTGGATCCAAGTGAACCTGAGTCACCACCAGCTCTAGTTTCCCATAAAAAACAACTTCATTATTTCTACATTTTTCTGAAAAAGTCACCATGGGTACAGCTCTGGATAATAACTGGAATAATGTTCCTACTATTCAGGAGAGGCTTAGTGATTGTCTTTTCCTTACTTGTGAATGGACACTGTCTCCCAGGACGCTCTGCAGTATCACAAGTGAACCTGGTATTGAAACCCTATACGTCATCTCATCGTGAACAGAGAGACCTGTCTTATGTGAACATTACAGCAGTTCCAGTTCCTGACAGAATAGTTCAGGATAGAGTTTTTTATGACGTATTTGGTCCCAATGAACTTTTAAAAATACCTTATGTTTTTATAATTGCTTTAAATTATATCATCACCCCCAGTACATACTTTGATGATTGGGTTTTTGAAACTGTTAATGATATGTTGTCCGATTTAGAACTGTCTGCAGCATATACTAAAAATGGAATGTTTGACTGCTCATCTGATTTTGATATCATGTACCGTTACCAACATTATGGTCATCACTTTCTACATAAAACAAGAGCACCACGTAATGTTTTCACATACCACCATTGGGAACATTGCCCGACATCAACGAAAGTTAAACGTTTGCAAAAAAAGTTTGCTTATTTTTTGGGTTTAATACATCAGATCAAGGCTTATATTATGAAAAGCTTGTACCTACATCTGTGAAGAAAAGTATGCTCACTAACACGAAACAGATATATTCTGTGTCCTTTTTTGCTCAACAGTCTGAACAGGGTTTCGACTTATGGAAAGACACTATTGACATAAAATCAGTCTGTGGTACTAGTGAATGGCAGGTTCGGGGAACTGAGGCACTATTTACAGCATGCCTTATACCACAACAGATTATTTTCCTGAACGACACTGTGCAACACACTTCCTGTTTTGGGTTAGCCAAGATGAACACACCTCGTATTCCTTTGTTTACACACCTTGAGGGATGGCAAACCTATACAGAAATTGGTGGGGGTACACTAGATGACATCATGCAGAGAGTTTCATACAAATCAACAGACCCAAATTGGAAGGGAAGGTTAGCTTGGCCTATTGACACAAATAAGTGTCAGTCTAGATTCAGGGATGCAACCGAAGGGTTTAGTATTCATAGGCCTGACTTATGCTATGTACAAAGAGAACATCCGGGGGTGGTGACATCGTACAGTGTTGGGAAGTTATGCCTAGATTGGCTAAGAACCTCGACACCTGTCCCTGCTCTAAGATGGCATTGATCTTAGGGATTTTTTATTAGGTCCCCGTAAGCCACGCCAGAAACACTTTTTATACGCTGTTTATAATGATATTTGGAAAATCTCTCAACAGGAAGCTGTGGAGAGATTGCGTGAAAGTGATAGAATTAGCTTGGAAAAGGCTTTGGCTGTGGTTGGCAATGGCATGACCACACTAACATCCAGGATGTATACACTGGGCAACATTGTATCTTCTGCAATAGATATAATGGAACAGGATTTGTCCATCTTACAACACGGACAATCACAGTTACATTCAATTGTATCATTAAGCTGGACGCTACAATCCTTGCGCTCTGGTTATGTGCCCTGGCAATATATCAACAGTACGTCTCTGTTCGCTGCATATAATTTGACTGAAAAGCAGACAACAATGGCACAAAGAGATGCAAAATATACAATGCTGCGCATTGAAAAATTAGGCCAATTTCCTTTCAACGTGGCAGAGTCACCGTCCAGAGAGTGGTTGATTCATGGCCATATAACATTGCTAGTCGCAACTTTCCAGTTTCAATATTGCCTAGAACACCACCATGTAGGCAGGTATGAAGCAATGGTTAGGGAATTCATCCAGGAATCTTATGAATTACCGTATAGATTTAGATGCAGGAACGGGGACACTGAAGTGTTTCTCAGCGGAACAGACTGCGAGAATTCTTTGAGTGGATCTCTCATTTGCCAGTATATTATGCTTCACGGGTCCTGTAACGATTCAGTAGCTAACTTACCCTGTCAGTTAAAGGATTCCTCAGCTGCTGTGATTAATCCAGTGTTCAGACTGCTCTCAAATGGGAGTTACTTAATTCTGAATGATCAAGGTTGTTGTGGGATGCTTCCAGGCATCGCATGTCTTGTCACTGTAAGTACCAGGGTTATTTGCTGTAGGCAAGTATTATTTCCACCGACCCACACAGTCAGGGAGGTGCTGTTATGGCCTTCATTGAATGTTTCCTTTATACAGTTTGATACTCTGAGCCGACTGAAAGCCATGCTTTTACAGAAGGATGTGCCAATAACCTCAGCCTGAGAGACGTTTGATCTCCAGGTTGCAAGGTCCTCAGCTGAGATACAGGCACTTGTACGAACAAATTGCCCTTTCCGTTTTGGAGAAATGGTACAACGTATTTTTAACATGTCTGATACGAAGGGTATAGTACAGCTATTTAAGAACATAGGTTCTAGAATGTTAAGCACCTTTCAGACAGTCTTCGGTGTGATTCCAGCCTTTATACACTCTGTATTTGGAAGCGTTTTTTGAGGGCTTCCGCTGAACCGCTACTGATAGTGGGTATCCTGATTTTTACTTTTTTGCTATGAAATGGACATCCCAGTCACCAAGGAAATGAAAAAAGTGCTGTTGGAGCAACGTTACCTTGATCGCATGGTACTCCATCTTGGCACATCTCAACTTTGGAAGTTAAGCGAGTCTTGGTTCCTATCATTTTGACCAGTCTGGATTGACTGTGTTTTGCCTGTCCTCCGCTGCTTGTTCTGCAGCTATGAAGGTGTGTTGGACCTCAGTCTAATACTTCCATCGGTTGCGCCTCCGGACGTGGATGCATTGCTGGACCCATTAACGGCCCACATACTGCAGTGTCCCCAGGATAATCCAATGTTGATATCAGCATTCTTAGAGCCACCACGGGACGCTTCAGCTCCTGTTGGATCGGATATCGGCTCTACTACAGGCACACAGGCCTTGGATGTTACAAATGCTTCCCCAGCATCAGCTGTGGGAACTGAGGAAGATCATCTTTGCATAATTGACCTGATCTGTGAGGTGTTACAGGGAGCTTGGTGTGCAAAGGCAAGCAGCAGTGTTGTTGCACCTCCCACACAGGACACATAAACATTTGACTCTCATGCACTGGCCAAAAGATTTGACCTTTTTTCCTAAACAACCGAAATTGGAATTTTAAACAAACTTTTTTCCTCTCTTATTTACTTTTACTAAGCAGCATGGCTTTCAAACAAACTCAGTGGCTAAGACTATATATATGGACATATTTTTAAGGACTTTTAGAGTTTATTTTTTTGAGATTTTTATGGATTTTCATAAATGTTTAAACACTTTTAATATTGTTTGATTAGAAGAGATCCCCTTTTTAGTATGTCGTCCGGAGTGGGTGTTATGTTTTGTACGGTACCCCAATATAGGCTTGAGTAGTCATCTAACCCTTCACCTATATTTACTGTACCATTGCACTATATAACGGGTTTTGGTATTGACCTTTTACCTAGTTAAGCGCTGCATAAAATGTTATGTGGTTTCCCCGAAAACTAGCCTAATTTAATTATGCATGAGGATTCTAAGAATCACAGCAGATGACCATCTTCTGCATAATAACTATGTATAAGGGTCATCCCTTCAATCATCCTCGAGCGACATGACACAACAAGGTAGAATCCCCTGAGGTTACCTTTTGAGTATATATACACCATATCTTTGCCAGGGCAGGCAGAGGAGAAAGACTTCCATGCTGACACACTGATGCAAGACGCTGAGGTTCCTGCATGCAGACACTCCAGCACGCAGTGATCTGACATCCCTCATGGGTGTCCATCTCGAGACCAAGACGGTCCTACATTCTCTCGCACCAGGTAATGGGGTTGGCCTCATGCTAGGGGGATTCTTGGCTATACACATACATACATGCTAGGTATACTTAGGACCATCTACTTAGG
This sequence comes from Triturus cristatus, assembly GCF_964204655.1. Taxonomy (NCBI): domain Eukaryota; kingdom Metazoa; phylum Chordata; class Amphibia; order Caudata; family Salamandridae; genus Triturus; species Triturus cristatus. The sequence goes on along the minus strand of NC_140590.1, from coordinate 651,716,913 downwards.
GTTGCATCTTAGGAGTACGCATTATTATTGACGTGTATTTATATGCTTGCATATATTCATTGTTTTAGCACTATGGTAGAAATCTACCATCCATTTACACTGTTGGTGCTTAATATTGTTTATACCTGTTTCTGTCTTATGGTTGTTTCAGCACACCCATTTTACACTAGAATGACACTGGCTCAATAAATATTTATTGAAAATGTCCCCACCGTTTATTCTGTGTATAACTCCGAGACAAAGTGAGCACGAGTGACTGAGCGAAAAGTATTGTACTGTTTTCACGATCCCTGATGGGACAGAGCTGTCATGTTCGATAGTTTCCAGGAACTATTCTCTCCTTGGTAAGAGGAGTTTACAGTGGCACTGTGAGCTAGCTGGTATACAGGCGAACATATCCGGTGGGGGTGTCTGGAATTAGTATAGACCCCAATCCCATAGCTTATGTTGTCTAAATGTGCAGATCCTATATAGATTTATAGGAACTACACAACATGGCATCTCCAGCGTTGGTTTGGTTCTTATTTAACGGTCAAATCAGAGTAGTTCTGCTGTGTTTTTCTCAGAGACCCCTATTCACATTTCTCCAGAGACATCTGGAGTGGGAAGGGAAAACCCACCCCAACTGAATAGGCATATCCTATGTATTGCCTGTAGATTTTAATCAAGCTTGAAGGATAAATAGTTCCTATTGTGCATAAAACCTTATATTAGTTCCCTTGAAACTCTTTCAGCAATGACTGAAGAAGTCGACGCTGTGTCAGCACTGTGTCTGAATGCAGAGAGGGAAGAAGAGCAGGAAGGTGCAATAAACATTTCAGAAAATGTTAGAACTGCCCTTACTCTAAAACTTGCAGACTATGGAGTCACAGCAAGAGGTGGGACAGTAACGTTTGTGATTGAGGCACATGAATCATACAGGACAGAGGTATGCTAATCATGGGCCAAATTCCCACCAGCAGATGCACGCACAAAAAACATTTCATTTTTACACTGAAGATGAAGTACCAGATGAATACTGTCCGTGTGAGGAGCCTGAAGTACCACTCACCTACTAGGAGCACATAAACTGGTTTAAAGGCACCCTCCCCTGGCCCAGATGGTCTGACATCATTTATGACATCACTGAAGACATCTCAAATGCGTCACTGATGATATCACAGATGTCATCATCCAAGCTTCTTTTGCATGCATTGATCTATAAAATACTATGGCATTAGAGGCCTCAAGGTAAGTACAAAATGGCTCAAATTCATGGGAAGCATCATTAATGCCATCACAGATACAGCTCTCTTGGCTGTAGCAAGCATGAGTTATGTGCACCATTAACCCTATACCATACACTTCACGGGTAGCCTAGTTCACATTAACAAACAACCACAGATAGATGGAAAACCCTTATTGCACACAGTGTTAAATTTGTATACAAGTGCTCAGATAAAGCCAAGTCCCTCAAGATTCTCAAAATTTCTTCCCAAATTAATAACATACTACAGACAGCCTTTACACGTCTCACATGAGAAATGAAGTTGATATGAGCAGAAAAGTGGGTACTGTAAACTGTGTTTACTCTAAGGAGAGAGTTTATTCTATACCACACTGTTTGTAGACAGTTACACTCTCATGAGAAACTGACTAAAGAATATTAAAAATTACCTACTAAGATCAGTATACACTCTCTGTAACACGTGTTAAAAAAGATACTATTCGCTTAAACTTAAAATAACCACTGTCAAAAGGTGCTAAAGATTATACTACCTGCAGCCTTCTTGCTGTGGTGAAAACTTTACAGATAGCCCATCTTCTGAAGCAAAAGAAACATATGTACATATAGTACCTGGTGCACACAGTTTTCTATGTTATGTAGAAATTGTCATGCTGTGATGATTCTGTCTAATTACTCATAGCTGCTTACAATACTTAGAATCTTTGGCCTTTTCTGCAGAACCAAACAACATACGTGGAATATACAGGACAATAGTCGTCAACTGTCATCTGCTTACAGAGGCACTCTTCAATGCAAAGATTTGTGAACCAACACCCGCCAGAGTCGGAGGAGTCTCACAGCCAGCCGCATCCAAGTCCCTCACACCTGTCCTGGATGCCATCATCAACCTGGTACCCCAGTATCTATACGTCCACCACAATGCACAGGATCCGATGGAGACCAAGCAAGGACCATACGCCATAGCTGGATGCACGCACGTTTTGGGGCAATCCACAGCACACATGTCTGACTTGTGCCCCCTGGTGACACAGCACACAATCACCGCAACAGAAAGCACACACATTCCATCAATGTTCAGGCAATAGTGGACCACCAGGGACTCTTCGCCAATGTCATCGCCAAATACCCAGCCACCGTGCATGATTCCTTCATCCTCCAACAGCCCATCATCAACCAGTGCTACCAGGATGGCACCAAGGGAAATGCATAGCCCCTTGGCAGGTACCAAATGAATACCCCACACACCTCAACTCCATAACCATGCAACTCACAACTCAGGCAATACACACGTCACAGAATCGCATACAACATGCAAAACAACATGCCCACCCACCAGACACGACAGAACAACCTACAATGTTAACCTGAGCAAGCCGTGAACATGAGCCAACAATGGCATGGCACCCCAGCCACACAATAGCAGAATGTGGGGAGAGGTGGGAACCAGGCACGTGTGTAGGAGGCAGGAGAACCGTGATTGGGAAAGTACACAATGCCAAGAGTGGCGGCGATGTGCTGGACAGACCACAATATGCAGAACACACCCATATCCATGGCGACATACACCGCTGGTGTATGGAGTATAGTGGACAGTAGACGCAACCATGTCACCCCAGCCAGTGAGGGAGTATACGGAAATGTTGCCTGTTACGTCCCCCCCGTAAGCGTGAGCAGAGTGGGATGGCTCGGCATACGCCAGGCCAGCATAGGGGTGTGAATAAAAAGCACTTAGCCCTGAGCGTGGTCCTCTTCCGGAATACCCAATGTCTCTGCCAGGGTGGCGCCTCTCACTCCGCCATGAGGCTGACCCCGTCCTCCTGAGCGGAGTTGCCTGCGATCCTGTGCGCCTGCCGTACCCCGGCCCGCTGGACCCGGAACCCGTCAGGCCCGCCCCTGCGCAGCCAGGCCACACTGATCACCTGCCGACACCGCCGTGTTGCAAGGAGGGCCCACCACGTGCCGGCGCAAGCTCCAAGCCCGAGGCCCGCAACCCTGGCAGCCTCTCAGACCATCACGGCCTCCAGGACACAGACCTTCTTTACTCCTTTCTCGTTAACGTACTCTACTGCTGCACCCGGCCTACACCACGGTCAAGTAGGTCACACATTTGGAACTGAGTCTTGATCACACAATGGCAGTGAACATTATTTAAGGCAGAGGTTATGTCACTATACTCCTTTCGATGTGGTGCCACCAAGTCTGTGCATAGCATTACAACCACACGTGTCTGTGGGCCTATGAGGACAACTGCCCTCGGCCTATGCTGCTCACGAGTAGGTCACAGAATTGGAACTGAACATCGATTATTCAAAGGCAGAATACATATCATTGCACGCAAGGAGAGGCATAAGGGGATCCGGAGGGAATAAGATCATCGTTAAGGAGGTGATCGAACACTACCGACGACTGCCCTGGTGTCACTAACTCTGTGCATCGCGTGCCAACGACCGGTGGGTGTGGGCCACTGCTGATCACTGCCTCCGGCCTATACTGTGTTCCAGTAGTTCACAGAGTCTTGAGTTAGCGATGGCGGAGTTCATATCAGTGTACCGGCATCATCGCAGACTGCATCCCCTCTCAGCCCAGGTGCCACTAAGTCTGTTCCCCGACATTCATGGACACTCTCTGGTCATACATTGGTGGCCTCTGAGCCGATGGACTAGGGGGTAGTTTTCATCCTCATGTAGCTGTTACAGAATTTGTGGTGAAAACGAGGCTGTCGCTTTCCACTCCAACATTTGCTGCTTCCTGAGAACATCAGACCTTCCGCATCATCCCTGTAGGACACCTTCCTCTGTCCCCCTCAAGCCTCTGACACATTCCCTTTCGACATCGATGAGGACCCGCTCACTGCGCCAGGCCCTACCTCAGTGCACTGCAAGTCACCGTCCCGTGGCAGGGTGCCTGTGCTGGCCGCTGTGCATCCGGGGTCACTAACTCTGTGCTGGTCAGGTCAGGGACCCCTTCTTCTGAGATATTGGATGGCCTCTGAGGCGATGGCCTTGGGGTCATCAACGCCATGTGTCTGTGGCCCTGCGCTGTCTGCTGCCTCCGGACTCAACTGCGGCCCACCAGGGCTCACACATCAAATCGAGTCCTGACTGTCCCAGACGTTGCATCACCGCAGGAGGCACACGCCACCACCGCAGGGACCACCTCCAACCGCCATCTGCCAGAGTCGAAACGGTGGTCCTGACAGACTTACGGAGTTGCTCACACCTGTCGTGGATGCCATCATCGGCCTGATACCCTGCTCAGCACTCAGGTGCCACTAACTCAGTGCACCGCAAGCCATCGTCTGTTACTGATTGAGTTTTGTGCTGTAGAGAGGTTGCGCAGCAATGTCATCTCAAGCAGTGTGGGAGACCTGGGACGTTGATGAGGAAGATGATGCAGGTCTAACACACCCCACTGCATCTGCATCAGGAATATCTCGAAGGGACACAATCCGAGACTTTTTCTTCACATGAGCGCGCTCATCTCTAGTGCCCCATCCACAGTGCACTGCAACTCATGGACACTTCTGTTTGCATGTTGGGTGTCCTCTGGACTTTCTCCGGCTCCCTCCATGTTGCTTAGCAGTTGACTCTATTATGCAGGTGTTTTCAGTTTCCGTTGCACTGGTGTCTACTGTTCAAGTGGTTGCCAGCACCAAGCATTCCATGTGGGCTGGCTTACACTCCCCCCACACATATCCAGCACAGGTGTCACTGTACATGTGGCCCAGCCAATAAAGGGGCCAGGCGCACATGCCCGTAGCCAGTTCAACATGATATATGCGTGTGTCCCTGTGGTTTGTTGTATGCATGAGGGCCCTGGGCCCTACGACATTGCATTGTGCTGTGCACAGCGGAAACAGACATGTCACCGCAGGCAGAGGGTTAGAGCTTGGACATGTAGCTTTGTCGTCACCCACTCAAATCGTAAGGGGAGTGGCCTAGGCCATCGTATGCAGAGACAACGTGGGTGTGTGACTTCTATTTGCGTGACCCTGGGCGTGGTTCTGTACTGTGAATGTGCATCTGCATGTGTCTATGGCAGTGTGGGTCTCCTTTGTGGGGTGTAGGTGGTCCCTGAAGGGTAATAGACACCAACGTATGTGATCTAATTCACCTTCCATGGGTTCAGACCCCACTCACACCTGTTCGGCCACCTCCTTTTGGCATGCTGACACATGGCATTGGGGTGCCATGGGTGGGTGGGTGAAGTGTTGTGAGCCAGCTGTGCTTGTGGGTGCTTCCTGCTGTGTGGTCTGTTGCAGGCTCTGTGTTCTCCTCTGAGTAGCTTGGCTGCCTGGGTCCTGGTGGTGGGTTGCATGGGATGTCCATGGGCTGTTGTAGGGCGTCGGTGTCGAAGGTGTGCTGGTCCTCTCCGGCATCACAGATGTGTTGTCTTCTGTGCTCTGCTGGAGGTGTTGTGTGCCCCTCTGCAATGTGAAGGGGAGATGCATGTTGACATTGTGTTGACATGTATGTTGGTGCATTCTTCTGGTTTACATGCAGACTGTTTGAAAATGTACATTGTGACTGTTTTGGAGGTGCTGAGTATGGCTGCAGGACAGTGTACATTTGGACTATATGACGGATGTGAGGTCGTACGCGTACTTTTCCATTGCATTTTCCTGCTCTGTCAGATGTAGTAGGCATGTTTCTGTGCGTGTGCGGAGCCAGTTGTGTCTTCTGTTCTGCAGTGTCGGCCTTGCGTATTGTACCACGTTGTTGTCAATGTGGGTGTGCTGTTCTTGCTATGTGTGTGTGCTGCAGTGTGCCAAGGGGATCAGGGACATGATCCAGGGTAACTGTGGGTGTGCAGTGTGCTACACCTCGTTGTGCATGTGTGCCATTGTGACCATCTCTCCCCGTCCCCCCAGTCCCTGGTTGTTACTCACCCTGTTGATGTTGTGTCCCATCCTCTCTGGCTGTGTCTGTACTCCCTACTCCTTGCACCATCTCCACACTGATGACTGTGGCCTATCTTTCCTCCAGCTCCTCCTGTGGCGCAGGACTGCCACCTTTTGTCGCCGTTGCAGCCATCCTGTTTGCAGCGGGTTTGTTCCTGACTTAGGTTGTCACATCATGCCAGCGCCTCTTGGCCTCCTCGATTGCCCTCCTCAGCACTCCAACTGTTTTCAAGGTGGTCTACTTGTGGGTCAGTTGATGGTAATGTTCTGTCACCTCTGTGACGCTGATCTGGTTTTGCTGCGGACTGCACCCAGTCTTCCTCTCCCTCTTCTCTTCGGCCGTCCCTGTTGTTCCTTGCTGGTGGTCAGTGGGGCTTGTGGGATTCGCGTTGGCCTCGGCGCTGGGTCAGGGTGCATCCATGGTGCTGCGCACTTTAGATTGTTTCTGGTGTGTTTTTCTTGTTCTGCTTTTATAGTGCATTTTCCCGCCAGACGCGTGGGATTTGCAGGCCTGTGACTGGTTTTCGCAGCTTTTTGTATCGCGCTTGGCCTCATCGCAGCTTTTTAGGCATTTGTGTTTCACATTTTTGTGGCGTGGCGTTAATTTTAACACGGCCATTTGGCACGTTATCTGGTGACTATCGCATGGTACCACAGTGTTGTGAATACTTGGTTAACACGGCGTAAATTTCCCGCGATACACTGTGATGTTGTAGGTTGCATTAAGTAACTTTTACGATGATTATCACCCGTTCTTGAGAATATGCCCCTGTGATTTTTAACAACTGGTGCAAAGGCGAGAGGAGGACCCATAGTATCCAGCCAGTTGATAATACTTCAAAATGATAGAGGGAATTGTGGTGATGAGGAGCTCTGTCTTATTACAAATTAGTTTTGTGAAAATTTGATGCCAACAAAAAAAGCATGCTGGTATGAGTGAGTGTTGGTTATGGCGTCCTTTCAAAAGATCAGATGAGCAAAGAGAAGCTTGGTTTGATATCTTTTTTTTTTTTTTTTTTTTTTTTGAAACCGTTTATTGCAATCTCAAATATATACAGGTATGGGCCTACAACCTTCCGGCCGGCCGCTAAAGTGACAGAAGCAAATGACATACATACAATGAGGCACTTGGCTTTGCAGAGACGATAAAGCAGGAGGTATCAACAACGTGGGCCACATGACTCTGAGCCCACAATACGGTTTCGTTTTATACAACACAACAACATAAAACCACACCCGCAAGGCAACCCGCGATCGAAAATGACGACACGTGCTCCTCAAGTGGGGGACCACAACCATCCAAAGAAATCCAGAGAGGGGAAGGGAAACAGCTCCGGGACTGGGAGAACAATGTGCCCGGGGCTGAGGGAGGGGGTCAACTAGGGGGATGGAGCTGGTGAAGCGGGAGGCAACAACGGCGGCTCGCAAATACCCCCGCGGTAGGCGTTCCAGGGGCCCCATATCTTCACCCATGCCCCAGGCTTACCCCGCGCCACATACACCACCTTTTCTCGGAACATGCACCAATCCATGTGTTCTTTCCAGGCCGACACCGCCGGGGGCCTCTGGGATCCCCACAGTTGAGCAATGTCACGTTTAGCTATCATATATCCCAGAGTCACCCATCGCGTCTGCGGAACCGAGTAATCGGTCGGTTCCCACACATTCAGCAAGCATCTCCTCGCTTCAGGCAACAGCGCGACATGCGGAACCGCTCGCAGGACCTCATGCACACCACGCCAGAATCGCTCCACCCTCGGACATTCCCACAGAATGTGCAAAAAAGTCGCCAAAGCACCACACCCACGCTTACACAATCCATCCTCGGCATAGCCCATACGCAGAAGCCTCGGCCCCGTCATATACACCCGGTGGAGTATCTTAAGCTGGACGAAGCGAAGGCGAGCCGGGATGGCCACCTCCTTCGGAGAGGCCACCGCGGAAATCCAGTCCTCGTCGTCCAACTCCAGCCCATCGGCAACCCAAGCCTCGCGGAGGCCAGTCAGTAAGCCCGAGCGGTCATTTATCAATTTCTTGTAAATGAGGGAGATCGTGCTGTCCAGAACGTGGCCATCTAGCACTCTATCCTCCAGGGGGGAGGACTCCGGGATGGAGGCCACGTCTGCGAAGACGGAACCCAGTGCGTGACGGACCTGCAGGTAGCGAAAGTATTCACTGCCCTGCAGCTGAAACTCCGCCTGCAGCGTCTCGAATGTTTTGAATCCTCCCCTCGTCCAGAGATCTCCCACTGTACTGATGCCTATCATGTCCCACCTCTCGAAGCCCTTCGAGGTCCACAAAGAGCCCAGCCTCTCCGACGCATACAACGGTGACGCCCGGGTCAAACGGTCCTTCCATCCCATAGCTGCATTAGCCGCGTGCCATACTCGCACCATGACACGCGTGGGTCCCGTCAAGCGGGAATCGGGCACGCTAGTGTAGAGCGCTCGATTGTAGTCGCCACCGGGCAGGAGCATTTTGTCCATTTCAAATGCCGGGTTTAGGGCGGGCCCATAGAAGCCGTGATTAATTGCAGCTAACTGGGAGGCCCAGTAATACCGCTTAATATCCGGGAGGGCAATCCCTCCGTTGTACCACGGGAGCGTCAATTTTGCCAGGGCTATACGCGGCCTCCCGTCCCAAAACAGACGGCGCTGTAAGCTTTCCACCTCACGGAAGTAGCGCGCCGGGACCAAGTCCATATTGGTTTGATATCTTGAACAGAATCTGTGTGTCGTTAGCGTACATACACCACTTTTTGCCCATGGAGTTAAGTAGAAGAGCCAGCTTAAGCATGTATACATTAAAGGGTTAAGGTGAGAAGGTGGATCCCTATGAGTTCCAATGGAAACTTTCAAGGAGATGATTTAAATGGGGGGAAGTACTGTGATTAATTTGAGCCAGTGGTTTGTAGTGGGGGCCACCGACAGTCATTTTTGAGAACCAGCATTTATTTTTCCTCATTAGACATTAACGGTGAAAAAACTTTGCAAAGAAAGAAAACGGGGGCCTACACAAGTAAAATGGTAAGGGTGGTCTGCTAGTGGGTGCAAGAGCCAGAAAATCAATTCAAGACTATTCAGCCTTGGCATTTGATGCGCTGACATTTAAAGGAGGGTTTCTGAGCAGAGCTTTGGGCACCCGCACTCATTCTATTTCAGATTAGGCACTGGGGGAGGAAGATTGTTTGAAAGCAGTCAGACACAAACTGATCCCCTTCGAGGCAAGGCTATTGATACCGATGTTATTTAGATGATTGAGCCATAGAGCATGCTCAATAGTGTCGAAGGTTGCCAACAAGTTCAACAGGGCGAGAACACCCAGGACATTCTGGTCAACCAATCTACTCAAATCATCGAGCACCGTTGTGACCACCAGCTCTGTACAATGTCCTGGGTGAAAGCTGGTCCAGAAATGGTGTAGAAGAATGTTAGTTTGAGGAATAATATAATTGCGCTCTGGAAAGGTTAGCCTTTACCCAATTACATCCTTTCATTCAAACTAAAAAGGCAGCAGTGACAATGCCCAGGATTTCTAGGGTGAATTAGAATCATGTGAAGGTTTTTTCAGTAACGGCTTAACCAATGCAGTTTCCTCTGTTGGTGACTAATTCTCTTTGATAGATTGGATAGGGGAACATCTCATGAATTATCTAAAGCTTCAGATGTTTCTTAGGGTCTGCCAAACAGATGTCAGAGAGTGAACCCGAGGATTCGGCAGTAGTCTGTAATGCTTCGGCATGAGACATTTTGGAGATGTAAGTCAGGATGGGTGGCAGGCAGTCAGAGAGGTGGGGAAGGGACCCAGAAACCTGTAAGTAAAAGGTTTTGGATGGGGTGGGGCTCTGTGACCATGAGACGGCAATCTGAAACACAGCAAAACATGCGCGTGGAGCCATGCCACAGCCTACACATTTCAAAAGGAAATAAATAATCAATGACACATGTTAATAAGGTTAGCATTTGGATGTCCTTAGTGTGGGGAATGAATGAGATGTTCCTTTTTTTTTTTTTTTTATATTTTTATTGATAAATTTTTTCCCCACATTTTATTTCCCCCCCCCCTCCCCCATTACATGGACAAGGCACAATAAGTTTCATAAGGCAGCCACATACTCAACTACATATTCAAAAGAAAAATGGAAAGTGAAATATTACAATATACATACTACATACAGATCCTATCATAATATATACGGATACAAATAATATATGTTAACATTCCATAATACATACATTCCTCAAAATACCTTATTCAGTTCCAGCCTTCCATTGAATCAAAGGACCCCAGATTTGTATACCCAGCTTTTTACCCTTTCTCCCTTTCCTAGAGTAAATAGCTGTTTCCAATTTTTGTATTGACAAAGTTTTTCCTAGCCATTGATGATACGTAGGAGGATTTGGATCTAACCAAGTTGAGGCCACAAGCAGTCTAAAAATCGACATTGCTACGAACAGAAAATATTTACAATTAATTTGTCCGTTGGGGGATATTCCCAACAAAATAGTTGCTGAGTCCAACTCTATTGTTGTGTCTAAGGCATTCCGGAAAAAATTCCCGATATCTTGTTTTATCTTATCTAAGTGTGGACAAGTAGAGAAAATATGTAACAAATTGGCCTCCATACTGCCACATCTAAAACACGAGATGCCCGACACAGCCCCCCATTGAGCAATTTTCCATGGCGTATAATACAGGTGATACAGGCTCTTGTAGTGCTGGGCCTGAAGAGACGCTGAGCATAGTAATTTACATCCCATCTCAAGTGATTCAGAGAAAATATCTCTTTCTCTAGCTATATCTAAATCTGAGGACCATTTGATTATCCATTTGTCAAGATCATCCTTTTTTAACTTTGTCATTTCTAAATAAAATCTTTTTATAGTACAGTCATTATCTTTTTGTATGAGATCCATCATTATACTCCTCCCAAAGCCTAGAGCTCCCCCTTTTTTATTTAATATACAACTCCTTATTTGAAGGTATTTAAAGAAATGATTTGTGTTTAACATATACTTGTTTTTCAAATCTATAAATTGTAAGATGCCATTATCATCCCACATATCACCAATCATTCTTATACCTTGACTCTCCCATTCCTCATATACCATTCCTGAGAACACAGCCCTAGGTAATGAGGGATTATTTTTGAATCTAGTATATACACTATATTTCCCTATTCCAACTTTTTTGGAAAATCCTTTCCATATGCTGTAGGCCGCCATAATTATCTTGAAACGTGTTCTTTTAAAGTAACTTCCATCAGTAAATCTTAAAAAAATATTTTCAGCATTTGTACCCAGAGCTAAACCATATATAGCCAGCGAGCCTGTCTTATCCCATCCATCCATCTCAGCCCCCCCAATTAATCCAGCCATTCCTTGTATTGCTGCAGCCCAATAATATACCTTTAGATCCGGCAGTGACCACCCCCCTCTCTCCCTGGGAAGGGACATATACCTCAATGCCCTCCGGGTTTTACCTCTAGCCCAAATAAAACGATTTACCATACTTTCACAAATTTTAAACCACTTATTTTCAATTAGAAGAGGGATTGCCCTAAAAAGATACAACAGTTTGGGTAAGATCAGCATTTTAATAATATTAACTCGCCCAACTAATGATAAATGTAAGTTCTCATAACGATCCAAATCTTTTCTTGCCTTTTCGATTACTGGGGCAATATTATTATCCACCAAACTATCTAAATTAGACATAATATTAATTCCGAGGTATTTCCCTGCCGGCACTACTCTTCTATCTTCACAAGGTGTAAAAGAGTTTTTAATAATCTGGGTTTTAGACGCGTTCAATGAGTACCCTGAGACTTGTCCAAATCTTAAGGCCTCGGCCTCTACAAATGTGGTTGCTTCCGTTGGGCAAGGTGTTATCACCGCAACGTCGTCAGCATAGGCTAATATCTTGCATGGCCCAAGAACTGTATTGACTGGGGTGATCTCTGGTGCTGATTCTATCTTCCGTATTAAGGGATCCATATAGATGGCAAATAGCAAGGGAGAGAAAGGACATCCCTGGCGAGTTCCTCTCTTGATTTTAAATTGACCAGTTATACCCCCGTTTATCCTTAATGCTGCACCTGGATCCATATATAGAGTCTGAATTGCTTTCAAATAGCCTCCTCTAATCCCAACTCTAGCTAGGGTCTGCCACAAATACTGCCAGGAGACCCGATCAAATGCTTTTTCCGCATCCAAAAGCATAACTGCCATCGGGTCTCCTGCTACTTCCGCCACATCAAATAAAGTTATAACTTTTCTAATATGGTGAGTTGTCCCTCTACCAGGAATAAACCCATGTTGGTTATCACTAACCAGGTTACTTATAATTCTTGCAAATCTTGCAGCCAGTGCCTTTGAATAAATTTTGGTGTCATTATTCATCAATGTTATTGGGCGGTACGACCCTGGTTCATTCGGGGGCTTTTCTTTTTAAAAAATTAATACTATATCTGCCCCGCTCCAGGATTTGGGAATGGATACCCCACTTTGTGCAGCTTGAAACATTTGAGTTAAATTATTACCTAAACATCCCCAGAAAGTTTTATAAAACTCGATCGGTAGCTGATCAGGTCCAGCAGCCTTCCCCGAGGGTAGAGCAGTCATTGCTTCTTTAATCTCAGTTTCGTCCAATACGGTCTCTAATTCCTCTGCATCTTCAGGGGATATAGTTTTTACCTCAATGTTCTGGAGATATTCATTTATTCTATCGATACTACTGGGATCTTTCTCATCATATAAAGATTGGTAAAACTTCCTAAAGACCTCCCGAATTTCTTCTGGATCTGAATGTAGTTGTCCCTTTTCATCCTTTATTTCCTTAATCGTCCCTGCCGCCGCTATCTGTCTGGTTCGTATAGCAAGGACTCGCCCTATTTTCTCACTGAACTCGTAACATCTCTCCCTTCTAATTGTATATTGCTTTGCGGCTCTATTAACAAGTTCTTCCTCTGCCTCACTTTTCACCTTCAGTAATTCTATTACGAATTGTTCAGTCGGCTCTCCCCTTATTACACAGTTATTAAGTTGTTCTTCTGCCTCCAGTACTTTTCCCTCTTTCTCCTTATATCGCAGTCTTTCTGTTTTCCTCTTGAAGGCGCTATAACTACACGTTTCACCGCGTGCTCCTGCCTTAAAGGCATCCCATACTATGCCAACTGCAGCAGTTCCTCTATTATATTCAAAGAATTCAGTAATCCATTTAGACATATGTTTTATATAGTCATCATCTAAAAGCAATCCCCTTTCGAATGTCCACTCCCTTCTTATTGTTGTTCCCCCACTCTGCTTTATCGTTAGGATTAGGGGATTGTGGTCACTAAGTATCCGAGGAAGTCTATCAATTACCACTATACTAATTAAATCATTGGACACCAGGAAATAATCCAGCCTAACGCATATCTGATGCGGTGCTGAATAATATGTATAACCGAGTTGTTTCGATCTGATTGACCCCCAGACATCTCGCAATGTATTATTTTCTAAAAGATCAGTAAGGGCCTTATAGACCTTTTTTTTCCTCCCCTTATACTGTCTTATTGAGCCTGATCCTAGACCCTCCGCTCCGTCAATATTTAAGTCTCCACCTATAATAACTCGAGGGGCCCAGTCTGCCAACTCAGAATCCAAAAATTGCAGAATTTCTGGATCGTCCTGTGTAGAACCATATGCTGCAACTAATGTTGTCCACACCCCCCCTAATAGTACCTCAACCATCGCCCATCTCCCCCAATTATCTCTTAACTTTCTCCTTGTTACTACATTTTTATCCCTCGATAGAATCGCTACCCCTCTCTGTTTAACTCCTTGTTTAGAAGCAACTATTAATTGAAACCCCAGCTGATTAAGATATATCTCATGGGTACTCATTACATGTGTCTCCTGAAGAAACACAAAATCTACGTTCATTTGCCGTAGCCGTATTCCTATCTTCTGCCTTTTCGTTACATCATTTAGGCCGCATACATTCCATGTCACTAATCTAATAGACATTTTTCATTTTTTTTTTTTTCCCCCAGCCAGTTCTCTTCAAACCCTATCTGCTTGCTTTTATTTAATGTTCTAGAAACGACATACAATACTAGGCCTAGCACACAGCATAAATAGACTTCCCTGTTAATTTCAATATTGTCTTCCACATCTTCAGTGTCACTACCCATATCATACAGTTGATACAAATTACTTTTGTCAAATCCTCTTAAATGTCTTGTACCTTTGTGCCCTGTCCATTTCCCTGCCCATCCCCAACCCCACCCCAGACTGCCCACCCTCAGAGTCCCACCCCCCCTACAGGCAAATAGGTCCAACGGACCTATGTCTGGCCGACTTTTGCCTCCTGGATGTCAAACCCGTAAACCCCCCTAACTTTCCCTTCATCTTACTGTGCTCAGTGTATGTCCAACAAATACCACCCCTATTCGTGCTCAACCTCTACCCCAATTCTTCTTATATTAATACCAATCTTTACTTATTGAAGCAGAGAAAGCTACAACTCAAGAAAACCATCCGATAAAGAGGAGTAAAACATCAAATAAATTTTTCATAGACCTTGAGCAAACAGTTTCCTCTATTATTTTAAATAAGTCCTCATATGTAGCTTTCGTCCCCAAAAATTACTTTACACAGTCTCTATTTTCCATATTATATTTATCTTCGTTTCTTTTGGGGAATATCCCTAAGAGCTACTGCATGATCATTATTCTCAACATTCTCCTTGTGCCTTGTTTTCCGTTGGTCTTGCAGAAAGTTAAGATATTCTTGTGCAAGTATCTCAGAGTAAAAAATTTTAAAGTTCCCATTTACTCCAATCTTCAAACGAGCGGGATACAGAAGGTAAGCCTCACAACCTATGTTTTGAAATGGGGTAATGAGCTGCCTCATCCTCCACCTTCTTTCCACAGTGGTGTGGCAAAAGTCAGGACGTGCAAAGAACTCTACGCCGTTGTATTTGCATTTAGCTTGGGGCTTTGCTTTGTTAATTATCTCTTCTCGCAGAAGAAAATTCCCCACGTATAGAAGTATTGCGCGAGGCTTACTCTGCGCTGCTTTCTGGGTCAGAGGAAAACGATGCGCCCTTTGTATTTCATGGTCAAGATCCCATGTAGACAACTCTGGGAGGGCACCCTTTAATAAGTCAACAACATACCCCCGAACATCACTTCCTTCTTTCCCTTCCTGTATTCCAATCAGGCGAACATTGTTGCGTCTTTGTCTGTTCTCAAATTCCTCGAGTTTCCATAGCATGTCGGCCGTAGTCTTATCTTGTTCTTTTCTGTCATCCTTCACTTTGACCATATCATCTTCTAATTTCCCGGTTCTAGTCTCTACTTCAGAGACTCTCTCAGCCATCTCCTCATACAACCTGCTGACCTTACGCAAGGAGGATTGTATTTTCCTATTCGCCTGTTTAGCCCTGCGCTTTGCTTTTTGGCTCTCAATGCGAGCCTCACTCTGCATTTGTTTTAATGTTGTAAATAAGACTTCAAAATTAGACATACCACCATCCGCTCCACGGTCCGCAGAGTCCAGAGTTTCACCATTTACAAACTCATCTGCCGGTGTTCCAGAATTCTCTGCCATCTTATCCAAATTTAGTTTTTTTACTACTGTTTTCATATTGCCTCTGTGTTCCTTTGACAATCTCTGTTGTCTAGATTTCCCTTTTCGTTTGCTTGACTTTCTTTTTTTGCTCTTAGTTTTAATTTTTTCCCCAGAGTCAGACCCTGATACAGTCTCATTACTTCCCGTGTCAGTATTCACTGTTTCATCATCTGAACTCTCCTCAGCCGATGCATTCCTGTCTAGTAGTTTAAGTAAACATTCTTCCAGCTACCAAGCAAAAGGCCTGGCCTCTCTGTCTTCATGCAAGTAATTCATAGCCCTGTTACCATGGAATATTCCTACCCCCTCGCATTCAGTGTAGACACTTAGACGCTTGTACACGCACACACAGTCAGTATAGAATAGATTCTGTCCGAGAGCCCTTCCCTTGTGGATAACACAGTTCTTTAAACATAGGATATTAGATATGATTTGGGATTAGGTTGACATAACCCCAGACTTTTGTCTCCACATGTAGAGCTAAATGTCAAGTCCCCTTCACCCCCTAGTTGCACGTCAATTACACGTCATGCTGCTGAGCGCGCATCTCTGCCAAGTATTTCTGCTGACATTGCGAAATCATCTCCAGGTATCCACCCACACATGACAATTTACCCCTTATCATCAAGTGGACGCCCACATGGACGCCCACCTTCACGCCTACTTACACGCCCACATGCTCTTATCTCATTCTCTCTTGCTCTTTTGCTTACGTACAATTGAGAAATGTATATATACTGTACTCTGTGAATAATGTTTTGAGAATATTAAGAATACTTTTCAGCCCCGTCCAGATCCTTTTTGGTGATGGAGATATTCTCCCTTTGACTCGAGTTATTGGAATAAAGCCCTTTATGAATCTGATACCACAGACTCAGCCTCTTGCTTTATGCATGATCTTATTGATATCTGAAAAATTATGACAGCGTGATATTTTATTTACCACGTGTCTGTCGTTGATCCCAGACTTCCATTCATACGTTCCTTATCATCCGCCTCGTCATTACCAGTGAAAAAAACCTCATCACTGGGAGAGGCAGGAAGTGCATCAGGTAATTTGCGTGTGCTTGCATCCCTCTTATTAATTAAATCCAAGTTAATATCTTTATCAACCCTTAGCTCTGTTTCAATTAAGTTAGTTGCAGCCTCAGAATTACTTTTTTCCACAACAGTATCCTCCACCAGGCTTTGTTCTGCGCCTGGCCCTTTAACTCCAGATACCACTGGTGCCAAATGAGTTGTGGCTTTCTCCTTTAAGAGCTTGGGTCCGCCCACTTCCACAGCAGTAGAAAAGTCTCCGCCTTCTGCTGCCTCTGTAACTTCAGTTAGAGGCTGTACCTCGAGCATGCAGGTACCATCCCCATCTGCTCCTGCCTGTTCAAACGGTTCCCTCTCCACAGCAGGCTGCAACATCCTGCACAGGCTCACCAACGTGGGGACTCTCACTCCCTGTGGCAGATTCGACTGCAAAGTTGTTTGGTCAGTCGTTACTGGTGTTGCTGCGGGCAAAAAAGTCTCAACTATGGTCATCTGGCGGAGTGCAGTTTCCTTTCCAAGTACCTCCCCAGCGGTGAGTTTTGCTTCCTCTCTTCTCCTTACAATAGCTGACACTGGGACAGTCACATTCTTTTTTTTTCCCTCCTTCCTCTTTTTCACGTATTTTCTTTAATTTATTTTCCTTTGCCGCTTCTCGCCTTTGCTGCGCTTTAGATCGTGCTTTCCCTCTTAAATTAAGCGCTGGGGCCCCGAGGTTATCCATATCCTCCTCCACCTCAGAGTCACGGCTCCAATCGTCTCGGTCACGATTCTTCCTTGAATAAAGTGCAGGTTTTGTAGCCATAGATTTTGAAGCAACTTTCCAATAGCGACTTCCAGGTAGGGGCGAATGGGAAATCAAAGCTGAACAGTGTTTGTGCAGATATTTCTGCAGAGCCCACTTTTTCTCTTGTGGAAAGTCACATATCAAAAAAAGCAAGCCAGTGAGTTCTCTCAACATCGTTTTTTATCAGTATCGAGTGCTCTTTTCTCCCAGTAAGAAAGGCAAATTTTCCACAGCAGATTAGATTAAATCAATTTAGCTTGGTAGTAGATCAGTGAATCTGCAAATCTGTAAGTCTGCAATCTAAGCATATGAGCACGTAGTACACCTCATCTTCCCAGTCAGGAGGGTTACAGGGTGCGACCATCCACTACGGCGTCTCGGCGGCCATCTTGCCTCTCTCAGAAATTAAAATTGTGAATGAGATGTTCCTAAGTATTTTCTTATTTAATGATTATTTGTAATGCCCTAATGATATAAGGAAGAGCCTCTACAAAGCATGTCCTAGTATTGGAGGGGATAGGTTGTGTGGTCTGGTATGTATGTGTGTGCGCTGTGTAACTGAAGAAAATGTCTACTATTAGGGCTATGAGCAATTTTTAGCTTCCCAGGAAATTGCACGCATTTCTGTTAACTACCAAGACGTGTGCTCGTCTTACCGTACACCTCATGTTGATTTAATCAAATATCTTCAGTGACTTAGACAACTCAACTCAAGACAAGTTTAACATATTACAGTAATGGTTGAGAGTTTCCGCCATGTTCACTTCCTCCAAAGTGTATTTTTTTCTGTGTTCATGCTTATGTTGGTTGGGACAAAACACCCCAGTTTCATCCCATGTAACCTAATGAGAGGCACAAAGTCACATGCAGGTGCAATGGGTATTTATAATCTCTGTATCCTTTCTCTAGTGAAAACTAAAAACTATAAATAGAATGTATTATCCAAATCTCAAGGAAGCAGAGAAGATCTGCCACTCTACGCCCTTTATAAACAAGCATTTACAAACTCAATACATTTACGTTTTTGAAGTCCATAGCTTTAACCTGTTGAATTTAGTTTTGCACTTAAGTAGTACCTTAAATGGCAATTGTTGTGCACGTGTAATCAGGCAAAGCGTCCTTACTCACAGAACAAAAGAGCCAGTGGCTGAAATTGGCTGACCTCTTGCTTCATGATGTAAGCAGTGATTTGTGGAAGCAAAATGTGGATGGCAGCTGAACATACCAATAGATTAAGGTGGCTAACCAAAAGTCCCTCTATTAATGCCTATTTGTATGTTTCTTTTATATTGATGAATTGTTTTGATCAAATAAGCCTGGTGAGAATCTTGAGACCAACCCTAAAATTTGAATCATGTGGGTAAGGAAAAAGTAAACCAAACAGCTTGAGAAGAATGCAGGGAGAAGGGCTGACGAACAGTAATGTTAACCAAGCAGTGACAAAGCCAATATGTTTGGCTGTTATTTCATGTCAATGTGTAGAGTGCGTTAACCACCTATGAGCGGATCAAGGCGCTTGAGTAGGAGCGAAGGCGTGTGGTCCCCGCAAGGTTATCCGAATAGTCAGACCTACAACTTCTTGTGGAAGCGGGGAGGAGGCTCTAATGTGCTGTGGGAGTTTGTTCTAAGCTTTAGGTGCGATGTAGGAGAACAAGCGCACTCCTGCTCTGCTTTTGGGAATGCAGGGGTGGTTCGATTGAGAGTGAGCGTAGGTTTCTGGATGGCTGGTGAAAGTGTATTTGGCTGTTCAGGTAGGCTGATCAAGTGTTGTGCAAGGCTTTGTATATGAGTGTGAGGAGTTTGAATTGGCTATGTTTGTGGATGGGGAGCCCGTGGAGCACTAGTATGCTAGGTGAGATATGGGTGAGGTGTGGGAGGTTGAGGATAAGCCTTGTGGAGGCATTTTGGATGATCTGGAGTCTATGTGTGAGCTGATTGGAGCTTCTGGCATAGAGTGCATTGCCGTAGTCGAGTCTGCTAGTGCTGAGTGACTGCATGATAGCTCATTTGGTGTTCTGTGGCAGCCATTTGAAGATCTTTCGTTGCATGATTATGATGTAGAAGCAGGCAACGCTCACTGTGTTGACTTGTACCCTCATGTTGTTGTCATTAGGGTGATCCCCAGGTCTCTGACGTGGTTGGTGAGTGTTGGTATCGGTCCTAGTTTGCTTGGCCACCAGATGGCGTCCCAAGGGGAGGTTTTGTTTCCAAAGACCAGTACTTCCTTTTTGTCAGAGTTGAGCTTCAAGCAGTTGGTCCCAATCCATTCAGCTACCACTACCATGGTCATACAGTTGGTGAGGGTGGCTCTGGTGCTGTTTATTTTGTCCGTCATGGATAGGTTAAATTGGGTGTCATCGACATAGGAGATGATGTTGATGCCTTGGGATTGAATGGTGTTTATGATTTATGATCACAATTTATAATGTGCAAAGCTACTCCAAGTAGTGTCCCAGCGCGAGCAATGAGATCAGAACATGATAAGGCTTAGATTTGCACAAAGAACCAGGTTTTGGGTTTCCTCTTACATAATGCCACCTCACTCATCATCTGCAGCTCCAGAGGGAGCTAATTCCAGGCTGTCCAACCCAGATAGGCTAGAGACCTTCCTCCCACTCTTATGCAATGAGTTTATGAAAGCCAAATCTGGCCCTAAGGTAAGAGGGGCCAGATTAATATAGAGCATCATGTACTATTACCAGAGCCTTAAATTTGACTCTTTTCCTTATGGTGCAGCCATTAAAGTGCACGGAAATGTGGGGAAATCTGTGATCTCATAGGATCATTTCGCAGGAGATAGGCCGTCGCAATCTGGATCACTTGGAGTTTGTCCATCAAGTACTCAGGTAAACTCAAATATAGTGCAATACCATATTCTAATCTGGAAGTTATCAGCACCCGGACTACCGTCTTCTTTGCTGAGAAGGAAAAAAGAGGCAAAAATTTATCTGGGACCTAATAATCCCGAAACAAGTGCCTACCAACACATTTAATTGAGGCCTAAAGGACAGTCAGTTATCAAATTTGATACCCAGATTTTTAACAGAACCTTTCGGGGCTTTGGGGGTGAAGCATCATCTGGCCAAAAGGTTTGGCAAAAATCTGGTGGGATCTTCCTAAAGAAGAGAATCTCTGTTTTCTCTTCAGTGCATTTTTGTTGCACCATAGCTAACCAGTAGAAAACAGTAGTCAGGCAGTTTTTCATCTGACCTCCTTTTAACTCAGTCCCCTTCTCCCTGGAGAAAAGCAGTTGTGTATCATCCATATAGGGAATCACTTTAGCTCCCAAATCTTCTGTTAGATGTGCTAGAAGGGTAAGATATAAATTAAAAAAGGTTGGGCTTAGGGCCGAACCCTGCGAAACTCCCACATGTATATTGCATGAATTGGCAGCTCCAGGCGAGCGGTGTCATGTTGAACAGGATAGGGCTGAGGGACGATCACTGGGGCACTCCGCAGATCAGGTTCTTGGTGGCAGTCTGACTCTTTATGTTCTTCCCGTGAGGAAGGAGCAGATCTATTTGAGTGCGGGTCCGTGGATGCCGATCTTGTGGAGGCTTCTGATGAATATGTTGTGGGACACTGTGTAGAATGCCGCAAAGAGGTTAAGCAACATGAAGACCGCTGTCTCTCCTCGGTCCAGGATGGTCCAGATGTTGCCTGTGGTTGTGATAAGAGCTGTTTCGGGTGCTGTGTTTTTGTATAAATCTTGATTGAGCATTGTCCAGCGGTTGGTGTAGTTCGATGCTTGTTGATGGCTTTCTCTTTCAGTTTGGTTGGGTAGGAAAGCATGGAGATTGGACAGAAGTTGCTCAGTTGGTATGGGTCAACCAATGGTTTTTTGAGGATGGCGTTGACCGCTGCTTGCTTACAGTGTTCAGGGAATGTGGCGGATGTGATGGAGGTGTAGATGATGTGGGTGAGGGTGGTGCTGAATAGTGCTGCTCCCAGGTTGTAGGTTTGGTGGAGGCATGGATCCGTTGGGATGTATAGACTTCATGATCATCACTGTGTCATCTATAGTGAGAGTCTCCCATTCGGTAGCGAGGTTGTCTTGGTTGGTGATGAGTAGGTTGGAGACGAGAACGCTAGGGCTTGGTTGGTGTGTGAAGTTGCTGTAGAAGCCTGCGATTTTGTGGGCAAAGGTTGTTGAGTCATCACACAGTTCTTGGGAGGGAGTGATGCTCTTGACAGAGGCAGATGGAGTGCTGAAGACCTTGATGATCGAAAAGATCTCCTTGCAGCTGTCGTTTCTCCCATTGATGCATTCAGCTTGCTCTCTTTACACAATATTCATGGACAGGTTCACACACGGGATCCCTTAGGTGCATAAATGAGAGGGATTTATGGGGAACAAATTTTCAGAAACTTTCCAGTGTTGTCACCTCACATCAAGACTCTGAATGGTGTCCAGACATTTTATACCACTGCAATGGAGGGAGGCAAAGCAACTTATTTCATCCAAAGTTCTGTGTGTTGAATGTATTATAACTTGTAACAAAATAAAGAAAACTACTATATATGAGTCGGTTATCATAGATTATTTTTGTATTCACTAAGTTGTTTTGCATCTCTCAGTTTTAGTGTAAGAAAATACATGGAGACCTGCATTTGTTGCACATATGCAGACATTGCATCACACCGACTGACACACCTGTAAGGAGTTGACCTGCTGACATATAGGTGCATGGCACACAGACTATAGGCATCCACACTAACGGACGTGCAGTCTTCTAATGCCCACCAACCAACAGAAATACAGACACCCATGAACACTGAACAACTGAGCTCCCCAACATACAAAAAAAGAAATACTGAAACATACAATCCAACACAGCAAACCTACAGTTGGACAACACACGAGCAGACACACATAGATGGACATTTGGGTTGAATGGTGAGACAGCGAGGATGGATGGATGAAGGAAGTTCTAGAGAGGTTGTCACCCCTGGGCACAAGCTGTAACTTATTAAAGTTGTCCATGTTGGTGAAGCCTTAGCTCTGACTGATGGTAAGTCCGGCAAGCACAGCTGGTTGCCTGACATACCCATGATGGCTCTCATGATAGTGAGAGCATGTACATGATGCTTTTCAAGAAACCTGGTCTACCAACAAAATCTGCTCCAGTGAAGAGTACCCTTCTGTAGCCATCGACTCCACAAATAGGGCGTGAACATTAGTGTAGAAAGCACAACTATTTTCACTCTACTTAACTTCAAAGTTCTCACAAATGATAGAGACATCTGAAGAATAACTCTCACTCTCAGAACGCTGCCAGACAGAACAAATGAATTATTCAAAACATAGTATATACTCCAGTGGCCTATTCTTAACTACAAAGGAAGATGACAACACAGGGGCTGATTTAGAGTTTGGGGGAGAGGGCAATAGCGACAGAGTACGCTCTACGCAAAGATGAAGGTCCGCCCACCTGATTTACAGTCAGGCGGACCTTAAGTATAAAAGCAACCGAGCCTACTCATGACATACTTCTCTGAAAGCTTAATGGAGAAAGGGCAACAGGAGGGTTGGCCATTTGACCACCGTCCTGATTTAGAGTGGGCGGCCAAATGCCCAGTTTTTACTATCCCTTACTGCCATGAAGAAACTGTTGGTAATGGATAGGAAAAATGTGTAAATGACCCCCACACCTTGGGAGAAAACTCCTATGGGGTGGGAGTCATTAGTCTTTTAGGAAAAAAACAAGTAACAAATTTGACAGGCAGCCATCAAGTTTGACGGAGCTGTCCGTAATACGTCTAATTCATTGATGGGCACTACCTTAAGAATGGTTTCTATCAATGACTCGAGTTGTCTGCTGGGCCGGAGGACACCTCTAAATTTGGAGGGAGGGTACTCCATCAAGGCGACTGAGTATTTTAAATGTAAATCAGGCCATTAGTCTTCTCTATAGGCATTCTGGAAGATAGAATTAGTTTAGCCTCTTGAAAGGCTATGATAACCATGTTGCTAAGTTACTGAGGTTGGACCACCTCTCATGATAAACCACAAATAATGATAAATAAGACAGTTGCTGCTACCTGGGATTCTGACCAGCCCACATACAAAAAGCGCATGACTGGAAGCTGCTGTTAGGAGGTGTGAGGACTCAGAATGAAATTAACACTCTCCATAAGGTAAGGTATTTGAGGGGGCAACAGTTGCTTGAAGTCCTTGGCATCATTAGGGATCTTTTCCATTTGAACATAGCTGATTTTGAAATAGTAGATGGGATCAACGACTCCTTGACACTTCACAAGGCGTTCAGATCCATCCTGCCTGACAAAATGGAAACCCAATATTTGTATACCTGCATTGCTAATTAGTGAGGTTTGAGGCTGCATTCCAAAAATTCACTAAAGTAAATTGCATTTCTGCAAGCATGGACAAATCGTCTTCTATGGATGCGTGGAATTGTGGCCTGCGTGATGTTGTTGGTGCTATAATTTTTGGTCTCCTAATGTGATGGCGTTTGGGTCTCTGTCACAATTTCAGAGGCATGTTAAGAAAGGGGATAGGTTATATTATGGTGGGATATGTAAGACTCAGCCTGCATGATTACTGTAACCATGATGTCAGAGTTCCTTTGTCATCATGGAATTCTGGGGTCATCTGGTGAGAGATCTCACAGTTGATGGAGAGCGGGTGAGGGAGCTTTATGCATGTAGTTGGCTCATGAATAAACATATTGATACGAATTGAAAGCGGTCCCTGGAGTTACTTCAGACTCCTTTCTAGTGGTGCCCATACTTCAGCCAGCCCAGCGAGTTAAGGAGTGCTGGGCACACTGACTCATCTTCCTGGGCAGTGTTCCAGTGGTTAAGGCCCCCTTTCCTCAGTCACTGCTTGCTTCTGTAACATGCCTGAAAGATCAACCTGATAATAGTGAACCATGTCTGATGCCAAGAACACTATCACTACTGATTTAAAATTCTCACACTGACAAACTTTATGTCTTGTGTTGGAATATAGAGTGACTTTTCCCAAAAAGCTGGTGGATGGATGTCCTTAGCTAATTCTATTCACAGTCCTCCCTCCTCCTCAACAGTGGCACACATTGACTACATTTTTTTGCAAAGTGGCATGGATGCACACAGCCTCAGGCTGTGACATAACCTCTACGCTTGTAGGTTTGCACATACCCTTGTCCCAACAGTACAAGGGTTGGAAATAGATATAGGAAGAGACAACGAGGTAGCTAAAGCCAGCATAAGACATCACTGGAGACAAGATGTCCAGCCTGAATCACTAAACTCATGATTTTTGCTCTAGCACTAAATCTTATTTCCATTTGTATCAACAGCAGACGTGTGAGGGAGGAAGAAGGTAATGGGAAATTGACTCAGCTGGGTGTTCCATTCCTCAGTGTTTCACCATCTTCACTCCTAAAAGTTTCTGTTGATTACCATAAACCTCATGATGACTTTTCTTTAGAAAACTGATTTTTCCCCATCTTTTTATTTTATAAACCAGCCAAAGGGGTCTGATGAGTGGATGAACTGCTTTCCCCTAGGCTGGGGTGTTAGGGAGGGGAGTTGGTGGGACCAGGGAGGAGATAAATCTTTCTTTGCATTACCACTCTGTCCCGGTTTGTGGGTGTGCTGATAACCATGGAGGGGGAGGCAGAGCATATGATTCTGGCTGCACTACTCTACCACGTTGATTCAGTGTCTGGTAGTGCCTAACACACATCTCCCCATCTTGCTCCTTTCCCTCTTTTCCCCTTTTACCACTCCCTCCTAATTCTGCTCCATCTTTGTTTAGTGGACAGAAATTAAGAATTGGAGGTTAGAGTCAGAAGGATCAGCAGTGGCCCATGCAGGTAAGAGCGGTGGGGCTGGGTGGGGGTATTTCGACAGATGAAGACGAGGTAAAAATTATTATTTATTTAATTTTCCCTCGTCGTAGTCTGTCGAATCCCCCCCTCTGAACCCGGCCCCACCGCTCTTACCTGCATGGGCCGCTGCTTAGAAGGATGTTATAAGGAATTAAAACAACTGGTAAGTAACCAACCCATAAGAATTCATAGCCTTGCCACAGCACTAGAAAAACAATCATGGTGTTCATTGCAGCGGTATTAGCTCCTGATGTTTGAATCCGCTCCCAGTTTTCTTACCTCACATTTTGCCTGTATCAGAACTGCTGTGCAGAAAAGGTTCCCCTTGTCCTCGGCTTGTATGGTGGATTCCTAACAGATGAAAACGGGAAACCTTGGAGGGTTTTTCCCTTGGCCTGCGGAGTCCTTTTAGAAGTGTCTGCCATTTGTAAGCAGTTCCATGCTTCAGTACTAAGCAGACGCGGATGAGTTGTGTTTTGGAAACCATCCTGCATTAGGTTTAATTTTTTATAAGCTCAAATGAAAATCATTTGTATTTCATGCCTAGGAGGGAGAATGAAACTGTTAGCCTAAAATATGGTCCAAGCAGAAGGTGGAGAAAGTGAGCCAGCTACTTCCCAGAGTCTCATGGACTGTAAGACAATGATGGGGATATTGAAAACATATGTTAAAGCTCCTTTCCCATGTATCAGGAAAGACATTAATTCAGAAATTGAGCTGTGTTAGACTATATCCACATCCATTATACCAACCTAAAATATATTGCATCCACTAAAATGCCTACCACCACAGCGTCAAGGTACACTTACTTTGGCCCTTGTGCCATGTAGTAGTTATCTCTATAACTCCAAGTGCGACTTCCTTGGCTTAGTCCTTGATATGTGCCCACCTTGTGTTCTGCTTCCCAGTGTCTCTTGTTTGCTATGCACCCCTGTGCTGTGGGTCTGTGGAAAAGTATACCTGGAAGGGGAGAGCCAGTGCTAAAGAATTCGTACAGGGAATGTGAGTTGCCTTTTTTCTCGGGAAAACAGCATTTACAACACAGTCATTACCACGCAAAACCTTTTCCATGTATCCATTACCACGCATATGCCTTTACCACGCATGTCTTTACCACACAAACTTTTACTATGTATGCCTTTACAATGAAAATGTAAGTATTTCAGAAGTAAGTAGAGAGACAGAGAGTGATATAGAGAGATATGTATATTTATATATATATATATATATATATATATATATATATATATATATATATATATATATATATATATATATATATATGCTACAACACCTGTCTCTCAAAAAAGAATCCAAAGCACCAAGCGCAGACGCCTAGGGCCTGATTACGACTTTGGCGCAGTTGCGCCGGCTCTCTACCGACACAGCTGTGCCAAAGCCACGCACGGACCACCCGCCCGCCTTATTACGATTTTAACTCATGTAAGGTGGACGATCCTTTGCCTTTCACATGGTGGTGCCTGGAAAACAGGCACTGAAATGGGAACTGCAAAAAAGTTCCAGCACGGAATGGATGCTGTGCTAGAACTTTGGGGGAATACAGACAAGGGGAGCACATGTTTTCCCCCTGAATGTATCCCCATGGTGGGGAGGGGCCATTTGTTCTTACACTGCCAGCCTTCTAATGGCGGGGCTCCCGCCATGAAATGGCTGGCGGTGGCGAAACTCGTAATATGCTGAGTGGGATTGAGCCAGTCACTCTCAGCATGTTACATTGTGACGCAGCTCCACCACTGCCAGGTCTGGCGCTGACGATGGTCCTCCGCCACAACGATTTTTGAAGTCATAATGCGGCGGACGGACCACCACCAGCTTGAGTGCAGCGGTCTTACGACCACCGCATTGGTAATCATGCCCCAAATTCTTTATAGCGCTGGTGCTACATGTGCTCCAGGGATATCAGTATTACAGAAGGGGACACACAAGTGTCTGCAGCCCCTTCTGTAATACCATTTTGCCCCGGCGGCATGCAAAGGATGTGCATATGCCCGTTGAGCCCCCAGATAATATGGCCCTAGGTGTTTTTTCTGGGAGACAATGATAGATAAGACACTGTTTCACAATTTGATTCCCTGAAAAGGAAAACCTATTTTTTTTTTTAAAGAAAGGAGGTACATTATGGTTGGTGAAGTGTAGGCAGCTGCTAGGAGTGTAGTGGGGCATTGCATTTTGCTCATGGAACTATTAAGAATTTCCTCAAGAGGTATCTGGGTGTAACGCTGAACATCTTGTAAATGACTGATTCATGTTTAATTCAGTGCATTGATATTATATGTTGTACACTACAGACAGTGTCTTGAAGATGATCAGATTGAATAGTTACCTTAAAAGCGGTGCATTCTTAGTTCCTTCATAAAGGTAGTGATATTTGGTCAAAACCTTAGCTTTCTGGAAGAGAGATCCCGGAGGCCCTTTTTTGGGTCTAAGTGTGACCTTGTTGGCGCAGTAACTTTTTGTCCAGGCTTCTTATATTTCTCAAAGAGTGGTGTGAGGAGATCCACCATTGCAGATATTGGGGTGCCAGGCCATTAGAACATTTAAAAAACCAATGACATAGGCTAAACCCTATTCTAACCTGACATGGATCAAATTAAGTGCTATTCAAGCTTGCCTAAATTTGGCCCCTCTTGCCCAGGCTGCTTATAAGGATAACTACAGCATGTTGCCCTCTCTGGAGGGAGTTGAGCTGGGTGGCTGGAAGAGCTGTATAAAGGCAATTGCAGGATTCCAGCATGTAGCTGATAGCAGATCCAAACATTAAAGTTTTCTGTAAGTGAAAATCAGTAGGGGAATGAGTATTAATTCAGTCAAGTTGATGAAAACAACTGTCCACAGCTATGCTTGTTTCAGGTCGATTACTTCTACTTTCTAACTTTATGGAAGCCTTCCATTTTAAAACAAAAATCTTAAGGAAGAAGCAATATACAATTTACTGTCCCTGAATATAGTGTATTTTGTCTTGGAGTTATTGAGCTGGAAATGTTTATCATTCATTCAAATTTCAACCTCTCTCAGAATTCACTGTGGGTGATCCATCCGAAAGTTCACTGTGGAATAACAATGCACTGCCACCTGGGCAATATATCAGATAACATTAAACAAGCCAGGTTACAACCCGGAGCACTGAGGGGTGCCATAAGGTAATGCAACTTCCTGTAACAAACATGGACCAACTGTGACCTTCAGTGTTCTTTGAAGAGTAAGGTATCGAGCAAGTTGATGTTATTTTGATCACCATATGATCCATGATGTTCAGCGCTGTAGACAGTTCCAGCATTACGAATAGGCAGTCATCACAATCTCTAAACCAAATGGCGTCATCCCAATAGCCAACGAGCTCACTATCTGTGTAATGCTTATAGGGAGTTAAAAGCAGTAGGAAGTTCTGTGGCACAGGGAGGCAGGTGAAAATGTCATAGACCCTGGTGGTCCTCAAAATAGTTATTGTTCAACTAAATATGCTATCATACTTTATTTAACACCTGCCGCTTTCCAAGAATAATCTAGTTCTATAACAGAGGAATACTCAAGATGTACAAAAAGTATCACGTGAATTTAGGTGTATTTAGGTGTATTTAATAAAACAATATGCCTACATGAAGTGTAAGAGGCATAGTCTTGTTAATTTATATAAAAAGGTATGATAGTTATATCAGCCATAGGGGATCAATTAGACCTGGGTGGACTGGCCAACGAGTTGCTGGGCAGTGGAGGTCCTTCCTCTGCAAATCCTGCTGATGCTTGGCCGCCATATCTAGAGCTCCTGTCGCCATTAGCATTGCTGGGAGTTTTCACTGTGCTCTTTCCAAAACAGCTGTAGCACATACAGTGAAAATTAGAATGCCAAATGGTCTACTAAATTATGGCAGCTTGACAAGCAAGATATGAATTCTTTTTTTCTGAAATAAAACCAAAAAGGGGGAGGTTGTTTCCCAAAACATGAGGTTAAACATACTTAGCATGCAAGAAGTTTTCTTCCTGAACACCATGCACGAACTGGGGTGCAAATTCAGGGGGGTACTCCATGTGGCCTCCCCAAATACACCCCCAGGCCCAGGAGTGACAGGGGGCCCTATGAGGTCCCCTTTGTTGCCTCTGTGCCATCCTTTTCATGGTGGGCTCACCAGCATGAACGGGGCAGTGGAAAGCCAACTTGTAATATGCTCAGAGGTGCTGCTGCGGCACCGCTAGCATATTACATCTCCATGACGGCTGCGCGACCACCACAGGATCCTGGATCCCCTTTCAACGCAGCGGTCCTGTTGGGGTCTGGTCGCAACACTTGTAATACTGCAGATGGGCTCGTAGCGTGGCAGTGATCCGACCGCCACGACGAGTATGGCGGTCATATAGACCGCCAACTTGTAATAGGGCCCTTAGACAACAACCTAAATATTAATACATATATATTCAAATAAAATTACATTAAAAACTATCAATCTATATATCATACATTATAAATAAAATCTAAATTACAGTTTACCATAGGACATAACTGATTAAAAACAACTAAAACTAAACTAACCAATAAAATCAAACTATAAACAACTTGCACCAATAAAATCAGACAAACAATTAAATCAACAGTATGAAAGACACACCATTTTAATCCACTAAATACTTCAAAACCGACAAATGCTGCAGGGCGAGAACACTCTTCCAGATTCTCTGACCAGACCCTTAAAGAAGAAAGATATACATCTTGACAACCACCTAACCAAGAAAGTAAAACTTATATTCAAACTAAAACTTATTTGTAAATAAACTTGAAAATGTAAAATAGTAAATATTTTATAAAACACTCTCCAACTTCTATGTCTTTGCGTGTACTTCCTAAAAGAAAACACTACGACTTGGAAAAGTGATAAGCTGCCAGAAGAATACAACTATCACAAACAAGCAAAAAGATATAACAAATTAAGTATATAAAAATTATTAGAAAATATAAACTCACCCTTATAGCGAGTAAAAATAAACCCCTCAACCTCTACAACTGCCCAAAAAAATAAACATTTAAAATGCAACTTGCTCTTATTTTTTGTATCCAAAAGAAAAGAAAGCACTTATATTTATATTATTACGCTACTTTCTGATACAATGATGGAGAAAGGCAAACATATAGCACCGCAGAAATGAAAGCAGTTAGTAAGGGTCCTATTATGATGTTGTTTGAACGAGCGTCCGACCAACACCGTAGCGAGAATAGAACTGCCTGACTAGTAGCGGAGGTTTCACCCACAGTATTAGGATGCGACTGCCCTATGGGGCGTCGTAAGCATCAATTTTTCTATTACAGCTTGTGGGGCGCCCGGAAAAGGGCTGCAGCACAAGCTGCAATAGAAAAAAGGATGTTTTCTTACATCCCTGCACTGTATGGCAGGCACCGTGTGGCAGACACACAGTGCAGGGATGTTGTGCCCCCCAGGCCTCATAGTGGAGGGCTGGGGGGGAACCCCCAAAGTCACATTCTACCTGCCTTTTCATGGCGGGTGAGCCACCATGAAAAGGTAGTTGGAAAGGGACATTTTAATCCCGACGGCGGAGCCAAAGCTGGCTCCACTGTCATTTTGGGATTACAATTTCGCCTGCCACCCCGACAGGCTCTGTAAGCTTGCCAGAAACGGCACAGGATTCCCCTGCGGGTTTCCCTCCGACTGTCAGTATCATAATACGGCAGTCGGATGCAAACCTATGATGTCGGGTAGAAATCCTCAGATGAGGTGTCGGATGGCTTTCTGCCCGACATCATAATAAGGGCCAAAGTCTTATAGACTACACCTACAACCAAGAAAGTTCATCAACAAAAAATGTAAAATGGAAATGTACCAAATATTATTCTAATGCATACTATGGAAGGGTCACTGCAAAAGATGATGTTGCAATTCTTGTAAGAGAAAACAACCACCCCAGAAGTGGAAGTAAGGGAGGTATTGCAGCATAGAAGAGAGGCAAGCACTAGCTCCCAGGAACCCTCAACCAAAATCCTAAAGGATATACTGCCTAAAGTCCCTGAATACATCACAGGCCAACTACCACCTATACCCACTTTAAAACATTTAATTGCATGAACTAAAAAAGCCACTAGTGATACTCCTTCTGCCTTTAGAAGATACCAGTTCCTGAACATTTAACAATGACACATACGGTCAGATGTATCAAGTGTTTACCCGTTCGCAAATGGGACGATTAGCAGAATCGGCCCGTTTGCGAATGGATGGGATGTATCATCCCAAAAGGAAATCGCAAATTAGTGAATCACAATTTTTGCTATGACCTATTTTGCGAATGCATTTAGAGAATCGCAATCTGTGATTCTCTAAATGCAATGCAGGAAGTACTTTTTAAATTGCTACCTTGCATTAAGGAATCTTAATTTACCACCAACTTCAAGTTGGTGGTAAATTGCAAATCCTTAGACAAATGCACAATTTTGCCTTTTTCTAAGTGCCATGTGGTGCACATATATGCCCTTAGGGCATGTATGTGTGCCACATGTGCACACATGCATATTTCAGGGGTGCATCAGGGTGGAAATTTGGCCCCCTTGCACCCTTGAAATTGCATGCATAATTTTAGAGTACCTATTGGGTACTTGCAAATTGTGCATGCAATTCCCATTCATTCCTGTGGACCGGACCTCTAGACCCATAGAAATGAATGGGAAGCCATTCCTTATTTGCGACTCACAATTTGCGAGTCGCAAATAAGGAATGTGTAGGAATCACAAAAAATTTGCTGAAACCTACATACATTGCATTTTGTAAGTCTATAATAGCGAATGGGTAAAATTCGCTATTATAGACTCACAAAATCCAATTTTGATACATCTGGCCTATAATGAGGAAACGTTCCTTTATATGACAACCTAAACAATGATAAACAAAACCAAATATTCTCTACAGCAAATAACTTATTAAAATATATCCATTGTCAGACCTGGATGATGGATGGGACCTTCAAAATGTGTCCCAAACCATTCACTCAGATGCACACCAAAGATGGTGAATATCAAAACAAAATGTCCCTTTTATATGTGCCCGACTACCAAATAAACAACATAGCACTTGCTATGAACTCTTTAAGCACATTAAACATAAATGAATTAACTACTACCCACAGAAAATAATCATAGACATTTAGCAAGCCATTATTCAAACCATTCAAAAATGTTACACCCACATATGCATAAGAGGCTGTTATTATCATTTCAATCAAAGCATATGCAGACACCCCCAACAATTTGCACTAAATGTAGAAAATTCTACAAACAGCCAATTGGCTTTTAAAAAAAATATGAAAGCACTATCATATGTCCCTGCCACAGAGGTAGCAAACCACTACAATTTGCTAATAGAAAGCCCTTTCCACCAAAACAAGGAGGTCAAACAAACCCCCTATTGGATTATGAAAAAATTCTTAGGTTGGCATTGCTCAGGACACAGGCAGCAACACAACTTTCAAATACCATGGTGGAATGTCTATGACAGCACCTTGGCACAGAAATTCAAAACAAAACAACGCAGTTGAAGTATGGTATGATGCCTTCCAAGTCACACTAAGCAGAATTCAATCTACACTCTATAAATTTATAGAGACATTACAAAAAGAGCAACCGTACCAACAGCTACTAATGGAGCAATCTGTTAGCCAAATTGCACCTAAACTTAGCAAACAAACCAAAAGTATGTACGGCATGCTACAATTTAAAGTCAAACTCTTCATAAAAAACAAAGGAGGGATTACCTAGAAATAATAGCCCAAAGAATATCATAAAATAAGTCAAAAAATGTAAACCAACATGACAAATAATTTTTTATATAAATAATAAACATATTTTATTACATCAGTCTAAAATTAAATACAACTCCAATGTTGATTAAGACTGAGATCATAAAATAATACATACATTATTTACACAAAATGTAAACCACACATATCAAAAAGCTCAAAGTACAAACTCAATCCATCATGTACAATAAATACAACACATAAAACACACAATTACAAATACAATAACATAATATTTGAACAAACAATAAAATATAACATTTCCCACCCAAAACAAACAAAATATGTAGGATTTACTGTTCTGTAGCTCCAGATCTTCCTCTGTATCCACGTAGTCAAAAATATTAATCCCCCTAAAACCGAAATTGATATCCTTTTAAAAAAAACTGTAACTTCCAATGCCCATAGGACACATTCACATACAATAGCCAGTAAGGTAAACAAGAGCACCAACGCACAAAACACATTATATTACCAAAAATACATATGCATCAAACTTATTTGTCATAAAATAAGTAAAATAACACATTGTAACATAACGTAACGATGCATTACTAAAACAGTGTACGAAACCCCAAAACGGCAAACTAGTTAAAAACACTAACATTAACACAACTAAATCTTCACAAAATCCACAAACAACACTATAACAAACCTCTAGACCACTCCACTACACTCCCCACCCCTAAAATCCTTTAAAAAAACTTTAAAAAGTACCTACCTGTTCTGACGAACAGCAGCACCCTACCGTGACTTGTATCCAGGGAAATAGAAAATAGACTAAAAACCCCACAAACAGATTACAAAATAGAAAGTAGCGGTAAAAAAATGTCCACTAGATGAGACTGAAAAAAAACATCTCTCGATAGAAATGAAAGGGAAAATATGTAAAGCAATTTATACAAAATGAAAAAAAATATATTAAACATGGAAAACATGTCAAAACAAGTTGTAAAATATTGAAAATAATTGTAAAGTATAAACTAAATAAAAATATAAAACGTACATAAATATTTATGAAAAAACATATGTTAAAATGATGTTGAAAATATGTATAGAAAACAATGTCAGAAATGTTTAAAAAGTATTAAACAATGGAAAAAAGTGGACAATGCTCAACATTAAATCAATTTAAATATAAGGATCACAAATGTTTTATTTATTCAACTATAAAAATGTGTACTTTTAAGTTGAAATATATATGTTTAAAGATGTTTAAATAAACATTAAATACACTTTGAAAGCAAATAAAATGAGAAAAATGTGTTACATGTCTTTATATTGTAAAAATATGTAATAAATAATATCATTTATTACGAACATACAACTATTTTTTTTATTATATTGCTGAATGCCAGCAATGCAAATGAAATAACACAAAACTATTTCTAATACATACAAGTACAAAAAAAGGATTTCAGGCTAAAATTATAAAGATAAAAAATCACACTACAATATAAACCATTTTTAAGGGGTGACATTTACTCTTCCCACTACAGTATAAACCAATTTGGGGACAGTGTTGGACACTAAAGGGGTGATATTTACTATTCCCACTCCAACCTACAGCAATTTGATGAAAGTGTTGGACCTGAGGAAGGACGCACACACTTGAGGTGTTATAATGAATGCCCAAACATGGGCAAAGGAGTTGTGATAACCCCTAGAGTCCCATAGTGATTGTTTTTAATATCCCACAATGGATTTCCCAGAACAAAGGATAGGAGAAGAGCTTCACTGTAAGGGATTTCTATCCCTTTTCACACAGATCCGATACCTCATCAATAGTGAGCTCTCCGCGACCTACAAAGTGCTCTTAGAGTGTTTTGATGAGTCCATCCGCCCCTCCCCATCATCCTGTTGAGCAAGTGTGATGACTCTATGATGAAGCATGACACCTGGGTAAATGTGTTAAGGTCTGTCAAAAAGGTTCAATAACATTCAATGCATACATAGAACAGTGGATGGCTCTTTCAGAACTGGTAATTCCTTTAGAACCCTCCTTCCTATTTTTCCTGGTTTCTTGTTTCTGCACTCCTTTTGGGCGCACCTGTCATGCTCTTTACTCTATTTAGAGATGGAGCATGCACTACATTAGCTGGACTTTGCATTTAGTCTTCTCATCATTGTGAACTTATGTTTTAAGTAATAACTATACTCTCACAGCATTTTTCACAAATCTAACAACAAAAGAGAGTTCAAAAACACTCACAAATGAAAACACGTTCTGAAAGGATTCAGTAGCACTAGAAGAGCAAGGTTACCAGATGACTGAAAGCAATACTTTGCTAAATTAAATCCCTGGACTAGAAAATCTGTGTCTTGTATACTGCACAGAGCCTACTTTTCCCAAGCAACTTTGCACAAGATGGGAAGCAGCGCCTCGCAAATGCGCACCAGGGAGTGCGGACAGGTGGGCACACTTTTTCACATAGTGTGGTAATGCCCCTAACCACAGAGTTTTTCGTAGGGATTGGTGACAGGTCTTCCTGTAGTCAAGATGGCAAAATGGTTTGTGTTAAATATATGGGGGACCGCAACAGTATTGAAAAACAGACTGGCATTGGGGGGAGAAATTGGCACCAGAAATGCCCAAATGGGAGAGGCACATAGACTGGTGTATGCTGGCAGAGAGGGTGGTATAGGAGGGTTGGGGATGAATAAAAAAAAGGGACAAAATCTGGTCCACCTGGTGAATCTATAGAGGACTCTGAAAGGACAAAGGGGGACCTGGGTCCTGCCTGGTGCTATACCCCAGACTAGAGGCAATGCACTTACAATTGATGACATACTGTTTTGCTTGACCTGTTTTTATTTGTGTAAACACAATGAAAAGATTTATATAAACCAAAAGAATATTATCAAAATCTTGAATTCATCATCTGAGTAAGAAACTTATGCATAATGATTTGAGGATGACTTGAAAATGAGTATCAGATGACTTCACAAGATATAGTTGTTCATGATGAATTAAGGATGACTTGAAAATGAGTATCTGAAGACTTCACAATATATACGTGTTCCTGATGATTTGAGGATGACT
Source organism: Triturus cristatus (assembly GCF_964204655.1). Classification (NCBI taxonomy): domain Eukaryota; kingdom Metazoa; phylum Chordata; class Amphibia; order Caudata; family Salamandridae; genus Triturus; species Triturus cristatus. The sequence continues at coordinate 651,680,656 of NC_140590.1, read as the reverse complement.
TGAAAATGACTACTTGTCTACCATTGTGTTCCTATTCAACAAAAAGTCAATTATCCTTTGATTTGAGAATGGTGTGTTATTTACTTCAGTAAAACGTCAACCATTCTGGTTTATTATTGATTTATTTATCTTTCTAAAAGCTTAACACGTTGCATGATTTCAGAATTTGATAATTACTATACTCAAATGTAGCTATTATAGCAGTTTTAAACTCTAGGCAAGTAAACCTACATTACATGTAAGATTCCTGTGTAGGCTAAGTCACACATTACCATATTTACAGGCACTTATTTTCATTTTTTTATCTTTTATTAGTAAAAGCAATTCAGTGTGAAAATGATATACAGTTAATGTAAATAATGATGCATATTTGGCATTATTGGCAGGGCTGTTGGAAATAGGAGGGAATAGAATGAAAAAATTGACTCAATTATGCAGCAGGGAAAGGGGGCGTGGTCTCGTCGAGCAGCAAGATCGCCACTCTTTGACTGTGCTCTGCCGGCCGAGATGAAATCCTTTCATCATCCGTCCTTCAAGGGTGCCAGCAGTGCCAGAAATTACAAGCAACGTGTTACCAGTGGTGCCAGGCACACACTAGCGCCATTCAGGAAGATAGGCAAGCCATGGGTAGCCTCTCAACCAGAGGGGAGGAACAGGTCCAATAAGACGCGCTCTGGGCTACTTGGTGATGCCGCTGCCTGTATCTGACCGTGGTAATGACCATTCCGGCACGGTGGACTGAAATGGAGCATTGACGGCCGTGCCGGACTCCGCAGTAGACCTCGACGGACTCATCTGTGTGCAGGTCTCCTGCTTCTGTATGGCTGATTAGGCCCGGAGATTTGGGGAGCTGAGGCTGCCATCTTCGAATCGGCAGTGAGGCAGCACTACTCTGCGGGCGGACTGGCAGTGGAGATCAAGCTGTCTTGAAGGCACTCCGAAATGGACCCAGGAGCAATCACATCGAGCGTAGGCCGGCAGAACTCCAGAGAACAGTCCAGACCGCACATTGAATTAAGGTAACAGGAGGGGGCCGCAGGAGATTGAAGGCGCCTTATCGGTACACTAGGGCAAGTGCAGACCCCCGCTCCAAAACCCAGCAGCGACAATAGCAGAGGCTGTGTACAGGGAACATCAGAGGAGAGCGTCCTGGCCACTCTGCCCTGGCCCGGTTTAAAGCAGTACAATCGTTGAGGAAGAGGGGGCTGGAGGAGCACAGCAGGGCATGCGTGGGGTGGTCCCGACCCGTGTAAACTCTGAGGGCAATAAAGGAGCGACAGTGCTAGGACCTGATCTGCGACGCCTATAGAAATCAGGAAACGGACGGCTTAAAGGATGCCGGATAGCTCCCTATGATTTGGGAAGTAATCACACATACTCATTGTTGGGGGTGCAGGCCTCTGAATAACGGCTGAGCGGCTGCATCCCTGATTACCGAGTCAGCCCCCCGCTTTATCACAGACTTTAATGACATTGTTTTCCGGGACCGCGGACGAGGCAAAGTGCACGCCGCATAGCCTCTTGCAGCGAGGGGTGCCACTATCATCCCTTGATCCTAGGAACTGCTTCAGGGCAACGTTCGGCGCCCCCAGCCCAGTGAACTGCAGATTTGGGCAAAGGACTACTCACCTAGCTGATGCCACAATCACAGCTACTCTTCGGGCATGGGCAAACACAAAACCAAACAGTTGAAACTATCCATTAAACATAAAGGACTCACAAGGCAAATGGGCTCAGGGACTGAAGGGGAGGGTGATAACCCCTCCACGGCAACAACAGATGATCGAGGAGAAGACCTTGGCACACTCCTGCTAGAGATGAAGTCTAGTCTAAAGACCATTGATACCAAACTGGACGTTCTCACCTCCCAACTGGACCAGGTCAGGAAACGAGTGGGCATGCATGAATCACGTCTGGACCAGCTCGAGAACCACACTTCGGATGCGCATGACTTTCCAGGTCAAGACCAAAGAACAGCTGCTACAGATGGATAAAGTCTTGAACCTGATCAGAACAAGAACGACGATCTGGAGGCTCGGTCAGCACGCAACAACATTCGCATAACGGGTATTGCTGAGATGACAGCCATCTTCAAAATGGAAGCATACATGGAGGAGTTACTGCGTGAGCTGTTCGGCTCAGACCTATCGATGGTCTTCACTGTTGAGCGGGCCCATCGCACTTTGGGACCAAAACAACCTGTGGGATCCACTCCCCGACCGATCTTGGACCGGCTACTAAACTACCTGGACCAGGACGTTGTGCTGCGCCGTGCCCAGGGAATGTGGGACCGTCCAGCACAAAGATAACACTATTTCATTTTTCCCCAACTTCACCCCCACGTTGCAGGCAGTGTGCTGAGAGTTTGTACCAGTTAAACGTATGCTTCAACAGGCAGAGGTTCCGTATGCACTAGTCTACCCTGCCAAATTGAAGGTCGCACACTATGGCACTGCCCATTTTTTCACGTGAAAGCAGCAATGAAGTTTGCCAAACATGTGAGTGGACAGAAACGTGCTGTGGAGTCTGCAAAAATCAAAAATCCTGATATAAGACTCAGTGACAATGACTGTATGCAACATGGGGCTGGTGCAGAACTTTGCTTTGGAGTGTAAAGCCATTGATAATATATTGAACCAGAAACGTAGAGCGGATAACTGCACATTTATGCTCGCACTCAGTAGCTACAGGTTGCAACAATCAAGCCGTGACTAAGTATATATGCCGCCGGCTCTCCTTATTGTACTCGGCCACCCCGCCTAACGGCAGGGCTGTATGCTGGAGAATCCATGCCTCCAGGGAGAGCTCCCAAGTTTTGCTCCCAGACTCAGACCTGGAGCACACTGTTAAATTTGTTCTTCGGGGGGCCTATTGCACAACCTAATTGGGGGGTTGGTGTGGGAGGGGGGAGGGAAGGGTTTGTTACGTTTGGCAAGTTAGTCAGAGCAGCACTAAATGATGATATGTTCATTGACGGTAATTGCAGCGTTCTGGACAGCTTGAGCCAGGGCTCGCGGGGTGATACTGCGCTCCAGGGGACAGCACATGGGGAAACCATCAAACAATTAAAACTATGCATGCAGAAATCTGCCCGTCAGGACACACACCTCGGAGGGTCATGACTAATTACAAGTTCTTAACTTGGAACACCAGAGGGCTGAATGACTGCAGGAAGATCAGATAGGTCCAATCTTACTTAAGCAGGCATCATATCGACATATGTTTTATTCAAGAGACCCACTTAAACAGCACGTCTCACCTTAAATTACATCATAGGCGCTGGGGACACACCTTCTCCTCTATCTACTCTATTTATGCGAGTGGGGTAGCAATTTTAGTTCGACAGGGCCTGGACTGGAAGACAATTGACTCACACCTAGATCCAGAAGGACGTTTCGTGATTCTGTGCGGCGTGCTGGGAGGGGTGAAGATGACACTTGCGGCAGTGTACGGGCCGAATGCTGATCGTCCTGAATTCTTTCAAGACGTATGGGCTAAAATTCAAATCTTAGGATGTGACACCATAGTGTAGGGGGTAGATTGTAACACTGTACTGAAGGATACCCTTGACAGAAAAGGCACTTCTCGCACTATGCATCCCAACTCTAGTGACGCTTTGAATGCTATAATAGAAGACAGCACCTTGACTGACATTTGGAGGCAGAGGCACCCAGGGGTGGCAGAGGGTATGTGTATATGAGCTCATCACAGAGCTTGGTCCAGGCTGGAATATTGGTTGGTGTCTCATGACATTACTGCCTGGACAACGGAAATCACACATCTCCCTAGAACGCTATCTGATAATCCCCATGTCTGTTAAAGCTGATTGTTCCAGATGCACCGCAAAAGATATTTAGCTGGAGACTCTCCCCAATCGCTCTACTAGACTCCACTTTCAGATAGGAAATACCCAGGGATATCGAAGAATACTTCGCCACCATTGCTGGGTCTGTATCCACACACGCTACACTATGGGAGGCATTTAACCTGGTCATACGGGGGAAATGCATATCATGCCATGCTGGGGTGCTGAAGGCCATTAGAGGCACACTAGCTGACCTCGAAACCCACATCAATAAGCTGGAATCTATATACTATGCCACCGAAGACCCAAAGCTTTTAGTGTCCATCAAGTATCTCGTCATAGAATTTGAGGAAGAGGCACAGCGTGAGGTGAAATTTATGAGCAAATACAATCAAGCCAGACGCTACAGGGAGGGGGACAGGCCAAGCAAAATTTTAGCAAATATGCTCAAGACGCAACACACCACCACTTACATATCTTAGATTATGGGAGAAGATCTAACATTATTCAGGGCCCCCCAGGAGGTTCTGGATCAATTCACCAACTTCTACACTAATTTATACACCGCTACCCATCTGGCGGCACCAGCGGAGCACCAACCCTTCCTCGACTCCATTGAATTGTTGTGGCTCAGGAGGGCACTTAAAGACTATCTAGATACACCATTCACATCCAACGATATTCTGCAGGTGATTAGCACCCCCTGGATAAGGCCCCAGGCTCTGACAGTGTAACAACCGTGTTCTAAAAGGTTTATGCTGATCTGCTGGCACGTCACCTCCTTGCAGTATTCGAGGAAGCTCAAACTACTGGCATACTTCCCCCATCAATGCGAGAGGCGATAGTTCAAATGCAAATGAAACCTGGCAAACCAAGCTAAGAGATAGATTCTTACCGACCACTATCATTAATAAATATCAATGCCAAGATTTATGCTAAATTGCTTATGAACAGAATGCAACCACTACTCCATCTAATAGCAAGACCTAACCAGTCATGATTCATCCCTGGAAGATCCACTACCCATAACCTCCGCAACCTTTTCACGGTGCTGAATTATCTAAATCTAATATTGAAGACGCTTGTGGCATTCCTAGATGCAACTAAAGCGTTTGACACGCAGTAATGGCCATATTTATTTGCCATTCTGGGACAGATTGGAATCAGTCCGAATTTCATAGCACAAATAAGACTGCTATACACAGCACCATCGGCCAGACTGCGCATGAACGGTATGCTTTTGAGCCCTTTTTACATTTCCAGTGGAACCCGTCAGGGATGCCCCCTTTCCCCCCTCCTCTTTGCTGTTGCGATGGAGCCGATAGCGTCGGGACTAGCCAACATCACGCAGCCAGGGTATTGGGATTCAGCACCAGAGGGCTTCTGAGCTCGCTGTATGCGGACGACATGACGTTATATATCACGGACCCGGAGGCTCACTTAGGCCCAATCCTCAGGGACCCTATCAAATTTGGCAGGCTCTCTGGAATATTCATAAATTGGACCAAGTCTACCCTTTTCCCACTTACTGCGACAACCAGGCCCTTCGACCTGGAATACCCATTGAAATGGGCGGAAGGTCCGTTAAAATGTCTGGGGCATCTGGCTCAGTCGGGACGAACAAGAAATCTGGAACTTAAATTATGGCCACGCTGTCTCTTGGCTAGAAGGGAAAATAAAACAAGCATTGGCATAGCCAATAGGTCTCGCTTTTGGACCTTCTAAGTATTTAGTTATGCAGCACATTATTCTTGGTGCAACCACATCAACTGTTGCGTGGCTAAACACTTATAAAGTCCCAAAGGCGAGACCTATTGGTTATGCCAATGCTTGGTGTGGTTGTGTGTGTGGTTGTGTGTGTGTGGTTGTGTGTATGGTTGTGTGTGTGTGTGTGTGGTTGTGTGTGTGTGGTTGTGTGTGTGTGGTTGTGTCTGTGTGGTTGTGTGTGTGTGTGTGGTTGTGGGTGTGGGTGTGGTTGTGGGTGCAGTTGTGGGTATGGGTGCGGTTGTGGGTGTGTGTGTGGATCTGTGGTTGGGTGTGGTTGTGTGTGTGGTTGTGTGTGTGGTTGTGTGTGGTTGTGGTTGTGTGTGTGGTTGTGTGTGTGTGGTTGGGTGTGTGTGGTTGGGTGTGGTTGTGTGTGTGTGTGTGGTTGTGGTTGTGTGTATGGTTGTGGTTGTGTGTGGTTGTGTGTGTGTTTGTGTGTGTGGTTGTGATTGTATGTGTGGTTTTGTGTGTGGTTGTGGTTGTGTGTGTGGTTGTGGTTGTGTGTGTGGGTGCAGTTGTGGGTGCGGGTGTGGTTGTGGGGGTGTGCGTGGATGTGTGGCTGGGTGTGGTTATGTGTGGTTGTGTGTGTGGTTGTGTGTGGTCATGGTTCTGTGTGTGGTTGTGTGTGTGTGTGTGGTTGTGTGTGGTTGTGTGTGTGAGGTTGTGTGTGTGGTTGTGTGTGTGGTTGTGTGTGTGTGGTTGTGTGTGTGGTTGTGTGTGTGGTTGTGATTGTGGTTGTGTGTGGTTGTGTGTGTGTGGTGGTGTGTGGGTGTGTGTGTGGTTGTGGTTGTGTGTGTGGTTGTGTGGTTGTGTGTGTGTGTGTGTGTGTGTGTGGTTGTGTGTATGGTTGTGGTTGTTTGTGTGTGCTTGTGGTTGTGTGTGGTTGTGTGTGGTTGTGGTTGTGTGTGTGTGGTTATGTGTGTTGTGTGTGGTTGTGTGTGTGGTTGTGTGTGTGTGCGGTTGGGTGTAGTTGTGTGTGTGTGTGTGGTTGTGTGTATGGTTTTGGTTGTGTGTGTGGTTGTGTGTGTGCTTGTGTGTGTGGTTGTGTGTGGTTGTGTGTATGGTTGTGTGTTGTTGCGATTGGGTGTGTGTTTGTGGGTGTGTTTGTGTGTGTGGGGTTGTGTGGTTGGTTGTGGTTGTGTGTGTGTGGTTGTGGGTGAGGTTGTGTGGGTGTGGTTGTGTGTGTGATTGTGTGTGTGGTTGTGTGTGTGTGGTTGTGTGTGTGGTTGTGTGTGTGGTTGTGGTTGTGTGTGTGGTGATGTGGTTGTGTGTGGTTGTGTGTGTGTGTGGTTGTGTGTGTGGTTGTGTGTGTGGTTGGGTGTGGTTATGTGTGGCTGTGTGTGTGGTTGTGTGTGTGTGATTGTGGTTGTGTGTGGTTGTGTGTGTGTGGTTGTGTGTGTGTGGTTGTGTGTGTGGTTGTGTGTGTTGTGTGTGTGTGTGGTTGTGTGTGTGTGGTTGTGTGTGTGTGGTTGTGTGTGTGGTTGTTGTGTGTGTGGGTGTGGTTGTGTGTGTGGTTGTTGTGTGTGTGGGTGTGGTTGTGTGTGTGTGTGTGGTTGTGGGTGTGGTTGTGGGTGTGGGTGTGGTTGTGGGGGTGGGTGTGGTTGTGTGTATGGTTGTTTGTGTGGTTGTGTGTGTGTGGTTGTGGTTGTGTGTGTGTGTGTGTGTGTGTGTGTGTGGGGTTGTTTGTGTGGTTGTGTGTGTGGTTGTGTGTGGGTGTGTGTGTGTGTGTGTGGTTGTGCGTGTTTGTGTGTGTGGTTGTGTGGTTGTGTGTGTGTGTGGTTGTGTGGTTGTGTGTGTTTGTGTGTGTGTGGTTGTGGTTGTGTGTGTGATTGTGTGCTTGTGCGTGTGGTTGTGTGTGTGGTTGTGGTTGTGTGTATGACAGTAATACTAAAAGCATCTCAAAATAAAGGAGAAAGCACGTCAAACGGGCGCAGCAAAGCATTAACATAACAACAAAACAAACAAGATCACTTAGCGAAGACTGAGTGCTGATAATGGATACACACAGCCCATCATCTTAAGAGTTCGATTGCAGCCAAAGTGCACTCAAACCTGCCCCCTCCTTGTGAGTTGCACCCCATATTTCATGAGTTGTAACTGCTGCACCCACCATAGCGCTTTGAGATCTAAAGCACTACATAGGTCTAATCGATTAACCAGTCTCCAACATTCTGTGCTTTAAAAGAGAATGTGCCAAAAGTTTCCAGCTTCCTCATCATGTCCTCATGAAAGCACTAACGAAAGGCCTCCCTGAATGGTGCAACGGACATGAAGCAGCCTCTGCGATCAGAAATAAACACTGTGAACGTTGTCCAGTTTCACAGTAACATTTCCTTAATGTTCTTTAAGTCACAAAACAGTAATACTAAAAGTATCTCAAAATAAAGGAACACAAACATCGAGTTTGTGGAAAGAGAAAGCACATTGTAAGTCAAACGGACGCAGCAAAGCATTAACACAACAACATGCTCTTTGATGTTTGATCTTCTTTGAACGAGAACATCAAAGGGGCGCCGTGAAAGTGATCGCGGGTGAAAGTGAAAGTGATCGCGGGCGCTTAATGAGCATGACGAGGTTTGCCAGCCTCTGCTCCTAAGCGCGCGCACATGCACTGTAGCTCTAGGCTGGCCATGGTAGCATTTTTTGAGCCCTCACAAAATGTCTCGCCAGACCAGCGCATGCGCTGGGTCAGGCGAGACCTAAACATGGGCTAAACTACCAATTTCTCTTGCCGGTAGGATAACTATTGCTAAAATGGTTGTGTTGCCCAAGTTTCTATACTTATTCTTTAACATTCCGATACCGCTCACCCAAGCCTTTTTCAAAACTCTCCGATCTTCATTAATCTCTATGGTTTGGACGGAGAAGCAAGCACGCGTTTCCTGGGAACTGCTCACACTCCCCCTCACGCAGGGAGGACTGGGGGCCCCGGATATACCGCTCTATGCATTTTGTGCACAAGCGCAATTTTTACATTATTGGCTACACCCCACCCTGTTTCAGCCCTGTGTCGCTGTGGAAACAGACATAGCAGCCCCAGTCCCCCTCCAAGTGGCCATATATCAGACATACCGGAAACCAAGTGATGGAATAGACACAGTTGAAACAGTTGAAACCCTTCGGTGGGCTTGGGACAGACTGTGCACCAGAGCTCTCCTAGAGATCCTGTATGCTCCCTCTACTCCTCTCGCATGAAACCCACTTATCCCTGCGATGGCAGACAGTGGGAACGTGAAGCTAGCGTAATCGATGGGATTTGACACCTTTGCAGACCTCTACCCTGGTGATACCTTCTGCCCCTGCCAGAACCTACAGCTGAGGGCACGAGGAGCTTCTCTAATGGTTTCTCTACTTTAAGATCAGAGCAACATGTAGGCATGTAGACAACTACACGCCACTTTTCCCAACCCCCCACCCAATTACCAGCCTTTGAACAGATGATAACAAATGCCTCGCCCCGTAGGCTGATCACACGACTATACAGCCCCATGCAAAATGTAGAACCACTGAATAGACCCAAGGCCCAACATGGCTAGAACTCAGATCTAGACAGCCAGATAACAGATAAAAAATAGGCTTTCTGTTGCGGTCAACTTCCAATGCTCTCACCTAACTATAGACTGAGGTTGATACATTTTAAATATTTACATAGGATTAGACCTGATGAGAATTGCTGGAGATGCGGGTTCACCCCTGCCACCTTTCTGCACCTGGTATTGCCCACCTATTGCTGCCTTCTGGGCTGACATATTTAGCAGAATTCAAGAGATACTGGGTGCACCTAGCGAACCTCAGCCGATTATTGGGCTATTGGGGTATGTGAAAGACACTAAAGCTGAGACTCACAAATTACATGCCATGCTTCTCCTATTAGCTAAACGCAGGGTGTCCATCCATTGGGGTGACAGGAGGGTCCCCACGATTAAAGTATGGATACAAGATGTCACCTTCAGTCATAATCAATTAACTACCTTCTGGGAACTGATGCAAACAGCCTCCAGACGGATAAATATTTGGGGTCCCTTCTTAGACTGGCTGAAAACACTCCAGGATGATAACGCTTCCTCCCCAGTCCTCACTGGCACTCAAAGGCCGTAACCACCTGAACCACAGGCACAAAAATAAATCCACCAACAGCCCCTCTAAACAGTCATAATAACTAGTCACCTGTATGTCGCCTGCTGCGGGCCCACTGTGGAGGGATGACTAGTGCACTGCCTCGTTGCGATCTCAGTGCAGGCACCGTAAGATTGTATGCTGCTCTTTGACTCTTCGTTAAGTTTGAAGTTTGCACATTCATGTCGGATCCTACACTTGATCATATAGATTATTCATTGTGATGAATAATGTGAATTTTTTTTAAATGTCAATAAACAAATTAAAAAAAAATATACAGCAAGGAAAACAAATTAAGGGCCTGATTTAGATCTTGGTGGACGCGTTACGCCGTCACAACGGTGATGGATCATGGAATGTATATTTTGGCGGGTGGGCGGGATATCCGTCACCATTGTAACAGAGTAACCCGTCCGCTAAGATCTAAATCAGGCCCAAAGAGTTATTTTAGGTCACCAAAGGGAAAGTATTTAGCACATTCTGTGACACAGTTATCTAGCTATCTTGATTTTTTAACACCCGGACATATGGATAAATATGTATCCCAATGCTTCAGAAAACTAAGTTCAGCAAAGAGAGGCCAATATGTTATTAACTGAGAAATAATCATTTCATTATTTACACTTGCATGGAAGAACAGGAACAGCATTTTATTAATTGTGCCCTTTCAAACTCCCAGAGTAAAATTGTCTTTTTAAAATATATTCAAATTTTAACTCAAAAGAAAACAAACGTTCAGGTACACTCCTCTGTCAGGCCATTTCTTGGGGTGAGAGGCAGCCAGTGGTTACTTGGCACTACCTATTGGTACTCCTATTTACTGCTGCTGGCTCAGGGGCGCAAGCACTTGACTCTCCAGTAATGGTAAAGTCAAGCAGTCAAGGTTTACTCTAGGCAGGAGCCTACTTATCAGTGGTGCAGCCAGTGCAGTGTCACCTGGGCCCAGAAGTGAAAGGGTTCCAGCATGCCCTGCATCAATAGCAGTTGCATATGAGGTCACTCGCTAGCTCTTGTTTTTTCTTGAGTGCCTGGGTCCTGACATTGTACTTACTCTTCCCTTGAATCTGGGTGCGGGTGGGAGAGAAGAAGCTCAAAGACCCCAGGCAGGTACTGGTGTACTCAGACTGGGGCCAGCCCAGTCTAGCAGCTGGCATGCATTCAGAGGGATGCATGTTTACATGGGCCGGCTTCTGCTCGTCATCAGCTGAGTTTCTCTCAGACGGGATGATTGGAGTGTCCGAAATCCAAATATTAAGCAATAATTGTTACCCTAGTACAAATGCATAGGTGAAGCATTGCATATTTGTACTGGTTCTGCTGTGCCCCAAGTTCTAGGTCCAGGATGCTTTGGTACTCTAGCAAGCAGGCATGGTTCAGACAAAATAGAGAGCTCCTGCATGTGTCCAGGGCTGAGAGGAGGCAGGCGCTGACATGAGTTACATAAGGATTCTACTTGCGCAACATAAGTGAGAGAGTAAGAGTGCTAATAGTGATGGGTATGTTCCCGCATGGAGTAGAGCTGGAGTAGGGATGGGAGGGACATCTGAGCATGAGTAGCAGGTTGATGTACAATAAGAATACCTCTGAAATTACATACATGGGCATGCACCCAGATGGCACTCACAATAACAGCAGTTCTGAATTGACAGCAGTGTGTAAATATTAATAATTGTTAATCATGGCTGCAACTGTATAGTATACAAAATTATTTACCAAAACCTTATGCGGTATCAAAGTTTATTAACCAAAGTCTAACTAGCAAATTATTTTGCCAGTTCTCCAATCTGTATTTTCAAAAGAGCTGGCGCGTACCTATTAGGTGCTGCCACTCTGTGAATAAATTCAGTAAACATATCAGGGTGCATGAAACAGAAAAGCATTGGAAAAAGTGATTGTCCAAAGCCTCCATTTCCTTTGTGAATATTGAGTTATTTGGTTTCTATTGATCCCTAGTGAGCATGGACCTCTCTAATGAAACAAAGTGTAGAATGTTCCTAACAAAAACTGAACAGAGAGACTGACACCAGCCACAACACAAACCTTAACCTCCTCTTTAACCTTTATCCTAGTCCCAAAATGAACTTTGAACTTACTTTCAGAGAGGGAAACCTTGTAACCACTTGAAGTACTGCAATTTCATGAAAGAATTTACAGTCTTTGGCACCTGACTTGAGAGGGACCTCTAATAATGACTTGAGGATCTGAAAATGTGTGGATGGCCAATAATACAAGTGCATTCTTGTGCCGGTATGGGCAGTAATCTTGAAATAATTTTTAGCATTAAAAAAAAGCATTCAATTTCAAAATGCGTTCCTTCAGAGCACGACCCAGGACTAATTATTTAACTGAAAATGTAAGGAAATTGACAAGGATCTTTCTGGGAGTCTTCCTGGCAGGATTTAACTTGAAAGGGTCCTTATGAACTCTTTGAATCTCACTCTCCAAGTCAATTTCCGGCCTATCCTGTAGTAGTCCCTCCTTCAACAGTCTACAGATGAAGCCTTTGATCTCACTCTTTTAAGGAGTCTCAAGTAATTTCACCTAGATTGTATTTCCAGCCTCTCCATATCCTTCTGTAACTGCTTGTTTTGTGCTTTAAGATTTGTGATATCTCTTGAATTCTTGGACATGACGACAGCCATGGACTTCACCTCACCTTTCAACACCAAAGTTTGCTGAGCGAGTCCATCTAGTTTTCCCTCCAGTATCCCACACTTCTCCTGAATACCCTTTTGGTTGCCCTCTGAGATTTCAAATTTTACGAGAATGTTCTGATACTGAAGAGCCCGGGGCTAAGAGTACGAACCAAGAGGGACCGTCTTCGGAGAACTTGATGGAAAATCTATTATTCAACCTTAGGAATAATAGATTTTCCATCAAGTTCTCCGAAGACGGTCCCTCTTGGTTCGTACTCTTAGCCCCGGGCTCGTCAGTATCGCCATCATCAGCCCCCTGGATACCACTCAACACAGAAAAACGATTTTCTAACTGTAGGGACTCCTTCTGGGGGAAAGAGTGGGTTTTCTCATTTCCTCCCTCCTATGCAGCAACATGCTCCATGATTTTAAAATATGACCTAAGAGAGGGAAGAGGTTTCAAGGGTAGGCGCCCTTCTTTAATTCCGCACCTCTTAACTTTTACAGCCCCTTTGGGCGCTTTCTTAATAGGAGATATTGCCTGGGGTTCTCACACAGACAATTCCCTTACTTTCCCAGACAAACCTTTTCTTTCTGGTACAGGGCGCAAATGGTATCGATTTCTTCTGTGTGGGACTAAAGACTCACCACCAGAAGAAACATTCCTACTTTTCGCGCCTTCCTTGGATGCCTGTGGTACAAAGTCACCCGCAGCCTGCACAGAAGTTTCTGCAACCACAACTAACTTCGGTGTTTCGTTCGCAGAACTCATATATTTAATAAGTACCTGTTATGGGGAAGCGTTTTCCATCCACCCCTGCTGGGCTGCACACTGAGCTGCACACTGAGCTGCACACTGCCTAGAGATTTGTCCTTCTCTCCCCGCTATTCTAATGCCAGGAACTTTCAGCTCTGCTCGAAAATGGCATCTCTGGCCGTGATTAACCAGCGTTTCACTGCAGAGGCTCACGTTCTGCTTGCTACACCCTAGATGCAGCCGTCCCGTGCTGACTCTGCCCGATCCAATGTGAAAACCTGCAGACGTCGTCGCCGCGCGGGACCTCTTCCACCAGGCCACTGCCCAACACCAATCCCCTCGGCACTCACCACAGGATCCTCGAATTGCACCCATGCACCTACTCAGGCCCTCTCAATCAGGTAAACCCTTACTCGGCGATATTCAGATTCTCGTTTTGCCATTTTGCCTCACAACGCCGTTGAATGTGTACAATTCTTCTCTCCCTCACTCGGGAGCGACGGCGACCGGCGTCAACCTGCCACCATGTTCCCTGTTGCTGGCGCTGTGATTATTTACCAAGTGCGATCAGATATTGGTAAGAGAACTGCGCAGAGGCAATGGGAGCTGGGTTCTAAAATGAATGGGCCCGATTCACAGAACTAACTTAAGACAAAATCCTAAACTTACTACCATTTTGGTATTCACAGAAGGCACTTACTCATTTTGGTATTCACAGAAGGCACTTATTCATTTCGGTATTCACAGAAGTTAGGAGTCCTAACTTTAGGACTCCTAAATGCCTTCTGTGAATACCAAAAGTCTTAAAATTAGGATTTATCTCAATTTAGTAGTAGTAAAGTTAGGACTCCTAACTTTAGGACTCCTAAATGCCTTCTGTGAATCCCAAAAGCCTTAATATTAAGATTTTTCTCAGTTTAGTAGTAGTAAAGTTAGGAGTCCTAACTTTAGGACTCCTAAACTGAGAAAAATCCTAATTTTAAGACTTTCGGTATTCACAGAAGGCATTTAGGAGTCCTAAAGTTAGGACTCCTAACTTCTGTGAATACCGAAGTGAGTAAGTGTCTTCTGTGAATACCAAAATGAGTAAGTGCCTTCTGTGAATACGAAAATGGTAGTAAGTTTAGGATTTTGACTTAAGTTAGTTCTGTGAATCGGGCCCAATGACTTACGTAGTAAGGGGGCAGAGGTCCAGATGAAGTTCCCTGCAATGCTGAGAGTAATGTGGCGTAACAAGATGCCTAATTTTAGAAACCCAGAAGAAGTAGATGATTTTTTGGACGAGATGGACGGACCAGTTTAGTAGTTAAGTTGTCGCTGAGCTTTTTCGTGCTGGATTTAGATAGATATTCATGGATTCAACAAATTAACTAGAATCCGTAGTAGCTGTTTAGGTTCTTTCCCTTTTGTATTATACTTTCTATTACTTTTTTTAGATATTTTTCCTTCACTTGGGGGCTCACGAATGGGCAGAGGTTTCGCCAAAGTATAGGAAAGGGGGGTTCCCTGAGGTGGGTGGGTAGGAGGGTGCACTGGGTGGTGGGAGCATGGGATAAAAAAAAATATGTCCTACTTCTGCCTTACTGGTACCTGGCAATAAGAATATTAGCTTTCAGGTAGTATTAAGCCAGTGTCTTCATGAGGTGATGCGGATTATGGTGCGAATTATGGTGTGGGAGTGGGACAGGCCGAAGTTTGAAGATGAGTAACTCAGAATTGGTTAAATTTTTATCATGGAACGTCAACGGCCTGAGGTCCAGAAAGAAGATGGCTAGGGTGACTGATTTTCTTAAAAATAGCGAGGCGAAGATCATTATGCTACAAGAGACTCATTTGGAGTGGGAGGAGTGTGGGCCACGCTTTAATAAATTGCGCTGGGTCCAGGAAGTAATCTGTTCAGCTTAGAGGGGAAGTACGAGAGGAGTTGCATTAATCATTAGGAATAACTCTGGTATTAAGCTGGTTAGCCATGAATCAGACTCTTTTGGGAGATGGTTGGTGACTAAATTTGATGATTCAGGGGATGCCAATAGTGTGTGCCACCTATTACGGTCCTAATAATGGATCCCCAGAAGCCTTGTCATAGAGGTCTATTACGATGGCGGCTGCAATGGCAAACGGCGGTCCCACCATGGCGATCAGGATGCAACCGCCACCCTGGCGGTCGCATCCCGCATCATTAACATTGCGGCAGACCGTGCTGTAAGCAACACCCGCCGCAATGTCAATAATGTATGTTGTGCATTGGCATGCACAACGTGACAGGCACCGCGTGGTGCCTGCCACCTTGTCCATGCCGATGTTGGGGGGTACCATAGGTATCCCCCAACTGCAGCCCCCCACCACCCCACCCCCCTGGGGGCCCGCAACGGACCCATGAAGCGAAATCCGCATGCCTTTCCATGGCGGAGTCTCCACCTTGGAAAGGCATTGAAAATGCCACATGCTAATATGGATGGCGGTGCCACCATATTATAGGCCTTTTCCACCCGGTAGGCAATCGAGACGATTGCCTACCGGCGGAAAAGCGGTGGACGGTCTTTCCGTCCGCCGTGGCACCCCCGCCATGCAAATGTGGCGACGGTAAAAGGCCGTCCGGCAGGGTGTGTTGGCGGGCGGATCGCCACCGCCAGTCGGGTGGTGGTGATCCGCCCGCCATGCTAATGAGCCCCTAAGTTGGCACTGCTCCTTTTGGAGGCCACTGCCCCAGTTATCCTTGGAGGGGACTTCAGTATAGTTCTAAATAAGGTCCTAGATAGAACTTCTAAAGTTTCTTAGGTGAGTTCTCCCAGAACAACTGCTATTCTGAAAAATATGATGTCTGAGCTTAACTTGGTTGATATTTGGCGAAGTAAGAGGGGGAAGGAAAGGGATTTCCCCTTCTATAGTAAAAAATAAGGACATAATTCACGTATTGATTATTTTCTGGTAGATCAAGAGTTATGGGAAAGGGTTGAAGTAATTAAACACGTACCTGCTATTCTATCACACCATTCAGCAGTTTTTCTAGAGTTCAGATACCATCAAAAATTTGGTATGAAAAGGGGGATCTTGGATAGGACTATATTGTTGGATCAGAGGGTAGTAACAAATATAGTAGATAAGACACATTAATGGCGGCTCAGCGGCTATGTAAGTGGTTAGGGACACTTTCAAAGCTTACTTAAGCAGTATTTTTCGTTCCATAATGGTAGGTAAGAGGCGTGTTTTGAAGCAGAAAGATGAGGATCGAATTAAAGAGATCAAGGCTAAGGAAAGGGACCTTCAGAAGGCATCGTTGGAGGGTTCGGATGGTGTCTCTGTATTTAGTAACGAAATTGAACAGTTAAAGGCAGAATACCGGAGGCAATTGGATATACGATCATTAGATAGGTAGAAAGTAAGCAAGTTGCAACACTTTTCATATGAGGAGAGGTGTAGTTCGCTTCTGGCCTGGAAAGTAAAATCAGACAAGGCCAGAAATTTAATTAGAAATTTGAAGGATATGGAGACTAATGCTCTACTGAGGACCAATTTAGATATATGTTCTGAGGCTCGGAGCTACATGAGTAGGCTTTACAGAGAGGATATTTCCCCTAGGAAAGAGAGCATAGAGGCCTGGCTGAAAAGGATTGAGCTCCCTCGGTTAACCAATGAACAAAGGAGACTTTTAGAAGCAGAGATTACAGAGGACGAGGTCAGGACAAAAATCAGGAAGATGGCAAGGGGGAAGGCTGCTGGCCCAGATAGCCTCCCAGTTGAGGTCTACTCTCAACTTTTGGATATTATTGTTCCAGTGTTGAAAGACCTATTTAATACAACATACTTGGAGGGTGATGTTATCCCGCGATCCTGGGCAGAGGCCACTGTATCCCTAATCTTGAAACCAAATAAAGATCCTTTATCAGTGGACTCTTATAGGCCAATATCACTTCTAAATTCCGACTATAAGATTTTTTCCGGGATAGTAGCCTCGAGGGTCGCCCAGGTTGTTAAGGGAGTTATCCATCAGGACCAAAGAGGCTTTATCCCTGGGAGACAGCTCAATGAGCTTACTTGTTTGATGCTTGGTGTTATTGACCTGGCGGGAGTCCAGAACCTCCCTCTGTCGGTAATAGCGGTAGACGCTGCAAAGGCGTTCAACCAAGTACATTGGCCATATCTCTGGGAAGCTCTTAAGTCGTATGGGTTTCCACAGAATATCGTAAAGGTGATGCAAAATCTTTATCATCTACCCAGAGCCTGGGTGTTGGTGAATGGTGAGACTGGTTCAAAATTACTAGAGGTACTAGACAGGGGTGCCCCCTCTCCCAGCTCCCCGCTCTTGTTCAACCTATATATAGAGCCACTTGCATCTCTGATTAGAATGGATTCCTCTATTTTCCCCTTTAAAACGGCTGGGTTCGAAGCAAAGGTGGCATTGTATGCAGATGATCTTATTCTGTACACCACTAATCCCGAGGTGGCAATCCCAAATTCAATGGCCTTGGCACGAAAGTTTGGTTTAATCTCGGGTTACAAGGTGAATAGTGATAAAACTGAAATTATGGAATGGAATCAGGCAAAGTGAAGTATAGGGGCTAAGGCCCAAATGCGTTACTTGGGCATTACAATAACATTACATTACATTAATGCAGAAGCTCGAAGATATTTGTAAGATTAACTGGAAAAAGCTCAGACAAGAGATTGGGAGTTTATTGGTTAGGTGGTCTAATTTACCGTTAAACATCTATGGTCGGGTTAATCTTATTAAAATGGTAGTCCTTCCCCAAATTACGTCCTTCTTTAAAACTATACCCCTTGCCTAAAATAAAGAAGATATAGGAAAGCTTGTAGTTTTATTTGGTCCTCTAAGGGGTCAAGGATATCATGGAAGAAGTTGAGAAGGAAGTTAGAACAGGGTGGGCTGGCTCTTCCAGATTTGGTTGCATATTGTTATGCATTTCAATTTAAAAATATTCGTATGCTAGCTGGGAGGGTGGATAGGTCCCCACTTGGCTCACGTTTTGGGGCTATGTTAAGTGTGGTGGGGCAAGGACAGAGCCATTTCATTTTAAATATGGTGGCCCAAAGTTTTGCAAAAAAGTCAGATTGAAGACTTTGCATGGAGCTCTGAGAACTTGGGTGTTTTTTCAGAAAAAGCTTGGTGTTTCATACTATTCGTCTTGAGCTCCGATTTGGGATTCACCGGGAACCCCTTCATGTTTGCGAGACCAACTCAGTTTTCCACTTAAAAGTGCGGGCTTACTCCTTTGGGGAGATTTCAAAACGGCATTGGGCCTAGTGAGCTGGGAAGTCCTGAGTAATTTAACTAGGGGGCATCTAACCAGGTTCAAATATTACCAACTTAGTTCCTGGTGGAATACACAGGCCTGGGCAGACGAAGGTGAGGATGAAAGGCTAGCCCAGGCAATGAGAGTAGGTCCGCTAAAAAAGGAAGTCTTTTGATGGTACTGGGCTTTGGTGGAAGCTGAGGATAACTTAGTTTCAGATATTTCTCAGCTTTGAGCAGACGATCTTGAGGGTGAAGATCTTAACCAGGTTTGGCAGGCCTCTTTTGACATATCTTGTACAGTGGTGAAACCAGCCTCGCTTAAGTGTAACCATCTCTTTACCACTCATAGAGTGTATTGGTCTCCATCCAAGTTGTCAAGAGTTACCGGAAACCCATATGTCTGCCCAAGATGTTTGTCTCCATCAGCCAATGACACCCACATGTTTATGGCGTGTCCGAAGATCCTTGGATATTGAACTGAGATATGTAAATTCCTTGTGGATGTAACAGGGAAGCAGATTAAGGTAAACCCTAAACTTATCTTTTTTGGACTTTACGAAGCTGGGCTACAACTAACAAAGACAGTGTTTTCTAAGTTTATTTTTTATGCAATACTTTTGGCAAGGCCGGAAATTCTCAGGCTATGGAAGTCTAGGAGTCCACCATGCATTACTGACTATTTAAAAAACTGAGAGGCATATAATCAAGGACTGGCGATAACTAACGCTAACCTAGCTTAGCGCTAGTTTTTCAATAGCCGTCTTTCGCCTGTTTCTTCCGCCCTGTTATTGCTCTATAATCAACACGGCGCTGACAGGCGACAGCTTCCGTGAAAACCGCCGCTAACCGCTGCGAGATGGCAATAGGAGAACCGGCGATAGCAGACAGAAACAAGCAATACGCTCTTACCGATAAAAAAACGCACGCCAACCCGCAAGTGTTGACTTTGAAAAAATTGGCTATCAGTCCACCTACTATAGAAAAGATGTACAATAACAGTTAAATGCAGATTTGAGCACCCAGGGCCAAGTGCAGCACACATCAACAACCCCCCTCAAGCCCCCCAACATCTAGGATTACCATGATGAGATCCTGGATGCCCCACTGGACTTGCGCCTGTGACGTCTGCGCAGTACCGGCTGACTTCTTCGCCGCTAGCTCGGGGGTGGTCCTGGGGGGGTGGCATTGGCAGTGGTGGTTGTTGTTGCCTTCGTGGGACCCCTAAACTGCATTATCACTAACTCCATGGCGTCTGTGGCTCTTCTGATGAAGCTCTGGCCTAGTCTTTCCTACGTAGCTCCATGCATCACCAGTTTTAGTCATGTTTATATCTGGTGTTAAATTCCTGGTGTTAACGGGGCTTAGCGCAACTTTTCTTGTCGCTTCCCGGGTCTGGGGCATCATTGATAATAGTGCGATGTTGTGTTAGCGACCTTTTCCGTGAAGTTTTGGGAAGGAACGCCTACTTTGCATGTCATTAGCGGTAAATATCGCTGGCATGCAAGGCAATAAAAAATCCGGCTGCTATTGCCTGTTAGCGGCAGCTTGATAATAGAGCGATTAAAAAAACGCGTTAGCACCACAAAACTGCCACTAAATCGGCAGTAACTCGCTTGATAATATGCCCCGCAATCTCTACAAGTCAGCTGGATATAGCATGTGATGTAAAAAGCCAGGAGAAAGTATGGATGCTATTGGTGGAGTGGAGTCAGAGATCAAGGAGGTCTGATGATTAAGCCACTATAGTTGTCGGTCCTGGTGTCCTCTGTTTTGGGGTAACCCGTGAAGAGGATGGAAAAGGAAACAGCTGTTTTCTTTTGTGTAATGGCTCTTCTCCAGAGATTGGCAACCGTTATAAGAGCATTGCCAGCAAGAGATATGGCAGAATGAGGACAAAAAATAAATAAAAAAAATAAAAAAAGCATTCCATGATGATAGCCTATGAGTGATGCATATTTGCAAGTGTACTGATGGTCCCGTGGGAATCCTTGATATTTTAGTACTGTTCCAAGATGGCCAGCTGGTGCTAAGCATAGTTTGGGCCCTGTGCTCAGCTCCACAAGTTAAGGCATTAGTATACCATAGGCCTTCTTTCGGAGACAATTAACTGAGCCTATTCTACACCTCCTGTGCCCCATTTGACATACAATCATACAATGTTTAGCAATATAGATATCTTGACATCACTGCACTCCAAGGTTGTAGTGGCATTTCTGAGGGGAGTGAGTGAAAGGAGGATGGGATGTGGGCCGTTACCAATGGCAATAGTTGTGTTGGCTCACAAGGTCAGAGGACGGGGCAGTACTTGTGTTAAGAGCAAGCTCGAAGATTTGTATCCCCTTTTTAGGTCTCGACTAGACAGCACTTGCTCTGTCTCCTCAAAACATGTTGTATATACTTTGTGGGATTCAGCCCGCCCATGAGTTTGCCATTTGTTGGCCCCATCAGCGCTCTGCTAATCTTTCTCTTCATTTGTCCAAGGCTTGCATGTGTCATGCCTTTTCCTGTGTTTAGCTCTCCACAAGAGCAGAGACCAATTACTACTGTCCATCCACTCCTCCCATTTAATGACTATTTTGGGAACTTCTTTTTCCTTTGTTTAAGAGCCCACCTCAGGAGCGGTCGCATTAGCACTCGCTCCGAGCGCTGCTTTTGTTCTGTAAATAGGCCACCCAAGCAGCTGTACCACCACTGTCACTATCGCCACTACCTCAAAGAACAAATCCAAAAGCACAGGGATAATGCCAGCGGAGGCCACGTGTTGGTTCTATGTCCACCACCCCATTCTCAGACAGGCAGAGCACCTCTTACCTCCCACACAGGCTGCCCAGCAGAGAAACAGCAGCAACGCTCCTGGAGCTGCCATAGCTAAGAGCAGGAACTGCTGTATCTGAGGTTCAGCTACACCCCTTCATTACGCTTCCTTCTTCCTGCTTTGTTCGCTAAGCACGTGAGGTGGGCTGGGCACACACACTGAGCGGCAGCCCTTTCATCGCTCCCAGCGCTACCTTATCCTCCTACCACCTGCTGATGTTATCACCCTCCATATTCCCCCACCGTCAAAGGTGCAGGAGAAGCACCCTATGTACAGCACATGCATAAAACCAGCAGCCAAGTTAGGGCCAGGCAACATGCTAAGAGCACATATTTTGAACAACACTAGCATTCATTCTGCTTGCAGTCGTTTACAATTTGGCCAGCCGTTGCGGTTTAGGGGATTATTTAGCACCAAAAGCCTCTTGTTTTGTTCTAGTCACATCCACTTCATCCTGTTTTAGTGACGGAAGCTAAAGGGAGAGGAGAGCAGGCAGCCAATAACAAACAAGCTTTCAATGATCTAAGCCCTTTATTGGTTGCACACATGAAGGAGAAACCATTCCTCCAATCCTGTACAAGTGCTACTGTCCTATCACTGGGTTTCAAAACATCGTCAGTAAATCCAAAAAAAGGACTCCAGTCAAGATCACAGTAGTGGTATTTTTTTAAAGTGCTTTGTTTAAAAATAAAGGATGCCTTCCAAATAGTATGCAAACACTAAATTAGTTTTTGGCCTTCCCTTTAAAGGCATTATTCAGAAAAGTTGATGATAGAAAATGGTCTTTCACTATGGAGGAGCAGCTTCAGTCTGCAGGCTCTACATATTATCAAGACAAAGCTCATTGACAGCTCAATGGAGTCGTCCCTCCCTGTATACGAGGCACCGAACGCCTAAAATCCAGGCAGTCTGATGCTGCGCATGTGCTTCAATAAATCCCATTAGCTGCTACATATATCCCCCTTCGTTTTCATTTTGTGCCGTAGGTGTGTTTAACCAATCAGTTTCCCTGATTTTAACGTGGATTCTTGTTTACACCCTGGAACCTCCTATATGCACCACCCTATTTAAGGAATGCAGACTCAACATGTGTCGTCACATGCTGTCTGTATGTTCTATGTGTGTTTTAGGTCTCGGCTCCACACTCAAAAGAGACATGTTGTATATACTTTGTCGTACATGGTTACACAAAGGAGTAACGACGCAACAGCTGGGGGTGCTTGGGTGCTGCATCTGCCTAGGGAACACTGACCATCTGGCCATGCAATGCTAAAACACATTGACAAAGCCAATAGCTCTTGCATTACCGAGACCGACTGGCTTTGACAATTATTGTTGTTTGTTAGTTGCCAGTCAACAAGGCATCTGTTTATACAATGAGAACACCCGAACACGAAGAGACATCTGATGAGGAAAGGTGGGTTGGTAGAGAAGACAGCAGCCAGATTGGACTGGCAAAGCTGGGTTCCAGCGTTTGTCCTCTCAGCGCTACACTGTGGCTTGGAGGCCCTTTCCCTGGGTCTTGCTGTCATTATCCGGGGCTGCGAGGCCCAGGGGCCTGGTACTGCTATGGTGGTGGTGAGACCCAGGGCCCTTGGATCTTGCAGTCATAGTGTAGAGCTGGAGATGCCCTTCCTGTCTTGGGCCTCACTGCACTGGATCTTGGCTGTGAAGCACGGGGGAGGGTGGCCACCCTCCACTAGGTCTTGACAATACTGTGAGGCCCGGGTGAAGGATCTCCTCTCCTAGTACTCAGCACTACACCATGGCTGCGAGGCCCCAGGTAATATAGTAGTATTCAAATACATTTAATATAGTAGTATTCAAATACAGCGCTGAACAAATTCAGGGTGTTCAGCATAAACCCAGGGCAGAAATTTAGGTTTTGCTGGAATTTTATTTTTTAATCTACATATCAATCGATTCCCTTTCTTGTCAGATTGTAATGTTTTCCTTTCTATTCTTTTTTGCCAAAATGTATATCTGCTCACCTATTTTCTATCACCTCATTTTCTTGCGAGGAGAATGTATTCAATATGTATCCTAATTCCTAATGCTCTATTCGTACAGCACTTCGCTGCCATTTTTTCAACCCTGGCCTGTGTTTTATAAAACTTTCAAATAAAAATGAAAAGGTAGTACTATCAGAATCAACTTTTTACCTCACTAGATCATGTTGCTTAAATTCCACTGTGACCTTAGAGATGTCATTCAATTTATTTTCTACTATGCTTTGAAATGTGTATCATCCGCTGATCTGGAAACAATTAGTTAACTTTGAGCAGTGAACACTCAAGTAAAATAATGCATTTTCATCAAACCTGCACCTAGCTTCTCCATCCAGTTTGGCTAATGTAATCCACTAAATGCAGCTTTAAAACATATGGACTTATTTTATTCGAGGTATTTATGTTTTTAACCATGTTAGTGATAACTGCATTGGAGAAGTTGCAGATTGCAAATCACTTCAGCAATGCCAAAGAAGATTAATGGTCATGTGGTGTCCCTACCTTTGAAGTCACTTTGAGAGCAAATTAGAGCGCCCTCACATCCTCCCTTTTTCCCAGGGCCCCAAATATCCTAGGAGTGGCACTTCTTTTTGGAGCTGTAAATTAAAAAATTAAGAATTCATGGATTCCATTTGAAATAAAAGAAGTAAGCAGCCTTGTAGAAGGGATAGTGGAATAGAGCGAGAACAGTGATTCCCTCCCATTGAATGCAACAAGACAATTAAATACATCGACCCTCCCCATCAGCAGAGGAAGACGTGGCGTGACGCAAAATGACGGTACCTCCAGATATCTCCAACAAAAGACCGCAGGGGGAAAGCAGTGACCCTGCAGGATCCATCAGATGCAGACCCATAGAAAGCCACAAGAAAATAAGATTTCCCCAGCTCGGCTGAAAGAAGAAGTGTGCAAAATGGTCCTCTGGTGTCTTGCTGCAACAACATGCAATTAATAGTGTAACAGCTTCCTGACAGGCACCGTATCTCAGACAGAATGACGCCCCTTTGCAACTCATCTGTCACAATGACCAGGGCAAACTCCATCCTATCACTGGTTCTACAGCCAGACTGTATGGCATCGGAGAACTAGCCCTTTTCCTTTCAAAGTAGCCCGTTGACTTGCATTATGGAATGTATTTGGCTAAAAGAGCAATATGATGCCAGGCAGACATTTTCCACTGCCTCGTCACTTTTGCTCTATGAATAGTGATTGTTAGGGTGGGTTGCTTGGCAACCGAGTCTGTGGCACCATTTCTGTCCTGGGCTAAATTTACATTCAGACCAAGAAGACAACTTTTAGATCACTTTTAACAGATAATTGGGGCTAGTTCAATTTCATCAGGCCTTGAAAACCAGTGGTCTATGTCCCTTTCGGTCTGCCACTGACTGCAATAGCCACTAACTTCTTCAGAGCCAGAAACAATCTCCAGTGACGTTTACATTATGCAGTCTGTTTGTCAACACTATGACGAAGTGACGAAATGCCTAGAAGGTGCATTTAAACCATCCACATCTGTTTGTACCAATTGCCAGGCTTGTTTACATTCCACTCCCAGCCTGTGATGTCATAGCTTGTGGTGCATTGCTGCATTACATATTTACTGCCTGTGACATCACAGGAAGCAAATGGATAATAAACATTCTCTCTGACAATATCTGGGTGAAGCAACTCTGTAATAATGGATCAATAGGTCAATAACAAGACAGTGCAGTTAAAATTGTGAATACAAAGTCCCAATTCACAAAAGTACTTTGTGAATAAAAATCGCAATACGCAAATTGCAATCCTTTGCTAGTCTCACGTTAGGGGATGTTAAAGGGGTGTCTTCCTGACAATTTCCTAACTGTCTATAAAATGCATTGCTACCACTTCTGCTGTAACAAAGAATGGAGCGGTAACCACCTGCTAAAGGCTCGCAGTAGCCATTGGCAAAGTGCACACTGGTAGTGCTTGACAGCTTGCAATCTGTGCCTGCAGACTAAAGAGATTGGGAGGAGAAGATGTCTCCCCGATGCCCTCCT
The DNA here is from genome assembly GCF_964204655.1 of Triturus cristatus. Taxonomy (NCBI): domain Eukaryota; kingdom Metazoa; phylum Chordata; class Amphibia; order Caudata; family Salamandridae; genus Triturus; species Triturus cristatus. The sequence continues at coordinate 651,655,479 of NC_140590.1, read as the reverse complement.
CACAATGAGTGACTGCTTGTGGCATTGTCACTCCTCTCTCTTTTAAGGGACACTGAAATGTCTCAAGACACTGCTAAACGCATGAGACTCCAGAGCACAAACTTTACAGACCTACCACAACAACTCTTCAAGGGAAGAAAGGAGGCACATACTACTGATATACTAACTAGTTAACTCTGATCTTGGATTCCGGAATATTGTGCGACTTGGTGCAAAGCGCTTCAATGCCACGTCAGGGGTGGTAAGCACTATATAAATAAAATGTACAATTACAATAGAATGGTGGTCTACAAAACCTATGCAAGCCTGTGTCCCAGCATTTACAAACAATGGGTATGACCCACAAACATCACTAAGACCTGGGTGAATAAAGGTACAGAAGAAAATGGTCCCAGTGGAACACAATTGAAAACAAGCAATAATTTGTGATAGCATTTGTTAAATTACTCACAAACACTTCCTGTTCAACATTGTTTAATCATATTGAACACATGTTGACATGTTAAAAAAACAGCACATATCTGAATGATTCTTGCAGTGGTGCCCCAAGGAAGGGAAGGTTTAGCAAAGTGCAAAAGTGAGGATTCAGTGGAAAAACTGAAGGGCGGTGACAATATATACATCAAAAGTATTATCTACAAAAGCCTGTCCAGCCTGACGCAGGGCTTAAAACAAATATTCAGAGACATTATGTTTAGTTTGGCGCAGTGAAGAAAACACTGTTGTCCACATTGGCATAAGAAGTGGACTTGTCGACGTTTCGATCCAATGAAAGTGTAGGGTAACCTAAATCCTTACAATAGAGTCTTCCTCAGGACTGGGGGCACCTAAGAAGTATTAAAAATGACTTTTAGTGTTTTAAAGAGGATTAATTACAGTGCAACATGCTGGAAGCATCCAAAACAAACAAGGGTTGGGGTAAAAATTACCTCTGTCCACCCATGTCTGTGGTGGGCAATTGGTCAGAGTGGGCTAGTGGGCTCCTACAGCAGAGAGGGAACCTGGATGGCAATCTGAAACAAAAGTTTTCATGCCATCAGTATCATATGACAAAGCAGATGTGAGCATTAAAAACTGCTTGTCAATCAAGTAAACACTTCACTGTGTTAAACAAAAACTTACTTCAAACTGCCTTCAAATGACTTAAGATTTCATCAAGGGTGCAGCATATAGTTCGTAATGCTCCGTGTTTCTAAGAATATAAATAAATAAAGAGTAATTAAAACACTCCACCCCCATGAGAATAAAGTATTGTGAAGCGAAGGCTGCAGCTCAAACATACCTCCTTCTAAAGAGAAGCGCGTCAGTTCACCAGCTTGTAAACGGAGCACTGGTGTGGGAATCCATAAAGCACTGGACTGAACGACCAGGGGCGTGCACGCTCTATGTCGCAGATGCAGTCATTGGATTCTACCACCCGCGTAGTCAGGATGAGTAGGGTCCGCCGGTGGGATGCGGTTCCGTTTGAGGGAATTGGAAAAAAGACCACTAGTGGTCAAGGAAGGCTGTAATGACACAAAAAAAATAATTCAGCACTAAGAGACGTATTAAATTTGACAAAATCAACTTAACTATGAAGTAAGAGCTAGGAGGGCTATAATAGGGCAGAACTAATTAAAAACAGTTTGAAATTGGTCCACTCAAGGTTGTCATGGGCCTGATGTGGATGAGACAACATGAAAATGCATTTGGTCTACGCGAAATAAAGCACTCCAAAACCATAGACATGAATTCATATATTTGCAAAGACACATTGTGTACTGATGCGCTACTGTGTCCATATTATACCTCCAATGCAAAGGTAGTGCGATCCTGACAGCGTTTTCAAGGACGGTAAAAACATGACAAATCAAATATTGAAATCATGCATTTTAAATAGATCACATGTTGTTTCCCAGTGATAACGGATACTCTGTGAAATGTTAATCATGCCTCTTATGTTACACATTGAGGATCATATTCAATATAGTGAAATTATGGGTGGAGCATGTTAAATCTAAACATAAAGGCATGACTTATAGAAGGGTGCATATTGTTTAATTGATAGCAACATGACCTCGTATGTTGTCATTATCATACTAAGCAAAGTACTTCAAAGGCAAGTTTTACTGATGCTGATCCTAACTTAGGTTTATCGTAGATAGTGTGCCTTGAAAGCCTATATAGGAGGGGATAGGTTAACTAGGCTACATGGCGTGTAGAAGACAGGAATCAAAAGAACACTGATCCTATTCTGTAACTAGACATGATAGCTGTGCATTGCTGGCATCTAATTCATTCAATCCATTCTGGATAGTGTCTAAATGATGCATCCATTTACATTCTAGAGCATTTAAGACAGATTGAATATCTCCTCCCCTGATACCAAGTGCGACCCTCTACAGAACAACCCATTTTAGCCTCTCAGCTGCATGTTGGGCGCTCTGAAAATGCTTTGCAGGCCTTGCAGTGGCTGCATTTGTAGTGGCATATCGTTTCTGGAAGATGCCACATGGTACGAATGGATGGTGCAGCAGGAGGCTTCAGGAGGGGCCACAACACATGGTCTTGTATACTTTTGCCTTTTTTAAAGGAGCGCACAGGTGGGTCGTGTAGATCCAAATTGTCTGAGATGAGTTTCAAATGTTGGTTAAGGATTTTTTTGATTATATGGCTACGGGTACAGAATGTGGTGACACATATCATCCTGTTATTCAGATCTCTTTCCCGTGTCTTGGCCGTGAGTAGGGTTTCTCTGGAATTAAACCATGCTCTTTTGCGGGCCTGTTTGACTAACCTCTTAGGATATCCTCTTTCGATGAGGCGGTCACTGAGGTTTTCCAATTCCAGCATGTAATCCTCTTTCTTGGAACAGTTTCTGCAGATCCTTAAAAATTGTCCAAAGGACAAGTTATCACGTAGCCCCCTGGGCTGGTGACTGTTATATCGGAGTAATGAGTTACGTTCTGTCAGCTTCCTGAATAAGGTGGTGTACAATTGGTTGTTCTCTACCTTGATGCCAATATCAAGAAAATCAATGGAGTGGGAGTCTGAATGAATAGTGAACTTAATGTCATCCGACCTCTGATTCTACCATGAATGGAAGTTGTTCAATTCCGTTAGGTCATCAGTCCAGAGCAACAGGACATCGTCGATGTAACGCCTCCACAGGGTAACGTGGTCTTCATAAGGATTGCTTCCATCGAACACAAAGGAGTTTTCGAAATGGTCCATGTAAATGATTGCTAGGTCTGGAGCAAAACTGGCACCCATTGCTACGCCCTTCGTTTGCAGGTAAAAATCTCCTTGAAAATAAAAGAAATCATGCATCATGGCAATCTCGAGAAGTTTGATTATAAATTCCGTGGGTACCCTTGATGAAATCTTAAGTCATTTGAAGGCATTTTGAAGTAAGTTTTTGTTTAACACAGTGAAGTGTTTACTTGCATGACAAGCAGTTTTTAAGGCTCACATCTGGTTTGTCATATGATACTGATGGCATGAAAACTTTTGTTTCAGATTGCCATCCAGGTTCTCTCTCTGCTATAGGAGCCCACAGGCCCACTCTGACCAATTGACCACCACAGACAAGGGTGGACAACAGTAATTTTTAACCCTTGTTTGTTTTAGATGCTTCCAGCGTGTTGCATTGTAATTAATCTTCATTAAGACGCTAAAGGTAATATTTGGTACTTATTAGGTGCACCCCAGTCCCGAGGAAGACCCTCTTGTAAGGATTTAGGTTACCCCACACTTTCATTGGGTCGAAACGTCGACAACTCCACTCCTTATGCCAACGCAGACAACAGTGTTTTCTTCACTGCGCCAAACTAAACATAATGGCTCTGAATATTTGTTTTTAGCCCTGTGTCAGGCTGGACAGGCTTTTTTAGATAATACTTTTGATGTATATATTGTCACTGCCCTTCCTTTTTTCCACTAAATCCTTACTTTTGCACTTTGCTAAACCTTCCTTTTTCCCTTCCTTGGGGCACCACTGCACGAATCATTCAGATATGTGCTGTTTTTTAACATGCCAACATGTGTTCAATATAATTAAACAATGTTGAAAAGAAAGTGTTTGTGAGTAATTTAACAATGTTATCACAAATCATTGTTTGTTTTCAATTGTGTTCCACTGGGTCCATTTTCTTCTGTACCGTGTGTCCCAGCATAAGCATCTTTTCATAATGAGTTGCAAGTCGATCTTCAGTCACCCTATCAATACTGATGAGGAAGGCTATTTATGATTTGTTTGCCAAAAGTTCCTTTGCACTTCTTGGTATTTCAGAATCTCTCACACCACAGAAGGCTGAAGCAGTCACAGCACAATGGAAAATATTGCACAGTGACCAGGCTCTTTGAGAATGGGATTAGTGCTGTTCAGCGCTTTCTGATTCTAGGACTTGCAGCTGTATTTATCTAGGTTTCCAATATAGGGCCACTGTCCGCCTTCCAGGTGCTTTAAATCCTCTTGAGTAAGCCTGAAGTGATGAACTAAAAGAAATATGTGACTTGATTGCATTCCGATAGACCAAGTTGGCTCAGTACGGGTAATAGATTATTAGAATTAGAGCTGGCTATTTAGTGGCATTTAGAACGGTCAATGGATGTAGATGCTTTGCAAGGATGGGCTATCTCTGCAGCTCCTGGAGCAGAAGGACTACCTTACATTTAGATAAAAAAATACCTATTTATTTGAATGATCAATGCCATCTTTTAATTAGCAATGACCGTGGCTTTTCCGCCTCGTCTGACGCTTAAATGTAATGTGCCCCACTGAGGATCCCCTATCCTGATATTATTATAACCTCTGTGGGTGCCTTTGCACAAAAATTAATTCTTGTAACATTGAGCCTCATTACGATGTTGGTCGGACTGCCACCGACAGATTATCTGTGGCGGTCCGACGGACAGACAGCCCTTTGGTCCAACCGCCGATTCCTAATACCGGTGGTCGGACCACACACAGTCGGAGGGAAGACTGCCGCCTACCCTGGGATCAGAGATCTCAACGGGACAGCAGTCGGATTCGCAATCCTTGAAGGGCGGCGGTGCTGAGGCAGGCACCAACCGCAGGTATTGCAATGTCCCTTTCTGATAGCCTTTTCATGGAGGTCTGACCGCTATGATAAGGCTGTCGGAAAGGAACATTGGTGGCCCCAAACAGGGCGCCTATCCCTTGTGGACCACTACAAAGTGGCCCTGTGGCACATGTAGTGCCCACGCTCACATCCATGCACTGTGTGCCATGCACCTTCATGGTGCATGGCAAACGGTGTATGGATGTGCACAAAGTGCTCTTTTACATGGCGGCTTGTATTACGGCCCTTTTCCTGGGCTGCAGCACAAGCTGCCGTGTGAAAGAGCACTGTCCAACTGCCAGCAGGTCTACTGCTTGTTTGGTGGCCTCCTGACCGCTGCTATAGCGGTCAGAGGTCCAATCGCCAACATCGTAATGAGGGCCATTGTTGGACACGGCATCTTGGCATTCTCTGTCCAACGGATTGTGGCTGAGTTCCTCTTTTACTTCACCACAATCCTATGAGTTCCTCTTTTTCTCTGTGATTCTGTTTAGATACGCTTCCTTTGCCTTAAATTTGATTGATCAGTTTTCCTGGTACTCTGACCATCAAGCAACTTGTCTTCATCACGTGGTCCCGGGTCAAATGTTCTGTGACTGGTAAATACATAACTGCATTTTACACATCCCTTTAGTTCCCTGTCATTGCTGGGATTACGAAGGTGTGCCTTCCTGCTATGGGACACGTGTATGGCATGCTTATGCTGCGCCAAATCCCAGAATGCATCTGAATGTGAATTCTGGACTGGAGTGTTTTCTCAGGTGTGGGACTTTCTTTTATGTTTTATGATACGCTCCTGTCTCACTATTTCCCCATACAGATGGGAACCTAAGCAGTGTGCTTTACCATTTTGTCCGTCAGGAGCTGGGAAGTCCCATCAATCAATGGTTCACTTGAACGTTGGTCAATGATCTACTTTCAAAAGCTGATCTCTGAATTAGGTATGTTCACTTTGTGGGCTCAAGGGCATAAGGGTGGAGTACTCTCAAGCATTTTGGCTACATCCTTCTAGTTCTTCTAGTTCTTTTGGGCCAAACCCTCCTTGACCGCATTGCCTCTGTAACCTTGGAACAGTTTTATATTGTAAAGCGTTCTTAAATTTCTAGCCATTGGTTGAGAGCCAGCACCTAATCCTGGTTTGAACATATTCTGTTATTTTATGCCCAGGCCTCTTCAGGTCACGTGATTCTAACCATGGTAACATCTGGATTTGTCAATTTCCAGAGTTAGCATTGGTTACCCCTCTTCTGGTAGGACTGTCAGATTGTGTGCAGGACTGTCAGATTGTGGCAAATGGCCTTCAGATTTATACTGCCAAGAGTACTTTTCAATGCTTGAACGCGGGAACTCTTTGTAGAGCTAGATCTGTAGAATGTCTATTTCATAACCCATTTGTAGCTGTTCGTTTAATGATGTGATTTAAACTAATTCAATCTCTTTGCAGCTGCAGTGATACAAATTGTTTCTTGGGACTAGGGTAGTTGATACAATAGTTTACTAGCCTCTTCTGAATGGTGGTCCCACAACTTAAAGTCTAAAGGTGAAAGGTCTGTCCCACATGTGCCTGCAGTCAATGAATATATGCTGTTTTGGTTTTATTGGCAACATAACTTTAATGGCTTCACCTGTTCTTCAGTGGGCTCTACACTGATAAAACGGCTGGATTTGGCCTTTTTTTTTTATAAGTCCTTGCTGTAGGATGGCTATATTTCAACATTTATCACTACGGAGTCCTATCCGCAGTAGGTGGTATTTGTTAGGACTATATCCATTTATCTCAGATTTTCTGCATATTTAATTTCACAGACGTAATCCTTATTCTCCTAGATCCATCTGGTTCAACCTGATTCTTGGATGAATGTTGTGGTCATCATTCATACTTGTGATAGATACTTTTGCGGTATTGTCTCCTGAATTGGTTGATTTTGCACACCTGTGAATCTACTGAATCAATCTGCCAAGTTCTGGATTCTCTTGATTTTACTTGTCACCTCTTTTTATCTTCTCCACCATGAGCGCAGTCACATAGATATCTGACAGTCGAAATGGATTTCTGGTTTACTTCCTCATGCTATATTGTTTGAGAGCTCTTATCCTATGGCAATTGAGTGCATTTTCCTTCAGACTGAAGTTACATTTTGGATTTGTCGTTGGGCGTAAGTAACTTCACAGATGCTGTGATATTCTGATTGTAAAGACTATGAGGAGGAACAGTCATAAATTCTCTAAAACGTATACACAGGATGATCTGAATTAACTTTACTATACATATTCCCAATTCACAGATAGGGACTGTCATTTGTTATATTTAATTGTCATCCTTGACTCTCTTCTTATGTGTGGAGTCTCCACCGTGAGTGCGAAGGCTCTGCAGTCATAAAGATACTAATTGTAATATGTATTTAAGAATAGCAAAAAATTGTAAACTTTCACCAAAGTGTAAGTTTACCTTTGTGGATCAGGCCCTAAGTGACTCCATGTCAGCACAAACAACGATGCAAGGATGGATACCTGTTATTGACATTACATCAGGGCCATTATAAGACTTGCTCCTAATGCAGATCTAGACACAATATCCATTCAACAGTCAAAGTGATCCAATAACTTAGGGCCTTAAAGGAAAACTTGCTGCATTAAAAAAATAAAAAATGAAAGGTTTTTGTTTCATTTTTTAAGGGAAGGCAGTGGTCCCTGGGACCACTGCCTATCCTTAAAAAATATTTATAGAGCCAGTCAAAAAGTGGAAGGAGTCCTCTGGGGACCCCTTCCAAATTGCGACTGCATTACCACCCTCTTGAAGAGGGTGGTAATTTGCGAGTGTGTTGCAACCGCAATTGCGGTCACAAAATATTCACACATAGCATTGCAGACGCAATTAGGAAGGGAATGCCGCTTCCAAATTGCAACTTGCAATTCCTGAATAGCGAGTCGCAAATAAATTGTGACTGGCTATTTAGGAATTGTACATGGCCAACAGTGATTTTGCATGCGCAAACGGGTTCGCAAACCCGTTTGCACATGCAAAATCACGTCGTACATCTGGCCCTTGGTGATTAGGGTCAACATAACTGTGTGTGGAGGTCACACATTTTCTGTAGGAAGGCTCAACCAATAGCACCTCATGTCACCTCCCTGAGGACTCACTACTCATTTTCAAATACTCACTACTCTTCAAATCATTCTTAGTCTTATAGCCACCATTAGCTATGGCTGTCTTTGGGACTCACATCTGTTTCCCCAGCAATGCTGAGTGACCATCTGCATACAGTTCTGGGGTCAACAGTACAATGACTTGCTGCCATGTATATTGATGTCCACGACAATGATGTAGGGTCCCCAACACAACACGTTGTGGTGTTGTCTTTACTTACACATTCCACATTCTAGAACTGTCCCTCTGGAATGTGGAATTTGTTTGGGATTTGAAGTTCTGGTGTTGTTCTTGGGTCAGTTGCTGCCGGACTTCAGAAGCTGTGGTGAATAAATCGAAGACTTTACAAGGCACGTCTCCTGTCTCAACATTGTGACTGCATCACTACAATTTGGCGACGCTTGGCCACAGTGAGGAACCTACGAACTACAGAAGTAGTGAAGCCTGTATTCCTGGTGGAATACGATCAAGTTTGCAGCATCACTGAAAAGACAACGAAACGTTCAGGCCAGTGTTTGTATGTATGACTTGACTTTGGGTGAAATAGTGTGGTGGCTGAGGTTGAGAGGTGCAAACTCAACAGCGAGTTTTACACTTGAAATATAGACATTGGGAGCTGTGAAATTGCGTTTAAGCTTAGACACGCGCTAGACACCACGTTAATCTGCGTGTGCAAGACCTGGCTCTTTCCAAGGTCCTAAGATCCATCGTTGTCTGCTTCACAATCATTCAGCACCAAGACGCCATGGCATAAGTGCGCTTTAGAAATGTTTCAGTCAGTCAGTCAGTGTTAGAGGCTGTTTCAAACTGTATTCACAAACGCACGTTGGGTCTAGCTGTGACACGCACTAGAGACCACGATAATCTGTGAGTGTTACAGGATGTTTTAAACTGCCTTCCCAAGCGCGTGTTCAGTCGTCCATGCATCTTTGTGGTAAAGGAACGCTCACCTCTTCACTGGTACACCTGGATATTCACCCAGCATTCCAGCGCGACCTTTCTGTTGTTTGCCGTCACAAAGGGACAGAAGCCCAGATGTAAAGAGAGCTCCGGCGTAAGTGAAGTGTAGTGTCAGCACACTCACCGTCTACCAACGTCATTGGCCATGTTGAATCGGGCTGTATACTAGTGACCTCAGGCAACATCACGTTCTTTTTGCTTCCAAATCCTGCACATCTTCGTGCACTTAACGTCAGCAGTGATGCTGTTTTCATTTGAGCACAGCTGTTTGGGTCCTTGGTCACCAGTTCCACAAGTTTCAGTGGCACGCACACACTGTGGTGCATAACAACTTGGGTTTTGCCAGCATATCTCAACAAGTCAAGGAGTGTTTTTAATGCCCACATGTTTTCTGTGTTTCTCTCGGTGCGCAAAGAATATCCGTGATGCGCACACGTATCCACTCAACATTGGAAACTGAAAATTATGCATCCGTGAGGCACACACACAGTCCAGCTTTTTCTTTAAGGTATCTATGAATTTACGCACATCTGTGATTCACACACAAACTGTGTATGAATCATTCTGTCTAGAATTCTGTTTTTTTAAATTGTTTTCTTTATTTAACTCAACTCAAGTACAGGCTCATTATCCCCTGTTTTGCAAGTTCTATATTTCATAGCCACCTTACAGAATGTCAATGCCCCTCCTCCTTTCTTACAATCACCAGGTTCCTATTAGAGCATTATCTGGGGTTTGAAGGTCAGTCTATTTATGAACATTTGCTTCCTTTCCAAATACAACAAGACGGTGATGAGTTGGATGAGTATGAGTTGGCTGTAAAAATCTAGAGAAACAATTCGATGTGCAACCTAGTTTGATTGTTAACAGACACACATTTTTCACTAGGGAACAGTTGCAGGATGAGTCTATTGACACATATGTAGCAGTTTTACATATGTTAGCAACAGAATGTGAATTTGAGAACTTTACATCTCAATTCATCCGTGACCAGATAGTGGTATGTTGCTGGGATAAAAAAGAGCAAGAGAAACTACTAACTATGAAAAATCCCATTTTGATTGAAACCATTAACGTGATGAAGAGTATTGAAGTTTCACGCAAGGCTTGCAAAGAACTAACAAAGAGGGAGACTAGTGGTGTGTCTGTTGTAAATGATATTAGCAGCAGTAAGCAAAATAAGAAGAACACTAAGTGGAAAAAATCCAAAGGGGGGTTGTATAGCCAGAAAAATATTTTTATCAAGTGTGGTTATTCTAATCCTGGTCCGAATGGTCGACCATGTCCAGCTAAGAATGTTAAATGCACGATATGCAACAAAGTGGGCCATTTTACCAGGGTTTGTCAGTCATCCAAAGATAAGGTCAACGCTATACCGGATGGTAACCTGTGTGAGAGCTCCGAGGAAGAACAAACCATGGGGAGAGATTTTGTGATAGTGGTTCAGAGGGAGAATCAAACTGCTCTCATCGTTATGAAGACATCACTGTTGATGGCAATGTGCTGAGACTTCTCATTGACTCTGGTGCAAGGATGACAATGGTGACCGACGAGTTGCTCCAGGAGGTTTGGGGTAACCAGGAATTATTCCCTCTGGATAGGAATCCTGTAACTTATGATGGCAGAAAAATCGAACTGTCTGGGTATTTTGAATGTCACTTGAGGTTTAAAACCCGCACAATTTTTGGCAATGTGTATGTTGCCAAGAAAGGCTTAAACATTATTGGTTGGTACCATCAGGGGCTTTTCAGTATGACACTTAGACCGGGGATAAAGGTTCAAGTATCTCTGGTCAGCGATGGTGTACCCACTGATAGTGTTATCGATGAAACTGATCTCTGCACATGGTTGACTGGTTTGTTTGGATCAGTTTTCAGCGAAAGTTAGGCAAAATCGAAGGATTTAAGCACAGGATCAAAGTCCAAAATGATGTCACCCCAGTGAAGCACAAGCTAAGAAATGCACCATTTAGTGTTTGAGATGGATTAGCTGATATACTTAAACAAATGCGTGTGGAGGGTGTGATTGAACCGATTGAGTCATCTTTATGGTTATCCCCTTTGGTCATTGCCAGGAAAAAGAATGGCCAATTAAGGGTCTGTATAGAATTTAGGACCCTGAATAGAGTTATTTGAATAGATTTGCACCCTCTAACCCGTATTGATGACATCATCAGCACTTTCGCAGGGGCAACGTTTTTTTCAAATGTTGATCTAGCTTCTGCCTACCATGAGGTTGAGCTTGATGAATCTTCATGTCACCTCACAGCTTCTGTGTCGCCAGTTGGCACGTTTCAATTCAGGAGGATGCCTTTTGGATTAGCGTCAGCAGCGTCTATTTTCCAGTGTGTGCTTGAGAATGTTTTAAGAGGGATTGATGGGGTGGTAACATTCCAGGCCTACATACTTGTCGCTGGTGAAGACATTGCCAGTCATGATAGACAAATGCATGCTGCGTTAGAGAGTCTACAAAAGTTTGGGGTTATTGCCAACCTTAAGAAATGTGTGTTCGCAAAGAAAAACATTGAGTATTTGTGACACATAATTTACAACAAGGGTGTTGAACCCAGGCCTGGGTTAGTCGAAGCAATCACTAAGGCACCTACACCTAAGAGTAAGGAACATGTGGCATTGTTCCTTGGACTCTGTAAATTCTACTCGAAGTTTATTAAAAACTTTTCAGCAAAACTGTCCATTTAAGAAAGTTGTTAAAAAAACAAAAAAGACATTTGAGTGGGGAGATTTGTGCCAGGAAGAGTTTATCGCATTGAAGGACGGCATTGTCTTGGCAGGTGTTTTAGCACCTTTTGACCCTGCCAAAGAGTGCATTATCACTGTTGATGCCAGCAATGACGGCTTAGGTGCCACCATTGCTCAGATGAAAGAATCATCTGAATTGACTATTGGTTTTGCTTCTAGATCCTTGAGAGTAAACGAGAAAGTCTTTTCTGTCATTGAAAAATAACTTTTGGGTTGTTGTTAGGTGGTAGAACACTTCAAATGTTTCATTTGGGGGAGAAAGTTTACTCTCAGGACCAGAAACCTATAGTCAGCATTCTTGGGGGCACTGTCATTAAAGATCATACATCAAGGTTGGCCAGATTAAGTTAAAAACTTTTTCAGTACAACTTCAGTGTAGAATGCATACCAGGTGGGAAAAATACAAGGGCGGACTATCTATCTCGATCTCCTCTTAGCATCTCTGATTATCCAGTGAATGTGGATGAAGATGACGAAGAGTGTCTAATTGCCAGTATTGATGTTTGTCATGATACTTATTTCACAGGACAGGAGTGGGTTGATGAATCTGCGAAGGATGAAGAACTAGAATATGTCATGTGGGGTTTCTCCAAGGAAAAAGCTTTGCATTATGGTTTACAGGCTTATTTCAAGGTTGCCGATGAACTTTCCATAGAAAAAAGGGATTCTGGTACGGGGTGACAAGTTTGTACCTCCAGTTGGTCTGAGAGATCGTATTATTCTCTGTGGTCATGAGGGCCATTTAGGTCAGACCATCAGCAAGAGGAAGATTAGAGACAGTTATTGGTGACCTGGAATGGATGCTGCCATTATAGCCAGTGTGCGCGCTTGTGTCATGCATGCCACCCGTGATAAAGGTCTAAAATCTGAAGCCGTTCCTCTTCAACCTATCAGTTTGCCTGAGTGTGTGTGGTCAAAACTAGCTATTGATTTCATCGGTCCTTTCTGTATATTGCCATGTAAATTCAAATTGCCATTGTAGTTGTTGACTACTATAGCAAATGGTGGGAGGTGAAGTTTGTTGAGGAACCCAGCACTTCCGCTGTTGTCAAATTTCTTAAAAACTTGTTTTTAAGAGAAGGTTGTCCAAAAGAGATTATCTCTGACAACGGAGTCCAGTTTCAAGGGAAATGAAAGATTTTCCGGACAGCAATGCCATAAGGTGGATCAATATGTGTAAAATAGAGATGACCATTAGCTTGGATTGAGAAAAAGCTTTTTTTGTTAGCTTGGGGCAATGGACCATCCTCAAGGCAATCAGGTAGTGCCTGAGGGGCTGGTCTAATATCTCAGTGTGTGTGCTGCTTTATTTGAGGATTAAGGACCTGTTTAATGGTCTGGTATGCCGGTTTTTACTGTTGATTTTTCCGAATTTACCATAAAGATTACCTGTAGCAAAACACAAATGCATGCATCCTCCCATGGTTGTTTGTGATTTCATAGAAAAAAGATTGAATACCATTATTGAGAAACCATGTCATCTAAATGATTTTACGGAATTTTCAGGATGAATGGCATTTACCATTTCATAGAACCCCATTCATAGAATGTAATTTTTCCGAATTTGGCTCCTGCATACTTATTTTCAACGTGTAAATGAAATGGTTGCAGGTATTACTTTCAGAAACACTTTTGTTGAAGGTATTTATTTCCAATCCTTTATACCAGGGGACATTATTTCATATGTATATCTTTTACATTGTCAAACAATTACTTTTGATGCTTTAAATTCACTGAACACTCACCGTCCCTAAACACCATAATCTCTGCCCCCTAAAAAAACCTTCCCATGCATTAAGTACACCTATCCCTGACCCTTTAACTCCACTGATCCCTGAACCCTAAAAGCCCTTTCTAAACCAAAACTCCACCTATCCCTAAACCCTAAAAACCCCTCATCACACCTATAATCCAACCATCTCTGACTCCTAAAATCTACTCATCCCTTGAAAATTTAAAGCCTTTTCTGCTTCTAAACTCTATCCTAATCTTAAACCTCCTTGCTACTTCTAAACTCCACCCATTCCTGATCCCTTGAAACTCCACTCCACCCCTAAACTCCACTCATCCCTGAACTCTAAAAAAACCCTCACCACTCCTGAAAACCACCGATTTGTGCAAGCTAAAGTCCCTCATTAACACTAAAGTCCCACATCCCTCAATCCTAAAACCCTTTCTACATAAAAACTCAACCTATCCCTGAATCTTGAAAATGCCACACCACCATAAACTCCACCCATTCCTGACCACTAAAAACCCTTCTCCACCCCAAAACTTTACCTATCACTGAACCTTAAAAGCAATAACCAGGCCTAAACTCCACCCATCCATAAAACAAAACAAAACTCAACACCCCTACAGCCCATACCTGAACGCTAAAAACCCTTCACCACCTCTAAACGCCACTCATACGTGAACCCTAACAACCCCTCTGCACCCTAGACTATACCCATGCCTGATTCCTAAAAAAAACTCTCACCACCCCTAAACTCCACTCATCCCTAAAACTAAAATCCCCTCCAAAAAAACGAATGTCCCATAAACTCCACCCATCCCTGAACCTAAAAAACCCTCACTATCCCTAATCTTCGCCCAGGTGTGTGATTTTGGATGCTTCCTTAAAATGTTTCCATTAATATTTGCTTCATTTGTCTTTCCTTAGAAATTTTTTTTCCTTAAAATTGGTTTTCTATCATTTGGTTTCCTCCGATATGGATTCATAGTTTTCATTTTTCCAATAATTCACACATTTCAGTCTCCTACACCTTGCAAAAGACCTACACAACTTGTCTTTAAAAGTTCAAAATTGCCCTACTTCCAATTTTTTAGGCTGTCTGATTTGATAATAGGCAAACATGGCAACATTTTAGAAGAGAAAAGAGAAGGATTTAAAAAATTTAACCTGGAGAATGTATTTTCCCCATTGACTTCTATTGAACCAGAGGCAATTACAGGCAGGAGACAACAAAAATAAAGCCACTTTCGGCTTAAAAAATCTGGAGTCTCCCGCCTGATTCGAGTCTATTGGCATGTGTGACTGGGGTAGGGTGACCAGACGTCCCGGTCTTCCCCGGACGGTCCCCGTTTTTGGAGAAGTGTCCCCGTGTCCCGACACTTTTCTCCAATTCAATGAAATGTCCGGGTTTTTAAACAGTGTCCGGGTTAAACATACAAATGTCCCGGTTTTTCATTTGTTTCGGTTGTTTGAGCATGCGCGTGCATGCTCTCTTTGCACTGATTAAAGCGTGACGTTTAGGTGAGCGTTGTAGCAGGAAGGGAAATCGGGCTTTGAATGGGATGGGGGGTGGGGAGAGGTGCTCCTTTCATTCCACAGCGCGAGGTTCAGCGCTTTGAATGTGACCTCTGTCTCCAGGCCGAGAAGTCAAAGGATGCAATCTGCATACATTCACACCTGAATGCCGGTCACTTAGGGTGCTTCCAGAGATACCTTTGTTTTGTTAATGCAGCGCTCCTGCTCCAACAGCTACTGATGGCAGTGCGTCTTTGAATGTCTTTATTTTGTAAAAGCCTACTTGCAGGACCTGCTTATATCCTTGTTTAGAAACAGTAACCTGTTTGTACTTCGTGTCCAGGGCCGGCTTTAGGGCGGTGCGAGCGGTGCCACCGCACCGGGTGCTGGCTTCCTGGGGGCGCCGTGTTTTAAAGTTTATTATGCTTTTGAAGCACCTGCTGCAGCGTTTCTTTACCCCCAGCAATTACCAGGCCTCACATAAATGTCAAGATAACTCGTGTGATTAATAATCTTCCTGGAGAGAGATCAGCATTTTGTATAGTTGAAGTTTTGACTTCGGTGAAGTTAGTGTAGAGGGTTAACATGCCTGCTGCAAAGAACCTGTACCAAGTAGATTACAGAGTGCGTATGATGTAAACAGATCAGCAGATTACTGCTTTCAAAAGAGATATCCTTTTGTTACTTGCAATTTATAACTTAAAGTCCTGATATAGAATAGTGAGCTATTAACTTTCATCCTAGAACTGCATACACACTGCAAAGTATACATTATTAGAGCATTGATTAATGTTGCAAAAAGGGATAATTTGGCTAGAAATCGATTCTTATTATTAAAGAAAACTCCCAACTATGCTGTTTCTTTTTCAACTCTGCGTTTGTGCTTCTCCACACAAAGCACTCTTAAACTATACTGCCTACCAGTATGGATGACATGTGACTCCCTACACTTTTAGTCCTTTGGCTTATGTAACATTTCCTATACACTGATTACACATGCATGATTGATTGTCTCTGTGTAATGTGTGTGTGATGCGAAGTGCTCGGACACCCTACACTGGTATGAGTGGCGCTATATAACTAATTCAATGCATCTGAGAGAGTGTGGTTATGGAGACTTGGTCACTGTTAAAGGGTGCTAGTGAGGGAATCCGTGGTGGAGGTGGTCTTGGGGGGGCGCCAACAAACACTGTCGCACAGGGCGCCACCAGCACTAAAGCCGTGGTCACCAACTATAGCAAATGTTGAGGCAAAGTCTGTTTAAATGGAATTAATGGTTACAGCCAATAAAAGACCTCTGATTTGTCGTCTGTAATGCTTCATCTCGGTCTGTGGAGGGAGCTGTCTTTATAGTCCTTTTTCTATGTCCATGGCAGCTGTCAAATAGTCCTACCTTTATGTCGATGGTTACTGCAAACCGTAGTCCTACTTCTATGTCTATGACCTGTCCCCGTTTTTTGTTTTGAGAATCTGGTCACCCTAGACTGGGGGCGCTTTTATTTTGGTGCCTGGCCATATTTCCTGTCCCAGTCCGACTAGGATCAGCCTACTTCAGCCATTGGCTAACCTCATTGTGACAGCATTCTGCCCTTTCTGCCCTGTGCTTTATGAGACAAAAAAATATTTTTGCATTCAACTGTTGTTTTTTTGTTTTGATTGCCGAGGGCCCCAGCAAGTCTCCCAACAATATATATTTGGAAAAACCATGACAAAACAGAACAAGCCTCGGTAAACAGAACAAACTTTGGCAAAGTCAAAATGCTGACTGGCAAAGTTTGCCTATGTGGTTTTTTTTCCCAAATACACTGAGCCAGGCTCAAGGTTATAAAACTGAGTTGAGGTTAAACGATATTTACGAAGGTGATATTGTGGAGGCCTTGCACCAGAGCGAAATAGATCAAATTAGGCTTCGATTTATGGTAGTATTGTCAGTTTCGGCATCGGCGGATGCCTGTGCCCTTTACATGCCCACCGACTCTGACAGTCATCAAGTTGTTCTCTGTCCTTAACAGTAGGGCCGTCACTGCTGCCAGAGGACAATTTGCCAAGAGGGTTGTTTTCAATTTGTCAAACGGTGTGTATCTGCTTTAAATGCGGCGAAAGAGCGTCTTCTGCTTTTAAGGGCCTTTTATCACCGCCTTCCGGGAAGGAATTCCGATTGACAGCGTGAAGGCCCAACTCTGACACTGAGCCCGTGGGCAGCGGGACCTCCCGCGGGCCCCAGTAACAATATGGGCTTCATTCCAGCACATGGTTCTCATTGCTAACCCGCCCCAAAGATGGAAAGAATACTTCACACCGAGATCGCGATGAAAGGTGAGGCGAGAGCAGCTACATGAAAGCGCACTATATATAACCCAGCGGGTCAGCCAGCCGCTGTACGTGGTGCAGCAGGCGGCCACAAATTAAACATGTGAAAGGGGAACGTTCCTTCTCCCCATGCCAGTGAAAAGGAATGCAGCACGCACAACAACAAAAAGAAATTACAAAAGCTAACATTTCTGGCATTTTATAATATATGCCCAAAGCGACGCACAGCACGACCTCGAAAGGGTCACACACGGAGCCATAGCAACACAACAACAGGTATCCTTACTCAGAAAGACGCCCTGATGCACTGTTACACACAAACATAAACAGACACACATGCCAACATATCTACAGTCATCTAGGTACAGACCAAAAGTAATAAAGTCACTCATGTACAGAGACAGACATATATATATGCACACAGGTTAACACCATTCATGCAATGGTATAAGTAACTTTATAGACACACAGGTAGCCCTGCATGCAGACCAACAAACATACAGGCATCGAGGTATACAGATAACACAAAAAGCACATATGCACATATAATACAACACGTACTCATTAATGTTCAGACAAGACATTCAGGCACACATGGATTAACAGAAGATGGGGGATAGATAGATAGATAATCTAGATAGATAGATAGATAGATAGATAGATAGATAGATAGATAGATAGATAGATAGATAGATAGATAGATAGATAGATAGATAGATAGATAGATAGATAGATAGATAGATAGATAGTGGGATGGGTAACACTCCTACGGCCATCCACACACGTACAGACTCAAATCCCTATAGACACAACTGCACATAGACTAACAGCCATACAGGCAATCATGAACGAACACAAGCCAAAAGATGTGCATTTCCCCCAAACCACAGATTAATTTACGCGTACCTATTCACTTAGACTAATTTACAAATTAATGTCCACACAAGGACCGTGGAATAGCATACAACAAAAACAGGCACATACATACATACACAGACAACCAACACACAGAAGCACACAGCCTGACACACACACACACATGGATATGTAATGTCACATACAACAGACAAGGCCACCCATACAGTGATAAACAGAAATGAACATTCACACCTGGTTGGAATGATGTAAAGATGGATGGATCAATGGTCAGATGTATGGATCTCTAGATAACAAACCAACAAGCAGTTTTATAAACACAGACCAACACAAGCATTCACACAGGCTTACACGCACCTTTACACAGAAATAGAAGGCACCCGTGTACACACAGAGAGCACACAATCATGAAGCCATAGACAACATACATACGTACACACACAAAGTGGCATGTGCACGGACTGAGACTCTTTTGTAAGTAAAACTTTAATAAAAATCATTACAATCATGGGCGTGCATCAATGATAAAAAAAGACATATGGCGAACAATTGCTAAAATATTTACATATAGAGCAGTAAACAAGCGTTAGCTTAATCCTGTGTTTTTGCTTACATTATTTCCTCTTGCTTTTTTGGAGTCCGCCTAAATGCATCCATCAAATGCATTAATCCTGTCGCAAGCAAATAGAAAAATGTAAAGTTCATCAATAAATAATTAAAAAACCTAACAATCTATATTTATTCATGGTGTTAAAATGTAAACTTCATCTAGACGATTGGAGTTTTTTAAGAAACAGTTAAGAAGCAGTTGAGAGCCGTGGTGGTCCGTTCTAATTTGGCATCAACTAAGGCCAAGCGACAAGACATTAGTTTTATTCAAAAAGCTGGTAGCTAAACCGCTAACAGTGCAATTGCATTTATAAAGTAAAATCCCTACATGCAATAATTTAGAGGATCCAAGGTAGCACAAAACAGAGGACAGCAAGTAAACAATGTGAAAGATGCCATATAACACTGCTGTTAAATGGTACGGTGAGATGAGTAAATCGACAGAACAACATCAGGCTTAGTTCTCCCTGTTATGGTTAACAATTGTTAGCTTGCTGACTCTCGCTGTTTATACGTTTTTTTACTGCTCTTGTGACAAACTTGGTGAACCGGATATTAAGCAGTGGATTGTCTGGATTCATAGATGCAAGGATGGCTTGTCGACAAGTGTGGATGCCAAGTTTGTTCCATTCGCTCTTTAGCAGAATCTTGCGATCATCAAGGACTGCAGGACAAAGACATACCACGTGCTTGGTTGTTTCCTTGCTGCTCCCACACCCCCTGCACCTTATGTTGGTATTTGTGCGGCGCCAACTTGGCAAATGGTACAGGAATGGCCATTCACCCATTCTGAGGGCCCAAAATCTTTTTTTCCACATCACTGAATAGGTGCTTGACATATGGGGTGCCACAATCCCTGGCTTAACCCCTTCTGTGCCTATGACGAGCTGGACTCGTCATGGAGCACAGTCGCGCTGTGCCCATGACGAGTCCAGCTCGTCATCAGGCATTCCCTAGGGAATCCCTCTGGTGCGGGCACCAGAGGGATTCCCTTTCAACCAAAATAGCCTCGGGAGCTGGGGAAGAGCTTCCCCAGCTCCCGAGCCCCCCCCCCCCTTTCACTGTAATGACGATCGGCACGCACGTTTCACTCTCTACGTGCTCAGGGGCTATCTCAGCCCCCTGAGCACGTACAAAGACGGGAGAGGTATCGTTGGAAAGGGGAGAACCCACAGGAGGGCGATCCCCAAGCAGGGATCCACCCACTAGACACCAGGGAGGGGGGAGCGGCCCATTGGGCATGGGCCTTTGCTCCCCCCATGTAAGTTTGGCAAAATGTAGTCTTTTTGCCCCCCCTGGGGAGCAGATGGGGGCATTAGCCCCCAATCTGCCCCCCCGGGGGGGGCAAAAAGCCCACTAGACCCCAGTGAAGTTTTTTAGCAATGAAAATAGGGGTGGGGGCTGCCCAACACGGGCAGGCCCATGCCCCCACACCACCCCCCAATTACTACAGTCTTTCTGCCCCCCCCGGGGGGCAGATGGGGCATTGGCCCCTAATCTGCCCCTTCGGGGGGGCAGAAAGCCCACTAACAACCATGGATTAATTTCTACTTTTTTTTTAGGGTGGGGGCTGCCCGCAAGGGGCACGCCAATGCCCCCACCCACCTGCCACCATTACAGCCTTTCTGCCCCCCCTGGGGGGCAGATGGGGCATTGGCCCCCAATCTGCCCCCCGGGGGGGCAGAAAGCCCACTAGACCCCAGGGACGTTTTTTAGCAATAAAAATAGGGGTGGGGGCTGCCCAAAACGGGCAGGCCCATGCCCCCACCCCACCCCACCCCCCCAATTACTACAGTCTTTCTGCCCCCCCCGGGGGGCAGATGGGGCATTGGCCCCTAATCTGCCCCTTCGGGGGGGCAGAAAGCCCACTAACAACCGGGGATTCGTTTCTACTTTTTTTTTAGGGTGGGGGCTGCCCGCAAGGGGCACGCCAATGCCCCCACCCACCTGCCACCATTACAGCCTTTCTGCCCCCCCTGGGGGGCAGATGGGGCATTGGCCCCCAATCTGCCCCCCGGGGGGGCAGAAAGCCCACTAGACCCCAGGGACGTTTTTTAGCAATAAAAATAGGGGTGGGGGCTGCCCAAAACGGGCAGGCCCATGCCCCCACCCCACCCCACCCCCCCAATTACTACAGTCTTTCTGCCCCCCCCCGGGGGGCAGATGGGGCATTGGCCCCTAATCTGCCCCTTCGGGGGGGCAGAAAGCCCACTAACAACCGGGGATTCGTTTCTACTTTTTTTTTAGCGTGGGGGCTGCCCGCAAGGGGCACGCCAATGCCCCCACCCACCCGCCACCATTACAGCCTGGGGGGCAGATGGGGCATCGGCCCCCAATCTGCCCCCCCGGGGGGGGCAGAAAGCCCACTAGACACCAGGGAATAAAAAAAATAAAAAAATAGAGGTGGGGGCTGCCCAAAACGGGCAGGCCCATGACCCCACCCCACCCCCCAATTACTACAGTCTTTCTGCCCCCCCGGGGGGCAGATGGGGCATTGGCCCCTAATCTGCCCTTTCGGGGGGGCAGAAAGCCCACTAAATACCAGGGATTACTTTCTAGGTTTTTTTTTTTAGGGTGGGGGCTGCCCGAAACGGGCACGCCAATGCCCCCAACCTCCCATCCCACAAAAATGACAGTCTTTCTGCCCTCCAGGAGGCAGATGGGAGCTGTAGCCCCCAATCTGGCCCCCCCTGGGGGGCGCAGAAAGGCCACTAGAAACCATGGATTTTTTTGTTTTATTAGTGTTGGTGGTAGGGCTCCCCAAAATGGGAATGACAATCCCCCCACCCCCCCCCCCCAGAGAATCTCCAGTCTTTCCACCCCCCTGGGCAGCGGCCCCTGATCTGCCCCCTGGGGGGGTAGAAAGCCCACTAGGCGCCAGCGAGTATGCAGGCTTTTTTTATGCGTAGCGGTGGGGGCTGCCCAAAATGGTCATACCAATGCCCCCACAAAAAATAGCCACAGTCTTTCTGCCCCTTTAGGGGCATATCGGGATGAAACCCCTGTGAGAAGTTGGCCTGGTATATGATGTTCACTAATTAAAGTGACCACCTTGTACCATGCCAAGCAACCCTTTTGGTGTGGTTGTAAGTCAACCTTTTCGGACCAGCTGCCCTAGTGGTAGCGTAGGCTAAGCAGTCTTTCAGGCTAAACTCGTTTAGGCATGTAAAGCAAGCTGTTTTACCATATGTAACCCCCCTTTCTACCAATGAAAGGACACCACACAGATATATATTCGAAATACATATGTATTTATTACTCAAAGTATCCCCTAGACTCTTTATGAGCACAGGAGCACAAATCGTTAAACAAGAAAGTATCACAATATACAGAAGTTGCACTTTATATGGATAGGCCCTGGTGGCCGCTCAAACCATAAACTAAAATAGTGGTATAAGTACCACGAACAGGAAAGGGACAAGGCCTAGGGCCTCTAGAATCGCTGGGCCTACAAGGAGCTAACTTTAGTTAGTGACCAGGAGGTCCACGGGTCGCGTGTGCAGTGAGGAAAAATACACGCGGGCTCCCATAGGTTTTCAATGGGTGCGTAAATGTTCAAAAGTTACTGCTAGAAGGGTCTTCTGGTTGGACTACGAAATCAAGACTTCAAACCTAGACATTAGAGATGTTACTCTACACTTGTGCACCGGAGTGCCAGCTTTACCTCATCCACAGGAAGCGGGTGCATAGGGCTCGAAGTGCGTCGGGTTTCGTCTATCTGTTCAATGGAGCCTGACGACAAAGATGCTGCAGGCGGTCGGTCCAGAAGAGATGCGGTGGATCCAAGGATTGATCGGAGTTGTAGAAGACCTGTAAGCAGAGGGGACAGTGTTCACAGTCACTAGCCAGTGACCGGCATGGCACCAGGTAGGTACCAGGTAGGTACCAGGCGATGTCGGGTGCAAACAGGTGAAGAGGTGTAGCTTGTCTCTGCAGCCACTTAGTCCCTGAAGGTCGAGGAGTTGGTTCACAAGCTGTCCCACGCAGGCTCTCGCTGTCGGCGGTGTTGGCGACTCAGAAGAAGCAAACAAGCCTTGGCAAAAGCAGGAGTCACAGGAATCAAAGAAAGCTGTTAGCTCTGACCAGCAAGGTCAGAGGGGCTGCTCCTTTGGAGGGAAGCAGGGGCCAGTCTGGAGCAACCAGACAAGCATCGTAGTTTTCAAAAAGGTTTGCCAAGATGGCCACTAGCCAACAGGCCAGGGACCGGGCAGTCGCATCGAGTCGCAAAGTGCAGAGGGGCCCCACGCAGATCGTGGAGATGCTGGAGGGCTCACCTTTGGTGCAGATGCTGCTCAGATGTTGGGCTTCTCAGGACCCAAAGCACAACTTGGAGGGAGCCTCTGTTGTCGCGCTTGCAGCTTGTCGAGTGTCTTCCAAGATGGCTGGCTCCACGTGTCTCGGTGCCTCCACGGGTTCCTTCTTTGCAGGGACTGTGGATCGGGCTGTGAGAGGTCTGGAGGTCCAGTTCTTGTTGGTCTCTGGGCTCGGGCTCCGGCGGGAGGTGGGAGGCGGCGGCAAAGCAGACGACGATTCGCTGGTTGGTGCTTGCGTTAGCAAGATGGTCACTCCCTGACCATAGGGGAGATTTCCTTCAGTCTTCTGTGCAGCAGAACGTCGAAGTTCCCATCTTCTTCTTAGTGTTATGTTGATTCCAGGATGTCTGAAGTCTTAGGACACAGCTCCTACCTTTAAGCGGATTCTAGGGGCCGGACTACCTGCTAGGTCCCTCCCTAAGGGTGGGACCAGGAAAGGGGGGTGGTTACACCCCCAATCCTTTGTCCAGCTCGCCCCAGGTCCGGGGCTGGTGTGCCCCAGGACCGGTTTGAACTGGCATATGCACCGAGGCTCCTTGTGAGCCTCAGGCATGTCTGATTCTATTCAAGCCCTACCTGACCAATACACAAAATCCTGTCTGGGGTGGTGCTCGCACCTCCCCTGGCAGGAAACCCTTTGTCCACGTCTCCCAAGCTGGAATGACTCCCAGCAGCAGGAGGGCAGACTTGTGTCTGTGGTGGCAGCGTCCATTTTTTGGAGCTGAGGCTATGTCTGATTTTACCCGGGTTTCAGGTTCTGTATATGTCGTGTCCCTCTAGGAGGGTGGAATGCTAACCCCGTCGCCAGAATTGGCGAGGGGTTAGTATTCCAATTCGTATGACACCTTACTCGACATGTTTTGATAAAGCCAAACCAAAGATAGCATTTAACCGCGAGGTTCATAATGCACTTAAGAGTATATGGTATGGCGATATCTGGAAACGGTAGAAGGAAGTGGTTCCGACTACTGCAGACAGGCTCAGCTCATGCCAGAGCACCATCTCACATGAAACCAAGCACTCTGCCTTCAGGATTGTTAAGGCCTGCCATAGGAGTGACTTATAGGTTAACATGTGTCCCATTTACGGTTAGGTATAGGTATACTACACCTAAGTAAGAGGTGGATACACCAACTTACCCCAGCTGAGTAATCAGCCAGTTGTGTCAAATTGGAAGGCCAGACCAGGGGTGGCATAATACATGCTGCAGCCCCTGGGAGGCCTAGGGTACACCTATGCCCTGGGTACCTAGGGTACACTGTACAGGGTCCAATAAGGTGATCCTTACCAATCGTGTATGTACCTAGGGTATATGGAGTCCATTTTAAAGAGAGAGCAGACAGGCTGAGATCCTGAATGGCAGGATCTCAGGCCAACTAAGTCGAAAAACCAGCTAGACACTAGGCAAAAAGTTGGGGGTAACCATAGTCAGATATCCACCTTTCTACACAACCCCCCCAAACGAAGGGAGATAAGG
The DNA here is from genome assembly GCF_964204655.1 of Triturus cristatus. NCBI lineage: Eukaryota > Metazoa > Chordata > Amphibia > Caudata > Salamandridae > Triturus > Triturus cristatus. The sequence continues at coordinate 651,630,711 of NC_140590.1, read as the reverse complement.
CTGACCTTGACCAGGTAAGTCTATATTGCCTAAGTGGCCATATAAGGAAGAACCAGCACTGGCATGGTTACCCCCTGTCTCATGGTCCACTAAGCAATCCCTCACCCTAAAGGTATCATAGGGTCTGCACCATAGGGAATCTCTACCTTTGGTGTGTCTTTGCAAAGTAAAAGGCTGGTGTTGAGATGGAGTACTGAAGTGAGTGTCCTCAAAGTGAGGCCTCAGCTTCCTCCAATCATCCTCCACCATGGATGCCTTTCTTTCTTTAGCTGAGTTGCACTGTGCTCTCAGGGTCAGCCTCTGGCTACCTAAAGCTGGAGGCTGGGTCCCTTTTGTGGGCTTACTGGAGGGACAGGTCAGGTTTGGAGCCCTAATGTCCCATGTTTGCCTGTGCCCAACAGAATCCCTCTGGGGGAGGTCCCTAACTACCTGTAAAGGGGATCCCTCAGGAATGTGTTTAACCATCACCTGGCTAGGGCTACTAGCCAGGCAATCCTCATTCTTTTGATGGGGGGGTTCTTGTGGACAGGGGCCCTCTTGGGGGCCACTGGCCTCCCTGACCTCTGCAGCCCTGGGTTGACTGAGGCAGGGTAGAGAGAGGCAGGCTACCTGCACCAGACTGGATCCCACCTTGGAAAGGTCCACTGACATCAGAGGCTCTGCCAGGCCAGGCCTGGCTACCTCTGGGGCAGTTCCTTCACAAGGGGTGGGGTCAGATCCCTGGGGAGGCTGACCTCTTCCTAATGTCTTGGGAGAGGGAGACTTTTCTTCCTCCCCACTACTCTCTGTTTGTGTGGAGTGATCCATAGTTTCAGGCTTCACTACACCTATGTCAGTCTGAGTATGGACTGAGACCATTACAGTCCTGCCAACCTTTTCAGGGGGGCACTCAGTTTGGGTTTGAGCTGTGACTGTCACAGCTCTGCCAGTCTCTACAGGGAAGTCTGTCTTTGCCTGGGCTGTGGCTACCACTGCCCTGCCAACCTTTTCAGGGAGGAAATCTACTTGGACAGGGGTTGTGGCTGGCACAACCGCACTACCCTTTTGTGAAAGGCCTACCATTTTAGAATGGGTGTTTTGTTCAACTCCAGCCCGAGCTGAGAGTTCTAAGTCATTCCCCACTAAGCAGTCTACAGGCAAGGTTGGGGACACTGCCACCCTTTTAGGGCCAGTGACACCTCCCCAGCTGAGACATACCTCTGCCATGGGACGACTGTTCTGTTTGCCATCAATGTTAGTTACCTGGTAGGAGAAACCAGGCAAAAGCTGCTCAGAGGGAACTAGCCTATGGGCCACCATAGTGATGCTAGCTCCAGTGTCTCTGTAGGCCTCAGCTTTTCTACCATTGATGTAGGGCTCCTGTCTGTACCTACCCAAAGTGTTGGGACAGGCAGTGAAGTTGGCAAACCCCATGCCACCATCACAGACAAGAGTAGCTGCTGTAGGGGAATTGGCTAAGCCAGGGTCCCCCTGTGTTCCCCAAGAAAACCCACTCACATTTCTGGGGGCACTCCCACCACCTGGGGGATTACTGCTGACAGTAATAGGTGGTGTGACAGGAGTAATTGGAGGAACAGTTTTGTTTTTAGCCTTTGGGCAACTGCTGTCAGTTTTCCAATACCCAGGAATTTTACATTCATGGCAGTAAGGCTTTTTACCTGTGGTAGAGGAGGGAGCTTGGGACCCACCACCCTGTGTGGAGTTTTGGGGCCTTGAGGAAGATTTCTCTTTTGTTTTATCCCCACCCTTCTCTTGAGGTTTGGTGGTATCTTTCTTTTGGTCACCACCATGATTTTTAGGCCTGATCCTGGTCCTGACCCATTTATCTGCCCTCTTTCCCAATTCTTGGGGAGAGGTCAAATCTGAGTCTACCAGGTGTTGATGGAGAAGCTGGTTTTGACAGTTACTTAAAATCTGTTCTCTCATCATCAAATTGTACAATCCTGTATAATCTGAAACCTTTCTTCCCAGCAACCAACCCTCCAAAGCCTTAGTGGCACATTCAACATATTCAGACCAGTCCTGAGTCTGTGTCTTCTGGGTATCTCTGAACATTAACCTGTACTGTTCAGTGGTTAAGCCTAACCCATCAACCAGGACACTCTTCAGGGCTCTGTAGTTTCTGACATCCTCCTCTCTAACAGTGAGGAGTCTATCTCTGCCTCTACCTTCAAAGGAGAGCCATAAGATTGCTGCCCACTGGTCCTCAGGAACCTGCTGTACTTTGCAGGCTCTCTCAAGAGCAGTCATCCACTTGTGGATATCATCCCCACTTTTGTAGGGGGGCACAACCTTGGACAGGTTCCTATTATCAAAGACCCTATCTTTGTCCCTAGGGACAATGCTGCCACCAGTGGGTATAGACCCACTCTCTCTAGGTTGCCTAGCCTTGCTCAGTTTCTCTTCCATCAGGGCTACTTCTAGCTCCTGCTTCCTGATCCTCAGCTGGGCTTCATGCATTCTGGCCTCATGCTCCCTCCTCTGAGGGCTGGTCATCCTTCTTCTGGAGTGACCCTGAGAGCCTCTAGAGGCATGAGAGGCATTAGAGTCACCCGAGTGATTCCTCTGTCTCCCAAACCCCTGGTTAAGTCCACTAGGGAGATTCAATGGGGGGAACCCATTGTCAGTCCCAAATAGTCTTAAGTTAGCTGAGCCAAGTATAACACTTGGCACTGGGCTATTTCTCCCATCAGAATTACTACTTCTATCAGACTCATCCCCCTTGTCATCCTTGTCCCTATGCTGATCCTCATTATCTGTAGTCTGATTCTCAACTAAGGGGCGACTGTTAGGAAGGGGTGCTTCATTAGCATCTTCAGAAGGAGGGCCTCCTGTTCCAGTCCCTAAGGGGCCTAACTGGGAGGCTTTCTTGAGAGCTCTCTGATCTTCATCAGTTTGCAAGAGTTCTCTGAGTTCAGCAGAGGTAGGGTTCCTGGGCTGTTTAAGGCCCCTGGAATTAGCCAACTGCCTGAGCTCATTCTGGTTTAGGGTAGCAAAGATGGATGGTGCCCTCTGGGGGTCACTCTCGACAGAGATGGGTACGTTGGACCCCTCTGCCCCAGCCATTGCTCTTAAGTGTGGGTGGATGTGTTGCAACTACCTACACTTGGGTTTTCCTACTAAACCTATCTAGTAGTTGTAGTCAGGGTGTGCTACTCCCTTTGCTCTACAACAACTAAGTTCAGTAGAACTTAAGTATATAACTAACTTGTTTTATATGTACCTAAAGGTACCTGTATGATCTTTCAATTGGTAACAAAGAGATTACAGAGGTAAAACACAGCAAGCTCAAATCCCAACCGCTGCTCACCAATGTGAGAAGTTGGCCTGGTATATGATGTTCACTAATTAAAGTGACCACCTTGTACCATGCCAAGCAACCCTTTTGGTGTGGTTGTAAGTCAACCTTTTCGGACCAGCTGCCCTAGTGGTAGCGTAGGCTAAGCAGTCTTTCAGGCTAAACTCGTTTAGGCATGTAAAGCAAGCTGTTTTACCATATGTAACCCCCCTTTCTACCAATGAAAGGACACCACACAGATATATATTCGAAATATATATGTATTTATTACTCAAAGTATCCCCTAGGCTCTTTATGAGCACAGGAGCACAAATCGTTAAACAAGAAAGTATCACAATATACAGAAGTTGCACTTTATATGGATAGGCCCTGGTGGCCGCTCAAACCATAAACTAAAATAGTGGTATAAGTACCACGAACAGGAAAGGGACAAGGCCTAGGGCCTCTAGAATCGCTGGGCCTACAAGGAGCTAACTTTAGTTAGTGACCAGGTGGTCCACGGGTCGCGTGTGCAGTGAGGAAAGTTACACGCGGGCTCCCATAGGTTTTCAATGGGTGCGTAAATGTTCAAAAGTTACTGCTAGAAGGGTCTTCTGGTTGGACTACGAAATCAAGACTTCAAACCTAGACATTAGAGATGTTACTCGACACTTGTGCACCAGAGTGCCAGCTTTACCTCATCCACAGGAAGCGGGTGCATAGGGCTCGAAGTGCATCGGGTTTCGTCTATCTGTTCAATGGAGCCTGACGACAAAGATGCTGCAGGCGGTCGGTCCAGAAGAGATGCGGTGGATCCAAGGATGGATCGGAGTTGTAGAAGACCTGTAAGCAGAGGGGACAGTGTTCACAGTCACTAGCCAGTGACCGGCGTGGCACCAGGTAGGTACCAGGCGATGTCGGGTGCAAACAGGTGAAGAGGTGTAGCTTGTCTCTGCAGCCACGTGGTCCCTGAAGGTCGACGACGTCCAGGAGTCGGTTCACGAGCTGTCCCACGTAGGCTCTCGCTGTCGGCAGTGTTGGCGACTCAGAAGAAGCAAACAAGCCTTGGCAAAAGCAGGAGTCGCAGGAATCAAAGAAAGCTGTTAGCTCTGACCAGCAAGGTCAGAGGGGCTGCTCCTTTGGAGGGAAGCAGGGGCCAGTCTGGAGCAACCAGACAAGCATCGTAGTTTTCAAAAAGGTTTGCCAAGATGGCCACTAGCCAACGGGCCAGAGATCGGGCAGGCGCTTCGAGTCGCAAAGTGCAGAGGGGCCCCACGCAGATCGTGGAGATGCTGGAGGGCTCACCTTTGGTGCAGATGCTGCTCGGATGTTGGGCTTCTCAGGAACCAAAGCACAACTTGGAGGGAGCCTCTGTTGTCGCGCTTGCAGCTTGTCGAGTGTCTTCCAAGATGGCTGGCTCCACGTGTCTCAGTGCCTCCACGGGTTCCTTCTTTGCAGGGACTGTGGATCGGGCTGTGAGAGGTCTGGAGGTCCAGTTCTTGTTGGTCTCTGGGCTCGGGCTCGGGCTCCGGCGGGAGGCGGCGGCAAAGCAGACGTCGATTCGCTGGTTGGTGCTTGCGTTAGCAAGATGGTCACTCCCTGACCATAGGGGAGATTTCCTTCAGTCTTCTGTGCAGCAGAACGTCGAAGTTCCCGTCTTCTTCTTAGTGTTAAGTTGATTCCAGGATGTCTGAAGTCTTAGGACACAGCTCCTACCTTTAAGCAGATTCTAGGGGCCGGACTACCTGCTAGGTCCCTCCCTAAGGGTGGGACCAGGAAAGGGGGGTGGTTACACCCCCAATCCTATGTCCAGCTTGCCCCAGGTCCAGGGCTGGTGTGCCCCAGGACCGGTTTGAACTGGCATATGCACAGCGGCTCCTTGTGAGCCTCAGGCATGTCTGATTCTATTCAAGCCCTACCTGACCAATACACAAAATCCTGTCTGGGGTGGTGCTCGCACCTCCCCTGGCAGGAAACCCTTTGTCCACGTCTCCCAAGCTGGAAGGACTCCCAGCAGCAGGAGGGCAGACTTGTGTCTGTGGTGGCAGCGTCCATTTTGTGGAGCTGAGGCTATGTCTGATTTTACCCGGGTTTCAGGTTCTGTACATGTCGTGTCCCTCTACGAGGGTGGAATGCTAACCCCGTCGCCAGAATTGGCGAGGGGTTAGTATTCCAATTCGCGAGGGGTTAGTATTCCAATTCGTATGACACCTTACTCGACATGTTTTGATAAAGCCAAACCAAAGATAGCATTTAACCGCGAGGTTCATAATGCACTTAAGAGTATATGGTATGACGATATCTGGAAATGGTAGAAGGAAGTGGTTCCTACTACTGCAGACAGGCTCAGCTCATGCCAGAGCACCATCTCACATAAAACCAAGCACTCTGCCTTCAGGATTGTTAAGGCCTGCCATAGGAGTGACTTATAGGTTTACATGTGTCCCATTTAAGGTTAGGTATAGGTATACTACACCTAAGTAAGAGGTGGATACACCAACTTACCCCAGCTGAGTGATCAGCCAGTTGTGTCAAATTGGAAGGCCAGACCAGGGGTGGCATAATACATGCTGCAGCCTCTGGGAGGCCTAGGGTACACCTATGCCCTGGGTACCTAGGGTACACTGTACAGGGTCCAATAAGGTGATTCCTTACCAATCGTGTATGTACCTAGGGTACATGGAGTCCATTTTAAAGAGAGAGCAGACAGGCTGAGATCCTGAATGGCAGGATCTCAGGCCAACTAAGTCGAAAAACCAGCTAGACACTAGGCAAAAAGGTGGGGGTAACCAGTCAGATATCCACCTTCCTACAACCCCCTTCCCCGATTTCCCCCCAGGGCGGCAGAAAGCCCACTGGGCGCCGCCTTTTTTTTAGCAATGTGCATACCTGTGGATTTTGGGCCCTAGCGCAGTTGGCACGTAGGGAAACCCAGCAAACCTGTACATTTTTAAAAACTAGACACCGAGGGGAATCCAGGATGGGGTGACTTGACTGGCTCTCACCAGGTTCTGTTACCCAGAATCCATTGCAAACCTAAAAATGTGTCCAAAATAACACATTTTCCTCACATTTCTGTGGTGGAAAGTTCTGGAATCTGCGTGGGTCCACAAAATTCCACCCACTCCGCGTTCCCCAAAGTCTTCCGAGAAAAATGGTACCTCACTTGCGTGGGTAGGCCTAGTGTCCGCGTCAGGCAAGGGCCCAAAACCAATTGAGGAGACATCAAAATTACCTATCACAAAACAACCTGGTTTTGCAAGGGGGTCCCATGAGTTTTTGGCCCCGGGCATGGCGGCTATCTAGGGAAACCTACCAAACCCACACATTTCTGAAAACTAGACACCCGGGGGATTCCAGGGAGCTATGGCTTGCGTGGATCCCCCAACGTTTCCTTACCCAGAATGCCCTGCAAACCTCAAACTTAGCTGAACAAAATCACTTTTTTCACACATTTTTGTGTGGGAAAGTTGTGGCATCACTGGGCTGACACAAATTTCCTACCACCCAGCGTTCCCCCGGGTCTCCCGATAAAAACAGTGCCTCACTCGTGTGGGAGGCCCAAGTACCCGCGACAGGCAAGGGCCCACAACGTAGTGAGGCGACATGAAAATTGCCTATCTCAAAACGACCTGGTTTTGCAAGGGGGGTCACTTGGGTTTTTGGCCCGGTGCTCGGCGGCCACCTAGGGAAACCTACCAAACCCACACATTTCTGAAAACTAGACACCCAGGGGATTCCAGGGAGGTATGGCTTGCGTGGATCCCCCAACGTTTCCTTACCCAGAATGCCCTGCAAACCTCAAATTTAGATGAAAAAATCACTTTTTTCACACATTTTTGTGTGGGGAAAGTTGTGGCATCACCGGGCTGACACAAATTTCCTACCATCCAGCGTTCCCCCAGGTCTCCCGATAAAAATGGTGCCTCACTCGTGTGGGAGGCCCAAGTACCTGAGACTTTGGGGAACGCGGGGTGGGTGGAAATTTGTGGATCCACGCAGATTCCGGAACTTTCCACCACAGAAATGTGGGGAAAATGTGTTTTTTTTGACAATTTTTTAAGTTTGCAAGGGATTCTGGGTAACAGACCCTGGGGGGAGGCAGTCAAGTCACCCCATCCTGGATTCCCCTGGGTGTCTAGTTTTCAAAAATGTATAGGTTTGCTAGGTTTCCCAAGGTTCCCGCAGAGCTAGGGTTCAAAAACTACAGCTAGACATTTTGCCAAAAAAGGGTCATTTTTCACTGCGAAATTGAGGTGTGACCACGTTGCGTTTTGCGCCGTTTTCTTGTCGCGGGCACTAGGCCGACCCACACAAGTGAGGTACCGTTTTTCTCGTAAGACTTTGGGGAACGCGGGGTGGGTGGAAATTTGTGGATCCACGCAGATTCCGGAACTTTCCACCACAGAAATGTGGGGAAAATGTGTTTTTTTTGACAATTTTTTAGGTTTGCAAGGGATTCTGGGTAACAGACCCTGGTGGGAGGCAGTCAAGTCACCCCATCCTGGATTCCCCTGGGTGTCTAGTTTTCAAAAATGTATAGGTTTGCTAGGTTTCCCAAGGTGCCCGCAGAGCTAGGGTTCAAAAACTACAGCTAGACATTTTACCAAAAAAGGGTCATTTTTCACTGCGAAATTGAGGTGTGACCACGTTGCGTTTTGCGCCGTTTCCTGTCGCGGGCACTAGGCCGACCCACACGAGTGAGGTACCGTTTTTCTCGTAAGACTTTGGGGAACGCGGGGTGGTGGAAATTTGTGGATCCACGCAGATTCCGTAACTTTCCACCACAGAAATGTGGGGAGAATGTGTTTTGTTTGACAATTTTTTAGGTTTGCAAGGGATTCTGGGTAACAGACCCTGGTGGGAGGCAGTCAAGTCACCCCATCCTGGATTCCCCTGGGTGTCTAGTTTTCAAAAATGTATAGGTTTGCTAGGTTTCCCAAGGTGCCCGCAGAGCTAGGGTTCAAAAACTACAGCTAGACATTTTGCCAAAAAAGGGTCATTTTTCACTGCGAAATTGAGGTGTGACCACGTTGCGTTTTGCGCCGTTTCCTGTCGCGGGCACTAGGCCGACCCACAAATGTGAGGTACCGTTTTTCTCGTAAGACTTTGGGGAACGTGGGGTGGGTGGAAATTTGTGGATCCACGCAGATTCCGGAACTTTCCACCACAGAAATGTGGGGAAAATGTGTTTTTTTGCACAATTTTTTAGGTTTGCAAGGGATTCTGGGTAACAGACCCTGGTGGGAGGCAGTCAAGTCACCCCATCCTGGATTCCCCTGGGTGTCTAGTTTTCAAAAATGTATAGGTTTGCTAGGTTTCCCAAGGTGCCCGCAGAGCTAGGGTTCAAAAACTAGAGCTAGGCACTTTGCCAAAAAAGGGTAAATTTTCACTGCGATATTGAGTTGTGACCCCGTTGCGTTTTGCGCCGTTTCCTGTCGCGGGCACTATGCCTACCCACACAAGTGAGGTACCATTTTTATCGGGAGACTTAGGGTAATTCAGATTTGTAAAGGAACTGTTATTATCTATTGACTTTCGATGCATTTCCGCCTTCCAAATGAAAGATATTGTGTAAAAAATAAGTCATTCTAAAAAATGACTGATAATTCTCATGCTAGTATGAGTATTCCCAATTTCAGAAATGTGCAAATATCTATTGTTTCTAAACTCTATATTTTGTTCCCATTTCAGAAATACATAGGTGTCTTTCATACCGATTTTTCCATGTACACATTTTTACAGAATAATTACTATATACCCGGTACATAATAAAAAACCATTGCAAGTTGCTGCCCAGTTTTTGGCTCTGGGTTCGTCGGGTTCTTGGTGAACCTACAAGTCCTATATATCCCCACAACCAGTAATGTCCAGCGGATGTAATGGTATATTGCTTTCAAAGAGCTGTCATAATTAGATGAAGTTACAGGTGAAAACATTGACACTAAATGCTGATTTTTTCAACTAATTTTCAATTTATCCTATATTTAACTGTTAGTTTCTATAAGAAAACCTTGATGGATCTACACAAATGACCCCTTGCTGAATTCAAAATTTTGTCTTCTGTTTGAAAATGTATAGCTTTCCAGGATCCATTATTGCGTTTGTACCCATTTCTGACATTAACTGGAAGAAGGTCAAAAGCACAAAAAATAGCAAAAATAGGCTATGTCCCAGAAAAATGCCAAAACTGTGTAAAAAATGTTGGGTTTCTGACAAAAGTCTGGTATCCCCGAAAAGCTGGGGAAATGGTGATTTCAACCCCACAAACCCATTTTTGATAACATTTGCAGGGAAAAACCCAGATGCTTTCATTTGCAGGCCGTTTTTCCCATTTTTCTGAGAAAACCTAAAATTTTGCTGTATTTTGGCTCATTTCTGTAACCCCTCTAGGAGAATCCACAAACCCTGAGTACCTTTAGAATCCCCATGATGTTGGAAGAAAAGGACGCAAATTTGGCGTGGATACCTTATGTGGTCAAAGAGTTACAGGGGCCTCAGCGCGCACTACCCCAAATAGCCAAAAAAGGGCGTGGCACAGGAGGGGAAAAGGCCTGGCAGCGAAAGGGTTAAAACCTGATACTATTGACCAGGCGTGTTTACGTTGTACCAGTTGGGCTCTTTCCGAATGGAAAGACCAGAAGCGCACGTTTCTTTTGATGTAGATTTTAAGTGCCTTCTGTGATGGATTGGAGTTCCAGATTTCTTCTGCATCCAGGAGTTTAAAAGAGTCTTTTAAATAACACTGGTACGATCTACCAAGCTGACCGGCTGAGATTTCCTGCCACAAAAGGCCTCCAAGCTTCCTTCTCTGGAGGTACGTAACTTGTTACACAATCTGATGAATGCTCCAGCCCCTACCGCTCGGTGATCTTGGAGACCGAAATCGAGTCGTATTTGAGCGGAGGATGAAGTTTTGGGAGGCTTAGCACTTGTTTGAAGATTCTTGTTATTATTTTGCTCACAAGGCTGTTGTCTTTCCCTTGCATGATCTCCTGGCTGTAAGTGAGGAAGTTGAGGGTTTTTGCCTTCCTGACGCTTATGAGGGGGGTCAGACTTGGGCCGGACAACTGCTTTGCGAGGTTCTTAAATGCCACCTGGATTGTCAAAGCTTTGGCTTCTACCTCGTCTCTATGTTTGGAGAATGAACCCCTTCTGTCCATGTGGACCCCCAGATATTTATATGAGATGGCCCTGTCAATACTTTTACCCTTGAACTGCCAACCGCCACCTTGGTATTTCCTTAACCCAAAGGTGATTGTCCTTGATTTAGATAAGTTCAGTCCCAGTTCGTTTTGGATGGTGTAAGGAGACAACCGGTCGAGTAGTGTCTGCAGGCCGACCCTGGTGTGGCTGAGCAGGACAAGATCATCCGCATACAGTAAATTGCAAACTCTTACCCCAGCAAGTTTTGGAGGATGAGAGTTGACCTCGTCAAGTGACTCCGACAGGTCGGAAATGAAGAGATTGAAAAGGAGGGGCACCAGCACACAACCTTTTTTTACTCCACGAGATGTTTGTATTTTTCTGGAGATGTAGGATCCGTCCCCCAGTTTTACACAGACCTGTGTGTTAGTGCGTAGCTCAATTATGGTTTGTAGAAGCACTGGTGGAATCCCCCATTTCCGTAGTTTGAGCCATAATCGGCTTCGGGGTACGTGGTCGAAAGCGGCCTTGAAGTCAACAAAACAGCCATGCATTAGCATTCCTGATACTGCCACTTTATCCAACAGGACAGATATTGCAAGCAAGTTGGTTATAGTACCTGATTTTGGCACAAATCCTGTCTGGTTAAAGGGTATATGATGTTTTTTTGTGGCCCAAGACGCTAGATCTTGAAGGAGCAACTTGGCGTAGTATTTGGATTCCACATCCAATAGAGTAATCATCCTATCATTTTTCGGGTCTGATCTCTTGCCACCTTTGCACATTGGGTGTATAATGGCGCCACGCCTAGATTCCGGTTATTACCTGGTTGGTCCAGCAATAAGTAAATAAGGGTGCCAATTGTTTAGCCCAGAATTCGGTGTCCTGTTTATACAGAGCCTGGGGTAGACCATTTGGCCCAGGAGCTCTGTCTGAGCGACCCTCAGTTATAATTCGTGCTGTTCTTTCCGTTAGGATTTCTGGTGTTGTAGGTACCCATTGAGGCAGTTCTTCATGCTGGATCAACGATTTAGTATCAGTTGCCGATGGCATCCTTATGTTCAATTCGGCAGGTTCCTCAAGTGTCCCAACATGTGTTGTACCTAGTGTTTGGCGTAAGTTAAATTGTGGGGCCATAGTTGGAGGTTTGGCCAGTGGACCTTTTTCCATTTCTGGTTTTTCAAAATGGGTCACTAGAAAGAATACCCATTCGACTTCAGAAATGTTTGCACTAGTTTTTCCTCCTTGGTTATGTGTTTTTGAGTTAATAAGCGACCAAAAACATTTTGGGTTATGATTTTCACTCGCATGTATCAGTTTTAACCAGAAGTGCTCGGAGCGTTTATTCTTCTCTATTGCTTGTCACAGTGCTTTTTGGAATTGCTTATATGTATTGAATATGTGATCTTCCCCTGGGTGTCTACATACTTGTCTTAGCGCACTATTGCGTAATGATTTTAATTTCTTAATTTCAGCAGTTGTCATTGTTAAATTACCTTTTTTGGTTTTCCGGGTGGTACGTGGGAAGTTTTTAAGCAGTTCCCGGGGGAAGAGTTCCCATGCTGTGGTAGGTGGGAATACGTCAATGCTCCTTAAGCCTTGCAGGGCTCTGCATTTGCTCATTATTGTTGGTATAATAGGATCTAACCATTTCAGCCTTTTGAGATTTTCAGTGTGAATTACTCGTGAGGTCTGGCTTGTCGCGGCGTGCCGTGCTACGTGGAGTGACATAGTGATCACTTGAGGTTGATGATCGCAGTCTCCTCGTGCAGCTATGGTGTAATTCTCAATCAAAGGGAGAATTTCCTTGTTGCAGATGGTGTAATCTAGAAAGGAATGAGTACGACCATTGGATCTTGTCCAGTTTGGTGGACTATCCATAGGGAAGCGACCGTTCAGAATTGCGTAACCCAAAATGCTTAGTTGTAGCACCATGTATTCACCAAGTTTGCTATGTTTGTTACTAGTAGGTTTGATTTGTTTCAAAATATCTGGCCAAGGTGCGTCATACTCTTAGGGAAGTTCTTGAAAAAGGTTTGTATTATAGTCGCCAGATATTAAACAGGCTGTTCTTCTATGATTACTTTGTAGGTTACACAAGATCTGGATTAGGTGGTTGAACTTGGATTTTTTCTCCCTAACGCTTGGTGAAATGTAGACATTAATCAGGATCAGATGTTCAGTCTGTTTGGAGTTGCCAATCCTTATGCCGGAAATCCAGTCTTCCTCGAATGTCAGTTGAAATATATTGGCATTTAACTTGGCTGAAATGTAGATTGAAAGGCCGCCGCTGGGTCAGCCAGACTTGTGCAGCCTCTGGGCCGGAGTTCTATATTCCAAGTATCCTTCTATTGGAAAGCTAGTCAAAGACCATGTTGCCTGCAATAGTATTAGTGTTTTAAAAACTTTATCACATCTGGGGATTGAAGTTTGCAGTAAGGCTGTTAATATTCCATGAGCATACTGAGAGACCGAGTTAAGTACCAGTTCAGTTGTGGTTTCCCCCGTCCAGGGCCGCTGGCAGCCATGCCCAATCAATCGCCGTGGTTTTGAACTCCTCTATTTCAGGGATGGTAGCCCTTCCGGGAGATCGGCCTTTAGCTGATCTTAGTATTGAAAACGATGGTGGTCCGAATTTATCTAGCAAGGCCGGAGATTTTGCAAGAACCGATGGATACCATGGTTCGATTTGGGGAACTATTTTTAATGCCCCATTTGTTAAATAGATCAGACTTTAATAATACCTGCTCCTTAATTGCTAAAGTTGAAAAAGTAATTAACGTTGGTTCGGTGGTTTGGTTACTTCTGATGGATTTAAATTCAACTGAAATTATATCACTAGATTCAATATGACGCAATTCAGAGGTAGATTTGAAGAGTTTAAGGATGTTCCCTCTATTCATGATATCGTGTGGTCCTTGAGTAAGGTATTCAGGGATAAATAACAATTTAGCTTTTGGATTTGTTATAGTGGAATCCTGGCCAGAGATCATGTGGTTACTTTTATCCGTTGTCTGGGGTAGACTGATTCTCCTTTGAATGTGTGATAGTTGTTGCTTGTGTCTCACTTGTTCACCTCGAGGTTGATAGTCCACTGTATTGGGGGGGTGTTTACCCATTTGTGTTGTGTCCGGATTCTTTAGCAGTGTTATCTGAAAATTCTCCTTGCCTCTTGACCTATATTCATCCTCATACTGTTCTGTTGCTTCCCTGTATGGTTCTCCTTATGTGTGTTTGCCGTATTTATTGGAGTTGTCGAATCTTCTAGTCCGGTCTTGACGGTATAAGGTAGTGCTTTTGACTTAGTGACCTTTCCGGCTAGTCTAAGATCAGGGGCTGAGGGGTCTTTGCTGAAACTTCTCCCCTAGCCTGAGTAGATCCTTGTGGTCTTTACAGTGGGTGGGTGCCAATAACGCCTTGCTAGTCATCTCTATTATTGATTGTAAAGGTGATTGTTGTGATAGTGGGGGTTTGCTATCAGAACTTACAGAGCTGATCGAGCCAAGTCGTATGTTACCCTTTTCGGTGTGAGGGAGATCACTGGTCGTGTTTTGAGACACTATACTGAGCTTATTGTGTTTGTTCGTAGTCTTTTTCTTTCCCTTATGCTCAGATTTTGATTTTGAGGAGATTTATTTGTTATTCCCATCCCTGGGCCGGCATCTCTAATGTCAGTACTTTGCGTTATCTCGGATGTAGACAATGGTTCTATTTTTGATGTAATTTCATTCTTATTGTTTGATTTAGCAATTTGGAAAATAACGTACTCCTTGGGTGCCTCTTGATTGTCTGGGGACGGAACTGCAGCTGGAGCATCAGTCAGTCGAGTGTCGATATTTACTGGTGAAACCTTGTGTCCTTTACTAGTTTTGTTATGGTTTAGGCTTTGATCTTTGGCTTTCTGGGTAGTTAACTTGGTTGGATGTGAGCATAAAAGATGTGGTTGGCCTTGCAGACCTGATGATAATTTCCTGATTTCTGTCAGGACCAAGGTAAGGAACTGGGGAAGCGAAGACAAGCTATTGATTATTGGTGAGCAACAACATATCGCTTGGGTCAAGTTGACGTTAGATTGTGCTTTTGTAATTAAGGTGTTCAAACCTTCTAATTTGTTGTCAATCCCTGCCGTATATACTGCTAGTGTATTTAGAAGGTCAACTTGTAGGTCGAGTTTATCAGAATGGTAGTTTAATGCAGACACTGTAGATTGTAAGGTTTGTAAAAGCTGGGCCAGACAGTAGTGGGTTCAAACGCTGTTGAATCATGACCTTCAATCGTATCTTTTGTCTTATTAAATTCTGTCTCAAAGAAAGATAAATCCAAAAGAGAGCGATCATTAGGCTCTCCTGGCCTTGTTTCAGGGGATTCATGATGGGCCAAGGCAAGAGGCGTTTGATGTATCCTGGGGAGGTCCTCATCCACTGTGCAGCTTGAGGGGTGAAATGTATCTTGTTTCCAGGAAAGCCTATGTTGTTAATGTCAGAGTTGGTTTCCTGCTGTGAGGGTGATCTCAGGCTGATGGGAGAATCATCGCTTGAAATAGTTATTGGCGAAGAGCTTTGTTCCTTATTTGATTGGTAGACTTATCGCGAAGGATAAAGCGTGCCACCTGACCGAATGACTGATCTTAGCCTATTTCTTCCAGAAGTAGAAAGTTCATCCCTTATAAGGTGAGCATCCGGAGGCGTGGTGGTGACCTGGTTGTAGGGCTGTTCGTGAATCAGGGCCGGCACTTTAGTTTGAACTGGGTCTGTATTAAGTGGTGTTTGGAAAGGCTGAACTGATGAGGACAGTGTTTCGTTAAGGTTAATTGAGGATTGGGCTTTGATTCCATGTTTCTTAAAGAAATCTCTGAGGGTCCATTTTTTTGCATCGTTAATTGTTTCTTCTTGCGTATTATGTTGTTGAATTGAAGGCACTAGAGGTGTTGTTGTTTCCGTCTCAGGGGTGCAGCCTAGGGGACCTGATCCCTGTTCAGAATACTGCAGGTGGGGGGTGATGGTGCTGAGAAGTGGGGTGGTAGCGTCTCTAATTCCGCAGGTGATTTAATAAGTTCTTTATTCTACTTCTTGCTAGTTTTTGCTGTTTCTTTCCTGAGCCTTCCGGACCGCATTGTAGTGTGACTTGGGATGGCTACTCCCCCATTCTTTGGCACTTTGTCTTCCTTGTGGGTCAAAAAAATGTTGCCTTTACTGTTATTTATTGCGAGTTCTTTTGCCCCAGTGGGCGGCAGCCAGACTCCACTCTATTTCAGGCTACTCCCGCTGCCTGCTGTGACCTCTCCCTTGCCCCCCCAACCTGTGCAGAGCAAGGGGGGATGAGGGGGTTGGGGAGGGGTGCGGAGTGTAAATGCAATGCCGGGCTGGTGCAAGGCTGTGGCCTCTGTGTTTTAAAAGTTAGGGCCTTTGGGTCGGCAGACTGGCGGCTGTAGGCGGCCTCGTAAGCAACACCAGCCTGGCTCCTATAATAGGATGTTCTTACAGTCCCAAAATGCGCTAGGATAACACAGTCCACCCCCCCACCCCCCCCTCCCTCGCCCATCCCTCGCCGCCACTGCCTGCACACGGCTCGCCTCTCACCGCCGAACCTCACCGCTGGACCAGCTCACACTCACAGGGAACGGGAATGGTGAGCTAGCGTAGGGAGCCGAGAGCGGGGGAGCAAGAGGGGACTGCCGCCGCCGCACCAACCTGCGCGGCTTGACCCTGCTAAACCCCTCAGCTCGACCCCAGCTCACCCCTCAGCTCTTCCAAGCGCTTCCAAGCGCCGGATCCGATTGCAGCTCCGATCGCGGCCCGGCTCTGCTCCGCTCTGTCTGCACTGGCGGCTGACTGCTCAGGACTCCTCCTCCTCCTTCACAGGTGGGCACGATCAGACCAAAAATAGATTTTCTTCTTGAAACTCAGACGGACGGACAAACAAACAGAGGGGCTGGATGGGAGATGGATAGATGTGCAATGGTACTTTGGAAATGCAAGATTCACGCCTGCTCAATGTTTAGCCTCTCTGCAAAGGGAATCACATGTGAGGGGAAAAAGAAATGGAGTGTCAACACCCATTCAATCCATGGCATAGATCTATTGACATAAATTCTACCTATCTGTATAAGACTTAATTTTCCATGCCTATCCATGTCTTCTCTTCCTTGCCTGTTTAGGATGCTCGCATGTAGGTAACAATGCAGTGCAATCTGCATACCCAATCATTCTCGACTACTTTGGCAGAATTATATGTATGTGACACAACAATTTCATTTTTGTGTTTCTAGTAGTGACGTGTTCTATACTTCAACCAGACAGCATTAAAACATGCCACCACTAAGAGAATGAATCAAACATGTGCATTGTTCCCCATTTTTATTTTCTCTTTACAGCTCATGTTTTGGCCTTTGCCAAAATGCCGAAGCCCCACGGACTCTTACTGAAGGACACCTTATTTTTATTTCCATATTGCATTAACAAGCACTCTGGTAAGACAAATGCTTTTGCACAGGGCCCTGTGCAGTTGCCCAGAGGTCAGTTATGGTGTTTACGAGAGAAGGAGAGAGCTTTTCCAACCTATTCCTAGAACTCAGCATGTGGTTTTAGGGTCCATGTTCTTTTTGAGCAGCCTGTTCTTGGGTTTTTTGTTTAGATTAAAGAGGGCCCCAGCAGCTTCCCCAACAATACAATAATAGTAGTATTGGTAATCTTAGCCTAAAGAAACATATAGTGAAGTTAAATAAGTATTGCCTATAACCCTTCTACCAGTTTAGGAATACATAACATATTCTATCTAGAAGTCTATCCCCAAAGCATACACATATTTGTCTGGGATTGCGCATCCTTCACAACCTTTGATGAATTTGCCATTTGCTACTGCCATGCAGTTCAGGAAACGACTGGCCGGATAGTAACCAAGAAGTGAAAGGGGACATCTCTGAGAATCTACCTGAACTAAACAAGCAAGAAGACCTCCCTGCTACAGATACATTTTTGACTGCCTGCATGAGTAGTTGCGATAGGTATCTACAGCTCTCAGATTTCTGTTGCAGCATTGTTCCAGGGCATGAATAACCAATCGCCTGATGACATGCAGGGCTAAAGTGATAGAGATCAAGATAGAAAAGCCAGCTTTCCCCTGTGGATTATCCCTTGTCTTGCTGCAGGGTGTAGAAAGATCTGCGAAAAGAAGAAGCTGTGCCCTGCCCTGCCAGGAAGAATATTTCTATTGACTAATTGGACCTGGGCATTTGACCGCTTGCCCATAAGAAGCTTCTCTGCTGCGACTAGAGGGTAAAGTGCAAAATGTCCTGAGCGTAGAAGAAGCTGTTCTCTTCCTGGAGAATTTCAGTGGACCTGTTGTTACTATGGATGTAAGTTGTAGGAACGCAACTGGGAAACGTAAACTGACATCCGAGTAAACAGCTGTGAAGATTTTATTTTTTTTGGTGAAAATTTGTATTGTTATTTGCTTACAGCATTGCTGATTACAAACAACATTTCTAATTTTCAGATCATACATTGAGCTGTGAAGATATATGGAATTTTCTTCCATATGCAATGCTACCAAAATGTTTACAAAAAAGATTTGGCTCAAACAAATGTTCACAACTGGAAGGCTTGAGCAACCTGTCTAACCTACTGAATAAGATGCAATATCAGTGCTCTATGTTAGCAGTTTTCCCACTGAGAGATTCTCGGCAGAGCATTCAGGGCTACAGTGGGCTACTCAACCAATGTACGAGACCTTGTGGTGCCTTTTCTGTCTGGAGCATTCGGGGTTGCTCAAACAAAGCTTTCAACCGCAAAAAACATTTCTAAGTCCATAGTTACAAGCCACCCGCCTTACCAAGTCACTAGTGGGTCATCCCCGATCAGGGCCGGACTGGGAAACAAAACCGGCCCTGGCAAACTGATCGGCCGGCCCCCCTGGGGGAAAAGGGGGAGCGCGGCCGAGCTGTTTTCTAGGGCCGGTTTCGGCCGATTTTCGGCATTATCGCCCCCGGTAACAAAAACGGCTCCCAGGGGTCCGAAACCGGCTCCCAGCCTGGTGGCCCACTGGGGAAACGCCCGGTGCCCACTATGGCCAGTCCGGCCCTGGCCCCAGTGGCTGCCTATGTCCAGTCAAATAGATGGAAGACACCCTGACATTTTTTGATAATTTTTTGAGTTTCAAGGGATAGCTCTGAAATCCTTTCTCCAAAGCTTTCTGATATGGCTGATTTATTTCTTTAAAATATTTAATCCCTATGTCCAATATTTTCATAGCGCCGATATTGGCAACCCTCCCCGCTAACATATAAATAAGTGAAATATGCCAACGTGGTGGGTTAACTTACGGGCTATCCGAGGGCAGGCAGCGATGAGTAACCTAAGCTGCCCATCCGCCTGATGAGCCAGATAGCACCGTGGGCCCACCCATTCGGTGCTGCCAATTTTCATTTGGCGTGTTTTCTCCCTTAAATCCATGACCACCAGGCCAGGATTATTACTCATGCCTTTTTAGGGGTGGAGCGTACACCAGGTAAGCCCCCAGTTGCTCAGGCTTGCAACCCCCTGAATGACTAACAGGGCGCCGTCCATTATATCGCAGGGTCCTACCGTAAAAAGTCCTGGGGTTTGGCATTGAGCACCCCTGCTGTGCTCCCTCAGACTGTACCCCTCTGTACCAAACTGCCTCTGGATCGCCCTGTCACTCTGCCTGCAACACAAATAAACAATTAACAAGATCAGCACAAGAATCAAACATGCTGCCAGCATGCTGGATATAGGATAGGGGGGGTGACAGCATGTCCAGTGGAAGAACAGAAAAGCTGACACCTGGGTTGGGGCGGGCATAAGTACCTGTCCCCCCGCACCAGAAATGATGCGGGAGAGCGCGAGGGGGTACTCCAATGGAGGTCTCAACTAGTGTAGCAATGGTGAGCGTGCCAGAATGCAGCACTAAGGGGCTGCCTTCTTAAGGAAGGTGCACTGAGTGCACCAGGGGAAGACGCATAGCTCCAATATCAGCACCCCTCCATAGCTAACGTGGTAAATAGCTACTTAGCACAAAACGAGTTAAATAAATCAGACAACACATGGTTTGGTGGAAAGACAGTTTGCTGCAGGTTTATTTTGTAAGTGAATTTTGCCAAAGTGGTGGGTTAATTTACAGGCGATCAGAGGGCACGTAGCAATGAGTAACCTAAGCTGCTCACCCGCCTGATGAGCCAAACGGCACCAAAGGCCAACCCATTCGGTGCTCTCAATTTTCATTTGGGGAGTTTTCTCCCTTAAATCGATGACCACCAGTCCAAGATTATTATTACTAAATGGGTGCTAGTCAATCTCGCTAACAATAATTGTTTCCCAAATATGTTTCAGGAAAGCACTTTGATTAAAAAAGAGTATAAATAACACGTTGCGTTATTAAAGAACAACTCACTGTCTCCAGCGTCTTGTTAGAGTGTGAAGTTGTTTCTCCTGGCATATTATTTTGACTGCTGCAGCCTCATAGCTGCCCGTTTCTCTCTCAGAGCGCCTGACCAAACAGTCATCAGTCACCAAAAACTGGCTCCAGTCCCGCTCTAATCAGAGCCATTCGTTTCCTTTCCTGATATTGATATTTTGCAAAAGTATGTTTAAAAAAACAAATTTGTTTCAATATGACTGATTGTTTTCTGGACATGACAGGTCAATACAATACATTTTTTGATGGAACTTTGTAGTAGGCAGGAGACAATAAATTAAATTACATACTTCCATCTTAAGACACAAGCTATTACAATAGGTTTCTGATCCCAAAATATATTTTAGGAATACAGGACTTTGTTTAGCAGCAGACCTTAATGAAAATAGGATATGTCTCCATAGCATAGTAAATAGCTAAACTCCATTAACATCACATCCATATTCCTTGTCACAATCCTCATGTGAAGAGTTTTTATCATAAATACAGGTAAGGTCCGATGATAAAGGTAGGTTTGTACCTTAAACCCTCAACAAAATAGTTTAGCTGCTTCTTTCTTTTGTGCCCCTCCCTCCCCCTCCTTGGCTGCAAAAAGCAAAGCACCCCTTCTCCTCCAGGCCTCAAACTTCTAGATCGACTAGAAAGTCTTTATTTTTCATTTATAACATACTGATAATGTTCTCTGCCCTAAAGGTCCCATTGAACACCTCCAGGCTATGGGGAAGCACCTTAAGGTCAACCTCAAGAAGCTTTGTACCTACAGGCTCATGCTCCATTCATCCCCTCTGTGTACCATAAGGAAGTGTGAGTTCTACGTGCAGGAATCCAGGCAAAACGCGCCAGGGGGAGTTTAGACCCCATGCTATGTTTGCACTAGCAATGTCGCTGGTAAGGTTCTCAGCTGAATGCAAGCCTCCCGTAGCTTCTTTCGAGTCCCATGAGGGTGAAGTTCAGCCGATGGCTCCGGTGATCATGAGCACAATCCACTCCGGCTCCCCGTTAGATCCCTTCCCGCACCACGTCTTCAACAAAGCAAGCAGCTCCATCGCACCCCACCTGCGCAACGTAATCAATCTCTCCCTTGAGACTGCGACCTTCCCAGAGAGATGGAAACATGCAGAGATCAACGCCCTACTGAAAAAACCCAAGGCAGACCCAAGAGACCGTAAGAACTTCCGGCCCATCTCTCTGCTCCCCTTCCTGGCCAAGGTCATCGAGAAAATCGTCAAGAGACAGCTAACCGATACCTTGAAGAAAACAGAATCCTGGACCCTTCCCAGTCAGGGTTCGGCAGCAACCACAGCACCGAGACTGCCCTCATCGCCGCTACCGACCACATCAGGACCGCAGCACTCCTCCTCCTAGACCTCTCGGCCGTCTTCGACACCGTCTGCCACCTCACACTACGCGCACGCCTCCACGCCGCAGGGATCCGAGACAAGGCTCTGGAATGGACCACCCCCTTCCTCTCCGGCAGAACCCAGAGCGTCCGCCTCCCCCCATTCCGGTCCAAAGCCTCCAAGATCATCTGCGGCATACCCCAAGGATCCTCCCTCAGCCCGACACTGTTCAACATTTACATGGCCCCGCTCGCACACATCGCCCGACAGCACGACCTCAACATAATCTCCTACGCCGATGACACTCAACTGATCCTCTCCCTCACCAAGAACCCCATCACCGCCAAAGCCAACCTCCACGAAGGAATGAAGGCCGTCGCTGACTGGATGAAGACCAGCTGTATGAAGCTGAACTCAGACAAGACGGAGGTCCTCATCCTCGGCACCAACCCTTCGGCCTGGGATGACTCCTGGTGGCCGACGGCACTGGGAGCAGCCCCGACACCCACCGACCATGCACGCAACCTGGGAATCATCCTCGCCTCAACGCTCTCAATGAACAAGCAGGTCAATGCCGTCTCCTCCTCCTGCTTCAACACCCTCCGCATGCTCCACAAGATCTACAGATGGATTCCGACAGACACAAGAACGACAGTCCCCCAGGCCCTCGACAGCAGCAGACTCGACTACAGAAATGCTTTCTACGCAGGAGCCCCGACCAAGCTCATCAAACGACTACAACGCATCCAAAACACCTCGGCACGACTGATCCTCGACGTTCCATGCCACGGCCACATCACCCCCCACCTGAGGGGCCTACACTGGCTCCCCGCCAGCAAGAGGATATCCTTCAAGCTCCTCATCCATGCACACAAGGCACTCCACAAGACCGCCCAGCCTACCTCAACAGACGGCTCTCCTTCTACATCCCCAACCGCCAGCTACGCTCCGCCGACCTCTCACTAGCCACCATCCTGCGCATCTGAAGAACAACCACCAGCAGGAGATCCTTCTCCCACCTCGCCACCAAGACATGGAACACCCTCCCACTGATCCCATGACAGACCCAAAACCTGCTGACCTTCAGGAGGATACTCAAGACCTGGCTGTTCTATCAGTAGCCCCCCCCCCCACCCAGCACCTTGAGACCCTCCCAGGGATGTAGTGCACTTCACAAATGACTGATTGATTGATTAATTGATTGATTGATCTGGGTGAAAGTAGGGTGATCCCTGATCTCAGCCTGACTCTCACAGAAGAGGGATAAGTCCTGAGCTCAAGGCATCCCTACCCCTAATGAGCCCCTTCCGCTCCTGTGCCCAGTGGTTCTGTTGTCCTGATTTTCAGAACAAGTCTGGGTAAGGAGCTGTGGTAATTAATCTCTGAGCCCAAGGAGAATCTGGAACCCATGCCGATACAGAATCAATACTTTTAAACAATAGCATTCTGATAGGACAAAAGAAGCTGAAAGTTTGCTGTCAGCTCCACAATGAGCAAAATGTCTATGCTAATTGTAGGCTTGTTGTCCAACAGAGTCCTGGGGCCCTAGTGGCCCCCATTCAGCCCAAGCCATCTGTGAGATATGGTAGACTCAGGGGCCCCTCTTCATCCTCAGCAGGGTGACTCCATCCCTTTGCGTTACGCTACTGAAGCACTGCACCTGTCTGATGCTCCCGGTAAATAACAAATTAGAAATCAATAATCTGCCCTTTCCCTGTAACAACCGTGGTTCACACACTTACGTTGGGGCTCATTACCCCCATTAATCCCAAACCAGAGTTACCAGCCCCATCACGATTACAAGTAACTTGCAGCACTGTGCCTTACGAGTTTGCTGTGACCCTGTGAAGTGTCCGGGGGTAAATCCTCATGGAAATGAAGAAAACCCTACAAAAATCATGAAAGAAACACAGATTCCTGTTATTCCCCATGAATCGCAATTGAGAGATATTTCTCCTGCCTCCGTGCATCCTCCACCCACTGGTAATGTAGGTTGTTTAGGAGAGGGATGGGCCAGCCACTCATAATGGACCCCTCTGTATGTTATATTAACGCTGACCCTGCTACGTCACGTTTATACTGCACAAAGCTCTCTCCAAGCGACAGTGCGTGACTGCCCAAGGCAATCACTCTGTCTCTTCTCCTCTGGGTACCCAGATGGATGAGGAGAAGGCAGGCTTAGAGGGCCTGATTCAAAAAGTCATTTGTGCATCTAAGGCTAACTTACATGGGCAAATGGCTGGTTTCTAACTGCAAGGAATTACCAAAAAGCATCCATGCACTAGGAATCCTTTTTACTCATGTGCACTACTACCCCTTAATGGGATAATGTTACAGATCACTACATTTCTTTCAAGAGCTATGGACTTGAATCTTCAAGGCCTGGATTGCCTTGACAGTTCAAGCCGACCCAGAGTCCTCTGTGATCCACCCTACACTGGAAATGGTTGAAGATTTACTCCTGTAAACAGCACCACCCATGAGGCAACTATTTGTTAGGACATAGTGCATTCATGGCTCTTAATGGCAGCATCCTAGATTATACATTTATTTCATCTTCTTTTTCTTCTGCTCTTCAGGCTAATAATATTACCTCAAGTCTTGCTGTGGTTGGTGCTGGACTATCTTCTCATTTTATGAAACCTAGTCCTAAACAATGTTATTGTATATGTTCCACCTATTTACCTTTCACTCACTCATCCACTGATTAATTTTCCGATATGTCTCTCATTTTCCTCAATTGTCATTCAATGGAGTGGTAAGAAAATACCCCGACTTTAAGCTAAATCTCTGATGGCATCAAGCGAGGGAAGCAAATGAGCAGAGCCCTCCCCAGAAGAGGTTCCGTGTCTTTTTCATTCAAGCATCTATCTATTCTTACCCTTCCATCCACTTGCTGATATCCACTATTTTACCTTTCCATTCTCTCATCCAATACATTTTTCACCCAACATTCAATCTTTCCCATTCCATCCAACCATCCATCCATCCATCCATCCATCCATCCATCCATCCATCCATCCCTTAACTGATCCATTCACCCACTAACCCATCCATCCTTTTACTCAGCCATTCACTCACCTGTGCATCCTTCTGTCCATCTCTTTACTTTGCCATCCTTTTACCTGTCTAACCACCTATCCACATATACCGTTACTCTGCCATCCTTTCACCTGTCCTCCCACCTATCCATCCATCCATCCACCTGCCCATCCACCTAGCCAATCACTCATTCATCCAGTTAGTCATTGATCCCTTTTGCCATCGTTTCTCCTGTCCACCCAACTATCCATTCATTTACTCACCCACTCATCCATCTACCCATTTATTTATCCACCAAACCCATTCAATCACCCACTCATCCATCAATCCTTCCTTCCATTCAATATTTCTTCCTTCTTTCCCTTCTCCATGTAACCCATCTTACATTCATCCGTGATCCTTCTTGCTCGTATATTGAAGTTGTATTCCTTTATAGTGACAATTATGAGCTATTATCTGTCGAATTGCAGACAGATGTTCATAAAGAACCCCACAGCCGCTGTAGCCCCCTAAAGCGGGTGTTGTCCTTAATCTCGCCATTGTTTCTGACCTCTCTTCAAATTTTCTGCTAGATCTCCTCACTGGTGAGTTACACAGCATAACAATATTAGATCATCCCTTTCTTTTTCATATACAAAACGTTTGGTTCAAATCCTTGTTCTGTCTTTCTTCAACTAAGATCCTCTCTGTTATGGCCCGTCTAAGTATTCAACATGTGTTTGTGCCTCTTATCTCTGCTTTACCACACACATACTTTTATTGGCCAGCTATGCTGGTGACCTGTTAATTCTCAAGTTGTTTCCTTTTCTTTGTCTAGTTTATGGATGTGTTCATCCTCTGGCCCTTCCTTACTTATGTTTATTGGTTTCTCTGTATACCACATTTAGATTGTTTTATTCAGTTTCATTATTTCTTTTAATTGCTTCTTGTTCACCTCTTCAGATGCGTCAAAATTTTGTTCTTTCTCACCCGAGTATTCCTAAATTGTGTAAGGAATCACCCCATCAGAAGCGACTGTCTTTCCTGTCTTCTTGTTGACTGATCAATTTCTGGCACCTTCTATTCTTTTATGAGTCTGTGCTTTCTGCTTGCATAGTTTTCATATTTTCTTGATTTTCTGTGTTGTTTGCTTCGGCCATGTTTAAAGCTTTAGTTAAAAAAAGAGCTTTAATAGATAGATACATAAAATAAACTAGTAGCCGTTAAACGAGATGGATTTCTGCTTTAATGCAATTTAAATAATATATATCTCTTACTGTAGATTATCTTTCAGAATCAAACTCATTCTATAAAAAATATTCAGCGACCCATTAGTGATTTCTACCATTGGTGCTTTAACTAGCCAAACTAATAGAAAGAGTAGAAAGTGATGCATTCGTAGAACTATCAGCATTCATAGAAAAAAACATTCTTCTCTCAGGCATCCGAAGAGGACACGAATATGACCTGCAGGCCATCCTGTACATTGTCGCCATGTGGCCAGACATGCCATTTTCAAATCAGCATGCACATCTCGTTGTGACATTTGACGCTGAGGCGCCATCTTCCTTCAGCACTAACTCTGTACCTACCACCAAAGCAAAGCTCTTCGAACTTCGATCTGTGATGGGTTCGCTCTTGGCAATCCCTTCTCTCTCGATAATCGTGCATTAGTGGAAGCTCCATCACTCTTCAAGTGGCTAAGATATGGAAATAATTTCCTGCCAGAATAACAATAGCTTACATCCACCTTTGCTTCCAGCCAGAGAGCATTAAAACACAGAACTTCCCATGATCATAATTAATTCCTAAATATAATGGCAGCCGTCCACATGCATGACTGCACAAAATCTTCACAATTGTTTTTCACAACTTCATGGGTATGCGGAGCGATACTACTGCACCCTGTGCAGAACACAACTTTGCACACGTGGTCCAACATCTCCCATATAGGTGTAACTACAAACAACACCAAGTTAAGCAATTCAACCCATGAAGTCACCTTGAACCCAATGCATATCAGTGCTCTTTGCAACCCTGCAAGGGGTTTGGAAGCACAATATAAATGCAACAGTATAGACTGGGAGAGCCTCTGTACACAGGACTATTTTCTGAGCAGGCCTATAAAAGCTGTTATTGCTTGCAAAAAGCATCCTGATTGGTTAACAAGCACATAATAGTCTACTCTGTGTGTTAACAGCAGTTAGATCACATTTTCCTCTCTTCTTAGTCTGGCAATTGTAGAGTGTAACTAAAGTATGCTGCTGCTCTCATACAAGTCGCTGTGACCTCACTGACGCATTTCCTGCTTAAGATCAGAAACTAAACATGTATTGTAGTAGTCTATATTCAGATGGAAAACTGCATTTATTTCAAATGCACTGTGTTCATTGTGCTTTCCTCTCACACTTTTACAGAAAACAAGGAGACATAAGAGGCTAAAAATAACATAGCTTCCCGACAGCCTCCATATCGCAGACCTGTGTCCCATCTCATCAGCCACAGAGAGCGAACCAGGGTTGATAACCTGGTTACGTTCTTGATGGGTAACCTCTTGCAGTAGTATGTAAAACACTTTAATTTTCACTTACATTTTCTTTCTTCACAACAGTTAAAAAATGAGAAAAAATAGCTGGTTCCACATGAGTCGCTGTGTGCTCATTGTGATACAATCAGTTTCATTTCAGAAGCTAAGCCATTGGTGGAGCATGCCCATAAGTTAAATGAAAATCCACATTCTTAGTATATGCCTCCTTTTTACATAATATATGCTTCCTTTTTACATAATATGGATAGCACTGGAGACCCTAGAGGGAGAAAAGGAAATGTACAGTAGCAAATTGACTTTTTTTTTGCATTTTTACATGGTCACCCCAGATGTGTTGCCTTTTTCTGTACCATATTTTTCCAGGTATTATAACTCTGTGCTCTTTCACACTTCTGTTAAGTTATGTATTCTCCGCCCAACAATTGCATTGGTAAAATTGGTGTCACCTATTAGGTCTGAAAGAAGCACCACTGTTTAAAGGCACTACAGTAAGACAGGGCAAGCTAAAATTCCTTTGCAATGTAGGAACATCTATTTTTCTATATTAATAACTCACCCTTAAAGACGGCCTTGTAAGCCCACAAGGCAAGGCGCCTGATATGTAAAAAAAATGTGACCCTACAGTGATTGAACTATTTCACTGTGTAGGTTCAGCTATATTCTCCATATAACAGTTCTAGGTGTGATTACAATATTTAATCTTACATCCCCCTTTGGGAAAATGCTAGATGAGCCATTCAAAGTTGTTTCCCACCTAACTTTGAACATTTTATTTTATAGTGCAATCACAGTTGTAATAACCTTTATTGAAATGTGCATTAGGCTGCCTGAATCAGAACTAGCTTAAAACCAGCTCTGCCATTCATCAGATCGCCAAAGCTGCAATACACATCCTTGGCTAGGTGAGTTAACAACCCTGACTCAGAAGACAGTGGCATGCCTCTGAGCTGCTGATCACTTAGGAAAGATTAGATTCTTGGGAGTATACAAAAATAGCTGGCAAAAACAGCCTTAGCAGTACCTTCTTTGACTTGGAGATACCAGGGAATTCATCTCTTCTCGTTTCCCAGGATCCTCCTGGACAGCCAAACTCCAATTGCAGTGGGAAATACAGTCAGTTTGGATTCTTTCAGGTAGTAGGAGAGCTCATCTAGTGGCTAAGAATCTGACAACAGGCCTGGCATATGGTTGATTAGAAACAGGGGCTCCTGGGTAATTTTACACTAAGGCTGAGAGGAACGTCTGCGAAAGGAGGTGGGAGACTACAAGAAAATAGTTATATTGGGTGTCAGAATTTCTTCAGTCACTGGCAAGTTTACAGGATATACCTGGCACCTCAACCATCACCTCCTCAGAACTCTTCTGGGCCTGGAAATACTCCACCTGAGAGAGGCCCTTCTGGAAGAATACTCGACTCTTAACTCTTGTTGTACTAAAGTTAAGTCCTACTAGCACTCAGAGACTGGAACTGCTCTCCAAGGATTAGGTGGTTGGTCTCCTGTTAACCTACTAAAGGGACACAAAAATAGAAAGACTCCTTACTCCTAGATGGCCCAGCTGACCATAGAGAATTGATCCCTGCAGAACACTTGGCTGGAGATGGACATTGTGACTGCAGGCTTGCCCTGCAGAGTTAGGGACTACAGGACTCACCAAAAGCACTTTTCTGAGCAGTTGGAGAAAAACAGGACTTAGGGCCTGATTATGAGTTTGGCAATCCATTGGACCGCCAAACCAATGGTGATGTTCCCTGGACTACCAGACTGGGGGTCCACTTGCTGTATTACGAATACAGCAGTGGGACCGCCACAGGACCACTGATACCAATTGGATCCTTGATCCCATAGCGGTGGGCAGCTGTCAGAGGCCATAATATGCTGGGGGTGCAGCTGCTGCACCACCAAGCATATTATGAGTTTCTACACCACCACAGTCTTCATGGCAGTGAACCTGGTGCCTCAAGGCCATGGGAATGCATGCAGGGGGGTACATGGTGTGCCCCCCTGTATGTATGCACACACAGTTCCTGCACAGCATGGACTTAGCCGTCCATGCCGTGCAGGAACTTATTTGGACATTCCCATTGTGGTGCCTGGCTCACTGCCTCGGGCAGCTAATGCCATCAGTACTTTGGTGTTGATTGGTACAATTGCTTGGCAATTATTCGAATTGACTCCGCATTGTAAGGACATACCAAACGTGGCAGATTTGCCTTTGATTGCAGTCCACTATTTCCATATTTGGACACTGCTCTAGCCTTGAAAAAGTCCTGTGGAGGAAAAGCGTGGTGGCTGCTTCTGTGGTGAAATTATGTATGCCATGTACAGAATTGAATGGTGAATAAACAGAAAAAATGAAAATCTTTTCAACATTTGGCTTTCTTATAAAAAATTTCATATGAACAAGAGTGTGTGCTTTGGTGCCAGATTGCCATGTCTTGACCAACAGTTGGTGAGAGCCAATCTGTAGTCATGGTAAACATATTTTTACATGTATTCCATAGTGAACAGAGTGCCTGTTGGCATTCCTTGTGTAAATGTATGTATTCTCTGTGAGTTGTCCCGAGTCACTTACTAGTGTTAGATATGTGTGTGAGATATTGCTTGAACACATGAGGGTAGTTGTACCAGTTAATATGTATGCAGCCTCAAGGTTGTAGGGTGTGTGAAAACATAATCATATATTATGAACCTCAGCATTATTATTTTTAATATATCACTGTGTGTACCGATGTATTTTATAAAAAAATCTGACTTTTTTTCTTGTTGATCTAAAGAGTCATTTAGTCTCGATTATGCACACTAAGGGCCATATGTTTGACCATTTATGCAGTTGCAAAAGGGAAATCAAGCCGTTTGCGACTGCAAAATAGGTCGGCCCTATGTGCAAACCCTATTTTGCGAGTCAGTCACCTATTACCGACTCACAAAATACTCGCTATTAGGAAGGGGCGTGCCAAAGGTGTCCCTTCCTAATAGCAGGTCATACTTCAATGTAGGAATGTTTTGCGACCGCAATTGTGATCGCAAAACACTAGCAGTTTACCACTCATTTCAAAAGGGAGGAGTTCCCAGGAGACCCCTTCCACTTTGTGACTGGCAGTGAAAATATTTTTTAAGAGCAGGCAGTGGTTGTAAAGACCACTGCCTACTCTTAAAAAATGAAACAGAAACGTTTTTTAAATGCATCCCATTTTCGTTTAAAGAAAACAAGCTGCATTTGTGTTTTTTAAACCTGCTTTATTGAAAAAGCAGTTACAGACATGGTGATCTGCTGGCCCCAGCAGGCCACTATCTCTGGAAGTGCTAGCCATTCCCAATGTGGATGTAAATTGCACCTGCCTTCTGAATATTAATGAGGCAGGCAATTTGCGACCCCATAAGGACACTGTTGTAAACTCTATTTTGCGAGTCGCAAATTGCTAGTCGCAAAACAACACAATTTGCGAGTCACAAATTGGAAGGGTCGTACATCTGGCCCTAAGTAGTACATTTGCACATTTCTGTAGAGTGTAACCTCACTTTCTGAGTTGGCAGCTGGAAAGGGGATTGTAGGAGAATAATGAACTCAGTATTGTGAACATCTTGTGCTTCCTCCAAAAGAAGATTCTGCCACCTGCTCATTACAGCTGAATGTAACAAGTTTCTGTCACAGAATTAGAGTCCATGATTTTGTATTGAGACAAAACATCTATCAGTTTATGTATTTTAGCATTTGTCTACAACTGACCCTTTTCTAGTCAAAACTCTGGTTGGTTGAAATGGTGAGTGGTTTTATCTATTTGCTGAGCTGCTCTTTTTTTGTATTAAATGCATGTTAGACTGGAGAGCTACTTGATGTTTTATTTTTACCAGATGCCGTGTGTGCTTAGAGATGGACAGGAATCTTCGTTCTCCCATTTCCTGTATGTCCCCCTGAACTTCTGTTATGCTATGTTGTATTATTGGTGTTTTTACAGCACCCTAATCACCCGTGAGTGTATCCAGGTGCTCTGTAGTGGGTGTGTGAGGTCAGCGCTGGGGGCTTACTTGAAAAGCTAGGTCTTCAGCTTCTTGTAAAAGTCAAGAAGGAAGCAGGAGGCTCGGATGTGTTGTGAGAGGTTGTTACAGGTTTTAAGGGCCAGGTACAAGAAGGCGTGAATGCCTGCTCTGCATTTGTTTATGTACGGGGTGTGTGCTAGTGAGAGACCAGTAGTTTGGAGGTGTCTGGAAGGTTGGTTGAAGTGAATGCAGCAGTTCAGGTAGGCAGGGCTAGTGTTGTGGAGAGCTTTGTAGGTGTGGGTGAGGTGCTCAAAGTGTGTACGCTTGCGTATCAGGAGCCAGTAGAGCTCCCTAGGGTGTAGTGGGATGTGGGCTCAGCATGGGTAGTTGAGGACTAGTCTGACTGCTGCTGCCTTTTGGACAGTCTGTAGTCTTCTTGGGAGCTGGGTGGGTATCCCTGCATACAGGGTATTTCCATAGTCTAATCTGATGGTGATGACGGTTTGGGTGATCATTTTCCTGCTGTTCTCTAGTAGCCACTTAAAAATCTCTTCAGCATCCTTTTTGTGTTGAAGCAAGCTGAGACCACTTTATGGCTCAGTCCTTTTTCTCCTTCCATGATGTAGCAAACTGTGAGCCAATTATATTTGCCTGGTTTGAATTAATCTTCAGTGTGGCAGAAAGGTTCTTCCTTCCAAAGATCAAGCCTGTGTGGCAGAAAGTTGAGATGACTTAACAAAGGGCATAGCCATTGCAACACCCCGACACAAAGGGCTGTCCACCCATCCTGCTCATCCACTATCATCTTCTGTCTGAGAAAAAAGCTCTCAGCCAAGCCCCTCTTTTGTTGGAGGCTCTTTGATGCCAGTTAGGACCTGGCATTATTTGCATTTTGTGTAAACGTAATCCAGAGAAATTCCCTATTATTGGCAACATGAGTATTGCGCATAATGGTTGTTCTATGCCTGTAATGTTCACCTGGGGAGGCCTTGCTGAAGCAGAACATGTCTAGTGAGGACCTGTGCAACGTTATGAGTGTCACAGGGGCATGCACTGTGCTGGCAACACGCCCACTGTCTGTCTTTAAAAAGTGCATGGAAAACTCAGTGAATTGGTATCTTGTGTAGCTTTTGTACGCAAGGGCATCCTATGCGTCACAGTTTCAGGCAAACAACCACTAATTGTAGTTTGCATGATCCTTGTACTTTTCATGAGAATTATGCATATTGTTAGTGGAATAAATATGCAATTCTAATAAGCTCTGAAGTAGACATCATGGGATGCCTGTCGTCAACAATAAAATAAAAACCACATTACATATTTTAGTAACTGCTTTCCAAGGTGCTATATAACGCCTACAATAAAGATGGATTTTCTAATTATTGCTTACCTACAAATGTTTTGATGGTAACTTTGAATCTGAGAGACCAATTGGTTTGTGTCCACTTTCTAGTGCTTCATAACATATGCTGGTACTGAGAGTTAGATCACAGTAAATCTTTTCACTTTCTGAAAATCTATGCACCGGCTCAGAGAATGATTTGGACCAGAGACAGAAAACATGGCTGTCAGCATTGAAGAAGTACAGAGTAGAGTTCTTCAGGACTGAGAAGAAACCTGCTGCTGCTACAACTTGAAGTGAGAAGAAGCTATACTGGCTGGTGTGCTGAAAACCTGCCTTAATTCAATCCTGAGTACTCCAGGCCCGGCTGCTGCACATAGTGTTTATAAAGGAAACTTACACTTGTGAGTAATTTACATGTATAACTTTACTCTTAGGGCCTGTTTAGATCCCGGCAGAGGGGTTACTCCGTCACAACAGTTACGGATATCCCATCCGCCAAAATATAAATTTCATTGGACATAATGGGATTTATATTTCGGTGGATGGGATATCCGTCACCGTTGTGACGGAGTAACTCCTCCCTCAAGATCTAAATCAGGCCTAAGACTTTTGAATACCTTCATTACTTTTATCTAGTTGCAAAATGTAAGTGTAAAGTTACTAAAAAAGTGTAAACATACACATCTCTGTACCCTGAAAAGGGAGGTGAAGCAAAATTTACGAGTGTAAGTTACTACTGCTAAAAAGAAACATTAGTAAGTTTAACACGACACATGGTGAACCACTGATCCTGCAACATCCTCTCATAGTAAATAACGGAGAGAGGGACTTAAAATAAAACCCCATAGACCATAATGTTACATCAAATTACATTATTTAAAATAGTTACAATTATAAATATATATAATTTAATGTTTAAAAAAATTCTAAAAATAAAATATGTATTTTCTAATTATAAAATATTTTAACAACCCTTTATTATGTATGAATTAATTTACCATTATATTGTATTAAAAGATAATTCAAAATACTTCATAATTATTCTATACAAACGTTTAATAATTATTCTTTTTTTATTTGACCTTCAGAATAAAAAGTTTATGTGATTTAATATATTTAAATACCGAAAGAGCTAATTCAAAATTATTTGACAGTGCTGTAACATTTTGTACTGTGTTCTACATTTCAAATAAGTATATAAAATTAATATACATTAATATTTAACATAAAATATTTTTACTAATTCTTTATACAGTTTAATAAACTGTTTAATTTTTCCTATTCTTTACAATCGGGAGAGCTCCACCCAGACAATGGAGTTCACTATGGTAAGGTATAGGGAAATGTAAAAAAGTTTATTTAACTCTAAAAATAAAGTATACAGAATTTATTAAAAATAATGTAATTATATTTTAATAAAAATTATTAATGATAATTTTTTTCTAAATTCAGAAAATGTTGACAAAATATTTTATCATTAATTAATAATCGTGTTTTGTTTTTTATATTGAATTATATGTACTTATATTTTTAACTATTTTAAATAGTTTTATTTAATTTAACCTTATTTCCTAGGGGGTTTTATTTTAAATTTCTACCTCTGTTATTTTCTATGGGAGGATGTTGCAGTACCAGTAGTTGGCCAAATGTGGTACTGAACCTGCTCCAACTTTGAAATGGAGTAATCTACTACTGTTTGGAGTGCTTTTTTGTCTGTGGTAACTTTAGAAGTGCAGTTTGTCTATACCAATAGGCTTATTCTTTTGTGGGTGGGTGCATGCCCCTTACTAAACACTTTCCTAACCCTCTCTAAACAACTCCTTAAGTCTCCTTAGACTCCACCCATTTAATGAGTATGCACCCTTTTTTCAGCCACTGCCTCTCATGGAGTTTCACTCTGCGGAATTCCACTGAGTTACTGAGTTTCTGAAGAGTTCCACGAGCGACAGAACTCTGGTCTATTGTGCTGCTCGTGCTGATTTTTAGCGCTGGAAGCTTATCCAGTGCTGAAAAGCCAGTGCAAATGGCGCCACACTGCACACCAGAGAGCGCTGCTTTGTTCTGCCTCTCGAGTAGATTTTCTACTCGAGCAGCAGCTTTCACAACATGACTAACAACTTTCTCAACATGAGCGGTAGCATCCTATCACGACTGCCAGCACTGAGAAATCTTGCCCAGGGGCGGTCCCAAGCTCATTTTTTTCTCTTTCACACTTGGCACCATAATGTTGGCGTGCAGTGTGCAATAAAAACTTCATCAAGGGGCAATGCAGATTTTTGCTGATCTCCTTGCTCCAAGCAGCTCACGGAGTGGGAAAAACGTTGCCGTCTACCCCTACTACTAAGTAGCTTACCTGTGTGAGGATCTCTTCATTGAAATGACAGGATAGGTGGATGTGGAGATGTACAATTGTAGTCTTTTGATTATTAATTTGTAGTCCTTGAGTAATACTATTCTACTGCTGCTAAACATACAACAAAATGCAGTTTGTGAATAGACCCTGAAGAGTAGACACAATCACAGTCCTGTTGCCACTGCCAAGTCTGACCCATGATTGCTATTTAAGCATAGTTTCTCCCTTCTCTGCGATTTACCCAAGCAAGCAAGCAGTCTATGCAAAATTACTAACCAGGTAACAATGAGGGAGAGGCAAAAAGGCAATGGGGTCTCTTGCTACAGGAAGATGTACTCTGACAGAAGCTATTTTTCCCTCTCTGTGTTGTTTCACCTGCCTGTGTGTTGCACCCATGAGGGTGTTCCCTCTGAGGTGGGTTAAGAGCCTGTGGCCTTGTTGGTCTGATAGCCCTTATTGCGCTGTTACTTTGCCCCAGAGCTCCCAGCTGACTCCAACACTGCATACATAATCTATGGCTGACATGAGTCCTTTGGGATGATTTACTAACATTTTGTGCTGAGTTTGCATCTTAAAAGTGACACAAACCAGCACAAAAGTTTTTTATTATTTACTTTCCAGCAGGAAATTGACTAAAAGTAACCCAGAGTAGCGCAAAGTGCTACTTTGTGTAACTTGGAGTCAAGGAGGTGTTATGGGGCATTCCCATGCAATCACTCACCCTTTTTGACACAAAAAACCTCCTGTCTGGCAGGTGGTTTTTTGGTGTTTCCAGGGATGTGCCTATCAAATAGACACCACAATGAGAACATCAAAGGCAGTACCAGTAGGGCATGGACTGCTGCAGTTCATGCTGTGCTGGTACTGGTGTGCACGTACACAGTGGGACACATGTTGTGCCCCACTGTGTGCATCTACGTGGCGTGAGGCACAAAGAAGCCCTGTAGGGCCCCCTTTGTTTTCTCACTGCCACACTTTTCATGGTGGTCGTGCAGCCATGAACAGTGTGGCAGTGAGGAAACTCGTAATATGCTTGGCGGGGCTGCAGCAGCCCCGCCAAGCATATTGCGGCCTCAATGCTGCCCCGTCAACGTTAGGGATCTCTGATCCCTGGCTGTAGCTGTGGTCATAGGGTTGCCTGACTGTCCTGGTCATAATGGGGCGCTCGGAAGACTGCCACCACTACGCCCCCACAAGTCTGGCAGTCTACGGACTGCCAGACTCATAATAACGCTCTTAGAGTCTGGAAGGTGGCCCATCAGGTCAGCGGAGGCCTTTGCTTCCCTAGTGGAGGACCACCTGCCTTCTCTGTGCTATCAGCAGAGCCTCCTCTGGTGCCTTCAATGAAGGCACAAAGATCAATAATCCATGATTTGGAAGTTAATGAAGGAGGAAAATTTTAGAAAGGATGTGAAGCAATGGGTACAGGGTGACATGGCAGCTATTACAACTGAAGTGATATAATTTTGGCTCTATCCTTTTATGTTTCATTAGGTCATATATATATTTATCCTTTGGCCTTGTGTACTCATGTGATGCAATAATATCAATGAGATTTAAGGCCAGATGTACGACCATTTAATGTTGCAAGTTTTTTGTGTCTCACAATTAGAGACTCGCAAAATGAAATATACTAATGTGTCTCAGACACATTAGCGATTCCCAAAGGGGTCGGAAGTGACCTGCTGCATCAATATATATGAGTCAGGTCGCAATTTGCAACCCACTGGGAATGGCAAATAACACAGGGATTGTGACCTGCTGGGGACAGCAGACCACCATGTCTGTGTTCGGTTTTAAATAAAGCAACTTCTTTTTTTCTTAAAGGAAAATGAGATATGCTTTTAAAAGAAAAAAGAAACGTTTCGGTTTAATTTTTTAAGGGTAGGCAGTGGTACGTCGCCCTGCGACTAGCTATGAGGAAAGGATGCCCTTGGCACGCCCCTTCCTAATAGTGACTTGCAAACCCTATTTTGCGAGTCGGTAATATGTTACCGACTGTCAAAATAGGGTTAGTACATGTGAAAAGGCTATTTAGTGGTTGCAAACGGTCCGATTTTCCGTTTGTGACTGCTAAAAGCCTTCAGGCATCCGGCCCACAGTGCACTAAAGGTATAGAAGGTGCATTTATTGTGTGTTTGAGACATATATGTGTGTGCATATTAACGTTTTTCCTTTTCAGAAACATATGGATTGCTGATATTAATCTTCTATAGGTTTAGATTGTAAATTGGTGCTCTAAAATGAATTTAATGCAGTGCATTCGTCAGGGATTAGTGAGAATGAATAATATGTGTTCAATGCATTCTGTATAAATTGTGACCAGCTGTCGTTTTTGTTTGATAAGAAAAATATTAGTTTACTGTGAAACATGTATTAGTACAGTATAAAATAGCTTGATTCCTTTATTAAAGATTTCATTTATTGAATTATATGTAAATTGTAGAATTATTATGCATTTAAAGAAAACAGTTTTGTTAGCGTGATTGTGGGCCTTAAGCTTACAGTCGAGACATTTAATACTAATGTGAAAGTTGTCTTTCTGCATGTTTTCTCCTCTGCAGGTGCAGACCAAAGGCATTTATTAGTTAGTAAAAAGCCCATTGTCTTTCAGAGATAGTGAGTTGAGGAAAAACTGGCAAGGTTAAATAATTTTAATGAAGAACAAAGGGAGTGTTACCAGTTGGTACTATCAGACGAAGGGATGAGTCCAAGGACACTTTGGAAGTGGAAACTGGAATATGGATTATTGTTCAAGGGGCTAAGTTATTTCTTGAGAACTGGGCAAGTACTATGATGGGTATGAGGTCATATTTCTCAAATGTTCTTTGTGCATTTTAATTAGTGAACCGATCTTGGGTTTAATCAGATTCCCTTTAGACTTAGAGAGGTACAGTCCTTTCTTGTAATCTTTGATTGTATGGCTTTATGCTATGCAAGACTCCTTGCCTATAGAACTTCTACAGAGGTGTTGATGCTGACACCATTCTTGCTTCTTTGATTCAATTGGGTTTCCCCTACCCTTAGTTTTGTGTAGAGTTTCGTAGATGTGAATCTTTTCCATGTATGGGTCGAAGGATCGTCTAGACATCAAATCTTATTCCTCATTTTCTGCATATTTGCCACAGAAATTCGCATATGCTCCTTGTTGTTGAGGACCAATATTGCACGCCGCGTTGGTCTTCCCTTGATAATCTTGTATTTTTACAGTATGTTTTTGAGATTGGTTTATATTAGTCTGGCTTTGAGTTTATAATAAACCTTTTAATTTCATGTTAGACTTTTATTGTGTGGTCCTAAAGGTCAACCCCTTTTCCTTTCAGGCTACTAAAAAGGTCTATTGACCAGAGTTGAATAAGAAGGAACTGCCCATAGTATTTTCAGGTGGTAGCATACTGAGGATGGTTATTACCTGAAGTAGAGGGTTTAGAAACCTGTTACTTTAGATTAGCCCAGATCCAATCTCAGCCCCTGGTGTCCATGTTTTGACTTGGAGAATCAGTGTTGAGGATGTTCTACTGGGTCGAGAGCGAGTTGTAACAGCAGAGGAGTGTTTATCAGTAGGGCTGTGTAGAAGCAGCTTATGCTTAGCTCACGGTGTTTGTGGCATTGTGTGGTGTCTTGCAGAAATTGGGTAGTATGGTGTGTGCTAATGTTTTAGAGGATCATGTGAGTGTAGCGCTTATTGTGGAAAAATTGTTATTTGGTCCCACATGGTCTAAGATCCCGGGATCATATTAAAAAGTGTAGAAGACAATGTATTGTAATTGTCTGCTGAGCATTTGTGGGGTTTGTTGTAGGACGTCATCAACAGCCCAGTCTAGATAGGGACGTTTATCTTTTGTGTGAAAGTGAGGTATGATTAGTGTGTTGAACCTTTTGCGCAGAAGAAAGCTGCATTGATCAGAGTGATTCCCCGCAGGACAAGGTTTCATTTGAATGCATGGTTGTGTTACTTTTGCATGACTGATTTCTGTTGATTCTTTAGTAAAGCACACAATTGTTACCTGTTGCTATTGCATTGTATTCAGTTGCAAATGTATTGCTGAAAAGAGTGCATTCATAAATATTGTAAAGGAGGGCGAGTTGCTGTGAGGAGTGAGATTGCCATCACAGTGTGCCATGCTGGGATGGGTCGGTTGGTGTGAAGCCCTGCCGTTATTGGCTATCTGCATCACAAGGTGCTGTGCTGCTATTGGTTGATGAATTGGAACAAGATTTTAAGTAAAATATTAATTTTAGTGTCAAAATGAATACATTTTAATCGAAAATGAAATGTTTTAAAGATGTACGAGATTTGTTTAGAGGAGATGTTCCGATACCTCTTAGAGGGAGGGAAAAAGTCCCGTCCGAAGATACTGAAGGGCATTATATGTCGATAAATGTAGGGTCACATACATGTATTTGGCTAGAACAATGACACAATATCACTGAGAAGGAAGATGCACTGATGCACTAGCATTTCCAGGTTATGGCACATTTAATCTGAGAATTATTGAAAGTTTGTGGAGAATTCTATATGAAATGAAACCACAACCTAAACCCGCACAATTTGAAGCACTTAATGCTTGGGAGTGTGCGGCTCACGCAAGAGAACAAGGAGATATCAGGGACGGGTGAAAAAGGCAGTGCATACTTCTGCAGATGCAAGGTGGGATGCAGAGCATAAAAGGTGGAGAGTTGACAGGATAGAAGTAGCGTAATTATACCCATTATTGTAAAATGGAGAAGGGGGAAAAGGGACGTAAAGAGAGGAAGAATAAAATAAGACAATCCGGAGAGTATGATGAAAATAGTGATACTAGTGACAGTCTTTTAGACGTATTGAATTCCTAGCGACCACCTCCGTATAATGAGATTTGAAAGGAGGAAGATGGGTGTGTGGTTGCAGGTGGTAATACTAGACTGCCTACTGCAACAGTAAGTACGAGTCCTAGTATGATAGGGAATTTTCTTGTGCAGAGAGACCAGAGCATGGGGACTATTACAGTGAATCAAAATATGTAAGGAGGAAATTCAGGGAATTGCATTCCTAGGACCTCCACTGTCTGTACAGTCCCAGATGCACTTACAGTTCCTGTTACCATTGGACAAGTGGTTTCTATATATAAACCTGGTTCTTGGGGAAATGGGATTCAAAACTCAGCTGTCCCCGCTCAACAACAGGCATCAGAAAGTAGCCCCATGAGTCGGAAGGTGGGAGAATTAGTTCCTTTAAGTCCGATTAATGAAAGTTATCCTTGTGGTGCAAGTGCAGACCCATCTGTGCATCAGACTGGATTTTGACTATTAAGGTCAGTCACAGGGCTAGCAGATCTGGGTTCGCGTACTTGGGAACTGCCTTTAAATATGCAGCGTAGCACACCTAAAGTAAAGGTAAAGCCTCTGAGGTACATCCTGGTCTTAATGTTCAGGAATTGGAAGACTTTTTGAAAGTCCTTAATGCTTCATCGAATGAGAGTGGGAGTACAGAAGTGAATCAGGGAACTCTTCAATCCACTTTGAAAGTACATTTGGTGGGTGTTGGAATCTGATGAGATGTTAAGTAGTTGTCTTGCATTGGATCAAATAGAAACGTATCAGCAGGGTGAGCTTTTGTTCATGAGTAAGGATGGTACTAGGAGAGCAAGACAAGCCCATGACAAATTATCTGAATTAGCTCAGAAATATGAATTATATTTGGAGTGGACAAAGGCTTTACAGAACAGCCACCGGCTCACTTTTAGTGATCAGGACATAGAACATATGTGAATACCAGGGATGAAGATGAAAATTTGGGATTTAATCCACAGCATCTGAATTTAGAATGAATTAGAGAAGTGTGAAGTTAAATGGTCAAAAAGAACGACTCCCTAGAGAACGATGGGCAAGCCGCCTACTACCGGAGGGGAGGAGACAGGAGACACAAACTTTCCTTTACTGGCGGTAACTAGTGGAGTTTACATATATGCACCATGGAGTAGGAGTGATCTTGTCTCATTTACAAATTAATTCTCTAAACTAAGAGAGAAGCCTGTAGAGTGATATAAGTAATTTAAGCAGTTTGTCAAAATTGTGACGGTTTTGTTGACTGACTTGAATACCTTGTTGGATATTGTGGTCCCAAGTGATTTGTGGATGGCGTGCAAAATATCCAGAGAGTGGCTTGAGAGAGAGCCAACAAGAGATCCTGTGACTAATGTTCCTACAGCTATATTGATAAGGAAGTATGATCAGGTAATGACATGGTTGAAGTCTTGGGTGCCACCCCAAGATATTGACTGGCTCAAGATTGATTGGATGACCCAGGAACTGAAAGAGATGATTCTTGCATACTATGAGAGATTGTTGCAGACATTCAAACAGTACAGTGGAATAGAAACACTGCAGCCTAATGATAGGGGACATTTTGTGCCCAGGTTTCTGACAGGATAGAGGTCTCTGAGTAGTATGATGATTCAACGGCATGTGATCTGTGTAATATCCTGAAGTTACTTAAAGTTTCTTATTTCACAAATGTACTTATCATAACAGAGATGCAGCTTGTATTTAAAGGTGCACCATGGTGATAGAACCTGGTGTGGTGATGCTTCTGCAGCTGGCTGTCAGTTGCACCTGACATCTCCTGCTGGATGGATGGGATCACTTTACTGGAATAAGCTTAACCTTCAATTTTGCCTCTTGGAGTCCAACCATCTTTAATTATTACTTAAATTTCACAATCTGTCGGCAGCATAAGTTGCTTGTCAAGATTTGCAATATGCTAAATATTTCAAAATGAGATTGAAATGAGGCAGAAGTTAAAGGAGAAATTCATGGTGGTACAAATGATGGCTGCTCAGAGAGGAATTCAAAATCCATTGTTTGTAGGGCATGCCCCTCTATTACAGGCAATGTATCAACAGGGAGCTCTGCCAATGAAGGGTGGAGGTGGATTTCAGTCACAAGGTAGAGGTTGGGGTGTCCCTATTGATCCAAGAACTGTAATTGATGTGGCTACATTGAAGAAGTCTAATCCGTGCCACTACTGCAATAAACTGGGGCATTCGAAACAAGAATGTTGTCTTAATCCTGCAAATGAGGGTCAAAATCCAGGGTGTACACCACCAGGCAGCAACAGAACGTACCCAGATCTAGATCTTAGAATTTTAATGTGCCACAAGACCTAGGGATACAGGTTCCCCCAACGTCCGTTGCCACAGCAAGCTGCTAATGTTCCCAGTTTTTCTTCCAACCAGGTCCTGAATTTGAATCAGAATGCTTTTCAGAATAATAATCCTTACCAAGAATTTCCCACATTTGAGACAAATGGAAAGGTCGACATCGATCAGTCTTCCTGACGATGCCTAAGAGGGGAGGAAGGTTGCGTGCTAGGCGCAGCCTTGGAGGTAGACCAGAGTGGGCAATTTATAGATACTGAGGTCAATGGCTGTGACGTATTATTTTTGGTTGATACTGGTGCTACCCATTCTACTGTGGCACCAGTGTAAGTCCCAAACCTACCCCTCTCTGTAAGAACTATGCAAGTTGTTGGAGTTGCTAATCAACAAATGAAGAACCCCATCACTGATGATGTCCCTGTGAAGATTGGAAATTTTGAGGATAATAATCAATGTGTGGTTTGTGATTCGAGTCCTGTGAGTTTGTTAGGACACACTTTATTATGCAAACTGAACTGCACTCCAGAACTACAAATTCTCGATGAGGACATTGTCTCTAAGTTGGCAAATCAGAATCTAATTATTGGAATGTATCTGATGATGATGATGACAGAAGACGTGCCTTTAGATCTCAGAGATTCAGTGAGACCAGAAGTTTGGGATTGTTCAGGAAAGGGCATTGGACTCATTAATGGAGTTGCGCCTGTCCGTATTCAGATAAAGCTGAATGTTGAATATCCCAGAACATATTAGTACACTTTGAACCCTGAAACAATTGGTGGAGTAACCCCAGTGATTGATACAATGATTCAACAAAGCATACTGAAGAAGATCATGGGGAGTCCATGTAACTCACCCCTTCTGGGCCTGCAGAAGCCTAGTGGTAAGTACTGCATAGTGCAGGACCTTTGCAAAATCAATAACATTGTGATTCCCTGTTGTCCCGTGGTACTGAATCCTGCTGCTGTAATGTTGTTTCAAATTCCATTTGAGTCTGAGTAATTTGCTGTTATTGATTTGTGCTAGGCATTCTTCTCCATACCCTTGCATGAGTACAGCCAGTTCCTCTTTGCATTTAGGATCGGAAGCCGTGTTTTGGCATGGTGTCGAGTCCCACAAGGGAATCCGGAGAGCCCATCCATTTTTAATTAGATCCTCAAGAAGAATTTGGAGACTCTTGTCATGCCTTGTAACTCTGTCTTTGTCCAATATATTGACGACCTGCTTGTTGGATGAAATACTCATGAAGCATGCTAAACCTGACATTATTTCACTGCAATCATGCCACTTTGCTACCCCTTTTTGAGAATGACGATGATGGTGAGGTGGAGCATGGCTGTCTCAATGTCACAGAACTATGCACCAAGCCGAAACCAGATATACAAGGTGAACCACCACCTGAATTTGATTATGTATTGTTTGTTGATGGCTTGTGTTTATGAGATCATGAAGGAAATTTGAGAGCTGCTTATGCAGTCTGTACAGTTTCATGAGTAGTGGAAGCAGCTTGGCTTCAAGGAGTAGTCTCGGCACAAGTGGCT
This sequence comes from Triturus cristatus, assembly GCF_964204655.1. Lineage (NCBI taxonomy): Eukaryota > Metazoa > Chordata > Amphibia > Caudata > Salamandridae > Triturus > Triturus cristatus. Next base: position 651,587,589 of record NC_140590.1, on the reverse strand, counting down.
GAATTGATTGCTCTTACTCCAACATGCTACCTTTCAGATCGATTACAGGT